>NW_027287095.1:5792500-7160000 GCF_022747635.1 Hetaerina americana
TTGTGAGGATCGCTGAAAATTAAACCCGAAAAGAGAGAGACGGAAATTAATGCAAATGGCCTTATCCGAGTGAACGAGTTTTGGAAGATGAGCGACAAAGCCAGGGTCTAGGCAAACGGACAGTAGGGGCGCGTTTGGGTCGAGCGGAGGGGGAGGGAGGAACCCTTGGGTATAGAATGAGGTCGGCGCGGGTGGAGAGGGGTGTGAGAGAGAAAGAGAGAGTTAGGGGGAGGGAATTTCGGACGGGCGACGTGGGAGATATGCCGGTACAGCCGGACTCGTTTTAATGCGAGGTTTTTTAATAACGCCGACAAACTTACGTGGCGTTTTCGAGAGCTCAATTTGAGTCGAAAATGTTATGTGGTCCATGCTCGTAATTCTCGCCGTTTCGGACTATAAGTATTTAAATGGCGCGAATGACTATGGCGTCGCTTTCCATTTGTTTGAATGATACGAAATGCCTGCGGTTCGTCTTTCTGGTGAACGGTGAAATATATCTTCCCCCATTTCCGCTGGCCTCATCGCCTGTATTGTTTCTAATATGCTGGTCTCCTGTTATTAATTTATGTCACCCCCTCCCTCATGAATCCTCCCTCAAATCCGCTAAGCTGTGATGGACTATGACTTGTCAAATCGATATATCCTGATTTATTTTTTACATTTTTTCTGCTGCTCGGACTTGTTTTGGTGCAACTTAAATTGTTATGGTAAAAACTGTTTCTACTCGTTCATATTTCATTTTTATCAATCTTTCCCTGCACGAATTGTGATATTATTGTAATTCATTGAAGAAATGCCCAAAAACGCGCAATAGGAGAAAGTAAATCTGGCCTGCAGAGCCATTATTGAACCTACCTAGAACATATCACGATCATAAAGATATAAAATCAGTGAAGCTATGTTAGAAAAGTTATTGCAAAAAGTGAGTCATGGTATCACCATGCAACGTGTAAGATACCTTGATTTTCAAAGCAATCACTGAAATTGGATTCTTAAGGGAAATCAAAGAGTTAATCAAAAGTGGTATTGGAAAAGGTTTCAAATTTCAGTGAAAATCATGTTTGATCATAAGTTATTCCAAGCAAGACATATATTTACACCAAAGGAGAGATACCTTAATAGTTCGACGTCATATCCAGTGTTTCCTGCCATAACACAAGAAGAGTGACTTTGAATTTTAACCGTACTATTTGTAAACGAATTTAATCATTGAATATGTGCATTTGGAAATCTTACATGACCTCACAACATATTGATAGTTTTAAACACTTAAGGTTTCAAAAGATGTTTTTCCATTTCTCATTTATAGCGTTTGGGAAGTACGAATTACACGTGTCATTTGTGCTTCCCGTTTTCCACTATTTCAGCGTACGTTTGACCATATCGGCGTCATCAAGGCCCACCTCCGACGAAACGAGGGAGCTTAAAGTTCGAGGAAGTCTTGGAACATGGATGCTACCAGCATAAATCCCAGTTTAATACGCTCATAACCTCACGAGCTGATCTGAATCATAGCGTAACCCCAACTTGGGGCTGTAATTACTCAACAGAACGTGGCTTGGAATTCCAAATCTTGGTTTTGTTTTTTTTTGATGAGACAGAGTCGGATTGATTTGCTTCCGGGATACATTTTTTAAGAAAGGCTTTTGACAATTATCCTCGCCAGCAAAATATAATGAAATTACTGGTGAACTCCTCCGTCGCTCCTCAAAGCCATCAACCCCATTGGCTTTATGGCTTAAGGTCGCGCTAATAAGACCAGTGGGGAGGAATTACTCTTCATTAATGGATTACGGTGAGTCTGTCTGGGGGTATTTCCGGTGCCTGACCTGATTTGAACCTAGAATCCTCGCGTCAGAAGCAGAGTGCTATACCATCCAGTGAGGAACGTCATGCCTAATATATTTGCAGAGTGGCAAACAGTTTTAGAACCATAATAAGGATAGTGATCATAAATGAAACTGCCATGATTTCATTGCAATGGATATGGCCCTAGATATTTAGCAATTGGACAGGTTCTGATAATTTTTTATTTGTAAAGACCTAAATTGTATGTTATTGCAATTACATTTTAAATATTAGTTCAAAACGATGCATCTGTAAGTTTTCGCAATATATTTTGGACATGGCTTTACAAGATTAGGCTTTGCGTAACATGAGTTTTTCTTACTTTTATTCAAAATGCCTACGACAATCTAATTAAATTTGGAGCAATGATTACTTGTTGAAAGAAAAGTGACGTAACTAGGTGGATGACCGCAAGCCCCTTAAAGTATCATAGCTTTCAAAAAATGCAATAGTTAAAAATCAAATGTTGAGATTCCCCACTGATACAGGGGCCGTTCAAAAATGGTAGAGTGTAACTAAGCAAAGATTAATAAGGAGCTTTTCTCAGGATACCCCTTTTACGGGGTATCCTGAGAAAAGCCACACGAAAATATCAATGCCTAAAACGTTGAAAAGCTAAATTAAAAAGTTCAATTTTCAAGAAACTCTCATCTCAACTTGCTGATTTATTTTTCTGTTAATTTTCAACTGGTGTGCATATTTTATCGAAAAACTTAATGCAAAACTTGGTATGTCAAATTTTTTTTCGCCTGGCTAAAGGTGATATCAGTTTAAGAATAAATTAGTTCGCCACCAATGCGCGGGAAAACTAGGAATAAGAAGATGCATTCCATTGTTAAAAGTTTCTTCAAACTTATTTGGATAGGTCACAGCACGTCGACTTCTAAAGATATTTATTTAGGAAATGAACAATTTTTTGAGTTGTCTACATGAA
Source organism: Hetaerina americana (assembly GCF_022747635.1). Lineage (NCBI taxonomy): Eukaryota > Metazoa > Arthropoda > Insecta > Odonata > Calopterygidae > Hetaerina > Hetaerina americana. The sequence continues at coordinate 5,795,283 of NW_027287095.1, forward strand.
CGAAAATATATTGGATGAATAAACTTCACGATCGCCTTGAACGTTAATTCTAGTTTACTTATCTGAATTTAAATTGCCGACCCCAGTGGCGGCGGGGTAACGTCCTCGTCTGCCATTCCAAGGATCGCGGGTTCGATTCTCGCCTGGGTGAGTTTTCCTCCACCTAGGGCTTGGGTGTTTGTAAATGTGACCGTTGTTAATAGTTCGAAGTAAAGGCCAAAATGTGCTGTTTTCGGTCTAATACTGAATAAATAAATAAGTTGATCAAACTTTAAATTATCTCATTTAATACATTGTATTACATACAATTAACGGAGCTTCCCCTGGTTTGAAGATAGAACCTTTAAATTCTCTTGTTTTTTGCGATGAATAAGAGCATATCATACAATCGAAGAACCAAAAATAAAATGCAAATGAAAAAGCCATCTCAATATATGTACCTTCATCACTTAAAACTTAATGAAATAGAAAATATTTATGCTTATGATATGATCGATTCTTTGTAAATTTTTATTTGACTACATTTCTTGAAAGCGTGAATATTATTTATATAATTTTAATACATTCGATTGATTGCATTATGTGCCATTTTGTTCATCTACATTGAAGTGTACTTAGTAACTTATCTGAGCAGTTACTTTCATTTGTAATAAATACCGTTTCGTGAATTTAATATTCATCGAATCAATTTGCTATATTTCCATTCTTTCCCAATCACTGAACGCACTAACCTTAAAATACCGTCATGGAGTGATGCCGGAAGGTACAGGTATATCCTTAAAATACATTAAAATTTGTATTTTTGCAAAGGTAAGTTCAAGTTAATTTGAATTAATTTACTGGATATATATTTCAAAAATGGATTTCCATTATTATGGAATAAGCAGGAAACTGCCAGGATAGAATGTTCTGAGGCGTCACTTTGTGTAAGCGATTCATTTCGGAAAAAGAAATTCTTAGTTATTCCACATATATTTTATTAAGCACGACCTAGGTTTCGACTTGCAAAGTCGCCTAATTTTACAAAGTTACACCTGATGATGATGACTTTGAAGTCGAAACCTAGCTCGTGTTGAATTAAAGATATGAGGAATAAATAAGTATTTCTTTTTCCGAAAGGAAACTGTCACTCAAATTAGCAAAATCAGAGCTCAGATCGAATCGCCGAGTGATGCATGGCTTTAAGTCAGCTTTTCATCGCTCTTAGATGAATTACGGAGAAAACCACTCCCTTCTATCCCGCCACTAAGTTTCTGCATGAATTAGAGATAGTTCTTGCAAATACCAATCAGTTTCTATTGATTTACGAATCAATTCAGTGTTTTAAAAATAAAAAAAATGTTGAACTGTCAAATCGCCCGTCGTTCGATCGGATTTTTTGTCTATTATGGAGACGAAGTACAGGATTCGTCCGGAAAATAAGTGTACTGAGCTCAGGAAAAAAAATTTATTACACTTTTACATATCTTAAGCTAATATTCCTCAAAATAGGACCCTTGTGAGTCGATACACTTGTTCCAGCTGCGTTCCCATTCCTGGAACGCTCCCGCGAAGGCATCATCGGGAAACTCTCGAAGACTCGTCGTCGACCTCTTCTCTGCCCTTCACGAACATCTTGTGCCACCGAAAGATCATGTTTCTGGACATGGCTGACTCCCCGTAAGCCTGGTTCCGTGACGTGGGTCGAGCGTGGAGGTTCGCGTTAACAGAGCTCCTCACTACACCACAGCTCAGAGCCGACTGCCTTTTTCAGCGTCGCTTGCCAACATACCCCCCTCCAATCGAAGCCCGTCAGAGCGGTGCTGGGCGCGCCTGGAGCGGCGCGCCCAGCCCAGGAGTCAGTACACTTATTTTCCGGACGAACCCTGTATATTTTATTCCTTAAATACAGTTTAATGCTCTTATATTACCGTTGCGAAAATCGATAGAGTTACGACCTCAGCATCGGATGTTCTCAGGTTTAGTCCGGAAAATTCTTGCGCATGCATTTGTAGTACAGGTCAAGGTGTCCCATTGTTTCGCCAGCCAGAACGCTCCAGGAAGTGTAGACAATTTAGGGAAAGGAAGTGACTCGTCGCTTAATTTTACACTTCGATTTGTTTATCGAAGTCTGATCTGATATTAAAGCTGACCCCCCCCCCCCGCCTAATCAACTCAAGCTCCCAAAACTTTATGAAACCAACTTTCTAGTTTACGAACAAGTTCGGCTAAAATTGATCTCAAAATAACCATGAAAATTACAAGAAAAGTGGGTTGCGGCTATTTTTTTGGTCTCTCTTCTGTTCTTGATTCTCTGTGGCATTTGTGTTTGTGTTATCTTACGTTTAGTAGTACATTTCTCTGAAATTACTAGACATGGAGGCTTCCTTCTATCTCTGACCAAGGAAGCCTTCGTTGTTCAATGATTTCGGATAAAACTACTTCTAACCTTATTCACATAGTTTATTCCCAGAACTTACGATTCTCCCTTGTTGTGGCCTTAAACCACCAAAATGAGCGATGGTGAAATCATTATTGCTCAATTAACCATTCGCTTTCCTTTTTCTTCTAAATTTTTGCTGATATTTCAGCGTATGTAAATCGATAAGTAAAAATGCATTCATAGGCGGTTTCTATGTGTATTACCTCATCCATGAATAGTTTGTGACTTTACCTGCTTTAAACAAAAGTTAAATGCGATGTGTATAATTCGTATTCCATAGCTCTGTCTGTAAACTAATGTCGCGGATACATTAAGAATTAAAACTTTTGACTTTTCATTCATTGAAGTATGAGTAATGCAGGTCTGAAAAATCCTGTATTAGGCAGTTTTGACGATACAAAAAAATTCTTCAGAGCTCAAGCTGCATATTTAGTATTCTGGATAAAAAATGTGTGGAGTGATAACGGCGGAATGCAGTTTTCTTCCTTAACCACGCAGATTTGAATGCACATAATGGATGAAGGAAAAATTTATGCCAAGGCGAGCCTAGATTACACTTGTCATTTGTCATGAGAACAGCTTAATCTCAGTCAACCCCACCTCCTCGGATTTACGTTTTCCAAAAGGAAGAGGCACCAGTCGTTCGAAACTGGAGTGGAGTTTTGGACTATATGCAATTTCGCACCGAGTAGCTGGCTAGTTTGAATTTGTATCTTTGCTTTGTTCGGCATCGCTTGGTTTTTTTCCAAGGCAGACGAGCGCGGAACGGAAGGCGTTACCGCGATCTCATTGAAAGGCATCGTTCATCAGCGGCGTGCATTATTGAATGACACGCAAGGGAAGCGATCACAATTCGCTGACTGGTGGTGCGATGTGGAGTGCGAGGGAGGAGGGTCGGAGCGGAAGGGGGGGAGATGGAGGGTCGGAGGGATGATGAAGTGGAAGGAGGGATTATGCCGTGTTGTGTGCTGCCCGGGTGGGGATTAGGAGGATTGAGAGGAGGAAGATGTACGGAAGAAAGCGGAGAGAAGAGGTGGGCTTAGAACCAGGGGGGGAAGAAACCAGACGAGAGGGTTGGAAGAAGAAGATCGATGGACGGATAAGTCTATATCAAGACTGTTAGATCCCATCTTCCATTTAACCAATTTATCATTAATATTGTTCCATGTGCTACGGATGAAAATGCGAGCAAATGAAGGCATCAAAGAAATTTATAATTTACAAGTGTATATATGTAGGCGTGGGTATATATATATATATATATATATATATATATATATATATATATATATATATAACTAAATAAGGCCGTGGGGGTAGATAACATTCCCGTGGAACTTTTAAAATGCTTAGGAAAATGTGGGAGGAAGAGGATATATGGGCTGATCCGTAGCATTTATGAGGAGGGAATCTGGCCGGAAGACTTTGTGAGAGCAGTTTTAGTTCCGATTCCGAAAAAGGTAAAGGCCACGTCATGTGAGGACTATAGGACAATTAGTTTGATATCCCACGCAGCTAAAGTTGTTCTCAGGATCATAAACAAAAGGATAGAGAGTAGGGCAAATGATTACTTAGGGGATGACCAGTTTGGGTTTAGGAAGGGGAGAGGTACGCGTGATGCCATTGCAGTAATGAGATTATTAATCGAGAGGAATATAGAATACAACCAGGATGTATTTGCCTGCTTCGTAGATTTCGAAAAAGCGTTTGATAGAGTGAATTGGGAAAAACTAATGAGTATTCTGCAGAAAATAGGAATAGATTGGAGGGAAAGGAGGCTAATCCGCAACCTGTACATGTCTCAGACTGCTCAGGTGCGGGTGGGAAACGGGGAGTCAGGATGGGCAGTGTTAGGAAGGGGTGTAAGGCAGGGTTGCCCATTATCACCGTTGCTGTTCAACCTGTATGCAGAGGAAATGATCAAAGAGGCATGGGAAGAACTAGACGTAGGAATGAAAGTGGGCGGGGAATTCGTAAAATCAGTTAGGTTTGCTGATGACCAAGCTTTAGTTTGTCAGTCAGCCAAGGGGCTGCAAGCATTGCTGAGTGAATTGGAAATTCAGTGCGACAGGTATGGGATGAGAATCAACATTAATAAAACAAAGGTTATGCGATTTTCTAGAAAGAAAAAGGCCAAGCTTAACATTAAAATAGGAGGGCAAAAACTAGAGCAGGTAGAACAGTTTACGTATCTCGGTAGTGTTTTGGACCAACACGGTCAAATTAGTAGGGACGTAAGGAGAAGACTTGCGCTAGGCAAAGAGGCTTTCACGAGGAGGAGGGAGTTGATGACGGGGACTTTGAGTAAGGATGTTAAGAAAAGACTCGTAAAAACTTTGATATGGAGCGTAGCTATGTACGGCGCGGAAACGTGGTCATTGAAGCAGGAGGATAGACGTAGACTGGAGGCTTTTGAAATGTGGGTGTGGAGAAGAATGGAGAAGGTGAAATGGACAGAGAAGAAAACAAATGAGGAAGTACTTGGTATGGTGGGCGAAGAGAGGGGTTTGTTGGGAGCAATCCTATGGAGGCAGGAAAAGTGGATGAAGGGGGTGTTGACCGGCAGTGGGATGTTGAAGACTGTGATAGAGGGTAGAATGTTGGGCAAAAGAGGAAAGGGAAGGAACAGGATAGGGATGTTGGACGGGATGAAGGGCGGAAGAAAGTACTCAGAGATGAAGAGGGACCTGGTGTAGAGTAGAATTTAGGGTTGTGTTTTGTTAGTAGTCACAAAATATTTGTTTGGTAGTTGTGTCCATCGAAAAACCTACCTTAACCGGTAGATTACCTTAAAAAAAAAAAAATATATATATATATATATATATATATATATATATATATGTATATCGATATATATATATACTACCTTGATCAAAAGGTTCCCGGAATAACCACCGTGTGGCGCTCCCATCGTTCCGATTTGAGTTCTGTTTTTTTTGTTAAATTGGTACATCTGTTGTTGATATTCCCTTTAAATCTTAGTGTCATAACTTGACATTTGCAAAAGTTACGTAGCCAAGAGTACATCTATCTCTGTGTGTGTTGGCGATTTTTTACAATTTCAGAAATGGATTTCAATTTGCAACAACGAACTTGTATTAAATTTTGCGTAAAAAACGGATTTAGTGGCGCACGGACGTTGGAAATGTTGGAAAAGTGTTTCGGCAACGATTCTCTAAAAAAAACGGTCGTTTACCAGTGGCACGAGTGGTTCAGAAGTGGTCGTGAGTCAATCGAAGATGATGAACGCAGTGGCAGACCATTGACATCGAAAGTCGGTGAAAAAATTGATAAAGTAAAAGAAATGTTGGTCAATAACCGCAAAATAACCATCAGAGAAATAGCGGAGGACTTGAACATTGCCTATGGATCCGCCCAAGACATTGTGGTTAATGATTTGGGTTTCCGTCGTGTAGCAGCAAAGTTGGTGCCAAAAGACCTCAATTTCATGCAAAAAAGAGACCGTGTTGACGTCGCAAAAGACATGATTTGCGAGGCTGAATCCGATCCCACATTCATCAAAAGGATCATTACTGGAGACGAGACGTGGGTTTATGAGTACGACACGCATTCCTGACATCAGGCAAGTGAATGGCGTTCACCAAATGAGCCGAGACCAAAAAAACCACGTCGTTTTCAGTCAAAAAAGAAGGCAATGCTGACGGGTTTCATGGATTACAACGGTGTAGTGCATCATGAATTTTTGCCAGAAGGCCAGACAGTAAACAAAGAGTATTATTTGGGCGTTATGAGACGTTTGCGTGAAGCAATTCGCCGAAAGAGACCAGAAATGTGGGCAGAAAACTCGTGGATTTTGCACCATGATAACGCACCGTCGCACAGTGCTATCATTATTCGTAATTTTTTGACGAAAAATGCAACAAATACCATCCAACAGCCACCGAATTCACCTCAGTGTGTGTGTGTATATATATAAATATATATGTATATATATATATATATATATATATATATATATATATATATATATATATATATATATATATATATATATATATATATATATATATATACACACATATGATTTCGTCATAACGAAGTAACGAGGAAGTGTTGAATAACAGAATAACAAAATTGGACAGCAACAAACAATAAAAGAACAGAAAAAGATAACTCACACGTTATTTCTTGATCATTTTGACGGAATTCGACGACACATACACACACACACAAATAAATAAATATGTGTATATATATTATATATATATATACATATACATATTTATATATATATTATATATATATTATATATATAATATATATATATATATATTATATATATATTATATATATATATACGTGTGTGTGTGTCTGTGTGTGTCTGTGTGAATGTTTACATATGTATATATTTGTATATACATATTTGTATAAACACACATACATACATACTTACACGAATTCATCAAAATAGTCTGGATTCGAAATTATCAATACATTTAAAAATACACGTTAAGCCAGAAAAGACCAATTTGAATAAGTTATTGCATTTCGTTGCTTCAACAGCAGAATATTAAGCGGTAGAAGTTACAAGTGGGAAGTAGTAATTCTAGTTCATCAGAAGTAATATCTTATGGAAAATGATACCAACCAAGGCATCGTGAAGCAGCATGAAAACTGATGCACACGGATAATTGACTTTTGCGATTATACGTGACCGATAAGGGGAGTAGAGGGAATATGAGTGACGAAAACACTACATGTGTTACTGAAGAAAATAAAAATAGAATAATGGACACCTTCAAAGAGTAACTATACGGATAAATCTGTGTAAGGCATTGGCAAGGAGAGAAAAATGACTGGAGCACATTTAGGGCTGTCATAGCCCTATGAAAAATGCGGAAGAAGGTGATGTAATGTCTTGTCACGAAAGAAAAGTAAAATACAGCATAAAGGTCACTTTCAAATTACAAGAAATATGAGCTTATAATCTTTAGTCCAAGAAGACATGAAATATTTTAGGAAGAGGGGGTAGATAAAATGATAGCTGGAAGTTAGGCCATAAAAAATTCCTAGGATTAATGTCCCATGATTATTATCATTTATTTAGGAACGGCAAGCGCATAATAACGTTGTAGGAAAAATCGGGGAAACCAGGCATGTCAACTCTAGAAAAGCCAACTCAGAAAAACACCTACAAGAAAAGGGAGGTGTGTGAAAAACCTGCGAAAGACCCACAGACAGCCCAAGCCGAAGGATAAAGAATGAATAGTGTAGGGAGGGAGAGGGATTGGATGTAGGGAGGGCGAGAGGGTGGCGGCGAATAAAAAGCGATTTCACAGGGAGGGTGTGGAGGGTGGGCGCAAGGGTGGGAGGGTTTTTGTGCGTGGGTGGGTTTCCAGTTGGGGGAGAGGGCGAGTTGGACAAGAGTCGACCGGAGGTCCAGTTGAGGTCCAGAGTGCGGAGGAGGGACGAGAGACGGGAGGGTGATGGAGCTAGAGGGTGGGTGGGTTTTTCGAGGGGATCGGCGGTCCGTTTAGTCGAGGGAGGAGTGGTGCTGCTACATCGATCGCATGGTTGGAAATGGGGAAGCGAGTGTATGCGTGCTCGCGTGTGTGTGTGTGGTTGTGAGGGGTGTGGGAAGGTTTTCAAGGGAAAGGGTGCGGGAAGGGGGAGGGGTTGGGTGGGAAATTTGGGCGAGAAAAGTCAAGGAGGGGTACAAGACGGACGGACAAATGACTGCATTTTAAGTCGGAACCGAGGCCATCAAAACAGGAGCCTATAAATCAGAAAACACCTCATAAACATACGTACGTCTACGTGGGTGTCCTTGCTGCGCTGTGAGTGCCAAGCAACAAATATTGCAGAGGAAGAATGTATAGATGACCAAATGAATATTTTCTTCAGAACTCACAATCTAGTCTCGCCTGCGTCGATTTTATTATTCTCAACCCGATTGGGTATGGCTGTTTGTACAATGTTTTCCTGGGAATAATTGATAATACTGATCAATTCAAGCATTAGGTATGAGATACACGAAGCTGAGAAGAAATGTAATTGAACACTAACTTAAACTTAACCATCCAGAGCATTCCTGCCAACTGTGGTGGTTTTTAAAACCGATCTCAAGATTTGTTAATCCTTGAGGTATATAATTATTTAAAGCTTTAATGCCAATGACCGTTGAAAGGAGTTCAACTTTTACGCAATCTTGACAGAGTTGTGATAATTTCAAAGAATGTACCTAAGATGGCCAAAGCTAAGCGATTATCACACTTTTCATCATCATTCCAAAAGAACGAAATAAACTTTGTCGATAGATTGCGTAACTACATGTTAATCATATTTTATTAACTTGCCTGCATTTTTCAGCGAAAAGTAGACATTTTTTTAGTTCCAATGGATGGTATTCCCTAACCCTTTTTAAGAACAAATGTTCTTTTTAGATATTGGACTCGCAAAACCGTTATTATACTTTCTTCGTATCACATACAAGTATCAAAAGTATTTTCTTAGGTACGTAAACGAAAGGCTATTTAATACCAATTTCAGACACTAAGAAACCCACCGTGATTTGAAACGGGAGCCCATACAAACTGATTTCACATATTCTTACCTCGTTTGTGATACCGAGGATCTCAAGAACTCACTTTCCCGCGTAATGACGCAGTGGGACCTCATGGTGGCAGAATATAACCCGAGTGGATCCGTGGAGTATTGAATGGAAGATAGAGTGATCGCCATTCTCAACTTTAATGTTTCTAAGATATTTCCCCATTGAGATGACAGAGCCAAAATAAAATAAGAAATAGAAGGGAGAGGCACTAATTAAATGTTATGAATTCTTATCGACGATTACTGAAAACGAGATTCGATACGGAAACTAGAGATACATATATATAATTACCCATTCATATGGAAATAGATGTGAGGAAAAGGAATAGGAGCACTTATAAAACACGTACACAAGAGAAGTGGAGAAGGTGGAACCGAGTAGATCACAAGGGCAAAATATTTTTACACTTGTGATCTGCTCGATTCCGCCTTCCCTATTTCACTTGTGTTCCTTTATGTGCGTTCTTATCTCTTTTCCTTATATTTATATCCACGTGAATAGGTATATGTTAGCCATATGCTCGTGGGTTTCTGTGTTTGAATGTGTGTGTATATATATATATATATATATATATATATATATATATATATATATATATATATATATATATAAACCGGGTGCGACAGCATAATATCCTTTTTTTAAAACACAATGAAACAGCATCTTTTATTATTTTTTTAATGTAGGTACATATTTGAATTTTGTTTTACACAAATCTGGTAGGGGAAGCCCCCCATTGTCAATACACTTAATCACCCGATTTCTGGCGTTTGTAATGACCCTTATCAGTAAAGCAGCAGGTGTGTTGGCAACTTCTGCCCAGATGCTGTCCTTAAGGTCTCAAGTAGGTCCTTGGGCGGTCGACAGAAACGTGGAATTTCAAAACCCCCCATTAATATCGCAAGGGGCAAAATCGGGGGAGCGGGGTGCCACTCTAAATGACCCCTAATTGCGATGAGGCGCCCCAGGAAGTCTTCATCTACATCTACATAATACACCACAAGCCGCTGTAAGGGAGTGTGGCGAGGAGTGTTTGGTTCCCACCCGTAAAAAGGTACAAAACCACATGTAAAATCAACACATACCTGCAAAATTATACCCATCTTGGCGTAAACATTCATACAAAAATCCTTTCATTCTACACGCATGCAAATATATATATATATATATATATATATATATATATATATATATATATATATATAACGGGAAACCACCTCAATTATCAATCCCAAGATTTAAATGATGGACAATACAGAGATTTTGAGTCCTGGCAACTACGGAATTCGGCCCACTCGGCCGTGTGTCGTGCCCAGCAGCGGGGGAGGCAAGGCTTCCGCGGTCGTCATCCCACGAAACCCTTGCAGGGGAAAACCAGCAGCAGCAGGACAGAAGACGCAGGAGAAGAAGACCAAATTAGTTAGAATAGGAACGTGGAATGTTAGGACCATGATGAGGACACGGAAATTGGAGAATGTTAAGCGAGAGATGGAAAGGGGAAATATAGATATTTTAGGTCTACGCGAGGTGAGATGGAAGGTTAGCGGGGATTACTGGAGTGATAAGTATAGAATAATATACAGCGGCGGGGACGAGAGCCAACGAGGGGTTGCCATGGTATTAAATAAAGAAGTAGGAAGAAGCGTAGTCGACATAGAGCAGGTAACGGATAGATTATTACCAGTAGAGGTAAAAATAGAACCGACGAACTTGGTTATTATTCAGGCATACATGCCACCCGTCAACCATACGGAGGAAGAGGTCGATAGGATATACGATCAATTAGAGGACATAATCGCGGGTGTTCCTACAGGGAAACATTTGATAGTGATGGGAGATTGGAATGCGACGGTAGGCGAAGGAAGAGATGGTGATGAGGTGGGGGACTACGGTTCAGGCACGAGGAATGACCGCGGGGAGAAAGCAGTTGAGTTCTCCAGGAGACAGGGGTTAGTCATTACCAACACTTGGTTTAGACACCACAAAAGACGCAGGTATACATGGAAAATGCCTGGTGACTCAGAAAGGTATCAACTAGATTATATCCTAGTTAGACACAGGTTTAGGAACAGTGTGATAAATTCGCGCAGCTTCTCGGTAGCGGATGCGGGCAGGGGCGGCGGGTTAGAAAATAGAATGTGGGAGCATTAAATGGTTTGAAAAGGAAGAAGTACCAACAGACGGTAGAGGAAATCATGGAGGATGGTAAAGAACTAAGTACTATCGAAGAAAAATGGGTAAGGATAAAGATAGGGTTATCGAAAGCCGCAAAATACACTATTGGAACCGTTAACGCTAAAAGGACTAGGAAACCATGGATCACGGATGAGATGATTACAAAGATGGATGAGCGGAGAAAATGGAAGAATATATATTAAATATTTGTTGATGCAAACAAGATTAAAATTGAGACCTCTGGTATTCCATAATATTAAACGTTCTCTTCTTTCAAAACTCTGAATGACTCGTGAGCTCTTATATTCATTACACTATGTTTTCTGCTTCTTCAATTATCATTTTATGGAAATTTGTGATAAGGGAAGGTGTTGAGTAGACTTATCTAGACTATTGCGTAGGAATATCGTGCTTATGGCCTGGCTTGATTACTCGAACGTAATGGAAATCCAAACTCATAGGCAACCTGTTACTTTTTAAATAATTAGCATGTTTTCACTAGTTCCTAAGATTTTTTTATTTACTACGTAACCTGCTGCAACGGTTTGGATCAAGCCAACACTAGGCACTTGCAAATAAAATTGAAAATTGCATAAAATTGCACCGAATGTGATCCTGGTGTTATACCTCCAGTCTAATTACTTACTTTTCTGGATAATTAGCGTGACATCTTATGCGTGAAAAATATTTATAGTTGCAAACCTTGAACAAGTGTTGAATTTCATTATGGCAAGCCCTAAGAACAGGTACGCTCACTTAGTCATCACTAATGCTTTTTTATGTAAGAATTTGTTAGATGAATATAAGGATTATTCTTATGAATGAATATGTATCGAAATTTGGATTATAAAGCGAAATTAAGCGAATAATTGCGTTTTTGCATGTGTCGAAAACTATGGCAAAATTGAATAAGTAAAATATGAATGATTAAATATGCAATTTATTGGTCAAAATAGCTTTTTTTAAACCATCACGCTAGTTCAGTTATTTAAAAGCCGTTTTACTGAAAATCACCGAAAAAAGGATCTGCTAATTGCAAGACAAACAAGGTAAGCGCTATGGTTTTTTCGGTGTTTTGAAGTCCTTTTGAAGGTTTCTTCCTCTATAGTCTTTCCCCGGAAAATTGGAACATTTGGCAAGAAATATTCCTCTTCGTAGAAATTCATTTTTGTTATTTTAACATATAAAATATTACTTTCAAATAAACAAACGTGTGCATGTTAATACCAATAATTAATGTTAATAATTATTTATTTTGACATTATTTTAAAATGACCTCAATCAAAGTTCATTTAAGAAGGTTAGCTAAAATGTAAGTTTTAACTTAATATTGGAATATTATTTATTTCCATTCATAAGTAGTCTGCTGAGAAACACTAACTGCAATAAACAGAAAACTACGACAAATTAATATTGAGCTTTGTAGAAACTAATTTCAATGTATTTATGAAACAGTTAGCTCTGAGTTTTGCCGTATATTTTCAATTTATAACTGTAATGAAATCGGTAATTACAGGTTTGACTTTGTGGACCTAATTCATTACGGGAGGAAACATTGCATTTTTGTGAATTCCACTTAATCCGCATTCCACATTAAGTAAAATTAATCAAGCTCCTCATTTCAGTATAATTTTAATATTTTCACAGATATTGAAACTTAAAAAACTCGCCACCTGCTATACAAGTATTTATTGCTTTCAAATTGGTCCTTTATATTGTATCGCTGTAATGATATTGGTCTTTATGTGTCATTATTTTTTAGAGCATTTTATGTTTTTTATGCCGTCGGCATAAAACATTTGTCTGATGTTAAAATCACAGCCTAAGTAACAATAAACCACTAACTTATCCCCAAATAATTGATGATGATTCCATTTCAAGAGAATTTTCTAGGAGACTAAATTAATGAGAATAACAATTACTGTTTTTCTAATACTTTAAGGCTTATAGCATATTTATAATGGACACTCATATAAACGAAACTACCACAATTGTGTCAAGCGAATAAAATGACTCAAAGCAATGGTTCCTCGACAACATACCTGTAGATGGTATTCGCATTGTATTTCGTATAAAATGAGAGTAACGTTAATTTCTCAGCGTAAATATTTCTCTAATGAAAACTTCAGCGAGACACACGATGGCTTTGTCCCCACGACACACAAATGGCAATTGTTCCAGTTAGGGCAGCAAGTCAATTACTAACTCGGCTGACCTTTTTTCAACCTCGCTTTTACAGAGAGTTGGATTTGAATTTCAGTTAAAAGTTTCTGCAGAAATTTACGATTTGGATTTGGTTATAGCTTAAGGTGATTCTTCGACGTTTACGCGTATCTCTCGGAGTTAATAAAATTAGCAAGGGCAACAGTGAGTGGGAGGGGCGAAATGAGTTGATTGGCTGCGAGCAAAATATCGGGAGGCGGGTACATAAGGGAAAGTTCGTGACGACTCGTTTTCCTCTCGGTCAGGTAAAAGGGAAAGCAAAAAAGGGAAAGGAGGGAGACGGGTGGGGGGTGGAGAAACCAGAGACAAACAAGAAGGAAAAAGAGAAATAAAATGGGGCCAAAGGTGGAGTGGAGTGCTCTCCGGGCCCATCTGGGCCGGGAGCCATTCAATACCCCGTGAAAAGTCGCATTTCAATTGCAAGGCCGTCTCTCGACGAACCGATGGAGAATCAGGTGGCCGACCGGACCTTGCTCGCCCATTGAAAACGCTTAGCGGAGACAGCCTGAGACCTAAGCGGTGAACGAAAGAATTCTATACGTTTATGGCAAAAAAATGCAAACATGATATTTTTGATTCATTTATCTAACAGCTCTCCTGCGAGATTTTGAAACACCAAAGAAAATTAGTTCAGCTAGTGATTTTGTTGCTATAGTAATTCATTTGATGGCCTTTCTCGATTTCTTACCACACCGACCCCGCATAGCAAAATCAGTTGAATATTAAGTAGTAATAGACAAATCATATTTAGCTGCACTATATGTTTTCAGGTTTAGTTATTGATATCCATAGTTAAATACGATTGGAAATACAATACCCCAGTTACCTGGCCATTATATTATTATTTTTGGGTTTCTGAGTTTTAAATCTCGCGTCTAACAGGTAATTGCCATTTACCACTCTTTTAATGGGTTGCTCGTTATGAATAATTTATCGCACATTAGGGCGTCGTCGGTAAAAGGCCCACGGCTATTAAAAAGAGAACTTTACTCAGGCTGACGCTGCGTGACGAGTAAGGAAGAGGTGTTTGATATCCGTATTGTCACGGAAGGTGCGTGCACAATCAAATTATAACAAACCAAGGCTTTGTCCAGTATTCCCTGCTGGGAAGACTCGCCCTAACTTTTGAGGATAATACATTGTCACAGGATCAAGCATCAACATGTCAAGAATAAACAGGATCAAGAATCAATCCAATGATTTTCATGACTTCACATCGGTGCATTCCACACATCGCTCTATAATTTATATTCTTCAATAACGTCCCACACTTGTGCAATATTTTTCTACGAGCCTACGGTGCGACCGTTTTTGCGTCCAATTCGCAACGAATGCGGGCGTGGTGAAATTGAACCGTAATATTTAGACAGGGATTCCCCGTTGAATAGCTACAATGAATTACTGTTACAATGAATATTTTTATGAAAATTGCATATTTTGAAGGGGTTTATCCTAATTGAGCGTTGCGATGGGATTGGATTGAATTTGAAATGATAAAAAACCGTGATACCAATTACGAGGAACGATTTTTAATATATTTTTGACCTTGTTTTAATTTTAATTACACGTACATTCTAATTAAGAACTGCCTAACTCGCCGTCACAACACGCAAAACAGTTTTCTTTAATTTTGTTGGGCCTGAAGTTGACAGGGTAATTCAGTTGGATGTAAACGATCGTCAGAAAATTGCACCACGCGTTGAAATCACAGAAATAGGAATCCATGGAAAAGCCCCGAAAGCAATGCTACAAACTCCATTATTAGAATATTATCCTGAAAATGAATTTTGTTGCACGATTTTACTAAATAAAATAAATTTCCGGGGTAGGGTTAAATAAAAATTAATTACAGGGAATTTTCAAGTAATTATAGAAGAAACACGTACGCAATAAATGTATGCCTGAGATATTAATGGGAATTAATTAATACTATGGGAATTTTTTGTTATTACAACACTTGGCAAGGTTCTCAAAAATACCATCGTCTTCCCTGCATAGGTATTTCCTGTACAAATCTTAATTATTTAACTTAAATCCAAAGCGATGGCTTATGTTCAACGTTGTAATTCAAACCTGACAGAATAATGGACTGCTGACCGGAGGGTCCCGGGTTCGATTCCCGGGCAAGGCACTCTGAGCACCTGCAGCTCCACCCAAGCCATGTGATTTTTCGGGTACCAGGTCTTCCTGGGAAACCATAATCGGCACAGGGAAAGGAACTGGCCCCCCTACCCTGATGCGTGAATTTCACACGCCGTATAGGGCTTAGTACTGGGTGAACTCTACCATTACCTACCAAACCGACCTTCGGGTTCATTACTGTGTTTTTTATTCTGCAGATTAATCAAATTGGAAGAGCTTTTTTAAATACATCCCCGTGAAAGTAATTTATCAAATTCGATTGCTAATATTTGTTCTTTTCGATTAATTCAATTAAGCTCTCAGTTCTATCCCAAAATACGATGTGTTTTTTCTTTTGCACTTTTCTTTTAGCCTCCTCCACCTTACCTGCCACATCTACTGGTATTTGCCGGTCCGTGGACAGCCCAAATAACATTCCATGCTCCAAAACGGTTATATTAGCGGAGCTAAAAGGCCCTCGCGGAAAAGCAGAATGCACCTTCTTGTGAGTACCTTGCATGTCTACTTAATCTTTATCTTTTTTAAAGCTAAGCAAAAGATTCACGAACGAAACGCTAGGAGCCTTGTCTTGGAAGCCTAATTGAAAAACGTCGAGAAATAGACAGGGCTGTAATAAGGAGTAATATGGGAAGAAGGCAGGGATGAAATGGTTGGATAGAGGATGTATAAGTATAGATCAGATAGAAGGAAAGTTTTGGAAGAAGTCATGGGGAATGTCTAATGAAATAGAAATTATAACAATGTAGGGAATTGAATAAATTTTTGAATGATTAAATTTCAGCTTATGAATAATATTTTTAGCCTGTATATGCTTCGCCGAGTGAATAAATTCGGAATGGTGGTCATAGCCGTTTTATTATTCACTTAACTGAAAAAATGCAGCCAGAGATTTTTTAGATGGCCATCTCGAAGGCCCCGTATTTTTTCTTTACATTGTTCCTTTTCGTCTTAAGAATCACTCGACGTTGTGCTCTCTGCTCATATCCTCGAAAATGGCACCTGGAGGATAAATATTTATATATATATATATATATATATATATATATATATATATATATATACAGGATATATATTTGTGTTTGAATGTATATACCTGTATATACATTCAAACACAAAAATACGCCACTAGGTGAACATCTATTTCTATATGAATGTACATGCATGCAGACATATATACATACAGAGGTATAAAAATATCATCGAGAACAAACGCTCTTCAGCGACGGCATAAATGTACATATGTATTATTTCAGTGAAATTGATTTCAAATGAAATTAAGAATACAAAGTAACTTTCCACTGTTCTTTATTAGCGTACGACCGGTTTCAACGCTCAAGCGTCATCATCAGGATTACTTTGTATTCTTAATTTCATTAACATGAATTTCCACAAGGTTGAGCCAGAAACAATTGAATATTGATTTCAAACTTGGCAAAAACAAAACACAGAGAAAGGGCACTCACAGACTATATATAAATATATAAGTATATATATATATATATATATATATATATATATATATATATATATATATATATATATATATATATATAATATCTATATATATATATGTCTCTTATTGGTAGCGTTCATCTTGCTTGCTTCTTCGCTAGCGTTTCCGTTTATTAAGTAACGCATGACGTATTGGTAATGTTATTTGATTTTTTTTAAATCTCGTGCCTTTCACGATTAGAATTTATTGGCACGCCGATCTCTCCGGTTAGCCTTAAAAGTTCACCTCGGGGGTCCAAAATCTTTCCTGCTCAAATTAATGAAGAGCCACCTGTCGCCGATGCTTGAGTCGTCCTTTTGGGCAAATGCCACGGCGTCCGGGAACCGCAGTTTCCAAAATGAATCCGGAGACTTTTAAGCCGTGATAATGCGTTGCCCGTTGCCATGACAACTAGCGAGAATAAATTGATCGTAAATCTCTTCCCTCCAGCGCATGCCACGTCAGATGACGTGGGTGGAGAAATCAGTGCTGTGGACGGGAGGGGGGAAGGGTCAGGTGGGAAAGGGAATAGGGAACGGAAGTGGCAGGGGGAGAGAATCGGAGGCGCGAGGAAATAATAAACAAGCAAACTGACCAATCCAAACACCCTCCTCCCCCCCCCTCCCGTCTTTCCTCTTCCCCTTTCGGAATATCAAAATCAGAGCTTGAAAACTCCCACTCAAATTAATATCCGTCTGGCGGCGAATTTGCATTTTCCGAGCGAAAATTTGCGTAATTTTATGATCATTTTCACATCACGGAAGGCCATAAATAATTAAGCCACCCCTGCTAAGTTTCCCCATGTATATTCTCGGATCCGACCGCGATGCTAGGTATTCCCCCGGAATTGGCACTGGTTTTTATTTCTATTTTTTATTGCACTTAAAAATGGTTCGCAGAGACTCCCGCATTCGGCGTACACTGTTGTTTGAATGAGTAATAAGATGCATATTCTACTGATGGAAATATCAATAATGTGTGTAAAAAGCTTTTCATTGAAATCACGTCTAATGCATTGTTCAAGTTTCCGGTCGGGAAATGAAGTATCTCTCTCTACTCTTCGGAAAGGATATTATTCATTCGAGTAAAAGTTTTAAAATTTTGATGAGAATCCCTCCGATGGTGTCTGCATGTTCTGATAATTTTCATCGGCATCCATGGTTTTTTTCCACTCATATAGTTCTGTCGCGCCCTAAATTGAATCCGTGTTACCCGTCGATGAAATATTAATTTTCTACCAAGAGTGCATAGTGTATCATTCCTACGCTGTTGTCGTTTTATTTTTTTGCTCGAGAAAAAGTAGAAATTGCCATTCCCTTGTTGTCACAAGATAATGAGTTCTTCAATGAGCGGCGGCATTATACATTGCCTCTTGCAAGCGTCGTAAACATTGAGCAAGCGTAAGCAAATTGAAATTTCTTTGGAATCGCTGTCTCACATTATTTTTATAATCTAAAAATGGAAATATGTGTGTGGAGGGGGGGGAGTGGGGAAGGGGGAAGGAATAATGCCGTACTCTCCGACAATGTAATTCCCGAGAACACCTCAATTATTCATCCGAATGGGGAGCGGGAACCCCTCCGGTGAGCCGCCGTGGAGGCAGCGGCGCACTCGGCCTCAAAGGGAAGCTGCTCCCTCGCCCGTACTCCATCGCTTCCCCCAACCCCACGCCCCAGCACGCAATACACGGGCCAACTGGCGCACATACACACCTACATATCCGACGGCGCGCGCCGAGTGCTAGATCGTAACCCATTTACCCGGGAGCACGATCGGTAGATTTATTCTTCCTCCGAGTCTCGCACCAGCTACGATGGTGTTGCACGTCTCTCCCGCTCGATCTCTCACTCCATCGCTATTCTTCGAGAGAATTAGCTGGTAGGATGGTGAATCCTAGAGGATATAAGATATTAAAAACGGCTCGTCTTGAACCTTCAGAGAGAGAGAGAGTGATGCGAATACGATTTTCGGGATGAAAAAAAATTGTTATCCTATTTGGAGATTCGTTACAGCGTGTCGAACTCAACGGAACGGTCAGTGGACTGCTTAAGAGCATTCGAAAATTTCGGAAAATAGAAAATTTGCTCAAATGTGCACGCGGAATACCAGCGGATGATTCATGTTCAGAGAGATTTTAAGAAAGGAACTATTTTTTGCACCACTTGTTTTTGATCCATTCATATTAAGTTTTTTTTTACCATTCAATGGCACATGACGATTAAATAAAATATCCTTGTCTAGAATGAAATAAGCATACAGTTGGCTTATTATTTACGGTACGTGAATATGTCGGGTGAAATGTAGTTAGTTCAATGGTAAAAGAGGTTCCTTTGAGGAAAAAGTGTTTTTGACCTCCTGATTAATTTTTGAAGAATTGTCGCCAAATTCGACTGCTTACAAGTATCCAACGAAGTATTCCGGAGGCACATTATTATATCCTGAGAATATAGCACTCTCAGTGTAACCAGAGAAATATGGGAATTAAAACTGTGTTTAGCTTACATAGGCTGGATTTACGTAATGTATGACCAAAACATTATGGGATGTCAATTTGAACTGGTTTGATTAATTGGACCACCAGGTGATAGATTTGGAGTGTATTTTATATACTGGAGGGTTTATTCGTAACATGTATACGTCATCCTCAATAAAGCGTCAATAAAAAAATATTGAAATTTCTCAATAAATAGGAGTTCAATCGAATTTTATGACCAACGCTTCATCAAATTTTCTCATCAATGTGACGGTGGAAATGTTTAGGGTTATATTTTTTGAAAACCTGGAAAATCAAAAAAATGAGCACATTTAAAAATTCTATTAAGTGAGCTTACTTTCTCTCAATTTTTTTGATGGATTTTATATCCGAGATGCATTGATTCAACTGCTAATCAAGAGTTCAGAAACCACATGATTAGTGGAACAATGAATACACAAGAATAACAACCTGCAAATGCAGTAATTGTGTCCATAT
Source organism: Hetaerina americana (assembly GCF_022747635.1). NCBI lineage: Eukaryota > Metazoa > Arthropoda > Insecta > Odonata > Calopterygidae > Hetaerina > Hetaerina americana. Next base: position 5,815,282 of record NW_027287095.1, read on the forward strand.
TGAGGAGGATAACAGTGAATACCTAGGCGTAACCACCACCCACGACCTCTCCTGGATGAAACACATACGGGGATTATATGGGCAAGCTAACAGAAAATTGGGATTTATTAGAAGGATGCTGGGTAAATGTGATGAAAAGGTAAAAGGGAAATGTTACCTTGGGCTGGTTAGGCCTCATTTAGAATTAACTGCTATTGTATGGCATCCACACGAAGTTGGATTGATTGCCGAATCGGATCGCGTGCAGCGTAGATAGAAGCTAGATTTGTAAAACGTGTGTATGATAACCTTAGTAGCGTATACAAAACATCAGAGCAGCTAGGCTGGGAATCACTCACGGAGCGAAGGTTAAATTAGAGATTAAATCTCTTACATAAACTGGAAGGACGTCTCTTTAACAGTGATGTTGAAAATGTCGTACTAAGGTAGGAGAGATCATGTCAATAAATTAGAGAGATTAAGTGTAAAATAAATAGATTTAAGATGGCATATTTTCACGAACGATAAGGGGTCGGAATAACATTGTCTGACCGCGGTAAGGTCATATTCATCAAAATTAGTCTGTTGTGTATTCACTCCCTGCCCCACACCTTAGTGGTGGCTTGCAGGGCACTAAAATAACTAAGAACTAACTAGATAAAAGTTGTGGAAAACCAGTCATCGACGTTACACTTTCCTCAGCAAAAGTGGCAAGAGATATCGTCATTTGTGGTTGCATTTTTGGAAAAGTGAAATAAAATTGACGTTTTCTCCACAGAGAACTCATGTGAGTACACATGTCTGCCAATTATTGCTGCAATCACACGCAGAATCTATTCTAGGGCAAAACGAAAAAACGCCTTTGTGCCTGTTACGGCCAGAGGGCGAAAGCCATTTTAAATGTACATATATGTAGCTAAGCAAGAGCTGAGTCTACGAGGAGAGTAAGCCTTTGTAGATGCAATTTATCATAAAAGACTTAAATTTGGTACATATCACGAAGTTTGATCATGTCGTAGCTCTGAGCAAATAAAGATAATCTTAAGTAATTAATAATTTTAGACTATGCCGATGCTTAACAATAGATTTACCGGTCTACATCTATGATGCAGGAGTCATCGTTTCTATCAAAAACCAATTCAAAATCCGAGCACAAAAGCTTGACATCTACGAAATCAAAAATATTGTAGCACATGGTATAGTAGAGAAAACTCATTCCTTATATTATTTCTCAGTCATAAATTACCCTAAACGTTATGCGTTACACCGTAAGCATTGTTGCATTATTATAATTTACCATTTGATTGGATTAATTATTACGTCAATACTAGTCAGAAAATGTAAGGCAGTGTTGTCCATTATCACCGATGCTGTTCAACATATATGCGGAGGAAATGATTAAAGAGGCATGTGACGAACTGAGGATAGATATGAAAGTCGGAGGGGAATTTATACAATCAGTTAGGTTTGCTGATGACCAAGCTCTAGTTTGTCTATCAGCCAAGGGGTTGCAAGCATTGCTGAGTGAATTGGAAATTCAGTGCGACAGGTATGGGGTGAGAATCAATATTAATAAAACAAAGGTTATGCGATTTTCTAGAAAGAAAGAGGCTAAGCTAAACATTAAAATAGGAAGGCAAAAACTAGACCAGGTAGGGTGGTGTACGTATCTCGGTAGTGTTTTGGACCAACATGATCAAAGTAGTAGGGACGTAAGAATCGCAATCGTAATTGTACTCGGGGATGCGGATCGCGAGGGGAATTCAGAATTAAGATCAGATCCAGGCTGAATTGTGCTTGGGGATCCAGGGCCAGCAGAAGAGAATCCGCATCCGTACGAATCATTGCGAAGATGATCTGAATGACTTTTGACCCTACGCTAGGGAATTAAAACACAACATTTTAACCTGCTGAATCTCTCCAGAAATTGAATGGTGATAAGGTCACAGGAAAAACACACAGAAAAGCGAACGTTAAAGCCGTTTCATATAAGTGGCTATGACGCAAACGAAGGAAAGCCACGTCGAAGTCATTTGCACTGAAGACGATATTATTTCGCGATGCAGGATAACTAATCCATCGCATCAAAAATTAGCATAGTAACGGTCTGAAGGAATCTCGGTAGCCAAGGAGCTGGCCCCAAATCTTCCTCATGTACATATTCAGCGAAATTATGTCATTAGGGAGATCTTTCACAATTCCCCATCGTAGTAAGATAACAATCGTGGCTTCTATTTTTTAATGCAAAGATCATTAGCCAATCTAACTAATCTCCGAGTCATTTGCACTCCTACTCCAATATATAATTATTAGCAAAGCTCTTTCCAACCCTCTTCATTCGCAACTGTGTAACGTATCGAAACAACTTTTGCGGCGTGTCCGCGTGCCAACAGGTCGTTCGCCTCAGCGAACGTTTTTCGCACGGCTTTAATCTTTGCCGTCTTCCTCGATGTTGCCCGTGCTTTCGGCCGCGTGTGGCAGACAAAATTGTATACAAATTGCATATCCTCGAGAAGTCCTTCTCGTCCGAAATCACCTCTCCGATCGTACGTTCCGCGCGTCTTTGGGTGATTCCCTCTCTTCTGTAAAGAGAGCCGAGGCGGGCGTGCCGCAGGGCTCTCTTATCAGTCCTCTTTATTCAACTTGCGCGCCAACGATCTGCCTTCTACACCTCACACTTCCTTTTACATGTACGCCGATGACACTGCTATCGCCGCCACATCTCGAACACGATCCTCGAACATCAGACCACTTACCGCACGCCTTGACAAACTGCAACGGTGGACACGGACCCGGGCATTACGAATCAATCCTGACAAAAGCACACGTATTCATTTTCTTTGCATCGAAGATGCAAAAAAACAAACTCAAGTTTCTGATTCATAAAACCCATATATTTTGCACAAACCGGAACGGAAATTTTGTATTACTAATTAATTATTGCAAACACATCACAAGAGTCCTTTTTCTTCGCGAGCTCGGAAATAAACCACGTTTTGAACCAGACCAAGATTACGTGTTTATATATTTTTATAAATAACTTGGTGGTTCTATAATATTTTAATTAGAGACATCCCAGGTTTCGATGTTCACCATATTATCAGTTCATACACTGATATACATGTTTAATAAAAGAATGTGGAATCAAAAAGTTATAGTTTTTCATTACAATATGAATCGACTCCCTAAAATTACTATACCTAAAGGACAAAATGAGCTAAATATGAGAGACAAAAATTTAGGGAAGAAATACATACGTATTTAATATCCCACAATTTGCGACCACAAAAATAGAGGGGATTATTTACAAATCATTACCTCTCTCCTGTTCAGGCTCCTTTACTTCTCCATTTTAAAGATCGATGAAGTGGTTCTTTGACGTTCTTGCTCTCGTTTCGGGATATTTTGCTGGCGCAGATGAACTCCGGAAACAGTTCAATGCTCGGATATTTAAAATAATGAACATGTTGGAGAGCGAGATACTTTTGAACCTCGGTGATGGGATGTAGAAATCTTGAGATTTGTGTCACACCCCGAATTTTTCTGAAAAAGTTCTGTAGCTTAACAGGTTCAGACGTTTGAGTCCTCTCATGTTCAAAATCAACGAAGAAGTAAGCGCAGAGCAGGAAAACTTGGACTCCAATGAGCGGCGAGTCTAAAAAGTTGTCACGAGTGGGCATAAAACTTTTCCAAAGGATAGTGACTTGTTCACAGAAGCCTGCAACGCCAGCGTTCGTCCTGCAAGAAAGTAATTGATGCTCCTTTTCTTGTAGAGGGTATTTTTCAAATGTGGCCGTTAGATCATATTCCAGGCTGCCTTAGCCTTTCCCGTCTTCTTTATTTTTCACTTCTAGTCCGCAGGCCAGACTCCCGGCCAACAGTGTACAAATGTGCCGGCGCCCGTGGGTGGCCGAAATGTTCACCGTCAGCGAAACGTTCGCCCACCTCGTGACGCCTCTTTCCTTCGAGTCGCTGACAATCAAACGGTGTCCGGTCGGAGACAAAAAAAATATAACTCCGGGGGTGGGGAAACTTCCCGAGCGGCGTTACCGATGGCGTCCGATGAGAAGGGCGTGCTGCGGCGTAGGCGAGCAGGGAGTCGGGGCGTCGCGACGCGTCTCCCACGCCGGAACGGGAAGAGGACATGGCGTCGAGGGAAGCAAAAACTCGGAGTGGGACGGAACAAATGGACTGCCTGCTGTAACTTTTAAAATGGCAGAATCATTGAATTAAAAATATCAAGAACTTCCCTGGAAACAGTGCCGCCGCTAAATATTTTGACCAGTACCCCTTTCCAGAGACGTGCCGGCAAGATTTCGAAAAAAAGTCCGGATAAGGTAGTCCATTGTTTTGTTGTGACTTCTCCGGTTTTTAATTAATTTGCCTGTTTCATGTGGTTGACAATTGAGGGGTAAAATTTGCGGAGATACACGTGAAATGGTAAAATTTAGAAATGAGACCGGCATTTCACGGGATAATGAAATTTAATTACATCTTTTACCACGCGGTCTGATAGAATACCTTATGACTTTATAGGTCACTGAAACATGTAGTCATTTTATTTCTGTCTCGTAGAATTCTGAAGTCTCATTTCTAAGTTCTCAAGTATTGTTAATTTTATTTTTTCGAAGCATGCTCAAAAAGTAATTTTAATTCGTCTATGAATGCAGCACACCACATGGTATCTGCAAAATAGATTTGTTGGAGCTTTTGTTTAAAATAAAATTTGAAACTATTGCTCATATATATTTAATGTTTTATGAGCACACACGTATTCATGGAAAAGCTTACCATAGATATAGGAAATCATTGTTACTCATGGTTAGCAGTTTGCCGTAATTGTGAACGATTGAGTAGTCACGCCAACATGTTGAAATTGTTCTTGTTTCTGGTTTTACATTTTCTTGACTTTCTTGAAATATTTTTGTAAAAATATATTGGGAGCTGATCAATCTTTTCTGTTTTGTTCATAAATCTATGAATTTGGAAGAAACCTCCCCGTAATTTTGGCATTACTTTCGGAATCCGTCAAAATCAAGAGTAACTTCTTTAACTGGAAGTTTCGCGGGAGTATGAGAAGCTGAGGCGAATTTACTGGTCAGAGGAGACACCTAACGAGAAAAAACTACCCGGGCAAGACATATTGCTCAGTGTGCTTCCTACAAATGCGTTGGATTCGACTACAAAGGCGATCTGCGGAGGTATAATAAACTGATGTCTGCCGTGATTCATTCATTCGTGCACGCCCTTCACAGCCGTTAGTCAATTAGTCAATCTACCTTTGGTCCCCGAAATTATTTCCCCTATTCTTATATTCATTTATTCAACCCTCTTCTTCCCATTCATGGGGGTCTCCTAATTCCTTCTTTAGAGTATGATTCAATGCGGAAAAGAATAGCTGTGGTTACACGAAGAATTATTCCACAGATTCAGACGAGAAATACGATGTACTTCCAGGTGTCTATAGAATAATTATTAGTCTGTAGCATTATGTTCCTTCACGTTAAAACTGCGATGAATACTCCATCAAGTCTCTTAATCCCGTCTTTTCTCTAGATGATTAGCCCTTTCGGAAAAAACCTCGCTGCCTTATGCATTGTATTACGGTAGCTATCCATTATACTGTGGAATTAATTTCAATAAAATTCGAGAGATTTACTGCAGAAAAAATTTATTTAAGATGTCATTTTTCCCACCAACAACTAGAGACCAGAATAAAACAACGTTTGTCTGGCCGTGTTGAGAGGGAAAGATGTTTTTGGCCAATGATACACAGTGAATAGGTGTGTAATCACCCCCCAGGGAGTGTAATCACCCCACACCTTTCATCCACTTTTCCTGCCGAAATAGGGTTTCTCCCAACAAACCCCTCTCTTCGCCTACCATACCAAGTACTTCCTCATTTGTTTTCTTCTCTGTCCATTTCACCTTCCCCATTCTTCTCAACAATCACATTTCAAAAGCCTCCAGTCTACGTACATCCTCCTGCTTCAATGACCAAGTTTCCGCGCCGTACATAGCTACGCTCCATATCAAAGTTTTACCGAGTCTTTTCTAAACATCCTTACTCAACGTCCCTGTCATCAACTCCCTCCTCCTTGTGAAAGCCTCTTTGCCTAGCGCAATTCTTCTCCTTACGTCCATACTACTTTGACCGTGTTGGTCCAAAACACTACCGAGATACCTGTTCTACCAGCTCTAGTATTTGCCCTCCTATTTTAATGTTTAGCTTAGCCTTTTTCTTTCTAGAAAATCGCATAACCTTTGTTTTATTAATATTGATTCTCATCCCATACCTGTCGCACTGAACTTCCAATTCACTCAGCAATGCTTGCAACCCCGTCTTTGCAACCGGTCATTTCTCGTGCCTAAACCGTAGTCCCCGACCTCATCACCATCTCTTCCTTCGCCTACCGTCGCATTCCAATCCCCCATCACTATCAAATGTTCCCGTGGGGGAACACGCAGGATTACTATATGTCCTCCAACTAACCGTATATCCTATCGACATCATCTTCCTTATGGTTGCTCGGTGGCATGTATACCTGAATAATAACCAAGTTCGTCGGTTCTGCTTTTATCTCTACTAGTAATAATCTATCCGTTACCTGCTCTATGTCGACTACGCTTCTTCCTACCTCTTTATTTAATACTATGGCAACCCCTCGTCGGCTCTCGTCCCCGCCGCTGTATATTATTTTATGCTTATCACTCCAGTTATCCCCACTATCTTTCCATCTCACCTCGCATAGACCTAAAATATCGATATTTCCCCTTTCCATCTCTCGCTTAAAATTCTCCAATTTCCCTGCCCTCATTATTGCCCTATCATTCCACGTTCCTATTCTAACTAATGTGGTCTTCTTCTCCTGCGTCTTCTGTCCTGCTGCTGCTGGTTTTCCCTTGCAAGGATTTCGTGGGATGACGACTGCGGAAGCCTTGCCTCCCCTGCTGCCGGGCACGACAGACGGCCGATTGGGACGAGCCCCGTAGCTGCCAGGACTGAAAATATCTGTATAGTCCATCATGTTAATCTTGGGAATGATAATTGAGGTGGTTTGCCGTTGCCTTCCTTAATAGTGTTTTTAACGTGACCCTATCACTTACTGGCCGCCCCACTTGGGTCAGACGCCATTGTAGCCGCCTCACTGAGGATCAGGCGCTGCGTGGACAACCTTTCGTCTGGCTCCTAACCTTCGACCTATCTGGCATGGGTGACCCTACCAGGAGCAATAATTATTACTCCCGCCAGCACAGCTCTAGGGGTCCTCGGAACGCACAATCCCTTCCACCACGTCAAGGTTGTTGTCCGGGGAGGGTTTGATAATATATATTCTAAAAAAAAACTCCAGTTTCGTAAACCATGGCTAAGGAAATCGACGTAGTGTGGCTGTACAAATAGTAATTATCTATTTTCCGTGAGCTGTATGTGTCATGTATCGATTCTGATTGGTGGTAACACCTCAAATGCTATTTTGCCCTAAAGAGACCTACGCATTGAACGACCTAGGACGCTAAACTCCATTTTGTTCGCTTATCCAACGTGGTATCTTCTCCAATTCCTCGTTCGTATAATGGACTCCGGAGCGACTGAGAGGCTGCCGACGCGATGGAGGACATGCCGCAGGTCGATAAAATTAACTCCAATTTCCCGACAAAATATGTACACTCTACTATTTATCCTTTCAATGCGGCAACGTTTCATACTCCCAAGATCAGCCTGCTTAAGGAAGCTATAAATAAGTGATGAGATCATTGCACCGTTGAGGTTTACAGTGATTAACTCGAGGAATCCTTTGATGGATGGGAGCAAAGCTTAACTCGACGCTATAAACTTATCAAAACTGTTAAACCTTGTGCCATGGAGGTTACTATGGTGTTTGAAACCCAATCATTCTGTTAAAGAGAAACGGTTTTATTTACCTGAGTCAATATGATGTTTTAGTACTTGGGAAATTCCGACGCTTTGGTCGCAAACGGGTTGTCAAGCATTTCGCAGGATTGTAGCCCGTGACGCTCCGGATAATTCACGAACGCTCCTCTCACCAGGCCACCACACCCGCCCTATTATCGTTCTGTTTTGGTAATTTCCTCTCCTCACGTACTTGAGGTATCTTTAGTTCCTGAGTAGCTGAAATATGAAGGGTCTTCCCTATTTCCTCGTGGAATAATGTTTAAACACATGTAAATGCGGCCGTCCCCATATAGAGGTGTCCGTAGCTTTGAAAATAAGAAAAATTTATTTTTTGTGCAATTCCGATTGACGAATTTACTGCAAAGTAGAATGCCATGCAGTTATTATCAATGGGTAGTTTGGTCGCTCGAGAGATTAAAATGTTAGTTGGAACAACAGACAGACCGGAAAATCGGGAAAATTCTTTCCCACCACGCAGCCGTTTTTATGTTAAAATGTTTTGCTCTTTACAAAGGCCATGCGAATTAGTCCTTAATATCGCCGCAGGAAAGAGCACGGTGCGCTGAGGTTTAATGTAAGATATTCAAAAGGTTAATTTTTCTGATTCAATCGAAACCATGTGTTTATCATTTCGTCACATCTCTGCCAATGGGCCACCTTCGCCAATGTAGTATGCTTCCAGAAGGCATCGCACACCTATGAGGTTGAGTAATGGAAATCTTAGATGAGTTGGATACACCAACTCCAAACCCCCCAAAAGTGAATTTTTTTCCTCGTTTTTCAATACGCCATGGTCTCCATAAATGATAAGTCATGATTAATGCTCTTACCTTCAGACAACTTTATATGACTTCTGCATATCCATCAATTTGTTTAGTAATTTCAAACTGCGTTATATGCTCGCGATAGCAGGTGTGAAACCAAGAAGGTAATTATGACAGAATTGTTTGCCAATTTATTCTCCAGGCGATAAGTAAATATAGCCGTTTTCCTAGCGTGAGTTCACCAGGGTGGGTAGGGACCCATTAATTTTTATGCTAAGAATCTGCCGAGTTATGACGCTCACGCTGATCATCAGGCGTGCATTTATTTATGAACAATGATCGCCCATCTGGAATTGGATACTTCTTCGTCCACTCACTTCTTCCTAACGTATTTCAAACGCTCTCTACTGAGGTGTGGGATGCCCACCGTAATCTGCTAAGATAGCAGATCCGACGATTCAATGCAAGATTGAAATTATTAAATAAATTTAGATCCGCATGTTTCACCACCGAGGTCTCGCAAATTATTCGTACTCCTACATACATTAGTCGCTTGGATCATGCATATAAAATTCGGGAAATAGATGCCAGAACTAGCCGACTCAAGGACTCCTTCTTCCCACGGACAATACGGGATAGCAACTGCAGGGTTATAGATAGCAAAAATTCCACTTGCCACCCTCAGCGTCTAAAAAATAATTAGTTCTATTTAAATGGATGCTCTTCCACTAACCTTATGTGTTTTGCTATAATAACCCATTCTTTCCGAATGACCTCATTCGTGTTCCGTTCATCTGTTTTTAAGTCTCTTTCCTTTCAATCCCTCGTCCCTCTCCGCGGGGGGAAATTCCTGCTACCTGCAACGTTGGGTCGCCTTTTACAGACTCTTTGGGGGTAGAGTGTTTCGTGGTGCATTTTCATGTGGTAGTGATGTTTCAATTTCTTGCTTGTTGTGTCCTGGCTTCCGTGTTGTAGAATGTCTTTCGTGCTGCATCATGGGGTGCAGTTTTTTAGTTGTTTTGCGGTATATGTGTTTGCATGAGTATTGGATGAAGGGATTTTTGCATGAGTGTGTGCGCTGCTGTGGGTGTAATTTTCCGTGTTGTTTTTTTTGCATGTGGTATTTTTCTTTTTTACGGTTGGTGACCTAACACCCCCCGCCACACGCCCTTGCGGCGGCTTGCGGGGTATTATGTAGATGTAGATCCGAATCCCGTCAGTTCCGACAGATAGCCAAGTAACTTGAACTAATTATGCCTCACCAAGAAGTTCTAATGCTCTCTCCCTCTCGCTCGCTCTCTGTGCACACCATCGAATGACATTCCTTACCGCCAACCTCACCACATTTCACTGGGTTTCGGGAACCTGGAGGTAAATCGAAGAAATATCACCATCACGCGCTACCATTTCTACATCCATGCAATACTACTCAAGCCACCGCAAGGGCATTTTTCGGGGTGGAATTTAAAAGTTGTGTTTATTTGAGGAAATAATTGAAGCCCTATGGGCCCAAAATGACTCGATGTTATTCAGAAAACGCTCTCCAATTTGCTAACGGACCGTCGGTGATGTATTGATTGGCATCGGAATATTTTTTAGCTGATCGATTAATTCCAGCCTGTACTATCAAGGCACGTTCTGTCGTAAAAGACTTCACAGTCGCCACCATCTATAAAACCAATTAATTCGCCAGTTAGTGGGGGAATGCTCTTTTGGAAATTAATATGCGCAGTAGCAAAGAAAGAAGTAGATTAAGGACGAGGTTATTAATATTAATGTTGGCGTTCTTTCTGATTGAGGACCGCGACTTCGCACCCTCTATCGGTTTAGGTCATGTCGCTTGCCCATCCCCGAACTCAATTGTTAACGTAACTGAAATTGTCGAATTTTAAACGATGGCGTCCATCAATATTGAAAGCATCGTCAATATTACAACTGTGTGTTAAATGTAAGCTCCCTTTAAATATATTTCACGCAGATATTTACAATTTCATTTGGTGAATTAATTTGTACATCACGACAGGAGGGACGTTTATTCGTAGATAATCTGGGGGATGATGACCATTATTTTAGTAATTTTATTAGATATAGTAGTACGCTGCAAGCCACCGCTAGGGCGTGTGGCAGGGAGTGAATACAAAACAGACTAATTTTGACACAAATATGACCTTACCGTTATACAATCGTCAATGTTACTCTGACCCATTATCTTTCGTAAAAATATGCCACTTAAATCTATCTATTTTATACTTAATCGCTCTAATTTTATTGACATGATCTCTCCCACCGTAGTACGACATTTTCACCATCACTGCTAAAGAGACGTCCTTTCAATTTATGTAAGAGATTTAATCTCTAATTTAACCTTCGATCCATTGAGTGATTTCCAGCCTAGCTGCTCTGATATTTTGTATACGCTAGTAAGTTTATCATACACACGTTTTACAAATCTAGCTCCTATCTACACTGCGCGCGATCCGACTCGGCAATCAATCCAACTTCGTGTGGATGCCATACAATAGCAGTTAATTCTAAATGAGGCCTAACCAGCCCAAGGTAACATTTCTCTTTTACCTTTTCATCACATTTACCCAGTATCCTTCTAATAAATCCCAATTTTCTGTTAGCTTGCCCATATTATCCCCGCATGCATTTCACCCAGGAGAGGTCGTGGGTGAGGGTAACGCTTAAGTAGTTAATCGGGTCCACAAATTCCATTTCGGTCTATTCCTAGTTTGTTTATTTGCGTTAAATTTCTAAATTGCCATGACGGTGAGTGGAAATGTTTTTCTAGTATACCTCGTAAGTTTGTCACATATTTTATCTTAATACACTTGTAGTGCCCAATTAGAAGTAGGGAATAATAGGTGGCGCTCCTGTATTCGAGGCTACGAGGAAGAACAAGAAGTGGCGACGCGACAGCGGAATTGCACACATCCGAGAAACGAGGGCAAACTACCTGGGGAAGATATATCGCTGCTACAAAATTGGTCTCCTCCAGTCCTGAGGTAGCTCTCAGATTTTAGTAGTTACGCACTATAATTCAGGAAATAATGGCCTTCATGATAAAAACTTTGGAATTTAAGTGCAAATAGACTCACACGCCAAGGTAGTAGGCATACAAACGCCCTAAACCGAGATGCATTGGTGTTCAGTTCTACTTTTCCGTTGAACAATTGTAGGCTATAAAATACGAAATACACGCAATGCAAAAGAAACGGGAGTAAACTCAAGAGGTCATTCGCTTGTCCACATCCACATCTGGTTCGCTTTATCCACATCCACATCTGCATAATGCCCCGCAAGCCGCCGCAAGGACGTGTGGCGGAGGGTGTTAGGTCACCACCCGTAAAAAGTAACAATACCACTAGCAAAATCAACACATAAATGCAAAACTATACCCACAGTGGCGCATATATTTATACAAAAATCTCTTCATCCCACACGCATGCAAACACATATACCATAAACCAACAAACAACTATACCCCAGGATGCATTACGGAATCCATCCAACAGCGCGCAAGACAGAACATGAAAAGCAAGAATGCTAAACTCCACCACCACATGAACATGCAACATAAAACGGCCTTCTCCCCAAGAAAACAGGTAGGAAATGTGACCCTCCCGCTGCCTGCACACTCCCCACAGGGATAGACGAGGGATGGAACGGGAAACCCAAAAACAGACGAAGCAGAGCAAGCAATACTGTTACAACACTTGATGGCACTCTTATGCGGTCAATCGGGAAGGCTTTTGATAACAACACACACGAGGTTAGTGAAAGTGCATGCAATGGAGTAGACCTGAATATTCCCTAGACGCTAAGGGTGGCAAGTGCAATTTTTACTACCTATAATACTTTTCGTCGTACTACGAGCTTCTGTTTGGATGTACTCGCATAAACAATATCGTCACTTTTCCAACTCTTTTTGAAATTTTAATCCAGCCTTCTTAATGCCGATCTGACTTCCCCGTTGTACCATCTAGGTTCCTTACTGAGTGATTACTGAGTGCTTCAAGTAGTTTAGATGGCGATTTTATCTCTAATTACTGAAATTCATCGCTCCTTATTTGAAAGATGACATCACATGGTACAGTAACCTCTCAAGTACTGTTTGTCCCAAAAAACCAATTTCGCGTTGGTAAATCATTTGGGGATTTTTCAAGGAAGAGTAAATTTGAGGCGTGGCAACTGCTCACCCCAGTGAAAAGAGCATTCTCTCTTCTTTTTGCTCTGCCTTCGTATATTGGTTTCATTTCCGATAAATAAAGGGAATAGCAAAATTCAGTCAAGTGATGGAGCACATATGTATATGTATGTATATAGAGGTATGATGTCAGGAACAAGGTCGGAATCAGTTTTCATTTCATGGAATATTCTCTGTCGAGGTGGCCTTATGAAAATAGCCCCCTTTCTTCGGAAGTTTTCGCCACCATGTGTGAAATATTCAGTATTACATCTGCAAATATAGTTAATTGATGTTAACGGCATTCGTTTTTCCTTGTTACTCTTCTGAATGTATAGTGGCGAAAATGTTCAACACTTCTGCTCATCCCATTTCTCTCTTTATTGGATAATTTTAAACATCTTTAAAGTCATTAACCTTTTTAAGAAAATATCTTCCTTTCGGATATAATTTTATGTGTAACTGACCCCGACTTAACCTTAAACGAATAATTTGAAGTGTTAAAAATTATATTGCGTCATTTCCAATCTTTGGCAATATTTAGCGTCATTTATTCATCGCATCTTAGATTAAATAATTTAATATTTTATACAAGCATTTATCTGGTGTCTTTCCAATCAATAGTGTATCTATTGAGATAATTATTTCATCAAGTTGATTTACTGAATAATCTCCACATTAATATTTCTTCATTTTAAATATGATAATTGGCCCACAATGGACAACAGCTCTTCAATTATCAGGTATCCATTCAACACCCAACATTATCTATTTTCTGTAGAAAACCTTTTACCGATTTAAGGTATGTGGGATATTTAGCTCCATAAAAATATTAAAATAATTATTATAATTACGACGGTAATAATCCTTGGGATCATCATTTGAACCTGCGACGTAAAATATGAGCGCGGTCTTCCCGATAAGCCATGCAAATCTAAGCTAAGCAAAGATCTTTACATTCTTTTGGAAATAACTTTAGAATTAACATAATAACCATCATCTCATTAAAAGCGTTTTAAGGCTGATGTAAATAGAAGCGACTTAGATCAATGATTAATTCGAAGGATAACGACGTAGGAAGGTCAGATTCAGCTGGAAAATTATTACGATACGAATCTGGGAAAGTGGTGCGTCCTTTTTCTGACTAATGAGAAAAAAGCAGGTGGGAGATGTCTTCTTCGAGAAAGGATGAGTGTGCTCGGATGAGGGGGATGAATATCCTGGACCGGGGAGTAAAAACAAATAAAATAGAAAATAAAAACCTAGGAAGGAATAGAATTAAGGCGAATGACTTTAATGGAATACGGGGGAGAAGTGAGAAGATAGCAGAGTAGTGTGTTACCGTGGGGACAAGAGGGAAGGGGAAAGCGGAGATGTGTTGGTGTGGGGGGCGGGGTGAAAACGCGGGTTTTTGGAGTCCTCCCCCTTGAGCCTTATTGATCTCGACCTGCTTTTGAGGAAGAGTAAGGAAGGAGGAGGGAGGGAGGGAGGAGGGTGGCCTTATTCCCCATTGAGAAACCCAAGTGAACCTGGAGAAGAAGACGTCTGAGATTGGCGGGCGGGGGAAGCCTTTGGGCCGGCTGTGAGCGACGTGGGTTGCGGGAGGAGGAGAGGGAGGGAGTATTCGGCCGGGGGAGCGGTGAAAGTGTCGTTCTGGATGGGGCGGGCGGGTGAGGGGAGCGGTGGATGTTTGGGAAAAGAGCTGGGGGGGGAGCTGTGTCCATCCGGTAGTCACGTGATGCCGAGTCAGAATCCTCCCCCACACTCCACTCCCTCTTCCTGCTACCCTCGGTTCGTAACCAAAATCCCGAAGTCCACCAGTCAATCACTAACCCGCCCCTCTTTGTCAGTTTCGTTTCAAATTACACTTCTTAAGGAGAGGAGCCAAAAAAACTTATCCCCACACTGACACATACAGAGGTGTTCACAGGATCGTTCCCAGTAAGACACGCGTATAAATCTACGGTGACGCCTTGGAGAAACTAGAGGATTTGTATAGAAATGAAAGGGAAGGAGGCGAGAGAAAGTGTGTCTCCTGTAATGAGAAAAGATTCCTGGCTCGTTTTGCTCTAGGTAAACAAAAATGTCACTGTAACTGCAAATGCAACCACTGCAATTGAGACAATGCACGCCGTTTCATTTATATAAAATATTGCGATTTTGATAACTAATCTAACTCCCACGCTGCATCGCACCTTCAATCGTGTTATTATAAGAGATATAAATTGTCTTTCGTTGCGTAAAATTGACGTGGGGATCGGCATGGTGCGGTGGCTAACGTACTGGCTTCCCACCGAGAGGGCCCGGTTTCGACCCCTGGCGGCGGCAGATATGTTTCAGTGGTACATTCAAGGTAGTAGGGTTCATACCAACAGTAGATCGGAACGGATCGTAGAAACTATGAACCAACACAGTCAAAGTAGTGGGGACGCAATTGCGCTAGGCAAAGAGGCTTTCACAAGGAGGAGGGAGTTGATGATAGTAACGTTGAGTAAGGATATTAAGAAAAGACTCGTGAAAACTTTGATATGGAGCGTAGCTATGTACGGCGCGGAAACGTGGTCATTAAAGCAGGAGGATAGACGTAAACTGGAGGCTTTTGAAATGTGGGTGTGGAGAAGAATGGAGAAGGTGAAATGGACAGAGAAGAAAACAAATGAAGAAGTACTTGGTATGGTGGGCGAAGAGAGGGGTTTGTTGGGAGAAATCATATGGAGGCAGGAAAAATGAATGAAGGGCGTACTGAGCGGTAGTGGGATGTTGGACGGGATGACGGGAGGATGGAAGTACTCAGAGATGAGGAGGGACCTGATATAGACTAGGTTGCTGGATTGTGTTCATTTTTTTAGGAGTCACAAAATATATATTTGGTAGTTGTGTCAATCCAAAAACCTACCTTAAGCGGTATATTACTTAATAATAATGATCCTGTCATTGAATATTGCTGCATGTAAGTACTTTCCTTTGAGTGATTAAAATGTATCGACTGCATGATCAAACTAATATGATTGTAGAGGTAACATGATTTGGTTTTTCATGTGGCTTTATTCTATTTTACGGGTGGTCACCTAACACCCCCCGCCACACACCCGCGCGGTGGCTTCTGTGGCATTATTTAGATGCAGATCAGTGTCTAATGGTGAAACTTCTGCCTTTCACCATTGGAACTGAATAGTTTTGGGTAAGGGTCCACTTCTAATTTTTCTAAAACTGAAAATATTGCCACATCCGAGGATGGATCCAGCTTCCTTCAGCTCCGAAATCGAACTCGTTACCTCTGGGCTGCTTACTTCCTAATGTCTCTGATTTCTTCCAAAAATAATTCAACGATTTTGGAAGAAACAAATGCGGACCGGCATCTTTTCAGCAGACCACTCTTCCAAGTCGTAAGCTCTTGTAAGCTAACTTCTAAAATTATAGTCTTTTAATTCATCATTAGTGATACTCTTCATTTTCATGATCTCTGAAACTTTTGTTTCTGGCGTCCTCTTTATCATGCGAGAGTCTTCTGTCAAATCATCAGCGATAATACATGTATCGCTCTTCTTCTTCCGCTCTTCTATTTTCCCTTTACCCTTCCATTTAGGAACCAACAAATATTTTCCTCTTAAGCTATGCCCAACCCACTTTCTTTTCCTTCTCCTTATGGTGTTCAATAGTGTATGTTCTTCCCCAACCCTACTTACCATTTCGTTCCACACGCTAACCTTCCACTTCATTTTCTGAATTTTCCTCTAAGGTGTATTTCAAGTGATTCCTTCTCCGGTCCCTCATTGTTGTTTTTCACGTCTTTCTCTACTGCAACACGCTCGAGCTATGTTTTTACGAGTCTTAGTCTCTCATTCGTCTCCTCTCTGTCAGTTTTTCCGTACAAAATGTTTTAAGGTTATTGGATATACTTTTTTGACGAAAAATGCAACAAATACCATCCAACAGCCACCGAATTCACCTGATTTGGCTCCCTGTGACTTCTTTCTGTTCAATCGAGTTAAAAAACCATTACGGGAAACGCGTTTTAGCAGCCGAGAGGAAGTAATGGAAAAATCGCAGGAAGCACTGATGGACATACCGAAAACCGACCGTAACTTTTGCAAATGTCAAGTTATGACACTAAGATTTAAAGGGAATATCAACAACAGATGTACCAATTTAACAAAAAAAAACAGAACTCAAATCGGAACGATGGGAGCGCCACACGGTGGTTATTCCGGGAACTTTTCGATCAAGGTAGTATTTCCGATAGCGGCCTAGATCCAAACATGACACTAAATTGAGCTTGTATCCTATCCATGACCTTCCATTTGAATTGTAAATTAGCAACGAATCTACGGCGTGTATGTCGACGAAGTGTTACGCTAGACCTTACTTCTCATTTCCCTGAGTACTCATAAGTCTCACATCTCACTCACTCTCGTACCCATGTCAATTCGCTCAGTTAATCTTATTCTACGGTAGCGCCCAGCGCTGCTGGAATGGTGAGGCCTCCCACTGGGTCCGCCTTCAAAACCTATTCCCATCCATCGTCTCTTCCACCCTTGCATCCTTACATGTTTACTCTTACCTCGAAATTGATACATCTTCTGAAAGAAAAAACAATGATTGCCTAAAACTTAAAGTGCTCCAAATTTTGCCCCCATACATTGTAATTTTCCAATTCATTCCTGGCTCTTGTATTTTTTTTTAATATTCCCATAAATTTTGTTTGTGGATGATTTAATATGGCGTTTTAATTATTTATAATCAAAGCAGAAATTTAAGAAGAGAATGAAAATATTCGTCAGATTAAATCCATTCCAACGGTCATGAGCGCAATGCTTTTGCTCCTTTTCGCAAGGCCATTTTGATGCATGGACCCGCTGTGGCTGCGTCCCGCAGTATATTGAGTTTATAATTTATTTAAGTGCTCGATATTTATCATTTATAAAATATGCAAATCTCCCGCGGTATATTATTATACCTGTCCGATCACCGTTTTTTTTAAACATAAGAAAGTCAGAAACCCCGAGGAAAAAACCGTCCTTTTTATTACTTTTGGGTCATTGCCATTCACAACCGCCCGTGGCACGGCCATCGCCATTCCCACTGCCGCGCGAAGGGAAAAAGCGCCTTCTTTAACCCGTGGAGCGAATAATAAAATAACAGAAGACCGCCGTGACTCCTGAAAATGGGATGTGCGAAAGCGAAAGCTCTTCCCCAGTAACCTTGGAAGTCGTTATTCTACCTTACGACATCAGTCGTTAAAATTAATGAAAGAAAATTATAGAAAAAGTCGAGTGGTGCTGGATCAAAAATGTGAGGCCAATTAGGGATTGGGAAATTTATTTTTGGTTTAAAATCATCAGAACTACTTACTGTTCAACACCCATAGTGTCATAGAAGTTTTACCGTCTAATGCAAAATTACCATAGCATTCATAACGATCCCTTTTGAATAATGATTTGAGTCCCAATATTTATTTTTTATGGGTTTTATTATATTATTTCATAAAAGCGTGTTTCCTCAATAAGTTATACGCAGTAATTAGCATGATGTACAGTACACAGCTCCTCTTTCAAATCGTTTACTTCTTGAGTGATTGCGTGATTTGGTCTGATGAAAAAATGTTAATGGTACATGAAAAATATTGTGATTTTTATTTTACTGTGGTATATCTATTAAATAAATGAAAAACTATAATAGCCGTAAACAGTTTACCTTTCTAAAAAAAGTACAAATAAGATTAGTTGGCCTTTCTTATCCCTTTCCTTTTTACGTTCTATATCGTTTTCAACATTTGTTCACAATATCCCTATGAATTGAAACATTTTTTACGTTGAAACAGTATAGCAATTCCTTTTGTTAAATTTGTCAAAATATCCATCGAAAGGAACGAGGAGACAATTGCCGTCTTCCCTATTGAAATATGTTCGTTTTATTATCATTATGAGAAATATGGCTATCGTACTCATGTAAGTTCAAAATTGAAGAGGCACGTAACCATCAACAACAATTGACGGGCCGCTTGATATTTTAAAAAATTAAATGCTGTCAGCGTTGGTCAACGTCCGTCTCAGCAAAACTTTGAGGAACACGAAACAAGGAACGCTTCAGTCTGCTGCTGATGTTTATCAGAGTAGGCAGAGCGAAATTTTGAGCTTTTTTAAATATACTCAATACAGCGTAGGAAATCCCAAAAAACTAGCTATCGAAAATATACGTAAATCGCTGCGAAATCCTTCAATAAAGGTTTTCATATATTTTCTTGTACGGTTGTGATTGAAACACCCATTGGTTAGCATAAGTTATGAATTAGATTCTAAACATCGGGACTCGTTATTTTGAATGCCAATATATAGTAATTAATCGCTTCAGGCGTAACCATGTAATTTCACATTCGTTTTACGTGTACGTGGAAGTAGAAAGTTTTATTTTGTAATTTTTATTTGTAATTATATTTTATATTCATAACAGTATACAGAGCAATTCTCCGACAAATTAGAGCAAATCTCGGTCAAAATGGGTTTGACTACGGGGCAATAGTGACAAACAAGCCAATTTCTACCTATGCAACTCGCCTTGTAACAGGGTATTTTGCTCCGTCTCTACATATATTCTGGGGCGTTATGTGATTCCTTTGAGTTCACAGTTGAAGGGGTCGTTTGTGACTGAGTTGCTCAGTTCTCAAAATTGGGCGAAACCGATGAAAATGGTTGAAAATCCCATTTGTAATAAAATGTAATTATTGAGTGATACTCCCTCTCAATCAAACTCGACGATAGACAATTTAATTTTATGGATTTATTTTAAGATCTTTAGATCTAGATTCAGTTTTTAAGAGAATCGGATCAGATACAGAGACGTAGAGGTCCTAGATTTGTAAAATATTGTTTTAACAAAATAAGTAGCGTATCAAAATCATCAGAGGATCTAGGTCGGGAATCATTCACGGAGCGAAGGTTAAATTACAGATTAAACCATCCGCCTACTCGTGAATTTGAAGGATGCCTCTTCGGCAGTGATGTTGAAAATTGATTATTACCGCCATAGTGCCACGGTAGCTGAGATCATGCCAATAAAATTTGAGAGATTAAGAGTAGAGCAGTTAGATTTAAGATGTAATGTTTTCCTACGAACTATAAGGGATCATAATAATGTTTTCCGACCTCGCTAGGAGGGAAATGTGTTTTGGGTCAAGCGTAGAGTGGTGTTTAATAACCCCCCCACCACACACCATAGCATTGCCTTGCATCGTCCTATGTAAAATGTAAAAAAATAAGATCTAAATGCTTATCCCTACGACTCTCTGCGGTCTTCTTGACTCACCGAGTAATCAAACGTCAATCAGCAACACGATGCCAGAACGCAACAATGCGCTGCAAAAACTGTTAGCGCGGTGGCTCCTCCATCAGCAAACATGTACTAAAAAGGAGCGACGTACTGTCCATTCATTCATTGAGTAATCAACAGTTGAAGCATCAAAATTTATCGACGAATGAAATCATCATTTTGATGATGCACATACGTTAGTCCAGCAGTTATGTGTGGATTGGGAAGCTTTTAAACAGCGTTGCCTAAGAGACTCCGATCGACCAGATTGGTGACGGGAAGCATTGACACCGGAGGCACATGTAATAGTTAAAGCTATAGCTTTTCTAGAGGTATCCGTCACCTTTCACAGCACTAGAATACTTCTGTTGCACGCTGTGGAGATAGCACATGAAAATGATATGCGAGAACCTCTTGAACACAGGAAACTTCAGGAAAAAAAAGATGTATGTTTTAAGGCTTTCATTGAACTCTCACTTGAAAAGACGGATATGTAGTGTGATCATCCTATGCCTGAGGGACTGGTTTAGCCTGAGTTTCTCGTGAATCAAAATTCATGAGAAATCTGCTCCAAAGGAAAGAGAAATATTGATGTCAAGTTTAAACCGTCACGTTCCTAAAATCTAAAGGGTGCCACAAAGTTTATCTTACGACCCCTCTCTTGAGTTTTAATGAAAGTGTCCTCAAATTTAGGTAATCCAATCTTTGACTTATTTTACTGCTTCCCTAGCTTAATTTTTTGTTTCCAAGGCGTCAGGAGAAATTCAGTTGACACGAAACTCCGCATTTCAAGTCATTCGTAAAAGTCCACGAGCTTGAAACTCTCCTACATTGAAAACACTAATATATTTCCCGTGTAAGACGTCTATGGGACTCACAGATCTGTAATACAACGTCTGCTAATGGAGGGGAAATATTTGGACGTAGAGGGAGCGCAGTGAACCACACCCTCGCACAATCTACGCGACATGCGCGATTTATCAATTGGTCAACGATTGCCATTTTTTATTAGAATCGTGTCGAGCGCTTGCGGGTTTACAAGGAAAGTGACGGACAGCTTTTACCGCTATAATTTTGGAAGGGTTCATGAATTTTATTACGTTTATTGTGCTTATGCACTACTGATCATCGAATTGCCGTGAATGTGGCAAATGAGAGG
Organism: Hetaerina americana; assembly: GCF_022747635.1. NCBI lineage: Eukaryota > Metazoa > Arthropoda > Insecta > Odonata > Calopterygidae > Hetaerina > Hetaerina americana. Next base: position 5,836,593 of record NW_027287095.1, read on the forward strand.
AAAGGCATTAGCAGAGGAAAAAATCCCTAGCGTTAAGCTATTGAATACTTAGTGAGGTTTTCGCTTCTTAATCACCTTGATCTTCAAATTTAAGGAGCAGCCGATGGTTGCCAAGTACGAGGCCAGTAAACTGTTTGCTAAAAAGGACAGCCAGGCGGGGATGCCCTCTGTGTGCGGGGGCGTTCTCACGCCACGAGTGCCTCCGCTACCCTGGTTTTTAACGCATTGAATCGTCGGAAAGGCGCAGCATCCTTCAGGTGTCTCTTCTCCCGTGTATGCGGAAGGAGGGAGTGGTTCTCTCGGGAGAGATGGGACGCACCTTTTTCCGGGAAACGGGCACAAAAGCGAACGAGCCTGAATGGAAAGGGTGTGGTTGTTGGGTGGGCGCTGAGATGTCGAGAGGGTGTAAGCGGAAGGCGGAGGGGTGGGAAGGTAGAGATGAGAGATGGGGTGGAGGAGTGAAGGAGGTGGTGTGAGGTCGACCTCATATCTTCCGACTGCTTGTCAGGTGCGATTTTTCGCGTCGGGATCATCGCGGGATGGCGCAAATGTGCGCTCCGACGAAGCGAGGTGCTCGCTTTTAGATTCAAATTAATTCTCGGCGGGAAATGGGATGGAAGAACCTGGAATGGGGGCTCCATCTTTGTGCCAACCGCGTTTAAACTTATTAGTAAATATTCGGAGAGGTGGTACAACCGGTGGAGTGGAGGGAAGCAGTAAAGTTAATGGCCACTTCAAGATTTTTTTCTGAAAATCTAATACATCATAAAATATAATAGCGTACGTAGATGTGGCTAATAGAATATCAAGCGGTCTAACGCATAGGATAAGGAACAATAAACATGTAATACGAATTTATAATTCAATTTTAAGACCAATGTTTCCATTGCCATAATAACAGGAAATGAAACAACTGATCGATCCGGAGAAAATGCTAAGAAAAATTGAGGAAAAAAACAAAGAGGCAGGCAAGGGGACGAGAATTTGAAGCAAGAATGTAAAATCAAAGGCTATAGTGCATGTATGGTATACAGAAAAAAATAATGGAGCATTCATAGAGATCGAATGGGTATTGATAGAAAACTGAAAGTATGTAGAAATAATATGCAACCCAGCGAAAAAATGTAGGCAGAAATGCCGGACAAGATATTCAGTGTGAGAATGATAAGTAAAAACAGGTTAAAATCCTAAAAGATCAAGGAGACATTTTTAGGGCATATGCAACATGAACCATTTCTAAATGGTAAGATTATTCAGGAATGTATGGCTTAGAAATAGAAATGCTGTTCAATGAGGCATATAAAAAATATAATATTCATATGATCTAATCAATTTTTCATTTTAAAATTTCGAATAATTGAAAAACATTTCTGTCTATCTGTAAGGCGATCATCACTTCTTACACTATCCTCTAATTAGGTCTTCCACGCGATGTAACGAGGCACGACACTCAGCATCGAGGTCTCACTGGAGAGGCGGGTGAGAGCGAGACAACACCTAGCGGGCGAGGGGATGGCTGAAAAATGTTTGACAACTCCAAAGAAAAACGGCAAGTTTCTGAAAAATTTCTGAAAAAAGTGATCGCCATACTACGGTATTACTTGTCTACATAAATTTTAATAGAAGACGTTACAGGTCTTTTTAAATAAGAATCAAATGCAATAAAAATGATATCTTTAACGAATTTAGGAGTACTAATTTTTAAATATCTTGTTAAATTTAAGAAATACATAAAGAATTTACAAAATTTTTAGGAGGCCTTCAAAGTTTTCTTTGAAAAGGAGTCATTGTTCATATTTTGCAAAAATTTGCGCCGTGATGTAGAAGCTTAACTTATTCAAATAGGAGAGGTCTAAACAACCTTGGTGAAAGTTATGAATTAGTTTGTTTAATATCTTCGTTATTGAGCTTGAGAACAACTGCACCATTATTTTGGCCTTGACTAATTCCTTATCCACTCGGCTTTCATTTACTTCCTCCAAAAGTATGAAATATTTTTGGCCCCTTAAAACTAAATAAACAAAGTTATGCAAATATTTATCATAAAAGCGATAAAGGAAATACTGTCATCCTTCCATTTTCCAAGTTTAGGATTTCTATCTCATCGTTGAAGAGAAATGGCTCCCTTTGTAACTTTAAAACAACGTCATGCCTTTGCAAAACTTAACACGATCAAAGGATTATATCCGCTTCTGAAATTGAAGGTTTTGCGTTTATGTCTTTATTCTCTTCATCTATTAGAATTGGCTCTTTTTAAATGAGTTGCATGGATTTTGGTATGGTGAAATTTAATCTGGGGCAAAGGTTTTCACATCCAAAACAACTTCCACAACATTTTCTATTTCAAAGTAACGGTGTAAATTTGAGATACTCTCATCGTCCATTTCTGAGTCTTTAAAGAAGAGACTCATTTTACTACTAAAATTTGGAAAGCCATAGAATTCCTCATTCCTCTGTGTTAAACTTGAAAACTCCCGTTCTGGAAATTGGTTTGAAATTCTTCAAACTGATTTTAGTCCAAGAACTTCACAAATTTTAATATTTTCTTATCCGTAATTCGGAGTACAATGTTCTTCTCTGTGGAAATATAAGAAAAAATAGATTGATTCATTATATACCTTTGACAACAATCTCAAAATCGACAAGACTATCTGACTTTCCCCGATGGAAAGTATTACGCAAGCGCTTAATGCGCAAGTGCAAAATTTCGCAACTCCTATTGCCATTTTTATGTATGGTAATATCCGTCGTATAAGTCTTGATCACACAATTTGTAGCGCCTTCAAATGGGAGTAATATGGATTGGGGATGTATTTTCTGGCGAAATTAGTTCAATTCGATTCCAAAAAAAAATAAAATCATTTTTGCAACGCATAGAAGTGGATGGAGTTTCATTCTGTTAAACCCCCATGTAAACTTTAGTCTGTCCAAGTAATACGCAACCTTGTGGGAAAGGGGTCCGTTAGATCTTGACGTAGTGAGGTTCAGAATAAATTTGACAGTAGGTGCCGTCAGTGTGGCCGTCATCATTAAAATTAAAAGAGGCATTTTCACACAACCCTACATTAATTACTGACTATTCAGCTTAGTCTAGCATAGGCATAGCATTTATTGGGCGTTGGATTCGATATCCATTACGGCGGTCTAGAATTTCCCCTACTCGTAAGAAAATAAGGGAATCAAACTAATTTCGATCGGGACCATTGAAAGGGATGGATACACGTAAAAAAACGTTTATTGATATTAGTTGTCATGAAATCTTCCTTCTCAAAATGTTTTAGTATTATCCTTAAGGGACAGCTATTTCTCCATTGATGTCAATCGATTGGACTTTGAAATGATTTGCTCTCCTCTGCCTTGTTGGTGCCCTACAGCTGTAATAAAATAAAATATGAATCAAAAGTTTCCAGAGGAATCCGTTCCTTTAAGAAGCCTGATTTATTTCTGGCAGGTCATGTCGCCACATGCTGAATCCTTTTTTCCATCTACTTTTTCCTGTCTTTACTCATTTTCTGGAAGTTTTGACTCTCTAAGCAATTGTAAGCTTTACAATAAGTAAATTTGTCAAGTTTATCACAATAAAGTTTCACACGTGATATCACAATGACTTTTATGATCATTATGATGATGCTTGATTAATTTACCCCACTGTTGGCAAAATCACCATCAAAAAGTTCACCACGGCCTATAAACTTATTCTTATTATTGAGCTAATGCAATTTAAAATATTAACTAACTTAAAAAGTTCAAACTTCAGACATTCTTTAAACAAATGCATCTAAATATTCTTTTTTTACTTCGAAAAGTTCAAAATTTAGACATTTTTAAATTCATTCACTTTTGCATTTCAATTTAGATTCATCCAACTTTATTGACAGCTAATGAAGACACCTACATGAAAACCCATGGAAAACCTGCAATAACAATTAAAATTTTTGGCATGAATTATTAACATTGAACAAAAATTACTTATGACGATATTCTCATTATAATTAATAATATTGTGAGAGAAAATATAATAAAATTTGTGATGAACAATTCACGTTTCAGGAGTTTCAACGTACATGAATCCGTGCAAAGAATTTATGGTTGAATAAGAAAACTAAAGAGCCTTCGACCGTTAACGAAAAATGTAACCGAAAGAAGTGGTTGTGAAATAAATTATACGAATAGGCACCTACACATTGGCTCTCGGCTGTCAGCTGATTATTTAAAGTAAAGGGCTAAAATAATTTCATAAGTGGAGGTGGAGATTTTCCACTTTGTATTTAAGCTTTCAAAAACCTATGGTGGATACCAAACAGAACCACAGTTATCAACCCAAAGGTCGATTTTTAATATAGATGAGGGTATAGCTAGCTCTATTAAGTAGAGTGGAGAGTGAAATTCACGCATCAGGGCAGGGATGCGAGGTCCTTTTCCCTTTGATTGACATGGATATAAATATAGCTGAGTTAAATTTGTGATATTATACCTCAAACCAGTGAAAATACCTCTTCAAGAAGAAACAACAATAAAAAAGTTGAATGTTATAAAAGTTTACGCACCATCCCGATTGCTGTTACGCCTTTGGGATTTTTTCCATTTGAATACTGATTTCATGAGACAATTCCCTCGCATCGAGTTGTAGCTATTAAAAATCAGCATCTTCCGCAAATAAATCTTTGACCGTGAATATAGTGCAATCAACCGTAGCATAAACATGGTGATTCATGTGATTAAATGTAATATTTGATGATTTATCATTGGAAAAGCTATACGTACTTCTTAATAGGCACATTTCCCGATCATTGTCGATACCCTCTTTAGGCTTTCTCGAGCGTAACGGAGTTTAATGTCTCACGCTAGAGTTGAATGGGATCGTGACTTTTAGGTTTAAATTTACATCCAAATGGTACCATCCAAAATAAAACCAATTTTGGGTTGTGGTAGCTAGTGTTACCAAAACAGACTCGAATGATCCATTTTAAGTATCATTTAAATTGAGGAAACAATTCATTCAAGTCGCAGCGTTGAAATTTTTCTGGTGTTACAATGATCTTTCCTGGCGCCACAGTATTTAGGACACGACTAAATAAATAGATTGTTGCAGAAGTGATGAATCCTTCGAGAACCCCGACACTTTAGCCGTGTTCCAAACAGAAGAATAAAAGTGCACATAGCTCAATTGTATACATTTAGGCCCTTTGAAGGAGGATTCAATGGATCCTAAAATCTACACCGAAGCCAGATTTGGCAGTATTCTGTACTGAAAATATCGGATCGACGAATCACAAACGTTTTGGCGAAGTTGTTAAACAAGCGATTTTTGGCGGTACAAGATTTCATTTCCATGATCTATTTTAACATGGTTTTTCAACTTAATTGAGGAATTAGTTCAAATTTATTACTGAAAACCATTTGAATTATATTACTTTGCGAACTATGGTTATATATTTTCCAACAAAATGTTGGATTAATACAATTTATTAAAAGTTCTTTAAATTTTCAGTTTAACTGTTTAGTATTAGGTTTGTTTCTTTTCAAATAAACATTTTGTTACTTTAGTTCTTATATGTTTAATATTTTACGCCTGTGTAAAGATTATTTCAACGTGCTTCCATGACTTCATTTCCCAACTTCAAGATGGCTCCGTGCGCTACGAGGAGTGCGTGAAAGTGCATCGCTCGCATCCTTCGAGCTGGAGTGCCCTTCTCTCGGGCCCTTACGTTTCGGACACCCTTCGTAAGATGTCCGATCCCTCCGAAGGGACCTTCAAGGGTGCATAGATGTTTTTTGGTACACGAGTTCAGACCTTATGCTCTATTTTGCCCACCCATGCTATATTTTACCTGCCACATGTAGACCTGAGGCAACAGTTAACTACAAAAGCTTACAAACATTTATATTAAGCCTTGTGAATTACCGTTAGGGTGACCACAACCACAGTGGTTCTCATTCCTTTTGGGAAGGAATGCACTCATGCATTCTTTTACGAGTAAGAGAAAATATTATTTTTAAAACGGTGTGTACTGTAAGCAATCTCTCCGAGAACTTATATTTTAGATCACTCTCGCCATAATGTGAAGGGAGCTGATAAAAAGAAACTTAAAAAATTTTGTCTGCGAGTTTTTCCCGATCACACTTTTGTAGTTTCGAATGTTTTCAATATTATCGGAAAATTTAGTTCAAAGCGGAATTTGTCACTAAGATAATATTTTTTAGTGATGAAAACCACAAAACTCATTCGGATGAGACGACATTTGATTGCCCCAGTATCTGCAGCTTGTGAGCATCCTGCACTCCCTGCAGTTTTTTGCACATCTCAATAAAATATTATCTAAAGGCTAGATTTGATCATGAAAAATAGCATAAAGAATTATTTATCAATCTTTCAACCGCATCTGAATAGGAAATAATAGTATGCCTTCCTCGATTTTCATAAAAAATATGTGTAACTTAGCTTAGGTGCGTGAGGTCTCAAGGAGAGTACTACGCGGGGGACCAACGCCTTATTGTTCTAGGTAGACTGTTTTTCTCCAAATATTGCGTGGCTGAATCCTTTGTGGACACAAATCGTATTATAAGATATCAATCTCAGTGATATAATGGGAATCCTCGACAGTAAGAATATACTCTGCCGTAGCCAGGATGGGTTTAGAAAAATTATATCATGCGAAGTGCAATTTGGTCTATTTAAACATCACATCCTGAAATTTGATAAAGGGAATACCAAAAAAACTTATTATACTTTTATAATTCAGTAAAGTATTCGAAAAGATGCCTCAAATTTATTGGAAACACGAATTAAGGATATGTAGTATTAATGAGAAAAGGACCAACGGGATTAAGGATTTATTATAATCAGACGACACAGTGATTTACGGAGAAATAAGGAGACCAACAGATAACGTGCTGCTCTAACGATTAAGAACAGATATTGGAGAGGTACTACGATTGGGGGTAAGAATTACATGCCAGAATATTTGCAGTACCTAAGTTATGGGATAAAAGAAAGGTATGCAATGCGTAAATTATACAGTAGATTGGATCGATTTAATAATTTCAAAACAGTAGAAATAGTTCGCTGTTACGCTAACATCAAACCTTTCATAAAGTAAACGTGTTAGTAGAATATTCGGGTCAGCCTTACAGATGGCTAGGTTTCATGAGCAAGCTGTATGAAAATGAAGGGAAATAGAAAGAGACAGTTGTTGCTACGATTTAGTTAGGTAACACTTGGAGCGAGAGGAAATAATTTGGGATTTATGGAAAAAAACTTTAATTAAGGAATTGGAAAAGGTTCAGAGAAAATCCGCTAGATTTGTCGAAAATTACGTAGTATCTAGTATGTATGCTTGTATGGGCGATTCCATAAAACCTCCACACGCCCCTTCGCAATATTTTGACCCGATGCGTATAAAGCTGGGAGTTCCATATGCTCAGAATTATCGCCTCCCGATTTGGAATTTTCTGGTCTAATGCAGTGTTTACCTACGCGTGGCGCGCTCCCCCTAGAGAGCAATATTAATATCTTGGGGACCAAATGATGAAAATGGTGCCGAATTTGTCGCATCATCGTTGACATAGCAAAATGGTGTCCCTATTTTTTTTAGTGTCACTATTTAATTTGTAAAATGCGAGTATATAGTACGTATACGCACGTAAGACTTAGTTGATGCAAAATATAATGACTGATATGATGCAAAATATTTTGAGAAATACTTATCCAATGGATGAGTACACCGACCGTGCACTTAAGGAAAATGTTTTCCTACGTGCTACTGACAGCATTTGAAAGGAGAGTGATCGCAAAAGTTTCTTCTCTTATTCTAATAATTAGAGGGAAACACTTCAATAGAAACTTGATCACTCACCTGCTAGGGTGCACGCAAATCAGAGTATTTTACGGGGCAAAAACATTCGCCTTTGCCAGGATTTGAACCTGAACCCCTGGATTAACGGCCGAGTGCAATTACGTAATGACATAAGTTTTACCTCTCTTTATACACCGAAAAAGCGCAATACAGCAGATAGGTTGTATCACTTTCAACAAAACGAGGCATCCTTTTATTCCCATATTCCGTAAGCCCTTGGAAATTCACAGCGTAAAAGAACGCCTCGGTTGGGCCGGGAGTTGAACTCGCAAACTTTGGGTTAGCAGGTGAACGAGGTTTAACCCAACTGTGGGGCCGGTCGCAGGAGAAGGGTTGGTGATTGAAAGCACCTGGTTCCTTTCTTAGCCAGCACAACACTGGTTGATTATTTACCTCACAACAGTTCCTCGAAGAAAGCAACCTCCTCTCGAATTCCCCCACAGCTTAAGATTGGATTTTCAGGGTTCTAGAGCGGAAGGCATGACAGCCGACCACGACTCTACCCCCCACACTATACAAGCATGGCGCCCCCGTGATCTCATCGCCAAGGTTTGGGTGACACCTGTAGTGCCATCGACCTCCAAGAGTTTTCCTTCCTTTCCCATCTTGCAGGAATAAAAAAAACGGGAAACGAACTGAAAGGTGTCCTCTTTTTTTTCGTCTCCTCCAGAGTCCGGTCTTGAATCTATCAGAGGCACTAGTCAACCCTCTTGGATACCGCGTCATGCAAAGGTCCACCTGAGGAGTCCTGTTTCTTTAATTACTGCCAAACGCCGCAGGCAGCTGGGGTTCCTGTGGAATGAAGGATATTCCTCAACCTTCTCCTCTGGCGGTTACTGGCTTTTCTCCTCGGATTGGTTCTCTCGCGACCTTGATATAAATTCATTTTGTCCATTTGTATTGTCTCTCCAATTCTGTCTCCACAGACCCCAGTTCTCCCCTCCTACCTTTAGAGAAGGTTAGAATGCACCACAAAGCGGCAGGAAACATAAATATAAATATATATATATATATATATATATATATATATATATATATATATATCACTCTATAAGCGACGCCGGAGAGCCTTTTTATTGTTTGGAATGGGCCAACTCAACCAAGGGTGGTGAAATTTTTGGAATTTGCTCCTATTTGTTGTTCGCACGTGGTACCACACCCTCTTCCCTTACTCAAATGGAGTGCCATGGCACCGATGGTCATAATGCTCCTTTTGTTGGAGGTTAGCGGACGCCGGTTCATGCACGCTGGTGGTGAAAAATCCTCCGTATCGAGAGCATGCACTTTACCGAGGCTCTCACGAGCGGCTCACGTTGTCGCCCTCTTTTCGCTCAACTGTCGCCAACTGCTCATCGGGGATCCCTCACTCTAACTCAATTGGGAGGCGAACTTCATTCTCAATCATCAGGAAATAGGATGTAAATCCTTTGGCTGGATGTGCGATCAAGACGAGATCCACATGCTGATCCCATTCATCCTTATTTTCCGTCCATAGGCTCAATACTTCTGATAAGTTTCGGTTGAACCGTTTCACCTGACCATTGGATTGAGTGTGTCAGTGTGTTAGTATTTGATCACCTCGTCTTAACCAAATAAATAATTTGTACGTCTCCTGGCAAAGGCGGGATTCGAATTGACGTCTCGGTGCGAGTGGATTTCCCCAGAAGCTGCCCAGCTTCACTCATACCTTGACATAATCCGCCTCTTGGTTACACAAGTCATAGGCCTCGGTTCCCTTGGTGAACTCAGAAGCTATCGCCTGTTTGAATTTATCCTTCCTTTGTCCGGGAAAGTGGTCCTAAAATGTCTACTATATTTCTTCTCATTGGACAATGTCACAAGGGCCCTCTTGCGTAATGGGGTTGGGAGGTCCGACGCGAGCAACATTCCCGTATGAGCCCCCACACCTGATCCTCTGTCTTTTGTGTCTCCAGACCAATAGCGTCTCATACCCTAAGTGGCTCCAGTCGTGCAAAAAACGAATATTCTCCCCTTTCGCCTCTGCAGGGCATAATTACGTAACTGAAGGCGGTCGGGGTCTCTTCCTTCTCCCTCCCACTTCCGGTACAGGACCCCATGCTTACACACCAATCGGACCTATTTTGCCCACAAACTATTTACCTCCAGGAAGTCAACTCTTTTTTCCCCCTTATGAGTGGCCATTTCCAGTCTCAAATACATTCACTAACCTTTTAAAGATCGGGTAACCTCGGGATAACCTCGGCCTTTCCCTCATTCCCTTTCCCTATAGCACCGCGTCAATATCCGTCGAAACCGGATCAGCCGCCCGAAGCCTCCTCAAAACATACAGAATAAATAGAACTGGATAAATTGTCATCTGTCTCTGTTTGTTTCCCAGCCGATTCATCGCCAGAAACTAATAATCTCTGACAACTGCTCGTGCCAGCGAGCGTCTTGTCCTTCCGACTGCACTTTCAAAGACCACGATCTCTGCGCCTCATCATGTTTACAGAGCGCCGCAAGGCGGGTGTTGCCACCCGAAACAGCCATTCTCCTTAGGAACTCAAGCACCTCAATGATTTCTCCTCAAATCTGTATAAACGGGCCTCCACATTTTGTCTTAGCGAACCCTCCCTCTCCCTCGGTTCTCCATGCAACTTCTCGGGGTTCCGTGGTCAGAGTCATCAGCGCCACCGCATCAGAGTACGATCACACCAATTGAGTCAAAATAGCGCTGGTCGCGGAACAAGGGTAGGCGAGTGAAAACATCAGGTTACTTTCCGAGCCAACAAATTACTGGCTAATTCTTTCTTTTCCTTACGAATGTTTCTCGGAGATACCGACCACCTCTCGAAGTCTTTACGGTCTCTCCTTCCCTTCAGAGGGGATTTCCTAGGGCCTAGGGCAAACAACCCGCTGGAAGGGATACTAGCCGACCACCCTTCTAACCACTTCCTAATGGTTTTTATAACGAGCATACCCTGCGTTCCGTCATTAGACGAGTTTAGGCTGAAAAGTAATGCACACATGCTTGTAGAGCGCGAACAAAAATTAAATATAAAGATCGGGAAAAAAGTCCATTTAAGTACAACCCTTAAATTTCAAAATCATATTTTCATTTTTCAACATAGTCACCGTTAAGGCTAAGGCATTTCTCCCAACGTGTGATACGTTTTTTCATTCCGTCACTGACAAACTCTTCAAACTTTTCTCGAATCCAGGACTTGACATCTGGCTTCACCTCATCGTCCGAGGTGTAATGATTACCCTTGAGGCGTCTCTTGAGTTGACTAAAAATATAAAAATCGCAAGGCGCAAGATCGGGGGGAATAAGGTGGATGTGGAATGGGTTCAAATTTCAGGTTTCGCAGAGCCTCTCCAGTTGCGCGTTACGTGTGTAGACGATCGTTGTCATGTTGCAAGATTATTGCCGCCAGGCTGCCTTTGACACGACAAACTCGATTTCGGAGGTGTTTTTGAGTCTTTATATACTGAGAAGAATCTACCGTTGCCCCTCGTTCCAGAAAATCGGTCACATAAACTCATTGTGCATCCCAAAACACAGTCAAAATAAATTGTTTTTCGAATGGTTGTCTTTTGAACTTTTTCGCCTGAGGAGATGACGGATATCGATACTCAGCGCTCTGTCTTCTCTATTCCGGGTCGTAATGGGGAACCAATGACTCGTCTCCTGCCACAATACTCAAAAGAAAGTCATCTCCTTCGTCACGGTAGCGCTGCAAAAGTTGCTCGCAGTTTACCAATCGACGCCGTTCGTATCGTTCTCGTCTGTGAGACGGCGTGGTATCCATCGTGTACAGATTTTACGGTATCCCAATTGTCCAATAATGAAGCCAAAACATTCCTTGGATATTCCAATATGGTTTGATTTCGATACGCTTTTGAGTGATTTTCCGGTCATTTTGAATCAACTCTTCGACGCGTTTGAGATATTTATCATCTGTGGCAGTGATATAAACAATTATGGCTTTCCCAGGCTCGCAACCACGAAATTCTACTGCCCGTCGATTAAGAGTAGACTTATCAACAGCATCGTCGCCGTAAACAGCATTTAAACGACGACAAATCTCTGTAGGAGTCTCTTTTTCAGCAGTTACAAATTCGATAACAGCACGCTGTTTAACTCGCGTTGACATAGCCCTGGAATACGTCTCCATACTCCCGCTTCTCAAAATGCACTGGATGAATGAAACGACCTCAAACTTGCGCATGCGTGTTGAGGGGATGTTACTTCCACATTCCACCAGGGGTCCTTCTGAAGACCATTTGTTTGTGGTCTACGAGCACGTGTGCATTAGTTTTCTGCCTAATCTTGTATTAAGGGAACACGGCATTTGTATGGGATGGTAATTAACAGAATATGCAGACGGAAGCTTCTTTGTTATTTCTGCACGCGCTGTAGATACAACAGCATCATGTATAGAAGAATATGGTTGGAACTGGTAAGCAGCAACTAAAGTAAGGTCCAGTTTTACGAGACAAAAAAATTATTATGATCACAAGTTAAAGAACCACGTGCCCTTTGCATCGGGACCGCCGAGGTCTCTGCTCCCTTCAATCGGAGTAGGGTCGCCCGGTATATTCATCATCATGATTTTCGCCCTGAGAAAGGTGAAACTTTAGTGATATACATGCATGGACTATAGATATTACCATCTTCATCGACTTCCTCCCACTACAGTAGGAGACTACACTTATCCCAACCCAGGAGCTGTGGTAACACTTAGGTTTCTTACCCAATAAGGAGAATTCAGAGAGTTCATGAAAACACCGAAATGTTAACCACAATTTCTCTTTCAAATGAAACCATTCTTGATTTCTTGGAATTCTTAAGGCACAAATGGTTGGTCGCCTCAAAGGACAAGCCTCTGGGAGTTTCACCACCAATTCCACAAAATAATCAGTTTGAGCGTTAGCAAAGAAATGTCCATTCTTGATCTAGCTGGCTAAATTGGAAGAGTCATATTCTTTCTTTCGTCCAAAAGTGTCAAGCAAGATTAATCCAATCTTTTGTTCTAATATACTGTTTCGTCCAGTGATTGACAAACTTCATTTTGGGACAAAATAGGCACAAAATAAACCCCCGCAGAACATCTCTTAGCAATGTCAGTTTTTGATACTCGTGGAGACTGAAACCAATGTTTACTTTTATTCAGGAAGTAGGTCTCCTAAGCCACGTGGTTATATTCAATACATTTCAGAGGAAATGCGTAGGTGTCAACTATTATCAAACTCTTGCGTTCCCTTAAGCTTATCATCAGAAGTCAGTGGTACTAACTCATTTTCTTTAGCTTTCCATTTTATTCTCTTCTGCTTCCATATTATCACTTAAAACGCTCCACTAGTCCATATTTTTAAGTCTATCATCATTAATTCTGACACCATTGTCATAAAAATCAAGTATTATTTTTTTGCAATTTAATTTGTAATTCTATTATTGTAGCTTTTATATGATTTTTACACATCTAAAGGTATGAAGACATTAAAGGAATCCCAGTGCGAGAGGATTGTCGGTCGCTCCTCCCAGCTGCTAAATATTGACAGAACTACCAAACAAACTCCTTGCTAATGCAGTCATCCTTTGGCCGACTTCAGTCAGTCGCTTGCGGACGGTAAAGCCGATGATACAAGTCTTTCCCAGAGCCAAAATATCTTACGTTCCCAAATGATTTACTCATTTCACTTCCTTCTTGTTTGCCGAAGTGTTCCCATCCAAGTGAACACCAGCATTTCAAGACTTCATAATGTGCGGCTTGCTCTGTCTTCCCCCTCCGCGAACTTCGGTCTCAGCCCTACACTTGCTACGGCCTCTGCTCTTTTTGACCTTGATTTGTTTGATCAATTCACTCGGCAGTACCAAGTCTTTTGCGAAGCGTTATTTGCCACGAGATCAAAACCTTCTCCTTTGCCTCTACGCTTCTTCTTGAATTGCCAAAGATTAGGAGCTCAGGTGCAGTGATTCGTTACGTTTTTTGCGGAAGAATGTGCAGCTGGTTGGATTTTTTTCTCACTTGCAGACATGGATTTGTTCGAATAATGACCTGAAGAGAAGACTGAAATCTGAATGATTTTTTAATTCTTTTTCTGGCTACAAATTTATCCGAATATACGAGTATACGTTTCCACATTAGACCGACTTTGATACCGAAACGGTTTAGAGCATTTGGCGGCAAATCTTTCCTTCCGTTGGTTCCGCGGGAGTTTAAAAAGTGCAGAAAAAAGTAATAAAGTTTAAGGAGACTAAAGGAAACCTTTTCATTGAAAAATTTTTTTCAGGGTATTAAAAACAAGTATCAACTCATTTATATGCCCAAATCTCTCCTCAGGACTTTCTCTTTATGATCATGACTTCCAATGGTAAAACGGGTGAATTTCAGGTCATTAATTTTTTGGATCAGGCCGTTTATTTTGTCACGGCACGTCGCTAATGGACAGTAGTTGCACTTCAGATTAATCATTATCACCGTCCTTACATGCGCTCGGAATAAAATAATAATATGCCAAGGAGTTCAATAAACTAGGGTGATATCGTTTGAAGACAGGCATAAATATTAAAACTGCAAACAACTAAGTAAATTGTGAATCTTAATGATGCCTTAACCTGCAATTTGAATTATTATTTTATATTCGGAATAAAGTTGGATAAACATCAATCAGTTGTTGGTTTCTCAGATAGGATCTGCTGTTTTTTTGATACTCAGAGCCAGACACTATTGGAAATTTTAAAGATGAAAATAGAATGTTCAATACACAAAAGACACAAGCAAAATTTACAAGTACCAGGTTAATTTAAATAAAAGCAAATTCTAAAAGTTCAACCTACGTTGAAAAGAATATTAGAAGCGATGGAAATATGGAGCAGCAGAAAAATGATGAAAATAAAATCGATAAAAATGTTGAGTTCAAATATATGGTGATTGCCAAAGAAAAAACAGTGAGAAAAGATTATGAAAAAAAATTTCTAAAAAGAGGAAACGTTTATGATTTATCTCAAGGTACAGTAGTTAACTCCGTAATTTTATGAATAAAATGTGGCGGGGAACTTCAATTGTATAGATATGAAAGCTAAGAATATCATCATCAGTATTTTAATCCAAGGATTGATTTACCACGGCTCTATTTTACTCTATATAATGTCAATGCCCCCAATCCTTGATACCATCGCTGTTTTACTTCCTTCTTAATTTGTCCTATGCACATGTCTCTTGGTCTTCCTCGTGGAATCTTCTCTTCTATTTTTCCTTATATTATGCATATTTCTAATCAATCCATTGTGCACCAATGTGTGTCCAATCCATCTATTTCTTATTTGCCGTGGAATTCTCCATACGATCCTATCCTCTTCTGCTCTTCTATATACTTACTTTGTCTGTCCATTTTATCTTCAGCATTCTCCTCCAGCACCATGTTTCAAAGACTTCTATTCTTCACTGGTCCACTTTTCCAATGTTCCAAGTCTCGGAACGATAGAGCGCCATGCTCCGCACGAAAGTCTTGACGAATTGTTTTCTTGTTTCCAGCTTTAGGTTCTTTGAACATATTAACTGCCTCTTCTGTAAGAATCCGTTCTCAGCTTGCGCTATTCTTCGCTCGATGTCGGTCGAACTTTTGCCACCCCACGTTATGCTGCAGCTCAGGTAGACGAAGGATTCCATTTGCTCTAGTTTCACCCCTCAAGTTGTGGCATCTGCATTCAGCTTCTCTCTTCCACACGCAAGGATTTTAGTTTTCTTCTTGTTGATGTTCATATTATATTCCCCCACTACTTGATCCATAACACTTAAGAGTTGCTTGCAGGTCCTCCTGCATTTCCGCCACTACTGCGATGTCATCTACAAACCGGAGCATGTTGATTTCTTTTCCATTTACCTTGACTTAGTTTTCGTAGAGAAAACCGTCAATTTTATCATTTTGCATTTTGGTACCGGAAGAAAATTATCTTCGCCGTGATTTAAATCAATAATTCCTGCAATCCTTGCCCGAGTCATTTTCTACTGGGAGAATGTGGTGTTCTACTACGGTTAGCCTGGATGTGATTCTATACTAGACCTGAATTCTCCGTGACGTCCAATGATGAAAAATTATAGTTAACAGGAACATATTTAAGGATATTTCCCACAAGTCTAGTTAACACAGTGGAAGCGAGGTGAAGGATTTCCTGATCTAATAATAACACCTCCTCCGTGGAGACGATTCGTCGAGAGGAAGATGACCCATCGCCAATTTAAAATACTCCAATAATTTGTCATCCATTATTACCTTAATTTCCCGAGCTATTATTGAACGTTTATTTTCTGTTTTATCGCCTCATCGACCTCAAATATCTTACGGGAGTGTTGACGTCTCACATACGCATTTCTCGAGGTGGATGGCTTCCATCAACCGCGAGAAAGGGAGTGTTTGGTTGCGAAGGGCTCTGGTTTCTGTTCCCCGCGAAGGAGGGTATTTGTGTAGTGAGGCCGTATGCCAAGGGACGCGGGTCCTGTATTCCGGAAAAATATTAAAGAAATGAGTAATGAAATGGAGGTGGAAGGGAAATACAATAACGGATAACGTGAAGGGTAAAGAAAATCATTGGTCAATGACAATTGCTCTCCTGCCCCTCTACCAACTAAACTGGCACCAAGCAAACCTTTTCAACAATGTAGTAACCCCTCCCAGCCTGCTTCTCAATCACCTGACAAATTACCCAGGGCCATTCCCGCCATTCACATTACCCATTCCCCCACTCCTCTGCCAACTAACCCGATGCCAAGCAAACCTTTTTCAACATTGTATTAATCCCTTCTCCCAGCCTGCTAATTTATCAATATTATCAATCTTCCTCCTACCTCAACTAATCCTTTCCTTCCTCCCTCCTCTTCCCCTCCGTCCAGAGATATATATACTGTGTTTCACCTGTATTTTTACCCGATGATGTTATACCATAAAAAAACTTAGGTCATAAATAAAAATTTTCTGCCTGGAAAAGCCAAGTTGTTTCTTTTCAATTTCAATATGAAGATTTTCCACCAAGTGACGCTGTGTTCGAAAGATCTGTTGAATCTATCTGAAAGATCTGTTTCATTAAAACCGGAGCTCATGAACTGGAGCAGCTGATACAGTTTACCTATATCTCTTGGAAGGGTTTTGGACGAAAATGGTCTGATGGATGCCTGGAAGTAGCGAGAATGTATGAAAAATAATTATGTTAGGACAGAAAGCTTTTATAAGGAGGAGAGAATTGATGATAGAGAAATTGACTAAGAAAAAGCTCGTAAAAAAATTGATATCGATTATGGTTTAACATGGCACAGACATTTGTTTAATGAAGCAAGATGATAAGTGTAGATTTGAAGTTTTGAAATGTGGGTGTGGAGAAGGATTGGACAGGTAAAATAGATTGGAAAGAGAAACAAATTATGAGTGCAAGGTATGAAGTGAGATAAGGGAGGATGGTTTGCAGAGATCCAAAAGAGGCAGGAAATGTGGATGCAGAGCAATTTAATTGATGAGGGAATGTTGAACACTGATAGAAGGAAGAATGTTAAGGCAGGTAAGATAGAGGGAGGGAAAGAATAGGCATATTGATTGGAATGAATGGAGCTGCAAAGCATGTGAGATGGAACAACAGTTTGATATAGTGTGTGGTGTCAGGGTGTCATGTTAAATAAGGCTAAGATACAAATACTTTTTCAGAACTGAGCCATGAGCTGTACAACCAATGCCAACAAAACCACCAAGCTCTCACCCTTAGTTTGGTAATTAAACAGGGCAAGAATATGGTGATTGAGAGTAAAGCCCAACATATGTTAATCCTTATGGCTTGTGAAATGCACTCGGCTTGGCAAAAGGGCTTGGATCTTTCTTTTGCCTGCCATTTCCCTGTGCCAACAGTGACTAACCATGAGATTTGGTATCTAGAAATTGATTTAAGATGAGGTGTTTCATAACAGTTTCAGGTTTACCTTTGTGGAATTCCTTCATTATGAGGGTAAAAAGGAACTTAAAATTTCCACCAAAGAGATTTAATATTTCACGACCATGGTTTCGATGATGCGCATCATCATTAAGTAATGTACATCAACATTTTTCAACTTATATAGTCTGGCTCCAAGAGGGGAATTCAAATAAATTGTTAAGTGAAGTCAGAATGATGCCAAAATAATTAAGTGCTATTGCAACGACACACAAATGTTTGCACAAGCTATCTCAAGTATCAATATACTCTTTATTTACATTTGGACATCATCTGTTCATTCTTCATTCTTAGCTACATAGATGGTAGTACTACTGCATAGGGTGTCCAAACATTAGACAATTAACATCCACCACAGACAGGAGTGTATCCATCTCCGAATTGACCCAGATTTTTTTCCAAGGTTATTACATTACTGGTGATGAGTCGTGATGCCATGCTTACGACCCCAAAACCAAAAAACAGTCAAGCCAGTGAAAAACTTCATTGCCACCTTGGCCAAAAAAAGTTCTGTCAAGTGAAATGAAACCTCAAGACAATGCTCATTTGCTTTTTGATGTGAGATGACTAGTGCATTCCAAATTTGCCCTACCAGGTCAGACTGTTGATCATTTTATCAGGTCACATTGTTAACTTTTCAAAATTTTCAACAATTCTAGAAGTTTGCAGATGTCCTGAACAAGGTTTGTCATAAAATTATTTTCATCTTCTTTTAAACAAGAAAACCATTGGTACACTTGAGTTTTTACAAAAGCACAATCCTTGTAAGCTGTTTTTAACATGACAACATTTGCTGCCGCATTTTTCCCTATCAGGAAGGAAAATTTCACAGTGGTGAGCTTTTCACTTAGATCTGCCACCACAAAAAATGAGGAGCAAGTAAAACTGCTTCAACAAAACAAATTGTTGTGACTGGCCTTGGCCTTTTCAGACATTAACAATGCCTTCCTAGAACTCATAACAAGTTGTGCTATGCTCGCCTAGTGGAAGAAATGAGTACTACTTAAGCTCCGTCAACCGCAGCACTATTCCAGTTATTTTGGGTACTTTCTCGTATCTAGGGCAAATGCCAGGAAAGATTTTTGGAAAGCGTTAAGCTAATTCAAAAGGAAAAGATTAGCAGGAAATTTGAAAGAGGACCTAAAGGCATTATGGTCATATATCAGAGAAGTTCTAGAAAATAAGTGAACAGTTATATCACTCATAAACAATTAAGGC
This sequence comes from Hetaerina americana, assembly GCF_022747635.1. Lineage (NCBI taxonomy): Eukaryota > Metazoa > Arthropoda > Insecta > Odonata > Calopterygidae > Hetaerina > Hetaerina americana. The sequence goes on from NW_027287095.1 coordinate 5,855,607, forward strand.
AAAAGAGTAAACAGCCGTTTTTAAAAGGCCAACTCATTAAATTACTTCTCTAAAAGCATCTTCACCAACATCTTACTGAATGGCTCCAATAACTTAGCAATTCATTTTCTCCAATCAATGCCCAAAATGGAAGATATATATATTTGAATAGAGTATTTGCTGAAAAATATTAAGCCTGGTAAATCCTCTGGGTCCAATCAAATACCCACTCATATATTTTAGAAACTAGGATTGGAAATTGCCCCGTATCTAGGAATCATATTTAAGAAATCACTAGTAGATCATGAGGTTCCCAGTGATAGGAAAATGGCTTGTGTAACATCAATATTTAATTATCTAGGAAAAAATGAGCAATTACAGACATTTCTGTCACATATCGTGCAAGATTATGGAACAAAAAGTTGCTATTTCCAAAGTGGGGTACCTCCATAGTCAAGATTTGTTGATGAATAACCAGCAGAGTTTCCAAAACGGTTAATCCTGCTAAACACGACTTGTGCTTTTTGTTCACCTTATTCTTATCTCAGGAAAGAGCAATGTTTCCGTGGGGGTGATTTTTCTAAATTTTAAGAAAGCTTTTGACAAAGTATCTCATTGTAAACTACGAGTCATTTTTAATTGTGTATATGCAATACAAAATCAAAATAAGATCTGGTGCTTTCCCAGCGTATTAGCTTCATGCAGTTTTCTCAGGTCTTTCACCGGGTCAGGGGCTCCATAATGGCCGACGTTTCGATGCCTGACTCGTGCGCCTTCCTCATCTACCCGGAGGACGATGCACTAGTCAGACATTGAAATGTCGGCCATTATGGAACCCTGACTCGGTGGAAGACCCCAGAAAACTCCATTAAGTGAAAATAGTTTTCGAAAACAAGACTCTTATACATCAGCAACTATTTTAGACTGCACATTTTTTTCACTCTGGCATATAGTGACACAAATATTGGAAAAACTGAAAATGAAATTGTGTAAATATGGGCTTCCACATATGTTGGAATAACATGAAATTTTATGGGACCAGATACAATTGTTATAAACATGGGAAAATGTAAATTCTGTTGATTCAAATATGGTTTTTTCATTTAATTATCACCCTCTTAATGTTAACAATGAGATTGCCATATTACAATGCATTTTTAGAGATGGTAAATGAACAATACCCAAGGTAAACTGCAAAAGAGGCAGTTATTAAATTCCAGCTAACAGCCATTATGCACAAGAAGAGGAATATAGACACTCATGCCATGCTTAACCAACACAAAAATGAGATCATCAAGATTACACTACTAAACTACTTCCCACATACACAAATATATGATGCAATAGAAAAGAGGTACTTACTTTTATGATGAAATGTATTTCAAGATTGCTACACAATGTTTTGAAATGTGATGCACTGCCATGTGTAGACTCATCTGACATGAGCATGCCCAGCACCTGAGGTACAATCAGCCAATTCCAAGAGAGCGACTATTACAGCTTGGTTCTGTAGAAGCAAGGTCAAGGCATGCAAGGACTCATGCTTTCAATAGAAGATGGTGGATGCAGGGATGGGCTTGTTTGTCTGCTTTCACTAGAGGCCCAAAAAATGTCAGTTCTAAGTTTCTGCAACACCAACTAATCCTGAAATATTTATTTGACATAGGAGAAGAATAGCATTCAAAGCTATCAAGCTATATCAGGGCATTTGGATGAAAATAAGTCAATCCATTTTGTTTTAAATGTTTGCATTGTTTTTCATTATATTTAAAAGAAATAATTTATTTAATTTCAATTAAGTTTCTTTATATTTTCTATTAAATTTCCACATTTTAATCAATTTGTTTTGCTAATTAAACAGATGTTTACTGATGATTCGATAACTGATTTCAATGCTGTTTGAATTTGGACAATGATAAGTATAGAAACTTGTTCTCCAACAAGTTGACTATCACTGCAAGGTGCAAAATGTCCGATAAGGAACAGAATGATACCGCATGAAACGTTCACATTTGGTTATACGAGGGTCAACTGAAAGATAATATAAAAAAGCACTTGAAAGAGTAGAGTGTTCATGACAAAATTGTTTGGATTACATGAGACTTCACGGAACCAATCACTAGTGTAGGATATGCAGATGTGTAATTGCAGTCAAATGGAAAGAAAGGATGATAAAAAGAAACACCATTCATTAACTCATTATTGCAAGAGAAAAACAAATGTGGATTCCAAGGAATGGAATGACACGGTCGCACTAAAATCAAAATAGCAATTAGGGGCTTTTAAAAAATTGAGATTTAAGTAGTTATTAAATACTTTCTAAAGAAATTTATGAAAGCATAGGAAATTCTGGCTCACTTTCAGAACAGTCTGGGGGACTCTGCTGCTTCATAGTCAACTGTTGCCAAGTGTACAAATGAGTTTAAATTTGGTCAGGACAGCTTAGATGATGATCCGCGTAGCGGTCAGCCAAAATGTGCCACTACCACAGCAATTATTGCAAAATTGCATAAAATGGTCATGGAGGAAAACAGTCTGAGAGTGCAAGACATTGCAGAAGTTGTAGGGATTTCATCTGAATAGGCTTATCACATTTTTAGCAGTGGAATTGGATATGAGAAAATTATCTGCTAGATGAGTGCCGTGACTCTTCACAAAGGATCACAAATGTATCAGAATGGAAATTTCTGAACAATGTTTGACCCTTTTTAAAAACAACCAGCATGATTTTATTTGCTGGTTTGTGAGCACACATGAAACTTGGGTCCACTACTATACCCCAGTTACAAAACAGCAGTCAAATCAGTGGAAACACGTTGGCTAACCACAACCACAGAAAGCAAAAGCAAGATAGTTGACCGGGAAGGTGAAAACTTCAGTTTTCTGGATACAAAAGGGATTCTACTGACAGATTATCTTACCACTGGTCACTATTGGACAAAACTACACTATTATCCTGCACCAACTACATGAAAAGACATGCAAAAAAGGCCACGTCTGGCAAGGAAGAAAGTCATCTTTCATCAAGGCAATGCATGCCTATACATAAGTGTAGTTGCCATGACAAAAATATGTGAACAAAGAGATGAATTGTTGATTCACCCACCTTACTTACCTGAATGGGTTGCATTAGATTTCCATCTCATCACCAAACACAAAATTTTCCTCGGTGGACAGAAATTCCTTTCAAACAAAGAACTAACAGCTGAAGTAGGTGGGTATTTTGCAGGCCTGGAGGAATCTACTTTTCGAGATGGGATCAAGACATTGAAACATTGCTGGACCAAGTGCATTAGTGTACAGGGTGTCTACATTGAAAAATAAAAAAGTTTCACTGATGAAAGTAGTTAATTTCTATTCCAAGCTAAGGACTTTTCCAATTGCCCTTGTATATTCATGTGACCGCTTGTATACCTTTAGTTACATCCCCACGTACCATGTCGCGATCAATTTCACAGCAATGAAAGTAATCCCTCGCCCTCATTTTTGGCACTTGAAGCACTTTCTTACGTAATTTGATTTAAATGCATTGAAAATTTACTTTGGACAGAGAAGAGAGAATTTTGATCCTATTCTGATGTTACTCCCTGGATCATTACCAAAATAATTCAGGGAGTTATGCAATAGTTGTAAGAGAGCAATGAATCATTTTCCTAACAAACAATTTCGGAGTGCAAATTTCATTTGCCCGCATGGTATTTGGCAAAAGTAAAACACCCTTAGTGTTAAAAGTTGGCTTTAACCTCAAGGGCTACGGCACATCACACACGACTATGAATGCCTATGATATTGTATGTACGGTATATCGTCACAACATGTTGTTCCATTAAAGCCCTCAAAATTTCGGGATGTAGGAGGATGACCAGGAGGATGATAACCAGCTAAAGCAGTCAGCAGGACATTGGGGGATCCAAGTTCGAATCCCAGTCAAGGGAAATGATTTTTACACTCTGAAATAGTTGCATTGTAGAGCACACTTAGGGGATGACTCTGTCAAAAGTTACTGTCACCGCATCTCCCAGTGTTTGTTGGAATTACTTATCTTTTTTGAAACATCCCCATTGGATTTTGCTGGTTTTTCAATGCTTGTTGTTAAATTTGTCACTAAAAACAGCAGAGTTCTTGTAATTAGTCAGTTATTTTGAAAATTGTTTTGCTTTTAATCAATTCCATAGATGAAAATGCTTGTTCACATATGTATGTCATTCCAAAGCAACAAATATAACTTTTTGGATATTTTCTTAGCTCTGGGAAATGTTCATAGGGTAATGAATGCCAGAAATTAATAATATTATCAGAAGCATTTTGATCTGGTGAAAAAAGCTCATCAAATTTATTTTCAAGAATGAATTTGATTTTAAATCAATCAGTTCAATTTGTATGCTACTAGGCATCTGCATTTCATTTTGTTCAGTGAGAGAGAATGGATTTATAAATGTGAACATACAGGCTTCGTCAGTAAAATAGTGAAAACAACTTATAAATAGACTTGCAGATGTCGCAAGGGGCGTTTTGAATGCGACACAAAGGGTATCTGGTAAGGTCACATTAAATATGCCGAGTCTTACCAAAAACATTGTGTATTATAAAACATCAGTCACATTACCCCATTTACATAAATATAAGCAATTAAGAGTAATGGATGGCTAGACCCTTGGTAACCTAACGCAAGAACTTAGCATGGCGGAACATTGCCTGGGATGGTGCGAAGGCAGGATAGACGCGATCACATGACTCGTAACCCAGGCAGGGTCCTTGTCCAAAGGTAAGGTCTGACGAGGAGTGTGAGAGCAGCGAACGTTGTCACAGACACTATAACACGGGCAAGGTTCTCTCCTGTGAGGAAGTAAGGGATAAAGGCAGGATGGACGTGGTCACGAAACCTGTAACCCAGGCAGCACCCTCGTCCAAAGGTAACGTCCAACGAGGAGTTTGGGAGCGGCGAACATTGTCACAGACACTGCAACACGGGCAAGGCCCTTGTCTGTCGGAAAGTCAGCAATAGGACATGCTGTTGCGACAAGCACAACACAGCCAAAGCCTTGCATCCTACCGGTCATCACCAGATAACCAACTGCCTGCTTTTTGCCCCGCGACCAAGGCTTTTATACCCAACTTCGGAGCCAGGGAAGGCATACTATGTCACATGCTTGCGACATTGTGTCTTTGGTCACATGGGATATTTGGAGGAGCCAGGGAAGGAATACTATGTTGCATACTTGCGACACAATACCTTAATTTTTTCAATATATTTAATCAAACAGTTTTTACGCACACCACGTTCACTCTGCTCTTTCAAATGTGGAAATTGACTTAAATCCTTATTTTCTAACTGGGAGATCAACAGTTTTAATTTCATTTTAAATGAACTGATGCTATTTCCTAAGTTACAAAATAATTGAATTGAAGTTTTATATTTAAATCATTGCAATAGATGGAGAAACATCTTTATTTGGGCAAAATGGAGACCATAAGGTCCCAATTGGCCAACTATATCAATTAATAATGCCAAATCAAATAGCCAGTTATTATCAAACAATAGAGTTCTTTCATCGGATACGAGGGTGGTCCCATAAGCACCCGGCCTGACTTAGAGATGTTGCAAAATATCGCTGTATTAGAAAGTATGCAATCTATTGAGCATCTGTTTCAAGTTTGAAGATGCTATGCTGTTTACTATTTGTTTGGCAGCCATCAATGGTGAATGTTTTCAGTGAATTTATGAAAATTCACTCAATCATCATTATGTGACACAATAACTATATTTGAAAGGCCTCAGCCCAACCAATATAAAGATGAACTGGATTCTACTCTAGGTGAGTCTGCTACTTTGTTTACAACACTGAAATAATGGGCAGCAGAGTTTAAAGAAGGCCATACGAGCTGTCAAGACGAGCATTGCATTGGTCGACCAAATGAGGTGACGACTCCAGAAACGGTCAAGAAAATCCATGAAGTGATACTGAATGATTATCAACTGAAAATGCGTGAGCTAGCAGGAATTTCATAAAGTGCGGTACATCGCATATTAACAGAAGATTTGTGCATGAGAAAGCTGTGTGCAAAATGGGTGCCGCATTTGCTCACACTCAAGCAATAGCAGTGTCGTGAAGATGTTTTAATTGAGTGTTTAGCAAAGTTTCACAGCAACAAAGCCGAATTTTTGCGCAGTTTCATAACCATGGATGAAACATGGGTCCATTATTTCACACCCGGGACAAAAGAACAATCAAAACAATGGATTCAAAAGGGGAACTGGCTACAAAGAAGGCCAAGACCGTTTCATCTTCAGGAAAGGTCATGGCGTTGGTTTTTTGAGATGTGTGCGGAATAGTTTTCCTTGACCATCTTGAAAAAGGAAAAATAGTAATGGCGAGTATTATTATTAACTTATTGCAACGTTTGAGAGGAGAAATCAAGCAAAAGTGACAGCATTTGGCTTAGAAGAAAGTGCTATTTCATCAAGACAATGCACCAGCTCACAAATATGTTATTGCATAGGCCGAAATTCATGAATTAAAGTTTGAATTGCAACCTCACGCTCTCTATTTGTCAGATATAGCCCCCTCAGATTATTTTCTGTTCGCAAACTTGAAAAAATGGCTCATTGGTCAAAGATTTTCCAACCGAGAAGAAGTGATGTCAGCAGTTACTGGCAATTTTGACGAGCAAGACAGCTCTTATTATAAAAAGGGTATCAAATATATTGAATATTGCTGGAAAAAGTGTATAGATTTGAAAGGAGAGTAAGGCGAAAAATAAACACATTTTTTTCCAAAATTTTTGTTTTCTTTGTTGGGTTGGGTACTTGCGTGACCACCCTGGCAGTTCATTTTCCTGATGCAAAAAATTAGAAATTGTAGTTTTCAATTTCCAAATCTGCTCAGAATCTGAGCTCTAGAAAGCCAGTGCACTTCACAATGAAGGATAAGTTCACCATATTTCAAATCTATTAATTCACAGTATTCTCTAAATTCTTGTCTATTTAATGCTCTTGCTCCAATTTAGTCACAAGTTTAGTTAAGTTTAGTTAAGTTTTCCCACACAGTTCCTCTTGGAGTATAATGCAGTGTCACTCCCGCATAGGACTTATGAAATAATTTTAAATCAAAGTTTGTAGCACCATTGACTTAACCCATCATTGATGGCACTTTGCCACTTATAAATTTGTTACAATGACATATTAGATCTTCTAGGCCTGATTTCACCTTTCAAATGTTTGATCCTCTTGTTTTACCATGTAATGACTCTAGACTAGCAAGTTCATAGTTCGGGGGGGCTGGAAAGTTACATTTCACAGTGTGGGTGGGAGAAGGGTAGTTAGATATTTCCGTGAAGGAAAGGGATGCTTCTAGGATTGGGGAGAGGTACTCAAACAATCAATCATTGACAAAAAGACCCTTTTTCAAATTCTTTCTGATTTCCAGCTCTTCCCACAAGGGAACTGACAACATGCATAACAGGAACGTGAAAAACCTGTTTAAATTAATTAATTCTCTTTTTTCTGAGGTATAGCATTTAAATTTCTATGAATCAACTCCATACAGTCACTGTAATGAGTACACAGATGACCCAGCCTAGGTAACAGGCTTCCTTTGGAATGTCTACCAGTCCAAGTCTGGGGGGCACTAGAATGAGCTAAAACATGCTTAATGGAGGATTTGGATTGTCAGAGATGCGGATGTCTACTCTTGAGATATTTGAACTGCTGCAAGGGGATGAGCGAAGATTTACTGAGGTTTGACTGAATTCCTAGGTCAGTTGGTTATGTCATACCTGTAGATCTTAAATCTGCATAAGTGGGAGAGGGGATTCTGAAGTGTTCAATGGTACCTGGTCAAATGTCCAATGCACAGCATGGCTCATGAAAATATACTGCAATTTGGTACTATACCGAGTGGCTAGCCAGGAGCTTGCACTTCCGGGTCCATCCATCCAGATCCATTTTTTCTCGTAGCTGTATTTTGGTGGCGAGGGTTGGAGTGGCGGTGACCACAGTACTCCTGTGGTAAGAGGGACGAAGAATACTCCTGCAGTATCACCGCTTGTTAGAGGTGAGTAAGAGGGCAGGGAGAAACTATCAACACAACCCCCAAGTTGTAGTAAGGTAGCATCTGGGGAGTTAATGGATCAATCACTTCTGAGAGGCCACACCATCTCGTTCCACCCAGGTGTGTGCTGTGCCTGGAGACTCCTGAGATGGAGAAGGGTATCCTGGTGGGAGAGTTGTTTGGCACCCAGTTGCATGTCAATTTCTTGACATGGACTCCAATCAGGTCTTAGATCATACGTCAATGGGTTGCTGGAAGCTTGCCACATCTGGAATCCCCATCTGTATCATCTTGACATTTTGGTGATGCGTGCTATAGTGTGGTGGGGTCTAGGATAGGGTGACAAACGGTGTAATGATTTGGAGAGCCGATGCCCTGGAGGTATAAACCAAAACCGGTCACACAAATAATAGTGCTATATCCCTTGGGAAGCCCTGGAACGCTCACCATTTTCCATTATGGCTCCTTAGTGGGTCTGGAATCCAAAGGATGGATTCTCATACATCACCTGTGTGACGTGTCAGAAGGAAGGAGAGACAATGAAGATCTCTCTCCTTTCCTCTTTCATAAGTTTTTATCTGCTGCTTCTCTGGGAGTACTGATGTCTGCATAGAACATGGAAAAAGGTACGCTGATTAATGGAACTGCAAATGATTTGCAAAGCAAAAAACCCAAAGGGACACAAACAAACCCCAAGGCAGGGTAATACACATCTATTATCCTGAATTTCACCCTAGATTAACTCCCCATCAAGGCTTGGAAGTCAATTCTCTCATTTCTGCTCCCACACATTGATCTCAATTGGTATGGATTTCGTTTGCACCTTACGCACATTCAAACACAGACACACACACACGTACAGAAGATGAAAAAAGCAAAGGTGATTGGTAGGAGTGGTATGTCCCATTAATCTGCTCCATTGGTTAAAAATTCTAACAGTAGGTAATTCAATTCCTTTACCCCTATATAAATTTAATTTGTTTTGTTTATGCCATTTTATGACCTATTGATTAGTTGCTTAAATTAATTTTTCTCGGGTTTTATATGACACATAATATTGGCTTGATTTAGGTATCTTTTTGAATTCTATTTAACCTTTAAATTATCTCAATAGTTTCAGCCTCAACTTTGTGGAAGTTCATTTTAATAAATGAAAAAGAAAAACTTTGTTCCAATCCACCACTTTATTTCAGGTATGACTAGTTTCGACGCTACGGCATCATCCTCAGGTACAAAGGATACGAGGTACCTGAGGATGACGCCGTAGCGTCGAAACTAGTCGTACCTGAAATAAAGTGGTGCATTGGAACAAAGTTTTTCTTTTTCATTTATTAACCTTTAAAATTTAAAACTGAGTTTTCCAAGGGGAAAAACCACAGAAACCAACCGGTGGTTGTTTTATATAAATTTAAATATGATTTATACACTGTATGCACTGATGAGTACACAAAATATTTACTGAAGAGGGAGTTGCATAGGGGTCCATTACTAAGTGATGAGCAGGATGAGCAGGCATAATCTTGATTTGAAATCAAAGGAAAAATAATTTCAAGAACAGATACCCCCACTTATTTATTCATAAAGTTCATCAGGAAGGAAGGCCTTTAATCCAACATGGGGATGATTTCATTTAGGTTAATATGGAGAACTGTAATTGGCAAGTAATCTTTACCTTCAGGCAAAGGGCCCAATGAATAGTAGATGATGATATCAAAGACCATTAGACAAGTTTGTTGTACATTATTCGAATGGGTTGAATCTGAACTCAGTAGCAAGTTGCCCACAACCCAGGGAGCAAGGCCTGCCAAAGGCCAAAACACCTTTGGCTCTTCAGAATGGGAGGGATAAGGAACCCAAAACCATGTGAATAACTAGTTAGCAATCAATGATAACATTTAACATCCAGGAACAGCCTTTAAGAAACATTCTCCTCCCACTGATTTCTCAGATGGATCTGGTGCCTCCCCTTCACTAACTTCCTAGCTTTTTTCACATTCCCATTAAATCCACTCCAAATCAATGACATCCCCAGCCAATATATGGTTTATTTTAATTTCTTGTAAAAGAAAATTTTCCATACAGAAGGATTACTCTATTTTCATTGATTTTTTTGTGATTTTTTCTGGTAGCCTTTGAGGAAATGAATTTAGTTTTTTTTTGCGGGTAAAAAATGGATCAGTTTACGTAGCAAACTTTATTTTTCAAATTTAATGTTCAGAATAACCAACCTGTTATACTGCCTTAGCCTAAAATCATCACCAGAGTTTAAACACATGAGAGACAATACTACAAGGAGACTATTACACACTATTATAATTACTCATATAACAAAAGACATTTGAATGCTTTTTACCTTATTATCTGATCAAGGATAGGGAAACATGACCCTACCAACATGGAAATTAAAGAAATATCAGGACGGCTACATTATTTATTTTCCAATCAGTAAATTTTACCTCAGGATTGGATATGTATTAATTGATTCCATTAGGAAAAGGACTATCATATATTTGCAGAGTGCTATACAGCAAAGTTAAATCTTTATCGGGAAGTAAGAAAGGCAGATCTATGCTAACAGTTAGAGATAAGGCGGGTAAGACAATGGCTGACATTGGAAAGATCCAAGAGACATGGAAGGAATATATAGAAGAACTGTATAGTAAAGAATTTAGACCAGCAAATTTAGACATAGAAAAGGAACATAACATAGATGAAGACAGCTTAGGTGCAGGCATACTCAACGATGAGATAGAAAGGGCATTAATGGAGATGAAGCTAAATAAGGCCATGGGAATGGCAAACATTTCTGCTGAACTACTGAAATGTTTACAAAAATGTGAGAGGAAGATGCTATATGGACTGATTCGTAGAATCTATGAGGAAGGAATCTGGCAGGAAGACTTTGTGAGATCAGTGTTGGTTCCTATTCCAAAAAAGGTAAAGGCTTAACTTTGATTACCCACGCAGCTCAAGTTGTTCTAGGGATCATCAACACAAGGATAAGGATTAGGGCAAATGATTATTTAGGGGATGATCAGTTTGGGTTTAGGAAGGGGAGAGGTACGCATGATGCCAGTGCAGTAATGAGGTTATTAATTGAGAGGAATATAGAATACAACCAGAAGGTATTTGCCTGTTTTGTAGATTTTGAAAAAGCGTTGGACAGAGTGAATTAGGAAAAAGTAATGAGTACATTGATGAAAATAGGAATAGATTGGAGGGAAAGGAGGCTAATCCGCAACCTGCACATGTCTTAGACTGCTCAGGTGTGAGTGGGGAATGGGGAGTCCGGATGGGCAGTATTAGGAAGAGGTGTGAAGCAGGGTTGCCCATTATCACCAATGCTGTTCAACCTGTATGCAGAGGAAATGATTGAAGAGGCATGGGAAGAACTGGAGGTAGGAATGAAAGTGGGCAGGGAATTCGTAAAATCAGTTAGGTTTGCTGATGACCTAGCTTTAGTTTGTCAGTCAGCCAAGGGGTTGCAAGCATTGCTGAGTGAATTTGAAATTCATTTTGACAGGTATGGGGTGAGAATCAGTATTAATTAAACAAAGGTTAAGCGATTCTTTAGAAAGAAAAAGGCTAAGCTTAATATAAAATAGGAGGGCAAAAACTAGAGCAGGTAGAACAGTTTACGTATCTCGGAAGTGTTATGGACCAACACGGTCAAGGTAGTATGGACATATGGAGAAGAATTGCGCTTGGCAAAGGGGCTTTCACAAGGAGGAGGGAGTGGATGAGAGGGACATTGAGTAAGGATGTTAAGAAGAGACTCGTAAAAACATTGATATGAAGCGTAACTATGTACGGTGCGGAAACAAGGTCATTGAAGCAGGAGGAAAGACTTAGACTGGAGACTTTTGAAATGTGGTTGTGGAGAAGAATAAAGAAGGTGAAATGGGCAGAGAAGAAAACAAACGAGGAAGTACTTGGTATGTTGGGCAAAGAGAGGGGTTTGTTGGGAGAAATCCTATGTAGGCAGGAAAAGTAGATGAAGGGGGTACTGAGCAGTAGTGGGATGTTGAAGACTGTAATAGAGGGGAGAATGTTAGGCAAACGAGGAAAGGGAAGGAACAGGATAGGGATATTGGATGGGATGAAGGGAGGAAGAAAGTACTCAGAGATGAAGAGGGACCTGATGCAGAGTAGGATACTGGATTTAGTGTTTTGTTAGGAGCCACAAAATATTTATTTTGGTAGCTGTGTCCATCCAAAAACCTACCTTAACCAGTAGATTACCTTAAAAAGTATTTGGAGATTTAATGAGACTTTCCATAGAGATAGAAATAAGCATTGATATCCCCATTCACCTTAGCCTACCTGAACAATTCCTTTGAAATGCCGGTTCAAATGACTTTGTGGGCTACAAGAAAAAATCCTAAGTAGTGTAATCTATTTATTTAATACTCAAAACGTTCATTTTAGCACAGAACCACTTACAATAGCCTAAATAATGGTAAATAGATATTGCCCATTTTCAAAGTATATCAAAAGTGATGGCAATAGATATAATATGAATCACAAGATTTAGCAATGGTGGCAGAGAGTGACACAATGAAATGTTTAACATGAAAGACATAGGTTGCTCCAATGGCAGAGCATCCATGACCATCCTACGTTGAACATTTTTGTCCAAAGACTTATGAAAGTAAACTATTAAGCCTACTCTAGTTTGTGAACTCCTATTTTAATATTTAACTTGGCTTCCCTCTTTATCAATAACCAGGAGAGTTTTTTTACATTTATTCTCATCCCATACCTATCACCCTTGACTTTTCAATGCACTCAGTAGAGATTGCAATCCCTTGGCTGAGTGGCAAACAAAAGCTGGATCATCTGCAAACCTAGCTGATTATATTGAATTACTCACTGACTTCAATTCCAATCTCCAGTTCTTCCAATAATGCCTCTTTAATCATTTCCTACACACATATATTGAACAGCACACAGGTGATAATTGACAACCCTGCCTCACTCCCCTTCCTAACGCTGCCTATTTTGACACTCCATCCGCCACTTGCACCCAAGCATTCTGAGATACGTACACTTTCAAGGATAAGTCTCTTGTCCCTCCTAACTATTTGCATTTTCAGCTATATATTCATTAATTGTTCCCTATTCACTCTATCACATCTTTCTTGCAACCTATGCATGCCAGGTGCATGAGGAATTAGTGGGAATATATGTAGAATGGCTGGTGACCATGCCACACATCCTTGCGATGCCTAGTGGGGTATTATGTAGATAGATAGATACATACAATCTAACAACAGACAAATACATTCTGATTGTAATGTAAGTTCGTTTATATTGGTGACCTAACTACTGCTATGGTATAACACATGCCTCTCCTCTTACAGAACACAAAATGATCATCTGCTCTGTTCTCCTTCCTTTTGTTGATGGCCCTGAGAACCACTTTAGCTGGACGTGAAATTAAATTTATTGTTCTGTATATTTCACATTGGCCTGCCTTCCCAATTTTTGGACTAGAGACTACAGGTATAACTGTTCTGACATAATCTTCTCATAAAATTCCTTGATCATGAATGCTCTGTATAACTCCATGAAAATCCTTCCTGCCAAGTTCTCCTAAACCTACAAGTAGTTCAATGAGAATGTTATCAGCCTCAATTAATGCGATACCCTTTCTTGAGTCATAAAAGCTATCCTAATGCATTCCATATTCTCTTTCTACGTCTAAGCTTTGTGCCTATTGTCTTTAGAAAATAGTTCCTCTGTGAATTCTTTCCATCTCCCTTGAATCTTTGCTAGTTCATTCAATAATTCTCCTTGACTTATCTTTGATAATTTGTATGGATTTTACCCTCTTACTTCCTGACAGTCCTTTCAAATTCCTACACAGTGCACACATTTCCCCCTTACTTTGTAAGCTTTCATATCCCCACACTGCATCTTCCACCATGTTTCTTTAGCACTGCTCGTTTCCCACTTCAATTTGTTATTCAATTCTTCAAACTTTCTTCTACCTAACTCTGAATTAACATTCTTCCCTTCTTTTGTTTTCAATCATATTTTCCACAGCCCATGATTTTCTTGTCCTCTTTCCGTTCACGGTTCCTCTTAGATTTTTTTCATGTCTCTCAAAGATATACCCATTAAAATGACTAACACTAGGCACAGTGAGGACTTCTTTATGAGATTTTAAGGCTTTGGAGGACAACTGCCCTACCTGTCACCTGGCTGCCTGCATCTACATGGAGTAATGAGCACTTTAAAATCAGTGTTTCCTCACCACAGCCGCACATTACTCTGCACCTGCTACAAATGCTACCTTTTCATGGCATGCTTCAATAAGAGCAGGAAATTTTGACCCACAACAACTTTTAAAAAGGAATAAATAACAAAACCTGTCTGCATGTGTCATGAATGAGTGCTGAAGTTTAACATTTGTGGTAATTTTATGGACCAAAAGAAGATTATGCATAAGCATCCAGTTGGCAGGGTTTTGCCAGGACTTCAGTTGAGAAAATTCAATTCCCTTAATATGAAGAATAGTGAACTGTGGAGAGAAACTAATAAATGTCATTCATCACTTCAAAGAATGTCACAAAAATATATATACATCTAACCAATAAAAAACGGCTCATTTAGCTCACAAGAGAATCAATAGATTAAAAAAAGAGCCAAAGAGGTTCCACATCAGTAGTGTGCCATGAATAACTTTACAATAGGATAAAAAGATTCATGGATAATAACTTCATGACTCCAGCATTTTTGAGTTCTGTCTATTCAATTGATTTCATAGGTATGATATCTTTCAATTCATACTGTGATGAAAAAAATTTGAACAATAATTGCAGCAAAACACACTGTTACAATGAAATAAAGAATAACTGGGGTTAATTAAGCAAGAGGAAAGTTTAAAAAAGACAAAGAACAAATTGAACACTTTCCTTGTTGCTCTTGATGGTTTATGAATCACCGATATCACAAACAGATGTGTGAATTGTCTGTGGTATTAGGGAAGACTTAATGATGAACTTACAGAGAATGATGTGTTTTACGAGTTTTATGCATGTCTCATATTTCTAATTGACAAGTTGTTATAGAAATATTAGAGTATGACCACTTACTTCACCAACATTTAATGGAATTTTTCACATAGAAAAATTGCTTAGTCAAAATTGGCTTCAAAACGAACGTACCAAATTTTCCAACCATCTGACTGCTTTGTAGGACAGCTTTCAAGTACTCCGAGATTACAGACCAAATTCCTTTCTCAAGGGATAAATCCACTCACATGGTCACAAGACCTAATAGGGATACCACACTTTGCGATGGGAGCTAGCGACGGCGGGAAGTGGAGGAGGATGAAATGAAATAATTGGGTTGAATCAGGAAAGATAGACATATTTAATGAAACTTTTGCCTTTTAAAATACTACTCGTCCCCACCAGACCATGCGCCATGGTTTTTTTAAATACTAGGACATGCACCACTTGATTCCTCACCCAACACCACTAAATTAAATTATTTGTAATTATGTACTTACTATTAAGAGGTAAAAAGCAATACACATGTTACTTACCAATGTCTTATGCAGTAATCTTTGATTCCATTCCTTGGAACAAGCCATCTCTCAAATCACATGCAAGGTTTTCTCTGGCTCTTTCGAGTGAAAACTAAGAAAAAGTGCCGATGGAAAAGATTTGATCGTGTAAGAATTGATCTGTCCAACATTTTGCTTCACTGTTTCTCCCAGAGGCAGTCACAGATAGAGAATTTTAATCTATCAAATAAATAATGGCGTCTAAGAAGTATCAGCTTTTACCTCGCCTTCCAACCTTTCCTGCTCCTACGGATGCAGGAACATAGCCACCCGAGAGGAAATCGGCTGTTAGAGTGAGCATTTGAAACATCAGGTAATAGGCGGTGATGCTTACATTGATGAAATTTTTCAGGCTGGGCTGAAATAGGGGAGGATGATTAATTCTCACAAAGTGGGTGGGATTCAATCATCCTTGTGTTCCACAAGTGCGTGCCCCTTTGAAAATTTCAATAGATATAAGTTGGATATTGAGCAGCTCTTATTCTTTTAGTCTTTTGTTATGGCATCACCTGTGGCCATAAGAAGAAGGGATAGAAGATATGGCAAGAGAGAATGCAATGGTGAGAATGAGAAAAGGGTAAGGAAATGAGAATACATGACTGATAATACAGGAATTCATTTGGCTGCATGGGATTCATAATTATTAAAATTAAAAATGAATAAATGATGAGTTGTTTAATTTTTGTTTGCATATGATTGACTTTGTAGAAGCATTAAATGGATTGACTAGGAAGAAGTATCAGCAGGCTGTAGAGATAATCATGAGTGATGGTAAAGAGCTGAGTACTATCGACGAAAAATGGGAAGGAATCAAGAAAGGGATATCAGAAGCCGCAAAAGAAACTATAGGAAATATTAATGGGAAAGGACAAGAAAACCATGGATCACAGATGAGATGATAGAAAAGATAGATGATGGGAAGATGATAGATGGCAGGATGGCAAAGATGATAGTTGGGAAGAAAATGGAAGAATGTAAAACACATAGCTAGACAGAATGAATTACAAAGAGTTAAACAATAAATTGCGATGGGCAACAAATAAAGAAAAAGAAGCATTGTGGAAGATGTATTGTGAGGATATGGAATGTTTGCAGTAGAATGGTGAAATTAAGGCGCTATACAAGAAGGTTAAATCACTATCGGGAAGTAATAAGGGGAGATCTGTGCTAACAATTGGAGATAGTCTGGTAAGATAATAATTGACACAGAAAAGATCCAAGAGAGATGGAAGGAATATATAAAGGCACTGTATGGTAAAAAACTTTGGCCAACAAGGTTAGACATAGAAAAGGAACATGACATAGATGAAGACAGCTTAGGTCCAGGCATACTTCCCAATGAGCTAGAAAGGGCATTAAGGGAGATGAAACTAAATAAGGCCGTGGGGGATGATAACATTCCTGCAGAACTACTGAAATGTTTACAAAAATGTGAGAGGAAGATGCTATATGGACTGATTCGTAGTATCTATGAGGAAGGAATCTGGCAGGAAGACTTTGTGAGATCAGTGTTGGTTCCTATTCCAAAAAACGTAAAGGCTTAACTTTGATTACCCACGCAGCTCAAGTTGTTCTAGGGATCATCAACACAAGGATAAGGATTAGGGCAAATGATTATTTAGGGGATGATCAGTTTGGGTTTAGGAAGGGGAGAGGTACGCATGATGCCAGTGCAGTAATGAGGTTACTAATCAAGAGGAATATAGAATACAACCAGAAGGTATTTGCCTGTTTTGTAGATTTTGAAAAAGCGTTGGACAGAGTGAATTGGGAAAAAGTAATGAGTACATTGATGAAAATAGGAATAGATTGGAGGGAAAGGAGGCTAATCCGCAACCTGCACATGTCTTAGACTGCTCAGGTGTGAGTGGGGAACGGGGAGTCCGGATGGGCAGTGTTAGGAAGAGGTGTAAAGCAGGGTTGCCCATTATCACCAATGCTGTTCAACCTGTACGTAGAGGAAATGATCAAAGAGGCATGGGAAGAACTGGAGGTAGGAATGAAAGTGGGCAGGGAATTCGTAAAATCAGTTAGGTTTGCTGATGACCTAGCTTTAGTTTGTCAATCAGCCAAGGGGTTGCAAGCATTGCTGAGTGAATTTGAAATTCATTTTGACAGGTATGGGGTGAGAATCAGTATTAATTAAACAAAGGTTAAGCGATTCTTTAGAAAGAAAAAGGCTAAGCTTAACATTAAAATAGGAGGGCAAAAACTAGAGCAGGTAGAACAGTTTACGTATCTCGGTAGTATTTTGGACCAACACGGTCAAAGTAGTAGGGACGTAAGGAGAAGAACTGCGCGAGGCAAGGAGGCTTTTACAAGGAGGAGGGAGTATGAGAGGGACGTTGAATAAGGATATTAAGAAAAGACTCGTAAAAACTTTGAAGTAAAGCGTAGCTTTGTACTGTACGGCGGAAACGTGGTCATTGAAGCAGGAGGATAGACGTAGACTGGAGGCTTTTGAAATGTGGGTGTGGAAGAATGGAGAAGGGGAAATGGGCAGAGAAGAAAACAAATGAGGAAGTACTTGGTATGGTGGGAGGGGGTTTATTGGGAGAAATCCTGTGGAGGCAGGAAAAGTGGATGAAGGGAGTATTGACGGGCAGTAGGATGTTGAAGACTATAATAGAGGGGAGAATGTTAGGCAAACAGGGAAAGGGAAGGAACAGGAGATGATTTTCAGTAGGTCCATGGAGACACTACAAAGGGTTGTCCCAGAAGTAGTCAACCTGACCTAGACATCGCATTGGTCGACCAAATGAGGTGACGACTCCAGAAACGGTGAAGAAAATCCATAAAGTTATACTGGATGATCATCGACTGCAAGGGTGCAAGCTAGCAGACATAGTAGGCATTTCAAAAAGTTTGATACATTGCACATTACCTGAAAATCTGTACATAAGAAAGCTGTGTGCAAGATGGGTGCCGCATTTGCTCGCACTCGAGCAAAACCAGTGTCGTGACGATGTTTCAATTGAGTGTTTAGCAAAGTTTCACATCAACAATGCAGAATTTTTGTTCCGTTTCATAACCATGGTGTAAACATGGGTCCATTACTTCACACGCAAGACAAAAGAACAATTAAAACAATGGATTCAAAAGGGAGAACCGACTCCAAAGAAGGACAAGACCGTCTCATCTTCACGCAAGGTCATGGCATCGGTTATTTAAGATGCGTGTAGGATAATTTTCATTTACAATCTTGAAACAGAAAAATAGTGAGTATTATGAGGGT
The DNA here is from genome assembly GCF_022747635.1 of Hetaerina americana. Lineage (NCBI taxonomy): Eukaryota > Metazoa > Arthropoda > Insecta > Odonata > Calopterygidae > Hetaerina > Hetaerina americana. The sequence continues at coordinate 5,874,448 of NW_027287095.1, forward strand.
ATTATTATTAACTTATTGCAACGTTTGAGAGGAGAAATCAAGCAAAAGTGACAGCATTTGGCTTAGAAGAAAGTGCTGTTTCATCAAGACAATGCACCAGCTCACAAATATGTTATTGCATAGGCCGAAATTCATGAATTAAAGTTTGAATTGCAACCTCACGCTCTCTTTTTGTCAGATATAGCCCCCTCAGATTATTTTCTGTTCGCAAACTTGAAAAAATGGCTCATTGGTCAAAGATTTTCCAACCGAGAAGAAGTGATGTCAGCAGTTACTGGCAATTTTGACGAGCAAGACAGCTCTTATTATAAAAAGGGTATCAAATATATTGAATATTGCTGGGAAAAGTGTATAGATTTGAAAGGAGAGTAAGGCGAAAAATAAACACATTTTTTCCAAAATTTTTGTTTTTTCTTTGCTGGGTCGGGTACTTAATGGGTTGCACTTGTACTGCAAAGAAAGTTGATACTATGTAACACAGAACTTAGGTTGGCTCATAGCTTGGATACATGAATAGTCCAAATATGCAGCCTTCTGCTCAATGATACACTGGCTCCTGCTTGCACCCCTATCCTCACGAATTTCAATAAGGATTAAAGGGCAGTCACAAATTTAGCCATTAGCAATGGATACAACCCAAACCTGGTTGGAAAAATAAACCAAAAATAAGGTGGAAAACAATGGCCAGAAGTCAAATTTCTCTCTCTCAGCTTTCCACTTTTAAAGACTTCAAGTGGTGTTTGATCCCTTTTCTAGGAGATATCTCGTATAAAATCTCGAATCGCCTTCCAACGACTCTCAAAGCAGCCTTTTAGACCCCCTTAATCTCTCCAGTTTCTTTGCTAATGGGAAAGACAAACAGGATATATTTCATAAATCAGGCATCTGCAACCTTAAGTGCAATAATTGCAATACCTACAGGGACATACATAATACCTGTATTATGGTGGTCAAACTGGGAGGAATATCAAAAATGAGCCCAAGAACATGCCAGGTGTCACAAAATACCAAACCCCAATTCCCTCTTCATAAAACACGTCTTATACTGTAAACATAATAGAAAATTTGTCCTACAAATATGACATTTCCTCCTAAAGGATTAAAAATGGATGCTCTAGAGCTATTCAAGATTCGAAAGCACTTGGCAGATCTCAATGCAACACTTTTTAATTAGCAATTATCCCTCCCCTCTCCTTTCTAAAAAATTGACCCTGAGGGTAAAAAAACCTAATGGTTCAACATACTCATTTGCGTCGATACCATGACCAGACCTTGTTCAATGTCATTACCCAAACAATACCAATCTTCCATCTTGTTCTCTCTTTTCTCGACTTACAACTTTCACTTCAAAACAATCGTCCGGCCCTACACAGCCACCCCTCTTCCCAAGGATAAACAAATCCAACGGTTCTAAGTAGCCATCCGCTCCTGGCCCCCCAAAAAAAGTCGGACCAGACCCAATGCGTATTCATAACCAAGGCATTACCAGCTCTTCTTCCTTTAACGGAGAAAGCAATGACCAACAACTTTAAAGTTCCAGAAAATCAACCCCCCATCTTCAACTTCCTCCTCTCCTCTGTCCGATGGGTATATATTTAACAGCTGTGGGTGTCATTTGCACCTGATGTTGCTGCAAGTCTATGAAACGTTTTGTACTCTGAAATAAAGTATGTGAAAAATTACAAACTCTTCTAATATGGGCATCAAACAATTCCATGAAGTGAAGCTCAAAAGTGTAAAATATACTAATTATGCAACTTGGAGTGGTCAACGCCTTTCTCCGCCACTCACAAATGGCAAAATAAACCTGCACAATAGACTTCCATGTGAAAGCATATTTTCTATAAGGACTGAAACTTGATAATCCTTGGGGTTATTAAATAGGAAGTTGGGATGAAAGTACTCAAATGGATGTTTCCCTAATTCTTAATCCAATCCCTTTATGACTGCATACAGGAAATTGCTTTTCCACACAAATCTATTTTTTCAGAAACTATTTACTTCACGAGGGCCATTTCAGCAAATAAGGAAGAAAAGAGGAAGACAGAAGACAGCCTGATGCCATTAATTATGTCGCGAGTGCATGAATGGAAGTTGCCCAAGACACATGTCGAGAAAGCAGGAGAAATGCCTAATTGGGGAAGCTGCGGGTCAAAATGGGTGCATAGACTGAATATAAGGAGCATGTTATACTAGAAGATTGGTGTCACTGTCCACATTGTGCACAAGAAAACAAACGTACCAATTAAATTCCGAAAAGTACAGTATTTAGAATCTTTTAAAAAATGCACAATTATCTCTAGGACTGAAATAATCTATATATTGTATATAATGTATGCATTGTACATAAACAATATATTGTATTTTAACTGATTTAACATTGAAACACTCCAAAAATTTCCAAGTATTAATTTGAAACTAAAGTTGAAATTCTCTACTTTGGTGCTCAATGTTCATTTCTTTAAATAACGTCGCAAATAGTTTCAAACCTTTTTCATTCCTAAAGGTTTCAAAAGAGATATGGAAATTAGGCAAACATGCAATTGGTAAACATATCCACATAATTTATTGAATCCATTCAAGCATAAAATTAATCCTTAACCATACACAAGTCATATGCAATATGACTTCAAATGGAGCAAAGAGAAGATGTAATTTACCTTTGTGAAATAAAGTCAAAAAAACACAGAAATGGCAAAAACTAGAAGATGGTTGGTCAGTCAATGACATGCACGCAATGCACTTACACTTCATCCCTTGGCATCACACGATTTGGAGAAATTCAATCAATGTCCTCCTTCAGTTGTCCTGTGGCTGGTAACATATGGAAACTCAAAGCTACATGCGTATATTCATTTCACCCAGTCCAGGCAAGCAGGGAGATATTACGAGGGCGGTTCAATAAGTACCCGTGTTAGAAATGAAGAAACCATTTTTTCAAAAAATTTTTTATTTTTCAACGTTGTCCCCTTTTAGAAAGATACACTTCTCCAAACGTTCCGGTCATTTTTTTAACCCCTCCAAAAATAAGGATTTGTCGAACTCTCCAAAATACGCCCATGTCTTGGCGATAACTTCCTCGTTTGAGCTAAATTTTTTTTCCCGTGAGCCATTTCTTTGTTAGGGAATAAGAAAGTCGCGGGGAGCCAGATCGGGTGAATTTGGGGGGTGCGGCAGCAATTCATAACGTAGTTTATGCAGTTTGGCAGCGACAACTCCGGATACGACAATTTTTTCATCGCTAACTTATCATGTAAAATATTAATTGCCGTTCCGGTCGACACACCCACGGCCTCTGCTACTCCGCGCACTTTCGTTCGTCGATCAGCGAGAATCATCGCGGGGACTTTTTGAATGGGGGATCGAGATGGTGCGGGGGCTAACGTACTGGCTTCCCACCCTGAGGGCAAGGGTTCAAATCCCGGCGGTGTTGAATATTTTTCAGAGGTATCTCGATCCCTACTTGTGGTGCTTTGTGGAGGGCACTTTGAGTGAGTGACGCCGGGTTTCTCTCCACCCTTCATCCTTTCCTGTCCATCCCCTATGGCGCAAATGACCTCAGTTGTCGGTCCCCTCCCCTAAAAACTACTACTCGAATGGCTGCCAAATGCAAACTAACCTTTAAATCAGTCTGAAATTGGTGTCACCATCGTTAGATAGACGGCAGCACACGATGATAACATAAACTTTCCTCACGAACGCTCTTTGTCGTCAAACACGCGTACTAATTGAACCGCCCTCGTAAAATTGAAAATGTTTGATGTAATTACTGAAAAATTTGATACTAACTTTTTCGAAATAAATTACCACCCATGCACGCGTAAGGTTCCACAATTTAAATGCTCATTATTCTAAAAAATTTTAAAGGAGAAAAAAATATTCGACATCTTGAAATCTCAATGAAAAACTGCATTGAATATTCAAACTCAGATCGCATTAAGATATTTGAATATCAGAATAAAACAATATGCATTTAATCAATACGATAAGTATTCATGCAAATGCCAAAATGATCCACATACTGTACTGGGGTTAATTAAATACAGGTACTTGAATGCAAAGGTTCGTGACTTCTATGCTCACTGAGGTATCTACAAGAAGTACCTACTAATGACCATTGACTATCAACACTGATCTGGGGCAGTTAAAAAAACATTTATTCGAAGAATATTCATTGGTTAATACGAGGATACTTTTGCCTGGGCGTCTCTATGGGTGGTTGAAATAACCATGGGATAGTTATTATTGTAGCTAAAATCATGCTTCCTTTATCACGTAATTTCTCAAGCAAGTACTGACGTCTTCGATGCTCTTGGCAAACAAATTAACACAACACACTTGATCCATTATTTTGATGAAAATGAGTAAACAAAGTCAATATTGAAATGGATTATCCAATTAGTGGAAAACTGACCAAGGAAAAATGTTCGATTCAGATATTGTTTAACGATATAGCATAATTATTAACACACATTCCCACGTCCATAATAAAAATTAATCGGTGGCGTAACAAATTATCACCGGTAATAGACACCGGCATTGATCATGGGACACGTGCCGAATAAAAAACTTAACACATTTTCTCCCATGATTATTATTTAATTTGCCTAAACAATTTTGAGACTGCAAATGAAATATTTTATTAGACCGACAACAAACAGAAGCGACGTGTGATCCGTTTTAACTTAAATCTGATTGGCTCAAATTAACGGCAACACCCTACCCAGAAAACGATCTCGCACTACTTTCACTAGAAACGAAAAATGATCAATGACAATACTCACTGAATCAATATGACCTCCCAATTGCAACTTCATGTAAATCCAAGTAAATTATTGAAACCCTCAAACAATTACCTAAAGAAATCATTGCTGTTTCGAAAACTACACATGGCTTTCATAAAATGGTTTTGTACAATTAACTTCTTCATCAACGCACAGAATAATTAGAAATACATAGGTTGAAATAATGAACTCACCAAATCATCCACTTGATTTGCCGAAATCAACTTCAAGAGGAGTTGATTTGCCGAAATCAACTCCTCCTCGTCACGACACAATTAGAAAACGAATTCATCACATTATTAATCACATTCAAAATCGACTTCATTCGATTAATAGAGACCACAAATATTGTTTCGAATAAATTAGTTGAATTGCCTGCTTCCACGAAACACTTTCGATTTCCTTCAATCGTCGCGAGCAGAACCAGCTAAGCTTCAGTTCTCTTAATGACCCTCTCGAAGAGCGAGTTGTATTAAAATGAAACTACGACGTAGTTATGGTTTTGGTTGCTAGCTGACGCTGGCGTCACATTACTGCGACGTACATGAAATTCATTCTTATATTTAACTTCGTACCATAGGCACCGCCACATTTATGATTCATTTTTTATTGTATTTTATTACCAAAACGAAGCCCCGGCATCAGGAAATGACTCAGGTGCGGTTGGCGGGGAACAACATTTGCATTGGCCATTGTATATTTATTGAGCGGAGATACTCATTCAAGTTCAATACAAAAACCATTAATTGTGGATTAAAAAATTGACCTCAAATTTAAATGCCTACATTAAAAACAAATCTTTAAAAAAGTTGTGCCAATTTTCGAAAAGCAGCTAAAATCTTTTTTAAAGATGCTCCCTTAATTTCTTGTACCTGGATTTGTAATAAAGAAACAGAGTTACCGTATTTACCCATCGATGAGGCGCACGTTGTCTATACAAATATGTTCAGATGATCGAAAAAATGACGATGCGCGTTGCTTAACGAAAATTGAAAAAAATCCAAACATTTACATTACTAAATGCACAATAATTTAAAGAAGAGTCTCGCAAAAATAAATTTGTCTGGAAGCATGCCTTCCTAATTGCAACCTATTTAATACAGATCTCCCACGGTTGCAGTTATTTCATCTCATAAATCCATAATAAAAAGAAGAAATATATAATTTCTATACTTCATTTTTGCTAATACGTAGTAATTCTTTATTGTAATGCATAGCACTTCACGTGTACGTAGAATACGTCGTATTATATACACGTACGTAGGAATAAGTAGATCACTCGAGTTAAAGAAATTCGTCACCTGAATCATAATTGAATGAATGAAGTGCATTTATAATCTCTTCAGGCACATCACCGAGTTTACCCTTCCTAATCTTCCAGCACTGGCGTTGAGGTATTGCCTTAAGCTTTTTCAAACCAATTTTTACACAAGTCCCTCTGAAACCCTGCCAACTTTCTAGGATCCACTGGCTTATTTCTTCATAAGACCCCCGCTGCCGGGCACGACACATGGCCGATTGGGCCGAGCTCCGTTGTTGCCAGGACTCAAAATCTCTGTGGTGCCCATCGTATTATACTTGGGAATTATAATTGAGGTGGTTTCCCATTGCCTTCCTCCAAAGTGTTTTTAACGTGACAGCATCACTTACTGGCCGCCCCTATGGGGTCAGACGCCTTTGCAGCCGCCTCATTGAGGAACAGACGCTGCGTGGACTACCTTTCGTCTGGCTCCTAACCTTCGACCTACCAGGCATGGGTGACCATATACGAGATTTTTTAAGAAAGTCGACAATCGTGTTAGTTACACCATTTATAACTCAAGAACGACTGAACCGATTTTAATGATGTTTGGTTTTTTCGATGCGACTCATTCCAGAATAGCAGAATAATCATTAAAACTTCGTATAAGTATCTTATCGAAAAATATCGTATGGTATCTTCCATTTCAATGATGTTTGGTTTTTTTGGATTCGCCTCAACCCAGAATAGCAGAATGACAATTTAAATATCGTACAAGTATAGTATCGTAATATCGTACACATTCACATTACGTTACATTCACCGGGACCTGGACTCCGGGGAGTCTTGAATTCCAGGTTCTAATATTCGTTAAGGAAAATTATTTGTGCGTTGTGATTTTCTTCATTCATTATGAAAATCAGCAGATGGTTAAGTTATAGCTCCACAATTCTTCGAAAGATAAGACAGTTTGGTTAGTATCATAGTCTGACACTACATTCAATGCCTGTCACCAACTCTTTTACGTTCATATCTTCTTTTTAGTGTTTGAAAAAATAGAAAGAGAATGTTTGCGAAATACTTTATTGGAAATTATAGCACAGTGAGATTGAGGACCATATCCTTTAAATAAGATGGAATTCATGTGTGGTTATTTTTGTGAAAACTAATAGATTAATATACAAATCTATCAGAGTAGTGACGTAAAATGAAGCTGCAATTACATATAATAATAATAATAATCTGACATTCAAACAATTGATTCTTCGAGTGGATCGTTGATGGCAGGTTGATTACTTGAAGATCCCTTCGACGCGAATCGTTGACTGACTTCGAGATGGCGATGGATGAAATGAGGGGCGGCTAGCAGCCGAGCAACTTGCTGAGAAATGCAAGGGCGGTTCCAACCCACATGGGGACCCCGGGAATCATTGAAATGGTGGTTATGATGAGCTGCAGGGCGGCGCACACCTTGGCACTGGCCCTCTCGTGAATGAACATGTTCCGCTGTGTGAAGTATTCCAACTTGGAGACGTCGGTGTACACGACGACGTTGTGGCCGGGAGTTTCGCAGGCCCTTCCCCACGACGCCATCCCGTACAGCGTGTTCTTGACCACCAGGGGCGCCCCGGGATCCGCCTTGAGGGTGATTGAGGAAGAGTTTATAAAATGTGGTAAATCATAGAATTTATGTGAAAATATTCCTCGAACTTACTTTCAACAAATTGTACGATGAATTGTTTCATTTCTGTGTAATGTAATACATACCTAATAATTTTATGATAGATATGTATGCTTGTTAGAATTTGAAATGGTAGAGGTCCCGACATTATAACGTCACCACGCTCGTTTGAATATTGATTGCGAAGATGCAACCTATTTAAAATGTGTGCATTCTTTGTCCACAAGTTGTTCAATTCTTTGTCACTTTTTACAACTGAGTAAAACATATTAAGCATCGAATCAAATACTTATGGAAATAACGGGAGGAGCTGATATAATTCAATAAATATATGTTACTGATGGCCCTAGATTTCGTGTTATATTCTGTTTTCCGTTGTTCCCACATGCATTTGATTCGATGTCTTATATATTGCTCGATTAAAAAAATGCACATGATTGGATACTAATTGCCGAGAGGGAATTAACAATTGGACTGAGTTATCCCGAACGCAGTGTTTATTCTTGTCTATCGAAGTAAACAAATATTATAGATCCGGGGCATTGAAAGAACAAATTTAGTATTCATATTTTGTGATTGTCAGATTAAACTATGCTATGCGACGCTTTTACTAAAGATATTACTTACCCAATTGAACCATACCAGAGGACATCAATTATTATTTTATACTTATTATTTCAGCATTCCACGAACGGATGTTTTTAGCAAAATATTTCTTCCAACATTTGATATCATATTGTACTTACTTCTATGTAAATAAAAATATTTATTAAAGAATTTCAGACTATTTTCCACCGGCAGCATTTAAGTATTATTTTAGGTGAGATGAAGAGATTGTTTATTTAAGTTATTTGACGTCATTACATAACCTGTGTTTTATGGAACTTTCAACCTAAACAACATATTTGCGTTTTTTGTATAATGCCACACGTATTTGCCTTCGCGCACTGCAAATACTGTTCTAAAAATGTACTACCTTCCTCAGCATCTGCTACGCCATCCTCTGTGTTGCAAGGATCATTTGATTTTAGAATGCAATGGGGTGAAAGACAATTAACGTATCAATCTCAACTTCCTAACTAATTTTCTACTCCAAACGTCATTCATCATTCCTGAGAAGATATTTACCACCGTTTTATTGAGTAATCTACCGGTTGAGCTAGGTATTGGATGGAAACAACTACGAAATAAATACTTGGCTCCTAACAAAACAAAATCCAGCAAGCTACTCTACATCAAGTCCTTCATCTCTGAGTACTTCCTTCATCCCTCCATGCCGCTCAAAAGTCCTATCCTGTTCCTTCCCTTTCATCGTTTTCCCAATATTTTTCCCTCTATCACAGTCTTCAACATCCCACTGCCGGTCAAAACCCCTTTCATCCACTTTTCCTGCCTCCATAGGATTTCTCCCAACAAACCCCTCTCTTCGCCCACCATCCCAAGTACTTCCTCATTTGTTTTCTTCTCAGTCCATTTCACCTTCTCCACTCTTCTCCACACCCACATTTCAAAAGCCTCCAGTCTACGTCTATCCTCCTGCTTCAATGACAACGTTTCCGCGCCGTACATAGCTACGCTCCATATCAAAGTTTTTACGAGTCTTTTCTTAATATCCTTACTCAGCATTCCTGTCGTCAACTCCCTCCTCCTTGTGTAAGCCTCTTTGCCTAGCGTAATTCTTCTCCTTACATCCGTACTACTTTGACTGTGTTGATGCAAAACTCTTCCGAGATACGTAAACTACTCTACTTGCTCTAGATTTTTCCCTCCTATTTTAATGTTTAGCTTAGCCTTTTTCTTTCTGGACCTTACTGAATTTACGATTTCCCCGCCAACTTTCCTTCCTACCTCCAATTCTTCCCATGCCTCCACAATTATTTCCTCCACATATAGGTTAAACAACAACGGCGACAAAGGGCAACCCTTTTCCTAATACTGTCCATCTGACTCCCCGTTCCTCACTCGCACCTGAGTATTCTGAGGCATGTACAGGTTGCGGATTAGTCTCCAGTCCCAATCTATTTATATTTCTGCAATACACTCAGTAGTTTTTCTCACTTCATCCTATCAAATGCTTTTTCGAAATCTATCAAACAGGCAAAGAAAGGGAAGAAAGAGTTGGGAGGGGAATTTCAATGAGTGTGGGATTACGTATATGGAATGAGTTGGGAGCGGAGGGGTGATGAAAATGTGGGAAGATTGCCATGGCATGGGTGACCCTACCAGGAGCAATTATTATTACTCCTACCAACACAACTCCAGAGGTCATCGGAGCGCACAAGTCCTTCCACCACGTCAAGGCTATGAAGTTAGCTCTAGCGAACAAAACCCAAAGCACTGATTAACACAAAAAAGAAAAGAAACATCACCTCTCTCAAGGAAGAGAAGGAAGAAACTGAGGAAATTATCTAATTTTCGAAAATGTTTCTCCCATTGTGCAACACATTTTTATTTCTCCTTTCGGCCTTTAATTACCTCGTTATTAATTAATAATTCTCCGTACCTTTCCGATTGTCACAGCCATTCAACAAGACTGCAGCACTGAATCGTAATTAATCCAATTGAGTTTATTGTGATCCACCGCAGTAGTCTTCGGAGACATATATGTCAATGATGAGAAACGTTACTTAGATCTATTTAGAAGATACATTCTCAATTATCTTTTTCCTCCTTTTTATTTAGAGCACACTCCTCAAAAACCGAAAAGTTGGAGTAACAGGTGGCAAACCTTTTCTCTTTTGTTGATGGATATTACTTTATGTTCTACAAAAGTATTTGCAGTATTATAAGCCCTTTAAAATTAAACGGATCCACCAAAAAGAGTCCCGTTTCATTAGATCTTGATTATACTGATAAGAAATTTTGCACAAAGAGTACAGGAATATCACTTACAAGACAACTTTTTGGCACCGAAGCGTTCTTCGAGGGCTTAGAGCAGATCATACGATCGCTGATTGGCAGCTGGCCCTGATACATCTGGTTGCATTCATCTTTGGAAATCATGGTGACGTCCGCTGCCAAGATAACCTTACCTTCTTCCTAAAGTGGAGAAATGGAAACATGATTTAAACCTAAAAAATTTTATATATTCCTATGTGTAATAAAATAGATTTGTTCCCGCTAAAAATAGTGACTCAATAAATGAAATAATTGATTCTGTGTACAATCATTTGGGGAAATTGTATTATTATTATTTTAAATTGATGCCAAAATATATATCATTCTTTAAAAATCATTACAAATATGCAATATATATATATATATATATATATATATATATATATATATATATATATATATATATATATATATATATATATATATGTACGAGGGTCATCCGGAAAGTAGTACTCGTTCGTGCCGCATGAAGTGCTGACGACGCGAGTAGCCGCTGGACGAGGTCAGATAGCTTCAGTGGCTTGTCTGCCTTCTCTGAGCCAAGTTGCGTGACGCTAGCATTGCCTGTGTTGTTTCTGTGATTGTTTACAATGTTTAAAAAAATTGAGAACGCCGCCAGTTGTGAAGTGAGGGCAGTGATTAAATTCCTCAATGCAAGAAACGTTCGCCCATGTGATATTCATCGCCAATTAAAGGAGGTGTATGGAGACAATGTAATGGACGAGTCGTCTGTTCGGCGGTGGTGTCGCAACTTCAACATGGGGAGGGGGAACACACACGACGATGAGCGTTCGGGGAGACCGTCTGTCATTACAGACCAACTGGTGAGCTCAGTTGACGAATTCGTGAGGAACGATCGGCGCGTCACAATTGATGACATCTGTGAGCATTTTCCCAATGTTTCTCGAACAATTGTTCATGAAATTGTTAAACACCATCTGCATTATGCAAAAATTTGTGCAAGATGGGTCCCTCGCGTATCTCAATGAGCTGGCGGCGAAGGACTATGCAGCAGGAATACAGAAACTTGTCACACGTTATGACAAATGCCTTAATTTGCTTGGAGATTATGTTGAGAAGTAGTTTAAAGTATCCTCTTTCAAATAAAATTTTTCATGTTTGTTAATATTTACTTTTGTGTCTTTATTTCACGAACGGGTACTACTTTCCGGATGACCCTCGTACATATATATATATATTTATTTATTTATTTTTATTTACTTAGCCATTAGTCCGAAAACAGCACTCTGGCCTTTACATCGGACAATTAACAAAGAATAACAATGGAGACGATTACAAACACCCAAGCCCTAGGTGAAGGAAAAACCCACCCAGGCGGGAATCGAACCCGCGACCCTTGGATTGGCAGACGAGGACGTTACCCCGCCGCCACCGAGGCCGGCTATATACATATATATATATATATATATATATATATATATATATATATATATATATATATATATATATATATATATATATATAACCCGCACGCGAACCCGCGACCCTTGGATTGGCAGACGAGGACGTTACCCCGCCGCCACCGAGGCCGGCTATATACATATATATATATATATATATATATATATATATATATATATATATGTATATGTATATATATAAATAGAGGCGTAGATTTTTAAAACATAGAAACACAAAGATATGACACTCAGATATGTAAATTGACGTTTCGACGGATCGACCGTCGCCATCAGAACCTTCTGACATTCTCACCAGAAGATTCTGGTGAGAGGGTCAGAAGATTCCGATGACCAGAGTTAGGGAGAGTAGGTTAAGTAATCATACAACGCCATGAATGATAGGAACATTGCGATTCGTCAAACGATTAGCAAGAAGAAAGAGACAGGCTGCATTGGCCAAGTACGCATTCAAACACGAAAAACCCGAATTACGGTGGAAAATATTTTGTCTCTTGGTATCTGCTCAATCCCGCCTTCCCCACCCGTACGATGAGCAGCAAAAACATGCTTACTAATTCTCTTTGGGATATGGTGGAATGGAAACTCACCGACTTGGATGCCCAGCCGCTCACTAATGCTCTGGTCCCAGGAGGGAGATCGTCCACCTCCCCCTGGGGAAGCTCCACCTTGTCGACGTATCTGCCAAACTTGAAGGGCTCCGTAACCTGGGAATGATTCACATGGGTTAAGCCACGTTTTATTTCAATAGGCATTCAACCACTGAATGTGGATGGATTGACCAGCACAGGCAATGAAAATGCGTGGCCCAGTTGTAACGGTGAAAGAAAAATGTTTATATACAAAACGATTTTTGTAGTCCGATCAAGCACTACACACAACTTGGCTAGTAAAGCCCCTTGGATGAGCAACACTGTGTCCAATTAAAAGTTATCAAGCATCTTACCCGTTCGGCGAATTTCCAGTATTCATAATGCCCATTGACAAATGTATCCTTAACTAATATAAATCTACAGTAAACCCTACGAGCCCCGACGTAAAAGAAATCAACTTTCAACAATAATACTTTATTCACTCGCAATCCTTTTCTACAAATAATTAACTTTTGAAAGTTTTTCCCATGAAAGTACTTGAAATGCCTCTTTAAGTTAGAGTGGCTGTCAAAGGGGCTACTGAGGTGGTTTACGTCCGGCTACGTTAATAATACATTATTCCGAATGTAATGTAATCACCTACTTCCACTTCCAAGTGCCACTTCCCTCACTTCTTCCCGCCACCGAGTAAGCTCACATCCCGTCCCCATACTCCCCCAACCGCTCGCTAGCATCGGCCATCTTTCCCCTCTGTCCATTTGCATTTTTACCTCGAACAACTATTAATCATCTTAAAGTTAATAATAACTTAATACACATAATTAATTAATTATATTTTATCCTCTTATGTGGTAGGTTTTGCTTTTGTTTTCGGTGAGTTTAAAAAAGTTTATCTAAAAAATCCTGATAAATACTATTGGAGACATCATTAAAAGCAAAAAAATGGCTGGTGACCTACCTTAATTATAGCGGCATCATAGTCCAGCGAGTTGGGATTGAACAGGGGATGTGTTTGGATCTCATCCACGTGGTGCGTGCCTAGCGTTGCGTTTAGAAATCTGCTCCCATCAAGGATTAAAATATTCGCAGGGTTCAGCCTAAAATGAGAGATGAATTACTTTTATATTACTCCACAAATAAATTTCAGGATTATTTCCCCTAGCATTAGGCGTTTCAACATTTACTTTCGCTTACACTCCAAGGCTAAGGACAAGAATAACTCAGCATATGCCTTAATGTTTATAAGCAACTAGCTGACCCGGCAAACTTCGTACCGCCAAACAATCAATGAACAATTTTGTTACACCATATGTAAATCAAGAACGGTTGTAACGATTTCAATCATATTTGACTTATTATAATAATATTACAAAAAAATCAATTAAACTACAAAAGTAAGTATTACAATGGCTTGTCAAAAGAGATATTTTTAATTCAATCTATGTATATATATATATATATATATATATATATATATATATACATAGATTGTGGCTCATCCCTTTCTTCTGGCTATGCGTGCCACGAAACGCACTGTTCCTTTCCTGTATGATGTTGTATGAATTCTAACCCACTGTCCTTTCCTTTCCTTGTGTATTGTCTATTTCTCCTTTGGTGGGTGAAACTGCCCCCTGACGCCATCTCTTGGCTGAAAGAATCGGGGCGCTTGGCGACATATTAGACCCACGGATCTCAGGGTAAATTGACTATCCTCGATAGCTCAAGTGGTTAAGAGCATCCGCCCGGCAAGTGGAAAGATCCGGTGTTCGAGTCCCGGTTGAGGAAATATTTTTACTCTTGTGATCCGTTCGATTCCGCCTTCCCCACCTCTATTGTGGTCGTCCTTTATATGTGTTCCTATCCCTTTTCCTTATATCTGTTTCTGTATATATGAGTATTTATTCGCCGTTTGGCGGGATTTCGTGTTTGAATGTGTATATATATATATATATATATATATATATATATATATATATATATATATATATATATATATATATATACATTCGGGTTTATTCTCTAGAGTCAAGCACCTGCTGATATACAACATTTTCAGTTTTTTATCAGGCGCAAGAACAAATAAATCGGATGGTTTACCAACAAGTAAACATGCCACATATAATTGGTCACAAGAAAAAAAATGGGTTTTCTTGATTCAGACCACTAATACTCTTTTCAGTATATTCTCGTGAATCTCAATGATCATCATTTTTTTTATCGCCAAACGCGTTCCATTGCATAGTTTTGGTTGGTTTAGGTTTCGAAGCATCATAGCCACCGAGCCAACCTTCAGCTGTAAATGGCGCGGTGGTAAGCCGGCACATCCAAGGAGTTTAAAAATTCAGATGGATACTTGGTGACTTCGTCTTCGTTTGTTACGAAGTCAATAGATTTGAATGAATGCAGAGTACTAACGATTTCATACTGAATTAAGAAGTTTAAGTCATCCACATCTTTGTTGTTAGCCACTAAAGTTGCTCCTTCAATCAACCATTTGTGATTTTTTTGGTTATCAATGATATTCGGGAACACTTTGTTGATGAAACAAAATTCCAAAAATTCCGAGGAAATGAAATCAATCCGCTCGATTTGTCGGCAGGAACACGGCCATTACCGATAGTCAACAATTGCTTTGAGAAATCATCAGCAGACGGATTGTTCAGCAATGCAACTCTCATGTTTGTTGTTAGTTGAAGTTTCTTCATATAGCGCCATAGATTTGATGATTTGACGCAAGCATTTATTTCATCGGCAGCAGTCCATCTTGAAATGAATAGCAGCGTTTGGCCGAAATCACCAGAAAGTAAAATCTTTGCCCCACCAAAGCATCTCGAGTCATGGCACAGATCTTTCAATGTCCGGTCAAGTGCTTCCATAGCGCGTTTCTGAGCCATCTTGAATTCGTCCCACCTGATTTCAGATACAAATAAAATTTTGGCCATTGCGGACTGTTTCCAAATGTTACATGCCACTTGTTCATAATTTTGTAGGTTTAACGGCAACTTCATCGCTGAATGAGCCGTACGGTATCCTTCCAACGATACGACCGCTATGCCAGAAGAAGCAACTGCTACCACAAAGTCCGATCTAGCACGAGCAGCGTTCAAAACCAATGCTATGAGCAGATAACGATACGATACTTTTACGATATTTTAATGGTTATTCTGCTTTTCTGGGCTGATACGAATCCAAAAAACTAAATATCATTAAAATCGGTAACGACGTTCTTGAGTTATAACTGTTGTAAGTAACACGATTTACGACTTTGTTATATGTATAAATATATATAAATATATATAAATATATATATATATATATATATATATATATATATATATATATATATATATATATATATATATATATATATATATATATATATATGCATGCGATGCCTACCGAAGTTAGATTCCTAAATTAAATAGTATGAAAATTGTCCAAAAATTAAGCATTGAATAGAGTTACTTGCATAAAGAAGGCTAAGTAATGATGGTGTTTAGGAAAATGTACCCAGACATCTAGATTTTCAACGAAATATTGAGAATATAGGCGGCTACTCACCATGCAACACAGTGGGCGGTCGTTAGGACGTCATATTTCCCAAGAATGGAACCGCTGCAGACATGGTTCCCGTTATACCGAATGTCCACCTGGAATTAATGTCGGGCTTAATTAGGCAATCGTCAGCAATTTAAACTTTTTATTTTTTACAAGATCCACTTTTTAAGTGGAAAGATAAATTCAAAGACAAATGCTACATCAAGCATGTTGCCCTGGGCAACCTGTTGCTAACAGATTCCGCTGGGAATGCATGGATGAGAGATTAAATATATCCTTGACAATATCAATTCAATGCAAAAAATAATGATAATTGGATATCTCTCACAGTGTCCCTGGGAATTTAGCGATTTCAAACTGAAATGATCCCTGCCACAATTTCGATGTAATCTGAGGATTTACACGGTGGTAATTAGTCCTCCTTCGAACCCAATAGAGGTTCACCTAATAATATGGGCTTTTTCTTACCCGATTTAGTATTCACCGCTATTATAATTTTTTTAAACTCGCTCTCTGCCATCATTTTGATCATTAACCGTTGGGATAAGTCTTACCTGGTAGAATAAGTTGTATGGATCCGTTTCCACTGCATTAATGGCATTTCCTTTTAGCATCGGCCTGTGGATTGACATTACGCGTCCTAAAAAATGAAAAGATATTGAAAGCATGCTGCATAGTTTATTTAAACTCTGATTAACAATTATGAATGAAGATTACGTTTAATATTGAGTAGGAATATGTAATAATGAGCTAAACGAGGTTAAAATCAATATTTATTGAATTAAAATGTCAAAGAATTATAAAAATCGACGGAGAGAGTTGTGTCACAGGATGATGATATATCTAATTAAAATGTGGCCAAAATGCCTTAGTGTTAATTATCAGTGCATAGGCTATTGATAAAATATTGCAATGTGTGAGACTTTGATAATTTAAACGAAAATTGGGTACGGGCCCTGGTGAATGACAAATTCAAGTCTTCCCTCGCCAATGTGGTTCCCCAATTTAACCTTCGAAATGTTAAAGGATAGTTTTATCGCCGGGGAAAGGATTACTTGTTTGCAAATTACAATGGAGGTGATGGTCGTTATTTCGTAGCAAATGAGCCAAAAAATTGCGGAGGCGAAGGATTTACGGAAGAAAGCAATGGAGGATTTTATAGCAGGAATCTATGTCGAACCAGAATACATATTTTTCATGATATTCTTAGAGTACGGTATGTTGATTATTGATGCAAAGGCGTGAGTAAGACATAAGTATTGATATACCTGTGCTTGGCGGGGAATACTTATATTATGTATATATATATATATATAAATATATATATATATATATATATATAGGACGAACACAATAGAGGTGGGGAAGGCGGAATCGAACGGATCACAAGAGTAAAAATATTTCCTCAACCGGGACTCGAACACCGGATCTTTCCACTTGCCGGGCGGATGCTCTTAACCACTTGAGCTATCGAGGATAGTCAATTTACGCCACGAAACGCACTGTTCCTTTCCTGTATGATGTTGTATGAATTCTAACCCACTGTCCTTTCCTTTCCTTGTGTATTGTCTATTTCTCCTTTGGTGGGTGAAACAGCCCCCTGACGCCATCTCTTGGCTGAAAGAATCGGGGCGCATGGCGACATATTAGACCCACGGATCTCAGGGTAAATTGACTATCCTCGATAGCTCAAGTGGTTAAGAGCATCCGCCCGGCAAGTGGAAAGATCCGGTGTTCGAGTCCCGGTTGAGGAAATATTTTTACTCTTGTGATCCGTTCGATTCCGCCTTCCCCACCTCTATTGTGTTCGTCCTTTATATGTGTTCCTATCCCTTTTCCTTATATCTGTTTCTGTATATATGAGTATTTATTCGCCGTTTGGCGGGATTTCGTGTTTGAATGTATATATATATATATATATATATATATATATATATATATATATATATATATATATATATATATATTGGTTGTTGATGCAAAGGCGTGAGTAAGAAATAAGTATTATTATACCTGTGCTTGGCGAGGAATGGAAAAAACTCATAATGGACTGGGGTCCATACAGGCTGGACTCGGAAATACAATAGGCAAAGTAACTCCTGATAAAAGCAATGAGAAAAATAGTCTACATATACACATATACCATGTATACATACCCAGAATTTACATGATTGATTCTCGTCTAGGTGGTTATATATTATTTATATAGTTAATATAGATATACATATGGTATATATATACATATATATATGTATATATATATATAATACGTATACTATGTTGACATGTTTGTCCCGGTGGCGAAGAGTTGACGTCCTCTTCTAACAACCCAGAATTCGCGGTATCCATTCCCGACTAGGTGGTTTTTCCTCCACCTAGGGCTTAGGTGTATGTAATTGTCAAATTGTTATATCAATGTTCAAAATCCGATATAAAGGTCGAAGTGCCGTTTCCGGACTAGTTACCCTATGCTTTTATTTCATTGAGGATGAAAAGAAAAGATAAATGAGGAGTATATTTTTTTCAATCAATCAGGCAGTCTTTGACGATTTTTTTATTAAAACATGATAGAATAATTATTAATTCTGGAATATAATGCGGAATCGGAGATTTGGATGGAAGTAAAACTATTATTCTTTTTTCTTTGTAGTATATCGGTCTTGCCGTTGCAACCAAAAGGGGCTTTTGTGAAATGAAACATAATGAAAAACTGCTTTAAATAAATCAGGTGTACTATGGGAATAGTTTCTAATGAGGCATCTCGGGGATTGTTAATTTTATACTGCCACAGAGTAAAATAATGCCCTATTAATGTCTACAACATGACAGTAACTTGAAACACCGCCGTCTAAAGAAAACATGCGCGATCAACACCCATAATATACAAGAACACATTCATCCCCTTTAAACATCATTTAAAATTATTGGCTCCTAAGTAAATTAAAACCCTCTTACCTCCATTTTACCATTGAAGGAAAATGGATTTTGAATCTCCTCTCCCTTTTCTGAATGTTATTGTTACACAGAAAGCACAACTCACCCCAGCAAATGGAAAATAGAACGGCGATGACAAAGATTGATGTGGCCATGGCTTCGATTCTGACAACTCGGGATGTCGACGGAACTGGATCTCCTCGGTAAATGACTCTGTGTGTGCGATGATGATTTTATATTATACCGTGTGTGCTGTGGGGTTGATAAGTAAAATGCAAGGTCAGAGGTGACACCGCTCGCATATACTCTGACTTGCGCGATCGGTTGGATTTTATCAGAGAATTATTCGATTGGACGATAGCGCACAAATAAGGAAAATATGAAGGAAATCCAGTCCTAATCACAATTATGTGTAACTGGACGCTATCACGAGGCGGGAAGGAGGAAGTTAATTGCTGACCCTAAGTCCCCAACAAGAGGCTATTGTGTGTAATATGTAACAGGGATTTGAATCTGAAAAAAATTGTGGTCCTCTGGTGGTCAATGGAGAACTCACGAGGATATATGGCGTGCCGTTGAAGTTCTCAGATTTAGGTTTTTCTGACTTCCAGTTAAACGTACTTTGCAACCTCCCGACCTTACTTGGGAGTAATAGGAAAGATCAATTAAAAAATCAGCTGGATTTGAAAAACGATTGGCCTTCTTCGCCTTATCTAGGTACCTTTGTACAGATACATGGAGGAAAATCCATTTACGTCGATCTGTCTACTTTCGTTGTGAAATTTGGAATCGACCCATTCAACGCAGACCATATTTTATCAAATGAATGTTGTCCGTGATTCTACACTGACTACATGATTAAAGAATGTTTTGGAATTTTGTCCCACGTCTAAAATTAAAATCATGCATTCTCATATTTTAAATATTTTCCATGATAAAATTACATTTTTATCATTTAATATCCGATTACAACTCCCGTCCTCTGATTTACTAACCTGGCTTAATGTTTATCTTAAATGTTATTCGCATGTTTTTGTTGATGTTTGTGACTATAAATATCAATTTTTTAGATGAGCATTATAAATGTATTATATATAAATTCATATTATAAATAGATATTATTCCTGAGTTAATATTTTAATATAAGATGAAAATATAGTTTTCAGGAATTTCTTCGTCAGAAAATACCGTGTTGGCAATTTCATTTTCACTATTTTTTACTTCTTTATTTTAAAAATATTTACTTTGCATTAACTAGATTTAAAGACGCTTTTAAAAATGGGGTGTTTGTCCGTCCAAAATCTTTTTTTATGTATACACTGTACTTTTCCCCTGCTCTCCCTACTCTTGCTGCGCCATCTATCTTTCTCTCACGTTTCTTTACTAACAAAAATCATCACTCTTCATTCTGTTCCCATG
Source organism: Hetaerina americana (assembly GCF_022747635.1). Lineage (NCBI taxonomy): Eukaryota > Metazoa > Arthropoda > Insecta > Odonata > Calopterygidae > Hetaerina > Hetaerina americana. The sequence continues at coordinate 5,894,994 of NW_027287095.1, forward strand.
ATACCTGGCGTTTGTCTTACCTATAGCACTCCTCATTAGCCTTTTCTCCTCTTACCATCAAATTACATCATTTATCTCTAATTTCCGCCCTCTAACCCTCGCCTCGAAATTAAGAGGGACTTAATATTTTCTGTTGGATGTCATCCAACCCACTCGGTCATGTGTTTATTATTCTTTTTGTGTGTAATTTCTGAAATATTTACGCCATAAAGGTTTGCATACCTTCCTGGTCCCCATTAATCTCTTTTTTTTATTTAACCCTCATTTAATTTTTTCAGGAGGTTATTCCAAAGAACAATAACCCCTAATAATCACAGTTTTCTTTTAATCCTTCTATCTGCAGTTTGTTTTCCTCTAATGTGATCGTCATTGCCTTCGCCTTTTTCAATTCTTTTGCCTTGGGCTTTCAAGTTCCTTCCTAAAAACATATTTCAAAACTTTCCATGATTGCTCTTTTTATCGTTCCAAGCTTTTCAATGCACCTTCCGCATCTCTTTCACAGTTTTATCAGAATTACATTTGTAGTCAACAGTCGGATGTTCAAAATCCGCCGTCCCCATAACTTCTTTATTGCTGCCAAACACATAAATACTCCTTTTCCTTCTACTTTCTCGTTACAGCCTCCATTCCCGGTTATCTCATTTATTCATTTCCTTCCTACTTTTATGCCCCTTTCCAATTCTTTCGCCGCTCACGTGGTCCGCTGTTATCTAAAACGTACAATTCTATTTTCTTCATCCGCCATTACTGCTTCATTGCCTGCATAGATGATGGTTTATACATCTTCTCCTCCTGCCACAATACTACTTGATTTTTCAAGAGCCTTATTAGAAAAACGTTCAGCATTATATTTTCAAGAGACTTGGTAACCGGCATTGAATGCAGTGTCAGACGAGGATTCTAACCAAACACTCTCATTATTCGAAGAACTGCGAAACTATAACCGAACCATCTGCTGATTTTCAAAATAAAAGAATGAAATTACAACTTACAAATCATTTATCTTAATAATTGTCCGAACCCGGAATTTAAGACTACCCTGAGTCCCGGTCCCGGTGAATGTAAAATTTTTGCATTTCCAAATCAAGGAAATTTGTTGAAGCACTTCTGAATACATCGTATATAGGTTGCTTCCCGAAAATGACTAGTAAGAGGCATTAGTAAACGCTAGTCTTCTTATTCTCCCAAACTATTTTACTCGACACAGTTAAATTTTCAATGCGATGGTTTAAGAAATAAAACAAGTACATTTATCTGCCGGATTCCCAAAGCCCGATTAACTCGTCTCTTTGCAGCGATGAAACATCAGGGTATTTTGTAAGACAAGGTTTCATAAAGAATGCATGTTTTTATAATAACCCTGTTTTGGAATAATTAAATATAACTTAGATCATTTAAATATTTTAAGTAGTTTTCACATGTAGTTTATTTCAAACGAAAAACCAAAAAATATTTTACACTAAGAATTCATTTCGTATAACTGCACGGCTTCTTCGCCTAATTTACGTCCCTTACAAGAGATAAACCAATCTTATTCCGAATAATAGGTTCAAAATAGTATAAGATAATTAGGAGCGAAAAAATTCTTAACCAATCGCGGAATGTCTACGAGCATCGTAGGAAACGTGGTCAGCAAGCAAGGTCACCCCCTATGCGATAACGGGCAGTTGCAGTTGCTTATCATGAATGCTCAGGAAAAATGAATCAAGAGACTCCGTGCCATCATTGGTCAGAGGCTAGAGAAGGAAAATAAAGGAGGAAGAGAGTTCATATTCAACTGACGATATAAATACGGGCCCTCCATTCGTACGGCAATCGTCCAGGCATACAGGAGAGGAAGAGATTTGTGTTTCAACTCAACCGATTCACGCAGCAACTACTTCCATCATGAAGTCCGCATTTTTTGTTTTGGCATTGGCTTTGGGTGAGTTGATTCACTATTTCGACTTTCAAGAGTTAAATTGTTCCTGATATGCAAGCCCTAAAATTTCATTTAAAATACTTGTATCCCTGAATATTGAAATGAGGATTTATTTTATTTAAAAACTACTATATGATAAACTATCTAACCATTTCTTAGCTGAGGGAGTGCGATACGACACGATAATACTCTAGACACACATATATGATAATAAGGCGAATGATTTTTACGCTCTGAAATTGTTGCATTAAAATGCACATTAGCGGATGACTCCGTTAAAAGTTACTGTTGCGGCATCTCCCGCAGTTTCTTTGGAATTTGTCAAAGGGAAAACACCATACGTGTTTAAAGTTGGCTTTTAACCTCGTGGACAGTGGCGCCTCGCGCACGACTACGAATGCATGTGACATTGTATGTACGGTATTTCGTCATAACATCTAGTTCCTTTAAAAGCCCCAAAATTTCAGAGTTTAAGAGGACGCCTCGGTAGCTTAAGTGGCTAAAGCACTCGACCGGATATTGAGGGATCTGGGTTCGAGTCCCAGTCAAGGCGAATGATTTTTACGCTCTGAAATTGTTGCATTAAATTGTACAATGATATTTATTTAGAATCTTGTTATGATAAATCTTTAGAATCTGATTTTTTCAGTTCTTATAACAAAAATACATTTTCAAAGAAAAAGCGGGCGAACACGTGAAAGTCACTTCAACGGAATAATCCGCTATTGCGCATTACGATGCAATCATTTCTAATTATAACTAACATTCCGGTACCCTTTTCAATTAATTCTATGTAAATTTATTTATTTGATTTCGGTAAAATATGTACAAATATCGAAATATAAAAATAAATCAAACTCATTCACCTGCTGCAGCTTGCTGCTTTTCCATGGTATCTTTATCTCTTCACTTGACTCATGCTCTAAATTTAAATTTTTGTCACTCATTATCAGCTTATTTTCTCGGGATGTTTTTACTCAGAGGAGTGGTTAATTTCAATTAATAAAGAACCTTTTTTGGCAATGCGAGTATTTCATAAATTCGCGGCGTTCACTAATCTAATGAATGGAAGACAAGTGAATAGGTTCATTACTAAGAAATTTAGGAAAAAATCTCCTGCTGAAGTTGACCTTTTCTTATGTTTCAATCTATGCAAACAGTGGAACGAATGAGTCAGCCCGAAATTAGAGATCTTGTGAAATAAGACGCCTTTCAGAGGTTTATAACGTGCTCCTCCGAGATAAAATAACAAAAATGTGCAATGTTTTATCAGCTAACCACGATGGAAATGATTAAGTATGGATTATATGGAATAAAAATAACAGTTCTGCAAGAAATGAAAGCATCTCCCATGAGTGAAACAATAATCTGTTATATTATTCTTAGTTTCAGTGTCCTTAGATGCCCGTGATGTGTCACAAGAGGATATTCCCATTCACGTAAGTCCTCTGCTAATAAGCGACCTAATAAAAAGAAAAAACGCGACTGTGTTAATTCCACTAAACAGTTCAAACTTAACAAACGGTATTCAATACATAATTTCATCCTCTTGTCTGAAACAGTATCAGGTTTAAACTCGGGTCATAAGATTCAAATATTATGCGGACTAAACAAAGATGCTGTTTGCTTTTCACAATGTATACGTTCTACTAATCCAAGCCTGATTTACAATTGTATTTTATAGGATTACTAACACTGTGGAACTATCGTTCTGCTTGTGATATGAGATGTAAATATAAATTTTCATAAATCTCAGGCTTATTTACAAATGAAGTGGAATATTTGAAATATCAAAAATGACATTTTACTGTGAGACTTGCGGAGATACAAGGAAAGTGGACACCTAATGGAATAATGAGATAACAATGATGGTTGACCTGTACGTCTCATTGAGTAGTGATTTATAATAAGTAATGTTGGAGAAATGTCCCGAGTCCATTTTTAATGAATGTTGAGATGCAAACTGTAACACAGGTAATGAGAGGAGATGCCATTATTCCCGTGAGGTAAATAAGATACGTATGATTGAATCAGTAGTAAGAGACAGAAGGTTTGTGGAGCGGGTGGGTATCCTCATGTATTGAATCTCCTCCATGTGTTGTTCGACGGTGTTTAGAAATGTGGTAATCCTAATGGTTCCATTTAAGAACTCTCTTCACCTTCAAACCGACGCTTGATTTGATAATTGACATTCTCCAGGCATCCGTCCGGTTCATGGGACAACACAGGTGCAGCGGCGCTGTGATTGGAGACTCGTTGGTCTTGACTCCCGCGCAGTGCGTCCAAACGTAAGTACCTAATGCTTCATTTTAATTTACAATGTCTGAAAATAAGAATGTACTGTGTATAAAGCCGTTACGAATCGAGGAAAAAAGTATACCTTACTATATGAAAGTACTGTGAAAAATTTAAACTTAGACGTTCAAACTAAACTTTAATTTATTTGTGATCATCTCGGGTAAAAGTGTTTTCGGTGCAATTGGTGACAACCACAAGAAATACCCAGGGGCTTTATTCAATGTTCCTCTCCGTTTACATCTCTTGAAGGGCACAAACGGACTATTTGGAAGTGGCCGTTGGTCTCCAAAAGGAAGCGTTGCACCAGGTCTCACACGTCACCTTGCACCCTCTGTATGATCCCTTCAACAAGGATTTCGATTTGGCTGTCGTCAAGGTGCGTATTACAACCTACTACCCCGGAAATGTTTCTCAAACAATAAAATATATTCATCTGAAGGCATCACTAATTTAACGAGATTGCTCCCGATCTATTATCGCAATTACTTTTGGGCGAATATTTTCGAGTTCTACGATAAATCAACATCGGTTAACGATAATTACCTTTATTATATTATTCTATTTACTGTTTTGGACTGCCAATCCAATTATTGGAAACATTAAGAAGATTGAAAGGGCCGAATAATATGTAGAAAGACTCCTTATTTTCAAATGTATTCCATATTTGCATGACCTACGAAAATTGTCAGGCACGCTCGAAAATGGTTGCATCGATCAAATTTCCTTCCAAAGCCTAATATATAAAATACACTAAATCAAATATCCTTTGTGTAAAGAATATCCTTTTCAGTTCAACAAAAGCATTTTTCTCAGTCAATCCAAATTTATAATGACTAATATTTTAAATGCAATAACTTCATTCCATTGGACGAATTGCTCTTCTGGCCCCACAGAAGCGAGCCAAAATGTTAACTTCATCACGGTGGAATGTATGCTACATATCAAACGGCTTTTCCTTTTCAGGTCGAATCACCATTCAGCATTGTGAACTATGATCCTAATGTAAACCTGGCAAATGGAGTGTTCAACGGAACCGCTTCGAACGATCCAGCCTCTACCTTCGAGTGGAACGCCGAAAATGTACAGTAGCGCATTCACTTATTTTTTGAACCTTTAATCAATGCACATTCCCCCGAACTATAATGCAGCCTTGTTGGTATTTCCACAAGAATAACTTGCATGGATGAAAGTTCTTCTACATTGTAGCGACTAGGCGAAAGGAAAAACAAGTTGGGATGCATGCGAACCCATTTACCGCAGTCTAATATTCGATTATATTGTCAATTTTCATTATTATTACGATTTTTCCAGATTTCGCGGTTTGAATGTCAAAATCTTTGTGGCATTATGTATTCGTTAATATTGAATCTCTTAATTAATATCAACACTATATGCAATATTTCAGAGCCAACTCTCAGTAAAACAAGCGGACAATATGGACGACCTCAACTGTGCAACCGTTCCCAAGACTACCTGCCGACTGCTGTGCCTCCGATCTCAAGGCCTTCACGTAAGTATTTTATATATGTTTCTGCAAATAATTATTCATTTTTATTGAGGAATATTCTCAGACGTTTCAAACTTCTACCATCATTATGCCATAGGAATAATTTATTTTCGGAAATCTTTTCCGGTGGGAATTAAAAGGAGCTTGTTAAGTAAATGAGGGGAATGTGTGAACGAAATTATTTGGAAGGAATGAATTGATTCATAAGCAATTGAATACTGAACTGACGAAAGTTCAATGTAGTGTCAGTGTGGCTACCTGCGTGTTTCCCATACATAAGGTCTAGAAACATTTTCCTCTCGTTGTGTACGTGAAACGTATTTAAAATTTAAGTTAATTATTTTTTATTTTAATTTATCTACCGAAACAGAATCAGTGTCATGTTCTGCTAAAATCTCCATTAATATTTGCCTAGAAATACCTTTTGATTCTGCAATTTTATTGTTCTAGTTTTTGCCGCTACAATTTTTTAATATCTCACTCAAGTTTAAAGGAGTGTGTCTCAGTAAGGTTCTCGGCGTGGAAGCTTTCGTGAAAAAATCGTTCTTATACCGACTGCTTTTTCATTCTCTCTTAACCAAGACTCCATTTGCCACCCGTTCCCTAATACTAGGGCCGCAATGATCCCCTCACTATTTATCTAGGTGTAGAACCATCGAGGTAGCTTGCCGTGTGAAGGTTAAGTTTGAATTTGTTAGTACTTTAAGTAAAATATTCCGTCGACACATGAGCATACCGTTCGATTAGGAGATTTTCTCTCTCTGGGGAAGTCTCTATGTGACTACCATTTCAAATTGTCTTCCTTCGTTATATAGGGTGACATCGGGGCACCCCTGGTCTCCGGTGGACAGCTCCACGGGATCCTGGTGGGCAAAGAAGACGCCGACCAGCCGGGATCCGCCGTGGGCATTTACCATCGTGTGTATCCCTACGTGGACTCCTTCGTGGCGGACAAGCGGGTGGTCAGCGACGCCGTTAAGGGGAAAGTGTGCTCAGCTCTGCGGTACCTCATCGAGTACATTAGGAGTCACCCCTTAATCCCATCCATCATTAGGACAGCACTCGAATACCTCTTTAAATATATGAAATGTTAATACGACATAAATACTTCAATCGTACACCATAGTTACCTTTCATGGAAAACATCTGTTACCGAAATATATGTACTATTTAAATTAAGATTTCATCATTAAATCATCTCATATTAAAATACTGACTGCTCATTGGAAGTAAAATTAATGCTTTCCTGAAAATATATGCATAAAAAATAAACATTGCCTCCCATTTTTACATTCCATGTTCTAATTTTTTCCATCACAAATTAATAATTTCAATTCAGTTTCTTAATCGATGAAAGCTTTTCATTTTAATCCTTTTAAATTAATATCGGAATGAGATTGTTCACTCACGTTTGGCCTACAATGTTAATCCCAAAACTATAGTAATATGGAGTGTTTTTGCTCATCTTAGTTACAGGGTCCGGCCCAAAAGTGGTAGGACTGATATTTTTACAAGAATTTTATTGATGATATACGTACATCGACTTAATAATCTGCAAAATATACTCCTTGAGCTGCTACACACTTAGTATAACGTTGCTCCCATTCCCCGTACGCCCGCTGGAAATTTTCTTTGGGGATGCCGTTGATGACCCTCGTCGAAGCCTCTTGAACGGCTTTTATCGAGTCAAAACCAGAAGCACTGGAATTGAACAACAACGGAGAAAGATGATCACGATCAACTAGAAACAGACATTATCCATTAACATGAAACACAGAAGGGAATGTGAACATTAAATCAAAATAATAAGAGTTAGTTTTCTCTTTAGCTCAAAAATCAATAGCATCCGCCCGGAGGAAAATAGATAGATAATAATACACGTGTGTGGACAGTCTGACATTTAATTAGGATTTATTAAAAGAACTCTTGGTAAAGGTGATGGAAGGGTCCAAGAAAATGTCTATTTTCGTTGGTTAGGCAATATTTACAATATCATGCAAGTGTATGGGATCCTCGCGAAGTTGAATCCATTGCCGTATTAGATCGCATACCGTGTTGAGGAGGTAGATTTGTAAGGCTTTGTTATGATAAACTAAGTAGCTTATCAAAATTATTAGAGGAGCTAGGTTGTTAATAATTAACAGAAGGAAGGTTCAATTACTTATTAAATATCTTGTATTAATTGGAAGGAGGTGTCTTTAGCAATTATATCGAAAGTATATATTATTAACTCAATTGTTTTAGGGAAGGAGAGATCATCTCAATAATATTAGAGTGATTATGTGTAAAACAGGAAGAAGCAGGATGCCATTTTTCCCACGAACGAAAAGGCATCAGAATGACGTTTTCCAACCGTGCTAGGGGGGTGGGATGTTTTTAAAATTATTATAGTGTGTACAGGGTTCGTCCGGAAAATAAGCGTACTGAGCTCAGGAAAAAAAATTTATTACACTTTTACATATCTTAAGCTAATATTCCTCAAAATAGGACCCTTATGAGTCGATACACTTGTTCCAGCGGCGTTCCCATTCCTGGAACGCTCCCGCGAAGGCATCATCGGGAACCTCTCGAAGACACGTCGTCACGGCCTCTTTGACGGCGTCCAAAGTCCCGTATCGCGTTCCTTTCAAACTCCTCTTTATCTTCGGGAACAGAAAGAAGTCCGGTGGTGCCAAGTCCGGGCTGTAGGGCGGGTGCGGCAGCGTTGCCACGCCGTGCTTGGCCAAGAAGTCCGACACGACAAGCGCGGTGTGAGACGGCGCATTGTCGTGATGCAGCCGCCAGATGTTTTTGATCGCTGGCCGGACGCGGGCGACTCGTTTTCGAAGATTACACTGCTCTGCTATCATCCGAACACTAAGACGACGATCAGAGTTCAGTACATCGCGAACTTTTCGCACATTTTCGTCGGTGAGTGTCGTTGATTGGCGTCCAGGCCGTGGTTCGTCGTCGACCTCTTCTCTGCCCTCCACAAACATCTTGTGCCACCGAAAGATCATGTTTCTGGACATGGCTGACTCCCCGTAAGCCTGGTTAATCATACCGACAGTTTCGGTAGACGATTTCCCAAGCTTTACCGCAAATTTGATGGAATAACGCTGCTCCAAAAACTTCGGCATCGCGCTCCGTGACGTGGGTCGAGCGTGGAGGTTCGCGTTAACAGAACTCCTCACTACACCACAGCTCAGAGCCGAATGCCTTTTTCAGCGTCGCTTGCCAACATACCCCCCTCCAATCGCAGCCCGTCAGAGCGGTGCTGGGCGCGCCTGGAGCGGCGGGAAAAAATCAGTACACTTATTTTCCGGACGAACCCTGTATTAACCCCCAGCCACACACCTTGGTGATTACTTGATGGAATACACCAACATTTTCTTGATACGTTAGTTGGCCCGAGATTAAAGTTCACAAACAAGGTAATTTGTGCTAAAGATTATTTATATATTCTGGACGCGACAGGATAGTAAAAAATTCAGGGGTTTTGTCATTTTGGTATTCTTCCGAACCCCGCATTTTATGCTAAATAATATCATATAATGATTGCTGTGGAATACCCTAGGTTTTCCTCACTATCACGCTCCTTCCAAAGCAGTCATTACAAACATTTCTTAATAATATTTTTATCATCCTCCTCAAACCCTTCCAGAAAGAGTGACGTTTGACCCCACTCGTGATGATGGTGAACCTGTGATTACGCATGTCACAGATCGAATCGGAGTCGCAATCCAAGCACTTTATTTTCAACGCACCATCGATCGCTGAGAAGGAGAGGAAATTTGATGCACCGATTAAACCAAAGGAAAGCAGACATCGGAGGCACCGCATTTTCCGTTATTAATAGCTATCCCTTTTAATAAATGATATCAAAAATTTATTTTACGCTACACATGGTTTAGTAATGCACAACTTTATAATTAATTACCCCACAAGGTCACTGCAATAAATTAGTGATATCGAGAGTAAAACCTACCATCGAAATGCAACTGTTGACCAGGAATGTTGTAATTGCACCATTTGTACCGTCAACATCCCGATGGACAAGGGAAGGTGATCGGATTTACTAATCACTGTTGTAAACCTAAATATATTAAGAGCGCGTCATCTCCATTTTCTATGTTTTGCATCAAAACAGTTAACATTTCCATTATTTAACAATGCTGCGGGCGAACACTTGATTACAATCGGATAGCAAGAGCTTAGGTGACCTTGTTAGGGCATGAATCAAAATAGCCACGGTCAGCGTCTGATGACGAGACCCAGTCGTACGTCATTGATTGCGTTGCCCGTTGCCCGTAGGCCACGATTGGCCTACAATGTTAATCCCAAAACTATAGTAATATGGACTGTTTTTGCACATATAAGTTATTATGTCAATGCGACTTGCGTTTCCTGTTCCCCGTCTTGCTATTCTTAAGTTGACCCTTTACAGTCTATAGGTAGTCTAATAATATTTCATTTCGATCATATTTTATACTTTTATAGTCGACCGACATTTTCACAAATGAGTGATTTAGAACGCATTCCGACAGAGCTGAGAGTCATAGAATTCTGAGAGAAAATACTCAGGTTGAGGGTACCTCCCGAAAATATGTCAAACATTAAATAATAAATGGCAACCCCCGAAAATATGACAAAAATAAGCAATCGTATTAGGGTTGTTTATGTTTGCCATATTTTCTGCGTTTCTCATTTATTAGTGGACCTAGGGAGGTCCATCGACAACGTCGATTGTATCAAAATGTTAAAGATAGATACTAGAACCACAGGAATTGAACAAAAACGGAGAAAGATGATCAAGATTAACTAGAATCAGGCATTCTCCATTAAAATGAAACACAGAAGGGAATGTGAAAATTAAATTAAAATAATAAGAGTACGTTTTCTCTTTAGCTCGATTATCAAGAGCATCAGCCCGGAGGAAAATAGACCAATAATAATACAATTGTGTGTGGGCAGTCTGACATTTAATTAGGATTTATTAAAAGAACTCTTGTTAAGGTGATGAAAGGGTCCAAGAAAATTTTACTTTTCGTTGGTTTGGCATTATTTACAATATCCTGCAAGTATATAAGATCCTCGCGAAGTTGAATTGATTGCCGTATTAGACCGCGTACAGCGTCGAGGAGGTAGATTTGTAAGACTTTGTAATGATAAACTGAGTAGCTTATCAAAATTATTAGAAGAGCTAAGCTTGTAATAATTCACGGAGGGAAGGTTATATTACGCATTTAATCTCTTGGATTAATAGGAAGGAAGTCCCTTTAGCAATTATATCGAAAATATATATTTTTAACTCTTTAACTGTTTAACTTTTTACTTGAATTGTTTTAGGGAAGGAGAGATCATATCAATAATATTAGAGTGATTAAGTGTAGAACAGGTAGAAGTAGGGTGCCATTTTTCTCACGAACGAGAATGGATCAGAATGACGTTTTCTAACCGAGCTAGGAGGGGGGGGGGGATGTCTTTAGGGTTAAATTTATTCTGGTGTGTATTCACCCCCAGCCACAAACCTTGGCGATTACTTGATGGAAAATACCAAAAATATCTTGATACGTTAGGTGACCCGAGATTAAAACTCACAAACAAGGTAATTTGTGCTAAAGGTTATTTATATATTCTGGACACGACAGGATAGGAATAAAATTAAGGGGTTTTATAATTCGGGTATTCTTCCGATCCCTGCATTTTATGCTAAATAATATTATATAATGATTGCTTTGGAATACCCTTGGTGTTCCTCACTATCACGCTTCTTCCAAAGCAGTCATTATAAACATTTTCTTTATAATATTTTTATCATCCCCCTCAACCTCTTCCAGACGGAGTGACGTTTGACCACACTAGTAATGATGGTGAACACGTGATTACGCATGTCATAGATCGAATCGGAATCGCAATCGAAACACTTAATTTTCAACGCACCATCGATCGCTGAGAAAGAGAGGAAATTTGATGCACCGATTAAACCAAAGGAAAGTAGACCAGAGGCACCGCATTTTCCGTTATTAATAGCTATTCCTTTTATAAATCATATCAAAAATTTATTTTACCTTAAACACGGTTTATTAATGCACAACTTTATAATTAATTAAAAATATATTAAGAGGGCGTAATCTCCATTTTCTATGTTTTTGCATCAAAAAAATTACCATTTCCATTATTTAGCAATGCTGCGTGCGAAAACATGATTACAATCGGATAGCAAGAGCTTAGGTGACCTTGGTAGGGCATGACTCAAAATAGTCACGGTCAGCATCTGATGACGAAACCCATTCGTACGTCATTGATTGCGTTGCCAGTTGCTTCGATATGACAGGGTGATTGCACGTCAATATATTTTCTTACGCCACGACGATGACGACAGCGGAAAAGAATACAGGTAATATTTCATTCCAGTAATATGAGGAGGAAAGAATAGTGAAGTGGACAACTTGCTCGCCCTTTCTCTAGTGTAAGGTTTAGCTCACAGCGTGCCTAATTAAGAATTATCGAGGGAATTTTCGTTTTAATGTGTTTTATGTTCAGTTCAGAGTTTAACGTGCCCAATTAACATAAACAATGATGTAATTTGATTATTAAATACCTTTTCCGAAAATAAAAACGTGTTCAACAATGCATGCAATTATAAATTGAGAAGTTCACGGTGCATATTTATAAGGCAAGATCATTGGATAAATTGAATTTGATAGAATTGCTTTTGCCAGGAAAACGGAACCAGAATACAGAGGATCGAGCTATTTAAAAAGGAAACAGAGTGAAACGCTCACCTTCCCATCCATTTTGCAGTGAACTGTACAGTTCCGTTATCGCACAAAGAGATACTCTTCGCCCAATCACATAGCATTTTGTGTATCACATAACAAGTGAATGGAGGAAACATTGACAATATCCATAGTTTGAAGAGTTCCCACACAATCAATCGATTCTCACGGTTTTCAGACCAAAAGTTCGAGCTTGCAGCCCATGAAATTTCAACTGTAAGAAATCATGCAAGAACATTAAATAAAGAAATGTATAATGTGCCCAATCCACGGAAACATCATCAAAGAATTTGCCAATAAAATGCCTTTTCTTGAAAAAACCAATGTCTTCCACAACATATGATACCAGGAAGGCTCAAAGTCGCAATTCATGTTGGTAAGTGAGCATCACTGGAGAAATTGATATTGACAGAGTAGTTACCTCAGAAAAACGACAGTGGATTAAATTGTTACCGATGTGATTTGTTCTACTTTGCCTTTCGCTCTACAGGTTTCCTTCTAAGGTCGCTGTGAGAATCACCTACACGAACACTTATTACAAAATTTCTTTTGAGGCTTTTACAAAACAAGAGAATCCCCATCTAATTTACATCCATCAATCAGCAAGAAAAAAAATATATTTTTAAATTTTTTTAAGTTGTTGCATATAATACAATACACCACACATCAATCAAATTATTACATCTATTCGTTACATTTTTCTTAAACGTATACACCCCTGGTAGAAAAGGGCTCTATGCTATGCAATGTATTGGTATGCCACCATATTTCCCCTCATTCCCAAGTTCCAACTTATGAATGTCATCTTTTGTGAAAAATGCATGATTTACTTCTTTTTCAGGTTGAGAACTCATTTTAATTTGGCACGCTTTGCATTTTATGAATCCGCACAGTAAATCAATGTTAAAACATGAATTTCGTGATGCATGGACCAACGTTTCTCTTGATAAAGATGTGTAAGGATTGTTTGCTATTAGTGCGGTATATTTCCATTCAATATTTTGTAATACACAGAGTTTGTCGAAATTTAATTACTTATAATCAAACATTCATATTCACAATTAAATAATCTTCTATACTTTTTCAATAAATTAGTGATATGTAGAATAATATAAACATAATAATTTGACGCCGAAAATTAAAAGTTTCCGATTGGTCATATGAGTAAAAAAATTATAGCAAACGCAAATGGCAGTCTTTTCAATCAATTTTTAATTCCTAAGCGATTTTATTGAACAGTGTGTGACTCGAGAATATTGAAAATGTTTTTCTTTTTCTGAAAACTAAATCCAACATTATTTATTTTCATTAGCTTTTGAAAATTATTTCATCCAGGTGACGAACTCTGCGAGCGATGCAAATGTTGAGTCGTTCAAAAAAGTTTTGAAAACTAAGCATATCTTTCGTTATTCCAGCTAAGACATATGTAATTGCCTCCTTAAGGGTTTCCGAGGTCCTTCCTTGTTCTAAATTTTTAAATCTCAGCTCCAAAAAATCCCAAAAAAGAGAAATACGCATGGGCTCAAATCTGGCAAGCGAGGGAACATAGCGCACCAAACTGCCTCTTTGGGACTATATATTAAAATATATATATATATATATATATATATTATTTTTAGGTAATCTACCGGTTAAGGTAGGTTTTTAGAACGACAAAATTACTAGTTCAACACTTTGTAACCCCCAGCAAAACACAACGTCCTACTCTACATCAGGTCCCTCTTCATATCTGACTACTTTCTTCCTCCCTTCATCCCGTCCAACATTCCTATCCTGTTCCTTCCCTTTCCTCGTTTGCCTAAAATTCTCCCCTCTAATACAGTATTCAACATACCACGCCGGTCAATACAACCTTCATCCATTTTCCTGCCTCCATAGGATTTCTCCCAACAAACCCCTCTCTTCGCTCACCATACCAAGTACTTCCTCATTTGTTTTCTTCTCTGTATATATATATATATATATATATATATATATATATATATATATAAACACTTATATATAGCAGGGACACTGTATTCGACCCGAAGGTCGGTTCGGTAGGTGATGGTTTACCCAGTTTTAATTCCGAATCCGGGTGAAATTCACACATCCGGTTTGGGGGGCCTGTTGCTTTCCCTGTGCCGGCTATGGTTCCCCAGAAAGTCCTGGTACCCGTAAAATCATACAACCTAAGTGGGGCTGAGGGCTTCCAGGAGAGAGGCTTCCCCGGAAATCGAACCCGTGCTCCAAGGTTAGGAGTTCAACGCTCTACACCTGGGCTATCGCGACCAACTTATAACTACTGGGTCAACATAAGGATTGTTCTTAAAGTAATGTAAGTAAGTCGATTACATATTATTTATTAAATTTCTCGTTACAAGTTTTTATAAATTTTCAAAATAGGATCCTTTTGCGTCGATACATATGCTCTAGCGGGACTTCCAGCTCTCGAATGCGTAGGCCTCCTTCGTAATGTCCATAAAAACCGCGGTGCAAGCTGTTTCCATCCCGTCCATTCTCTCCCAATGCTTGCCTTTCAGGGGTGTTTTGAGACGTACAAAGAAAAACAAGTTAAGGGGAGCGACGGCCTGGCTTAACGGGGACGGGGGATTTTTTGGCACCCCTGCGTTGACAAGGTTGTCCGTGACGATTACGGCGCTGTGGGCCGGTGCATCGTCATGTTGCAGCTTCCAGTTGTCTTCGATGACCGGGCAGATGCTATAACCCTGCATTTCAATCTTTCGAGGATTTACACATAAAATATGGATTTCTCAGTGGTTCCAGGTTCTACAAAGTTGGAAATTGGTTCTGCTACGTGGAAAAGTTGCGTATTGGTTCCGCTATTTTGATGATAATCTCTGCCTATGGACAGGCCAGTTGGACTCCTTCCATAATCACCTTAACAGGATCAAACCTAACTTTTACTTTTCCATTAAAAAGACGTTCACGGCAGAATTAACTTCCTATACTTGGCTACCATGATAAAATAAAAAAGACACGAGTTCCCTTTTTTAAACAAACCCCTATTTACGGATAATATCATTCCCAATGATTCCGCCCACCATTTCCCGCACAACTATGCAGCCATCCACTCCGTCTTCTGCACACCCCCATTTCCTATACGAATTTCAATAGGTAATTCAGCGCAGTGAGAAAATTAGCGACAAGCAATGGATACAACCCAACCCTGGGTAAAAAAATGGACCAAAAAAGGCAGAAATCCATGGCCATAAGTCAAATTTCCCCCTCTCAGCCCTCCAATTCTGATGACTTCAAGTGGTGTTCGATGCCTTTCCTAGGAGGCATCTCGTATAAAATCTCAAATCGCCTTCCAACTACAACCAATATGGACTTTTGCACACCCGTTACTCTCCCCAAACTCTTTGCTAATGGCAAAAACTAATAGAATACATTTAATAAATCAGGCATCTACAAACTTAAATGCGATAATTTCAACACATATTGTGTTGGTAAAAATGGAAGTAATTTGAAAACATGAGCCCAAGAACATGATAAGTGTCACCAAACCCAAAACCTCAATTGCTTCTTCGCAAAGGATCAAAAATGGATGCTCTAGAACTAAGCGAGATTCGAAAGCACTTGTCGGATCCCAATACAATACTGAGCATTGAGCGAATATACGTCCATCCCTCCCCTCTCCTTTCTGAAAAATCAGTCTCGAGGGCAAAAAAAATCCAATGGTTCAACGTCTTCAGTTTCATCTACGCCATGACCGGACCTTATGTAACGTCTTAGCCAAAACAACATCCTTTTTCCGCGTTTTTCTATCTTTCCTCGACCACCGACGTTCACCTTCGACATCTTTCCCGCCCCTGCAAAGCCATCCCTCTATTAGAGGGTAAACAAATCCAACGGTTTGAAGTACCTATCCACTCTCAGCCAGGACCTTAAACCAGGACCAGATGCAATGCTTAGTCGTAACCAAGGCGCCACCACCTCTTCTTCCTTCAAGAAAACCCGCCCCACCCCCCACATTCAACTCATTCCCCCTCTTCTATGTCTGAAGGGTATATTTTCGACAGCTGTGTTTTTCACCTGAACCTGACGATGCCGAAAGTTGCTGAAAGGCGTTCTACCGTGAAATAACTCCTGTGTGAAGCCTGAAAGTGTTAAGTATATTTTTTTCTTTACATTCATTCTCATCCCGTACCTGTCACTTTAAATTTCCTGTGCACTCAACAACGCATCCAAACCCATGGGAGATAAGAATTTCAAGCCTTCATCTACCGCCAACCTAACTGACTGTGAACTCAGAACAAATTTATATCATAAATCCAGTGCTCTCCGATCTTCTTTTCCCGCGACATATAGTATGACTTGAACAGCACAGGCGACAATGGAAATCCTGTTCTACCCCAATCCCAAATACTGCCGATCAGGACCTTCCATCTGACATCTTCTAAGTAATCATTTTCCCTGTTCACCATTCGTTGTTGATGGTCCTGAGATCAGCTCCAGCTAAGCGTGAAATCAAACTCATTGTTCTAAAATACTAACATGACGTAGCCTTTACACTTTTTGGAATAATAACTAACACCTCATCTCACGAAGTCTTCAAGCAAGATTCCTTTCTCAACAAATTTAAATTACGATTTTTACTACAATTTTCCTAGACAAGAAACCAAAATTCAGAAAGCATTACATTAATTGGTAATAACAGCATTGTAAATTGCAGGATCGCCATATAATATCCGAAAAATCACAAAACTTTATGAGTCATACAAGATAAAAAGATTATTATGAGTTAACTAACTGCGTCTTTTTCTGCGTCTGAAAAAAAGTTTTTCACGCTTTTACGTCCATATCTTCCTTTTAGTGTTTGAAAAAAAGAAAGAGAATGTTTGCGAAATACTTTATTGTAAATGATAGCACAGTGATATTGACGATCATGTATCCTTTAAGTAAGATGGATTCAATGTGGGGTTATTTTTGTGAAAACTAATAAATTAATACACAAATCTATCAGAGTAGTGACTCAAAATGAAGCTCCAATGACATATAATAATAATAATAATCTGACATAGAATGACGGGCGCCTAGCAGCCGAGCAATTTGCTGAGGAATATGAGGGCGGTTCCAACCCACGCGGGGATCCCGGCAATCGTTGATATGACGGATATGATGAGCTGCAGGGCGGCGCACACCTTGGCACTGGCCCTCTCGTGAATGAACATGTTCCGCTGCGTGAAGTATTCCAACTTGGAGACGTCGGTGTACACGACGACGTTGTGGCCGGGAGTTTCGCAGGCCCTGCCCCACGACGCCATCCCGTACAGCGTGTTCTTGACCACCAGGGGCGCCCCGGGATCCGCCTTGAGGGTGATTGAGGAAGAGTTTATAAAATGTTGTAAATCATAAAATTTATGTGAAAATATTTCTCGAGCTTATTTTCAACAAACTGTACGATGAATTGTTTCCTTTCTCTGTATCGTACCTGATGAATTTATGATAGATATGTATGCTTGATAGAATTTGAAATGGAAAGGGGTCCCCATAATTATAATTGGAACCATCGCTCGATTGAACATTTATGGTGAAAATAGACCCCATTTGAAATGCGTAAATTCATGGTTAACAAAGAGTAAGATTCTTTGTCATTATTGGCTCGAAATAATACATATTTAACATCGAATCAAATACACATGAAAATAACGGGAGAAGCTGATTTTATTTTAAATATATATATATATATATATATATATATATATATATATATATATATATATATATATATAATCCAGTTGTTCCCATATCTATTTGATTTGATGTGTCTTATGCATTGCTACGTCGAAGATGCACATGATTGAACATTCCTTGTCGACACGGAATTTACACTCAAACTGAATTCTCCCGAAGGCCATGAAAATTCTTGTCTATCAAAGTAAATAAACATTATAGTTCCGATAAAAACGTCCTGATTCTATTTTCTTTCCCGCTCGATTAGTGATCTCAGTACTGCACTGGCATCAAGCGTACCTCTTCCCTTCCTAAACTCAAACTGATCATGCCCTAAGTAAACATTCACCCTACTATCCACCCAATTTGTTTATGATCCTGAAAATCACTTTAACTGCGTGGAAAATCAATCCTTATTTTCTTGTAGTCCTCACATGAAGTAGTTTTTACCGTTTTCCGAATAGGAACTAACACTTCCCTTACCAAGTATTCCGGCCAGATTCCTTCGTCATAGATACTACGAATAAGTCCATTTGGACTCTCCCTCCCACGTTTTCCTAAACATTTCAGTAGTTCCGCAGGAATGTTGACTTCTTCCTCATTCTTCTTTCATTTCATCTCCCTAAATGCTTTTTCTATCTCATCGTCGAGGATGCTCGGACTTGAGCTATCTTCCTCTACGTCATGTTCCTTTTCTGTGTCTAACCTTTTGGCTTAAGTACTTTACCATACAGTTGTTCTAAACATTCTTTCCATCTCTCTTAGATCTCTCTCTTAGACCTTTTCATCCGTGATCCATAGTTTCATTTTCCTATTCTTATTAACGGTTCCTATATTTTCTTCTGCGGCTTTCGATATATGTTTCTTTAAACAACTCGCACTGCATCTTCCGCCATGCTTCTTTTGCTTTATTTGTTGCCCGTAGGAATTTATTGTTTAACTCTTTGTACTTCTTTTTGCTAACTCTGTGTTTATATTCGTCCATTTTCTTCGCTCAACCAGGTTTTTTATCTCATCCGTGATCCATAGATTCCTTGTCCTATTCTTATTAACGGTTCCTATATTTTCTTCTACGGCTTTCGATATCTGTTTCTTTAAACATTCCCATTTATATTGGATAGTACTCAGCTCCATACCGTCATCCATTGTCTTCTCTGAAGCCTGCTTATCCTCCTTCCTCTTCAATCCATTTAACGCTTCTACATTCCGTATCCTAAGCCCCCACCCCGTATCATCTATTTGAAACGGGCTCTACACTTAACAAAAACTAAATTGTGGTCAGAGCCCGCATTCGCTCCCGGTAAGCTGTGGGAATGTATCACACTGTTCCTAAACCTGTGTCTAACCAGAATATAATCTAACTGTTAACTTTCTGAGTCACCTTGCATTTCCCATGCAGACTTACACTTTTGTGGTGTCTAAATTATTAATTGGTGATGACTAGCCCCTGTCTTCTACAAAGCCTAATTACTTTCTCCTAGCGATCATTCCTCGTGCCTAAACAGTAGTCAACAACCTCATCATCATCTCTTACTTCGCAAATCGTCGCATTTCTATTTCCTATCACTACCAATTGTTTCCCCGTTGGAACACACGGGATTATGTCCTCTAACTGATGGTTTATCCTATTGACTTCTTCCAGCTTATGTTATCCACTCGGTGGAATGTATACCTGAATAATGACCAAGTTCGTCGGTTATGCTTTTATCTCTACTAGTAAATCTATCCGTTGCTGGTACTATATTCACTATTCCTCTTCTTACCTCTTAATTTAATACGATATTATGGCAACCCCTCTTTGGCTCTCGTCCCCGCCGCGGTGAATAATTCTATAATTATCACTCCAGCAATCCCCGCTATCCTTACATCTCACTTCGCATAGACCTAAAATATCTATTTTTCCCCTTTCCATTTCTCGCTTAACATTCTCCAATTTCCCTGTCCTCATCATTGTCCTAACATTCCACGTTCCTATTCTAACTAATTTCGTTTTCTTCTCCTGCGTCTTCTGTCCAGCTACTGCCGGTTTTCTCTTGCAAGGGTTTCGTGGAATGACGACCACGGAAGCCTAGCCTCCTCCGCTGCCGGGCAAGACACACGGCCGATTGGGCGAGCTTCGTAGTTGCCAGGACTCAAAATCTCTGGAGTGACCATCATATTTATGTTGGGAATTATAATTGAGGTGGTTTTCCGTTGCCTTCCTCAATAGTTTTTTTAACGTGACACCATCACTTATTGGCCGCCCCAAGGGGTCAGACGCCATTGCAGCCGCCTCACTAAGGGACAGACTCTGCGTGGACTACCTTTCGTCTGGCTCACCTTCCTGGCATGGGTGACCCTACCAGGAGCAATTATTATTACTCCTACCAACACAACTCCAGAGGTCATCGGAGCGCACAAGTCCTTCCACCACGTCAAGGCTATGAAGTTAGCTCTAGCGAACAAAACCCAAAGCACTGATTAACACAAAAAAGAAAAGAAACATCACCTCTCTCAAGGAAGAGAAGGAAGAAACTGAGGAAATTATCTAATTTTCGAAAATGTTTCTCCCATTGTGCAACACATTTTTATTTCTCCTTTCGGCCTTTAATTACCTCGTTATTAATTAATAATTCTCCGTACCTTTCCGATTGTCACAGCCATTCAACAAGACTGCAGCACTGAATCGTAATTAATCCAATTGAGTTTATTGTGATCCACCGCAGTAGTCTTCGGAGACATATATGTCAATGATGAGAAACGTTACTTAGATCTATTTAGAAGATACATTCTCAATTATCTTTTTCATCCTTTTTATTTAGAGCACACTCCTCAAAACCAAAAAGTTGGATTAACAGATGGCAAACCCTTTCCCTTTCGTTGATTGATATTGCTTAATGATTTACAAAAGTATTTGCATTATTGTAAGCCCTGTAAAATTAAACGAATCGACCAATAATAGTCCCGTTTCATTAGATATTGATAATACTGATAAGACATTTTGCACAAAAAGTTCATGAATTTCACTTACAAGACAACTTTTTGGCACCGAAGCGTTCTGCGAGGGCTTAGAGCAGATCATACGATCGCTGATTGGCAGCTGGCCCTGATACATCTGGTTACATTCATCTTTGGAAATCATGGTCACGTCCGCTGCCAAGATAACCTTACCTTCTTCCTAAAGCGGAGAGAATGGAAACATGATTTAAACCTAACAAATTTTATATATTTATATGTGTAATAAAATAAATTTTATTCCCGCAAAAAATGGTGACTCAATAAATGAAATATTTGATTCTGTGTACAATCATTTGGGGACATTTTATTATTATTATTTTAAATTGATGCCAAAATATATATCATTCTTTAAAAATCATTACATATATGCAATACATGTTTATATATATATATATATATATATATATATATATATTTTTTTTTTTTTTTTTTTTTAAGTAATCTACCGGTTAAGGTAGGTTTTTGGACTGACACAACTACCAAACAAATATTTTATTACTCCTAACAAAACACAAAATCAATCATCCTACTCTATATCAGGTCCCTCTTCATCTCTGAGTACTTCCTTCCTCCCTTCATCCCGTCCAACAACCCTATCCTGTTCCTTCCCTTTCCTCTTTTGCCCAACATTCTACCCTCTATCACAGTCTTCAACATCCCACTGCCGGTCAACACCCCCTTCATCCACTTTTCCTGCCTCCATAGGATTGCTCCCAACAAACCCCTCTCTTCGCCCACCATACCAAGTACTTCCTCATTTGTTTTCTTCTCTGTCCATTTCACCTTCTCCATTCTTCTCCACACCCACATTTCAAAAGCCTCCAATCTACGTCTATCCTCCTGCTTCAATGACCACGTTTCCGCTCCGTACATAGCTACGCTCCATATCAAAGTTTTTACGAGTCTTTTCTTAACATCCTTACTCAAAGTCCCTGTCATCAACTCCCTCCTCCTTGTGAAAGCCTCTTTGCCTAGCGCAATTCTTCTCCTTACGTCCCTACTACTTTGACCGTGTTGGTCCAAAACACTACCGAGATACGTAAACTGTTCTACCTGCTCTAGCTTTTGCCCTCCTATTTTAATGTTAAGCTTGGCCTTTTTCTTTCTAGAAAATCGCATAACCTTTGTTTTATTAATATTGATTCTCATCCCATACCTGTCGCACTGAATTTCCAATTCACTAAGCAATGCTTGCAGCCCCTTGGCTGACTGACAAACTAAAGCTTGGTCATCAGCAAACCTCACTGATTTTACGAATTCCCCGCCCACTTTCATTCCTACCTCGAGTTCTTCCCATGCCTCTTTGATCATTTCTTCTGCGTACAGGTTGAACAGCAACGGTGATAATGGGCAACCCTGCCTTACACCCCTTCCTAACACTGCCCATCCTGACTCCCCGTTTCCCACCCTCACCTGAGCAGTCTGAGACATGTACAGGTTGCGGATTAGCCTCCTTTCCCTCCAATCTATTCCTATTTTCTGCAATATACTCATTAGTTTTTCCCAATTTACTCTATCAAACGCTTTTTCGAAATCTACGAAACAGGCAAATACCTCCTGGTTGTGTTCTATATTCCTCTCGATTAATAATCTCATTACTGCAATGGCATCACGCGTACCTCTCCCCTTCCTAAACCCAAACTGATCATCCCCTAAGTAATCATTTGCCCTACTCTCTATCCTTTTGTTTATGATCCTGAGAACAACCTTAGCTGCGTGGGATATCAAACTAATTGTCCTATAGTCCTCACATGACGTGGCCTTTACCTTTTTCGGAATAGGAACTAAAACTGATCTCACAAAGTCTTCTGGCCAGATTCCCTCCTCATAAATACTACGGATCAGCCCATATAGCCTCTTCCTCCCACATTTTCCCAAGCATTTCAAAAGTTCCACGGGAATGTTATCTACCCCCACGGCCTTATTTAGTTTCATCTCCCTTAATGCCCTTTCTATCTCATTGTCTAGTATGCCTGGACCTAAGCTATCTTCCTCTACGTCATGTTCCTTTTCAATGTCTAACTTTGTTGGTCTAAGCTCTTTACTATACAGTTCTTCTACATATTCCTTCCATCTCTCTTGGATCTTTCCTGCGTCAACTATTACCTTACCGGCCTTATCTCTAACTGCTATCGTTGATCTCCCTTTCTTACTTCCCGATAAAGATTTAACTATGCTGTAAAGCGCACCGATTTCCCCCTTCCTCTGCAGACTTTCCATATTCTCGCACTGCGTCTTCCACCATGCTTCCTTTGCTTTATTTGTTGCCCGCCTCAATTTATTGTTCAATTCTTTGTACTTCATTTTGCCTAATTCTGTATTTATATTCTTCCATTTTCGCCGCTCATCCATTTTTGTAATCATCTCATCCGTGATCCATGGTTTACGAGTCCTTTTAGCGTTAACGGTTCCAATAGTGTCTTTTGCCGCTTTAGACAACCCTTTTTTGATACATTCCCATTTTTCTTCAATAGTACTTAGCTCTTTACCGTCCTCCATGATTTTCTCTACCGCCTGTTTGTATTCCTTTCTTTTCAACCCATTTAATGCTTCTACATTCCATTTTCTAACTCGCCGCCCCTGCCTTATCTTTTTAAAACGTACGCTACATTTCATAACAACTAAATTGTGGTCTGAGTCCGCATCCGCTCCCGGGAAGCTGTGGGAATTTATCACACTGTTCCTAAACCTGTGTCTAACCAGGATATAATCTAGCTGATATCTTCCCGAGTCACCTGGCATTTTCCATGTATACCTGCGTCTTTTGTGGTGTCTGAACCAAGTGTTGGTGATAACTAACCCCTGTCTCCTGCAGAACTCAACTGCTTTCTCCCCGCGGTCATTCCTCGACCCTAAACCGTAGTCCCCCACCTCATCACCATCTCTTCCTTCGCCTACTGTCGCATTCCAATCCCCCATCACTATCAAATGTTTCCCTGCAGGAACACATGCAATCATGTCCTCTAACTGATCGTATATCCTATCGACCTCTTCTTCCTTATGGTTGCTCGGTGGCATGTATACCTGGATAATAACTAAGTTCGTCGGTTCTGCTTTTATCTCCACTAGTAGTATTCTATCATTTACCTGCTCTATGTTGACTACGCTTCTTCCTACCTCTTCATTTAATACTGTGGCAACCCCTCGTTGGCTCTCGTCCCCACCGCTGTATATTATTCTATACTTATCACTCCAGTAATCCCCGCTATCTTTCCATCTCACCTCGCATAGACCTAAAATATCTATATTTCCCCTTCCCATCTCTCGCTTAACATTCTCCAATTTCCCCGTCCTCATCATTGTCCTAACATTCCACGTTCCTATTCTAACTAATTTGGTCTTCTTCTTTTGCGTCTTCTGTCCTGCTGCTGCTGGTTTTCCCTTGCAAGGGTTTCGTGGGATGACGACCGCGGAAGCCTTGCCTCCCCCGCTGCCGGGCACGACACACGGCCGATTGGGCCGAGCCCCGTGGTTGCCAGGACTCAAAATATCTCTATTGTCCATCACATTGTTCTTGGGAATGATAATTGAGGTGGTTTCCCGTTGCCTTCCTCAATAGTGTTTTTAACGTGACACCATCACTTACTGGCCGCCCCACTGGGGTCAGACGCCATTGCAGCCGCCTCACTGAGGAACAGACGCTGCGTGGACTACCTTTCGTCTGGCTCCTAACCTTCGACCTACCTGGCATGGGTGACCCTACCAGGAGCAATTTTTATTACTCCCGCCAGTACAGCTCTAGGGGTCATCGGAACGCACAAGCCCTTCCACCACGTCAAGGTTGTAGTCCGGGGAGGGATATATATATATATATATATATATATATATATATATATATATATATATATATATATATATATATATATATTTATATTTATTTATTTATTTATATTTATACATATATATTATATATATATATATATTTATATATATATTTATATTTATATAAATAGAGGCGTAGATTTTTAAAACATAGAAACGCAAAGATATGACACTCAGATATGTAAATTGACGTTTCGACGGATCGACCATCGCCATCAGATCCTTCTGACATTCTCACCAGAAGATTATGGTGAGAAGGTCAGAAGATTCCAATGACCAGAGGTAGGGAGAGTAGGTTAGGTAATCATACAACGCCATGAATGATAGGAGCATTGCGTTTCGTCAAACGATTAGCCAGAAGAAAGAGACAGGCTGCATTGGCCAAATACGCATTCAAACACGAAAAACCCGAATTACGGTGGAAAATATTTTGTCTCATGTTATCTGCTCAATCCCGCCTTCCCCACCCGTACGATGAGCAGCAAAAACATGCTTAATTAATTCTCCTTGGGATATGGTGGAATGGAAACTCACCGACTTGGATGCCCAGCCGCTCACTAATGCCCTGGTCCCAGGAGGGAGATCGTCCACCTCCCCCTGGGGAAGCTCCACCTTGTCGACGTATCTGCCAAACTTGAAGGGCTCCGTAACCTGGGAATGATTCACATGGGTTAAGCCACGTTCTATTTCAAGATGCAATCAAACACTGAATGAAGATAAATTGACACGCGCAGGTAGTGGAGATGCATGTCCCAGTCGTAACGGTGGAAGACAAATGTTACATACGAAATGATTTTAGAAGTCCGATCAAGCACTAAACAGAACTTGGCTAGTAAAGTCCCTTGGATGAGCAACACTGTGTCCACTTAAAAGTTATCAAGCATCTCACCCGTTCGGCGCATTGCCAGTATTCATAATGCCCGTTGACAAAGGTGTCCTTAAGTACCATCATTCTACACTATACCATAGGAACTCTGATATAAACAAAACGAGTTTCGAAAAAAAATCCATTAGTTATTCGCAATGCATTTTTGCAAAAAATTAACTTTTGAAACTTGAATTCCCATTTAAGTACTTGGACTCCCCCATGAAATTTCAGTGGCATTTAATGAGTCTGGTGAGATGCTAGCCTCACTAAATGAGCACTAGCCTCACATGATGATTTAGTGAGGCTAGCTAGATTCAGTGGCAGGCTACTGAGATGGTTTACGTCCGACTACGCTAATAATACATTATTCCGAATGTAATGTAATCACCTACTTCCACGTGCCACTTCCCTCACTTCTCCCCGCTTCCCAGCAATCTCACACTCCTTCCCCATACTCCCCGAACCACCCCTTTTCCGCCCACCCGCTAGCTAAAAAATCCTGATAAATACTATTTGAGACATCATTAAAAGCAAATAATGGCTGGTGACCTACCTTAATTATGGCTGCATCATAGTCCAGCGAGTTGGGATTGAACAGGGGATGTGTTTGGATCTCATCCACGTGGTGCGTGCCTAGCGTTGCGTTTAGAAATCTGCTCCCATCAAGGACTAAAATATTCGCAGGGTTCAGCCTAAAATGAGAGATGCATTACTTTTATATTACTCCACAAATAAATTTGAGGATTATTTCCCCATAGCATTTGACTTTACTGCTTTAGATTCCTAAATTACACATTGGTAGCATTGCCCAAAAAGTAAACATCGAAGAGAGCTACTTGCTTAAAGAAGGAAAAAATTAATTATGGTGTTTAGGAAAATTAGGCCTAAGTTTAGCATTGAAATTGGGGAGATCATCAATGAAGGAACTGATGTAGACATAAATGCCTGACCGGTTAGCGAATTATAATAGCTAGAAACCCAGACATCTAGATTTTCAACGAAATATTGAGGAGATAGGCGGGTACTCACCATGCAACACAGTGGGCGGTCGTTAGAATGTCATATTTCCCAAGAATGGCGCCGCTGCAGACATGGTTCCCGTTATACCGAATGTCCACCTGGAAGTAATGTCGGGCTTACGTCAGCAATTTAAACTTTTTCTTTTTCACGAGATCCACTTATTAAATGGAGAGATAAATTCAAAGACAAATGCTAGATCAAGTATGTTGTCCTGGGCAACCTGTTGCTAACAGATTCTTCTCAATGGATGAGAGATTAAATATATCCTTGACAATGTCAATTCAATGGAAAAAATATTGAGAATTGGATATCTCTGACAGTGCCCCTGGGAATTAAGTGATTTCATATTGAAATGATCCCATCCACAATTTCTATTTAAACTGAGGATTTGAGAAGGAGGACTAATTACCACACGGTGGTAATTAGTCCTCCTTCGAATCCAATAGAGGTTTGCGTAATAATATGGGTTTTTTCTTACCTGATTTAGTATTCACCACAGATATAATGTAAAAAAAACTCGCTCTCTTCCATCATTTTGATCATTAACCGTTGGGATAAGTCTTACCTGGTAGAATAAGTTATATGGATCCGTTTCCCCTGCATCAATGGCATTTCCTTTTAGCATCGGCCTGTGGATTGACATTACGCGTCCTAAAAAATGAAATGAAATTGAAAGCATGCTGAATAGTTAATATAAACTCTGATTGACAATTATGAATGCAATTATGTTTAATATTGAGGAGGAATATATATTATGAGCTAAACAAGGCTAAAATCAATATTTATTGAATTAAAATGGGAAAGATTTATTAAAATCGGCGAAAAGAGGGTTGTCACAGGATGATAATGTATCTAATTAAAATGTGGCCAAATTGCCTTAGTGTTAATTATCAGTGTATAGGCTATTGATAAAATGTTGCAATGTGTAAGACTTGGATAAATTAAACGTAAATCGGGTATGGGCCCTGGTGAATAACAAATTCAAGCCTTCCTCAATTTCACCTTCGAAATGTTAACGTTAAAAATAGTATATATATATATATATATATATATATATATATATATATATATATATATATGCACGAGTCGGCCATCGAAACATCGGCCAACATGGAGCCCATGACCCAATGGAAGGCCCGGGAGAACTTCATTAAATATATATATATATATATATATATATATATATATATATTATATATATATATATACATATATATATATATATATATATATATATATATATATATACACACATATATATATACATATATATATATATTTATTTATTTATTCATTATAAACATAGAGTTACGCAAAATCAAGTACAAAGAGTTAAACAATAAATTGTGGTGGGCAACAAATAAAGAAAAAGTAGCATGGTGGAAGACAGTGCGAGGATATAGAAAGTTTGCAGGGGAAGAATGAAATTTGTCCGCTGCACAGCAAAGTTAAATCTTTATCGGGAAGTAGGAAAGGGAGATCTATGCTAACAGTTAGAGATAAGGCGGGTAAGGTAATGGTTGACGCAGGAAAGATCCAAGAGAGATGGAAGGAGTATATAGAAGAACTGTATAGTAAAGAATTTAGACCAATAAAGTTAGACATAGAAAAGGAACATGACGTAAAGGAAGATGGCTTAGGTCCAGGCATACTCGACGATGACATAGAAAGGGCATTAAGGGAGATGAAGCTAAATAAGGCCGTGGGGTGGATAACATCCCTGCGGGACTACTCAAATGTTTAGGAAAATGTGGGAGGAAGAGGCTATATGGGATGTTTCGTAGTATATATGAAAAAGGAAACTGGCCGGAAGACTTTGTGAGAGCAGTTTTAGTTCCTATTCGAAAAAGGTAAAGGCTACATCAGGTGAGGCCTACAGGAAAAAAAGTTTGATATCCAGCGCAGCTTAAGTTGTTCTCAGGATCATGAACCAAAGGATAGAGAGTAGGGCAAATGATTACTTGGAGGATGATCAGTTTTGGTTTAAGAAGGGGAGTGGTACTCTTGATGCCATTGCAGTATTGAGATTATTAATCGAGAGGAATATAGAATACCACCAGGAAGCATTTGCCTGTTTCGGAGATTTCGAAAAAGCGTTTGATAGAGTGAATTTGGAAAAACCGATCAGTATATTGCAGGAAAGAGGAATAGATTGGAGGGAAACGAGGCTAATCCGCAACCTGTACATGTCTCAGACTGCTCAGGTGCGAGTGGGGAACGGGAAGTCCGGATTGGCAATTTTAGGAAGAGGTGTAAGGCAGGGTTGCCCATTATCACCGTTGCTTTTCAACCTGTATGCAGAGGAAATGATTAAAGAGGCATGGGAATAACTGGAGGTAGGAATAAAAGAGGGGGCGGGGAATTCGTAAAATTGGCTAGGTTTGCTGATGTCAAAGCTTTAGTGTATCAGTTAGCCAAGGGGTTGCAAGCATTGCTGAGTGAATTGGAAATTCAGTGCGACAGGTATAGGATGAGAATTAATATTAATAAAACAAAGGTTATACGATTTTCTAGAAAGAAAAAGGTTAAGCTAAACATCGAAATAGGAGGGCAAAAACTAGAGCAGGTAGAACGGTTTACGTATCTCGGAAGTGTTTTGGACCAACACGGTCAATGTAGTAGGGACGTAAGGAGAAGAACTGCGCGAGGCAAGGAGGCTTTTACAAGGAGGAGGGAGTATGAGAGGGACGTTGAATAAGGATATTAAGAAAAGACTCGTAAAAACTTTGAAGTAAAGCGTAGCTTTGTACTGTACGGCGGAAACGTGGTCATTGAAGCAGGAGGATAGACGTAGACTGGAGGCTTTTGAAATGTGGGTGTGGAGTAGAAAGGAGAAGGTGAAATGGACAGAGAAGAAAACAAACGAGGAAGCACTTGGTATGGTGAGCGAAGAGAGGGGTTTGTTGGGAGAAATCCTATGGAGTCAGGAAAAGTGGATGAAATGGGTATTTACCGGCAGCGGGATGTTGAAGACTGTAATTGAGGGGAGAATGTTAGGCAAACGAGGAAAGGGTAGGAAGAGGATAGGCATGTTGGACGGGATGAAGGTAGGAAGGCAGTTCTCAGAGATAAAGAGAGACCTGATGTAGAGTAGGAGGAGGGAATTTGTGTTTTGTTAGGAGTAATAAAATATTTATTTGGTAGTTGTTTCCATCCAAAAACCTACCTTAAACAATATAATACCTTAAAATATATGTATACATATATATACACACACATCGGTTCGGCGAAAAAATATACCTGTACCGTGTATACATACTATATGCCCCAGTGGCGGCGGGGTTATGTCCTCGTCTAACAACCCAGATTTCGCGGGATCTCGGCTTGGTGGTTTTTCCTCCGCCTAGGGCTTGGATGTATGTAATTTTCAAATTGTTATATCATTGTTCAAATTCCGATGTAAAGGTCGAAGTGCTGTTTCCGGACTGAAGTAGAATAAATAATATATATGTAAAGGGAAATTTTTCCCTTTGCTGGCTTGCCACCCTGCACTCTTCGAAAAAATCCCCTCGTGCATGAACGACATACCCTATTGACAGTAAGTTAGGAAATTGTACATTTTCATTATTTATAAAAATCGATGCCGAAAAATATAAATGGTTATTTTACTCTATTCATTAGTTCAATATATTCTGATAAAATAGCAGTAAAAATGTATATTTTCCTTTTCTCGCCTTTCTTGATCTACATTACCTTCTCGTATTCATATCCCAAAATGCATGGCGAACAGTCAACAAAATATTTTGCGGAAGCTAACCTCGATGACGATATCTCTCGAAATTCAACATAATTCCGTCCAAGATGACATTCCAAAAACACTCCTTTGCAATGGTTTACAATCCATTCCTAGCACACCCTTTTACTTTATTGAAGATAAAACGAGAAGATGATTGAAAATAATCATTTTTTTCAATCAATCAGACAGTCTTTGACTTGTTGTGTAATAAAGCATGGCAGAATAATAGTAACTTCGCGAATATAATGCGGAATCG
This sequence comes from Hetaerina americana, assembly GCF_022747635.1. Taxonomy (NCBI): domain Eukaryota; kingdom Metazoa; phylum Arthropoda; class Insecta; order Odonata; family Calopterygidae; genus Hetaerina; species Hetaerina americana. Next base: position 5,925,859 of record NW_027287095.1, read on the forward strand.
TAGATTTGATGGAAGTAAAACTATAATTCTTTCTTTTTGCAATGCATCGGTCTTGCCGTTCCAACTATGAGGGGCTCTATGTAAATGATACGAAATGAAAAATTCTTTCAATATATCAGGTGCACTATAAGGATTGTTTGAAAGGAAATATTTTTAGGGATTTTTTTAATATCTCCACAGAGTAAAATAATGCACAATTAAACGCTATAACATGGAAGTAACTTAGAATGCCCGGGTCGAAGAATATAAACGCGATGAATGCCCGTAATAAACAAGAAAACATGTACCATCATATAAAACATGCAAAATTAATTATTCCTTAGTAAATTGAAATCCTTTTGGCTTCTTTTTATAATTAATAGAAAATTGATTTTCAATCTCCTCTCCCTGTTCTGAATGTTATTGTTACAAAGAGAGCACAACTCACCCCAGCAAATGGAAAATAGAACGGCGATGACAAAGACTGATGTGGCCATGGCTTCGATTCTGACAACTCGGGATGTCGACGGAACTGGATCTCCTCGGTGAATGACTCTGTGTGTGCGATGATGAGTTTATATTATACCGTGTGTGCTGTGGGGTTGATAAGTAAAATGCAAGGTCAGAGGTGACACTGCTCGCATATACTCTGACTTGCGCGATCGGTTGGATTTTATCAGAGATATTCGATTGGACGCTAGCGCGCAAATAAGGAAAATATGAAGGAAATCCAGTCCTAATCACAATTATGTGTAACTGGACGCTATCACGAGGCAGGAAGGAGGAAGTTAATTGCTGACCCTTAGTCCCCAACTAGTAGCCATTATGAGAAATATGCCACATGGATATGAATCTTAAAAATATATTGATGTAATCTGGTGGACAAGGAGATCTCACAAGGATATGTGGCGTGCCGTTGAAGTTCTCAGATTAAGGGTCCCTGACTTCCAGTAAATCGTATTGTGCAACCTCCCGTAATTACTTGGAACTAATAGGATATTCGATTAAAAAAGTATACTGAATTTGGGAAATTATAGGCCTTCTTCGCCAATTCTAGGTACCTTTACACAGAGACATGGAGGAAAAATCATTTCAGGAGACCTTTCTAGTTTCGTAGTGAAATTCGACCCTTTCTCCAACTCCGACGGTATTTTATCAAATAAATGTTGTCAGAGATTCTACACTGACTGAATGATTAAAGCATCTTTTACAATATTTTCCCTCACCGAAAATTAAAATAAAGCATTATAACAGCGTTAATATTTTTCATGATAAAATTACATTTTTATAATATAATAGCCTATTAATACTACCGCCCTCTGATTTACTTCACTGGCTTAACGTTTTGCTTAAATGCGATTCGTATATTTTACTGATGGAAGTGACTATATACAACATTTTATTAAATTAACTTTTTAAAAGTTTTACATGTATACCTATATTTTACAACCATACATATATACCAATTCTGTTATAATCCTTTAATCGAAAATAAGAATATCGTTTTTAGGATTTCCTCGTCAGAAAATACTTTGTTGATGATTTCGTTTTCACTATTTTTTAATTCTACATTTAAAGAATATTTACAGTGCAGAAAATAGATTTTTTGGGCGATTTTAAAAATGGGATGCCTGTCCGTCCAACATCTTTTTTTATGTATACACTGTACTTTTCCCTTGCTCTCATTACTGTTGCCGCGTCACCTATCATTCTCTCACGTTTCTTTGCAAACAGAAATCACCCCTCTTCATGCTGTTCCCATGACACCTGACGTTTGTCTTACCTATAGCGCTCCTCATTAGGATTTTCTCCTCTCGCCATCAAATTACATCATTTCTCTTAAAAGCCTGTCCTTTATGCTTTGCCTTGATATTAATAGGGATTTTGTTAATATTTTTAAACACAATAGTGGAGACATTATCATATAGTAATACGTGAGTGAACACTTATTTCTATTATATTACGTTTACAATTCATTCAGATCTCTCCTCTGAATGTTTATGAATATTGACATTACCTTTTACTATTTAATTAAATATAATATTTAGTTTTTGGGCTTGGAGTACTATATAAAAATTGGGGTAGCTATCTACATTCTATATCAGGTCATTTCTCATCCTCATTTCTAATTCGATTAATGGCTTCTGATATCTTCTACCGACATTCGTGTTTTGATTTTTGAAGAATTTCCACAAAGCTGAGAATATCAAAGAATCTAGGACGCGTTTAGAAGGAGAGGTAAAGAGAAATAAACTAAGTATTCACTCAATAGCTTATTAGGATTAACATTTAATTTAGTCGATATTTCAAAAGAAAGAAGGAAAAACATCGCTTTTTTTCTTTTTCAGTGGAACTCTCTTCCAAAAAGTTTCTCTTGGATGTCATCCAACCCAACCGATCATTAGTTAATTCTTATTTTTGTTTATAACTTCTGAAATGTTTACGCCATGAAGGGTCGCATACATTCCCGTTCCCTTTCCTCTCCTTCCTTTAATTTAACCCTCTTGCACAGTTCTACGAGTATCATACTTGTAGTCAACAGTCAGATGCTCAAAATCCGTCGTCCCAATAATTATTCTGATGCTGCCAAACACATAGATAATCCTCTTTCCCCTACTTTCTCGCTACAGCCTCCATTCCCGGTTAGCAGGCACCACGAATAATAAAACGACTCCAAGCCCATTCATTTAGTTCCTTTCTTTTTAGTGAAACGTTGAGCATGATAACTCAAGAGAGTGGGTGACAGGCATTTAACCCAGTGTCATTCTAGGATACAAACCAAACTGTCTCATTATTCGAAGAATTGTGAAACTATAACCGAACCATCTTCTGATTTTCAATATAAGGGAATGAAATCCCAACGCACAAATCATTCATCTTAATAATAACCCGAACCCGGAATTCAAGATTCCCCTGAGTTCCGGTCCCGGTGAATGCAAACTTTTTGCATTTCGAACATGGGGAAATTTGTACATTTCCATATCTCATAGTTTTCTTTTTCCGCCAATCCGTACTCCGAGAAGGCAGTTGGCACTTGGTATTGATAGAAGGGGTTTTGCTATCCTCGGTCGTTGTTCTAACAAGTACTCACCCATCTCGGTACAAACTGTAGCTGTACGTTGGGGATTTATATTCGTATACCCTAAAAGGGAATCTCCCTTGTTTCCAGCTAGGATATCACCAGAAAGTGCAGCACTTTTGAACACATCCTATATAGGTTGTTTCCCTAAAATGACTAGTAAGAGTTATTAATAAACGATAGTTTTCTTATTCTTTCAAACTTTTTCACTTGACACAATTTGATTTTCAATGCGATGGTTCAAGAAATAAAACTGGTACATTTATCTGACGGATTCCCAGAGCCCGATTAATTCGTGTCTTTGTGGCGATGAAATATTAGGGTAGATTTTGTAAGAAAAGGTTTCATGAAGAATCCATGTTTTTGTAATAACCCTGTTTTGGCATAGTTAAATATAACTTAGATCATTTAAATATATTCAGTAGTTTTCACATTTAGTATATTTCAAACGAAAAACCAAAAAATATTTTACACTAAGGATTCATTTCCTATAACTGCACGGCTTCTTCGCCTAATCCAGATCGCTTACAAGAGATAAACCAATCGTATTCCGCAGAATTGGTTCAAAATAATATGTGATAATTATGAGCGAAAAAATTCTTAACCTATCGCGGAATGTCTACGAGCATCGTAGGAAACGTGGTCAGCAAGCAAGGTCACCCCCTATGCGATAACGGGCAGTTGCAGTTGCTTATCATGAATGCTCAGGAAAAATGAATCAAGAGACTCCGTGCCATCATTGGTCAGAGGCTAGAGAAGGAAAATAAAGGAGGAAGAGAGTTCATATTCAACTGACGATATAAATACGGGCCCTCCATTCGTACGGCAATCGTCCAGGCATACAGGAGAGGAAGAGATTTGTGTTTCAACTCAACCGATTCACGCAGCAACTACTTCCACCATGAAGTCCGCATTTTTTGTTTTGGCATTTGCTTTGGGTGAGTTGATTCACTATTTCGACTTTAAAGAGTTAAATTGTCCCCGATGTGCAAGCCCTAAAATTTCATTTAAAATACTTTTATCCCTGAATATTGAGATGAGGATTTATTTTATTTAAAAACTACTATATTATTAACTATCTAACCATTTCTTAAATGAGGGAGTGCGATACGACACGATAATACTCTATACACACATATATGATATTATTGTACAATGATATTTATTTAGAATCAGAATGACTTTTCCAGTTCTTTCAACAAATATATATTTTCAAAGAACGTGCGGGCGAACGCGCGACAGTAACTTCAACGCAGTCATCCGCTAATGCGCATTAGAATGTCAACATTTCTAAGGGTAAAAAACATTCCCAATTAGCTGGATGATCCTCATGCATTGATGTTAATTCAACGTGAATTTGTTTTCCGTAAAATATGTATAGGAATATCGATATGCTATCGAGAAGTAGAGATATATAATTAGTATTGTTGTTCGACAAATGTCTCGAATCCTTATTTAATGAGTATTGAGATGGAAATCAAACTTATTCACCTCCTCCTGCTTGCTACTTTTCCATGTTGTCTTCACTTGAATCACGTTGTAAATTTTTGCCACCCTTTCCCACCTGATTTTCTCGGAATATTATCACTCATAGGATAGGCTACATTTTGATTAAAAAGGGACTCTTGACGACAATGTGAGTATTTCGTAAATTCGCGGCGTTATCTCATGTATTTCTAATGAATGGCCAAAGAGTGAATAGGTTCATTTCTGAGAACCTTTGGTAAATACATCCTGCAGAACTTTGACCTTTTCTTAGGTTTCGTCAATGCCAATAGCAGAGTTAACGATTATTCCACCCGAAATTAGGGATATTGTTTAATAAGATGCCTTTCCAAGGTTTAAAGCCTGCTCTTCGAAGATAAAATAAAAAATGTTAAACATTTTATGAGCTAACCGCGACGGAAATTATTGTTTATGGATTTTCTCGATTAAAAATGTTTATCTGTGCATGAAATGAAAACATCTCCCGTGAGTGAAACATTAATCTGTTATATTATTCTTAGTTTCAGTGTCCTTGGATGCCCGTGCTGTGTCACAAGAGGATATTCCCATTCACGTAAGTCTCCCGCTGATAAAAGATCTAATAGAAAGAAAAGGACGCGACTGCGTTATTCCACCCAAAATTTTAAACTTACCAAACGGTATTCAATACATAGTTTCATCATCTTGTCTGAACTGGCATCAGGTTTAAACTCGGGTCATAACATTCAAATATTATGCGGACTAAACAAAGATGCTGTTTGCTTTTCACAATGTATACGTTCTACTAATCCAAGCCTGATTTACAATTGTATTTTATAGGATTACTAACACTGTGGAACTATCGTTCTGCTTGTGATATGAGATGTAAATATAAATTTTCCTAAATCTCTGGCCTATTTACAAATGAAGTGGAATATTTGAAATATCACGAATGACATTTTACTGTGAGACTTGCGGAGATACAAGGAAAGTGGACACCCAATGGAATAATGAGATAACAATGATGGTTGACCTGTACGTCTCATTGAGTAGTGATTTATAATAAGTAATGTTGGAGAAATGTCCCGAGTCCTTATTTAATGAATGTTGAGATGCAAACTGTAACACAAGTAATGAGAGAAGATGCCATTATTCCCTTGAGGTAAATAAGATACGTATGATTGAATATGTAGTAAAAGAGAGGAGGTCTATGGAGCGGGTTCGATGTGTCTTGTACTCAAGAACCTCCATGGGTTGTGCGACGATTTTTAGAAATGTGGTAATCCTAATGGTTCCAATTAAGAACTCTCCTCATCTTCACACCGACGCTTGATTTGATAATTGACATTCTCCAGGCATCCGTCCGGTTCATGGGACAGCACAGGTGCAGCGGCGCTGTGATTGGAGACTCGTTGGTCTTGACTCCCGCGCAGTGCGTCCAAACGTGAGTACCTAATGCTTCATTTTAATTTACAATGTCTGAAAATAAGAATGCACTGTGTATAAAGCCGTTACGAATCGAGGAAAAAAGTATACCTTACTCTATGAAAGTACTGTGAAAAATTTAAACTTAGATGTTCAAACTAAACTTTAATTTATTTGGGATCATCTCGGGTAAAAGTGTTTTCGGTGCAATTGGTGACATGCGCGAGAATTACCCAGGGGCTTTACTCTATGTTCCTCTCCGTTTCCGTCTCTTGAAGGGCACAAACGGACTATTTGGAAGTGGCCGTTGGTCTCCAAAAGGAAGCGTTGCATCAGGTCTCACACGTCACCTTGCACCCTCGGTATGATCCCTTCAACAAGGATTTCGATTTGGCTGTCGTCAAGGTGCGTATTACAACCTGCTACTCCGGAAATGTTTCTCAAACAATAAAACATATTCATCTGAAGACATAACTAATTTAACGAGATTGCTCCCGATCTTTTATCGCAATTACTTTTGGGCGAATATTTTCGAGTTCTACGATAAATCAACAGCAGTTGTCAGATAATTTATTACTGAACATAATCAAGACAGTGGTGGAGGACTTTTCGTCTAGCTAATAAACTCTGATTCCTCCATCTAAATTATTAATTTACATGGGAACGTAAATTTTACCTAAATGAATTGCCTTATACATGGCCCCAACATCATATTAGTGCACTCTTCAATGGAGATCGCATTGGCATTGCACCCATTTACCCGGAATTATTATTCGCTTTGACGATAATTATTTTAATTATTCTATTCTATATACTATTTTTGACTGCAAATCAAATTATTGGAAACATTAAGTAGATTGAAAGGGCCGAATAATATGAAGAAAGAATCCTTATTTTCAAATGTATTCCATATTTGCATGACCTGCGAAAATTTTTCAGGCACGCTCGAAAAAGGTTGCATCGATCAAATTTCCTTCCAAAGCCTAATATATAAAATACACTAAATCAAATATCCTTTGTCTAAAGAATATCCTTTTAAATTCAACAAAAGCATTTTTCTCAGCGCATCCGAATTTATGACTAATATTTTAAATGTAATAACTTCATTCCATTGGACGCATTGCTCTTCTGGCCCCACAGAAGCGAGCCAAAATGTTAACTCCATCACGGTGGAATGTATGCTACACATCAAATTGCTTTTCCTTTTCAGGTCGAATCACCATTCAGCATTGTGAACTATGATCCTAATGTAAACCTGGCAAATGGAGTGTTCAACGAAACCGCTTCGAACGATCCAGCCTCTACCTTCGAATGGCACGCCGAAAATGTACAGTGGCGCATTCTTTGAACCTTGAATCAATGCACATTCCCCCGGATTATAATGCAGTCTAGTTGGTATTTCCACAAGAATAACTTGCATGGGTGAAAGTTCTTCTACATTGTAGCGACTAGGCGAAAGGAAAAACAAGTTGGGATGCATGCGAACCCATTTACCGCAGTCTAATATAGGATTATTTAGTCAATTTTCATTATTATTACGATTTTTCCAGATTTCGCGGTTTGAACGTCAAAATATTTGTGACATTATGTATTCGTTAACATTGCATCTCTTAATTAATATCAACACTATATACAATATTTCAGAGCCAACTCTCAGTAAAACAAGCGGACAATACGGACGACCTCAACTGTGCAACCGTTCCCAAGACTACCTGCCGACTGCTGTGCCTCCGATCTCAAGGCCTTCACGTAAGTCTTTTATATATGTTTCTGCAAATAATTATTCATTTTTATTAAGAAATATTCTCAGACGTTTCAAACTTCTACCATCATTATGCCATAGGAGTAACTTATTTTCGGAAATCTTTTTCGGTGGTAATTAAAAGGAGTATGTTAAGAAAATGAGGAGAAAGTGTGAACGAAATTATTTGGAAGGAATGAAGTGATTCATAAGCAATTGAATACTGAACTGACGAAAGTTCAATGTAGTGTCAGCGTGGCTACCTGCGTGTTTCCCATACATAAGGTCTAGAAACATTTTCCTCTCGTTGTGTACGTGAAACGTATTTAAAATTTAAGTTAATTATTTTTTATTTTAATTTATCTACCGAAACAGAATCAGTGTCATGTTCTGCTAAAATCTCCATTAATATTTGGCTAGAAATACCTTTTGATTCTGCAATTTTATTGTTCTAGTTTTTGCCGCTACAATTTTTTAATATCTCACTCAAGTTTAAAGGAGTGTGTCTCAGTAAGGTTCTCGGCGTGGAAGCTTTCGTGAAAAAATCGTTCTTATACCGACTGCTTTTTCATTCTCTCTTAACCAAGACTCCATTTGCCACCCGTTCCCTAATACTAGGGCCGCAATGATCCCCTCACTATTTATATAGGTGTAGAACCATCGAGGTAGCTTGCCGTGTGAAGGTTAAGTTTGAATTTGTTCGTACTTTAAGTAAAATATTCCGTCGACACATGAGCATACCGTTCGATTAGGAGATTTTCTCTCTCTGGGGAAGTCTCTATGTGACTACCATTTCAAATTGTCTTCCTTCGTTATATAGGGTGACATCGGGGCACCCCTGGTCTCCGGTGGACAGCTCCACGGGATCCTGGTGGGCAAAGAAGACGCCGACCAGCCGGGATCCGCCGTGGGCATTTACCATCGTGTGTATCCCTACGTGGACTCCTTCGTGGCGGACAAGCGGGCGGTCAGCGATGCCGTTAAGGGGAAAGTGTGCTCAGCTCTGCGGTACCTCATCGAGTACATTAGGAGTCACCCCTTAATCCCATCCATCATTAGGACAGCACTCGAATACCTCTTTAAATATATGAAATGTTAATACGACATAAATACTTCATTCGTGCACCATAGTTACCTTTCATGGAAAACATCTGTTACCGAAATATTTGTACTATTTAAATTAAGATTTCATCATTAACCCATCTCATAATAAAATAATTACTGCTTATTGGAAGTAAAATTAATACTTTCCTGAAAATGTATGCATAAAATAAACATTGCCTTCCCTTTTTACATTCCATGTTCTAATTTTTTCCATCAAAATGTATTAATTGCAATTCAGTTTCTTAATCGATGAAAGCTTTTCATTTTCAGCCGTTTAAATTAATATCGGAATGAGACTGTCCACTCACGTTTGGCCTTCTATGTTAACCCCAAAACTATAGTAATATGGACTGTTTTTGCTCATCCAAGCTATTATGTCAATGCGACTTGCGTTTCCTGTTCCCCGTCTTGCTATTCTTAAGTTGACCCTTTACAGTCTATAGGTAGTCTAATAATATTTCATTTCGATCATATTTTATACTTTTATAGTCGACCGACATTTACACAAATGAGTGATTGAGGACGCATTCCGACAGAGCTGAGAGTCATAGAATTCTGAGAGAAAATACTCAGGTTGAGGGTACCTCCCGAAAATATGTCAAACATTAAATAATAAATGGCAACCCCCGAAAATATGAAAAAAATAAGCAATCGTATTAGGGTTGTTTATGTTTGCCATATTTTCTGCGTTTTTCATTTATTAGTGGACCTAGCGAGGTCCATCGACAACGTCGATTGTATCAAAATGTTAAATATAGATACTAGAATCACAGGAATTGAACAAAAACGGAGAAAGATGATCAAGATTAACTAGAATCAGGCATTATCCATTAAAATGAAACACAGAAGGGAATGTGAAAATAAAATAAAAATAATAAGAGTACGTTTTCTCTTTAGCTCGATTATCAAGAGCATCAGCCCGGAGGAAAATAGACCAATAATAATACAATTGTGTGTGGACAGTCTGACATTTAATTAGGATTTATTAAAATAACTCTTGTTAAGGTGATGAAAGGGTCCAAGAAAATTTTACTTTTCGTTGGTTTGGCATTATTTACAATATCCTGCAAGTATATAAGATCCTCGCGAAGTTGAATTGATTGCCGTATTAGACCGCGTACAGCGTCGAGGAGGTAGATTTGTAAGACTTTGTAATGATAAACTGAGTAGCTTATCAAAATTATTAGAAGAGCTCAGCTTGTAATAGTTCACGGAGTGAAGGTTCAATTACTTATTGAATCTCTTGGATTAATTGGAAGGAGGTCCCTTTAGCAATTATATCGGAAATATATATTATTAACTCAATTGTTTTAGGAAAGGAGAGATCATGTGAATAATATTAGAGTGACTAAGTGTAGAACAGGTAGGAGTAGGGTGTCATTTTTCCCAAGAACGAGAAGGGATCAGAATGACGTTTTCCAACCGATCTATGGGGGGTGGGATGTCTTTAGGGTTAAAAATATTCTGGTGTGTATTCACCCCCAGCCACACACCTTGGCGATGACTTGATGGAAAATACCAAAAATATCTTGATACGTTAGGTGGCCCGAGATTAAAACTACCAAAGAATGAAATTTGTGCTAAAGGTTATTTATATATTCTGGACGCGACAGGATAGGAAAAAATTCAGGGGTTTTGTAATTTGGGTATTCTTCCAAACCCTGCATTTGATGCTAAATAATATCATATAATGATTGCTTTGGAATACCCTTGGTGTTCCTCACTATCACGCTTCTTCCAAAGCAGTCATTATAAACATTTTCTTAATAATATTTTTATCATCCCCCTCAACCTCTTCCAGACGGAGTGACGTTTGACCACACTAGTAATGATGGTGAACACGTGATTACGCATGTCATAGATCGAATCGGAATCGCAATCGAAACACTTAATTTTCAACGCACCATCGATCGCTGAGAAAGAGAGGAAATTTGATGCACCGATTAAACCAAAGGAAAGTAGACATCAGAGGCACCGCATTTTCCGTTATTAATAGCTATTCCTTTTATAAATCATATCAAAAATTTATTTTACCTTAAACACGGTTTATTAATGCACAACTTTATAATTAATTAAAAATATATTAAGAGGGCGTAATCTCCATTTTCTATGTTTTTGCATCAAAAAAATTACCATTTCCATTATTTAGCAATACTGCGTGCGAAAACATGATTACAATCGGATAGCAAGAGCTTAGGTGACCTTGGTAGGGCATGACTCAAAATATCACGGTCAGCGTCTGATGACGAGACCCAGTCGTACGTCATTGATTGCGTTTCCAGTTCCATTGCTTCGATGTGACAGGGTGATTGTACGTCAATATATCATCTTACGCCACGACAATGACGAAAGCGGAAAAGAATACAGGTAATATTTCATTCCAGTAATATGAGGAGGAAAGAATAGTGAAGTGGACAACTTGCTCGCCCTTTCTCTAGTGAAAGGTTTAGCTCATAGCGTGCCTAATTAAGAATTATCGAGGGAATTCTCGTTTTAATGTTTTTTATGTTCAGTTCAGAGTTTAACGTGCCCAATTAACATAAACAATGATGTAATATGATTATTAAATACCTTTTCCGAAAACAAAAACGTGTTCAACAATGCATGCAATTATAAATTGAGAAGTTCACGGTGCATATATATAGGGCAAGATCATTGGATAAATTGAATTTGATAGAGTTGCTTTTCCCAGGAAAACGGAACCAGAAAACAGAAAATATTGCAGTCGAGCTATTTAAGGAGGAAACAAAGTGAAACGCCCACCTTCCCATCCATTTTGCAGTGAACTGTACAGTTCCATCATCGCTTAATGGAATACGCTTCGCCCAATCACATAGCATTTTGTGTATCACATAACAAGTGAATGGAGGAAACATTGACAATATCCATAGTTTGAAGAGTTCCCACACAATCAATCGATTCTCACGGTTTTCAGACCAAAAGTTCGAGCTTGCAGCCCATGAAATTTCAACTGTAAGAAATCATGCAAGAACATTAAATAAAGAAATGTATAATGTGCCCAAGCCACGGAAACACCGCCAAAGAATTTGCCAATAAAATGCCTTTTCTTGAAAAAACCAATGTCTTCCACAACATATGATACCAGGAAGGCTCAAATTCGCAATTCATGTTGTTAAGTGAGCATCACTGGAGAAATTGATATTGACAGAGTAGTTACGTCAGAAAAACGACAGTGGATTAAATTGTTACCGATGCGCTTTCTTCTACTTTGCCTTTCGCTCTACAGGTTTCCTTCTAATGTCGCTGTGAGAATCACCTACACGAACACTTATTACAAAATTTCTTTTGAGGCTTTTACAAAACAAGAGAATCCCCATCTAATTTACATCCATCAATCAGCAAGAAAAAAAATATATTTTTAAATTTTTTTAAGTTGTTGCATACAATACAATACACCACACATCAATCAAATTATTACATCTATTCGTTACATTTTTCTTAAACGTATACACCCCTGGTAGAAAAGGGCTCTATGCTATGCAATGTATTGGTATGCCACCATATTTCCCCTCATTCCCAAGTTCCAACTTATGAATGTCATCTTTTGTGAGAAATGCATGATTTACTTCTTTTTCAGGTTGAGAACTCATTTTAATTTGGCACGCTTTGCATTTTATGAATCCGCACAGTAAATCAATGTTAAAACATGAATTTCGTGATGCATGGACCAACGTTTCTCTTGATAAAGATGTGAAAGGATTGTTTGCTATTAGTGCGGTATATTTCCATTCAATATTTTGTAATACACAGAGTTTGTCGAAATTTAATTACTTATAATCAAACATTCATATTCACAATTAAATAATCTTCTATACTTTTTCAATAAATTAGTAATATCTAGAATAATATAAACATAATAATTTGACGCCGAAAATTAAAAGTTTCCGATTGGTCATATGAGTAAAAAAATTATAGCAAACGCAAATGGCAGTCTTTTCAATCAATTTTTAATTCCTAAGCGATTTTATTGAACAGTGTGTGACTCGAGAATATTGAAAATGTTTTTCTTTTTCTGAAAACTAAATCCAACATTATTTATTTTCATTAGCTTTTGAAAATTATTTCATCCAGGTGACGAACTCTGCGAGCGATGCAAATGTTGAGTCGTTCAAAAAAGTTTTGAAAACTAAGCATATCTTTCGTTATTCCAGCTAAGACATATGTAATTGCCTCCTTAAGGGTTTCCGAGGTCCTTCCTTGTTCTAAATTTTTAAATCTCAGCTCCAAAAAATCCCAAAAAAGAGAAATACGCATGGGCTCAAATCTGGCAAGCGAGGGAACATAGCGCATCAAACTGCCTCTTTGGGACTATATATTAAAATATAGTATATATATATATATTATTTTTAGGTAATCTACCGGTTAAGGTAGGTTTTTAGAACGACAAAATTACTAGTTCAACACTTTGTAACCCCCAGCAAAACACAACGTCCTACTCTACATCAGGTCCCTCTTCATATCTGACTACTTTCTTCCTCCCTTCATCCCGTCCAACATTCCTATCCTGTTCCTTCCCTTTCCTCGTTAGCCTAAAATTCTCCCCTTTAATACAGTATTCAACATACCACGCCGGTCAATACAACCTTCATCCATTTTCCTGCCTCCATAACATTTCTCCCAACAAACCCCTCTCTTCGCTCACCATACCAAGTACTTCCTCATTTGTTTTCTTCTCTGTATATATATATATATATATATTTTTTTTTTAAGGTAATCTACCGCTTAAGGTAGGTTTTTGGATGGACACAACTACGAAACAAATATTTTGTGACTACTAACAAAACACAACCCTAAATTCTACTCTACACCAGGTCCCTCTTCATCTCTGAGTACTTTCTTCCGCCCTTCATCCCGTCCAACATCCCTATCCTGTTCCTTCCCTTTCCTCTTTTGCCCAACATTCTACCCTCTATCACAGTCTTCAACATCCCACTGCCGGTCAACACCCCCTTCATCCACTTTTCCTGCCTCCATAGGATTGCTCCCAACAAACCCCTCTCTTCGCCCACCATACCAAGTACTTCCTCATTTGTTTTCTTCTCTGTCCATTTCACCTTCTCCATTCTTCTCCACACCCACATTTCAAAAGCCTCCAGTCTACGTCTATCCTCCTGCTTCAATGACCACGTTTCCGCGCCGTACATAGCTACGCTCCATATCAAAGTTTTTACGAGTCTTTTCTTAACATCCTTACTCAAAGTCCCCGTCATCAACTCCCTCCTCCTCGTGAAAGCCTCTTTGCCTAGCGCAATTCTTCTCCTTACGTCCCTACTACTTTGACCGTGTTGGTCCAAAACACTACCGAGATACGTAAACTGTTCTACCTGCTCTAGTTTTTGCCCTCCTATTTTAATGTTAAGCTTGCCCTTTTTCTTTCTAGAAAATCGCATAACCTTTGTTTTATTAATGTTGATTCTCATCCCATACCTGTCGCACTGAATTTCCAATTCACTCAGCAATGCTTGCAGCCCCTTGGCTGACTGACAAACTAAAGCTTGGTCATCAGCAAACCTAACTGATTTTACGAATTCCCCGCCCACTTTCATTCCTACTTCTAGTTCTTCCCATGCCTCTTTGATCATTTCCTCTGCATACAGGTTGAACAGCAACGGTGATAATGGGCAACCCTGCCTTACACCCCTTCCTAACACTGCCCATCCTGACTCCCCGTTTCCCACCCGCACCTGAGCAGTCTGAGACATGTACAGGTTGCGGATTAGCCTCCTTTCCCTCCAATCTATTCCTATTTTCTGCAATATACTCATAAGTTTTTCCCAATTCACTCTATCAAACGCTTTTTCGAAATCTACGATACAGGCAAATACCTCCTGGTTGTGTTCTTTATTCCTCTCGATTAATAATCTCATTACTGCAATGGCATCACGCGCACCTCTCCCCTTCCTAAACCCAAACTGATCATCCCCTAAGTAATCATTTGCCCTACTCTCTATCCTTTTGTTTATGATCCTGAGAACAACTTTAGCTGCGTGGGATATCAAACTAATTGTCCTATAGTCCTCACATGACGTGGCCTTTACCTTTTTCGGAATCGGAACTAAAACTGCTCTCACAAAGTCTTCCGGCCAGATTCCCTCCTCATAAATGCTACGGATCAGCCCATATAGCCTCTTCCTCCCACATTTTCCTAAGCATTTTAAAAGTTCCACGGGAATGTTATCTACCCCCACGGCCTTATTTAGTTTCATCTCCCTTAATGCCCTTTCTATCTCATTGTCTAGTATGCCTGGACCTAAGCTGTCTTCCTCTACGTCATTTTCTTTTTCAATGTCTAACTGTGTTGGTCTGAGTTCTTTACTATACAGTTCTTCTATATACTCCTTCCATCTCTCTTGGATCTTTCCTGCGTCAACTATTACCGTACCCGCATTATCTCTAACTATTAGCATAGCTCTTCCTTTCTTACTTCCCGATAACGATTTAACTTTGCTGTACAGCGCACCGATTTCACCCTTCCTCTGGAGACTTTCCATATCCTCGCACTGCGTCTTCCACCATGCTTCTTTTGCCTTATTTGTTGCCCGCCTCAATTTATTGTTCAATTCTTTGTACTTCATTTTGCCTAATTCTGTATTTATATTCTTCCATTTTCGCCGCTCGTCCATCTTTGTAATCATCTCATCCGTGATCCATGGTTTCCTAGTCCTTTTAGCGTTAACGGTTCCAATAGTGTCTTTTGCGGCTTTAGACAACCCTTTCTTGATCATTTCCCATTTTTCTTCGATAGTACTAAGCCCCATGCCATCCTCCATGATTTCCTCTACCGCCTGTTTGTATTCCTTCCTTTTCAAACCTTTTAATGCTTCTACATTCCATTTTCTGACTCGCTGCCCCTGCCTTATCTTTTTGAAACGGACGCTGCATTTCATAACCGCTAAATTGTGGTCTGAGTCCGCATCCGCTCCCGGAAAGCTGTGGGAATTTATCACACTATTCCTAAACCTGTGTCTAACCAGGATATAATCTAACTGATATCTTCCTGAGTCACCTGGCATTTTCCATGTATACCTGCGTCTTTTGTGGTGTCTAAACCAAGTGTTGGTGATGACTAACCCCTGTCTCCTGCAGAACTCAACTGCTTTCTCCCCGCGGTCATTCCTCGTGCCTAAACCGTAGTCGCCCACCTCATCACCATCTCTTCCTTCGCCTACCGTCGCATTCCAATCCCCCATCACTATCAAATGTTTCCCTGCTGGTACACACGCGATCATGTCCTCTAACTGATCGTATATCTTATCGACCTCTTCTTCCTTATGGTTGCTCGGTGGCATGTATACCTGAATAATAACTAAGTTCGTCGGTTCTGCTTTTATCTCCACTAGTAGTATTCTATCCGTTACCTGCTCTATGTTGACTACGCTTCTTCCTACCTCTTCATTTAATACTATGGCAACCCCTCGTTGGCTCTCGTCCCCACCGCTGTATATTATTCTATACTTATCACTCCAGTAATCCCCGCTATCTTTCCATCTCACCTCGCATAGACCTAAAATATCTATATTTCCCCTTTCCATCTCTCGCTTAACATTCTCCAATTTCCCTGTCCTCATCATTGTCCTAACATTCCACGTTCCTATTCTAACTAATTTTGTCTTCTTCTCCTGCGTCTTCTGTCCTGCTGCTGCTGGTTTTCCCTTGCAAGGGTTTCGTGGGATGACGACCGCGGAAGCCTTGCCTCCCCCGCTGCCGGGCACGACACACGGCCGATTGGGCCGAGCCCCGTGGTTGCCAGGACTCAAAATTTCTCTATTGTCCATCATATTTTTCTAGGGAATGATAATTGAGGTGGTTTACCGTTGCCTTCCTCAATAGTGTTTTTAACGTGACACCATCACTTACTGGCCGCCCCACGCGGGTCAGACGCCATTGCAGCCGCCTCACTGAGGAACAGACGCTGCGTGGACTACCTTTCGTCTGGCTCCTAACCTTCGACCTATCTGGCATGGGTGACCCTACCAGGAGCAATTTTTATTACTCCCGCCAGCACAGCTCTAGGGGTCATCGGAACGCACAAGCCCTTCCACCACGTCAAGGTTGTAGTCCGGGGAGGGATATATATATATATATATATATATATATATATATATATATATATATATATATATATATATATAAACACTTATATATAGCAGGGACACTGTATTCGACCCGAAGGTCGGTTCGGTAGGTGATGGTTTACCCAGTTTTAATTCCGAATCCAGGTGAAATTCACACATCCGGTTTGGGGTGCCTGTTGCTTTCCCTGTGCCGGCTATGGTTCCCCAGAAAGTCCTGGTACCCGTAAAATCATACAACCTAAGTGGGGCTGAGGGCTTCCAGGAGAGAGGCTTCCCCGGAAATCGAACCCGTGCTCCAAGGTTAGGAGTTCAACGCTCTACACCTGGGCTATCGCGACCAACTTATAACTACTGGGTCAACATAAGGATTGTTCTTAAAGTAATGTAAGTAAGTCGATTACATATTATTCAAAAAATAATCAAAATAAAATTTTCATAATAGGATCCTTTTGCGTCGATACATATGCTCTAGCGGGACTTCCAGCTCTCGAATGCGTAGGCCTCCTTCGTAATGTCCATAAAAACCGCGGTGCAAGCTGTTTCCATCCCGTCCATTCTCTCCCAATGCTTGCCTTTCAGGGGTGTTTTGAGACGTACAAAGAAAAACAAGTTAAGGGGAGCGACGGCCTGGCTTAACGGGGACGGGGGATTTTTTGGCACCCCTGCGTTGACAAGGTTGTCCGTGACGATTACGGCGCTGTGGGCCGGTGCATCGTCATGGTGCAGCTTCCAGTTGTCTTCGATGACCGGGCAGATGCTATAACCCTGCATTTCAATCTTTCGAGGATTTACACATAAAATATGGATTTCTCAGTGGTTCCAGGTTCTACAAAGTTGGAAATTGGTTCTGCTACGTGGAAAAGTTGCGTATTGGTTCCGCTATTTTGATGATAATCTCTGCCTATGGACAGGCCAGTTGGACTCCTTCCATAATCACCTTAACAGGATCAAACCTAACTTTTACTTTTCCATTAAAAAGACGTTCACGGCAGAATTAACTTCCTATACTTGGCTACCATGATAAAATAAAAAAGACACGAGTTCCCTTTTTTAAACAAACCCCTATTTACGGATAATATCATTCCCAATGATTCCGCCCACCATTTTCCGCACAACTATGCAGCCATCCACTCCGTCTTCTGCACACCCCCATTTCCTATACGAATTTCAATAGGTAATTCAGCGCAGTGAGAAATTAGCGACAAACAATGGATACAACCCAACCCTGGGTAAAAAATGGACCAAAAAAGGCAGAAGTCCATGGCCATAAGTCAAATTTCCCCCTCTCAGCCCTCCAATTCTGATGACTTCAAGTGGTGTTCGATGCCTTTCCTAGGAGGCATCTCGTATAAAATCTCAAATCGCCTTCCAACTACAACCAACATGGACTTTTGCACACCCGTTACTCTCCCCAAACTCTTTGCTAATGGCAAAAACTAATAGAATACATTTAATAAATCAGGCATCTACAAACTTAAATGCGATAATTTCAACACATATTGTGTTGGTAAAAATGGAAGTAATTTGAAAACATGAGCCCAAGAACATGATAAGTGTCACCAAACCCAAAACCTCAATTACTTCTTCGCAAAGGATCAAAAATGGATGCTCTAGAACTAAGCGAGATTCGAAAGCACTTGTCGGATCCCAATACAATACTGAGCATTGAGCGAATATACGTCCATCCCTCCCCTCCCTTTCTGAAAAATCAGTCTCGAGGGCAAAAAAAATCCAATGGTTCAACGTCTTCAGTTTCATCTACGCCATGACCGGACCTTATGTAACGTCTTAGCTAAAACAACATCCTTTTTCCGCGTTTTTCTATCATTCCTCGACCACCGACGTTCACCTTCGACATCTTTCCCGCCCCTGCAAAGCCATCCCTCTATTAGAGGGTAAACAAATCCAACGGTTTGAAGTACCCATCCACTCTCAGCCAGGACCTTAAACCAGGACCAGATGCAATGCTTAGTCGTAACCAAGGCGCCACCACCTCTTCTTCCTTCAAGAAAACCCGCCCCACCCCCCACATTCAACTCATTCCCCCTCTTCTATGTCTGAAGGGTATATTTTCGACAGCTGTGTTTTTCACCTGAACCTGACGATGCCGAAAGTTGCTGAAAGGCGTTCTACCGTGAAATAACTCCTGTGTGAAGCCTGAAAGTGTTAAGTATATTTTTTTCTTTACATTCATTCTCATCCCGTACCTGTCACTTTAAATTTCCTGTGCACTCAACAACGCATCCAAACCCATGGGAGATAAGAATTTCAAGCCTTCATCTACCGCCAACCTAACTGACTGTGAACTCAGAACAAATTTATATCATAAATCCAGTGCTCTCCGATCTTCTTTTCCCGCGACATATAGTATGACTTGAACAGCACAGGCGACAATGGAAATCCTGTTCTACCCCAATCCCAAATACTGCCGATCAGGACCTTCCATCTGACATCTTCTAAGTAATCATTTTCCCTGTTCACCATTCGTTGTTGATGGTCCTGAGATCAGCTCCAGCTAAGCGTGAAATCAAACTCATTGTTCTAAAATACTAACATGACGTAGCCTTTACACTTTTTGGAATAATAACTAACACCTCATCTCACGAAGTCTTCAAGCAAGATTCCTTTCTCAACAAATTTAAATTACGATTTTTACTACAATTTTCCTAGGCAAGAAACCAAAATTCAGAAAGCATTCCATTAATTGGTAATAACAGCATTGTAAATTGCAGGATCGCCATATAATATCCGAAAAATCACAAAACTTTTTGAGTCATACAAGATAAAAAGATTATTATGAGTTAACTAACTGCGTCTTTTTCTGCGTCTGAAAAAAAGTTTTTCACGCTTTTACGTCCATATCTTCCTTTTAGTGTTTGAAAAAAAGAAAGAGAATGTTTGCGAAATACTTTATTGTAAATGATAGCACAGTGATATTGACGATCATGTATCCTTTAAGTAAGATGGATTCAATGTGGGGTTATTTTTGTGAAAACTAATAAATTAATACACAAATCTATCAGAGTAGTGACTCAAAATGAAGCTCCAATGACATATAATAATAATAATAATCTGACATAGAATGACGGGCGCCTAGCAGCCGAGCAATTTGCTGAGGAATATGAGGGCGGTTCCAACCCACGCGGGGATCCCGGCAATCGTTGATATGACGGATATGATGAGCTGCAGGGCGGCGCACACCTTGGCACTGGCCCTCTCGTGAATGAACATGTTCCGCTGCGTGAAGTATTCCAACTTGGAGACGTCGGTGTAAACGACGACGTTGTGGCCGGGAGTTTCGCAGGCCCTGCCCCACGACGCCATCCCGTACAGCGTGTTCTTGACCACCAGGGGCGCCCCGGGATCCGCCTTGAGGGTGATTGAGGAAGAGTTTATAAAATGTTGTAAATCATAAAATTTATGTGAAAATATTTCTCGATCTTATTTTCAACAAACTGTACGATGAATTGTTTCCTTTCTCTGTATCGTACCTGATGAATTTATGATAGATATGTATGCTTGATAGAATTTGAAATGGAAAGGGGTCCCGATAATTATAATTGGAACCATCGCTCGATTGAACATTTATGGTGAAAATAGACCCCATTTGAAATGCGTAAATTCATGGTTAACAAAGAGTAAGATTCTTTGTCATTATTGGCTCGAAATAATACATATTTAACATCGAATCAAATACACATGAAAATAACGGGAGAAGCTGATTTTATTTTAAATATATATATATATATATATATATATATATATATATATATATATATATATATATATATAATCCAGTTGTTCCCATATCTATTTGATTTGATGTGTCTTATGCATTGCTACGTCGAAGATGCACATGATTGAACATTCCTTGTCGACACGGAATTTACACTCAAACTGAATTCTCCCGAAGGCCATGAAAATTCTTGTCTATCAAAGTAAATAAACATTATAGTTCCGATAAAAACGTCCTGATTCTATTTTCTTTCCCGCTCGATTAGTGATCTCAGTACTGCACTGGCATCAAGCGTACCTCTTCCCTTCCTAAACTCAAACTGATCATGCCCTAAGTAAACATTCACCCTACTATCCACCCAATTTGTTTATGATCCTGAAAATCACTTTAACTGCGTGGAAAATCAATCCTTATTTTCTTGTAGTCCTCACATGAAGTAGTTTTTACCGTTTTCCGAATAGGAACTAACACTTCCCTTACCAAGTATTCCGGCCAGATTCCTTCGTCATAGATACTACGAATAAGTCCATTTGGACTCTCCCTCCCACGTTTTCCTAAACATTTCAGTAGTTCCGCAGGAATGTTGACTTCTTCCTCATTCTTCTTTCATTTCATCTCCCTAAATGCTTTTTCTATCTCATCGTCGAGGATGCTCGGACTTGAGCTATCTTCCTCTACGTCATGTTCCTTTTCTGTGTCTAACCTTTTGGCTTAAGTACTTTACCATACAGTTGTTCTAAACATTCTTTCCATCTCTCTTAGATCTCTCTCTTAGACCTTTTCATCCGTGATCCATAGTTTCATTTTCCTATTCTTATTAACGGTTCCTATATTTTCTTCTGCGGCTTTCGATATATGTTTCTTTAAACAACTCGCACTGCATCTTCCGCCATGCTTCTTTTGCTTTATTTGTTGCCCGTAGGAATTTATTGTTTAACTCTTTGTACTTCTTTTTGCTAACTCTGTGTTTATATTCGTCCATTTTCTTCGCTCAACCAGGTTTTTTATCTCATCCGTGATCCATAGATTCCTTGTCCTATTCTTATTAACGGTTCCTATATTTTCTTCTACGGCTTTCGATATCTGTTTCTTTAAACATTCCCATTTATATTGGATAGTACTCAGCTCCATACCGTCATCCATTGTCTTCTCTGAAGCCTGCTTATCCTCCTTCTTCTTCAATCCATTTAACGCTTCTACATTCCGTATCCTAAGCCCCCACCCCGTATCATCTATTTGAAACGGGCTCTACACTTAACAAAAACTAAATTGTGGTCAGAGCCCGCATTCGCTCCCGGTAAGCTGTGGGAATGTATCACACTGTTCCTAAACCTGTGTCTAACCAGAATATAATCTAACTGTTAACTTTCTGAGTCACCTTGCATTTCCCATGCAGACTTACACTTTTGTGGTGTCTAAATTATTAATTGGTGATGACTAGCCCCTGTCTTCTACAAAGCCTAATTACTTTCTCCTAGCGATCATTCCTCGTGCCTAAACAGTAGTCAACAACCTCATCATCATCTCTTACTTCGCAAATCGTCGCATTTCTATTTCCTATCACTACCAATTGTTTCCCCGTTGGAACACACGGGATTATGTCCTCTAACTGATGGTTTATCCTATTGACCTCTTCCAGCTTATGTTATCCACTCGGTGGAATGTATACCTGAATAATGACCAAGTTCGTCGGTTATGCTTTTATCTCTACTAGTAAATCTATCCGTTGCTGGTACTATATTCACTATTCCTCTTCTTACCTCTTAATTTAATACGATATTATGGCAACCCCTCTTTGGCTCTCGTCCCCGCCGCGGTGAATAATTCTATAATTATCACTCCAGCAATCCCCGCTATCCTTACATCTCACTTCGCATAGACCTAAAATATCTATTTTTCCCCTTTCCATTTCTCGCTTAACATTCTCCAATTTCCCTGTCCTCATCATTGTCCTAACATTCCACGTTCCTATTCTAACTAATTTCGTTTTCTTCTCCTGCGTCTTCTGTCCAGCTACTGCCGGTTTTCTCTTGCAAGGGTTTCGTGGAATGACGACCACGGAAGCCTAGCCTCCTCCGCTGCCGGGCAAGACACACGGCCGATTGGGCGAGCTTCGTAGTTGCCAGGACTCAAAATCTCTGGAGTGACCATCATATTTATGTTGGGAATTATAATTGAGGTGGTTTTCCGTTGCCTTCCTCAATAGTTTTTTTAACGTGACACCATCACTTATTGGCCGCCCCAAGGGGTCAGACGCCATTGCAGCCGCCTCACTAAGGGACAGACTCTGCGTGGACTACCTTTCGTCTGGCTCACCTTCCTGGCATGGGTGACCCTACCAGGAGCAATTATTATTACTCCTACCAACACAACTCCAGAGGTCATCGGAGCGCACAAGTCCTTCCACCACGTCAAGGCTATGAAGTTAGCTCTAGCGAACAAAACCCAAAGCACTGATTAACACAAAAAAGAAAAGAAACATCACCTCTCTCAAGGAAGAGAAGGAAGAAACTGAGGAAATTATCTAATTTTCGAAAATGTTTCTCCCATTGTGCAACACATTTTTATTTCTCCTTTCGGCCTTTAATTACCTCGTTATTAATTAATAATTCTCCGTACCTTTCCGATTGTCACAGCCATTCAACAAGACTGCAGCACTGAATCGTAATTAATCCAATTGAGTTTATTGTGATCCACCGCAGTAGTCTTCGGAGACATATATGTCAATGATGAGAAACGTTACTTAGATCTATTTAGAAGATACATTCTCAATTATCTTTTTCATCCTTTTTATTTAGAGCACACTCCTCAAAACCAAAAAGTTGGATTAACAGATGGCAAACCCTTTCCCTTTCGTTGATTGATATTGCTTAATGATTTACAAAAGTATTTGCATTATTGTAAGCCCTGTAAAATTAAACGAATCGACCAATAATAGTCCCGTTTCATTAGATATTGATAATACTGATAAGACATTTTGCACAAAAAGTTCATGAATTTCACTTACAAGACAACTTTTTGGCACCGAAGCGTTCTGCGAGGGCTTAGAGCAGATCATACGATCGCTGATTGGCAGCTGGCCCTGATACATCTGGTTACATTCATCTTTGGAAATCATGGTCACGTCCGCTGCCAAGATAACCTTACCTTCTTCCTAAAGCGGAGAGAATGGAAACATGATTTAAACCTAACAAATTTTATATATTTATATGTGTAATAAAATAAATTTTATTCCCGCAAAAAATGGTGACTCAATAAATGAAATATTTGATTCTGTGTACAATCATTTGGGGACATTTTATTATTATTATTTTAAATTGATGCCAAAATATATATCATTCTTTAAAAATCATTACATATATGCAATACATGTTTATATATATATATATATATATATATATATATATATATATTTTTTTTTTTTTTTTTTTTTTTAAGTAATCTACCGGTTAAGGTAGGTTTTTGGACTGACACAACTACCAAACAAATATTTTATTACTCCTAACAAAACACAAAATCAATCATCCTACTCTATATCAGGTCCCTCTTCATCTCTGAGTACTTCCTTCCTCCCTTCATCCCGTCCAACAACCCTATCCTGTTCCTTCCCTTTCCTCTTTTGCCCAACATTCTACCCTCTATCACAGTCTTCAACATCCCACTGCCGGTCAACACCCCCTTCATCCACTTTTCCTGCCTCCATAGGATTGCTCCCAACAAACCCCTCTCTTCGCCCACCATACCAAGTACTTCCTCATTTGTTTTCTTCTCTGTCCATTTCACCTTCTCCATTCTTCTCCACACCCACATTTCAAAAGCCTCCAATCTACGTCTATCCTCCTGCTTCAATGACCACGTTTCCGCTCCGTACATAGCTACGCTCCATATCAAAGTTTTTACGAGTCTTTTCTTAACATCCTTACTCAAAGTCCCCGTCATCAACTCCCTCCTCCTTGTGAAAGCCTCTTTGCCTAGCGCAATTCTTCTCCTTACGTCCCTACTACTTTGACCGTGTTGGTCCAAAACACTACCGAGATACGTAAACTGTTCTACCTGCTCTAGCTTTTGCCCTCCTATTTTAATGTTAAGCTTGGCCTTTTTCTTTCTAGAAAATCGCATAACCTTTGTTTTATTAATATTGATTCTCATCCCATACCTGTCGCACTGAATTTCCAATTCACTAAGCAATGCTTGCAGCCCCTTGGCTGACTGACAAACTAAAGCTTGGTCATCAGCAAACCTCACTGATTTTACGAATTCCCCGCCCACTTTCATTCCTACCTCGAGTTCTTCCCATGCCTCTTTGATCATTTCTTCTGCGTACAGGTTGAACAGCAACGGTGATAATGGGCAACCCTGCCTTACACCCCTTCCTAACACTGCCCATCCTGACTCCCCGTTTCCCACCCTCACCTGAGCAGTCTGAGACATGTACAGGTTGCGGATTAGCCTCCTTTCCCTCCAATCTATTCCTATTTTCTGCAATATACTCATTAGTTTTTCCCAATTTACTCTATCAAACGCTTTTTCGAAATCTACGAAACAGGCAAATACCTCCTGGTTGTGTTCTATATTCCTCTCGATTAATAATCTCATTACTGCAATGGCATCACGCGTACCTCTCCCCTTCCTAAACCCAAACTGATCATCCCCTAAGTAATCATTTGCCCTACTCTCTATCCTTTTGTTTATGATCCTGAGAACAACCTTAGCTGCGTGGGATATCAAACTAATTGTCCTATAGTCCTCACATGACGTGGCCTTTACCTTTTTCGGAATAGGAACTAAAACTGATCTCACAAAGTCTTCTGGCCAGATTCCCTCCTCATAAATACTACGGATCAGCCCATATAGCCTCTTCCTCCCACATTTTCCCAAGCATTTCAAAAGTTCCACGGGAATGTTATCTACCCCCACGGCCTTATTTAGTTTCATCTCCCTTAATGCCCTTTCTATCTCATTGTCTAGTATGCCTGGACCTAAGCTATCTTCCTCTACGTCATGTTCCTTTTCAATGTCTAACTTTGTTGGTCTAAGCTCTTTACTATACAGTTCTTCTACATATTCCTTCCATCTCTCTTGGATCTTTCCTGCGTCAACTATTACCTTACCGGCCTTATCTCTAACTGCTATCGTTGATCTCCCTTTCTTACTTCCCGATAAAGATTTAACTATGCTGTAAAGCGCACCGATTTCCCCCTTCCTCTGCAGACTTTCCATATTCTCGCACTGCGTCTTCCACCATGCTTCCTTTGCTTTATTTGTTGCCCGCCTCAATTTATTGTTCAATTCTTTGTACTTCATTTTGCCTAATTCTGTATTTATATTCTTCCATTTTCGCCGCTCATCCATTTTTGTAATCATCTCATCCGTGATCCATGGTTTACGAGTCCTTTTAGCGTTAACGGTTCCAATAGTGTCTTTTGCCGCTTTAGACAACCCTTTTTTGATACATTCCCATTTTTCTTCAATAGTACTTAGCTCTTTACCGTCCTCCATGATTTTCTCTACCGCCTGTTTGTATTCCTTTCTTTTCAACCCATTTAATGCTTCTATATTCCATTTTCTAACTCGCCGCCCCTGCCTTATCTTTTTAAAACGTACGCTACATTTCATAACAACTAAATTGTGGTCTGAGTCCGCATCCGCTCCCGGGAAGCTGTGGGAATTTATCACACTGTTCCTAAACCTGTGTCTAACCAGGATATAATCTAGCTGATATCTTCCCGAGTCACCTGGCATTTTCCATGTATACCTGCGTCTTTTGTGGTGTCTGAACCAAGTGTTGGTGATAACTAACCCCTGTCTCCTGCAGAACTCAACTGCTTTCTCCCCGCGGTCATTCCTCGACCCTAAACCGTAGTCCCCCACCTCATCACCATCTCTTCCTTCGCCTACTGTCGCATTCCAATCCCCCATCACTATCAAATGTTTCCCTGCAGGAACACATGCAATCATGTCCTCTAACTGATCGTATATCCTATCGACCTCTTCTTCCTTATGGTTGCTCGGTGGCATGTATACCTGGATAATAACTAAGTTCGTCGGTTCTGCTTTTATCTCCACTAGTAGTATTCTATCATTTACCTGCTCTATGTTGACTACGCTTCTTCCTACCTCTTCATTTAATACTGTGGCAACCCCTCGTTGGCTCTCGTCCCCACCGCTGTATATTATTCTATACTTATCACTCCAGTAATCCCCGCTATCTTTCCATCTCACCTCGCATAGACCTAAAATATCTATATTTCCCCTTCCCATCTCTCGCTTAACATTCTCCAATTTCCCCGTCCTCATCATTGTCCTAACATTCCACGTTCCTATTCTAACTAATTTGGTCTTCTTCTCCTGCGTCTTCTGTCCTGCTGCTGCTGGTTTTCCCTTGCAAGGGTTTCGTGGGATGACGACCGCGGAAGCCTTGCCTCCCCCGCTGCCGGGCACGACACACGGCCGATTGGGCCGAGCCCCGTGGTTGCCAGGACTCAAAATATCTCTATTGTCCATCACATTGTTCTTGGGAATGATAATTGAGGTGGTTTCCCGTTGCCTTCCTCAATAGTGTTTTTAACGTGACACCATCACTTACTGGCCGCCCCACTGGGGTCAGACGCCATTGCAGCCGCCTCACTGAGGAACAGACGCTGCGTGGACTACCTTTCGTCTGGCTCCTAACCTTCGACCTACCTGGCATGGGTGACCCTACCAGGAGCAATTTTTATTACTCCCGCCAGTACAGCTCTAGGGGTCATCGGAACGCACAAGCCCTTCCACCACGTCAAGGTTGTAGTCCGGGGAGGGATATATATATATATATATATATATATATATATATATATATTTATATTTATTTATTTATTTATATTTATACATATATATTATATATATATATTTATATATATATTTATATTTATATAAATAGAGGCGTAGATTTTTAAAACATAGAAACGCAAAGATATGACACTCAGATATGTAAATTGACGTTTCGACGGATCGACCATCGCCATCAGATCCTTCTGACATTCTCACCAGAAGATTATGGTGAGAAGGTCAGAAGATTCCAATGACCAGAGGTAGGGAGAGTAGGTTAGGTAATCATACAACGCCATGAATGATAGGAGCATTGCGTTTCGTCAAACGATTAGCCAGAAGAAAGAGACAGGCTGCATTGGCCAAATACGCATTCAAACACGAAAAACCCGAATTACGGTGGAAAATATTTCTTCTCTTGGTATCTGCTAAATTCCGCTTTCCCAACCCCTACCATAAACGGCAAAAGCATGCTTACTAATTGTCCTTGGGATATGGTGGAATGGAAACTCACCGACTTGGATGCCCAGCCGCTCACTAATGCCCTGGTCCCAGGAGGGAGATCGTCCACCTCCCCCTGGGGAAGCTCCACCTTGTCGACGTATCTGCCAAACTTGAAGGGCTCCGTAACCTGGGAATGATTCACATGGGTTAAGCCACGTTCTATTTCAAGATGCAATCAAACACTGAATGAAGATAAATTGACCAGCGCAGGTAGTGGAGATGCATGTCCCAGTCGTAACGGTGGAAGACAAATGTTACATACGAAATGATTTTAGAAGTCCGATCAAGCACTAAACAGAACTTGGCTAGTAAAGTCCCTTGGATGAGCAACACTGTGTCCACTTAAAAGTTATCAAGCATCTCACCCGTTCGGCGCATTGCCAGTATTCATAATGCCCGTTGACAAAGGTGTCCTTAAGTACCATCATTCTACACTATACCATAGGAACTCTTATGTAAACAAAACCAGCTTCAATAAATAATCCTTAAATTACCCGCAATGCTTTATTGCAAAAAATTAACTTTTGAAACTTGAATTCCCATTTAAGTACTTGGACTCCCCCATGAAATTTCAGTGGCATTTAATGAGTCTGGTGAGATGCTAGCCTCACTAAATGAGCACTAGCCTCACATGATGATTTAGTGAGGCTAGCTAGATTCAGTGGCAGGCTACTGAGATGGTTTACGTCCGACTACGCTAATAATACATTATTCCGAATGTAATGTAATCACCTACTTCCACGTGCCACTTCCCTCACTTCTCCCCGCTTCCCAGCAATCTCACACTCCTTCCCCATACTCCCCGAACCACCCCTTTTCCGCCCACCCGCTAGCTAAAAAATCCTGATAAATACTATTTGAGACATCATTAAAAGCAAATAATGGCTGGTGACCTACCTTAATTATGGCTGCATCATAGTCCAGCGAGTTGGGATTGAACAGGGGATGTGTTTGGATCTCATCCACGTGGTGCGTGCCTAGCGTTGCGTTTAGAAATCTGCTCCCATCAAGGACTAAAATATTCGCAGGGTTCAGCCTAAAATGAGAGATGCATTACTTTTATATTACTCCACAAATAAATTTGAGGATTATTTCCCCATAGCATTTGACTTTACTGCTTTAGATTCCTAAATTACACATTGGTAGCATTGCCCAAAAAGTAAACATCGAAGAGAGCTACTTGCTTAAAGAAGGAAAAAATTAATTATGGTGTTTAGGAAAATTAGGCCTAAGTTTAGCATTGAAATTGGGGAGATCATCAATGAAGGAACTGATGTAGACATAAATGCCTGACCGGTTAGCGAATTATAATAGCTAGAAACCCAGACATCTAGATTTTCAACGAAATATTGAGGAGATAGGCGGGTACTCACCATGCAACACAGTGGGCGGTCGTTAGAATGTCATATTTCCCAAGAATGGCGCCGCTGCAGACATGGTTCCCGTTATACCGAATGTCCACCTGGAAGTAATGTCGGGCTTACGTCAGCAATTTAAACTTTTTCTTTTTCACGAGATCCACTTATTAAATGGAGAGATAAATTCAAAGACAAATGCTAGATCAAGTATGTTGTCCTGGGCAACCTGTTGCTAACAGATTCTTCTCAATGGATGAGAGATTAAATATATCCTTGACAATGTCAATTCAATGGAAAAAATATTGAGAATTGGATATCTCTGACAGTGCCCCTGGGAATTAAGTGATTTCATATTGAAATGATCCCATCCACAATTTCTATTTAAACTGAGGATTTGAGAAGGAGGACTAATTACCACACGGTGGTAATTAGTCCTCCTTCGAATCCAATAGAGGTTTGCGTAATAATATGGGTTTTTTCTTACCTGATTTAGTATTCACCACAGATATAATGTAAAAAAAACTCGCTCTCTTCCATCATTTTGATCATTAACCGTTGGGATAAGTCTTACCTGGTAGAATAAGTTGTATGGATCCGTTTCCCCTGCATCAATGGCATTTCCTTTTAGCATCGGCCTGTGGATTGACATTACGCGTCCTAAAAAATGAAATGAAATTGAAAGCATGCTGAATAGTTAATATAAACTCTGATTGACAATCATGAATGCAATTATGTTTAATATTGAGGAGGAATATATATTATGAGCTAAACAAGGCTAAAATCAATATTTATTGAATTAAAATGGGAAAGATTTATTAAAATCGGCGAAAAGAGGGTTGTCACAGGATGATAATGTATCTAATTAAAATGTGGCCAAATTGCCTTAGTGTTAATTATCAGTGTATAGGCTATTGATAAAATGTTGCAATGTGTAAGACTTGGATAAATTAAACGTAAATCGGGTATGGGCCCTGGTGAATAACAAATTCAAGCCTTCCTCAATTTCACCTTCGAAATGTTAACGTTAAAAATAGTATATATATATATATATATATATATATATATATATATATATATATGCACGAGTCGGCCATCGAAACATCGGCCACCATGGAGCCCATGACCCAATGGAAGGCCCGGGAGAACTTCATTAAATATATATATATATATATATATATATATATATATATATATATATATACATATATATATATATATATATATATATATATATATATATATATATATACACACATATATATATACATATATATATATATTTATTTATTTATTCATTATAAACATAGAGTTACGCAAAATCAAGTACAAAGAGTTAAACAATAAATTGTGGTGGGCAACAAATAAAGAAAAAGTAGCATGGTGGAAGACAGTGCGAGGATATAGAAAGTTTGCAGGGGAAGAATGAAATTTGTCCGCTGCACAGCAAAGTTAAATCTTTATCGGGAAGTAGGAAAGGGAGATCTATGCTAACAGTTAGAGATAAGGCGGGTAAGGTAATGGTTGACGCAGGAAAGATCCAAGAGAGATGGAAGGAGTATATAGAAGAACTGTATAGTAAAGAATTTAGACCAATAAAGTTAGACATAGAAAAGGAACATGACGTAAAGGAAGATGGCTTAGGTCCAGGCATACTCGACGATGACATAGAAAGGGCATTAAGGGAGATGAAGCTAAATAAGGCCGTGGGGTGGATAACATCCCTGCGGGACTACTCAAATGTTTAGGAAAAGTGGGAGGAAGAGGCTATATGGGATGTTTCGTAGTATATATGAAAAAGGAAACTGGCCGGAAGACTTTGTGAGAGCAGTTTTAGTTCCTATTCGAAAAAGGTAAAGGCTACATCAGGTGAGGCCTACAGGAAAAAAAGTTTGATATCCAGCGCAGCTTAAGTTGTTCTCAGGATCATGAACCAAAGGATAGAGAGTAGGGCAAATGATTACTTGGAGGATGATCAGTTTTGGTTTAAGAAGGGGAGTGGTACTCTTGATGCCATTGCAGTATTGAGATTATTAATCGAGAGGAATATAGAATACCACCAGGAAGCATTTGCCTGTTTCGGAGATTTCGAAAAAGCGTTTGATAGAGTGAATTTGGAAAAACCGATCAGTATATTGCAGGAAAGAGGAATAGATTGGAGGGAAACGAGGCTAATCCGCAACCTGTACATGTCTCAGACTGCTCAGGTGCGAGTGGGGAACGGGAAGTCCGGATTGGCAATTTTAGGAAGAGGTGTAAGGCAGGGTTGCCCATTATCACCGTTGCTTTTCAACCTGTATGCAGAGGAAATGATTAAAGAGGCATGGGAATAACTGGAGGTAGGAATAAAAGAGGGGGCGGGGAATTCGTAAAATTGGCTAGGTTTGCTGATGTCAAAGCTTTAGTGTATCAGTCAGCCAAGGGGTTGCAAGCATTGCTGAGTGAATTGGAAATTCAGTGCGACAGGTATAGGATGAGAATTAATATTAATAAAACAAAGGTTATACGATTTTCTAGAAAGAAAAAGGTTAAGCTAAACATCGAAATAGGAGGGCAAAAACTAGAGCAGGTAGAACGGTTTACGTATCTCGGAAGTGTTTTGGACCAACACGGTCAATGTAGTAGGGACGTAAGGAGAAGAACTGCGCGAGGCAAGGAGGCTTTTACAAGGAGGAGGGAGTATGAGAGGGACGTTGAATAAGGATATTAAGAAAAGACTCGTAAAAACTTTGAAGTAAAGCGTAGCTTTGTACTGTACGGCGGAAACGTGGTCATTGAAGCAGGAGGATAGACGTAGACTGGAGGCTTTTGAAATGTGGGTGTGGAGTAGAAAGGAGAAGGTGAAATGGACAGAGAAGAAAACAAACGAGGAAGCACTTGGTATGGTGAGCGAAGAGAGGGGTTTGTTGGGAGAAATCCTATGGAGTCAGGAAAAGTGGATGAAATGGGTATTTACCGGCAGCGGGATGTTGAAGACTGTAATTGAGGGGAGAATGTTAGGCAAACGAGGAAAGGGTAGGAAGAGGATAGGCATGTTGGACGGGATGAAGGTAGGAAGGCAGTTCTCAGAGATAAAGAGAGACCTGATGTAGAGTAGGAGGAGGGAATTTGTGTTTTGTTAGGAGTAATAAAATATTTATTTGGTAGTTGTTTCCATCCAAAAACCTACCTTAAACAATATAATACCTTAAAATATATGTATACATATATATACACACACATCGGTTCGGCGAAAAAATATACCTGTACCGTGTATACATACTATATGCCCCAGTGGCGGCGGGGTTATGTCCTCGTCTAACAACCCAGATTTCGCGGGATCTCGGCTTGGTGGTTTTTCCTCCGCCTAGGGCTTGGATGTATGTAATTTTCAAATTGTTATATCATTGTTCAAATTCCGATGTAAAGGTCGAAGTGCTGTTTCCGGACTGAAGTAGAATAAATAATATATATGTAAAGGGAAATTTTTCCCTTTGCTGGCTTGCCACCCTGCACTCTTCGAAAAAATCCCCTCGTGCATGAACGACATACCCTATTGACAGTAAGTTAGGAAATTGTACATTTTCATTATTTATAAAAATCGATGCCGAAAAATATAAATGGTTATTTTACTCTATTCATTAGTTCAATATATTCTGATAAAATAGCAGTAAAAATGTATATTTTCCTTTTCTCGCCTTTCTTGATCTACATTACCTTCTCGTATTCATATCCCAAAATGCATGGCGAACAGTCAACAAAATATTTTGCGGAAGCTAACCTCGATGACGATATCTCTCGAAATTCAACATAATTCCGTCCAAGATGACATTCCAAAAACACTCCTTTGCAATGGTTTACAATCCATTCCTAGCACACCCTTTTACTTTATTGAAGATAAAACGAGAAGATGATTGAAAATAATCATTTTTTTCAATCAATCAGACAGTCTTTGACTTGTTGTGTAATAAAGCATGGCAGAATAATAGTAACTTCGCGAATATAATGCGGAATCGTAGATTTGATGGAAGTAAAACTATAATTCTTTCTTTTTGCAATGCATCGGTCTTGCCGTTCCAACTATGAGGGGCTCTATGTAAATGATACGAAATGAAAAATTCTTTCAATATATCAGGTGCACTATAAGGATTGTTTGAAAGGAAATATTTTTAGGGATTTTTTTAATATCTCCACAGAGTAAAATAATGCACAATTAAACGCTATAACATGGAAGTAACTTAGAATGCCCGGGTCGAAGAATATAAACGCGATGAATGCCCGTAATAAACAAGAAAACATGTACCATCATATAAAACATGCAAAATTAATTATTCCTTAGTAAATTGAAATCCTTTTGGCTTCTTTTTATAATTAATAGAAAATTGATTTTCAATCTCCTCTCCCTGTTCTGAATGTTATTGTTACAAAGAGAGCACAACTCACCCCAGCAAATGGAAAATAGAACGGCGATGACAAAGACTGATGTGGCCATGGCTTCGATTCTGACAACTCGGGATGTCGACGGAACTGGATCTCCTCGGTGAATGACTCTGTGTGTGCGATGATGAGTTTATATTATACCGTGTGTGCTGTGGGGTTGATAAGTAAAATGCAAGGTCAGAGGTGACACTGCTCGCATATACTCTGACTTGCGCGATCGGTTGGATTTTATCAGAGATATTCGATTGGACGCTAGCGCGCAAATAAGGAAAATATGAAGGAAATCCAGTCCTAATCACAATTATGTGTAACTGGACGCTATCACGAGGCAGGAAGGAGGAAGTTAATTGCTGACCCTTAGTCCCCAACTAGTAGCCATTATGAGAAATATGCCACATGGATATGAATCTTAAAAATATATTGATGTAATCTGGTGGACAAGGAGATCTCACAAGGATATGTGGCGTGCCGTTGAAGTTCTCAGATTAAGGGTCCCTGACTTCCAGTAAATCGTATTGTGCAACCTCCCGTAATTACTTGGAACTAATAGGATATTCGATTAAAAAAGTATACTGAATTTGGGAAATTATAGGCCTTCTTCGCCAATTCTAGGTACCTTTACACAGAGACATGGAGGAAAAATCATTTCAGGAGACCTTTCTAGTTTCGTAGTGAAATTCGACCCTTTCTCCAACTCCGACGGTATTTTATCAAATAAATGTTGTCAGAGATTCTACACTGACTGAATGATTAAAGCATCTTTTACAATATTTTCCCTCACCGAAAATTAAAATAAAGCATTATAACAGCGTTAATATTTTTCATGATAAAATTACATTTTTATAATATAATAGCCTATTAATACTACCGCCCTCTGATTTACTTCACTGGCTTAACGTTTTGCTTAAATGCGATTCGTATATTTTACTGATGGAAGTGACTATATACAACATTTTATTAAATTAACTTTTTAAAAGTTTTACATGTATACCTATATTTTACAACCATACATATATACCAATTCTGTTATAATCCTTTAATCGAAAATAAGAATATCGTTTTTAGGATTTCCTCGTCAGAAAATACTTTGTTGATGATTTCGTTTTCACTATTTTTTAATTCTACATTTAAAGAATATTTACAGTGCAGAAAATAGATTTTTTGGGCGATTTTAAAAATGGGATGCCTGTCCGTCCAACATCTTTTTTTATGTATACACTGTACTTTTCCCTTGCTCTCATTACTGTTGCCGCGTCACCTATCATTCTCTCACGTTTCTTTGCAAACAGAAATCACCCCTCTTCATGCTGTTCCCATGACACCTGACGTTTGTCTTACCTATAGCGCTCCTCATTAGGATTTTCTCCTCTCGCCATCAAATTACATCATTTCTCTTAAAAGCCTGTCCTTTATGCTTTGCCTTGATATTAATAGGGATTTTGTTAATATTTTTAAACACAATAGTGGAGACATTATCATATAGTAATACGTGAGTGAACACTTATTTCTATTATATTACGTTTACAATTCATTCAGATCTCTCCTCTGAATGTTTATGAATATTGACATTACCTTTTACTATTTAATTAAATATAATATTTAGTTTTTGGGCTTGGAGTACTATATAAAAATTGGGGTAGCTATCTACATTCTATATCAGGTCATTTCTCATCCTCATTTCTAATTCGATTAATGGCTTCTGATATCTTCTACCGACATTCGTGTTTTGATTTTTGAAGAATTTCCACAAAGCTGAGAATATCAAAGAATCTAGGACGCGTTTAGAAGGAGAGGTAAAGAGAAATAAACTAAGTATTCACTCAATAGCTTATTAGGATTAACATTTAATTTAGTCGATATTTCAAAAGAAAGAAGGAAAAACATCGCTTTTTTTCTTTTTCAGTGGAACTCTCTTCCAAAAAGTTTCTCTTGGATGTCATCCAACCCAACCGATCATTAGTTAATTCTTATTTTTGTTTATAACTTCTGAAATGTTTACGCCATGAAGGGTCGCATACATTCCCGTTCCCTTTCCTCTCCTTCCTTTAATTTAACCCTCTTGCACAGTTCTACGAGTATCATACTTGTAGTCAACAGTCAGATGCTCAAAATCCGTCGTCCCAATAATTATTCTGATGCTGCCAAACACATAGATAATCCTCTTTCCCCTACTTTCTCGCTACAGCCTCCATTCCCGGTTAGCAGGCACCACGAATAATAAAACGACTCCAAGCCCATTCATTTAGTTCCTTTCTTTTTAGTGAAACGTTGAGCATGATAACTCAAGAGAGTGGGTGACAGGCATTTAACCCAGTGTCATTCTAGGATACAAACCAAACTGTCTCATTATTCGAAGAATTGTGAAACTATAACCGAACCATCTTCTGATTTTCAATATAAGGGAATGAAATCCCAACGCACAAATCATTCATCTTAATAATAACCCGAACCCGGAATTCAAGATTCCCCTGAGTTCCGGTCCCGGTGAATGCAAACTTTTTGCATTTCGAACATGGGGAAATTTGTACATTTCCATATCTCATAGTTTTCTTTTTCCGCCAATCCGTACTCCGAGAAGGCAGTTGGCACTTGGTATTGATAGAAGGGGTTTTGCTATCCTCGGTCGTTGTTCTAACAAGTACTCACCCATCTCGGTACAAACTGTAGCTGTACGTTGGGGATTTATATTCGTATACCCTAAAAGGGAATCTCCCTTGTTTCCAGCTAGGATATCACCAGAAAGTGCAGCACTTTTGAACACATCCTATATAGGTTGTTTCCCTATAATGACTAGTAAGAGTTATTAATAAACGATAGTTTTCTTATTCTTTCAAACTTTTTCACTTGACACAATTTGATTTTCAATGCGATGGTTCAAGAAATAAAACTGGTACATTTATCTGACGGATTCCCAGAGCCCGATTAATTCGTGTCTTTGTGGCGATGAAATATTAGGGTAGATTTTGTAAGAAAAGGTTTCATGAAGAATCCATGTTTTTGTAATAACCCTGTTTTGGCATAGTTAAATATAACTTAGATCATTTAAATATATTCAGTAGTTTTCACATTTAGTATATTTCAAACGAAAAACCAAAAAATATTTTACACTAAGGATTCATTTCCTATAACTGCACGGCTTCTTCGCCTAATCCAGATCGCTTACAAGAGATAAACCAATCGTATTCCGCAGAATTGGTTCAAAATAATATGTGATAATTATGAGCGAAAAAATTCTTAACCTATCGCGGAATGTCTACGAGCATCGTAGGAAACGTGGTCAGCAAGCAAGGTCACCCCCTATGCGATAACGGGCAGTTGCAGTTGCTTATCATGAATGCTCAGGAAAAATGAATCAAGAGACTCCGTGCCATCATTGGTCAGAGGCTAGAGAAGGAAAATAAAGGAGGAAGAGAGTTCATATTCAACTGACGATATAAATACGGGCCCTCCATTCGTACGGCAATCGTCCAGGCATACAGGAGAGGAAGAGATTTGTGTTTCAACTCAACCGATTCACGCAGCAACTACTTCCACCATGAAGTCCGCATTTTTTGTTTTGGCATTTGCTTTGGGTGAGTTGATTCACTATTTCGACTTTAAAGAGTTAAATTGTCCCCGATGTGCAAGCCCTAAAATTTCATTTAAAATACTTGTATCCCTGAATATTGAGATGAGGATTTATTTTATTTAAAAACTACTATATGATTAACTATCTAACCATTTCTTAAATGAGGGAGTGCGATACGACACGATAATACTCTATACACACATATATGATATTATTGTACAATGATATTTATTTAGAATCAGAATGACTTTTCCAGTTCTTTCAACAAATATATATTTTCAAAGAACGTGCGGGCGAACGCGCGACAGTAACTTCAACGCAGTCATCCGCTAATGCGCATTAGAATGTCAACATTTCTAAGGGTAAAAAACATTCCCAATTAGCTGGATGATCCTCATGCATTGATGTTAATTCAACGTGAATTTGTTTTCCGTAAAATATGTATAGGAATATCGATATGCTATCGAGAAGTAGAGATATATAATTAGTATTGTTGTTCGACCAATGTCTCGAATCCTTATTTAATGAGTATTGAGATGGAAATCAAACTTATTCACCTCCTCCTGCTTGCTACTTTTCCATGTTGTCTTCACTTGAATCACGTTGTAAACTTTTGCCACCCTTTCCCACCTGATTTTCTCGGAATATTATCACTCATAGGATAGGCTACATTTTGATTAAAAAGGGACTCTTGACGACAATGTGAGTATTTCGTAAATTCGCGGCGTTATCTCATGTATTTCTAATGAATGGCCAAAGAGTGAATAGGTTCATTTCTGAGAACCTTTGGTAAATACATCCTGCAGAACTTTGACCTTTTCTTAGGTTTCGTCAATGCCAATAGCAGAGTTAACGATTATTCCACCCGAAATTAGGGATATTGTTTAATAAGATGCCTTTCCAAGGTTTAAAGCCTGCTCTTCGAAGATAAAATAAAAAATGTTAAACATTTTATGAGCTAACCGCGACGGAAATTATTGTTTATGGATTTTCTCGATTAAAAATGTTTATCTGTGCATGAAATGAAAACATCTCCCGTGAGTGAAACATTAATCTGTTATATTATTCTTAGTTTCAGTGTCCTTGGATGCCCGTGCTGTGTCACAAGAGGATATTCCCATTCACGTAAGTCTCCCGCTGATAAAAGATCTAATAGAAAGAAAAGGACGCGACTGCGTTATTCCACCCAAAATTTTAAACTTACCAAACGGTATTCAATACATAGTTTCATCATCTTGTCTGAACTGGCATCAGGTTTAAACTCGGGTCATAACATTCAAATATTATGCGGACTAAACAAAGATGCTGTTTGCTTTTCATAATGTAGACGTTCTACAAAGTCAGGCCTAAATTTTCAATTGTATTTTATAGGATTACTAACATTAAAGAACTATCGCTCTAGATGTGATATGAGATGTAAATATAAATTTTCCTAAATCTCTGGCCTATTTACAAATGAAGTGGAATATTTGAAATATCACGAATGACATTTTACTGTGAGACTTGCGGAGATACAAGGAAAGTGGACACCCAATGGAATAATGAGATAACAATGATGGTTGACCTGTACGTCTCATTGAGTAGTGATTTATAATAAGTAATGTTGGAGAAATGTCCCGAGTCCTTATTTAATGAATATTGAGATGCAAACTGTAACACAAGTAATGAGAGAAGATGCCATTATTCCCTTGAGGTAAATAAGATACGTATGATTGAATATGTAGTAAAAGAGAGGAGGTCTATGGAGCGGGTTCGATGTGTCTTGTACTCAAGAACCTCCATGGGTTGTTCGACGGTTTTTAGAAATGTGGTAATCCTAATGGTTCCAATTAAGAACTCTCCTCATCTTCACACCGACGCTTGATTTGATAATTGACATTCTCCAGGCATCCGTCCGGTTCATGGGACAGCACAGGTGCAGCGGCGCTGTGATTGGAGACTCGTTGGTCTTGACTCCCGCGCAGTGCGTCCAAACGTGAGTACCTAATGCTTCATTTTAATTTACAATGTCTGAAAATAAGAATGCACTGTGTATAAAGCCGTTACGAATCGAGGAAAAAAGTATACCTTACTCTATGAAAGTACTGTGAAAAATTTAAACTTAGATGTTCAAACTAAACTTTAATTTATTTGGGATCATCTCGGGTAAAAGTGTTTTCGGTGCAATTGGTGACATGCGCGAGAATTACCCAGGGGCTTTACTCTATGTTCCTCTCCGTTTCCGTCTCTTGAAGGGCACAAACGGACTATTTGGAAGTGGCCGTTGGTCTCCAAAAGGAAGCGTTGCATCAGGTCTCACACGTCACCTTGCACCCTCGGTATGATCCCTTCAACAAGGATTTCGATTTGGCTGTCGTCAAGGTGCGTATTACAACCTGCTACTCCGGAAATGTTTCTCAAACAATAAAACATATTCATCTGAAGACATCACTAATTTAACGAGATTGCTCCCGATCTTTTATCGCAATTACTTTTGGGCGAATATTTTCGAGTTCTACGATAAATCAACAGCAGTTGTCAGATAATTTATTACTGAACATAATCAAGACAGTGGTGGAGGACTTTTCGTCTAGCTAATAAACTCTGATTCCTCCATCTAAATTATTAATTTACATGGGAACGTAAATTTTACCTAAATGAATTGCCTTATACATGGCCCCAACATCATATTAGTGCACTCTTCAATGGAGATCGCATTGGCATTGCACCCATTTACCCGGAATTATTATTCGCTTTGACGATAATTATTTTAATTATTCTATTCTATATACTATTTTTGACTGCAAATCAAATTATTGGAAACATTAAGTAGATTGAAAGGGCCGAATAATATGTAGAAAGAATCCTTATTTTCAAATGTATTCCATATTTGCATGACCTGCGAAAATTTTTCAGGCACGCTCGAAAAAGGTTGCATCGATCAAATTTCCTTCCAAAGCCTAATATATAAAATACACTAAATCAAATATCCTTTGTCTAAAGAATATCCTTTTAAATTCAACAAAAGCATTTTTCTCAGCGCATCCGAATTTATGACTAATATTTTAAATGTAATAACTTCATTCCATTGGACGCATTGCTCTTCTGGCCCCACAGAAGCGAGCCAAAATGTTAACTCCATCACGGTGGAATGTATGCTACACATCAAATTGCTTTTCCTTTTCAGGTCGAATCACCATTCAGCATTGTGAACTATGATCCTAATGTAAACCTGGCAAATGGAGTGTTCAACGAAACCGCTTCGAACGATCCAGCCTCTACCTTCGAATGGCACGCCGAAAATGTACAGTGGCGCATTCTTTGAACCTTGAATCAATGCACATTCCCCCGGATTATAATGCAGTCTAGTTGGTATTTCCACAAGAATAACTTGCATGGGTGAAAGTTCTTCTACATTGTAGCGACTAGGCGAAAGGAAAAACAAGTTGGGATGCATGCGAACCCATTTACCGCAGTCTAATATAGGATTATTTAGTCAATTTTCATTATTATTACGATTTTTCCAGATTTCGCGGTTTGAACGTCAAAATATTTGTGACATTATGTATTCGTTAACATTGCATCTCTTAATTAATATCAACACTATATGCAATATTTCAGAGCCAACTCTCAGTAAAACAAGCGGACAATATGGACGACCTCAACTGTGCAACCGTTCCCAAGACTACCTGCCGACTGCTGTGCCTCCGATCTCAAGGCCTTCACGTAAGTCTTTTATATATGTTTCTGCAAATAATTATTCATTTTTATTAAGAAATATTCTCAGACGTTTCAAACTTCTACCATCATTATGCCATAGGAGTAACTTATTTTCGGAAATCTTTTTCGGTGGTAATTAAAAGGAGTATGTTAAGAAAATGAGGAGAAAGTGTGAACGAAATTATTTGGAAGGAATGAAGTGATTCATAAGCAATTGAATACTGAACTGACGAAAGTTCAATGTAGTGTCAGCGTGGCTACCTGCGTGTTTCCCATACATAAGGTCTAGAAACATTTTCCTCTCGTTGTGTACGTGAAACGTATTTAAAATTTAAGTTAATTATTTTTTATTTTAATTTATCTACCGAAACAGAATCAGTGTCATGTTCTGCTAAATTCTACATTAATATTTGGCTAGAAATACCTTTTGATTCTGCAATTTTATTATTCTAGTTTTTGCCGCTACAAATTTTCAATATCTCACTCAAGTTCAAAGGAGTTGATCCCTGTAAGGTTCTCAGCGTGGAAGCCTTCGTGAAAAAATCGTTCTTATACCGACTGCTTTTTCATTCTCTCTCAATCAAGACTCCATTTGCCACCCATTCCCTAATACTTTGGCCGTAATAATCCCCTCACTATGTATCTAGGTGTCAAGTAGAACCATCGAAGTAGCTTGCCGTGTGAAGGTTAAGTTTGAATTTGTTCGTACTTTAAGTAAAATATTCCGTCGACACATGAGCATACCGTTCGATTAGGAGATTTTCTCTCTCTGGGGAAGTCTCTGTGACTACCATTTCAAATTGTCCTCCTCTGTTATATAGGGTGACATTGGCGCACCCCTGGTCTCCGGGGGACAGCTCCACGGGATTCTGGTGGGCAAAGAAGACGCCGACCAGCCGGGATCCGCCGTGGGCATTTACCATCGTGTGTATCCCTACGTGGACTCCTTCGTGGCGGACAAGCGGGCGGTCAGCGACGCCGTTAAGGAGAAAGTGTGCTCAGCTCTACGGTACCTCATCGAGTACATTCGGAATCACCCCTTAATCCCAGCCATCATTAGGACAGCACTCGAATACCTCCTCAAATATATGAAATGTTAATACGACATAAATACTTCAATCGTACACAATACTTATCTTTCATGGAAAACATCTGTTACCGAAATATTTGTACTATTTAAATTAAGATTTCATCATTAACCCATCTCATAATAAAATAATTACTGCTTATTGGAAGTAAAATTAATACTTTCCTGAAAATGTATGCATAAAATAAACATTGCCTTCCCTTTTTACATTCCATGTTCTAATTTTTTCCATCAAAATGTATTAATTGCAATTCAGTTTCTTAATCGATGAAAGCTTTTCATTTTCAGCCGTTTAAATTAATATCGGAATGAGACTGTCCACTCACGTTTGGCCTTCTATGTTAACCCCAAAACTATAGTAATATGGACTGTTTTTGCTCATCCAAGCTATTATGTCAATGCGACTTGCGTTTCCTGTTCCCCGTCTTGCTATTCTTAAGTTGACCCTTTACAGTCTATAGGTAGTCTAATAATATTTCATTTCGATC
Source organism: Hetaerina americana (assembly GCF_022747635.1). NCBI lineage: Eukaryota > Metazoa > Arthropoda > Insecta > Odonata > Calopterygidae > Hetaerina > Hetaerina americana. Next base: position 5,968,410 of record NW_027287095.1, read on the forward strand.
ATATTTTATACTTTTATAGTCGACCGACATTTACACAAATGAGTGATTGAGGACGCATTCCGACAGAGCTGAGAGTCATAGAATTCTGAGAGAAAATACTCAGGTTGAGGGTACCTCCCGAAAATATGTCAAACATTAAATAATAAATGGCAACCCCCGAAAATATGAAAAAAATAAGCAATCGTATTAGGGTTGTTTATGTTTGCCATATTTTCTGCGTTTTTCATTTATTAGTGGACCTAGGGAGGTCCATCGACAACGTCGATTGTATCAAAATGTTAAATATAGATACTAGAATCACAGGAATTGAACAAAAACGGAGAAAGATGATCAAGATTAACTAGAATCAGGCATTATCCATTAAAATGAAACACAGAAGGGAATGTGAAAATAAAATAAAAATAATAAGAGTACGTTTTCTCTTTAGCTCGATTATCAAGAGCATCAGCCCGGAGGAAAATAGACCAATAATAATACAATTGTGTGTGGACAGTCTGACATTTAATTAGGATTTATTAAAAGAACTCTTGTTAAGGTGATGAAAGGGTCCAAGAAAATTTTACTTTTCGTTGGTTTGGCATTATTTACAATATCCTGCAAGTATATAAGATCCTCGCGAAGTTGAATTGATTGCCGTATTAGACCGCGTACAGCGTCGAGGAGGTAGATTTGTAAGACTTTGTAATGATAAACTGAGTAGCTTATCAAAATTATTAGAAGAGCTCAGCTTGTAATAGTTCACGGAGGGAAGGTTCAATTACTTATTGAATCTCTTGGATTAATTGGAAGGAGGTCCCTTTAGCAATTATATCGGAAATATATATTATTAACTCAATTGTTTTAGGAAAGGAGAGATCATGTGAATAATATTAGAGTGACTAAGTGTAGAACAGGTAGGAGTAGGGTGCCATTTTTCCCAAGAACGAGAAGGGATCAGAATGACGTTTTCCAACCGATCTATGGGGGGTGGGATGTCTTTAGGGTTAAAAATATTCTGGTGTGTATTCACCCCCAGCCACACACCTTGGCGATGACTTGATGGAAGATACCAATAATTTCTTGATACGTTAGGTGGCCCGAGATTAAAACTACCAAAGAATGAAATTTGTGCTAAAGGTTATTTATATATTCTGGACGCGACAGGATAGGAAAAAATTCAGGGGTTTTGTAATTTGGGTATTCTTCCAAACCCTGCATTTGATGCTAAATAATATCATATAATGAATGCTTTGGAATACCCTTGGTGTTCCTCACTATCACGCTTCTTCCAAAGCAGTCATTATAAACATTTTCTTAATAATATTTTTATCATCCTCCTCAACCTCTTCCAGACGGAGTGACGTTTGACCACACTAGTAATGATGGTGAACATGTGATTACGCATGTCACATATCGAATCGGAGTCGCAATGCAAACACTTTATTTTCAACGCACCATCGCTAAGAAGGAGAGGAAATTTGATTCACCGATTGAACCAAAGGAAAGTAGACATCGGAGGCACCGCATTTTCCGATATTAATAGCTATTCCTTTTAAAAAATGTTATCAAATATTTTATTTTACACTACACACGGTTTATTAATGCACAACTTTATAGTTAATTACCCCCCAAGGTAATTGCAATAAATGAGTGATATCGAACGTAAAATGCACCATCGGAATGCAACTCGTGGAAAGGGATGTTGTACTCGCACCATTTGTACCGTCAACATCTCGATCGGCAAGAGAAGGTGATCGGATTTACTAATCACTGTTGTAAATCTAAATATATTAAGAGCGCATAGATTCCATATTCTTTGTTTTTTCATCAAAAAAGTTAACATTTCTATTATTTAACAATGCAGCAGGGGAACACCTTATTGCAATCAGATAGTAAGAGCTTAGGTGACCTTGGTAGGGCATGAATCAAAATAGCCACGGTCAGCGTCTGACGACGAGACCCAGTCGTACGTCATTGATTGCGTTGCCAGTTACTTCGATGTCACAGGGCGATTGTACGTCAATAAATTATCTTACGCCGCGACAGTGACGAACGCGGACCAGATTACAGAAAATATTCCATTCCAGTAATATAAGGAGAAAACAATAGTGAAGCGGCAATGCAATAAATGCGTGACATCGAGAGTAAAACCAACCATCGAAATGCAACTGGTGAACAGGAATGTTGTACTTACACCATTTGTACCGTCAACATCCCGATCGACAAGGGAAGGTGATCGGATTCACTAATCACTGTTGTAAACCTCAATATATTAAGAGCGCGTAAGCTCCATTTTCTATGTATTTGTATCAAAAAAGTTAGAATTTCCATTATTTAACAGTGCTGCGTGCGAAAACTTGATTACAATCGGATAGCAAGAGCTTAGGTGACCTTGGTAGGGCATGAATCAAAATAGCCACGGTCAGCGTCTGATGACGAGACCCAGTCGTACGTCATTGATTGCGTTTCCAGTTCCATTGCTTCGATGTGACAGGGTGATTGTACGTCAATATATCATCTTACGCCACGACAATGACGAAAGCGGAAAAGAATACAGGTAATATTTCATTCCAGTAATATGAGGAGGAAAGAATAGTGAAGTGGACAACTTGCTTGCCCTTTCTCTAGTGAAAGGTTTAGCTCACAGCGTGCCTAATTAAGAATTATCGAGGGAATTCTCGTTTTAATGTTTTTTATGTTCAGTTCAGAGTTTAACGTGCCCAATTAACATAAACAATGATGTAATTTGATTATTAAATACCTTTTCCGAAAACAAAAACTTGTTCAACAATGCATGCAATTATAAATTGAGAAGTTCACGGTGCATATTTATAAGGCAAGATCATTGGATAAATTGAATTTGATAGAGTTGCTTTTCCCAGGAAAACGGAACCAGAAAACAGAAAATATTGCAGTCGAGCTATTTAAGGAGGAAACAAAGTGAAACGCCCACCTTCCCATCCATTTTGCAGTGAACTGTACAGTTCCATCATCGCTTAATGGAATACGCTTCGCCCAATCACATAGCATTTTGTGTATCACAAACAAGTGAATAGAGCAAACATTGGCAATATCCGTAATTTGAAGAGTCCCCACAAAACTATTCGTTTCTCACCAGTGTCAATGATCAAAAGTTCGAGCTTGCAGCCCATGAAACTTCAACTGTAAGAAATCATACAAGAACATTAAATAAAGAAATGTATAATGTGCCCAATCCACGGAACCACAGCCAAAGAATTTGCTAATAAAATACCTTTTCTTGAAAAAACCAAAGTGCTCCACAACAAATGATACCAGGAAGGCTAAAAGTCGCAATTCATGTTGGTAAGTGAGCATCCCTGGAGAAATTGACATTGACATTGTAGTTTTTCCAGAAAAACGTAAGATATTCAAATTATTACCGTTGTGAGTTTTTCTACGTAGCCATTGATAAAGTATAAATTAGTATTTTCTTAGGTATTCATAATATTTACCATATCATATATTAGGCTAAAAGTTTCCACATAGCCTTGACTTTTACCGAACTTCGTTTGCTACTCAAAGACTTACGAAACTATTTGATACAGAAAGAGTATGTATATATGGATATATTCAAGGAGTTAGGTGTTAGGAGTTATTGGATGCATTTCAGGCAAATTATTTACTGTATTCGATAGTCGAGGATGATAGAGATATAAGCTAATGCCAAAGATCAGCAATGATAAGCAGAAGAATACGTTTGTTCAGCACGAAGCATGCTTGCTATGTTAATTATTTCATCGTTAAATACTGAGGAAAATGACATCAAGCACATCATTACAGACAGCATAGTAGAAGAGAAGTGACTGGAAGTTGAACAAGAAAAAGCAGTTCATTGGCGGCATAGGATGCCATAAACACGTAAAAACATAACATACATGTAAAAGCAATCATACTTATAAAAGGATTCTTTCCCTTTGGAGTAAGGCTAAACCAAAAGCATTCATCTTACGATAGGTGCTCAATGAAGTACGATCATGTATGCACGATATTATTCCCACAATACGTTTAAAACTTAAATTTCAGTAATGTTGTCAAGCTGCTCTAAGCTTGTTGGTAAAAGATCTTTACCATACAGTTCTTCTATATATTTCTTCCATTTATTTTGTATTTTTTCTGTTTCAACTAATATCTAACCCGAATTACCATAATTTGAACACAAATCTTCCCTTCTTATTTCCCGATTGTGTTTTAACCTTCTTGTATAATGAACCAGTTTCACCCTTCCTCTGCAACCTTTCCATACCCTCCCCCTGCGTCTTCCACCATACTTCTTTTCCTTTACTTGTTACCTACCTTAATTAATTATTTCACTCTTTACAATTCCTTCTGCCTAAACCTGTGTTAATATTTTTACATTTCTTTCGTCTAGCTTTCCAATCATTTCATCCGTGATCCATGGTTTCCTTTTCGTTTTCTCATAAACGGTTTGTATTTTTTCTTTTGCGGCTTCATCCCTCTTTTGATGTTCCCATTTTTCCTCGAAAGTACTCCGTTATTTTCTATTTCCCAACCTGCCGCCCCCGCCTTCCGCATCCACTCCCGGCAAACTGTGCGAATTGATCACACTGTTCCTAAATCTGTGTCTAGCCACAATATAATGTAACTGATACCTTTATAGGTAATTTGGCATTTTCCATGTACACCTGCGTCTTTTGTGGTGTCTAAACCAAGTGTTGGTGATGACTAACCCCTGTCTCCTGCAGAACTCAATTGCTTTCTCCCCGCGGTCATTCCTCGTACCTAAACCGTAGTCCCCCACTTCATCACCATCTCTTCCTTCGTCTACCGTCGCATTCCAATCCCCCATCACTATCAAATTTTTCCCTCCAGGAACACATGCGATTACATCCTCCGCCTGATCGTATCGACTTCTTCTGCCTTGTGATTGGCCATAACGATGACCAAGTTCGCTAGTTCTGCTTTTATTTGTGCTATTAAGAGTGTACCCGTTCCTTGCTCTATGTTAACTACGATTCTTCCTACCATTTTATTCAATATTATGGTCAACCCTGGTTGACTCTCGTTCCCTCTGCCACATATTACCCTACTACTATCACTCCAGTAATGCCCGCTACCCTTCCATTTCACCTCGCATAGACCTAAAATATCTATTTTTCCCCTTTCCATCTCTCGCTTAATATTCTCTAATTTTTCTGTCCTCATTATTACTTTGCAAGAGAGAGTGGAGGGTGGGGGGGTCTTTCCAAGAGGGAGTGGGAGGGTGGGGGAGACGAATCGACGAGGTGAAAATTTCAGGTTGAATAACTGGGAAATATAATCGCATTTAAGGCAGAGGGGAGATCGTGATGGTGCGGGGGCTAACGTACTGGCTTCCCACCCAGAGGGCCCGGGTTCAAATCCCGGCGGTGTTGAATATTTTTCAGAGGTATCTCGATCCCTACTTGAGGTGCTATGTGGAGGGCACTTTGATTGAGTACGCCGTCCATCGGATGGGACGTTAAGCTGCGGACCCCTTGGCGCCTTTCGTTAAGAGGAGGCTAATGCCGACGCCGGGTTTCTCTCCACCCTTCATCCTTTCCTGTCCATCCCCTACGGCGCAAATGACCTCAGCAGTCGGTCGCCTTCCCTAAATACTACTACTATTAAGGAAGTCTGACTCTAATCGGATTCACGCGCAAAATTTTGGATGCTAACTTAATGGTAAAGATGGTAACGTAGTAATGGTAATGGTAAAGTAGTGCCATTAGTTAAAGAGTACAATTTTCTCATCGCTGTCCCACGGAGTCATCTCCGAATCTATTCTTCCGAACTTAGCAATGAAATCACTCGAGAAGTTATGTTTGACTCTTTCGAGAAAAACTTGTGAAAAAGAAGGAACAAAAATTAGACCTAATAATAATTGAGCCCTCCGACGCTTCGCTAAAATGTTTTCACTTGTTGTTCTGAATTTCAATTTCTAGTTTTCGGACTTTTGAAGACATCTCAAAAGCACCACCCTTTCCATTGCTTCGCGAAGTGATTCCAGCCCTCCCTCCTCTCACCGTCTGTTTCACTGCGTCTCCGCCCCTCCACAATTTTTTCTCTCCGGTGATGGTGCAATCCGGTAAGAGTATTGTACTCTCGCGCGGGGAGTTGGATTCGATCATTTTTGTGGTCCATGGCTGACAATTTTAAGCCTTTCAGAAATTCTTTCAAATTCACACTGGAAACCGAGGTCACCATTCTGAGTCAGGTGAGGGCACACCCTGCAGCGAGCTCTGAAGAAGTACAGGAAGAGGCCGAGGAATTAGGGGAAGAAGCCGAGACAGCGAGAATTCACGAAACGGTGGGAATAGAAAATAATATAAATGGGACGGGTGACACAGGGATTCAGCGGGCTACATCATGGAATTCATATGTATTAATATTAAAAATAAATAAAGGATTGATTAATTTTTATTTGTGTGTAATTATTTCTAAAAGTTTCCCATTTACAACGACAGAGCTACGACAGAAATGTCCCAATCGTTCTTTACATGTCTCACCTTTGAATAATCGTACATATTTTCCTGATTTGAGTTGATTTTTAGTTCATAGAAAGATGCTGATAGTACAATGCTTTTACCATGTCTATTCATAATTAAATTGAGATTGATTTCACCTTCTTGCTTTTTAAATACTACTTACATTAGTGCTGTATCCCTATAAACCACTATTCATACGCACGAGACCCTTAAATCAGCAGCGATAAACTTTTTTCTCTTCCTTATTTAGCAATATGCTAGCTAGAAAGAATATGCTAGGGTTAAATGAACGGCTTTAAGAATAGGCATAACACCGTGAATTCAGGTCTTAAAATTGATCTTGAATTAATTTGTTGTTTATTGTAATTAGGGATTCATAACATCTCTAATCATGAAATGGCAATCGGCATAAAAAAATATACTACCTTAAGGCAATTTTTTCCTTTTGGCTCCACTGGAAACAAAGTAGGTACGTGTATGTTACTGTGTAGGTCAAAGAGTGGGCATCCAAAGCCTTCTTCGCCAAATAATATGAAATGAGGGTCAGTGACAGAGATACATGCAATAGTTCATTTAATACGAATCAGGTAGCATCGTAAGGGATTAGGTAATAAAAAGAAAAGCAATCCGTGATAAATATTCAAGTAACCATTATGTCAAGGGAACATCTGTAATAGCAGTTAATTGCTGGAGTTTAAAAAAGGTACACTTCATGAAGGCAAAAATGTTTCATTCCCAGCCATGAATTTCAAAATATGTATTTCTGGAATTTATTTTTAAAGGAGCCAACTTAAAAATATCATGGTCCTTGTTGCTTCAGCAATGTAATGCGGCAGAAGGGATCTCTAAATGAGCAGCAATGCCTCTGATTCAAGGGGTAATTTATCCGTGAACTCTAATTGTTCAGTCGCGCATTCTCTTATTAAATATACTTTATACCGGGGAATACACACACAGCTTCTGCATCCGGGTGATCTCACAGGCAAACACTCATGTGCACACACCCCTAGTCCAATTGTACAAGAACACTTATAAAGGGATATGCGCTACCCATGCGTTCGGCTCGTTGTCCGTTCCGTACCGAGACGAATCTCGTTTATTGCCCTCGGAGACAACCACGAATACTTATATCTCACGCACTCACTCCCAGGACCTGAGAATACCACGATTACTTCGACGAGCTACTTTCTACAGATTGCCCAATGCAACGAGTCACCGAAAAAATACTTCCTGCTCCATAGGCCCAAAGAGATTGTCTATTCTGATTGGGAAGTTTATTAATGTATTAATTTACATAATAGCCTGCAAGCCACCACTAGGCTGCGTGGCAAGAGGTGATCACACGCCTATTTTGGCCCAAAATACTTTTCCCACCCTAGCGCGGCCGGACAACTTTATTTTGATCTCTTATCGTTCGTAGGAAAAATGTCATCCTGACTGTATATGTTCTAGACCTAATATCTATAACTTCATTCACATGATATTTCCTACTGTAGTACGAACCGAACCAGGATATTATGACCAAAAGCAGCAAGTTGCGTCTCTCAGGATTTTCCCCTTTCGGAAACCCTACTTGTTTTCATCGACAGTTTCTATATTTAAGATTTTTTGGGAACGCCCGTTGCCATCAAATGAAGACAGTGTCGATCCTAGTTGGTGAAGCGACAAGTTGATGCATAGAGTTCAACGTAAAGGAATGTAATAGCGACTCGCACAGACGGGAAGTTTATTAATTCTCTTACGAGAATTAATAAACTTTCCGTCGTCACGTCTTTCCCCTGTTTCAAAAATTCAATTGCTCCAATTAATTGAAAGGACATTGATACCTCAATCAATTATTATGTCGCGATCGTTGTTTTGGGATGAGAAACTTATGATTTACTGATATAATTCCAGTGTTGAATTATCTTTGTCGCCCGGCGGCCTAAAAAATACGCATTCGGATTCTTGTGGATTAAGGACTTTTAATTGACCAAATGCTTTCTAAACCGTTACCTCAACCCTGCAGACGCAAAAATTCTGTACTGCAATAGAGACACCGACCCCGATTCTATTTATTCTGACGCTTCTGTAAACGGAAAAGGATTTTTGGAAAAATTCAGCGCCGTCGATATCTATGGATTATCAGCTTACTGTTCCAATAAATACGTATATATGTGTCTGAGCTTTGAATGAGGTGGTGATATAACGCGACCTTGTTTCTTAAACTCCAGCAATTAACTACTAATACAGATGTTCCCTTGACATAATTGTTACTTGAATATTTATCAGGGATTGCTTTTCTTTTTATTACCTAATCCCTTACGATGCTATCTGATTCGTATTAAATGAACTATTGCATATATCTCTGTCACTGACCCTCATTTCACATAATTTGGCAAAGAAGGCTTTGGATACCCACTATTTGACCGACACAGTGACACACTTAAACCTAAAAAAAGCCCTGCAGTGCTGGAATCTCCTACCCGCTACACACCTGGCGGCCTCAGACGTGTAATCAACACCAGAACGGTACAGTGGATTCCTAGACGATTGGATCGCCGGCTGAAGGTCGATGGAGGCCCCGATATCCTTGCAGAAATTACACGAGAGTCGCATCAAAACCCTCGACGCCAGCCACAAGCTTCAATTCAAAGCTAACGAACTTGGTTATTGTTCAGGTATACATGCCACCAAGCAATCATAACGAAGAAGAAGTCGATAGGTTATACGATCAGTTAGAGGATATAATCGCGTGTGTTCCTACAGGGAAACATTTGTAAGTGATGGGGGATTGGAATGCGACGGTAGGCGAAGGAAGAGATGTTGATGAGGTGGGGGACTACGGTTTAGGCACGAGGAATGACCGCGGGGAGGCAGTTGAGTTCTGCAGAAGACAGGGGTTAGTCATCACCAACACTTGGTTTAGATACCACAAAAGACGCAGATATACATGGAAATTCCAGGTGACTCAGGAAGGTATCAGCTAGATTATATTCTGGTTAGACACAGGTTTAGGAACAGTGTGATAAATTCGCAGTTTCCCGCGAATGGATGTGGAAGGCAGGGGCGGCGGGTTAGGAAATGTAATATAGAACCATTAACTTGATTGACATCAAAGGAATAACAGCAGGCTGTAGAGAGAATTATGGATGAGGGAAAAGAACTGAGTACTATAGAGGAAAAATGGAGATGTATCAAAAAAGGGATATCGAAAGCCGCAAAAGACACTATATGACGTTAACACGAAAAGGACAAGGAAACCATGGATCACGGATGAGATGACTATAAAGATGGACGAGAGAAGAAAATAGAAGAATATAAACACAGAGTAAGCCAAAAGAGGTACAATGAGTTAAACAATAAATTGCGACGGGCGACAAATAAAGCGAAAGAAGCATGGTGGAAGAGTGCGAACATTCAATATCCTCGCAGTGCGAGGATATTGAATGTTTGCAGAGGAAGGGTGAAATTGGTGCGCTATAGAGCAAGGTTAATAAGGTTAAGGCTCGTATCTGTCTATACGTACTATGATCGTGCTGAGACCCCCATGTTCTATTCAGTACATCCAAACGCGTTTCACATTGATACCTCTTAATGCTACGGACCAAAAAGCATATCGTCATATATTTTGACCGACATTCCGAATTACAATCATTAGTATAATATATTAACAAGAATGATTGATTTCATCTTCTTCTCTTTAACTATTTCATCATTTAGCCCACTTGTAAAACTCTACTCTGTCATATTTTAAAAATTTTAAAGACTAATGGCGTAGTTTTCATGAATACGATTATACAGCAACTACTCATTAAAGACGGAATATACCTATTCTTTATGGATATAGTACAAGATAACTGCTGGAATAATCACTATAAAACTATCGGTCTCAACTTTATTCGGGAGTCAAGGCACTGTTTTTTCCACTAAAATTATTAAATAATTGGTGCTCTCTCTCCAACATCTAGGGAGAGGAATGCGATTGGTGGGGCGTGCAAAAGCATGAGTGGGGTGCAGCACATCACGCACACTCCCCATCCAGCCACAAAAGCCTTTGCGCGTAAATTTAATCTTTAGCTTACGCTAAGGGGTGTTCACCCCCGCCACGTGCAAACACAGGGCTACTAACCCTGAGCGAAGAAATACATTCTCTTGTGCCCTCCGAAAGGGTCGGTATGCAACCTTCATACGTTCACCAGATCAATAAGGTCATGACAGAGAATACTTCCGAAGTAAAATAGTAAAAACGTATTAACTGTAAAATTATAAGCTAAAAAAATCCGGCCAAAATCTTACGTTGTTTAAAAATTTATGAATAAACCAAAATTAAATCTGTCGTTTTGGGAGATAATCCATACATAACTTTCAAATACGTTTTGTTTTTCCGAAACCACAACAGTTTAAAAAAAAAAGACAATGACGTCTAGAAGCAGCGATTATGCGGAGCCCAATGGGTGCGGGTGGGAGGCGATGTAAGGGAAACCAAAGGGCGGTGTCAAATGATTAATGCCGGCGGTACCCTTCCGTAGGCAGAGGCGGCGTCCTCCGTAACGGCGTTGTACGAGTAGGCTCCTCCTCGGTAGGCTGTCGGTGGTTCCGCTCGCGGGAAGTGTCGGGCCTCGCAAAGTACGCCCCGCAGAAAGAGCCACCGTCCTCTTTAAGCAAAAGCATTTAATAGACAACAAAAAGAGCGTCGATCTGATAGCCTTGATTAAAGAAAGTTCTTCTTCACGATGCTGGCCCGAAATGAGTGAGTGAGAGCAGCATATGGAGAATGCACACACGGTCGGTCCCCGGGCCTAATGTAGCATAACCGCGAGGCGACTGACCAAGGGGCTCCATGGAGGGTGGAGCAGGTTATGGGGTGATGGGTTGAGGGAAGGAAAAGAGGAGGGACTTGGGAGCTCCTAGATTTGGACAGAACACTTCTGAGTTTAGCTTCTATCTCACAGTGCAAACAATAACGTCATTCTATTTTCTCTTTGGGCATATCAAAAATTTTACATTTTATCCACCAAGCTCGAAGCAACGTAAACGGAACTTTTAATCTAATGTATGATGTTGCACTACACCAAGATATAAAATCATCAAATAATAAAATACATATATGTAGCTTTGCCTATCAAAACAAAATCTATCACATTACCTTAATCGTTTTCCTTTTTTTGTAGAGAAGCTTTAAATATGCAAAACTTATTACAGCTAACACATCCTAAAAAAATTCATGAACTCTAGGGCACAAATATTAAAAATTATTTTTAAATGAAAGGTCACAAAGGGCATTGTCTATTTAAACTTTCACCATGGAATATGAGAATTGAGATATTCTTCCCATTGGATTCAGGGTGGACATTTTTTTGGAATCAGCATTCATATATCACTAAAAAACCTGATAAATCTGTTCAATTTTTCATCAATACATTGGCATTCTCCACATTTTTAACTGGTCCATAATATAGTTATTAGCAGTACTCCACTGGATAATGGCAGGTATTTGATAAACCCTAACTGCACGCCTGATCTCCGACTAGCATGATATTCTATAAATTCTCACAGCACATTGCAATAGTTCTTTAAGTAGTTCTGTATATTCTCCATCTCCCCTTAGTCCCCATTTGGTCTCCATTTTGCACAAATAAATACCTGCATCTATTTATCTTATTCCATTCAAAATGCCCATTCTTTTAGTCCCTCTACCTTGCTTTCCCAACATTCAGATCACCCGTTTCTTATATCTAACAGACATTGGAACTGGTGAGATTACCTTGAAAGTTGATAAGGAGTAGTAATATAGAACTTGAATGGACTATTCAAGGCATTAGGTGCCAAGAGAATGTTGACCATTTAGCAAACCATCCGAACAAGAATTACAGAGTCAATTTAAAATTAAAAAAGGCATACCGTTCTAATTAGGCACTCTCAAATACAATATGTTATTGAAGTTGGAAGGAAGTTCAGAACTGCAGCAGAAGCATATCCATATATGTACAAAAAAACCATAAACACAGTAATCAACCCAAAGGTCGGTTTGGTAGGTGATGGTATGGTTCACCCAGTACTAAGCCCGACGGAGTGTGAAATTCACACAACAGGGTAGGGGGGCCAGTTCCTTTCCCTGTGCCGGCTATGGTTTCCCAGGAAGATCTGGTACAGGAAAAATCACATTGCTTGGGTGGAGCTGCAGGTGCCCAGATTGCCTTGTCTGGGAATCGAACTCGGGACCCTCCAGTCAGTAGTCCAACACTCTACCACCTGGACTACCCCAACCCACATTAATATATATATATATATATATATATATATATATATATATATATATATATATATATATATATATATATATATATTTTTTTTTTTTTTTTCCTTATATATGTTTCTGTATATATGAGTATATATGTATATAAATATAATTATATATATATATATATATTTATATATATATATATATATATATATATATAAATATATATATATAAATATATATATAAATATATATATATATAAATATATATATATATAATGTATAATGAGAAAGAAAATTAAAACCTGACATGTCTGAAAAAATGGGATTCAGATGCTGGCAGCAAACATGTAAACACTACTTTTGTCTTACTTCAGACTTTTATACGAAAAATATTTTACAAAAGTATAACATATGGTATGAATATTAAAACAGAAAAGTGAAGGAAATTAATGGTACACTTAAGACTTAAAACGTGCCCTCTTAGTAGCTGGTTGTTCCTCCTCTTCCTCCTCGGCATTTTCATCACTATTACTCTCAACACCCTCCTCATTTTCTTCACCCTATTAAGTGCAAACAGAATAACCAAGACAATGAAACTGCTACTATAGTTAATGTTAGACCTGTAAATGGTTAGTTATAATTAAGCCTTAAATGGTAAGGTTTAAACACAAATTAATATGCCAGGGCAGTTCTAGGAAGTTTGATGACGAATTTTTCTTTTGCATCATCTATTGCACAAAAGTTTACTTTTGTTTTGTCTTATCTTAAAGTGCATTGAACAGATAGCACAAGTTTCATTAATGGAAACAGTGTTGCACTAGCTGGAGCTATTTCGAATTGAAACATGTCCAGGTCACCTAAATCAATTATGGCAGTAGCATGTGATGCTTCATTGAAACTTTGCTTTCACCTAAATAAATCATCCCCAGTGGCCCTACGTAGCAGCAGCAGCCTATGATGTAGCAACCTTATTGAAATGCTGTCGTTGAAACAGGCTGGATGCCGCACCAGGATAGTACGAGGGTCATCCGGAAAGTAGTACCCGTTCGTGAAATAAAGACACAAAAGTAAATATTAACAAACATAAAAAATTTTATTTGAAAGAGGATACTTTAAACTACTTCTCAACATAATCTCCAAGCAAATTAAGGCATTTGTCATAACGTGTGACAAGTTTCTGTATTCCTGCTGCATAGTCCTTCGCCGCCAGCTCATTGAGATACGCGAGGGACCCATCTTGCACAAATTTTTGCATAATGCAGATGGTGTTTAACAATTTCATGAACAATTGTTCGAGAAACATTGGGAAAATGCTCACAGATGTCATCAATTGTGACGCGCCGATCGTTCCTCACGAATTCGTCAACTGAGCTCACCAGTTGGTCTGTAATGACAGACGGTCTCCCCGAACGCTCATCGTCGTGTGTGTTCCCCCTCCCCATGTTGAAGTTGCGACACCACCACCGAACAGACGACTCGTCCATTACATTGTCTCCATACACCTCCTTTAATTGGCGATGAATATCACATGGGCGAACGTTTCTTGCATTGAGGAATTTAATCACTGCCCTCACTTCACAACTGGCGGCGTTCTCAATTTTTTTAAACATTGTAAACAATCACAGAAACAACACAGGCAATGCTAGCGTCACGCAACTTGGCTCAGAGAAGGCAGACAAGCCACTGAAGCTATCTGACCTCGTCCAGCGGCTACTCGCGTCGTCAGCACTTCATGCGGCACGAACGGGTACTACTTTCCGGATGACCCTCGTATACTATATGTATGTACATCTGCAAATGTTGTCACATCTCAACATCTCATGAAAATCAATTTGAAGTGCACTCCTCATTCTCTCAATAGCCCAGACCAAGACTAATGCTTATTAATTGTGCACACATGTATCGTCAGCAGGTGAGGGCTTCAAATTTTTTTTTTCATTTGAGGAATTATGAGAGTGAAAAGAAACTTAACACTTCCACAATAAAGATTTAATATTTCACAAGCATGGTTTCGATGCTGCACATCATCATCATTTGAGGACCACTGACCCAACCGAATGGATTTTTTTTTCAATGAAAGAAAACAGTGTGTCCAGGAAAAGGGTGCCAAAAATATTCCGAACATGTCCCACACATTTCCTGTACATTTTTAAAATTCCTTTAGACTTCGCAATAGAGTTCTTAAGAGTTCTATATGGAGTAGATATTCACATTTTCTATGCTTTTGTAAAAAGATGTGGTGATATTGCACTTATTTCTAAGGCTTGTAGCTTTGACCCCATGGGCTGTTTCTGTATTTCGAATTTTTTTTCTGCATGTGTTTCTAGGTCATACTTTGTGCCATCAAAATAAATTGAACCAATGAGAGCATATACACTACCATCAGATTTCATTTCATTTCATCATTCAATGGGTTTCTGAAAAGTTTCCCACCTCAACACAAAGATGGCAGCACTCTTCTACAAAAGTTGAGGATTGTCTTTGCACATGCGTGGAAAGGCACTCACCAAAATTTTAGCAATATTGGACACTCAAGTTGTTGCTTGATAATTGTCTGAGTGAGTCCCTTTAAGGGTTTGTGTGAAAATGGAAAAAATTGAGTATCGTACTGTCATTAAATATTTTTTTTTGAAAGGCAAATACACCTACGCAAATAAAAGACAAGTTGGATGCTGTGTGCAGGGACTCTGTAGCATCATTTACGACTGTAAAATTTTCGGAGCTAAATTTAATTGTGGTCATGCCAGCTTGGCTCATGATGAGCATTCAGGATGGCCAAAAATTGCAACAACCACCAATAACGTCGAAAAAGTTAACCAAATGGTATTGGACAACCATCGAATAAAGGTTATAGAGATAGCACAGCCTATGGGAATATTGAGAGAACATATTTGTCATACACCGAATGAAAAATTGGAGATTTTCATTGAATGTGGAGGTTATCGCTAAGTAAATGCCTATTTTGCAAAAGTTAGAGCAGTACTGGAAAAAGTACATCGACTCAAAAGGAGTCTTTGTTGAAAAATAAAGATAAATTTTAAGAAAAAATACGTTGTTTACATGCTAGGTCAGAAACTTTCCAGACTACCCTGTTATGTTAATTTTCAGAGATTTTTATGCTAACCAACTTCTTACCAATGAGCATTTACTGCGTTCCCTAAGATGAAAAAGAAAGTGGATGTTTTATCATTATTTGGGAGTACAACTTCACTTTGATACAAACATTTTTACATCACAATGAGGCTCAGTCTTACGAGAGGTTGTTGTATTCACCTACCTCATTTCCCTGAGTACTGCCTTTCTGCATGTTCTCTGTGGCCAGTTTCAGCTTGTCTGAAATTATTCGGAAATCTCTACTGGTACTTAATTTAACCATTACTGAAAGATTAACCTGGAAAATAAATGATAATTTATTATTGCTGGGTGAACTTTATCATCACCTACCACACCAAACTAATGGTTGATCATTGCGTTCATGGTAATACATATTAATTGAGAGGAGTTTAGGCATACTTTTTGCCACCCAAGTCAGGGCTAGGAAGTATAGTAGCAATTGGCAATGCCCAAGTCTATCAAAAACCAACCCTGAGTGGATAATTACTGCTAATTATAACACCCTTTTTCTTATTTTTCCAGACAACATTATTAGAAAGGGAAATTTTTTAGAGAATTACACTTCCGATTGCCCAATAGGAAGAGATGATAGAATTGATTTAGCTGTGGTTAAAGGCATTTCTATTATGCGGGCACAATATAAAAATGATCATTACTGCAAGTATTATTTGTTCATGTCACCTCGTAAATAGTGTATTTGGCCATAATTTCATCATAGTTTTTTATAAAACCAAATACTACACATTTTGAGAAAAGAACATGGTCACATAAGGTTGCATTTCCATGCACACAGTTTAATGTTTTTAGGATTGTCTACACCAGATAACTCTATGTGCATACAGAATTATTTTTTAAATTGTACATCATAATAACTTTCACCAGCCAAAGAAATATTATGAATCAGTTTGTAAATATATAAATCCCATGAAATCAAATTGGAATTGAAGCATATGGTCTCTGAAGTTTCAACTCAACAGATTTCAAACAAAAGTTGATATGTATGTTAAGAAACCATTTAACATCCTACTGCAAGACATTAAAGACCTTGGTTTCAGGCATGGCTGCAATTTTTTAAATAGCACCATGAAAAAAGATACATTTTTATATGTAAATAGTACCAAAATATTGTACCTTCCAAACTCATTCATTAAATAATAATCCGATGTAAATTTATTGCAATACTATTGTTATTGGGAGTGAGCAACAATGATTATAGATTAAAACACCTGAAAATGGTGATTTTTTTTAGTGTCTTACTTAACAGAATATTCTAGAGCTTCTTAGAAACCCAATTCTCATCACCAACTGCAGCAGACGAAGTCCATAATTACCATCCCCATACACAGGGCTCCAGCCATCATTAGCAAAGAATTGAAGCCTGAGGAGGAGTAACATCACCTTGCTGCCCCAGAAAATAATGATTATATCAAATTGATAGACCTGAATCAACCCTTGTCTGGACCCTTGTGCTGTCATCCCTTTGCATCCTCGTGAAACATTTCATTCAAACTAGATTTGGACGTGATACCAAAACAGTTAAGTCTTCCCATCACAGCAAAGGAGCCCCTCCGATATGTGATCAATGAGGATGTGTAAGAGCTCCAGTGCAGCTGTGGAAAGTCATGTCGATAAACCAAGAAAGCTGTAGAATGCAGGATGAAAGAACACTCGCAGGCACTAAAGAATGGGCAAGAAGAATAATCGGCCATTGTAGAATCTGTCTTAGTTGAGTCAGTTTACACAGTCAGCATTATACAGCCCATAATCCTGGCGTAAGAAAAGGGGTATTTCCCAATAATCATTTAAGAGGCAGTGGAAACAATAAAAAGAATCAGCAATAGGAACAGCGAGGATGACTACAGCCATTTGAAAGCTTTGAAATGAGTTTTCCGACCAATGACATGATACTTCACTTCTAGACGGCAGGTGGCAGCTGAGAATTACATCGACCAATCAAAGAGCAGACCCCACACTGACATGGCCATGGCCATACATACAAATAGTGATATTTTCCAAGCAATCTCTACTTTAACCTGGCCAGAGAATGCCTGCTGCAGTTTGGGAGAAATGGCACCGTCGACAGGGTGCCACTGCAGTGGAAACCCAAGAGCCTGCGTATTTATTGGATGCAGGGAAAATCTTCATCTGAAACTTCCTAGGCACCATACAGGGTGCATTCCAAAAGTAATACAATTGAATTTCCCACGCCGCGGCTATTGGTTGGAGTGGGATCGAACCACTTAAAGAGTAGGTGGAATGGGGGACACTAAGCTTTGCCACAAAACCGGTTTCAGTGCTTTCCAAGCAGTGGAAGCGGCAGCATGTCAGTTATTGTAAACCTCTGCGTGCCAACTGTGCCATGAAAGAGCACCCGAGCGGAAATTTTAAGTGAACTTTTGAAACGTATTGAAAGTGAAACTGATTGTCTGGACAACGTCATCACTGGTGATGAAACCTGGGTTTATGAATACGACCCAGAAACAAAACTTCAAAGCTCTGAGTGGCACATCGACCAGTCCCACAAGCTCAAAGCTCAAAAAGGCAAGAATGAACAAATCAAAGGTGAAAACAATGCTCATTGTCTTTTTTGACAGTAAAGGAGTGGTCCATGAGGAGTTTGTTCCTCAAGGACAGACAGATAACTACCACGTGGATGTGCTGGAAAGACTCCGAAAAAGGGTCATCAGAACAAGAAAAGACATCTCAGCTACCTGGCAACTACATCACCACAACGCACCACAAGTCCGCGAGTTCCTGGCCAAACACCAGGTGCCAACACTGTCCCACCCTCCGTATAGGTCCAAGGACAATACTATGAAGAATTTGAAGTATTTGTGCAAATCTGGCCCATAAATTACTTTTAAAAAAAATAATTGCATTACTTTTGGAACGAACCCTGCATATTCCAATACTTCATTCAAAGATAAAAACCTACATTCAAGCATGTTCAACTTCACACAAACGTGCAACTCCAGTCTCAACCATACACAACTGCTTGTAAAGGTAATAAAAATTTCCAAAAACGAACAATTCAAAGCTTGCCATTCTTTGTAACGCACCCAAATACCTTGGAAGTCCACTCTTGGACTGTCCCAGGTATCCAAATAAGCAACACTCACACTCTAGAAAGATATTTTGTCCCCTCCTGGGATAAAATAGGTATAAAATAGCAATATAAATGGAAACAGGGTTATTGAATGTACCTTTGTCTTCTTTGAAAGCTGAATGATAACTTTTTCAAATAATTCTGTAGTGTAAACTAATGTAGAGTTACATTTAATTGTGGAAATATTCTGAGACTTGACGGGCTTCTTCTTCTTTTCCCCAGCACTTAAGCAGTCCTGAAAAATCAAATGAAATGGAGTCTATAATTCAATAGATCATAATTTTCATTGACAACAAATGGACAAGACCCACAAACACACACACAAAGTATAATCTCAATTTTGCAAACAACAAGGGCAAAAAAGGGTTGCACAGTTAGCAATCCGTAAGATAAAATAGATGGGTATGAAATGTGAAAGGAATTAATGAGGCTCCATTGCTTGCTTGCACTTATGTTTGAATGGCATGAGATTATGGGTGTCACGAGGGCAAGCTTTTGATGAGAAGGAAGATGAAGGTAGAGGGAAGGGGGTGGGACAAAAGGTACCTCAGGAAAAGCATCAAAGGTTAATAAGAAAGAGAGAGAAAGAGGGGAAGTCACAATGCTGTTCCAATGGCATAGCCATTAGGCAATGTATATTTACCAAATAGTCACACAATTAATTGCAGGGAAGTAATGTGGAAGAGGAGAGGGATAGGGATGGGGGAATGGATGGGCATGTAACTGGCATGTTACATGGGGCCAAAACCTAAATGGTGCTTAACAATCGCCAAAATGATTTTATGATCAAGAAATTGTAGTAATGACAAGTGGTGTACCCAGAAACTTAAAGAGGTGGGCCTATTTTCTCAAGAATCTCAACTATTTAAAAGGATTTTCCTTTCACAAGTTACAACTTGAGTTGATTAATTTTTAATAATTCTCCCAGCCTTCAGGAGAGGTTTTCAACTCAAACCAAAGAAGCTAATTCATTTTACCAATTGCTAGCATAATAGCTATTGCCTTCATCCAGTGTGATTTCCTTGTAGACTGAATGAATGAAAGGCAATAATTAGAAGTAATTTTAAGGAAGTATACCTCATAGGGACAAAGCTTAAGTGCAAGGAACAAGGAGGTGGTGTATTGAAGCTATTTTCCAGCATGCACTCACCTAATACATACATATAATTTCCCTATTAATGACGGCAAAAGTGTAGCAAAGAACTGTTGACTTTCATGCTCTACTGAAAATCTTCCAATTTAATGCCCTTCTTCAAGTTTATCTCTTCAAAGAAAATCAATTCAAAATAATCAATGTAAACACACTACATAAACTGGTTACATGTGTCAGAAAAATCTAGCATTACATTTGTCACTGGTGGACAAGACTTTATATTTCCATTCATTATTCCATACTAACATACACCAACATTTTACATTAAAAAATTATATAAAACACTCATTACCTCCATGTAAGATCTTAATCTGGTAACATTTGAAGACAGATGAGTTCCAACTACTTGCACCAATTTTTCAAACCTGTTTGAAAACATAGCATCATAATCACAGAATAACCGTATACCATTTAAATGAATCTCATGCATTAATAAAAGTGCTAAAACTATTTTGGCAAACACACAGAAGTTGTTTACTAACCTTGTGCCTTCAAAAACAGGTTTGGCATTAGATGGCCTGTTCTGTGATTTTCGAATGAAATATTTAGAAAGTTTGACGACCATATTATACACATCCACAATAAGCTTCAGGAGACTGGATTGAAGAGTCCCAGCTGGTGTTGCAACTTGTGTTAATTTATTTACAATTTGACCACAGTGTATCATTCTAGAGCATGTTTCCCGCTCTAACTCTGCAAGTTTCTCAGCATCTATCAATGAATGATAAAATCAGTTGACTAATCATATCCATACAAGTCAAATAATAATTGTTTGAAAAAAATAATTACATAACGTAGTACATTTTTCAGGTTAGAATTAATGAAAAATACTTGGATCAGAGAGAAAATGATCCAAGCGTTTTGACATTAACACTTAATATGAAAAAAATTGAATTTTTGCATTAAAAATAAGCATGTAGAGACCCAGAAATTCCACATTACTGGACCAAAACTCATTTAAGCTGCCTTGTTTCCATGTTCCGAAGCATAATTTACAAATTCAAGTTTAAATGTAATACTGTATGACAACCTTCTCTCTTCAGATCTCATGGGGTTATTATCATTTAACTTTTTATGCAACATCTAGTCCCTACTATTTTTTCAATTTTATCAAAATTTGATTTTGAAGCAACCATTTCCATACCTTTATACCTCTCATACTAATTAAGGTTGAATGCCTGTGGACTGCTGAGTTTATCGAGGGAGACACAGTGTATGTACGTAGAAGGGTAATTTGATAAGTTCTCAGAATGGCATAAAAATAAATGACCCGCCTCAATGAAACTTTTTTACTTTTCAATGTAGTCTCCCTGTACAATAATGTACTTGGTCCAGTGATGTTCTGGTGTCTTGACCCCATCTTGAAAATTAGATTCCTTCAGGCCAGTTTACCAGTTTACTTCGGCTGTTAGTTCTTTGTATGAATAGAATTTCCACCCACTGAGGAAAATTTTGAGCTCGCGGATGAGATGAAAAACTGAGGGAGTCAAATTTGGCAAACGAGGCAGGTGTGGCAACAATTCTTATCTTAGTTCATGTATATTTGCCATGGTAACCACATGTGTGTGGGCGTGCATTGTTTTGATGAAAGAAGACTTTCTTCCTTGCCAAACCTGGCCATTTTTTGTTTATCTTTTGCTGTAGTTGGTCCAGGAGGTAAGCGTAGTATTGCCCAATAATTGTTTGACCAGAGGAAAGATAATCTATCAGCATAATCCCTTTTACATTCCAGAAAACTGAAGCCATCACCTTTCTGGCGACCATATTGCCTTTGCTTTCTTTGGTGGTAGTAAATCAGCATATTTCCATTGCTTTGACTGCTGTTTCGTCTCTGGGGTATAGTGGTGGACCCAAGCTTCATCTGTGGCCACAAACCGGCACAGAAATCTTGTTGGGGTCTCTTGAAACTGGGCAAACATTGTTTGTTAATTTCCATTCTTATGCATTCCTGATCCTGCGTCAAGAGAAATCAGATAACCTATCTATCAGATAATTTTCTCGTACACAATTCCACTGTTAAAATGTGGCATGCCCATTCAGATGACATCCCTACAGGTTCAATGATTTCTTCCAATTTCAGTTGGCGATCCTCCATGATCATTTTATGCACTTTTGCAATAATTTCTGGGGTAGTGGCACATTTTGGCTGACCACTACAGGGATCATCATCTAAGCTGTTCCAACCAACTTATACTCGTTTGTTCACTTGAAAACAGTTGAGCATGAAGGAGCAGAGTCCCCAAGGGGGTTTTGAAAGTTGGCATAAATTTCCTTTGCTTCCATACCTTTCTTTAGAAACTATTTAATCACTGCTTGAGTCTCAATTTTTTCTAGCTTAACAAATCACTACACGGGAACAACAACAGAGAGGCATTGGCACCACAGATCTCTTCCCAGAGCACAGGCATATTTACTCATAAAGGATTGCCCATTACTGTGAGGGAAACTCATCGCGCTAGTGCTATCATCTGGTGGTGATTCCAAGAACCTTTCAAACTACCTTTTTATTAGCAGAGGGGCAATTCACCATTAATCAAAGGCATCAAATTTTGCAGCTGCACCACATGTGATATGAAACTGAACGGGCTAAATTTTCTACATTAACAACTGATTTGGGATTCGTTTTAGAAAGTACTTTCAAAGAAATATCAAAACTCTGTTGCTTACTATAGCAGCCACTTACCACTGCAACACAAAATGTAAGCACCTCATGGATATGTGCAACCATTATAATGTTTTTAATGACTATATTTTGCAATACTAGTAATTCCTTAATAGCAAGTTTATTTAGCATTTTGTACCAAAACAAAAATTAACAATAGAATTAACGACTGATATTCTATTATCTTTAAAACATTTATTTACATGCATGAATATTTATATGCTTTGTCAATTCTCTGACCCCCTCATATATTAGCATAATCTGTAAAACTAAAAAAAGGAAAAATGAACCAAAATACTAACACAATGTATCACATGTATGCACTTACCAGGACTAGACGTTGGCTCATTCAAACTGATGAGCCTCCAGCTTTCAGATTTCATTCTTTTTAGCATGGAGTCAATTTCATCCAGAAGAATTTTTGATGTTTGACAAAGCAAAGAAAAAACAAAACTTTTGGTAGAATCGGTTAGCATTTTGAAAGTGGTCGGGCCTTCTTCTTCCTGAAATATAAAGGTTGGAATGTCTTTCAGATGTCCTTATGCAAAAGATATAAGCACTACATTTGCACCATCTCAGATTTCATACCCTTGCCTAGCACAATATGTTGGTGACAACGTATTACAGCTTTTCTAACAATTACTAGCTTGTTTTACAGTCATCATGACTCTTGGGCCTCCATTTTTATTTGATTTTGCACTCACATCTGCATTATCCCATGGAGTAAATATCTGGCTTTATTTGACTTTGACAGGATTCCTAACATGGAGTCACTTTCATTTTAATGGTGGCTGTTATACGCAGTTTATTTACTGCCATTTTCAAGGAGAATTTACCAGTAAAATTCCTAAATGAATTCTTTTAAGTGTTTATCAGCTGTTTGGTAAAAACAAATGTATTTTAGAAACAGTTTAAATGACTACATTGTATCAAACATCATATTGCATACAAGGAATGAAACAAAATTAAACCTCCCCAAATAACCCACCGAAGATACTTAAGAAGAGCTTTTCAGGTATTCACAATTAATATCTTATCCAAGTGAAAAATATGAAGGGAAGGATTGAAGAAACATGCCAGTTTATCTAACATATCTAATATGTATTAATAACCCACAGAGAGCAGGGATTACTAGCTTCATATTAGCAGTTTTGAGAAAATTCTGTCTCTCACACACATTACAGTTTAAATATAAAACATCAGTATTACTAGAATATTTCCCTCTGGCTCTCTCCATTTCTCCTCATTCTCAACCAATGTAACTTGGGTTTAAGGTCTGGTCCACAACAAGAAGGGAATTACAGCCTCACCTCAACCAGACAGTAATGACAGTTTTTAATGAATCCATGCTGTATTAACCATATTACCATGATATTTCATTGTCATAATTAGTAATTTATCAAAATATGGCAGATTTTTCATTGATAATGAATATTACTCCATTATATTGGGGTCTCCTCAAGAAATTGGAAATACATCAATACCAATAGCATTACACTAAATGAAATCGTCATCTTCATATACACTCTCTAGCTTCCTTCATGCCATCTGAACTGCCTTTTCCTTTCATCCCTAAACCTCTTCGCACGACACTCTCCTTTCTATCGCAGACTTTGACATGCCGTTGCCTCTCAATGCCTCCTTCATCCAATTTTCCTTCTTTTATTGATTTTCATCTAGCGATTATCTCTGTTCCCTAGTCATGCATATAACTTCTCTGTTTGCAATCTTACCAGTTCATTTTATTTCCTCCACTTTTCTACACACCCACATTTCATAAGCCTCCACTGAATTACCATCTCTCTTTAAAGAGACTGACTGACATAATTGAAATGGAATAAAGAAGCAGACATAGGCATCATTATGTAAGCCCAGAACATTTTTAAAAATTCATATTGTGTTATGAACTGAAAATATGTTACCGAGATACCAATCCTCATATCAACAATCTTTGAAGGCCTGAGAATTGATTTGATTCATGAATCAGTTGAATCATTGGATTCAAGTATAAAAATTTGATTGGTTAAATTAAAATAGCATCCACGTCCATTAGCATATGGTAGTTTCACAAGTAGGTCCGCATTGACCTTTTAAGTACCGTGTACTATGCATTTCATTATCACTCGTGAAAAGAAGGTTAGTGAATGCCAATAGTTTTCATTTAAACTGACAGTTATCAACCTGGAGGTTCATTTACGAGGGTCATCCGGAAAGTAGTACCCGTTCGTGCCGCATGAAGTGCTGACGACGCGAGTAGCCGCTGGACGAGGTCAGATAGCTTCAGTGGCTTGTCTGCCTTCTCTGAGCCAAGTTGCGTGACGCTAGCATTGCCTGTGTTGTTTCTGTGATTGTTTACAATGTTTAAAAAAATTGAGAACGCCGCCAGTTGTGAAGTGAGGGCAGTGATTAAATTCCTCAATGCAAGAAACGTTCGCCCATGTGATATTCATCGCCAATTAAAGGAGGTGTATGGAGACAATGTAATGGACGAGTCGTCTGTTCGGCGGTGGTGTCGCAACTTCAACATGGGGAGGGGGAACACACACGACGATGAGCGTTCGGGGAGACCGTCTGTCATTACAGACCAACTGGTGAGCTCAGTTGACGAATTCGTGAGGAACGATCGGCGCGTCACAATTGATGACATCTGTGAGCATTTTCCCAATGTTTCTCGAACAATTGTTCATGAAATTGTTAAACACCATCTGCATTATGCAAAAATTTGTGCAAGATGGGTCCCTCGCGTATCTCAATGAGCTGGCGGCGAAGGACTATGCAGCAGGAATACAGAAACTTGTCACACGTTATGACAAATGCCTTAATTTGCTTGGAGATTATGTTGAGAAGCAGTTTAAAGTATCCTCTTTCAAATAAAATTTTTTATGTTTGTTAATATTTACTTTTGTGTCTTTATTTCACGAACGGGTACTACTTTCCGGATGACCCTCGTAGATGAGCAATATCTGTATTTCTTTGAAAGCATTCCACCTTGCATTAATATGAAAGAATTATTCAGTGGTTCACAAAAAAGTCACCATAATGTAAAAGTAAAGCCTACATTTTTGGCAAGAGATTGGATTAACTGGGATTTTCAGAATGCGTATTTATACCAATACATATACCAAAACATGCAATGAAAACTAAAAACCTGCATAAGTCTTTCTTTTTAAGTTGGAGACAAATTCTGATTTGTCTTGCTGAATTCTATTATGAAATTCTATTCGTGGCTCAATAATTACAAAAATATTACAAAAAAAAAGTCTGGGTGGCCTTCCATTTTCCAAATTCTCAACCCTGATTATCCTAATCAATGTACCAATTTTAGCCCTTATTTTTCTCCTGAGCGATAGGTATTTGAGTATTCAAATTTTTGTGAATCCTTCATCATTTCCCACCTAAACCAAACACAAACCAGTCTCACAACTAGAAGGAGCATCAATCCAACTGGGAATTATCAATTGCCCCAGCCCAGACTTGTTCTGCGAAATTTGGGCTTTTCATCATTTCCTGAATAAATTGAGACTCCTGATGATGTCCCTATTTCAAGGTTTTTCTACTAAATGAGTGACCACCTTAATTGGAATATTTTCACAATTTTCATGTTTTTTAGTCCCATAAACAAGCAATAGAAAAGTTTTGACCGAAATTTTTTGTTTAATTTCATACCCATTTACAATAATCTTTTCATTTTTGGTCAAGGAAGTTAGGCTTGAACTGAATCAAATATTGGGTTGTTTCACGAAGATCTTCAAGTTTTTCAAAATGAGAGCATCTAAGACAGACTTTTTCCCAACATGCCAGCTGAAAAGGAAAAAAACTTGCTTCAGTTCAAATTGTTTTCTTTGCATGAATACTTAATTAAGCAATTAATTTTTGGGAACCTTTCAACCTAATCCCATAGTAGAATACTAATCCCCTTACCACATTTTATGCATGATATGCTACGCTAAGCTATGCACACAGTCAGGGAAGATAGATTAACATATTTTTCTAGTTGATTTCCATAAATTCCTTGACTGTGACATTTTCATTCCATATCACAAAATATTTTTTCTGTCAAAAAATATTCCTGGCCTTCCTTTTTTTCCTTAAGAATCACACGATGACTAATTGAGAAAGGTTTCAATTTACATCATAACTTGAGTTTGTATTTCACCCTAATTCTTACTCAAGCATATTCAATTGCCAGCATTCCAGTTTTCCATCCTGTCCACATTTTTCACTTCACAAAACTCCCATAAAAAAAGTGCACTCCAACTTACCTCATCAATACGTCCATAAAATGTATCACCATATAACTGCTTGATTAACCCATCAAATGGAAGTTCCAGAGCAGAATAATGACATCGATTCCCTAGTACAAACAAATGGGACAACATAAGCTTAGCCACTTTTGGATTCTTTGGCGTCTTTTCTTTCGTAAATTTAAGCATCCAGTCCAGCAGTTCCTGTAATGGGCAGATAAATAGTGTTTAATTTTACCATTTCAATCAGTATCAAGCATTAAGTTACCAAAATGAACTGTTAAAATACTGTTCAAGTGCTTGTTTCCAATGGCCACCTTCACAAAGAAGTCATTTTCAAGCATTAGATTGAACTGTTACTTTGCGATTTTCCACATCATAATATACCCATATTGTAGACTAACTATGATTTCAACAGATACCTGCGATAATCAAGGGGAATAAGTTATTGTCCACATGCACATACACCTCCAAAATGGGGAAGAGCTCATTAGAGAGGACAATAAACTATGAAGGGTTAAGTTTGAAGAAGGAACAGGAGGGGGAAGGGGAGGTGCGTGAAAAGTCTCCAGCCGGGAAAGTAGAGTCAAAGATTATTGCTTTTAGGCAAGTGACTCACACTTAGGTATGGTAAGAAACAAGGAAAATAAGAACTATTTGAGATAAAATGCTCATTTACAATAGACTATTTGAACATTTCACAATATCAAACATTTTGAAAAATTTTTTTTGCACCATTTACATTCCAAGGGTAAAACAGGGTAAAACTCAATTCACATGTTCATGATCCAAGTCACTTTTACAATTAGAGTTCATTTATCTAATCTTTTTGCATTCATTTACTCTTATTCTAATTTCTGTTTGGCCATTGTAACTTGCAGCACATGTTACAATTTAAAGGGTTAGCCCCATGTTTAAGTAAATAATTAAATCTGTTATGTATTAAACAAAATCTTTCCCATAGTTGCAGGATAATTAAATGAAATATTAGCTTTATTTTAGAGCACAAATCTAAGCAATTCATATGTGAGACAACTTCCACTAACAATAGTCAGTTATTAAGATTGATATTGTAATCATTTGAGTAAGCTGCTTTCTTATGGTCTGACAAGGCAAAAACCAAATATTTATCAGAGCCATGCATTTAGTTTGAACACTAACATGCAATGGTATTTAATTGTACATTTATTTAAGTTGGATCAGGAGATGGGTATGTCAGTCAAGCAACAGGTCATAGCTAGGAAGGCTGAGCACTTGTGGATGATATGGGGACAAGAAGCCAATGAAATCATATACCGGTGAATGTTTCATAAAAATTAACTGTAACTTGATAAAGAAAGTCTTTTGTCAAAACCATCAATTGTCTCTTATAAATGTTCTACATAATGTTATGTACTTAGCAACAGTTCATTTACATATGAAACATTTCCACCATATTTGAACCGAAATGATATTTTTCTTTTTTGATAATTGAAAACTTGGATAAACCTGTATTTGAGAGCGAATGTAGCCTGAAATGAACTAGACAGCCATGACAACTCACTAGACTAGGATGATTGGCTTTGGCAGCCACTGATCCTTGCATTTGTGGTGTCAGCTGAGCAGAAATAGAAACAATAGCTGAGGTGACCAGGTAGGGGATGCTATGCCATGCATTCTTTTCAACCTCTTCCTCATCACTTTCTCTGTCTAAAAGCATTTCCAGGAGTGACTTGAGATGACAAATAAGTTTTTTCAGCGGAGAATCATCAGAGTTTCCATCATTCGCGGCATCTAAAATACCTAAAATAAAAGAGGTTCATGAAAGTGATTTTTACTTCTATCATGTCCATTTTAGGCCAATATTTTCATTTTATAATTGCAATACCTTTTTCGTCCAATATTATTGCCAATTTGTGATAATTGGAGTCAAAAGCAACCATTTCACATAGACATTCAAGAGCCATGAGGGCACATCCTTTGCTGAATGTGGCATATTCCAATAAATTTGAGATGCAATGTTCATAAATTATGCTGAAATAAAATATTAATTTTAAAATTGGGCATTGAAAATACATTAAATTACAGATTATATCATTCACAACAGGTCAATATCACAAAGAGTTTTCTTAAAGATGCAATTATAATTTTTTTTATTTAAGGGTGGTCACCGGCATGTTGAGAGTTGACAAAATATGTATTGTATGTTTGTTATGCTGACACTCTGTAGATGGCAGATACTATGATAGTAATCATTTTACCTAATCTCTTTAAGTCTAAAAAGGAATGAAATGGAGAAGAAAAAGCCAAAGCAAAGTAAGCTGCAAACAATAAGGAAAAGCACCAAAGAACAGAATGTCCAGATCTTATTCAGACGTTACACAGGACCACGAAGTCTTTACTCTGGACATTGTTGCATGTTTCTCCTTTCATCCCACAAAAGGACCTTAATAATAACAATATACTTTATTCATTTTGATGCATGGTAAAACCATATTAAATGTCATCAAGATTAATATAATATAATGTACATACATCAATTTTTAAAGAAATTAAGATTGTCGTAAAAAGTCACCAATTGAATAAAGTGGGTGAGCACATAATCAGGTATACAAGTATATCCAATTCTTTAAAATCGGGATACAATCCGATCTCAACTGAGTTAGCAGCCAGTTATACCAATGAATATTCATGTTATGAAAAGAGCTTTAAGTTGAGGACAGCCTACGATAATTATTAATCATTACTTTATAAATAAACTTAGTATTTTTTCCCACAAAAACTTTATTATACCACTACCTATTTTGACACACAGGTGACATCAACAGGTATATATGATAATTAATTTTCACCAAGTAGTGCCTCAATCCATCAAATACAATATTAATCATGTTTGTTTGACCACTAATGGCATAGCTATGGATGTGAGATCTTAGTTGGTAAGTTTCTAGATAAAATTTCACAGTTCTAGGACCAGAGCCTTAAAGAAGAATAAACTAAACACCGTCATGATTCCAAGCCTAATAACTAAAGGCCTGCAAGAATCATGCAGTGGAAAATTAGCAAGAGAATAAATAGCTACCTTTTGCAGTAGCAAGATTTGTTTAACATGTGAGGAATAACTCAATTATTCAAGTGACATTGAAAGAAGTCATAGTAAAGTGTTAACGATAAGCATTTGAAAATAGGAACCTTTCTTAACATATATCCTGACCTTTCTTAAAATATAAACAGCTTCACTCAGTTTATTATACATCTGACTGATAAGTTACCCATCTTCCAGTTACGTTTCATATCAATATGAATTCCCAGTATTTCAGCAGTTTCAATTTCAGTTTTTTTTTGGGGTCTCGGGTATAACTTTTTGGAATTTGCACAACATATTGAAATGAAAATGGTAACTTTGTAATTCCACACACACTTTATTTAATACACAACCCAGGTTTTGACATAGGATGTCATAATCATTTAGTCCCTACAGAAGGCTTGCTTTCAATACAGTGAGTGTGGAATTACAAGGTTACTTCTTTCATTTCAACCAGTTATTTTTGCTTTAAGACTGCATACAATATGCTGGGTTTTTTTCAGAATTTTAATGTAAATAATATTTAACAAACCATTCCTTAGTCTGAATTTGGGCATCACTAGATAGTGCCTTTGCATCTTCTAGATCCTGACATTTTGCACAAAAGTAGTGTCATCAGCATATAAAACTGATTTAGATTTCATATAACAGAGCAAATGATTAATCATAATGATGATCTCAATGAGAAGTATCTCAATAATTTAAACCGAACACGAAAGAACTGCATCAAAAATTAAATTTAGTAAGTCTTGTCATTGCAATGATATCTAGAGGGACACTGATACTCTCTTCTTGAATAAAAATCGCTAATAAAATGGAAAATATCACTATTTATGCAGGGCAGGAGAATGTATTTTGTGAATGAGAGTGTAAAAAAGTCACTGATGATACTATGCAGTTCATAATATTCAAGGCAGCAAAATGTATTTGACGGATATTAATGTTAACTATGGGAGATTTTTGTCTGTGACCAGTGAAACTCTTTGGGTCATGAATTGCATCCCCTTGAATGAACTAATATTCATTCATTTAGATTAACTTCATTAATATATCAAAATTATTCATGTGCCTATAAAATAATTACCTTATCATTTCAAAGCAGTGGTTAACTGATGAAAATCGTTGCCTATGATAAAAATTTTTCACTCGAGCCTCATGGATGTGATTCAGGGCAGCCTTGATGACAAACAGGTGGAGATTTTGGCGAGTTTTAGTGGTCATAGTTTCCATATCCATTTCTGAAACTTGATTACTGAAACATAAAAACCACATATTTCACACACTCGTATCTCCAATATTACATAGAATAAAAAGTATAATACGAGGGTGGTTCAATAAGTACCCATGTTAGAAATGAAGAAACCGTGAGCAATCGCGGCACCCATCGGGCAGACAATTTTTTCATCACCAACTTATCATGTAAAATATTAATTGCCGTTCCGGTCGACACACCCACGGCCTCTGCTACTTCGTGCACTTTTGTTCGTCGAACAGCGAGCATCATGGCGTGGACTTTGTGAATGATTTCCTCGGTAACCACGTCTGCCGGGCATCCTGGTCGCTCCTCATCAAAAACAGATGTTTGCCCACGTTTAAATTCGTTGAACTAATATCTAACTGTGGTCATAGATGGCGAAATGTCCCCATAAACAGCATCCAACTTTGCTTTTATCTCTTGATCTTTTATCCAAAAAAAAAAGCGAATTACCGAACGATACTGCTCTTTTTCCATCTTAGCGAAAATCACGAAACACATCTCACTCGAATGACTGCCAAATCTAAACTAACCTTTAAATCAGTCTGAAATTTGTTTCACCGATGTTTGATAGATGGGCGCACACAATGATAACATAAACTTCCCTCAGGAACACCCTTTGTCATCAAACACGGGTATTTTTTGAACTGCCCTCGTACATAAATATACTTTACATTTCCAGGCTTCACTTCATGGAATTGTTTGATTTCCATATTATACTAAGAATATCAAATAATGTTCATTCATCATCTTAAGTACAGACACATGATACATGCATGCATCTAGAACATATTGAATAAGAATTTCAAATAGATCTATTCATAATAAAACTTAACCAGTAAGTTGTAGGGATCTTTGGTCTTAGCCATTCTTTAAAGGTTCAAGACAAAGCTACATACACATTGATTACCAGGACATATTGAATTCAAAACATATTAAAAACCAAAAACTTGAAATGAATGGGGCTACTTAAGTTTTTACGCAAAACATTAAGAACAACTTTAAAGTTAGGCAAATGATCTCCAAGATTTTTCAATATCTATAAAATGCTAACTTCATATGAATATCTATCAGTTATCTTAAGATTAATAAAAAATATATTAGCACTAATCAATATGATTGAATTTAAATTTAGAAAGATAACCAAAAAATTATTTTGCAGCAGTTGCCACTGAATTTTCAAGTGTTATCAATTCTCCCACAACCTTAGAATACCAGGAGTAGGTAGATGCCATGCGATGTTCTTCAATTTATTCATGTAATCTAACCATTTGGACTATAACAGCTTGCTTTATCAGTAAACCCCACCAAAATTAATGCTAAATTTGCCATTTTTTATAATCCACAAACACATTTGCATAAGTATCTTGTGAAATCAGTTTTGCACAAACTGTAAGATTTTAAATGATGCTGACATCAAAATATACCTAATCAGGTATGCATGATACTTTCAGCAAACTGCTGTAAGCCAATCATGTAATATAGCTATGCAATAAGCGAAGCATTTGGCAAGTTTTAAGTATTTGCCATAGCGCTGGGATGTACTAAAGCTTCTGAGATTAGAAAATTTTGGTGGTGAACTATGTATTTCCAAAGGTAGCGATATCAGAAGAAAAGCTTATTCCACGACACGTAGTCCATACAATAAATGCGCGAACTGGTGCAATCAGGCAGACATGCCGCAGACTATAGCCCCGCCCACTAGCGGTGCTAGTTGCCTGAGACCCAACGAGCCATCTGTGCTTGGCAGATCGTCAAGATGTGCATATGGTGCCAGTTATGTTAGTTTCTGTTGTCCTTGCATCAAATGTTAGTTGAAAATGGAAATTGACAAAATCACATCAATCAAGCAATGAATCAACATCAAGTTTTTGGTGAAGTGTGGTAAAAGTTATCAAGAAATTACTGAAATGTTGACAGCTGTTAGCAGTGATAATGCTCAGAAGAAAACATCTGTTTTCAAGTGGATTAAGCATTTTAAAGATGGCCGACAAGACCCCATGGATGACGCAAGTCCGGGACGACCTTCAACCACCATTCCTGTGTTGACGACAGCATTACTCCTGTGTGGTCCCTTGTCCTTACCGATTGTCGAAAAACTGTCCAAATGATAGCTGATGAACTGAATTTAGAAAAATCAACATCCTTGATCATCCTCATTCCCCAAATCTCGTCCCCTGCGACTTTTTCCTAATCCTAAAATACAAAAATGTGATGAGGAGACATCACTGGGAAGATTTGGACCCAAAGCAATAAACGACAAGAAAACTAAAAAGCCTAACTGCCAAGGACTTCCAAGGGTGCTTTAAACAGTGGAAAAGAAGACGGAATAAGTGCATAACAACGAATGGAGAGTACTTTGAAGGTGATAGAATCGATGTAGACTAAATTTTGAAAAATAAAGTTCTTCTGGCCTCAGTTTCCGTATTTATTGAACAGACCTCGTACATTTATCATCCCTCACAAAATCAAATACTCATATTACACATAGTGCTGTTGGAGGTGGAATTCTTGTCCAACTTGTGTTTATTTTCACCTAATATTTCTCCAATCTTTGATTCACATGGTGAAACATAATTCTTGTAGATTTGTTAGATAATTCTTCTGTCATAGTAATCCACATTAAGTACATATTCCTAGCATTTTAGACTATTTCTCTGACTTGATATTTGTCACGGCCTTCTCCAATCGCATGCTATGGCTTGCTGACATAAATTATTTTTCCATCAGTATCAATAGATGATATTTGACTGCTCTCCAAAAACCCAAAAATTGGTTTTCCAATAGGTTACAAACAATTTCTAGCTCGTCTCTGTAGCTGATTATTCAAGCATTTTGAGGGTGTATTATGAATGTATGAGACACTAGACTCAAGTGTTGTGTTCTTTAATCTCTTGGTCTTTGTTTTCTTAGACATTGCAATCATTGCACTCATATTTAAGTCTTCTGAGGGTCTTCCTTTTTGATAGTTGTCTTTCATTATTGCAATAAGGCTTTTTCTTGGCATTCCCTCTACGTGGCATGATAATTTTTAAGCTGACTTTTTCCACACGGGACACCTTGTACTTTTAAGGTCTTTATCAGCAATGATGAATCCACTTCTCAGTTATTAGTAAGTTGCAATGGAAGGCAAAATGACACTGTGAAATTTTACTCTTCATTTTTTCATTGAAATTCCAAAAACTTAAAGCTCTAGCATGCATATATAATTAAGGTCCCTTAATTTTTGGAAAACAAAACTTTTCCATGTGTATACAACACACAGATACCCTCATGTTTGCAAAAGCTTTACTGGCTACAATTTGAAGACTACTCTCCAGATTACTTACAATAATTTAATTGAACTTGTACTACAGTGAATAAAACACAATCTAATTTTTATATCGTTGATCAAGATAATTAGGCAATAAGATATGAGCTCTCCTAAGTATAACCAATTTGAAGATTTAAATCAACAACTTGCTGAACTAACACACCCAGAGTATTAACTATAATAGAGAGTAAATTATTATCTAACTATACTCACAATAACAATTTAAGAAATTTCAAAGTGCACTGTGGATCCAAAATAGGCTGGGGTATGAGAGAAGTGGCACTTCTCCCTCCCTCAACGGGTCCTTTCTTCACTTCATCTATATTTTCTTTGTCTTTCTTCTTCTTTCCTTGCTTTTCTGGTTCAGCTAATTTGATCCTCTATTAAACAAGCAAAAAATACATTTAATTTAGGATTCATTTGAAAAATTAACAGAATATAGCAACGTTTGATGTACCAACATTACCGAAACAAATATCTCCAAGCGGCTGTATGCATTCATAAGAGAAAGGAGATTTTCTCCAGGTTCATTCAACTCTTTTCTCCAGCTTCCAATAACATAGCTTATCAGTGCTTCATGGACCCCAAACAGTTGACCTATAATAATTTTTTTCTCCTCTGTCTCTGGTGTGGCACTGGTAAAATCATAGGTATCTTCCTACAAGAGTAAACCATACTCCATTGGATAATTTTGGAAAAACAGCTGTATATTTCTGGAGCCAATCAGGTTATAATAGAAAACAAGATCTTACAATAATGGCAAGAAAAATAGTAAGATTACACTTTGTATTCAATATGAAGGCTCCTTACTTTACTGAAATAATTTCTTTTTACTTGAAGTGGAGAAGTGCAATCTTTCTTATTTTCAGAATGAACTTTCACTAAATCACGCCTGAAGCAGCAAATTTGATAAACTTCTTATATTAATCCAATCCAGTAACCATTGAAGATTCCACGGCACCAAATTTAACCTTGTAAATGTGAATGAAAGTATCAACCCTGTTTTTCAATTCTAAGCTAGAGAGCTTTGGGCTGCTAAAACAGAGAGCTATTATTGAATGATCAAACAAGAAAGTTTAAAAACAATTAAAAGAAAAAAACAAATTTGGTCAGTTTCAATACTCTTACCTTCTCAATTGTCTAAAATATTGTTTTTTTAATTGGAGAAAGTGTGGGGTTGAAATCGACTGAATTTACTTTTAGGCAATAGCTAATGCATATACGCATTAAATTATGTTCAATGGAATTTTAGCAGAGAGATTGAAATGAGTTGTTCTTGTTGCAGTAACATCATATGGCTATCTTTCAAAAACATGATTTACCGACTATTTTACAGTATCGATAAAAATGTGGGTGATATTGCAATGAATCAGAGTTCTTAATTCATTCACAGTACACACTTCAACTTAAATCATAGGTCACATTCATCACCCAACCTCAAAAGTTAGCTCTATCACTAAAATGTTTGCAGATAGAAACACAGAAGGATAATGAGTCTTACCAGACCATAATCAGATGGTGTGCATTTTCCAACCTGAACGACTAAAGCTTTCAAAATATTTTTGATTTTGAATAAAATTCTATCATTATCAGATGGCCATATGTTTTCTGAGTCACAGTTGGCAATTACTAGCAGCTGGATACACCAAATGAGAGAAGCTATTGGCTCTTTGAGACAGGCATCTTTTCCAGAAATGCGCACAATTTTAGACCAATCCAGAGGGGAAGTGAAAGCATTGCCATCATCTTTCTCCAAGTCGTCCAGAAACTGAACAAGATGGTGATAGAGGAACTCTAAAAAGTGAAGTCCTAGATCAGGATTGTGCTGTACAGCTGAGGGGAAACCTGAAAAATACAAGAGGGATATAATGAAAGAAGCATAAGAGCACTTGAACTCCATTAAAGCATTTTAATGAGCAAATGCGGACAGAGCATTTAATTTCCCGTCATCTCAAAAGACAACCACTACTGACTGACAGCATTTTTTTCCATGCAATATCCTTCTATCACAGAAGGGTTAAAACTAGTGCGCACTTCCATTTAAGTCGGAATCCCTACAATTTTCCCACTTCTCATTGGGAATGTTGGTAGTTTTGAATCTGGTTCTTTCATAGGTTTTCTCCAGCAACACA
The DNA here is from genome assembly GCF_022747635.1 of Hetaerina americana. Taxonomy (NCBI): domain Eukaryota; kingdom Metazoa; phylum Arthropoda; class Insecta; order Odonata; family Calopterygidae; genus Hetaerina; species Hetaerina americana. The sequence continues at coordinate 6,005,143 of NW_027287095.1, forward strand.
TTCAGCATGAACAGAGGTAAGCAATTTGTTTCAAGGTACAGGGCACAAAATATGGAATAAATCAAAATTAATTAAAATGCATAGGAACATATTTTACTGAAACTTAACAATCCCACATTCCATGGTCCACATCAACAATAAAGAAAAAACTATTTCAGCAACCTCAATAATAAATTGAGTAGCTTCAGGCGTGATGTGGTGGAAGTTGAACATAATGAATAACTGATTGAAGCACTTTTCCACTTGATAAACTTTATCACTTTATCAAGTGGAAAAGTGCTTCAATCAGTTATTCATTAACCTCAAGAATATTGTAAAGTGAACTAGACAATTAATGCAAGGGACTTAATAACTAAACATTGAATTGTGATCAAAAGAATCCTTGCCCATGGGCAGGAATTACCAAACATTTGCCGTGCAGTAATCAATGATGCCTTAATGGGATAACAGAAAAACTACCAATTAAAAGTATTACTCTCAATGGCCAAATAAGATTGAAAAAGAACTGGACAGGGAAAATGTTCTCCATTTCCATCTGGATAGCAAACAGAGATGGAATGCTAACAAGAAAATCATCTGGGAAGAAATTACGTAAAATAATGGGAAATCTGAAAAAGGGAAGAATCACAAAGATATCTTAGCAGATAACAGTAAAGTATAAGTACTCAGCTTTGAACCAGACTGAAATATTTCAGAAATTATTAGAGGAAAAGAAATATTTCAATGAGTGTTTTATCGGGTAGTTGTCAGAATGCACCCAAATCTACCTCTGAATTAAAGATCATCTATGATAATAATCATAGCATTGATTTCAATAGGTACTCTTCCAATAAGTGATCAACAGTATACTTCTCAATGGAATAAGTGGTCCACCTCCTGCAACTCCTTAGCAGAGAAATTAAGTGATTTTGAACTTAGTACATTTTTTCCCAGTGAAAATATAAGATATGGAAATCCATGACTGGATGATCTCATTCAATATAAGTGATTGGTGATAATTGAGCCAAGAAGTGTCTTTAAAATGAAAGGAAAGATCAAATGTTTGCCATTGCATCAGAACCAATACAAATTGACAAAGCTAGATTTGCTGAGGAATGGAAGTACATTCAGAGTAGACTTCTCAATGAAAAACCATAGAAATCACGGAGAAGGAATAGATGGCTGCAGATGTTTTATTAAAAGAAGGGTTTTGACTCAAAGTATTTTACTGGTAAACATGAACTTTCCATTAAATTTGCAACCAAATATTATTCAGCACCTGAAGACTTTTTTATTAACCTAGATACAACTCGTAATATAATCACTGCAGAGTAGTAGTAAATGAAGTAATGGTGATAGATCTCATACAGGAAGAGTACATTTCAATGAAAACAACACTCAAAGAGGACATACACAAAAGAGAATTAATACAAATGAACATTTTGATTATTATTAATGCATTTTTTCATTGATGAGATATATTAGATATTTATGTGCTTTTTTCTTCAAAGATCTCAATTTCATCACTTTCAAGTGACCTGTAGGGGTGCCAAATACTTCCAAGACATGTAAAAATTATGAATACACATTATGGTTGAAAAACAATGAATTCACAATAAAACTAATCAAATTTACTTCCTTGCCTTCATATAAGCATTTCCTCACTTCAGGTTGCAACACTAGACATCGTCTCACCACATTCAAAAGCTCCAAATATGTTGACTCATTTGTATTCCCCCTTTTAGCAACTTGAGAATGAATTAAAACACACGTCTGGAAAAAATACATATTTACTCCTGATTAGACATGAGCATCAAATCAATTTAAAACATGCTAGTTTTCTTATATTTGAATTTATATCTAAGTATAAACTTTTACATAATAAGAGGGTTAATTAGATGATTAGGAGGAAATATGTCAAAGTGAAAAAGAAGATTCATGTAAAATATATTTTTTTATCATTGTATTATTAAAAGATATCAGGAAACAATGACTTTCAACTCCTCAGGGTTTACTTTGACAATGGGATGGAGGATAAGGCCTATGCAAAAGAGCAGCCATAGGGAATCAATTTGATCCTTAAGTGAACTATTAATGTAACCAAACAAAACAATTGCACACATAAAATTACCGAATGAGTTACCACTGTTTATTTGTGCTTTTGACATGCCTTGATGTTATTAATGCTACATGATGGTAATAGGTAACCATAAGGCAGAGTTGCAATGCGGAGGAGCTTTTTATGACCAAGTGTTTACTTTGGCTTTAGACTTGTTGGCATATGGATCACTTTACGGCACCAAAACATGACACAGCTAATTGCCGAGTTGTAGGAATTTGCCTCTCTTGGATTCATTAGTGAATATAACATGACCTCAAATATTTGAGCCATTGTTACAAGTTCATCAAAAGGTGATGGTTCACCACTATGTAGAACCATGCAGTGGTGTTGCCAAATATCAATGCTAGACGGATAAATTTACTTACAATAAATAATCGTGATTTTTCTGTTTCTAGTTCAAGGCAGATAGTGATGATTGTCAAAGAAAAGATTAGAATACAACATCATCATTTTGAAATTCAAGGAAATGAAAACAAATGACTTCAATATACACAAACTTGTAAAAATCTTACAGTGCTAGCCAGTAAATTCTTTATGGCAATTTATCAGCTCATTAAAATAGAATTGGCTTTGAAAACTGGCGGATAAAATGACCTGGCAAGTTTGTAACTTCATGTTTTCCCCATGCTTGGAAAACACTTCTTATTTAAAGAAAAGCAGGGAATGAATACCTATCAGCACGAATTAGAAAACCTTGAATTTACATACTTTGGTCAAAGTGCACCAAATCAGTTATCTACATATGTACTGCTTTCAAAGGATATATTGAAACATTCAGTTTTTTCAGTTTTCTTTGTCTCCATCTACTCTTGCGACCACTGAAGTGAGCCATAGTGGGATTATTGCTCTTTTTACCTGCATTGAGATTTCAATTCATAATCACTATAAGAATTGAACCCTCATTTGACACAGCATTATGGTATTGTTTTCATTTATGCTTTTAGCTTTACCCAAGATAGTAAAAGACAGTAATTAACCCAAAGGTCGGTTTAGTAGGTGATGGTAAAGTTAACCCAGTACTAAGCCCGACGGCGTGTGAAATTCACACATCAGTAGTAGGGGCCTAGTAGTTCTTTTCTCTGTGCCGTTTATGGTTTCCCTGGAAGATCTAGCACCCGAAACATTACATAGCTTGGGTGGAGCTGCAGGTGGCAAGAGACTTGCCTGGCATGCATCTTATTCCGCCAAAATCAATATTATTGTTTTCTCATTTGATAACAATAAACTTTTCCTTACATTTTATTCTCTGAATCATGGCTACAATGTATTACATGGCATTATCAGGGATTTAAAGTATAAAATCCTCCATACACAACATGCAGTGTAAACATATCATCACTGAAAAAAGTAAACAAAAATCATTAACTGTGTCAAAATTTAAATGAATAATAAGTAATAAAGAGCGATTTCCTTTTTCTTTTCCCTATCAAGCTAGTTGGTTACTATGCTATCCAGTTCTCTAATCACAACTTTGATGTTAGCATGCACTGAATTGTAAATTGCCTTGGATTCCACCTAGAATTTTTTGATGAATTAATACAGATTTTTATAACATACAATGAGTTCCCTCCAATGCGAATTTAGCCTTTTGGGTACTCTTAAAAAAAAAAAAAAAAAAAAAAAAAAAAAAAAAAAAAAAAAAAACTATATGCAGAATTAATTTTGCTTTCTGTAATATTCAAAACATCTTCTCCTTTCTGAAATGGGGATATTTGCTTCATCATACTTTGACACGCCTGATGGACCACTACTCACAATGCTGAAAACACTTATTCTCAAAACAAAAATTTTATCTCAAAGCGGAGAACCTCTAGTAAACATAAGCAACACAAGATTTTCATTAGGTTACTGGGGAACTACTCTTTAAAATGAATTTCTACAAAAAAAGGCAGGCAATAGCTGGATAAATACCCCATTTCCACAATGAGATTCATTTATTCTGCTATTTTTACATACACCTATTCAGAACAATATGAAATTCTTAAAATTGCAGAAACATTGATACATAATGCAACAAACAATTTATGCATACTAACTACATGTTCACAATGTCTCAGGAGTTCAGGTCTGAAAATGGTGGGCTAATATTTTAGTATGAAGTGAATCATTATAAAAAAGACAATTTTAGGATACAACCAGAATTTATTTTTGAAGTATTTGATATGAACAAATAAAACAGGGGACGACAGCACCCAGGTCCCATGTTTCTCAGTGAGTAAGCAGTAGTCATTTTCTCCCTTCAAATGGATAATCTTCCATTAGTATTACATTTCCTTTATTTTTCTTTAATTTCTCCTTCCCACATCAATTTTTTCTTTACTTCTTCTCTAGGCAACACTCTCCCCCCAGGGTAAAAGAAACCATAAAATGTTGCTCCTATTAAAAATGAACCCGATTTCTAAGAAAAATCATGAGAAAAATGGCAATCTGCCTTTAAATTCATTGACTGCACTTTCCAAATATCATACAAATTGAATAACTACATGAACTGCTACTACAGGAAAAAACATTTCATTTTGTTAAATATAAATCTTACGATACAAGACAACAATTGCTAGGAGAAGAGAGAGTTGACATCAACATACCTGTTCTGAGGACGATGGCCCACTAAAAGTGTTCTGGCTGCTCTGACTGAGAGCTCCCAATTCTTCAACTTTCAAGTACTTGAGCATATGGAGAAAGCCATTTACAGCTACCCTTCTTGAAGTGATGGATCTGATTATTTATAAAATGTACACAAAGTTTTCAAATTATGTTCACGCGAATCATGTTGAAGAACCAATACCAATGAAGTCATGGGTAAAATGCAGTTAAAGAGACACTCAAGACAAGAAATATCAATGACTCTTAATGACCATATTTACGCATGAAAAACAAATGACTCTGATTGAGACAAAAGATGCATGCAAGGGAAAGGCAGCATGGAGAAGTTAATAAAAAGGAGTAGGTCCCTGATATAACTTTTCAGTAAATGGAATGCCATAAAATGACTAAATGTTTCAGCTAAACAAATTAATTGATGTGCACATTAAAATCAAGAGCACTGATCCCATGATCACTTAGGACATTAGTGGGCGAGTTGCATAGTTTCTGTTGTGATATAGTGGCAAGGAACAAAATGACCAAATAATAGCACTTTCCCACAAGATAAAAATGTTTAGCCAACCTTGTTTTGATGTACTTCATTATGTTCAGGCAAAGAATTAGTCCAAGGTAGCCTTACATAAGTTCAAACTAGGAAGAAAGGAAGTAAAAGAGGGGGGGGGGGTGAAAGTCTCTGGTGTCTGGTTGTCCTTTTCACCAAAAAGGTACCAGAGACTTTTCTGTTTTTGAGTCTTTTATTTTTCTAGAAATTTCACGTTTCTCAATCTTATACCAGCCCATCCAATCTTATACCAGTTCATCCAGCCATTTCCTCTTCCCTCCCTTTCTTTCCCACTTCCTTTGCTTCAGGTTAAAACTTATAAGACAGTGCTTGTATTCCTCCTGTACCTGATGATGATTTCGTACATCAAAACCTGGTCTGTAATACACCTTTTTCTCGTGGAAAAGTGCTAGTAATGGCTATGCATTAGTCACATAAACAAAAATGCAAGGAAAATTTATCGAAAAAATTACATTTAATATCCTCATCCAATAACTTACATAGAGAAATGAAGGAAGTAACTTTTCACCCACACTTTATTTACCCTTGCATCCCCTCACACGGCTCGAATGCATCGGTCCATTAAGAGACCGCTCCCACTCTGAAGGTATACAAACAAAGTTGTCTTCAGTAGGAACTACTTGATGTTGACGTGCAACATCAAATCCTAGGTCTTGTTTTAAATTAAGTGTGAGCAGAATTACAAAGTTACTTCCTTCATTTCAACAGGTGTAAATTTAATAAAGTTACACCTGAGACAACACACTTATATAGGGTTTCCTGGTTGAAATGAATATTTAATAGTTGCATATTTCCTTTGTCACAAATTTTTCATGTTTTTTAAAGGAGAAGATAATATTGATCTTTATTGTTATTAGAATTTTTGGTTGCATTGCAATAAAAAAAATGTTTACAGGTTTCCATCTTCCTTTATTAACTTTGGATCAGAATATTTTACTAAATTTTTAAAAAGAATACTTGCTTTTGCAGTAATAGAAGAACATACATAGTGTGTACATTGAATATGAGAACTGGTGCAATCTGGCGGCCATGACGCGGACTATAGCCCCACCCACTGGCGGCTCTTGTTGCCTGAGCCCCAATGAGCCGTCTGTGCTTGGCAGATTGTCGAGCTGTGCGTATGGTGCCAGTTATGTTAGTTTCTGTTGTCCTTGTTTTTACTGTTTGTCGAAAATGGAAATTGATGAAATCACGGAGCAACGAATCAACATAAAAGTTTTTTGGTGAAGTACAGTAAGAGTTATCTAGAAATTACTGAAATGTTGACAGCTGTTTATGATTATATTACTCTGACAAAAACATCCGTTTTCAAGTGGATTAAGTGTATTAAAGATGACCGACAAGATGCCACAGATGATGCAAGGCCGGGACGACCTTAAACCACCTGTGCTGATTGCAAAATTGATTGTGTGCGGTCCCTTTTTGAGAGATTGTGTGCATTGTGTGCAACCAAATTTGACTCAAGGCAATGGAAGGATCCTTCACCATGACAATTCACTTTGAGCATTGATTGTTCGCCAGTTTCTGGCAAATCACTACCCTTGATCATCCTCCTTATTCACCAGATCTCACCCCCTACGACTTTTTCCTATTCTAAAAATGCAACAATGTGAAAAGGGTACATCGGTGGGAAGATGTAGGCGCAATGAAGCAAGAAACGACGAGAAAACTAAAAAAAACCTTTCCTGCCAAGGACTTCCAAGGGTGCTTTAAACAGTGGAAAAGAAGATGGAATAAGTGCATAGCAATGAATGGAGGGTACTTTGAAGGGGACAAAATCAATCTAGACTAAATTCTGCAAAATAAAGTTTTTATGGCCTCAGTTTGCGTATTTATAGGACAGACCTCGTAGATCTTAATTCTATGAGATAAATGTCAGAAGAAACATGTGGAATCACCTATATTTTTTCCGAGAGTTATTCAAAGAGGATTGTGCTGTGTTAATTGGAGAAGATTTTTGAGACTATAAATGGCAATATATTTGCAACTTTTTCCAAAATATAGTTCCTTGTCATGAAATTTTCAAGCTAGTATTTGCATCGCAGATGAAGGAGAAAACGTTAGTAACTCTCCTTAATATACCTAACTTAAATGTTTCAGTGGTGAAATTAACTGGAAATGTGAGCCATTTCCGGTATTACATGTGTTAATGTTTCAGCTACATGAATATTAAGTCACTTGAGTATATGAATGCAGCAATACCAGTAACCCTGATGTAGCTGGTCAAGACTTAATGAAATGTTATAAAATTTTTCTAATTATATCCTCATGACATGTTCAAGTAGTGCAGCATTTGAAAATCAGATCTCTCTCTTGTGTTATAATGATAATATTTAAAAATGTCACCAAGTTCACTTTAAATAAACCTGATGGTGAAGTCTTACTAGGTTTAATAATTGATAAATGGAATCTCAACTTGAAATAATGTAGATGTCTTTATTACAAATGTCAATCACAACACTTTTGATTTAAGCCAGTGGTAAGTAATACGGCTTTAATACTTCCTTGACAGAACTTCCTAAAAAATTCCCAAATAAATCATAAATGTACACAATGTAGGGTGTTTAACCACATCTTGCAAGTGGTGCGGCAGCAAAACTTATATCCATTGGGCTAATGGGGATATCGTCCCTCTGCTCAAACATTGTATCTCACGGTAAACTCGGAGTCTACAGCACTCAACCTTAAGTAGTAAGTTATGATATTGTCATTCAATACAGAATAGATTCCTTTCTATTAGGGTGCCCATGTTTTTACACACAAACTAAGCATTGCATAAAATGTTAAAATTAGAATAACCTAATGAGATCTAAAGAGAAAAGATTGTCATACAGTATCGTATTTAAACTTGAAATCTTTTTACATTTCAGAATAGAGCAGCCATCATGGTGTGGTAGTGGGGCAAAGCATTTTGCCCCACTGACTGAGGGCTTGCAATGTACCATGTATTAATGAATATATGAAAGTGTTCCTAGAAGCTCGAGAATTATGTTATGAACCGGATAAAAGAGGAAGAATGGGATTACTATTTGAACAAAAATGATTTTGATTGAAGCAAGCAAATTAGCCAATTGTTCTTGGACAAATTCAAGGAGTGAAGGATTCATTTTAGAAAAATTGTCTCTCCATGCACACCATAAATACAATAGCACAAAAACTGCCACTTGAATACGAAAGAAAGGTGAATAGTGAAAGAAAGAAAAAATTCCAAAGTGAAAATAACTGTGTACATGATTTTAGAAACAATGATGATGGATTTATGGGATTCCATGATGAATAAATGCTTATTTTGTTGCTAATTTTTAATGTACGAATTCTATTTTTTCTATATAGTGTTAACATTCAAATTGTTTTCGGTCTGATTTGAGAATTTTTTATATATTATAACCTAAAAAATCATAGAGCATCTTAAAGGCTGGGAAATGTGATACATATTTTCAAAATCACAGAAACTTAAGTCAATATTATTTAATGCTGTATCAATTTACCTGTAACTGTAGTTTTCTCATTGTTTATTAAAAAAAGAAAAGTTACATCACTAATACGTATATATAATTAAAATCGAAACATAAAAAACCCATGATTATCAGACCTTAGTTCCATTTATGTGAGGAAAAGTTATACTACCTTGTCTAACATGCGACTAACAGTACCACTACAACTGAAAAAGTTGAATAGCGGATGTCGAAAGCCTTTAAAACAGAAACAACTTAGCTTTGTTAGAGTCATCAGCAGTTTAGTTACACCCTTACTCTATGCACCCCCTCCCCCCCCAACTTCTTAGAAATATATGCATCTGTTCTCACCCTCTGTGGAGATGGTGCTAACAACATTTTCTAATGATACAACAAACCAATTCCAGGAACTTCTGTCCTTTAAATGAAAAGGACTCACAAGTTAAGCAATCATGCTGCCGTTTGCTGTTGGTTTTTTCATATTTACCCTGACCCCTAGATATATTTCTCCAAATGCTAAACACTCAGTTGATTTCAAACTTCTGTGAGATATGTGAATGCTAAATGAAACAGCAAGCATTTCCTTTTTGGGATATCTTTTAGTTTTAAATTACTAAATTACTAGAGTTAAGAAATTTAAGGAAACCTAAAAAGGATAACAAAATACACAAGTTAATATAACTTTTCCAAAAATTAAATGCCTTTTTTAAAGCATTTTTCATCTTTGATTTATTCGAAATTGATAACTGTAGAGGTTGGAATAACAATTTCAACCTTCCCATAATTATAAAAAATTGTGAAAAATTAACAATTGGGTTGGAGAAAATTAAGTTTGAACTAACCTGGAAGAATTTATGTGTGACAAAACTTGAGGATTCGGACATTAATCACTTACCATCTGATTTAAATAGATAAGCCCAAACAAAATGGTTCAACTCCTGGTTCTGTGTAAGTGGCAACGGATGACAGATTATCTTTAGAGTTGGGAATTAATATTAAGTCTATTATTGAATGGTAAGAGCAATTCATGGAGAGAAATGAAATATTCTTTAAGTGTTCTTGGCAAGTCAAGGAATGTCTCCCATACTAAGACATTTAAGTGGACAACTTCCACCTTAATTGATGAAAGGCTCGCTAAGAGCATTCTTAAAAGAGCAGTGTTTCATGGAAAATATCATGAGAGTTTGTAAAGCTTAAAAAAGCAGACATTACTAAAGTCCAAGTGGCCTTCATAACAATTATGTAGATAAATAAAATTTTATTGTGAATGAATTAGATGAGCTCAAGGTTAAATGAATTAGTGTGTTAGGCACATTACAAATGTGTATTCTCAAGGTTCAAGATAATACACATTTCAAAGTAAGTAATGGAAAATGGCAGAAAAATGAAAGCATGGAACACATTTAGCACAACATATTTAGGTTATTCCCCTACATGTCATGTAAACTGATTTCTACTATGCATGCATTATTTGCTGCATATAATTACCTTGAAAACATGGACTTCCTCATTATTAGCACAAGTGAATCTCTTATATAGCTGGATATTTTGACAAGTGGTATCAAAGCAATCACTGCATCCTGGCACACGCTGGGGCCTCCTCCGTCATTGATGCTTAAATCGCCACCAATTAGCATCAACGAACTAATTTTTTCAATTAATATGGACTGATTGTCCAGCATCATCAATGGCATACTGGCTGACATCTTCATAAGACATCCTTTAAGTAACAATTGAAACCACATATATTAAGGTTCTGTTAAATATATCATTTAAAATCCACAATATGAACATAACTCAATCAAAATTTACCATTCAATAGTTTAAAACAGTTACATGTATGTATTATGAGATTTAAAAAACTGAATAATAATAAAGACATAAATATGGCAGGAAATCAATAAAATTTCAATCTTCAAATTTATTTTCACAGTTATTTCAAGATAAAATCAAAGATCAAATTTTCTTCAATAATCAAGCCTAATTTCATAAATACTTGGATTAACTTGCTCTCACATTTTCATATATGGTCGAATACATAGCTTTTAATCATTGAAATCAAGCATTCTCAAAGCAAGTAAAGATCGCACAGGAAGGAAAAAATTTTACCAGTCGGTCTCTTCCGGAGAAACAACTTTTTTTATGAAATGAAAATTTGAGCAAGGTCAACAAGTGAAAGAATTTAATGAAATATGGCACTCTGCTGAAATTCCCAATCAAATATGTATACATGGTTTTTTTTTAACCGAGCAATATTCAATTCATTTATCCATACACATAGACTATTGGATTTCAAAAAGGCATTTGATAGAGTAAACTGGGAAAAACTAATGAGTACATTGCAGGAAATAGGAATAGATTGGAGGGACAGGAGACCAATCTGCAACCTGTACATGTCTCAGACTGCTCAGGTGCGAGTGGGGAACGGAGAGTCTGGATGGGCAATGTTACGAAGAGGTGTAAGGCAGGGTTGTCCATTGTCACCAGTGCTGTTCAACATGCAAAAAACAATTGTGTAACTAATAGTGCATCTAACAATAGGAGATTTATTAGCCAGACCAAAAATCATGAGTTGTCAATCACATTGCAGTTCCATTGGTCTCGATCCTGGACCTGCTACTCCACCCTGTATCATGCACATTCGAATGGCCTTTTTTTCTTGTCTTGACTTGCCTTGAGTCTTGACACCATCATCTTGCCTTTCCTTCACTCATTACAGTAGGTCCATAAGCTAAACTTCAGGAGGAAATTTCTTAGATGACACATGACATATATAGGTAAAGGCTATAGCAAAGGATGGGAGAGATAGTTAGTGGTTCAGCAAAAGTGGGGAAAGGGGAGAGGGTTTTTGGGAGGAAGGGGATGTGGATGGGAAGGTAAGGTGGATGGGGGAGTGTGGATTGAGCATGGTGCAATCAGTAGGGTTGTGCCAGTAGTGGAAGGACCTGAGGGGAGGGGGGGGGAAGGGAGATGAGGAAGTAGGGGATCATTATGAAGTGGTAGAGGAATGTTCCAGTTAAGGATTGCTAATGAATTGATTTTTTTAGCATGGAGATATTGAGGAGGGGGGCAGGAAGACAAAAAGGTTTTGGTTGACCATCATCTCCTTTTTATTCTTTTTTACAATTTTCGATTGCTCAAGTATGTCCATTCTCCATCCTTTCCTTTCCAGATGAAAAAATTTCCAAGATAGTCATTGGTGCGGCCCACTTCTTTCATGTTTGGTTAAGTACGACTAGTGGTCTAGTACATTAAAAACATTAAGCCAAGGTATTTAAGAGATATATGTAGAGAAAGAGAATATGATGTACATGAGGGTAGCCAGGACCCTAGCTTACTCAATAGCAACATATAAAGGGCAATGAGGGAATCATAAGCCAATAAAGTGATGGGGGCAGACAACATCCCATGGAAGTATTGAAATATTAAGGAAATTGTGGGAGGAAGAGATTTTATGAACTAATTTGTAGCATTTATAAAGGAGAAAATTGGCCAGATAAGTTTGTCTGATCAGTTTTAGTTCCTATCAAAAAGGGAAAGGCAGCCATATGTGAGCACTACAGAACAATAAATTTGAGGTTCAGGAAGGGAGGAGGCACGTGTACTGCCATAGCAGTAATGAGGTCACTAATAGAGAGGAACAAAGAACACAATCAGCATGTGTCGGTTTCCTAGATTTCACGAAACTATTTGTTAGACTCAAGAGTATATTGCAGAAAATAGGAGTAGATTGGTAGGATAGAATACTTATCTGCAACTTGCTAATGTCACAGACTGTTCAGGTGCAAGTGTCAAATGGAGAGTCTGAATCAGCAAAGTTTAGGATGAGGGGTAACATAGGGGTTCTCATTATCACCTGTGCAAATTTTTTAACCTGCCAACAGTGATTCTTTTGAGTTAGTGCATTACTACTGGCTTCAAAAAACTTCATCGACTACAGTGAATTATTCAAATTCAGAATTTGTATAATAATTATCTTAATGTTATCTTGCCATGCATTGCATTAACTTTTTAGAGAGATATATACTAAAATGTAGCAATAAATCACTTTAACCTACACCAATATATCATTTCATTGTACATTAAATGGTTAATTCATTTTTAAAGTCTAAAATGGAAAACAGGGTGAAAAACCCTATTTAACCACAAGTACACATACAGGGTTACGTGCATATGAGCATTACCTGCAGTATTATCAAAAATTCCTCCCTGAAGCCCTCAAGCTTTTTATTTCAGAGAGTATTAGGTTACATGGTACCACTGCAAAAGAGATACTGACTTCACAATTTTATAGAACCTGTCTGTGTATAACAATAAGTTTTAAACTAAACTATAAAAGTTTGACTTGTACTCACCAATGAAATGAGCCATTACAATTGGGGTTTCACCAGCTATAATGTTCGAAAGTATAGCTTTCAGTATAGGGGTGGCCATTGAGTTTTCCCTTTTTGCCAAAAGCAGCAATAAAGTAGACCCAAGACGCCATGCACGCTGCACCAGCCGCTCACGAACATTTGAGCTGTGTTTTATCCAACTTTCTGGGTTAATTAATTCTGAGTTTTGGCTTGGAGGTGAATATCCAATTGGAGGTGAAACATTGAGGAGCATTATACCAAGACTCATCAACCCAGAAGTCACTCTGTCTCTTCCTGACGCACTGAAAGACCAGAAAAGACAGTGTGTTGTTTAACAAATACTCAATTTCCAGCATGGGAAATAGAAATATTTTTCATTTGTTAATCAATACCCTTTTTCAATGACTGATTTCAAAACCAGGTCTAGCTGAAAATTCACAGGAACCATTTCTCGATACCATGCAGATTCAATTTTCTTTTCTTCATCTTCAATGCAGTTTTTTATGACAGGCCATAATATATCAAGAACCTGAAATTTTTAATACTTCAAAATTATACTCATTAGAGAGTGGCATGGTAGTCCAAAAGAGAGTGCTAGGCTACTGACTGGAGGACTACAACTCTTTTGTGACTTCTGCAGGCAACTACAGCTTTACCAAGTTGTATGGTTTTTCCGGCACCAAATTTTCCTGGGAAACCACAGAAGAAAGTTGTTGGACCATCTACATCGATGTTTAAAATTCACATGCTGTGTGGCCAGCATCTCTTTCATCAACAAACCCACCAAAATGAAGAGAGAAAAGAGAGTCCTGCGGAAGCATGATGTCATCACAAGATGCAAACTGTATGACTTGATAGGGCACAGTCAAACCAAATCAAAGGACAAAACTCCACCAAATATATATACATATTGAAGGAGTTTACTAGGTGTTACGCTCCTGCTGGCAGTCTTAAACTTCTGAGGCCTACAGTTTGGTAGATTTCAATGTGAAAGAACAAAGATCAATTCAAAAAAAAAAGGGCTCAGCTGTTATTAAAAATAAATTGAGTGAATGAACGAGGGAGTTGAGTGAGTGGGAGTGAGGGAACGAGGTCGAGTTTGATGAGGCAATTGTAATAGCCAAGGTGAAGCAAGATATCAATATCGATAAAAGAAGCAGTTGAAATAGATAGTATAAACACCAGGAAACTTCAACAGAGAAGACCCACTGAATATGCATAGAAAATAATTCTTAATTCAATTAGTCACACAGGGAATTACCACAGAAGTGGGGAAATTAATGGGTGAACTCTTAACTCAAATGTTTCAAAAGTGAAGGTAGAGACAGAGAGTGCAATAGCAAAATAATATATCACCCCCAAATGAACTCAGACATGGACGAGCAAGAGCTCTCAAAGCAGCATAGCAATATGTCATTTGTTGAGAATAAGAAATGGCCACCAGAATAGAATTAATGTCAATATAATATAGTCTACTGTTTAGATAAGGTTCAGATTGATAGAAACCAAGCAATGATATAGTTCCTTGCTCCTCTCACCCCTCTCCTTCATCACAAAATCTAGTACATCTTTGTTTGTTTTCCTTTTCGCCCACTTGACTATATCCATACATCTTCACACCAAAACTTCAAAATCCTTCAATCCAAGCCTATCATCTTGCTTCAATGACCATATTTCCATGCAACACAAAAACCCTCCATATCAAAACTTTTCACTAATCTTTTCTTAACATCTTCACTCAATGTCCACTGCTCAATAGCTACTCATAATGCCTCAGTAACAGCTTATTGTTCCCTACTAGGGTTAGCCTAGCTAAATCAATCATGTAAATATCATCAGATCATTTTACCTGCTTTTGATAGACTGTAACGGAGGACAGATGCAAAAGAACAGTGAAGAAAAATGGATCAAGAATGAGCTCTGGCTGAGCTGAAATTCCCTTAATGGAACTCAATAAATTCTTCACCATAGGACTTCCTAGATTCGCAGCTTGTCCAACATGATAAAGAACAGTATCCTCAGCAAGTCGTACTTCAGATTTACGCCCTGCAAAAGAAATTTTCACAAATATTCAATGGAGAGAATTTAAGACCAAAATTATAACTCCCAACTCATGTTACCCATAGAATATTGAGACTGGTGAGCTTAGGATTCTTACCGTGAGTTTCAATTTCCATTTCAGTGCATATGCTATCACCATTTTGTCGGGATGAAATTGTCAGATTATCTTCTGAGTATAAATTCTTAGAGAAGTAATCACGAAGATGTAGGAAAATGGAGAGAGTAAAAGTTCCTTTGTGACATAACCTAAACAGTTGATGTGCAAGTGGAGGAACCTCTGAAGCATTCAGATCTTGAAGCCATTTGCCAACTTTCAAAATAACAAGTGTCATTTCCTTCTCCTCTAAAGAGAGATCCCTAAAAGTGTAAAAACAATTATGGTTTGATTAACAAAAATACATAACTTATGGGAGCTCAACAGCTCCTCTGCATATATACTAAAAAGGCTAAATTTATCGAGATTCTTCTATACTACAACCAATATCTGTAGAAAATAAAAGGGCAACAGTTTAAACATTACATTCAAATAGGTAGGGAAAACATATGGAATTTTATTGAGATGTCCATTTACAAGACCACTTTTATTAACTAATTCATTCTATATAATATGAAATCTTACCACTAAACAAAATATTTTGACAAGCTTTCCAACATGTGTATAGTAGGTAAACCAAATGAATTTATTTCTAAAAGATTCCAATCTCCAACATCAATTGAATTTCAAAAGAAGAATATTATTTAAACTCCCAGACACTCAAGATTATCAGTTTTCAAACTTAGTCCAACAGCCTAAAAGGTATACTACTGATTCACCACAAGGTTGCTATACTTACAATTCATGGAGTATTCCAGGATTTCCAAGAAAAAGCCTATCCATCTAGTAGATTTTATGGTAGCTAAATTTCAGAAGGATAAATTTAAGATGGCATTGCACTCATTCCAAAAATAGTAAGCACCATTAACACCTACAGGTATCTAGCACCCAGGAAAGGGGAACCAATACATTATTATATTACTCTTGCAGTTGAAATTGACAACCCTGGGGATTTTACTGTAGAAGCCTCGATTTAGGGAACATTTCGCTAATTTTTATAATATCTCTTTCCATTTTCATGAATTCGATCATCAAGTTTTCCTGTATCCTATGAATTCATAGTGATTGAAAAGTCTGAAATAACACCAGATGTGGCTGATATACTCTCTCCAGAAGTTTCCAAATGGAATTCTGAATTTTGAGCATTGAATATCCAAAATATTTTTACAATAATGGTTCCATAATGTATTTTTTTATAAATATACATTAAAAAACTGAGTTGTTCTAGATATACTAGAGCTCCTCAAAAAGAACTAACTCACAAAAATAAGCAATACTGAAAACTGAGATCACTGGTTTAACAATAACAGCATGCACAGGAGTCCCTGCTTCAGGAAACAATTTTTCAGGCGAACCAGAGTTTGTACTACATAGCTTGTCTATTGTTCCAACATGAACTTCCAATAATCAACGGGATATTGTTTGGAAGGGTAAAATGTTTACCAAATATCCATCACTAGAGCCCAGGGAAATATTTAGTACCACAATGGTGGAAATAATCCTTTGTCCCAAATATAACTTGGGACCTCCTGCAAGCAGCTACAGCCTGCTAGCAGTAACAAAACTATGCAGATTTACAAGCTGCATAGTTTTGTCATTTGTAGGGTCATTCTGACAGAATTATTAGTTACAGATGAAGGACATAAGTCATGATGAGTAAAAATTTAACAAAGTATATGTAAGAGCAGAAAGAAAATATAGCATTAATAATAATTTTTATCTGCAACGTCATTGGAAAATGGAATTTGGTGAACTTATCACACAAGTCAGACTGCCACGAAAAATGTAATATTCCAGAACAACACCGATGTTTAAACTGTTTTATGGCATACTGCATTCTTATGAGAAAGAGTCCGTAAAATGAAGAAATATTATAAATTACATCAAGTCAATGCTTACGTCAACAGAGAGATGACTGATACTATCTTCTCTCCTTTCCAATTCACTCTGCATATTTTACCGACAACCATTTCCTTGAACTCTCCACCAGTCATCTCAGAACCAGAGTACATAAGGGAGTCCTTCTCTGACAGAATACACACAACTTTTGGTAAGAGGTCTTTCCAAAAACTGAAACACAAGTATCAGAACTCAATTAAAGCTTAATTGTATTCACCCATTATGCACAATATTTTATACAGTACCGGCACTTAAATTTATTTTATCCCTTAACATTACGAATAATTAAATTTAAAAAGTTCCCACTGCTTGTATATTAGGTATTCATAAGAGACAAACATGACTCTCTCGACGCACTTCAATGAAGTTCAAAATTGTTGAAATGATATAAATATAAAAACTTAAAATATTGATAGTTTCACTAACCTGGAACCAGAGTTGCTGCTTTTATGCATATACTCTAAGCATAAATCATAAATTTTAATAAGATGGGCAGTCGGATATTTGTCCAATTCAGTTATTAAAAGGGTCACGATATCATACACCCGCTGACTTTGCATGCACCTTCCATGCAATTCCTCTAATATGAATTCAGTGACCTGGACATGAAATGGTTAAGGCATATATGAGAAATAAACTTTTTTTACAAGTTTATGTACCCCATAAAACTACATGAAACGTATTGAAAGTTTGATTGAAACAGCATTTTGTTCCGAGAGTGTTAGCATTTAATAGTCCTAAACCACACAATTAGTACATAGGTGATAATTACCACCTGATTGATACTGAGTGCAGTAATATGTTTCAACGTAGGATTGAATGCAAAGCTTTAGCGATTAAAAATCAACATATGTACTTCGACAACATGAAAAAAAGACTAAAAAATATAATGCCCTTAAATAAATTCTATCAAACTATATTTTACAGCTACATAACAACGATCAATATGACTTACTTGCAGCCGCTTCATAGTTGATGGACCACTATCTGAAAACCCTTTCAACAAAAAACTTAAAATGCCAAGGGCATTTCCCTGTTTCATTGATTCTCTTAGCATGTCGCATATCTAAAAAATAAAATCAAATGTCCCACATTCAGGTCACAATGGTAGAAATAATAGCCATACAATATAATACTCATTCCAACTCTGATTTGCTTCACCAAAATCAATCATACTTACTTCCTTAACTTGTAAACCGTCAACTACTTTCCTGATTCCTTCAAAATTGCCTTCGCGGCCGAGGGCAGTAATTTTGGATTCCAAAGATTTCATGTTCTCTCTATTTGTAGCAGAAAGTAAACACTAATGTATACTGAATATTTGGCGCGTATTGTATATCAGGTGAAGGTTGACTTGCGCTCAACGTTCAATATTGTACTAGGATCGATTTGGTTTGTTAAATTCAATCAAAAGAAGGAAATTTCAATGGTACTTTTATGTAAATTTATATTTTTCTATTTTCCACTGCATACTTAGCAAGTAGGCAATCATCAACTATTTCCGTTGGCCGAATTCATACGAACGGAATAGATATCGCATCTCACGTTTCAATTGTTTGTGCCCAAATCAAGGTGGAGCCGCAGAACTTACGAGTAACTAATAGTTATTTGCAAATTTAGCGGTATTGTTATATAGAGGCTAGGTTTACCTTTAGCAAGACGGCTTTATAAATTTAAGTAATGCAAGACTAAGTATCAATTC
Source organism: Hetaerina americana (assembly GCF_022747635.1). Taxonomy (NCBI): domain Eukaryota; kingdom Metazoa; phylum Arthropoda; class Insecta; order Odonata; family Calopterygidae; genus Hetaerina; species Hetaerina americana. The sequence continues at coordinate 6,023,976 of NW_027287095.1, forward strand.
GGATGCCTTTTTAAAACGACTATATGCGGTTGGATACTAACTAAATTATAATCTGAAACGACATATTATTAAAAAGAATATATTTCGGTAGGGTACCCGACATAGAAGCTCCTACACTAAAGAGGACAGTGTACATGATACCCTATTCGTAGTAGTTAGTAGTTTTAAGGGGAGGCGACCGACAGCTAAGGTCATTTGCGCCATAGGGGATGGACGGGAGAGGATGAAGGGTGGAGAGAAACCCGGCGTCGGCATTAGCCTGCTCTTTACGAATGGCGCCAAGGGGTCCGCAGTTTAACGTCCCATCCGACGGACGGCGTACTCACTCAAAGTGCCCTCCACAGAGCACCTCAAGTAGGGATCGAGATACCTCCCATTGATGAAAACACTGGGTTATTAATTAACATGATAACCAATTTAAATTAATATGTTCCATTGTAGTCATTATTATTTCTTTACACATACGTGTGTGTGGGTGTGAGTGTGTGTATATATATATATAGTGGGTCGCGGTAGTCCGGAGGGTCCCGCGTTCGATTCCCGGGAGAGGCACTCTGGGCACCTGCAGCTCCACCCAAGCTTAAGTGATTTTTCGGGTACCAGATCTTCCTGGGAAGCCATAACCGGCACAGGAAAAGGATCTGGCCCCCCTACCCTGATGTGTGAATTTCACACGCCGTATAGGGCTTAGTACTGGGTGATCTCTACCATCACCTACTAAACCGACCTTCGGGTTGATTACTGTGGTTATCCCTCCCCGGACTACAACCTTGACGTGGTGGAAGGGATTGTGCGTTCCGATGACCCCTAGAGCTGTACTGGCGGGAGTAATAATAATTGCTCCTGGTAGGGTCACCCATGAAGTAGCCAGACGAAAGGTAGTCCACGCAACGTCTGTTCCTCAGTGAGGCGACTGCAATGGCGTCTGACACCAGTGGGGCGGCCAGTAAGTGATGGTGTCACGTTAAAAACACTATTGAGGAAGGCAACGGGAAACCACCTCAATTATCATTCCCAAGATCTAAATGGTGGACAATACAGAGATTTTGAGTCCTGGCAACTACGGGGCTCGGCCAAATCGGCCGTGTGTCGTGCCCGGCAGCGGGGGAGGCAAGGCTTCCGCGATCGTCATCCCACGAAACCCTTGCAATGGAAAACCAGCAGCAGCAGGACAGAAGACGCAGGAGAAGAAGACCAAATTAGTTAGAATAGGGACGTGGAATGTTAGGACGATGATGACGACAGGGAAATTGCAGAATGTTAAGCGAGAGATGGAAAGGGGAAAAATAGATATTTTAGGTCTATACGAGGTGAGATGGAAGGATAGCGGGGATTACTGGAGAGATAATTATAGAATAATATACAGCGGCGGGGACGAGAGCCAACGAGGGGTTGCCATAGTATTAAATGAAGAGGTAGGAAGAAGCGTAGTCAACATAGAGCAGGTAACGGATAGATTATTACTAGTAGAGATAAAAGCAGAACCGACGAACTTGGTTATACATGCCACGGAGCAACCATAAGGAAGAAGAGGTCGATAGGATATACAATCAGTTAGAGGAAAAAATTGCGTGTGTTCCTGCAGGGAAACATTCGATAGTGATGGGGGATTGGAATGCGACGGTAGGCGAGGGAAGAGATGGTGATGAGGTCGGGGACTACAGCTTAGGCACGAGGAATGACCGCGGGGAGAAAGCAGTTGAGTTTTGCAGGAGACAGGGCTTAGTCATCACCAACACTTGGTTTAGACACCACAAAAGACGCAGGCATACATGGAAAATGCCAGGTCACTCAGAAAGGTATCAACTAGATTATATCCTGGTTAGGCACAGGTTTAGGAACAGTGTGATAAATTCACACAGCTTCCCGGGAGCGGATGCGGACTCTGACCACAATTTAGCGGTTATGAAATGCAGCGTCCGTTTCAAAAAGATAAGGTAGGGGCAGCGAGTCAGAAAATGGAATGTAGAAGCATTAAAAGGTTTGAAAAGGAAGGAATACAAACAGGCGGTAGAGGAAATCATTGAGGATGGTAAAGAGCTAAGTACTATCGAAGAAAAATGGGAAAGGATCAAGAAAGGGTTGTCTAAAGCCGCAAAAGACACTATTGGAACCGTTAACGCTAAAAGGACTAGGAAACCGTGGATCACGGATGAAATGATTACAAGGATGGATGAGCGCAGAAAATGGAAGAATGTAAATAGAGAGTTGGGCAAAATGAAGTACAAAGAATTAAACAATAAATTGAGGCAGGCAACAAATAAAGCAAAAGAAGCATGGTGGAAGACGCAGTGCGAGGATATGGAAAGTCTGCAGAGGAAGGGTGAAATCGGTGCGCTGTACCGCAAAGTTAAATCGTTATCTGGAAGTAAGAAAGGGATATCTATGCTAAAAGTTAGAGGTAAGGCGGGTAAGGTAATAGTTGACACAGGAAAGATCAAAGAGAGATGGAAGGACTAGATAGAAGAAATGTATAGTAAAGAATTTAGACCAACAAAGTTAGACATAGAAAAGGAACATGACGTAGAGGAAGACCCTTATTTTTACTCTTACCGCGGTCGAACAATGTCATTATGATCGCCTATCGTTCGTGGAAAAAAATGTCATCTTAAAACTATCTGTTCTACGCTTAATCTCTGTAATTTTATTTGCATGATATCTCCTACCGTAGTGCGATTTGGCTAATACAACATTTTCAACATCATTCCTTGAAGACGCACAGATTCTTCCGAATGCTACACGTGGCTGGGCGATTAGAGACCTACTCCGTGTCCCATCTCTCAACGAGGGATTGTCTCACGTCCGTAGGTCGAGCGATTGGAGGGTCGTCTCTCGGGGCAAGGGGAAGGTAACGTTGCGGCGAGGATTGGACTCTGCGGAGGCAGATACCATCCCCGTCTCCAACAGGTACCAGGTGCTGTCGAATGACCTGCAGCCCCTACCCCTACTCCGAGGGCACTGCCTAGGGTAAGGCATCAGCGGTCGGGAAGGGAGGGAACCGTTATATTAGGCAGTTCCAATGTCCGGCGTATAATGAATCCGCTGCGCCGCAGAGTCCAACAGGAGGGAGGTGTTGGATTCTGGTCCTCCTGGTGTATAGCAGGCGGCGGGGTGCCCCACGCGATGCTGGCGGTGAAGGCGGCCGTCAGTAATACGGGCTGCTCCAAGCTACGCATTGTGGCTCATGTCGGGACAAACGACGCCGCGGAACGTAGATCCGAAGAGATCCTGCGCTCCTTTAAGGAGATGCACTCGGGGGTGAAACGAGTCGAGGCAGAGTTGAAGGTCCCAATTAAATTAAGTATATGTAGTATTGTGCCGCGTATAGACCGCGGAAGGCTCGTTTGGAGTCGAATTGAGGGTTTAAATCAGAGATTGCTGGGATTTTGCCGGGGAATCGGAGTGGGCTTCGTTGATCTGAGGCCCGTCCTCTCATCGTGTCGGGTACCCCTTAATCGCTCCGGGGTCCATTATACTGCCGAGACATCGCAGTTGGTAGCGCGTAGGTTACACGAACACGTTTCGAGGGTTTAGCATAGCTGGTAGGCAAGAGCGTAGGTCATATATTGGGATAAATAAAGTAGAATCCAGCGCTCTTTGTCAATTCAGATCAGGTAATGCCTCTCAAATCCCCAAAAAAATTGAACAAACAAACACTTCCGTCAAAACAACATATAACTCACGTAAATTTAATAAAATTGGTGCTTCTAAATACATAACAGCTAGCGATGCGAGTGAATGTAATGCTTTTGTCTCTGTTAACCACGAATCGTCTCAAAACAGTTTTGTTAGCGCACATAAAACCGAAAAACAAAAAGTAATTGGCCAAATTAAAATTATAATATTAAACTGCCGTAGCATTAGAAGCAAAATATCGGATATTGGAAATATTTTTGTCAGTAGAAACGCAGACATAGTAGTCGGAACGGAAAGTTGGCTCACGGGAGATAAAGCAAACAATGAGGTTTTTCCAAACGGTTTCACAATTTACAGAAGGGACAGACCAAATAGATTGGGTGGGGGAGTATTCATTGAAGTAAAGTCGCATCTTAGTAACCAACGATATGAATGCGACGTAGGTGACATAGAAAGCGTTTGGTGCAACATTAAGGACTACAATGGCAGAAGCCTATTCGTGTGTTCATTTTATAGACCCCCAGATTCTAACACAGATGTCCCACACAAGCTCGACGAACAAATATCCACGCTCAGCAGCAGACATAGCAACAGTATTATTATAATCGCTGGTGACACAAATCTACCGTCAATTGACTGGGACACGTACTGCGTAGGAAAATCTGCCAAAAACCGAGATTCATGCCAAGAACTCCTTCATATATTCACAAAACACTCCTTAGAACAAATTGTTGAATCACCAACACGGGGCCAAAGCATACTACACATCTTTGCGACTTCTATGCCTGAAATCATTACTAACATTGAAATAATAGACGGAATCAGTGGTCATAAGGCTATTCTTGTAGAGCTAAAAACTAAGTTCGTCAAAATAAACAAAGAAAAGCGTAAAATATACCTATACAACAAGGCAAATTTTAACGGACGACGAGATATTTAAAAATAAAATTACCAGAATACAAAACAAAAACCCTGACAACCAATTCAGAGAACACTTGGGATTATTTCTTAAATATTTTACGCGAAGGAATGAAGACGTACATCCCGTCCAAACTCAAATGCGACAGTAAGGCACCTAGATGGTACAACGGGGAAGTCAGATCGGCATTAAGAAGGCAAAGAAAGCTACAGTCAAATTTCAAAAAGAGTTTAAAAAGTGACGATATAGTTTATATGAATACATCCAAACAGCAACTAAAAGAATGTCGCAGTAAGACGAAAAGTATTATGTGCACAGCACTACACTCTTTTAAATCTAAAATGCTAAGCGAATATCTTGAGGAAAATCCAAAGTCATTCTGGTCCTACGTTAGGGAAATACAGGGTAAACGTCCAACTGTTCATTCTTTAAAGACGGAAAATGGAGAACTCATTACAGATAGCGTGAAAAAGGTAAATATTTTAAACTATTTTTTCCAGAGCGTCTACAATAAAAACACAAACGCACCAAACGATCCTCCACACCCACCCGGGGAACACATGAGCGATCTTACACTGACCAAGCAGGGAATAGTACATCTGCTCCGTAGTATCAAAGCACACAAGGCACCTGGTCCGGAATAAATACCTGCTAGAATATTAAAGGAATCAGCTGAAGACATTGCCCCGTTTTTACATATTGTTTTTCTTAAATCGATACAAGAAGGCTCAGAGCCTCGCGACTGGAAGCTAGCCCATATAACTCCCATCTATAAAGGCGGCGATAGGGATAAACCAACCAATTACCGACCCATTTCTTTAACATCGATCTCTTGTAAAATATTGGAACACATTATTGTCACTAACATTATGAGATTTCTTGATAGTAGGAAAATACTAATCCACAACCAGCACGGATTTAGGAAAAGCAGATCTTGCGAAACACAACTTGGTCTCTTCATTCACGATATACTTAGATCGGGAGAAAACAACACACAAGTCGATGCAGTATTCCTGGACTTCAAAAAAGCCTTCGACAAAGTCCCACACAATAAACTGTTACATAAACTTAAATGCTATGGAATCAATGAGAAAATTATTAATTGGATTAGAGACTTCTTGTCAAATCGCAAACAAATAGTAGTCATTGATGGTTGTGCCCAACAGATAGAGATGTAACTTCGGGCGTCCCCCAGGGACGCCCGAAAGTGTAATAGGGCCTCTTCTGTTCTTAATATACATTAATGACTTAAGCACACACGTTGGTAGCAATCTGAGGTTATTTGCTGACGACACGGTGGTATACAGGGAAATAAGGAGCCAACTAGATCGCGAGCTACTCTCTAGAGACTTAGACAATACCTCAGAATGGTGCAATAAATAGGGATTAACACTTAATATAGATAAATGCGCAGTTTTGAAATTTTGGAACAAAGGAAGCGAGGAACAGGATATACTATAAACTACGAAATAGAGGGTTCAGTACTGACTACGGCCGATCAAGTTAAATATTTGGGGGTTGTTCTAACACCACACCTTTCATGGGGAGCACATATCAGAACAATATGCGGATCAGCTTTAAAGAAACTTGGCTTCATAAAACGGGTGGTGGGGAAATGTAATGAAAAAGTTAAAGAGAGGTGTTATTTTGCTCTAGTTAGCATTTGGAATATGCCGCAAGTATTTGGGATCCGTGGGAGAAAATTTGGCAAAAAGAATTAGATAAAGTCCAGATGAAATCCGCTAGATTCGTTCAAAATTGTTATGATAAGAAGACAAGTGTGACAGGTCTCTTAGGGGATTTAGGCTGGGAACCACTTGAAAGGCGGAGAGAACAAGCGAGGCTTAGACCTTCAGAAAGGTTAAGAACAAACGAGTTTAACTATGACACTAAAGGAATTCTAATGGCCCCACACTACTTAGGTAGATCAGACCACAAAGATAAAATAAGGGAGATAGATTCCAGGACAGATAGGTACAAATACTCATTCTTTCCCCGAACAATCAGAAATCATAATAGTAAGAAACCGAAGTCACTTTAGAAATATTAAAAACATTGAATTTACAAATCGGAGCAAAGTTAAACACTGCAAAGCTGTTAGGTATACTTTCAGGTGCATGTGTATGTTAGTTGGTAGTTTGAGTGTTTGCATGTGTGTGGGGTGTAAGTGTTCTTGCATGAATGTATGCCATGTTTTTTTTGTGGATGTATGAATTTGTGGTTCTTGCATGCGGTTTTTTTTCTTTTCTAAATTACGGGTGGTGTCCTAACACCCCCGCCACACGCCCTTGCGGGGTATTGAGTAGATGTAGATTGTGAAGTAGGTAACATAACGCCGTATTTAGTTGGTATAAGAAAGTACGCAGCAATTACAGGCCAATCTATGTGACATCAATTTCAGGTAAGGATGTAGAACACATAATTACCACGACTATTAGGGGGCAGAACGACAGTACTGTTTGATCAAGCCTCGGAATGGCCTTACAGTGGACAGATTCCACTGCTTAAATAAGGCCTTCTATTTATAATGGTTCCCTGAACCTTCTTTTTCTGGGTAATCTGCACAATCAAACTGACATTTGTGTCGAGCTGTGTATTGGGATTGTGCATGTTTGACTAGTGACCTCGGTTTTCCATGGCAATACTTAGTACTTTCTTAGTGCTCTGCAAGGCACCGCCATGGTGTGTGGCATTGAGTGAACACACGCCAGACTAATTTTGACCCGAATATTTTTACCCCTACCGCCGCCGGACAACATCATTGGGATCCCTTTTTTTCGTGGGAAATTTGCACCTTAGTTCTATCCGTTCTACGTTTAATCTCTCTGATGCAATTTACTTGATCTTTTCTACCGTAGTACGATGACGGTAATAAAACATTTTCAAAATATTCCTTGAAGAGACGTCATTTCAATTCCTGCGAGCGATTTAATCTGCCATTTAACTCCCCTCCGTGAGTGATTCCGAGCTTAGCAGCTGTAATAATTTTGATGCTCTACTCGGTTTGTCATAACAATGTCTTAGAAATCTAACTCGTATCCACGCTGCTCGCGATCCAAGTCGACAATCAATCTAACCTCGTGAGGATCCCATATACTTGCAGCATTTTTTAAATGAGACCTAACCAGCGAAAGATCACATTTCTCTTTCACCTTTTCATCGCATTAACCGAGAACTCTTCTATTAAATTCCAATTTTTTGTTAGCTTTCCACATATCCCTCGTTCATGTTTCACCCAGGAAACGAATGACATTTATTCCGTAGTTAATTGGCCGATGATTTTTTGGTTTACAGAGATATCCGTAACCCTGAGGATAAAGCAGCTTAACGCCCACGGAAGCGTTTGCATTCGTAGAAAATCCATTTAAAGTAAGCTAGCAGCTGACAAACATCTAACAAAAATAACCATTACATGGTTATAATACTTATTGTATTTTTTAATGTCATTTTTCCCACGGACGATAAACGATCAGAATAACGTGAGTAGTCACCCCCTGTCCCACACCCTAGTGGTGCCTTGCAGGGTATAATGTAACCTATCATTATTTTAAATGAGTGATAGCATTGTCAATCAAAAGATCCAATTAGATTTGCCAACGTCTGCTCTTCCTTCTAAAATGACAATATATCTCACTTTGCCACTAGTTCCCGAAAGGAATTGTTACCCTATTAAGCGGTGGCTTTATCCTCAAAAGGTAAACAACTATGCGCTAGCACAAAAACCCTGGCAAATGACAAAGAGATATCAAACTTAAGCAAGAAAGGGTTATGAGGAAATCTCTGAGAGAGGAGCCTGCAAAATGTGATAACCATAACGAAAACTCTGTCATGAATATTGGAAAATAGGGCAGTTTCATTTCTCCCGTCAGGAGTGGGAGGAAATATTTGTTCAAGGAAAATTTGTTAAAGGGAAATGGACTAATATGCTAAGTAGAGAGTTCTTTGCGATTAATTCGCGCTGCGTTCTTCTTGTCCGAGACTATCGCGTCCGAGGAGGCAATGGTAGTATTGTGATTAGGGCGTATTGTAAGCATAATGAGTGCAAGGTCTTCAATATAATGGTAGGCGATCTAAGTATAAGTGATAGTGGTGAGGTGTTCTTAAGAGTTTTCAGCAAGGGCCAAGAAAAACATGGCAGCGAAAAATTTTGTCGCCCTCTTCGTGGATCAGATAGAGATGCTGCAAAAGTAATTCTAAAGAACGAGAAGCCATCTGTTTTCCGAAGTAGAGCGGTTTTATCTTCAGAAGAGGGTTCTTTGGAAACTGGGAATTTGAAAGGCTGGTATTCTCTTAATGTTCTACAACGCGCGCGGATGGAGAGCAAAGCCGAAAAGGATTTCAGCAATAATCCCGTACATGATTTAATTCAAATGTCTATGGTAGAAAAAAAGGATGAGGAGAGATACCTCCAATTCTTAGGACTCCTTTTTAACAGTATACTGCTTTTTAACGAAGCAAGTTCGTCTTGTGGCTTCCTTGTCGAAAGAAAGCCGACCATATCTCCACCTAGATGCAACGGGGTCTGTCGTGAAACGCCTTCTCGGTTTTCAAAAACGCGTTCTTTATTACGCAGGAGTTGTTAATATAGGAAATGTAATTGCTCCAATTTTGGAGCTAATTAGCGATTGGCAAAATGTCAACGCGATAGCCAGCTTTCTATTTCAGTTCCGTCATTTCGCTAGCTCCGTCACTAAAGTAAATTCACCTATATTTAATTGCATCGTGTGTGATTTCAGTTTTGCCATTATTAATGCTGTAATTTTGGTTTGGTCACGTTGCACCCTTTCCCTGTATTTGTATGATTGTTATGATATGTTGATTGGTAAGACGGATGCCAAAATTGAAGTTCCCGTATTCATCTGCTGCGCTCATTTTATGCATTTGGTGGCGCGACATCTTGCTAAGGCTTATCCAAAAAAAAATCAGGAAATTCTTGGCAGTCGTAATTGGCTTGATGGTTACGTCAAATTCCATGAGCGTCGTGGGAAATATTTTTAAAAATTTCTCCATTATATTGAAATGCGAGAGGCGTGGCGAGGCGGTGGATGCAGCTGTGTGCGAAATCCAAGAGATGGTTACGCAGAGCTCAGTGACTCCTTCAACCGTTATCAGGAAAGATTTTTCCATTCCTCGGGTCCGTAAAAGCAGCTTTTATAAGAGTAGTCCTTTTTATCTCATTTTCACTGTCATTGCGGAAAATACAAAAGTTGAGTGCTGTGGGGATCCAAATACCTTTTTCAGTCCTAAATTCATCTACTTCTTTGAAGCATTTCTTACCGTTTGTACCTCTTTGGTCGAACATTTTGAAGGGCAGAGATGAATTATCTTCATTTGGACCACGATATAGTAACACAAGCGTGGAAAGGTGGTTCGGAATGGTGAAAAACACGATTCTGGATTATAATTTACATTTGCCGTGCGGTAGATTTTTGAGGGCAATCAAACCCCATGTCTTCTCTCGAGCAAAGGAAATTTTTTTACAAATCCCCCCCGCACAAAGTAAATGCAGCAAGGCCAGTAAATTTGAAAGTCTCGATAATTTTATGGCGGAGGAGCCTTGTGGAAAACGGAAACGAAGAACAGGAAAATTAAGGGTAACTTCTTTTACTGGAGAAGGGATCACTGATTTCAAAGTGGAGACCGTGAAGCAGCCCGAAATCTTTGTAGATCAAGGGGGACCAATGGAGGAGGCAAGTGATTCAAGTTATTGGGTTAAGAAGGGTGACAGGGTAGCTATAAATCATCGGCCTCTTACTTTCAACGAAAATAGCATAGTTTCTGATAATAGTTACTTCGATAACTGTTCGGAATTAGGAAGGTCATACGTTTTAGGATACGTTGGCAAAGATACTCGCGTGTTCTTGGAAGACTTCCTTTCGCAGTCCCCAAAACAATGGCTTCGTAATTTCATTATAGATATCTTCGCCACCGTAGTTCTTGAAAAAAACAAAAGGGACATTATTTATATCCCTTGCGAAAATTCCAGTTATGCCCTACGAGGGAACTTTTCGTCCGAGGGTTTAGTCGTCAAGCTTAAGTTCCAAGAGAAAATTATATTAATGCCGTTCAATAAAGATCAAAATCACTGGTGCCTATTCGTCGTAAACTTCCGGGAGTTTTTATTCAGTTATTTCGATCCATTGGGCAGCACGGATATGGATTATGCCAGGCATTACAATTTATTCACGACTTTCTTAAAGAAGCGGAATACGTTAAGTAATGTCTTTTATTTACAATGTTATATATATATATATATATATACACTGACATAGATTTTTAAAACACAGATACACAAAGAAAGGACAATCACATATGTAGTTTTGACGTTTCGACGGCACGGCCGTCATCGTCAGAGTCTGCAGTACCTGCCATCAATTCTCTCCTTGCGAAAGCTTCTTTGCCTAACGCAATTCTTTTCCTTATGTCCCTACTACTAATTTGACCATTTTGGTCCTGAATACTTACAAGATAAGTAAACCGTTCCACCTGCTCTAGTTTTTGTGCTCCGATTTTTATACTTAACTTAACCTCACTATTTTCGAATATCGCAATACCTTAACATTTACTCCCATAATTCACCTATTATACTAACTGTGCGATGTGATCAGTAAAATTTGTAAACCCTTGGGTTAACGGAAAATTGAAGCTTGATCACCCGCAAACCTGATAAAATGAATTCCCCACCAATATTCATTCCTACCTCGAGTTCTACCCATGACTCTTTTACCATTTCCGCCACATACGTTGAAAAGGGTGATAATGGGCACCCCTAGCTTACCCTTTTTCCTAACCTTGCCGATCCGGACTCTTCATCCGACATTCGCACCTGAGCAGTCGGTGACATTAACAAGTTGCAGATAACTATCCTGCCTTACCAATCTTGTGCTATTTTCTGCTATGCATCAATAATACCACCCAATTCACTCTATCGAATTGTTTCCTGAAATCTAGAAAACAGACACATCATAATTGCATGCTGTTCCTTCTCCATTAGTGACCCCATTACTGCAATGGTATCGCGTGTGCCTCTTCCCTTCCTGGATCCAAATAGGCCATCCGCTAAGCATTCATTAGCCCTGCCCTCTATCCTAATATGGATGATTCAGAGAACCACTTAAGCTGCCAGCAAAGTCCTGTGTTCCTCGCATGCGACTGGCATTCACTTTTTTTGGGATAAGAGCTGAAACTAATCTGACAAAATCTCTCGGCCACATTACCTCCTCAAAAATAATACAAATTAGTCCAAAAGAAATCCCCCACCTTTCCCTAAACATTTTAATAGTTCCCCGGGAATGTTGTCTACTCGCAATGCCTTATTTTTTATTTTATATAGTACCCTGCAAGCCACCGCTAAGGTGTGTGGCAGGTGTACCGCTACCGGGTGACATACTACTTTAGACCCAAAATATGTTTCCCTCCTAGCGCGCTGGGATTACGTTATTTTTTTCCCTTTTCGTTCGTGGGAAAATGAAATCTCAACCCTATCTGTTCTACACTTAACCTTATAATTTTACTGACATATTCTCTCCCGCCGTAATACGATGGGGCTAATATGAGGCAGTAGTTGTAGTTAATAGGGGAGACGATCGACAGCTAAGGTCATTTGCGCCATTAAGGATGGATGGGAAAGAAAGAAGGGCGGAGTCGGCGTCGGTATTAGCCAACTCTTAACGAAAGGGGCCAAGGGGTCCGCAGATTAACGTCCCATCCAACGGACGGCGTACTCACTTAAAGTGCCCTCCACAAAGCCCACTAAAATATCTGCCATCTCCACGATTCGAACTCGCACCCCCTGGGTGGGATGCCAGTACGTTAGCCACCGCACCATCCGTATTTAATAATATGTTTTCAACATCATAGCTAAAGTGTTTTTCATCCAATTAGATTTAATCTGTAATTTAACCTTCGCTCCGTGAGGGATTACAAGCCTAGTTCCTTTAATAATTCTGATACACCACTCAGTCTGTCATAAAAATGTTGCACAAATCTGGCCGCTCTACGCTGCACGCGATCTAATTCCACAATTAATACAACTTCATTAGGATCCCATATACTGGCAGCATACATGCTTAGTATAAAAAATTTCGAAAAAATAGATTGATTTTTTTTTCTGCTACAATGCCTCAAAATTCTTCAAAGTACATCCCTTGAGTGTCGACACACTTTGTTCCAGCGGCTTTTCCACGACTCGAAGGTTCCCTGGTAGGCGGGTTCTTGTAAGCTTCTTCTAGCTCCATACAAGTCTTGAAATTAATTTTTCATTGCACCGGAATGAAATAGTATGTAAACCGCCGGTGGTGACTAAACGATCCCATGATTTAACCAAATAATTTTACACTTAATATGCGTATTCCTTATGGTATGTACATTATTAGTATTAAAAGTATCAGGAAACCTTTCGGAAAAATAGATATTCAAATTCTTCAAAGTACATCCCATGAGCGTCGGCGCACATTTGCCAGCGGCTTTTCCACGACTGAAACGCTACGTAATAAGCGGATACCGGAAGGTCCTTAAGGGTACGCGTGCAAACTTCTTTGGCCAGACTTAGGGTTCCATGGCGGTGCCCTTTGAGGGAAGATTTCACTTTTGGGAATAGGAAAATGCCTGCTGGTGCCAAGTCGGGATTGTAAGGGGGTTGGGGAATCGTCGCGATGGCGATTGCAGAGGGTCTTCGCAATCAGTCACTCGACTTTGCTTTTGGTCGTCGGTCAAGATCTTTGGGACGAGTTTATCATCGCCAAATTTTCAGTGATAATTGTATAGCTTTTTTTAATGGTGTGAACTGTCATCTCATCAATGGAAAAAAATGTTTACTGATAGTTTCTTTAAAAACTTTGTATTTTAATGAGGCCTAACTAGCGAAAAATAACATTTCTCTTTGACCTTTTCATCATATTTTCCCGCCACAGACCCTAGCAGTGGCCTGCAGGGTACATAAATAAATAAACACACTTCTGATAAATCCTGATTATTTATCAGCTCGTCCATATATTCCCTGCATATACTTTACCCAGGAGAGGTCGTGAGGGAGAATAACGCCTAAATACTACCTTGATCAAAAAGTTCCCGGAATAACCACCGTGTGGCGCTCCCATCGTTCCGATTTGAGTTCTGTTTTTTTTGTTAAATTGGTACATCTGTTGTTGATATTCCCTTTAAATCTTAGTGTCATAACTTGACATTTGCAAAAGTTACGGTCGGTTTTCGGTATGTCCATCAGTGCTTCCTGCGATTTTTCCATTACTTCCTCTCGGCTGCTAAAACGCGTTCCCCGTAATGGTTTTTTAACTCGATTGAACAGAAAGAAGTCACAGGGAGCCAAATCAGGTGAATTCGGTGGCTGTTGGATGGTATTTGTTGCATTTTTCGTCAAAAAATTACGAATAATGATAGCACTGTGCGACGGTGCGTTATCATGGTGCAAAATCCACGAGTTTTCTGCCCACATTTCTGGTCTCTTTCGGCGAATTGCTTCACGCAAACGTCTCATAACGCCCAAATAATACTCTTTGTTTACTGTCTGGCCTTCTGGCAAAAATTCATGATGCACTACACCGTTGTAATCCATGAAAACCGTCAGCATTGCCTTCTTTTTTGACTGAAAACGACGTGGTTTTTTTGGTCTCGGCTCATTTGGTGAACGCCATTCACTTGCCTGATGTCTGGATTGCGTGTCGTACTCATAAACCCACGTCTCGTCTCCAGTAATGATCCTTTTGATGAATGTGGGATCGGATTCAGCCTCGCAAATCATGTCTTTTGCGACGTCAACACGGTCTCTTTTTTGCATGAAATTGAGGTCTTTTGGCACCAACTTTGCTGCTACACGACGGAAACCCAAATCATTAACCACAATGTCTTGGGCGGATCCATAGGCAATGTTCAAGTCCTCCGCTATTTCTCTGATGGTTAATTTGCGGTTATTGACCAACATTTCTTTTACTTTATCAATTTTTTCACCGACTTTCGATGTCGATGGTCTGCCACTGCGTTCATCATCTTCGATTGACTCACGACCACTTCTGAACCGCTCGTGCCACTGGTAAACGACCGTTTTTTTTAGAGAATCGTTGCCGAAACACTTTTCCAACATTTCCAACGTCCGTGCGCCACTAAATCCGTTTTTTACGCAAAATTTAATACAAGTTCGTTGTTGCAAATTTAAATCCATTTCTGCAATTGTAAAAAATCGCCAACACACACAGAGATAGATGTACTCTTGGCTACGTAACTTTTGCAAATGTCAAGTTATGACACTAAGATTTAAAGGGAATATCAACAACAGATGTACCAATTTAACAAAAAAAACAGAACTCAAATCGGAACGATGGGAGCGCCACACGGTGGTTATTCCGGGAACTTTTTGATCAAGGTAGTATTTAATCGACTCTACACTTTATATTTCGGCATTCCTTTTTTTCCTGATACAGTGGGCGTTCTGAAGGTATTCACTTCTTTTCCAATATTTTTTAAAATTTATTTGTGTATCCTTAAGCCGCCGCTAGGGTGTGTGGCAGGGGGTGAATACACACCAGAATAATTTTTACCCGGACGTGACCCTATCACGTCCGGGTATCGGGGCGCGGTCAAGCAATGTTATTATGATCCCTTGCCGCACGTGGAAAAATGTCATCTTAAATCAATATGTTCTACTCTTAATCCCTCTAATTTTAAGTAACTTCTACTGTGTTGGAGCTAACTCCATCTATCACTAGTCTTTGTACCCGACCATAGACCACTTAAATCTATCTGTTCCACACTTTATCTAATTTTATTGGCATGATCTCTTCTACCGTAGTACGATGGGGGTAATAATACATTTTCAACATCACTGCTACACACATTTATGCAAGAGCTTCAATCTGCTATTATCCTTCGCTCCGTGAGTGATTCACAGCCTAGTTGCTCTAATATTTCGGATACACTACTAAGTTCATCAAAACAACGTTTTACAAATCTAGCTCCACGCAATCCAAATCGGCAATTAATCCCACTTCGCGAGGATCCCATATACTCGCAGCATATTCTAAATGAAGCCTAACACCAACGACAGATAACATTTCTCTTTGACCTTTTCATCACATTTACCAAGTACTCTTCTAATAAATCATAATTTATTGTTAGCTTGTCCATATATTCCACGCATGTGTTACACCC
Organism: Hetaerina americana; assembly: GCF_022747635.1. Lineage (NCBI taxonomy): Eukaryota > Metazoa > Arthropoda > Insecta > Odonata > Calopterygidae > Hetaerina > Hetaerina americana. The sequence goes on from NW_027287095.1 coordinate 6,039,691, forward strand.
CTAATATAAAATAATAAAAATAAAATGTATATAGTTTAAATAAATAAATGAAATATATATTTAATTTATACACTACAAGCTACCGCCAGGATGTGTTACAAGGGGTGAATACGCAACAAAATAATTTTACATTCTATTCGACAATAGCAATGAAAATCATCATTATTACGGTACCAGAACTTCTAAAAACCTGTACCAATCATTTGTATGAGCTAAAGATGCAGCAATTAGGCATAAAAATATGGGCCTCATTCCTTTCAATAAGTTACCTGACAATGTGAGGAATCTCTATAAAAATGTCACGCACCCTAGGAGTGTCTTGTAGGGTGGATGCTATGTTGGGTCAAAGCACTTTCTCTGTACCACTCGAGATTGCTCGGGAAGATCGCTGGACAAATTATACTCTGGAATATTGCTTTTCGAAATAAAGACCTACAATTAAATGACGTCACAATCGTTTCTATTCAATTAAACTGATAAAAACATTGTTGTTAGTCAATTGAATGCTCTTGCATTGTCGCCTTCTACACATTGTATCACACAACTTGAATAACCGTCATAATTTACGACAGCTGCGCGATCTCTTCCTCTCGATTTCTGGATCGAATCGAAGCCTGAAAACAACACTGTTAGTTCATTGCGTCACTCTGTTTCATTGTAACTGCTCGCGCTCGAAGCTTCACCGTATCAAATTACTTCTGGAAAGGCATAACCAGGCTTTCCCCAGCTGTGGTGGGTTCGAGCTAGTGTAACTTTGTCTGTTCAGTTAATACATCACATGGGCGCAAAGGACTGTGACCAAGCGGTAATGGCTTTCAAGCACGCCCCGTTAGTGTAGCACTAGCTATTAGTGTGAAGAGTTCAGGAAGGGCATATGGTATATGTCTCCAAAACTCAGCTGCTCGCTACTTGGTATTTGATCAAAGAAGAAGGGCCAAGTATTTTCCTTTGTATTGTTTAAGTGCAGTGATACATAAGGCGGTGACTCGCAACAATTAAGGAGTATTACGTGACTAAATTACCAAATCTGAGGCAAATGTCAATGGAAGCATTGGCAATATAAAAAAACAGACTGATCAAGTAAGTAATATTTTGCGTAACTTACCAGTGTGAATAGATAACACACGCAACAGAAGTGCTTTTTCCACGGTTATGTAAACGCATTGGTTCAGGATGGTGTGGTGGCTAACGTACTGGCTTTCCACCCAGAGGGCCCAGGTTCGAATCCCAGAGGCAGCCGATATTTTTCAGTGGTTTGTCGATCCCTACTTGAGGTGCTTTATGGAAGGCATTTGAGTGCCCTCGAGTGAGTACGCAGTCCGGCGGATGGGATATTAAGCTGCAGATCACTTGGTCCTCTTTCGTTCGGAGTAGGCTAATGCCGATGCTAGGTATTTCTCCACCCTTCATCGTTTCTTGTCCATTCTTAATGGCGCGAATGTCGGTCGCCTCCCCCAAAACTACTACTAGTATGTTACTTTCATTAATATGCCAAGATAAGGTGGAGGTATCAACCTCGTTAGTATACCATTACTTTTCCATAATTCAGAGTTCACGTAGCCCAGGACGGAAATAAGCCAAGCCTTTTCAAAGAATTATAATCATTATTAATTATTATAATTATTTTCAGTTCCCACTCAGAGCTACGTTGAATTATACATAGAATGAAATCTCAAATCAAATGTTGCCCAATAATTTTATTGCCATGTCTCCAAAGAAATGATAGGAAAGACATTATGGGCACTTATTTCAGTAATGATGACCCACTATCAAGGGGATCAAATAGCATTTGTTATATTGTTACCTTTTGAGAAGGATTTGTTGTTGTAATATCTAAGAAATAATGTCATCTTCTTGAGAGTTCTTTACAGATTTCGAAAACATTCTAAGAGAATTTCCTTGATATTTTTGTAAATTTGAAATATAATTTATTTTCATATAATTCATTATATATATATATTTATTTATTTATATATATATATGTTGGTAAATGCATGTAATGAATGATTAATGGTGTTTAGCAGTGCTTATGTGATTGTATTTGACACTGACACATACATGTCAGAATTCTTCTATTTGAGTGTCCTAAAATTATTATTAAAATCAAATATTATTTCCATATTGAAATGGTATCCATTCTTGTTTGCCAAGTTAGGCCGCCAATTTATGATATATGTGCATGAAAAAATAATAAAACCTATTTAATTTGGGAGCAACCATTAATGTATAGTGCCGCTACCTTTTGATAATATAGTAATTTAATGTCAAATGCATATACTGAAACCTAACTACGGTTGAGGTATGGTGAGGCATAATGGTCGAAAAATGTTTGAAAATAATTAAGATATTTTAGTCGTTCAAAGTACATTGCACTTATCATTTAGTGTACAAATTTACACCTCCACTTCAGTATGATAAAATATAAGTGTATTGAATAATTTATTTATTTATTTTTATTCGTTTATTGTGCTGTATAGTGATAATGTCATTTTAGGTTGATGTTAATTGTAGCACAGGGTCAGTCCTAGTTTCCATGAAAGTTCATGTGGTTGATAGATTGCTATTAATAATTATATCTCATGATAGACCCATATGTTTCCCAAGTGCCAATACTTGCTGTCTGCAACTATCGGCTGTGTTCACCTGCCTATTTTTCATATAACCGCTTGGCACCAACATGGATTATAAATTACAAAGGGGTTATCCTTTCAGCAGTGAACTGTCAAATATTTAAGATATCCATCTTGAACACTTGGCAAAGCTTTGTGGAACCTCAGGGGACTAATTTTCAGCAGTTCAGGAGCAGAAGGATTAAATAAGGGTATGCTTATGTAGTGATCATCAGAGAAAAAGGTTTAGAGAGAGTTTCTAATATGGTGAAAACGATTTCAGGTTGTACTAGTACATTAAGATTTGTAGTTGAGACTTGAAAATCTTCATCCAAAGACTTCAAAATAATTTTACTCAAGCTGTTTTATTTGGTTTTCTAATGAAATAGTAAATCAATTCATTATTCATGTAATCAATACAATCAGGACGTATTTGCCTGCTTTGTAGATTTTGAAAAAGCATTTAATCGAGTGAATTGGGAAAAACTAATGAGTATTCTGCAGAAAATAGGAATAGATTGGAGGGACAGGAGGCTAATCTGCAACCTGTACGTGTCTCAGACTGCTCAGGTGCGGGTGGGAAACGGGGAGTCCGGATGGGCAGTGTTAGGAAGAGTTGTAAGGCAGGGTTGCCCATTATCACCATTGCTGTTCAACCTGTATGCAGAGGAAATGACCAAAGAGGCATGGGAAGAACTGGAGGTAGGAATGAAGGTGGGCGGGGAATTCGTAAAATCAGTTAGGTTTGCTGATGACCAAGCTTTAGTTTGTCAGTCAGCCAAGGGGCTGCAAGCATTGCTGAGTGAATTGGAAATTCAGTGTGGCAGGTATGGGATGAGAATCAATATTAATAAAACAAAGGTTATGCGATTTTCTAGAAAGAAAAAGGCCAAGCTTAACATTAAAATAGGAGGGCAAAAACTAGAGCAGGTAGAACAGTTTACGTATCTCGGTAGTGTTTTGGACCAACACGGTCAAAGTAGTAGGGACGTAAGGAGAAGAATTGCGCTAGGCAAAGAAGCTTTCACAAGGAGGAGGGAGTTGATGACAGGGACGCTGAGTAAGGATGTTAAGAAAAGACTCTTAAAAACTTTGATATGGAGCGTAGCTATGTACGGCGCGGAAACGTGGTCATTGAAGCAGGAGGATAGACGTAAACTGGAGGCTTTTGAAATGTGGGTGTGGAGAAGAATGGAGAAGGTGAAATGGACAGAGAAGAAAACAAATGAGGAAGAAGTACTTGGTATGGTGGGTGAAGAGAGGGGTTTGTTGGGAGTAATCATATGGAGACAGGAAAAATGGATGAAGGGCGTATTGATTGGTGGTGGGATGTTGAAGACTGCAATAGAGGGGAGAATGTTAGGCAAACTAGGAAAGGGCAGGAACAGGATAGGAATGTTGGATGGGATGAAGGGAGGAAGGAGGCACTGAGAGATGAGGAGGGACTTGATGTAGAGTAGGTTGCTGGATTGTGTTTTGTTTGCAGTCACAAAATATTTATTTGGTTGTTGTGTTCATTCAAAAGCCTACCTTAACCAGTAGATTACCTCATAATAATTCATGTTATCATTGGGCCTATGCATTTCATGACTAAGGTTTTCCACAAATTTTAAATAAGGCTTGGGAAATATATTGGCATTGTCTCATGCAGTGGCTCGTTTCTTGTTATTTTTTAATCCAAAACAGGCTTTGTATGAGAACTTAAAAGGGTTCATTATCTAAGACAAAGAATTTTTTTTGCCATGGATATTTCAAAGATGTTCCTTCCATGAGAGGATGCTTAACCATGTTCTCATGTGACCCAGAGACCTAAAGGAGCCATTGCGCTTGTATGAACTTCTTCTATATTATTGTCCAACTATGTTTTTTCGAAATTGTTGATCCATTCATTTTATGGAGGCATCAATTTGAAGAGACAATCACAAATGATGCTAAAATGTTTGTAATTTTAAGAAATATGCATATCATGTATAAATTTAAGTTATTGCAGTGGATTTACTTAAAAGAAGGAATTTTATTTTGATGCTGCACTAGGAGGCTGACTTGAAAATGCTGCCGGCACAAAATGTTAGTGGATCTTCCCAATCCCGTTTACCAATACCTCGCCTACCACATCAGCCCATGGACCCTATATTCACAAGACCCAGACAGTTTCTGCACGATTTCTCGTCACCTCTGGTGTCTCACATGCATACATTTGGTAAAAATCATGCATCTTGTAAAGATGCACATTTAACGCAACCAGCAGCTAATATGAATTATCAGCAATCTACTGGTCAACATAATCTGCAGCAGAAGTTTGAGCAAGAGAGTAAACCACCTAAATTCATGCCGTTCAATCAGGAGACCAAAATCCCACCTTCTATGCCACTGGGACCAATTCCTGAGCATACAAGGATTAATGGAAGCAAGATGCCAATGGACTCAAGTGTCAACAATGGCCAGGTACCAATTGAATTAATAAAGGACTTAATTGAACTTTTTTGTGGATCTTAAAAAGGAGAATCATGGTTTTTTTAATGTGTGGGTTCTCAAATGGGCAATTAAAGAAAATATAATGGGGACAGAAAATTGAAAGTGTAATGGATTTTTCAATATTTTATGCATGATATGTATTCTTGTCTCACTCTGATTATTCTTTAGGTGAATCAATGTATGTACTTGCCCCACTTTTTTCCATTGTCTGGAATTATATATGCGAGTTGTCTTGCATGGCTTCCATAGTTTGCTTTGACTTTCTCTGAATGTATTGAATTGCATTATTTTATTGCTTGAGGGTGTATTGGATTCAAAATGTAACTAAAAATGAACAGTAGAGAGAGTGGAGTATCAACTACAATCTAATTTTTTTGTCAAAAATTGTTTGAATAGCTATTTTTGAAGTGGTGCAGTTGCATTTCAAACACCTATCTCTGCTTTTATATGTTTCAAAATTTGTTTTGCACCCTTGGTTGAATCTCAAAATCGCAGGAAAAAATTTGAGTCGCTGTGTTAAGGAGGAACAAATTCTTGGTTTGAAATCCCTTTCACATAAAAAAACAAGTCAACACTTTTGTCGTTTGATCAAATTGTGTATGAAGGTGGATATTCCTCAACAGACTAAACCCAAGTTATCCATATATCCAAACTTAAAAAGTTGGGAATAGCTGGGAGATCACTTAACACATGGAAAATTACTTAAACTGGGACTGCAAATGAGTTCGGCTTCAATGCACGTCCAATTTTAAGTACTGATTTTATTTTAGGCCTGATTTCAAGCTATTTATTTTTATGTTAGGTCAAATTTGGCACCAAATACAATCATGTAGTTGGCAGAAGCCTGTGTGTATACAGCTGTTTTTTGCAGTTTTCATTTTTTCAGCCAAATGGAGCAGCAGCTGATGCAGGAAGTTCCAGAGAAGAACTGGCACCGGCATTAGATTCCTACAGTTTCTACAATAGGCTGTGTGAGCTCTTTCCTGACATACACCCTCCACAACTTCAGAAAGTATATGGTAGGTATTAATTCAATATAAAAATGTATTGGCCAACATGCAATGGATTTGGACTTTAAATAGATTTACGCATATAATACAGAATACTTGGGAACGTGAGTGCAGTCACATTAGTGGTATATTTATGCATTAGTGGTATATATATATATATATAGTTGTATAGTGGTATATATATATATATATATATATATATATATATATATATATATATATATATATATATATATAGTTGTATAGTGGTATATATATAGTGGTATATTTATACATTAGTGGTATATGACATGCATCCAGAATTTTTAAAATGCAAAAAAGAACATGAGGCTAATAACCAATTCCCATTATCTTGCCCCTTGTAAACCCATTTTTAGAAAGCTGGGCCTGTTACCTTTTCCTTGTGTGTATATTTAAATGTGTTATTGTATACTTACAATAATTTTACCAAATTTTATAAAAACAGTGCTGTACACAGCCACTTCACAAGAAGTTATAATGACCTTCATATCCCATATGAACGCACTACAAGTTCTTTGTGTGGTCCAAACTCAATGGGTTTAAAACTTTACAATGTATTACCCAATGAGTTAAACGGTATCAATAGTTTTTCCGTTTTTAAATCCACAATTAAAGCAATGTTACTATAGAAAATGTATTACAAGGTTGTGGATTTCATCAATGATGGAGTGTAATATTGTTATAGTGTGCTCGCCATCTTCTATTCTACTCTTCTGACTTGTCCTATATCATGTACTTGATCACTGGACCAATAAAATTATTATTATTATTTTATGCATTTTGCTCAGCTTAAATTCATTATTAATAATGTCTGTTTTCTTACATCCACCCAATTTTCCTCTGTACCTTTTTCATTGCAGTAGTCTCATTTATATATTTATGAAGTTTCTGAAGCCTGGCAATTATTTTTTTTTTAATCTCATTAAAACTTCAACATTTCAGTTTCACACACTCCAGCCCTCACAAATCCTCAGGGATTTTTTATTGCATTCCAATGCAAGTAAATTATGACCTGAGTCTTGTCTGACTAGGGAAAATATACTTGATCATCATGTTGAATATTTCTGGTATGGATGTTATCTTGTGGAGTTCTTTGACACTTCCTAAATCTCTATGTAGTGTAATCTAACCGATGCCATTTTCTTTCTCCTTGTATTTTCCCTGTGTACATACAACCGTGGTAGTTTCATTTCACTTTTGAGATGATGAATGGAATGACAAATTTGAAATGTTTGAATTTATTTTAAGGTATTTCCTTGTATGCTCTTCAAATTTGGTTAATCTTGAAGTGTGTCAAAAGGTTATTTGAGGGATATTGATTTGTGCACTATTATGTCTTTAATATAAGCAATGATTTATCGCCTTCTTAAAAGAACCAGTGATAGCTAGGGAAACAATTCTTAGTGATTTAAAGGTAAAAATATCATTGTGATTCTCAAGAATGAACCAGTTATTCATTAATTCTGTATTTGATATTACAGATGCATGTGGAAGAGATTTTCTGAGGACAATAGACAATGTTCTCTATGCTCGGCGCTTAAGAAAATCTGTTATGGCTCAAATAGCAAAATTTAGATCTCAGCAGCGTAATCAACAATCAAATAACTGTGGTCTGAATTCACAGAAACATAAAAGCCAAGAAGATAGTAATCTTTCTGAATTTGCCAACTCAAATAAGTACAAGGCTGAAAAACCTCAGCAATCCCCAAAGCCTTATCCCAATTCCAAAAATGGAACCAATTCAAGAGCCAAAAGGAGTAGGATTCTTGCATATCAACCTCCCCATACTCCTAGTGGTAATTCCTCAAAGAGGGTCTCAATAGGTTTTCCCAAATGCGTCCAGACAGCTCAAGGACCTGGAAGTTCCTCGCAGCATTGCACAAGAAAGCCTTCCTCACCACCCCCTAATGTGTTTATTCATAAAATAGACAAGGGGCAATCAGTTGGTGGCAGTGCCACTGTAAATAGAGAATCAAATGAAAGATACTTTTTTTCATACAAAAGACCTACCACAAATACATTAGGGGCACTTCCACAACCCACCTCACACATGACTGTACCAGTATCTTCCAGTGAAGAATTCAATTCATTTTGCCATCCATTTCCACCCCTGCCATTCTACAATCCTCAGCAATACACACTGACAGACTGGTGCCATGGAGGACCAGTGCAGCAGGAGTCTCATGCACCCCTTGAAATACCAGAACAACAGCAGGAAAAAAATCAACAGCAGAATATGAATAGTGAAAGCATGAGCTCATTGCCACAGTCTTTTGAGCAAGGTAATTTACCAGGTGATAGTAATTTCCAGGCACCTCAGCAAAGTAATGAAAGTGGGTGGAGTATTCTGTTTAAGAATATAATGGATCCTATTAATTCAGTTGACTCTAACAAGGACAGCAATATGAATAATGTGCAGCATATGGAAGCCAATGAAATGTATGGTAAAATCAACCATAAAAAGCAAGACGGTGGACAATTTATTTTGAAAGGAAATGAGACATCTAGGTATTCATTTCCACCCAATTTGATCAAAAAGCACTCAAGAGACAATTTCGACACAGCAAAGGTCAGTGACACCACTGGTGGCCATCCAGCAATGCAAGAAGAAAATAGTAGTATTAATGATAGCCTTTCTGAGCCAATTAATGTGACAGATGTAAGCGGACATGAAGAATCAGGACAGAGTGGCTGTAACACAGATGAAGAGATGAAATCCTCAACACCAGGAATAATGGGTGCATCTATGCATTCATTGGTAAGTGCTTCTTTCATGTTATAGCTTCTTATAAAATATTAACTTATTTGGCTTTGATTTATGAGCCATAAGTTTTATTTTACTTTTTGTAGTTATTATATCTGGTATGTGTTGTTTATTGTCATTGTTAACAAGCAATGTAATAAGCCGGGATATTATTATTGTTTTTGAGAGTCAGCTAGTGTTATTGGGTAAAACTCAAACTTTAGAGAGATCTTCTGCTCTTTGGTCACCACTTCTTGGAATCCTAGAGGTTATGAAATGCTTACTCCACTGCCTCTTTAACCTTAATTGTAAAAATCCATTTACCCATATTTGATCTAGTGCTAGCACTATTTTCACTGTAGTACAAATCTTAAATGGGTACCATATTTGACCGCATACAAGACGCACCCTTGTTTCGGTTAGGTACATACAAGAAAAAATGATTCAACAGTCTGTGTGAATGTGCAACATCCCTCAAATTCATGTTATATGTTGTTCCTTTTAGTTCTTATGCCTCAAAAAGCCAAGTAGATTCATTCATTGATGTAATTACAAAAAAATTCTGTTTCCATGCTCCTTGGTGCAATCTAACCCTCTCAGTTTAATTTGAATTGTATAGCATAATCTCTTGTCGTGAGTTTTCATATTTATTAGCATAATTTTAATGAAACAAATAATGCCACTCAGTAAGTAGAACACCAGTTGTTTTGTTATGATCAGTTGTAATAAACTACAATCAAGTTTATTTGATATCTCGCTCACCCCTCTTTTGACATTGCAGACGTGAACAACATAATATCAAGCTCATCATTATCATGTCACATGATAATGATGAGCTTAATAATACCAATCCGAATTACATAATTCTTCAATTGAATAATGAACTTTATATGTTTATAAGTAAATATTATCGAGCAAAAATAGGTAGTACTGAGCATTAAGTGTAAAATAAAATTCACTACTGAACAATAGCCCATGGAGTTTGAACCTTAACTCATAAGACGGGGGTGATCTTTTGAACCAAAATTTTGGCCAAAAGTGCATCTTATATGGTGTCAAATAGAGACTATTAAACTCCCCCTGATCTCACAGTTCTTTGACCGTGACCTCTCCACAAATGTGAATTGGCCTTTAAAGTCTCTAATGTAGTTTGTTCATTTGTTCAAAATTTTTTAGTGTAATCTATTAAATTATAATTTTATTATTATCATAAAAGTTTATTTTATAATTTATTATTATTGAAGTTTGAGGAAAATAAATTGTTATCAAATTATTGTCTCTTAAAATATCTCATTTATCGACTGTTAAAAATAGGGAAATCATGTTAAATAAATCAGTAGACAGGCATAAATGTGTATAATTATGCTTAAAAAACCAGTCATAAACCTAAAGGATGGTTTGAAAGGTGAGGGCGGAGATCTAAGCTGAAGCTAAGAGCTAACTGGAGCTAACTAGCTAAGATCTAGCTAGTTAGCTTGAAGATCTGGTACCAAAAAATCACCCCACTTTGGTGAAGCTGAGGAAGGCCAGAAGCATCCCCAGGAATTGAGCCTTCTGCGGTCAGATCAGCATTAAATACAAAAGAAGATTTTCATTTTATGTTAACTAAGATGATATGTTAGGGTCAACACTGGATAGAATTCATCATAGAGAACAGAAATTTTGAACTTAATACAGAGCGTCAACTGACTGAGGAATTTAGAAACATTTATGAATTCCATTCACAGAAGAAGAAACCAGGAATGAGTCATGAAGTTAGACTGTAATCTGGGGAATATTTTACTGTAATTTTTCATCAATAAGGGGCATGACAATGTCTCAGGACAATTATTAATCAGAGCTCGTGCAATTTTTAAGAGATGAAGGAAACATCTTTTTTTTGTTTGCAAGTATTTGCTCCAGTAAAATATCTCAAAATCTAGGCTTGCCCATTGACAATGGTTTAGTGGCAATGACTTAAGTCAAGATGGCAGGTCTTAATGTTTGGATTTCTGGTGATAATTAACGACTGCTAAACAGCTGATCATAGCTCTCAGTAATATGTTATTGTTTTGTTCTAGTTTTCATCCGGGCTTTTGCTGCATTTCCTAATGGATATTGCACTAAATTAGATTTTTCAATGCCATTAATCATTAAGATAATTAATTTAACTATGGAAATATCATCGTTTATAAAATTACGACATAATAAAGACGTAGAGTTCTGGGAGGGACTAAATTTTCCCTGCCTACTGTATCCTACTTGGTCCCTGCAAAGTCGCGTACCAAGTTGCCCTTCCCTTGGTATGTATTGCCCTCCTTCCTTTGCTCAATGCAGTTTAGGCCAGCCCCCTCAGTCCTAAAGGTATTTGAAAATGATGCTGTGATAATGTCAAACAACGACAAGATGTAGTAATAAAGGAAATGCTAGCATCACTAAATTTGGAGGGAATGAATTAAATAATTTTATAAATTTTATTGCAGTTTTGTTATCAATAATACATATAATTTCATTTATTGAAAAGCTTTCTTTGAGTCTCTGCCTTTTTGGCAAAGTGATTATTGGTCTTAGAGGTTTTTGAGTAAGCTCTCTCTAAATTTCTGAAGTATTGACCATATATATTTATTTTCAGCATCATTAATGTGTTTTTACCTGAAAGAATTGATGATGTTCAGTGTTAATTTTCTGTTATTAATTCCGTAACTAGAAATTTCCCATAAGCAGCATCGCAATATGTTATTGTTTCGTTCTACTTTTCATTGGCAGGAGTTTTTCATTCTTATTTTGGTAACAGTTTTTGTAATAAAAATGGAAATACATAAGAATGTGTTATAATGGAAAATAAGGATTTTAGTGAATCTTGTTGTAGGTATGAATTTATGAATGTCCATATGTGTAGTGAGCAAATTTTAATGACCTTAGGCTATGATTTTAATTATTTGACCTGAAATCTGAAAATTCTTTAATACACACTCTTAAGAGATATTGTTTGTTCATGAAGTTGATGAATGTCCACTTGCAAACTAAATTGTAATTCTCATACCTATAAATCCATTATCCATCGAAGCCTCCAAGGAGGCTTTTATCCTTATGCACCTAAACCAATTTCTAGTATCTCCAAACAGGGAAAACCAAGTGTGGGAATTAAAGAGGAAATTAAGACTAAATGAAGATAATCAGAGGAGTGAAAAATCTGAATCCCAAGTACAAATTTATATGTGTGTATTTATATGTTATTCGACGTTGAAGTGGAAAGCAGTGGACCATGGCACTGTCATGAGAAGTATTTCTTTTCTTTGAAATGTTTGTGCCTTTCAGAAAATATACAGAATCTCATTTGAGAAAGATGCACACTTCTCAGATGACAAATATTCTGAGGTATGATTGAAGTGCATAGAATTAAAATAGAATTGCAATTACTTTGGGACTGAAAGTTTAACTGAAATGTAAAAAGTGTGTAACAAGGAATTGTTCTGAAATGAATTAATATATTGTTGAAGTTTAAGTTACTTTTTAAAAACACAATAAAAGTATTAAATATTATGCATTTCAAAATGGTTTTTCACTGATGTTGATAATTTTCATATGATTTTTAATTAAATTTGGCCATTTGCGGGAGTAGTAGTATTTAGGGGAGGCAACCAACAGCTGAGGTCATTTGCGCCATTAGGGATTGACGGGAAACGATGAAGGTTGGAGAGAAATCCGGTGTTGGCATTAACTTACTCTTAATGAAAGGCACCAAGGGGTCCATGGACACACTTAAACATGTTTTTTCCAAGGTAGAATAAAAATACTACTTGGCTGATTAAAAAAAATTGATATACCCACATGAAAGTGAAAAATTACATAAAAAATATTTTATTATAAATCTTGGCTGATAAAATTTTAAACATATAGTTTTAGAATAAATTCTCCGGTGAATCATTGTCCTATTCTCTCTCTTATATTAGAACAAACTGGTAAAAATGCCTTAATGTGTAGTTTGTCATTCAGCTAAGTGAGAATCAAATAACTAGTGAGGTTTGATAGGTAAAGCCTCATGAAAAAAATCGGTCTAAGATGACACATTCTGCCCCACTTCACAGGTTGCTATTTCCACCTTTACATGTATGTAGTTTGCTTTATGTAAGACTGCCTCAGGGATGACCAATAGACCCTAGGCCAGTTTGATTATTGCTGAACAGGTGTATTGGCTGTAAACAGTCCAATAATAATCTGACAAAATGAAGCAAAGCTATTTTGAAATCATTAAACAACTATATTACAGTTGCAGAAATATTTCATGTTGGTAAATAGTTTTTTTTTTTGAAGAATATGGAAAATAAGAAAATGAAATTTATTCGAAAAAAAATGCACTACGGTGAGTGAGCCATAGAAATAATCGAATTTAACCATTCTTAAATTCATCATAAATTTTCTCTCTATGAAGGCAACTGAAGATTTACTTTATTTTTTACCTGAAGACTCTAATGTATCCTTAAATTAAGCACCACATTAAATTGAAAGAAATGGTAGATATATCCACTGAGAAAAATATTAGTATTGCACACTTTTTAGCAAGATAGTTGTTATTGTATAAACAGACAGTTATTTTAAGAAAGTTCTAGCAAACAAAGAGGAGGCAAAAATCAAAAGAAAGGGTTATGTGACTGAAAAGCAGAAGGTAGCACACCTAAAACTTGGGAAATCCAAAACTTGAACAGTTAAGTTATTTAATGGTCAAAGGTGCTTGAAAATATATACTTAATGAGTAAATAATTCCAATAAGAAGAAGGAATTGTATCGTAAGAAAAGTCTACTGACAGCTGGCCACACAATCTTTGAGCGTTTCAATAAAACATGCCTAAACTTTTCTTCTCTAATGATGCCTGGACTAAAGTAGCATCTGGAAAGATATTGGAAGCACTGCTTCTATCCATTGTAGTTAGGGGAATCCAACACTTTATGTCACTAATTGCTGTATACCTTTACATATTACCCATTTTCCTGAATGTTGGCTTAAACTTTGCTATGCGGGATAATGTTGATAGAATAAAAACAGTTAATCGGATGGGTTTTGTTGCACTGATACCATTTCATTGAAATTGCAGTATGCACAGTAACTAAGAAACAGAAAAACAGCTTCTATCAAGTACCCATTATATGTTTTTTATTAAAGGTTCTTTGCAATAATTACTTTAAATTTTTTCTTTTCCAACATGATAGGTCTTTCAGTCTGACAGGAACAAGTTGGACGATGCTGGGAAATATGTTGAAGGAGCTCCAGGTATTCAGTTTGATGAGAGGGACAAATATGCAGAAGCAAGACATGGAGATTTCTCTTCTGAAAATCCTCTTGTCATTGATGCAGACTCCTTGACTCTCAGAGAGCAAGGGCATGACACACAAGCTGGCCTGGATGATGATGATGGCTACTCAAATCTTCTGGCTATGTAAATGGTATCAGAGTGTTTCGTACAGAGACTATCATTTAGTTGTGATCACCCAGAAAAGTAGAGTTAAAAGAACATTATTGTGAAGCTGTGACAATAATTAAGTTTTTTGTTTACAAATTTATTGGAAAATGCTGACTCTTGTAAAGAATTTTGTATTCTGAAGCAGATCTTATAAAGGTTTATTTTTCATGAATGATGACAACTTCTTAGCGAATGACTCAAGTGTGCACGTTATAAAAAGTAAGATTTGTTTATTTTCAGCAAAATATTTAACCCAGGACTAATATTAAAGAAGTTTTATGAATTGAAATATAACATTGGAATAGGAATGACTATTGTCTGGCCATTTTTTTATTCCTATGATTCAGTATTTCCATTCTGTACACTTGTCAACCTCTCCTTTGAGCTAGTCTAGAGTGGGTCATCATGGAAGCATTCTCAAGATATGAAATGGTGAACCACCTGAAAAGTATTTTCCTCTGAATCTATTTATTCTAAATGGCTTTGATGATAATTGAACTTTCCAGAATGTATACCTGGCTAACTAATCCTTTGAATTCAGTACAAGGTGCTTTGCATGGATGCAATTCAATCATTTCTATATTTTCACAAATTTGAAGCAGTATTCATGTTTTTTTAATGTTTTGAACTGAGAAGATTGACAACATTTTTATAGGACAAGGAATATGAATGTTTCATTATGTCCAGTCAAGCCTTGTGAAATGGATGAATGGGTAAACTGAAAGGAAACGCAACCTTTGGCCGGAAAAAATATGTTATTTATATGATAGGATTGGACCCTTTAACGTAGACCCCTTGCACCACCACATACTTAGCCCACCACCCCTTCCCACTGCGGAAAATACTTGTGAAAGGTTTCTTTTGGGATGGAGTTCATTTTTGCCATCACCTTTTGCATCACCTCTTCCCTGCTCTCAAAACAACCAGAAGATGCAGGGAGATATGTGAATTCCTGGAATTCTATGTTTTACCGAAAAAATCTATCAGCTGTGATTCAGTATCTTTGTCCAACTCATTTGACTTTTTCATCACATTCACCCAGTACTCTTCTAATAAATCCTAATTTTTTGTTAGCTTGTCCACGTATTCCCTGTATGTGTTTCACCCAGGAGAGATCCTGAGTGAGGACAATGCCTAGCTTTTTAATGGAGTCAACACATTCCATTTGGGTGTTCCCAGTGCAGTGGGCATTCAGGATGGAATTGCTCTTTTCCCAGAAATGTATGACCATGCACTTTTTAAAGTTTCATTCAAATTGCCTAGTGTTGCACCAGCATTGTATAGTACTAATGTCATCCAAAAAAGCTGCTTAGTCCTTAGGATCACGGTAAACCACTGCATCGGCAGCAAAAAAACGTATCTTACAAGTGGCTACGGAGTAAACGTAAAGTAGGAATAAAAGAGGGCGGAAGACACTTCCCTGGGGAACACTTGCACTAACTTCTACTGCATTTGAGCTAACACCATCTATCTCTGCTCTTTGAACCCGACCAAACTCATCCGGGCTCTCTATTGACCACTTTCACCTGAGCAGTCTGAGAGCAGGCACAAGCTGCAGATTAGTCTCCTGTCCCTCCAATTTACTCCTATTTTCGGTTATGCATTAATTATTTACACCCTATTCACTCTTTGCCTGATGAAATGCCTTTCCAAAAGGTACAAAACAGACTACTACTTCCTGATTGTATTCTCTGTTACTCTCTATAAATGTGCTCATTACTGCAAAGGTATTCAGCATTCCTCTAGCCTTCCTCAACCCAAATTGGTAATCAGAATACATAACCTAGGATTCACACTACATGGCCTAGGATGCCTATCCTTTCTGGTGGAAGGATAGCCACAGGGCTTATCATTAGTCACAGGGCTTTTGATGATGTTGCATTCATGGAGCAGATGACTACATAGCCCCTTATTTTCCTCTGTACTCAATCAGTTCAAATCTTGATCCAAATCATAATGGTGATTTGGCCCCTCGAGGATGTCGCAGTCTTCTGAGGCCATGCTTATAAAATAATATTTGGGATAGGGTAACTATACCAAAGCATCTTTTAATGAAAATTATAACATTCATCCATTTCTGAATGATTCAAAATTTTTTGTTTATCCTTTTTACGAATGGATGGCATTCTATGAAACAATGGTGCAGCAAAAGATTAGTTTCCATGATAGCTAAAACTAATGTTCGATAGCACTGTCAATCCCATACCTTAACCTAACGTCCAGGATGTAGCAACTTTGCAGAAATAGGTGATATTCACTCTCTCTTTTGTGATGATGAACAATTTCTGCACTGTATAATTATTATGAATATATGGTCATTTTCTATTATCAATTAATAACTAAATTTATGAAAATTTCAGAAAAAGAACATATTTTATGCATACAGAATAGCAATAGAAGCAGCCTTTTTGATGAACTAAAAGCACTGAAGTAGTCATGATTCACATTCTGGATGCACTAGGATTGATGAGTATCACAATCATGCTCGGGAAGAGTCAACAGCTTATGTAGAGAATACACATTGCAGATACTGTTTAAATGCAAAGTAATGGAAAGAAGGTGGGGAGTGAAATTATTTTCAAATCATATATGCCTGTTATTTCATTATATTTATTTATTTGGGATACATTGCTGTTAGGCGATAAGCCGGGTGGCAATGACATGATATAACAAACAGTAGTCATTCTTAAAACATATCACAGTGTCATTAAATAGTCGCCATTAAATAGTGTCATTTAACAATCCCATCATGTATACCTTTTGCATTCACGCCTAAATGATTTAATGCTTTTGGGTAAGGGCTTAAAGAGTTCATCAGGCAGCTGGTTCCACTCTTTGATTCCCATATTTAGGAACGAAAACTTGGCGGTGTTTGTCCTTTGGGGCATGTATTTGATTTTAAGCGGGTGATCATTCCTGCCGAGATAACATGGCTTATTTACACTCTCGTTCAGTTCTTTCCAGCCTCCGTCAGCTTTCAATATTTTAAAAATGGCACACAGTCTATTCAGCTTCCGTCTGTTCTTTAGTGACCCCCATCCTAGTGAGCCTAGCATGTCACTTACACTGTCGGTCTGCCTATGTCGCCCTAAAACGTACCTGGCAGCCTTCCTTTGCACTGCTTCTAATTTTTTCACATGCCCTATTTCAAAGGGATCCCATACTGTGGTCGCATATTCGACAATAGGCCTTACAATTGTTTTGTAGGCCAATTCTTTAGTTGATTTAGTGCTTCCTTTGAGGCTCCGCATGACCCAGTGGAGCGATTTAAAGGCCTTGCCTACCACATAATCTGTGTGAAGTCCCCACCCTAAGTCTTTACTTAGGTGTACCCCTAGATATTTACAATTATCTTTTGTTACAATCGTTTCTCCCATTATTTTATATACCCTTCCCTCACCTGCCTTCCTTTTGGAGAATGAGATGTGGATAGTTTTTGCAATGTTTATCTCCATTTTGTTGATTTTGATCCAATTAGCCACGTTATCTATGTCACCCTGCAGAACGTCGCGATCACTGCTACTGCTGATTTCCCTATAGAGTATACAGTCATCAGCGAACAATCGTATTTTGGAATTGACACATTCCGCAAGGTCATTCACGTAACAAAGAAACAGAGGAGGACCAAGCACGCTACCCTGAGGTACTCCGGATGTGACGCGGGTTTCTTCTGAGATTTTGTGCCCAACACGAACCTGCTGGGTTCTATCTTGTAGGAAGGCCTTCGTCCATAGTAGTACTCTTTTGTCAATATTTAGTTTTCCAATTTTATCTAACAATCTGTCATGGGGAACCCTGTCGAAGGCTTTTGAGAAGTCGAGTATAACTGCATCTATTTCTTTACCTTTGTCTAAGCAGTCTGATATTTCCTGGCAGAGTCCAAGTAGTTGGGTTTCGCATGAGTACCCTTTGCGAAAGCCATGTTGGTATTTAAATAGCCAGTCCTTATCCTCCCAGAAGTCACGTAGATATTTTGCGACCTTCTTCTCCATTAGTTTACAGGTTACAGACGTTAGGCTAATCGGGCGATAGTTCTCTACACTGCTATTGGTCCCACCCTTAAAAATTGGTATTACATAAGCCTTCCTCCAATCATCGGGGATTTGATGATTATTTAACGTAATGTTAAAAATGGTGCGCAGATACGGTATCATTGCCTCTGACCCTAATTTGAGTGCGTCTCCAGAGATGTTGTCAGGGCCAATCGATTTGTTGACTTTAAGCTTTTTTACTTTGTCCATAACTTCGCGGTCACAGATCTTCATATACTTAGGAATAACAATATTACTCTTTGAAGGTGTGATGACTAGTTCGCCCGGACATAATACGTTCTCCCCTTCACAAACATGAAAAACACGTGGGGGGAGGTTTTCACTGAAATCCTTGCTAAATACACTTCCATACCACTTGTTGAGCTCATTTGCTTTCCCTTCATCATCTGTTATAATGTCCCCCCCTTGGGTTTGGATCACGCCTACCTTCACCTGGCTGTTTTTTCGTCTTCTTAAGTATTTGTAAAATTTATTTGTATCGTTTTTAGTGAGAATGTTCACTAAGTATTCTTCTTTTGCTACCCTCTTTTCCCTATTCAGTTCTTTTACTATCGATTTACTATATATTTGCACAGATATGGGTTCCCATACTTGATCATAGAGTGACTCCTCCTAGCCTTTCTCTTTAGTTTTTTTATTGCGCAGTTATAGTACTCGGGGTCGGTGTTACTTTTGAGAGTCATTTTTGGAACGAATTTTTCCAGCCCTTCGTTGACAATGTCTTTGAAACTGTTCCAGATGTCGTTTACAGTTCCCCCTGTACAAGCCCAGTCCTGAAAACGTTCCTTCAACAAGGTACGAAACCCATTGCTATCTCCTTTGTTGTATCTCCACACCGAATTTCTTACTACCCTATTCTCGGGTACCCGGAATTCCCATTGAATATTGATACATACCGCTGAGTGGTCGCTTATACCAGGAATTACCTCTCCTTCCGAGAACATATTGTATGGTCTAGCTAGAAACACATCAAGGATGTTCCCCTCCCTTGTGGGCTTGTTTACAACTTGGGTAAAACCCTCTCTTTGAATGAGACGATTAGCGAGCTCTTGGGCTTTGCCGCCTCTTGCCGTGGGGCCACTCCAATGAACGTTGGGGAGGTTAAGGTCCCCCGCTATTAGGGTTCGACTACCTGGGTTTTCCGCGCACGAGGCGGCAAGGGCCTCTATTACCTGGAGGCCATCGGTGGGTTTTCTATAAACGGCAATGATGTTTAAGAAGTTTTTGTTATTCTCGCTTAATAATTTTACGCAGATCATTTCATGGTCCTTATCGGACCATTCTAGTACATTACGAAGGCCTTCCTTAACGCAGATAAAAACACCCCCTCCTCTCGTATCTCGGTCTCGGCGGTATATTGTAAAGCCTTTCGGAAAGATTTCATTCGAGAAGACGTCACTACTCAACCAAGATTCCGTTCCTATTACAATGTCAGCCTCGCTGACCTCAACCAAGGTCTGAAAATCATCCCGCTTATTGATTATGCTGCGACAGTTGACCTGAAGAACTTTTAAGCCCTTACCTTGCATGAACCCATTACTGCCTGGTATGTCACTTCCTGAATCGGCATTTGGCTCAACTCCGCTCTCTTTGCAGGTCCGGTGAACATCTCTGGTTTCCTTTAGTAGTTTCCCCGTTTGGTGATCTTCTCTACAACTTCGTTTAACAATTCCGCGAATAAAAATGATCCTTTTCTATTCAACTGAATACCATCCCGTCCCAGGTGATAGTCACTTATTCGACAATTAGGATCAATGAAGGTAACCCCCATTTTGTCACACACCCATTCTATGCCTTCATTTACGTATCTGATTCTTTTGTAGTTCACGTCTCTTCTTTGAATAATACCTGTCACTACAATTTTTGCATTACTAAACTTTGATTTGGCAGCGGTACACAGGTCCCATATATAACCGGTTACGTGGTCATCAGATTTGGCACTTTTGATGTCTTTGGATCCAACATGTAAAATCACTACTTTTTCTTCTCCACGACTACTCATGTTATCGATTTGCCTCTCCAATTGTTCCGTTCCAATACCCGGAAAACACTGAACGGAGGCTCCCTTCCTTCTGCAATGGTCTCCGGCAAAACGTATAAGGGAATCCCCGATTATCATCGCCTGGGGTGCTCCCGAACGTCCGCCATTCGCCGGGCTGGCCGCCTCCGTCGCTCCGCCGTTGGCCCCTCCGCCGTCTCTCCTTTCTCGCTTCCACTCTTCGTACGCGGCGATCTCCACTCCGCCGCGGCGGCTCGTAACCTCTCATTTTCGGCAGTAAGAGATTTAATTCTCTTATTCGATTCCTCCAACTCGGCCCGCAGCTCAGCAATGGTGATTTCCCTCTCCTTCAAGAGTCTCCGGCCCCTCTGAATGTCGCAATCACAGCACTTCCATTCCTCTTTTACACAATCCTCCAGCTTGGATTTAGTACATTTAAAATGGTACCAGCAGCTGCATGCTTGGCACTGGACACCATTTTTCAGTTTTTTACTGCACACTATGCATTTAACTTCAACAGCGCTTCCCTTACCCATTGCACCTCGCTCTGGGTCCCACGTACGGATGCTTTCACTACGGGAGGAGCGGTGAACACGACCTTTCTCCTCGGCTGACCGAGGAGGAATCAATCAATATGCTTGAATGTGTGAAAGGTGACCATCCAGGTACATTGTAGAAAATATAAAGTGAGTACATTGCATTGTAGAAGTCATTTTTTTGAAGCATATGGATGCCTGCAGACAAAAAAATCAGATAAAAAGGAAAGTCATGAGCCACAAAGGGTCACCTTACCTGATGTGTGGTTAACATCGAATGTTGGTGGAGAATGCCAATTTTGAAATGGAGATGCCAAAACCAATTTGTATTCAACCATCAGTGCTTAATAGTAACTACTAATAATTAATAGCAACTATTAATATAAAATAAATTACAATATTTCCATAATGTTAATAATAGTTAAAATATGTCATGGCAAAAAAATCATGGCAGAAACTATTAATTTTTTAAAATTTGACTTTACACTTTATTTTTCCACATTAAACACTATGCATTACATTGTTTCAGGCAGTATAAAAACAATTTTCTCAAATTGATGCAACATCATGACTCCCGATGTATGAATGTTCAGTATATATACACAATATTAGTTTAGTCATGACATTGATCAAAACAGATTCATAACAATTTCCAATATCATTAATTCAGGGCAAATTCTTTCAACAAATCATCTTTAAAAAACTAAAACATGCTTAATATACCATAAATCAAATAAATTAGAATAATATTATAAGGCTAAATGATTATTATTTCAGAGTTGATACAACCAAAACTCCTCTAAATCTTTGTTTTAATTGTAAAT
The DNA here is from genome assembly GCF_022747635.1 of Hetaerina americana. NCBI lineage: Eukaryota > Metazoa > Arthropoda > Insecta > Odonata > Calopterygidae > Hetaerina > Hetaerina americana. The sequence continues at coordinate 6,061,398 of NW_027287095.1, forward strand.
GAAAGTTATCAAGGGATGATGGACTTACACATAGCCAAATGAAATTTTCATGAGAATTGAAAGAGCATAGAATTGGCATAATGTTCTCAAGTGGAAAAAATGCCTGTTTCTTAGTTAATGGTTTTCATTTTCATTACATGTTAAGTTAGAGATGCTAAAATTTCAGCTAAATTTTGTGGCTACAAATATGAATATGAAAATTTGAATTTCATTCGTACATTAAGCTCACAGCAATTTGCTTTTTACACATCATGAATGATTATTATGAAAGTATTTCAATTTGACTTCTCCCCAAATAGAAATTTTATAATCACCCACTGCTCTCAAAAAGATACAATTGGAATATATACTGCTATATATTATGGTATAATTGTACTGAGAGCATTTTGTGCTGGTATTTTGGGCAAAGTACATATGCCAATTGCAAACGGTGTTTTAGGCAATCTGTTGAATTTTGACTGTAGGGCCAGCAGGAACCTGAAAATTTAGCACTAAACTGCTTATGGTACTGAAAAAGTATGGAGCAATAGTGAGATTTGGAAAAGCCATCTTTGAAAAGTGTCTGTGACTTCATATTCAAGGGGTAGTACTGCTTGTGCTAATTGTTTATGAGTAAAAACCTCTAAATAGCATATGCATTCTGATCCTACACAAAATTTTTGTTTTATGCAAATATTGTCTAAATATAAAAATATTTGTGAAGATAATGAAGCTTCTTGAGAAAAATTATCATGTTGATAAAAAATGTCATGATTAAAAAATTTAACACTCATTTTCTTCAAAATCTACCATTTGTACAAAAGAACTAGCTAATTTGAGAAACACTTTGCAAAATGCATTATGCCAGAAATACAAAAGAACTAAATTAGTATACTCTAATGGAAATTTTGATGCATATGTGATGGCTGCAAGTTGAGTTCAGAAAATATTTCACAATTTCACTTAGAATGCAGCTAATGAGTTAATGAACCTGTTTGTATGCTACATTTTATTTAAATAAACCATTATTCTCTTTTATGTAATTTAAATAGAACTTTTTCATAATTTGCTCATGATTGCCATACAGTATTGGTACAAAAACAACTCATATAAATGGCTGCATTCATGACTTGGTAGCAAACTTATTGTCGTTTTTGAGAATAATTTACGCATCAAAAAACCTGTTTGGCTGTTATACTCAGAAATGTTGTAGAGTTTCAAAATACTGTATAATAATAATATTATCAAGACACTGGCACAAATAATGGCTTTCCAGGGTAAAGTGGTTATATCAATCAGGTTGAAGTTAACACTGACTTTTCACCTCGGTGGTATACATTTCCAAGACATATATGGATACTAATTCTACATGATAGAAAAGGTCTTCTTGATTTGCATTTATAATAGTTAGTTCAAGATAACCATTCTTCAAACACAAATACATTCAGCCATTGATACATGCTAATGATTATTTTTTCAGGGAATTTAGTAGGTAGTAACTACCTCTGACAGCAGGAGATAATGTAAAGTGTTACACCCCAAACAATAATATTTAAATGGTCCTATTGTACAGATGTACATTATCATGAATTCTAAATTCAGCTCATGAAATATTTATAGAGTTTTGAATTTTACCACCACTGACAGAATTACACCTTGGAAGTTTAAGGGTTAAGGGTGATTATTGTCCAAAATTTTTTTGAATGGTCAGTTATGATCCCCTCTGTATTTTTTCAATAAACTCTGACAGTTTAGAATGTACACTATAAATAACTCTCTCTATGAACAAGTATCCCAAAGCATTGTTTCATGTGAGTCTTTACTCTCTTCCATTACAACATATTGACTTACCAAATACTTGTTGTATTTTGAGAAGCCATTTTGTCCTTGCACCGGTAAAAATTCTGAATTCTATTCTTTAACACAGACCATTGTAGGCTCAATCCAATTGTTCAACTTTGGTCCACAGTCACACAACAACTGCCCATACCTCATTGTCTTTTCTTCAGCACAATATCATCCACTTACTCTTGGATATGTTGACCACGCAGTAAAGGAAACACTATTTACTTGTCAACAAACTATTTATGTAAGTTAGTGATCTATACTTGAGGAAACTCTAAACAATGACAGCAGCGAGTTAAATGCACATGAACTACTGGAAACACATTCATTCACACTTCAGCAAATTAACTTTCACTGGTGGAGAGTACACTGAATAGAAAATGAGGTGGGAGACCTATCATCTAGCCATGTGTTATGTAGTTGTCAGAGTCACCACTTGAAGCCATTGAAAAGTTCGCAGAATCACGGTCTTGACCGACACCATTTGCCTTCATCAAGTGTGGAATCAATTCCACCCGTTTCACTGCAGGGAAGGTGTGGTGCCCCGCGCTCTCCTCTGGCACCCGTGCTACGCCATTCACAACACCAACACCCATTGGTCTCCCAGCGGGCACAGATGCCGTCACGGCAGTGCCGTAATAGGAAGGCCCTTGTGCCATGACTCCAGCCAGCTGCAACCCTGGCCTGTAGTGCTTGAAGGAGGAGGTGTTGGCTATTGATGATGGGCCTCCAAATATTCGAACTCCATTGTGGTGTGTTGGCAGCGTTGTGTGCTGGTGGTGGTGAGGGTGGATGGGGTAGTTCAGGTGTGGCTGTTGGGCCTGAATGCGTGGGAATGAGTGACACCCCCCTCTTCCTCCGGCAGCGAGCTGGAAACCCTGGTGTGGGGGGTGGTGCTGGGGTGGCAGTGAAGCAGTGCCAGATGGCGGCACTCTTGATTGGTAGTCTTTAATGGGAGGAGGTTGGATTGATGAAGCTGATGTTGGAACAACTCTAGAAGGACCTGCAGAACTTCCGACGGTGCTTCCAGTGGAGATTGAGGATCTGGAGCCATCTGGCTGATCAGTGAAGGATGTCATTCTCATATTTGTTGACCTGCCGAAAGGCTCAGCTTGTGTGAGATCAGTTGTCTTTGGCCGAGATTGCTTCCTTCGTATCACCACTGTGCTCTCTTCAAGAGGTGGTGGGGGAGGAGGTGGAGGAAAGTCACCACAATCCTCCGACGTTGGAGGCTGGACATTCCTCTGGAGAGAGAAACTTCTCCAAGGGGCTGCTGTCGCTCGAGGAGCTTGCTCGGTGGTGACAAGATCATCTACACTGGTGGAGCGTCTAGACGGTCCTACCGTCACCACCTGAACACCACCTTGCTGACCATTATGTCCTGTTTCCCCACTGGAATTAGAGTGTATTCCACTTGATGTTTCATCACTATGCCCACTGTGTTCTGGAGGAGAGCCCCCAGAGCTCTCTGTACTGACTGATTCAGATCTTGGGGTAACATCTTCCTCATGTGGCATTCCAGAGTCGGCCCTACGCAAACAGCGCGGAGTGACTGATCCCTGAAACTGTTAAATAAACCATTTAATATTGTCTGCATGTTAAAAAAATAACAAATTGAAGACTGCATAGCCATAAAACTTGGACATGATAAGAAATACTGGGTAATTTTATCACTGTTGGCAAATAACATGTTAATTTTAATAAGATACTTCTTATCTGAAGCAATATAATTGTTGCTGGCCTTGTAAACTAATATTAGCTAAGCTACACTAAATAAATTGATGTCACTTTAATTAATTCTATTTAGGGCTAACTGTAAGGGAAAATATTTCAAAATTAGTTTTTAAGGAGTTTTGTGTTCATATAGCATACGTTTAAAGTTTGTTTTCAACACTCAATTTCTTATTGAAAATGTGGTTAATTTTTTGTAGAGAAGTAAACGAGAGTTTATCCAATTTTTTTCACAATTATATGCACTCTTCTCCCAAACAAGCTAATAGAATTGGGGTGCAATTGAAAAAACCTTAAGTGATCATCCAACCAGCACACCTAATGGATTTTAAATGCTCAACTTTTTCTTGATGTTTTGATAAAAATATACCTGTAATGATTATATTGGAGTTGATGAAATATCAATCCCCTAAAACTGTTACATCCGATTCTTTCACCCGAAGATGGTATTGGGGAATAAGTTTTTATCTGCTCAATTCCATCTTCCCCATCATTCCTGTGTTTGTCATGAATATGTATTCCTATCCCTTTTCTTTATTTCTAATCCCAAGTGAATGAAAATGTGTTTGACATGTGGTGGCTTGTTGTTCTAGAAAGTGTAAGTAAATGTGGCTGATCTCCTTCTCCTGGTTATGCATGCCACGAAACATACTGTTCCTATCCTTTATAACATTGTATGACAGCTTTCCGTGCTATCCTTTCATCTTGTGTTCTTGCACATTTCTCCTGTGATAGGCTAAATAGCTCTCCAATGGCATCTTCTTGCAAAAGAATTGGAGAAAAGCATGGAAGCATAAATTACACAAGAGTTCAGTGTAATTTATGCTTCCACGATAGCGCAATGGTTAGAGCATCAGCAGTCAAAGATGCACATTTCAACAAGGATTTTTCAATTCTTTCCTAAAATGTGAAACACAATATGGGCCACTGAGATTAATTTCCGCCTACTCAGAGTATTTAGATGGAAACAATTATGCACAATTCTGTCGAAGGCTTTTAGATAATTCTCAAATATTTTTCTTTAATAACTGAAAGAATTCCAATGTTACCTATCAAAATGGTACAGCGTTTTGGTGTTGTGCCCATTTTCAGCCTGTTTCTTCACAATTTTAAAAATTCAACTACACATAGACAATAATCATAATTTATGTTCCGAGCATTCATTAAAAATAAACTGTCATTCTGTATAAAATTGATATAGGTTGGTTTCAGCCGAGGCATCGACCAAATTTGTTTTTACTATGAGGTAGAGGCAAAGGCAAACACTATAGGACTATGCAATGGTAACTACTTTAATTTAATCTGACTTCCTAAATCTGTTGCAGTAAATAAATAATAGTATTTTGTTGTTCCAGGCTATACGCTAATTGATTCTGTTGTAAATATTTTCCGTAAAAATCAATGAAGAGCCGGTTTATTAAGTTATTTATTTATAAAATAAGTGACTAAGCTGAAGCAGGTTAACTAGACTGGTGTGAGTTTGCATTGTAATGGATGATAAAGAGTACTTTTATACATTGTGTAGATTTAGTCTGCTATCTATCTCTTGGAATTCATTAATATCAAGGAAGGAATGGTATAGTTAATTAGGTGTGGTAACTTTATTTTCTCTTCTTGCAGAAAAGAACTTGAGAGCTTTTGCTAAGAATTATATTGATATATGGGTGGATGATATGATAATTGAGGACCTTTCATTAACTAATACATGAATGCACTATCCATAGAATGTAGTGCCATTTTTACAAGAAAAAAGCTGCAGTTCACACCTGAACATTCAAAATTCAAGATAGTGTAATTATGCATAAGGAAAGCCCATTATCTTAAAGATAAAAAGTCATTGTAATGCCAATATAAAGGTTGTATATGGATCAGAAAAATGCAAACATATCAGACTGAGATTTATAATACCATCCATAAAAAAATTAGATTTGAAACCAGCGAATGAATGCCTGTAATGGCATGATTTTAATGTCATGTTGGAAGTCTATTAATATTATCAGATACAAAAAGCTTCTATGTGAGAATGTGATAATGATAATGGAGATATTTTGATACAATTTTGTGTAAGTAATTAAATGCAGATAAATGGCACTTTTTTGAGCATTAAGATCTATATCAATATATTTCTCATAAATCTTAGGGATCATAGATCTATATATAATGTAGAGTAGACTAGATATAATTGACCTCATCCTAACAAACAGAAAACTTGATCCTACTCAAGTGATCAACATGATCTATTTAACTTCAACAAACATGGAAAGTGAGTAGCTAAACAGATTTAGACTAAATCTTCAAATGTTATAAAGAAAGCAAAAGAGTGTACCACCAAAAAAAGAATAAAATATTAATAATGAATATAGCACCAAGATTCTATAAATGAAATATGAGCTCAATGTAGCTAAAGAAAGTAGCTTAAGAATAGGAGAAGATGAAGAAATTAAATGTTGGCAAAAACGGACAGATAAAATAAAAAATGGGACATCTGAAACACTTAATACACACAAATTATGAAGGAATAAATGTAAACTTTAGAAGATCCCTAGTAGCATGATAAAGAAACAACTCCGTAAAATGAAAATGCAAAGTTAAAATATTTTTCAGAGTGTACAGCAAAATCTCATGACTGCATGAAGATGAGTTAACTATGAACTAGGGAACTAGAAAGAATATAAATCTGAGCAATGGGAAATTGTCAGTAAAAGGTCGGGGCATAACTTCTGGGTTCGTAAAAATAAATATAAAGAATGATAACAGCTAAAGATTGGGCATAGAGAAATGAAAAGAAATGGAAATTACCATGGAAAAATTAGAAAAATATTTTGCCCAAATATTCAAAGCAAATAACAAACTGGATGTTTTAAATTACAAATAATCCTTGCCAAAAGTTACGCACAAATTATTTCTGAATACTTATTTCTTTTACATTTTAAGAATAGTAAACTATTAGAGAAAAAAGAGGTTCATAGACAGTAAAGAGGTTAAGGCTATCTATGCAACACTAATGATACTGTACAGCGCAATAGCTGGAATGAATTTGACCTATATCAATGTATTATGCTTTCAACTAAAACTAAATTAACAATATCCTAATCCCAACACTGATGTAAATCAGCTGTGGATGATAACATTATGGCACAAGTTTTAAGAATAAAATTTTTGAAAATAGAGAGAGACATAAACACTTACTGAATCTTAAAAGAAGTGGTATGAGCCCACACAAAGCTAACGGCTCAAAAGGCACTATTAGGAGAAACAAGCAAAATGATCCCAAAATATGAATCTACAAAATAATTATTGCACCAATGATGGCATACACAGCAAAAACAAGATTGGTCACACTTGCAGAACTCATGTATATGGATCACAAAATCCCTCTTTGAGACAACCGCAATATATAATGACTTGACACTATAGCAAACAAATCCAACATACTAGGCTAAAAGCAGTTTGAGACTTCTTATGCATTGAAAAGATATGGCCATAGAGTAGAGAATAGAATAGTGAAATAAGAGTTTAATCCTCACTAAAAGAGCCAATGTTTGACCTCAGAAAAGGCGGGTAGGCAATCCGGACACAACAGAAATGAAGATAGAATGGGGAAAAATACCTACACTATAGGGTGAAAGAAGAAAAAAATCCAACATACGGCATTAGCTAGCACATTATTGTATCCTTGTACCGTGAAAGGTAAGGTTGAAATTATGAAAGCATTGGATGAGTGCATCATACTCTGTGACATGTCACAGATCAAGAATCTTGTGAAAAAATGTGAAACCATGGGATCAATAATCAGTTCATCTTAGCAGGCATCTATTTTAGGCATGCATTAACCATTGAACAGTTTACTGGTCTCATTTGGTAGTCTCAGGAGTTCTATCAGTCAGCTCCTTTCTCAAAGGACTCTTCTTTGAAGCCAAATTTATTCCTTTTACTTGCCTCACCCACTAATGCACTGCAGAGGGGTTATGAATGACAATGCATTAATGAATGATAAAGTGTTGATGATATGCAGTTCCCACATAAAATTAATTGTTTTGAAAAATGTCTCTGTAACAAAGGCACACTTTTCATGCCTAATACTTCTATTGGAAGAAAAAATATTAATGGTTTGGTCATTCTACACGTTACCAGTGGTTGTGTCCCTACGGAAACCAAAATACTGTAAGCACAAGGGCACCTGCTTCATGCACCTTTTTTAATCCCAATCATATTGACCTGACCATTCATAAAAAAATTGTGTGGTTCATACGCAAGACCCTGATTTATTTATAAAAGCTCAAAATTAATTGCAAATGAAAAAGTTATGTCATATAATTTGAAAAATATATCCTGATAAACTTAGTCCATGGGCTGTCAACCTCAAGTAGAATGAGAGACTGGTAAAGGCATAAAAAATGGTTGCCTAAAAAATTTCGATCATATCAAAACATTAACAGAAACTAAGCATTGCATATGTTAAAGCAAAATAAGAAATGTTAAAATTAGAATTACCTCATGGGATCTAAAGGTTATTAAAATCGTCATAGAGCATTGCATCTAAACTTGTGTTGTGAATTACACTTCAGATCATGGAAACAGGGCTGCTAAAAAACCTCCGACTGAGAAGATGATACCAGAATAGAGGAAGCAGAAGAAGAATTTAGTAAATACAGATATGAGTAAAAAACTTTATACTCTTGTGTTCCTGAATGATCAAAGCTTGAGGGACATGTTGAGAAGTGGATAATAAATCACAGAATGAACAGGATTACTGTAAATAACCAAGTCCAAAAAAGCACTGAAATCTATAATCTCATGCTATAATATTCTCTGTACTTCATGGGGTACTTTCAGGTAAAAGATATATTAAAGCAAACATTCAGAGATTGTAGATATTTTTTAATGAAATTTTGGAGGTCATTTATCCAATAAGACAAGATAAAGGGTAATAATAAGCATATTAAAGAGTTTATCTCCTGTATATCAGGTTGAAGGAAATGTAGAAGTCAGTAAAAAGGCAGTTTATAGTTTTAACTCAAACAGATATCCTGTTTACCAAAATATTCATCCACCTACCAATTTAGTATTATGAGAATAATTTTAGACAACCTGAAGGCAAGCATGCTTTCCTTAGGCAAGCTTGGCTGTTGCATCTGAATGATGCACAGAAAATCATGCTTCCAAGTCTGCATTTTGTGTTCCTATATGTTCATTGATTAGGCTAAGTGCTTGATCTAAACAATTTTATCTTTGCATAGGTTCCAAGCACTCCATAAAAGTATTAAGTTGCCTGTTTGCTGCTGAAGCATGCTAACTACACCGAAGCATTCATTTGGACATGAATTATGTCTCCCTAGTTAGTTTAATCGTTTTCACAGTTGCATACATTAAATCTAAGTATTTAGATGTTTTGTTAGTACTACCACCAAATCAGGGTTAAGCAACCATCCCATTAACCTGCTCTACTTCTTTGAGGCTCTGGTCACTACCAGCCAAGTGTAGGCCTCTCAGCATTCTCAATATAATTTTAATGTCTTACTCTGAAATATCTTCATTGATTCAGTATCCAAAAGTTAATTCCTTGAAACTGCCAATTCCACTACACCAGGATGTTCCATCGAACACTTTGCTGCTACAGAGTAAAACAGGTTATTATGGAATGTTTAATTTTTTCAGTATATATTTAAAAACATGGGCATACTAAAGAAAATGAATAAATGATATGTACAATTGAGTAGTTTTATTTTTAATAGTAGAAATAGTAGATATATCTACTGCTTCATTACTTTCTTGTAGGAAACAAAAGAAGGGAGAGCTTAATGAGCAAAACACTTGTCTCAATATTAAATGAATATAGCTAAATTGTAATGGAAAACCCAAAATAAGGCTTCCTATGGAACAAAATTTAATTGCATAGAGCTTGAAGGATGTAAGGAAATTTTACTTAAGTTTAAATTATCAGAGGGAAAAAATGAATATTTTTGAAGACTAAGGTATCGTGAATAAATATTCTCATAAAATTTAACAAAATGCACAAGAGCTATGCATACATTAATTAAATGGTTAAAAGAATGCAGTGAGAATTAAAGCTAACAATGACTGTGCAATTGTAGGTCAACTTCCTGGCTTCAGACATGAAAATGTGTATTGTGCTTTGTGGAAATATAATAAACTCTGATATCACTAGTTGAGTGCAATCTCAGAAAAAAGCATTAGCATTAGTAAGAATCAGCTAGATTAGTTTTGTCGGCTCTATCCCTGAAAACTACCGTACTGGGTGCTTATTTGAAGCCTGTATTAGGAATGAGTATAATGAAAGTGGGTAGATTAGTATATATGAAACAATTTGATGAACCAAATAGCAACATTTTGTGATCCTGGAACAGCCATTTGCACATTAGTTACCAATTGTATCTTGCAAGCTTAAAAAACAATAATCATTTCATATAAAAAGTTTTTCCATCTAGTGTGTCCTTATTGAAGGGTAATTGTGCCAGAACAAAGACATTTTCCAGTACTGGAGTTTAAAAAGGCAATAATAATTTGCTCTATGACTTAAAAAATTTAAAATATAGTGATTCTGATGCTTGATAGTCAGGTGGACATTATAAAACATAAACTCTCTCATAAGATTTAGAATTTAATATTTTTTATTTCATCCTTATGTGTCATTCAAATTATCTTCTATAGTATCTACCCGGTTAATTTGTATAAGAAAAATTATGATAAGCAATTATAATTATATATGTTATTGATGTCTAATTTACGAGGGTCATCCGGAAAGTAGTACCCGTTCGTGCCGCATGAAGTGCTGACGACGCGAGTAGCCGCTGGACGAGGTCAGATAGCTTCAGTGGCTTGTCTGCCTTCTCTGAGCCAAGTTGCGTGACGCTAGCATTGCCTGTGTTGTTTCTGTGATTGTTTACAATGTTTAAAAAAATTGAGAACGCCGCCAGTTGTGAAGTGAGGGCAGTGATTAAATTCCTCAATGCAAGAAACGTTCGCCCATGTGATATTCATCGCCAATTAAAGGAGGTGTATGGAGACAATGTAATGGACGAGTCGTCTGTTCGGCGGTGGTGTCGCAACTTCAACATGGGGAGGGGGAACACACACGACGATGAGCGTTCGGGGAGACCGTCTGTCATTACAGACCAACTGGTGAGCTCAGTTGACGAATTCGTGAGGAACGATCGGCGCGTCACAATTGATGACATCTGTGAGCATTTTCCCAATGTTTCTCGAACAATTGTTCATGAAATTGTTAAACACCATCTGCATTATGCAAAAATTTGTGCAAGATGGGTCCCTCGCGTATCTCAATGAGCTGGCGGCGAAGGACTATGCAGCAGGAATACAGAAACTTGTCACACGTTATGACAAATGCCTTAATTTGCTTGGAGATTATGTTGAGAAGTAGTTTAAAGTATCCTCTTTCAAATAAAATTTTTTATGTTTGTTAATATTTACTTTTGTGTCTTTATTTCACGAACGGGTACTACTTTCCGGATGACCCTCGTAATATGGCAGTCAAGAATAAAGGAAGAGTTCAATTTATCAGATGAACACACAACAGCTGATAGCAGAAACACCATTTATTTAGTTTTCCCTGATTTCTTATCCCAAGAAAAAACCTTAGACTTTATTTTCCTTGCATAGGTACTACCCAAATTAATTTTAACCTTCCGTAATAGACATAGATATAATGATTGATATTGGTTGACAAAGGAAATAATTATATGTCTATTACTTTAATATTACTCATAAGCTTGAGAATTTTCATCTTTAAAGGCTGATAAGAGGAAATATTCTTAAACATTTTCAATTTTGGCATACATTTTTTCTTTTATAAGATATAATAGTTATTTTTAGGAAAATTATTTATTTGTTGCATTTGTTCAGAGTAACATTTCATCATTTGGTTAAAATCTGAAAGAAAGAGGGTATATTGTTATGCATGAACTAGTTTTCTATGACCATTTGAAATGAAATTTTAATAAGCACAGTTATCAGATAATAAGTTAAAAGTGCAAAAAAGAGAACCATAAACAACCAATTGAGGGAAGTGCAGAGAAGCATATTTAGGTTAGTCTATTATTAGTCTCTACAGGCAGGACCATAATGTTTAGTAAGTGTAAGGATAATATAAACTTTTTCTTTGTACACATTTCTCTAATTATACATTCATATATAATTTAGTAACAAATTATGAAAACTTGCCCAAGTTTCCAAAGCCTAAAAGCTGTTTTAAGCCAACTATTCAAGTATGTATGTACATTTACCTTATCATTATATGTGCTCTATTAAAAATACAATCCGCATTTATTTATATTAAAAAAACCATAAACACAGGAATCAATCGGAAGGTCGGGTTGTTAGGTGATGGTAGAGTGCACCCAGTACTAAGCCTGACTGCGTGTGAAATTCACACAATAGGGTAGGGGGGCTAGTGCCTTCCCCTGGTTCAGTTATGGCTTCCCAGGAAAATCTGGTGCCCAAAAAATCACAGACCTTGGGTGGAGCTGCAGGTGCCCAGAGAGGCTTGCCTGGGAATCGAACCCGGGCCCCTTGGGTCAGTAGTCCCTCAACTCCGCGTCCCATATTTTCTAAATATTTATACTGCCAAATTTTATCAAAACCATGTTTATAAACAACAAAAGCCAATCGTCAATCTATAAAAAGTCTAATAAATTGAACTAAAACTGAAAAGTGCAAGGTAAACTTACATTTGTGAATGTATATATAATATGTAGGACCTTTCCTGAAGTCACTGTCCCAAAGTTTCACTAATGTTACAATGTGATGCGCTTCCAATGAAACTTAGTAACTTTGGACATTTAAGGGTATATTTTTTAATAAATGCATCAAGTTTTGATAGAATTTCTTTTGAAAATATTTAACATATTTATTATTCTTTGTAGGGACAGATCTGGTGCTAGTTGACACAATGTAATTTGTAAAAGTAAGAGATACCATTACAGGGCAAGTGCAAGAGTGTAATATAGTAGCACTAATAAATAAAGTGTACTCACATGGAAAATTGAGAATTGAAATAAAGGAAATGGAATAATTACTAGTAATTTCATTTTTTAATAATGAGATCAACTGGTTGTACAACAGTCAATCCATATACTTTTCTATATTTAGTCATTCATTAATTGAACAACTGTCACTGCATCTTATCAGAAAAAAAGTGTAACTAAGATTTCCCATTATATGGCCATAAAAAAAAACATGACAAGGGTCTAGTTCGTTAAAGTTGTACTTAGGAAGACAAGTGCCGCTGTTACTATGAGAGCTATCCAAAAATAGTGCAAGAAACCCATTGAATTACGTGTTATTCTAAAATGGGTTATGTCATTAGTAGGTGATTTCAAATATATAAGATGGAAATTATCCTCAGGTTTAATGCGAGAGAAAATCAATAGTTTATGATTAGTGCTCTTGGAGGTTCATTTTTCCTAGGGTATTTCCAAGAAAAAAGCTATAGATTTTACCCCTAAATATAAATTATTTTTGCGAAATGTCTGCTGACAATACAGAACCTATTCATCAATCTAGAGATAATATTTAGATCATATTCATTGTAAAAATTCCTGGAGTTAACATAAATGAAAATGGAATTTGTTTTGTTAGGCACAAAAAATATTAAAGAATGATAATGTATAATTAAGTGACTATACCACTCTTGTGCGAACATCATAGGGTGAATGTTTTCATGGAATAATAGGATTAGACTAACCTATCATATAACCTAACTTATCATAATTGTGTAGATAGAAAAAAATACCATGGTCTGAAATTAAATAAGGTGTAATATATGAAGTATCACTGGAAAAAACAGCACAATATCTAACATATCCCTCACCATAGAAGAGAAAATTTGCAAACCCTAGGATAAAAGTTTCTTCTTAGTCAATGCAATAGGCTGATACACAACTTAACAGAATAAGTGCATATTTGCTAATTTTTCTTTATTTATTGTAGTCATGCTGTTCTGAAGTATGGAATGCAAATAATCTTATATGCCCAATCTCTTTTGTGACAAAAATCAATGCTTGTTTATATGTTTTTTATATAAGCTCAAATGAAGTCCAACAACTAAAGATCCAATGATACTTTGGGTAAAATGTTGGATATTGATATGCATGCCCAATTTATTGAACATTAATGTAAATGGAGAAGGCACAAAATTGTTCCAAGGCTGTGATTGTGAAACAAACACCACAGGCTGGATAACAAAAAACTTTTTAAAAATTTAGGCATGAGTGACAGAGATTTTGACTAATGAAACGTGTATAAAATGTTGTTGCACTTGATAAGAGGACCATTGTGAACAGATGCCTATCATCATGAGAGCAATACTTCTTAAAGTTGTGCCTTTATAGGTGCTGAAAGGCTATCAGAGGGAAAGATGCTCTAGAGGTAAATATGTAATTATCAGTAAATAAATGGCATAATTATGTAATGCCATGGCAAAATAATGACTAGATGTTCGAAACAGTATATTTGATGGACTGTAGTAATTTTATTGTCTTATTTCTGATGGTATGTGCTCCTCTTGAGAAGTTCTTGAAACTTCCTTAAATCAGACCACAATGGTATAATTTAGTACGATTATAGCACAAGTGAAAATTAATTCATTGCTAACTAAAAAATCAAAAAGCCAGAATTATCCAAAATTGTCCATTTTTGTTTCATTTTGTAGGTAACTATTGTTTCAAAAATTAATTTCCAAAGAGTCACTATTATATTTTCCAGATGACTGATCTTGGAGGGAGACTGGTAGAATTGGGAAAGGAAATGCCTCTCATACCCTATGTGCATTTTGAATGCCATTAGACCCAGTATAATTAGATCTCCGCACTATCATATTTAAAGAAACCTTCAGGACCTTTGCTTTTATTCAAAGTTAAAATGGTAAAAGTGTATGGAATTGTAAATTATCAAAGCCAAAGCTATACAGATTGATGGTGAGAACTATGAGATACCACTGTGCGTATCTATTACATTTGTATTAACCAAGGCAGTAGCATCAAAACTAATAATTTCCTAATTACTGGACCTTTGGCTAATATTACATACTTACTTTTAATGAATTCTATGAATAACATTCTATATGTTTTATAGTAACAAATATTTGAGACAGAATATAGTCACTAAATTGAAAGAGTATTAATGATAAGATAAAATCAGCATTAATTTATAGGCAACAAAACACATTTTAGAAGCAAAGAAAGTTTTGGGGAGATTTAAGTTAGTTACCTGAGGGTCAAGGTTTTGGTTAGATGGGGCAGCAGAGGAATTGGCAGCAGGGGGTGGGGGTGAGGAGTGGTTGTTAATTTCCTCCCCCTGGGCCTTTTCAGCCTCTGTAGGAGATGGGGGCGGGAGTGGAGATGGCTCAGGTAAGGTATCCTCATAATCGCCTGGGAGCAAGAGGTCCCTGTTAGTGGCCGCATAGGTGATGCTCCCATCTGCCACCGAGTCCAACAGCTAAAACATTAAATTACAGGATGAGGTTACAGGAGGATTTCTTTTGCAAAAAACACAAAACAATTATTTACAAAAGCATCGATGACGAGGAAAGTTGTAAGAATTATGAATCCGTTGCCCGGACTGTAAACAGATAACACAAAGGACTTGATCATATATTATGGTGTGCAAAACATACTAACTTCTAATCCTTGTACTGCATTTAATTCCACCTAGCTTCTTCCTCTGAAGGTATCATTGTAATTATAATTATTTACAACTATAATATTCTGTCTGTTATTTAAGAGTGATTCCAAGAAATTACAGGGTATGCAGTTACTAATAAAGTTCAGAGGTTACTTAAATGTGCATATTATCTACAACATTTACTAATGAGACGTGCATAACAAATGGCTGAAAATTCTAAGTATGATTGCTAAGATAATTGCTTTAAAGGTACCTTCTAATCCCAATATGAGCATCAGCTATATATATACACAGGTAATTAATATATGAATCACATATAATTACACCCTGAATTATTCATTCTAATTGTGCAGGTCTCAGGTTAATTTTGACATATTAGGAAAATGTAAGCACCTACCTAGGTAGGTACTGAAATTCCAAATTAAAATCAACCATAATAAAGTTTGAATTTTATTTACAAATTTTGGTAATTCAGCTGTGAATTATAGGTAAAACTTCTTAAACATATTTTCAATACATAGAATATCTATGTGCATATGAATTAAATATACATCTTCATCAACACCCATATAGTATGCAATTCTGATTTCAGAAAATTCCACTGAATGGCAATCATGCATGAAATCATCTTAACATTCATAAATTAATATACTTCAAACAAAATGTATCCTGTGTTTATCAGTCTTGTGATTTTTTCTAAATCATCATCATGGGCTTGGTGGTGGATTAAATTGGATTCCTCAGCTATAATCTCCTAAGAGGGGAATGAAAGTGTGAAAGTTAAATTCAATACCTTGAACTGGGGGAAGGAATGAATATCAAGCATCAATTCATGTTTTAAGAGGATTTAAGATGGTGGAAACATTAGAAAAAATGTGTACATATTGAAAAACCTTGAGAGATAATTATGCATAGAAAGTACTAATAAATAGGATAATATAATAGGAATTACTAGTAAAAAAGAAAAGTGTTATGGAGTCATAAAAAATATATGAAGGGGGAAAGGAATAGGAGAGTATGTGGACAAGTTGGGGAATAGAATGCTCAAAGAATTCAATAACAAAGTTAGGAAATAACCCAAATATGACAAAAGACTGAAAAAACAGGGAGAGCCAGAATTATGGCTTTATTAGGTTCAGTTTCATTTTTTTTAACCAGAAAAATAGTAAAATAGTAGAATTGAAGACAATATAATGATAAATCTCCTTTGTTATGCAACAAAAATATTGAGAATGAGAGAGATAATCATGAGATTATTCTTAATAATATGAGAATAATCAGCAGTTGTTTGTTGAGCAGGGAAAATGCCTACATGGTGAATATTTTGATTTAGAAAGAGGTTTGGATTGCATGACATCTTAACAATGAAGGGAACACTGATATCTGAATCCTGAAAATTGATGCAAATCATCTAAGACAAAAGTGTCCATTTCAATGACATTCTGTTTGATTTAAATACTAAGAATGATACTTGTCCTTTGATTTCATGCCATGATACTTAGTTTTTCTAAAAAAAGCTGAAGGAGACAGTTGCTAATAAATGCAATTTAAAATCCCCACTCACCCACCATTATGATGAGTAATAAAAGTGTCCTTCTCCTCCTAGAACCCAACTACATAATGTATGGATAGTCCATGCTTTCAGTCAGGACATTTTAGTAAACACTAACGAAAGGACTTGGAATATCTTTCTAAACATTGAACTTCTCTTTGTGATGATTATAAAATACCTTGGCATCTTCTGATGGGGTATCCTCCTCATCTCCAATAGGCATGGGAACTTCCCTAAGTGTTGCATAGTCACCATCGTCTTCTGGCACAACACCTTCACAGTCCTCACCAGAAAAATCTTCAGAATCAGAGAGCAAAGGATTTCGCCTTCTTCCTGCTCGTGCTCGGGCACAGTTCTGCTCACCGACCAAATCCGGCCCATTGCCGGTGGCTTTTAACTTGCCACGTCCAACAGCCAATGCAGTTTTTGGGACTTTGGACAACACTTTGAGTTTCCTACAAAAATCCAATACATTTGCAAATAGGTAACTAGACACCTTGTGAAATGAGAAATATTTTTGAAGAAATTCTTAAGATTGAGTTGAATCTTAATAATGCGTTTATCTCCTGAATCAATGACAAATAATGCGATTTTCACCATTCTATAATGTAATGTAAATTTTGTTTCTTACAATCTTAATTCTTATAAAATCTATTCATTCCTTCCACAAAATTGCAGGACTCATACTAATTTATTGCAATCACAATGAAAATCCCAAAATAGGCATTCACACAACGGTACAATATAATGAAGTTTATTAACAAAACAGATAATAGCTTTATTCTCTAATCATTGACAGTAAAAACTTAAGATATATATTTAAAAAAAATAAAATTAAGGTGATGTATCTATGTGGTCATGGGTACCTTAGCTGTGTGTCTGCAATTTCTAGAGAAATGTTACTCCAGATTAAATAAGTAAACTGCTAAATTTTACAATGGCTAACATTCAGAGTAGTTAGGTGGAATTTCTTTTGAATATGCAAAGTGGCTAGGTACATAATGTGTTACTTTTCCATTTGAAAATGCCATGTGTCATATTTTTGTAACCTAAGGGTAACATGCTACATTTTCACAATATTTCATCATCTCTAAGTATATATTAAGGAATAAAACCTCTATATAGGCACATGGCTAGGGGCATTATAGCATCAATCACTTCTGCAGTAATGTAACAAATTTTGCATAATTTAGTAGAGAAAGAAGTAATACATTATGTAATTATCAGAATACTATTGTATATAAGTCAATGGACACTTTATGGCCCGGGAAATTTACAGTATAGGATCTTACAATTTCAAATGATTAGTCACAATACTTTGCACAATAGTTATTCAAAATGTTGGTACTGACTTATAATTGTCAATACTTGTTGTAAAAGTGATAATGTAGATACATTGATGGATTGGTAATACTTATAACATGAATTAATATCGATTTAATCAAGGAATATCATCAAATGTACCAGGGAAACAGTCACTCTGCCCGTCATCTTAATCGAAATGAATTGTGCCCACAAAGGTTATTGGCTTTTTGATTTTCTGTCTATGTCACATTTCTATTCTACTTTTGGGTAGGATGAGGTCCTTTTAATCCTCTAGCATTAGTTAAATTTCTTCATTTCCATTAAAAGTAAAAAAAAACCCCAGAAAGACTAATTTAATAAGGAGAGTTTCTCGATTGTAAATGTAACCACACCATCAAATCTGGAAAGCAACCTTGAAAAGTAGTTTTTCCAGCTAGCATATTTGTCTGAACACACCATGGAGAGGTAGGAGATGGGGAAATACTACTAGAAAATATATTTTTAAAATGCTACCACACCAAAAGACAGTAGATTTAAAGGAATCTTACCGATACAAATTACATTCTCTTTCACAAATTTAAAATTACTTCTTTTCTTATGCAAAATTGCAAAATAATTATTAAGATGCATTGCTATGCTCTAGAAATAATAATAATTCTTTGTTGCATAAACACAGTCATTTTATTCTAATACCTATTTAGAACTTATGATAACAACTTATTAACCGAGTAATGAGATATTCAACTGAGGCTGATTAATAGCAGATAATCTATCCCATCAATCTAACTATGCCATTAAATTCTGATAGGTTTCAAAATGCATTCTTAAATAGTACTGGTGAAGCACATTTGTATGACAATAGGTAGCTCAACTAGGTACCTGAAAAATACACAACTTATCTATACATTATTTAGGGCCAATTCAAGCAAAGAATGATTAGTTTTCAAATATTAGTTCATATATAAATGTGATTAGTACATATATATGATCATTGTACTACAAACAAAACATTTAAGGTATATCTACAAATTTTTACCGTCTTACTAAAATACTACAATTTTGGATACTATCGAAGACATTGTGCAAAGCAATACCTACGTTAGTAAATGGATACAACATAGGTTGACAAAAAACAATGAAAATTAAATTAGATTTTCACCTGGTAAATAGTCCTTTTAAAGAATGATGATGAAGTTTTTCTTTTATTTTGCTAAAGGAAAAATTTTAAAGAAAAATAAGCTAATATTCATATATTGTTGGGATGAAAGAAAAACTTTGAATCAAGCTTCATCCATATATTTCTGTAATTTCAAAAATTACCATCTCCTTTTCAAGTGAAAGTACTTGTAGAACTGAAAGTCTGATGGAATCCAATTAAAAATCTACATTCAAAAGAATACAGACACTAATTACAAGGAAGATATAACCATGTATTGGATGAATAGGTAAGAGCAAAACCACAATATGATTTTTAGATGGCTATTTGTTTATGCTCAGCAATAGGCCAAATGAAATCTAATCACACTGTGAAATTTAAAACCAATTTCATAGAAATAGATATAACAAATATATAGTGAGTTTCAGCTTATGACTGCTGTTGCTGACTTAGCTAAATTAGTAATAATGTGCATGCAATTCAATCAATGCATTTCCATTTTTCTAAACTTTATTTTGACATTGATTCTCATAATGTATATTCATTCTACTTCTAGTCAAGCTCACGCACCCACTGCAGTGAAACCCGGATATATATAACGTTATTATCATTTATTCCAAACAATGCGATGTGGATCAACTCACCTAGCACCACTTCCATTGGTTCCTGTATTGAGAGAGTCATCGAAGGTTACTTTCAGCTTCGTCCCTCCGGAGGATGCAGAATTCTTGCGCTGGAGCCACGTCAGTCTTTCGGAGCAAGGAGAGGGCTTGGGCGAGACGGCCCTGAGCACCGTCTGCTGCGGGCGGAGCCAGTACACCTGCTCCCCGTCATCGTCATCATCTAAGAGGTCCCCGTCGGCCGCCGCACCCCCAGCCGAGTCGTCACCGTCCTCCCCTGGGGACACGCCCTTCCGCTGCCTCTGCCGCTGTTGCTGTTGTTCCAGCACTGTCCTCTGGACGACGCCCATGATGGCCTTCCGCGGAGTCGTCTCCGACACGGCGTACGCCCGACCGTTGCCCACGACGAGCAGGGGAACTCCGGCCGAAGCGTCCGACCCGCCGCCCCCGCAATGGGGGCGCCTGTTGTGGCGCCGCGAAGCGATCTCCACGTCCGTCAGAAGCTGGACCGATCTGGGGCTTGCCCTCACCGTGGCACGCGCCACAGTCACTCGAACCTGCGCGGAGAAGAAGAGTGCAGGGGGTGGAATTTTATTTTCCTCGAATGGATACGTCTTACATATGAAGGAGACTAACTGCTCATGAAAAATCGGACTCTTTTAAGACGTTCATGTTCCCAGAAAGAGGGCTTTCGTCTGTATCATAAACACGAAAGAGTCCAATGCGCTACATTTCCTATTGAAACAAGCAAAAATACTAAGGGGAATTCATAAAACGTAATGTAGATATGCTAGGCTTTGAGGCTAAAAAGATCTGCCCTAGGCATATTATTACAAAATACAAAAATTACGTATTCACTCATATAACCGTTAAGTCAAACTTAGGAATAATTTGACGATCAGTATTTATCTCCAATAATGGACATCACCAGCTTCACTCAAACTTTTTGATTTTTCGTGCAGTGGATATCCCACGGAAACCATACACCGCAGAGTGAAAATAAACTGCATCCCTCATTACCCTGAATATCACTTGCCCCTAGGATTAATTCGGGGTGAGCTCTACCCTCACCGGTCGATTCAACCTCCTGGTTGATAGCTGTGGTGATAATCCCCCTCTAATATATTCTTCATGACACTGATTTGAATTACATAGTACCCTTTAAGCCACCGCTAGGGTGTGTGGCAGGGGGTGAATACACACCGGACTAAATTTGACCCGAATAATACCATACCGCGGTCGGAAAATGTTATTCTGATCCCTCATTGTTCGTAGAAAAAATGACATCTTAAATCTTTCTATTCTACACTTAATCTCTCTTATTTTACTGGCATGATCGTAGTACGTAGTACGATGGAGGTAATAACAAATTTTCAACATCACTGCTACAGAGACCTCCTTCTAATTTATGCAAGAGCTTCAAACTGTAATTTAACCTTCGCTCCGCGAGTGATTCCCAGCAAAGCTGCTCTAATATTTTGGATACGCTACTAAGTTTATCATAAAAACGTTTTACAAATCTAGCTCCATTTTGTTTGCACGATCTTTCCTACCGTAGAACAGTAGGGCTATTGATAAATTTTCAAAATAATCGCTGAAGAGACATCCTTCCAATTTACGCAGGAGATTTAATCTGTAACCTTTGGATTACCAAACTAGTTACTCTAATAATTTTGGCACGCTACTCATGTTGTCATACATAAAATGTGTTTATCATCTTTTAATTCTTGAAAAAAAGCCTCAACTATGAAACGCATAAAAAAAGTCCCGATGGCTTCATTTTAATGCTTTATAAGTGCGACTTTACGATTCGCCGTAACTCATTGACTGCGGCTGGGTTCAGATGTTTCTGGGACGGACGATCGCGGGCGGACGACTCACCTTGAAGGCCCACCTCCTCTTGGCCGTGAGGATGAGCCACGCCAGCAGCCAGAGCAGCAGGTGCATCACGGCAGCGACAGAGCCGGCCAGCACAGCGCCGTCCAGGCTCCCGCGGTACACGAGCGCGGCGTCATGCAGCAGCGGTGCCTCGCACACACCCAGCGAGATGAGGACGCAGAGCGCGGCGCAGTGCGAGAAATACCCCCAGCCGCCACCCCCACCGCCGTCCCCCAGACTTCCGGGCACCGTGATCAGCCGCCCCCGATCCCTCTGCCGCCCCAGGAAGGAGCGCAGCCTGCAGAGGCCGTAGAGGTAGAGCACCAGGCTGGAGGCCAGCACAAGGGCCCCAGAGAGGACGAACAGGGCCAGGGTCACCACGGGGTTGAGCAGGAAGGGCCCGTTGTTGTTGCCGCCGCCGCCACCACCCCTGCCCTCCCCGCCCCCCCTGCCGTGCAGGCTCGAGAAGAAGGAGAGCAGAAAGCTCTGCGAGTCAACGGCGCCGGAGTCAGCGCCAAATCCTCCCCCGCCGCCCTCGGCCGCACGCACCACCTGCACCTTGTACAGCACCGAGACGGAGGCGAAGGATAGGAGGGCGTAGACGGCATTGGCGGCGAGCTGCACGGAGAGCAGGGAGGCGAGCGGCTTGCTCGTGCGCCAGAAGACGGAGGGGTAGCGCACGGCGTAGGCGGTGAGGGCGAGGGCGTAGTTGAGGAACTCGGCGGAGACGGGACCGCTGCCCCACCACACGGCACCACCGTCCCAGAGGTCGTCGTCGTCTCCGGAGAAGGGCGAGGAGGGGGCGGAGGTGATGGCGGAGGCCGAGGGCGGGGCCACCGTGGGGAAGGTGGCGGCGGTGGTGGTGGAGGGCGGGAGAGTGGTGACGGGAGAGGCCGTGGAGGCCGCCGTTGGCAGGGCGGAGGTGCCGTTGAGGACTTCCTCGAGGGCCAGGGGCGTGGGCAGCGAGGGTGGCAGCGGAGTCGAGGCGTTGAAGGTCGAGGAGAGGAAGTTGAGTAGGACCAGGCGGTCGCGATGGATTCCCAGGAAGTCCAGGTCCGTCCGCCAGATTGCATCTGCAAGAATAATACCGAAGGAATTAATGAGATTTCCTGGGGAGGTTTCTCTCGAAGTCGGAGAGTAGATCACGAGTCGGCAATACAAGTAATATCCTCCAGCGATAAAAGAAAACGCGCGATGTAGAAGAAATGCTCTTTTATGATAAAACCTCACCACATAAAAGTCTTTCATTAACGAAGTCGGACTGAACTAGAGACCTTGGCATCCTAACGTTTTAAAATTAATTATCTAGTTGCAGGCTGTGCAAACATTTTACAGTTAAACTGGGCCGTACTCATTGGTTACTCGGGATTCTGGAAATAATATACGGTCAATGGTTATTCAAACTTGTATGCCATGTGTGTTGAATGTCCGGAACACAAGATGTTTTCCTTACAACCAGCTTTTTGTAAATTGTATTCTTAGCTTACGTAAATGTTCTTCATACAAAGTAGTACAGTACAGTTTGGCTGTGGCTCTTACTCCGAAGAATTTTCATATGGAATATTACTTAGGTATTTACTTACGCGTAAGAACTTATTTTAAACAATGCAATTTATATGTACGTAAACACTTGTAGTATTTTGAATTCTTATCAAGGTATGAGTTGAAACCATTGTTCAATTAACTCTTGGCGTTAGGTCTTAGAATGAGAGACTTAACAATGATATTTGATCACGGATGGGTTGAATTTAGAAAATATCTAAAGCATACAAAAATCATTTTTACTTATCTTCCACTTTCTTCCAACAAAATACAGATAAAAAATCTGGGTTTTCATTCCTTACAGCTGAGAAAGAAAGCGAGAAATCTTTCCTCTCGATCGAGACGGGGAGGCACAAACACACCATTAATGTTCCACACTTAAATCACTTAAAAGTTTTGAAACTGCTATGATTCTCATCTTCATAAAAACGGTATCAAAAACTAAAAAATATACTTCACTCCTTAAGATTTACAGAAACTTCAGATGAGATTTTAACGCCTTTAAAAAATTTCCTAGTTTGGCCTAACTATAACTGCGCGATGTAATTAAATAGGAGCCCATTAAGTGCCTTCATTACGCGTTGTTTCGAAATGAGATTCCAAATTAACTCTTCCAAGGCTACGTCATTGATCACAAGTGAGACATCAAGGACGAACCGATTCCTTATTCATAAAACCATATGGTTTAGAAAAGGCTGGTGCCGTAACACCCCCACCACATGCCCTTGCAGGTCGCGTGGATGGATATTTACGCCGTCTTTCCGACTCGCAGCTTGCGGCGAGTCGTAAAGACGGCGTGCATATCCTTTAAAAGAAACTGCGCCAAGTATGAAACATATGCGTATTTTCTCACGACAGCCTCTAATTAATAGATTCGTTGCCTCAAGAGCGAACGAAATTGGTCCTATCACTATATCTAATGAAGCGATCTGGAACATATACAGATGTGAAGACATCTCCCTGAAGAAACATTTTATTGGTCCAAGATTCGAATACTTGATCTTCTAACTATTGATCGGGTGGTCTCGAGGAATGTTAACTTTATACGTTCAAATTTTAAAAGTTCCCCGGACATATTTATATTTACGTGTTTCTAATTATGCCTTTTAATAGGTAAAATATTGGATAAGTGAGGTAGAGGAAGGAAAAGAATACTTATACATACTTCGGACGGAAGGATCGGAGGTTAAAAGTAAACGGCGATAAAAATTGTATTTTTTTAATATGACTTTTAAGGATAATTAGCGACGCGTTGTTAGGGGCTTAGGATTTTGATTGTACTTGATTCACTGACTCCTTAAAATAATCGCTCAAATTGGTAGAATACGGCTGACAATAATGCATTATTAATTTTGAAGGACTTCTTCATTTTGAATAACTGATCGTAGCACTTTTCAACTTGATAAAATTTGTATTTTACGACCGAGTTTCGATGTGTTAAATCATCATCATGAAGTAATACATCGAAGATGATATAATACATAGAAACCCGGTCGTAAAATAAAAACTTTATCAAGTGGAAAAGTATTACAATCAGGTATTCATTCTGTTCGACTTCCACCACATCACGCCTGAAGCTACTCAACTTCTTCATTCGTTCTATCATTCTGAGTTGAGTTTAATACTTGTATATGTGGTTATGAATATTTAATCAAGAGGTGATAACCAGAGCGTACTGAACTCCATACTTCACATCCCGTGTCCTTTCCATCGACATTCCCTTCTCCTCTTCCAATTCTTCCCTCCTCTCTTTCACGTACTCCAGGGGGGCGTGCGGCAGGGTCGTCTCCCACGAGTGAGGGTGCGGGCACTCGGCCGGCCTCCTCTCTTATCCTAATCTTAGCACCCTCCCGGGGCATTCATTCTTCCTTCCTCTCTCTCAAACTAGAACGCTTTCGCCCCCTGATCACCTTGGCAGCCGAGCCGAACCCTATGAGCGGCCCCTGTTCGTCCCTTCCACCATTTGAACAACTTGGGAAGTTGCTGGCAACCGAGATAGAGTTAAGGTCCACTCTTCCATTTGTCTGCTTTCTCTCAACCACCCCGCAGCATCTCTAAACAAGCCAAGTGTAACCATAGATATCATGCATCATAGGAACAATGTAAATGTTATGAGTGGGTTAAACTTGCACGACTACGAAAATTACTCACTACGTAGGTAAAATTTCATTCAGTGTCAGTAAAAAAATCACCTCTCCTTTGCATAGAAATATCCATTGCCGATTCTATTAATGTAATAAGTCAATGTTCAAATCTGTGGCTGATACAAGGATCCGTGGACACCCTTCGAATAAAGTGAATGAGCTAGATGAGTGAGCCTTCTTGCCTCGTGTATACAATTTATCAATATAAATCAGTCGTAGACTTGACTACGTATCAGAAAAAATGGAAAAGAGCATTTCGATCATAAATTACGTGTATATGTGCCATTCCTTAGATACCAATATTAATAATTGGTTCTTAATCGTCCCTATTCCTGTTTATAGACATGAAATTTAGTTTTCTTTTGCAATCTTGAATTATATGCTTCAAAATTGAATTCATAAAAGAAACTAACAGTTAAATACGCTAAAACTTTCAAACTCAGGACATGTTCAAAGACTTTTACTTTGATTGTAATTTATAAATCAAAGGAGAGGTGTTTTAATTCTGTTTCAGAAATATATATTTTTCATAAGGCAAATGGCATGAGAAAATATTACAGTTTAGCGGATCCATCCCAATCTGAAGTTGGAGATTGACGAAAGTGAAAACGGCAATTTCCACTATCAGATGCGCCACGAGTTTTCTTCTCCGAAGCAGGAATAACAACAAAAACCTCGTCATTTACGACGTCGTTATTTTATGCGTTTCAGTTCGATTTTCGCGAACAAATAATTCGGTTTTCCATCGGATCCAAAGGTTTGGACTGGCTATCTGCTTGAGCTGCTATTGAAATAAATATGCCTACATGCATTGACACGCTAATAGGACAATTATCATAATTAAGAGCGTATTGGACGTGCGGAAGTTTAATTTGATAATTTCAAAATATGGCGGACTTGGCTTATTCGGGCAATTTGAAAAAAACTCAAGTTTTGCGAAGCGAGGTTTTGGATCGTTTTCCGTGACCGTAAGAATACTACTATTGATCAGCATTCTTACATTGAGATTATTTAGCTGAAGGTAAAGATTGCATTCAGAGGGATTCAGATATCGGTGATCTTCGACGAACAAATATGTGAGTGAAATGCGCACCACACAGTTTTAAGGGGCGATCAGCCAATCGAACTCGAAAATTAGTCAAATCGCATTTCACATAACGGTGAAATCTCTTGGGTAGAAAGTGGGCAAGAGGGCCAAAGATTAAATCCGTTGTTTAAATAAGATGAAAGGTTTTACTATGCGAAGGATTTTAATCTAGTCCCAATTTGACTATAATGAAGCCGTTAACATTTTTATCGAGGAGCGGCACTACGTTCGACGTCTTAATTTGAACCCATTCCCGTGGAATTATATGTCCTCCGGTTGTGCCAGTGGTGTTAATTTTGAATCCGGGCGATCTACTCCGATCCACTCCCCAGACAGGAGCTATTTTACAATTTTGCTTGCGCTCGGGACCTGCGACGGGGGAGGGGAGGGGATAAGGGTCGGTTCCTCGGATCCCCTGCACCCTGGTGCCCCGAACGCCCTGCCCTCTGCAGCTTCCTTAACCACACGAGGTGATGCATCGTCCCGGCTGATCTCGACAAAGATGCCCTTCCTTCTTCCCCTCCAAGTGGCCACCAACGCCAACTCCTCCAAATGAACTGTCACGTGGCGTTAAGGAACCCGAAAATTATGGCCCTGGTGTCTTTGATCGGATTTGCCGGCAAAGAAGGCGGGGGTGGGGGATTCGGGGGAACACAAAGGAGTCCTTTCCACCGAAAAAAGTCGGAAAGATGATATCGAGTCCCGTGGGCACATTCTTTTGAAGTCGACACCATTAATATTTTGGGGAGATTAATATTATGGTGGATAATTTAGTGGCTTTCATCTGATAGATTATTTTTGTCGTTTCGTGAAACAAAATATTAACATGAAGTTATCGTAAAAAAATTGAAATTACGTTTGGATAGATACATTTATTATCGCGAGCGAGTTCCATGGCAGTTTAGTGCTGCACGATGCTGCATTGACTATCCAATAAAGAAGTTGACAGGGATCGATCGGATTTTCCAGTAAAGATCGAAGAGAAAAATGTTGTTTCATCACTGAATATCAATGTGGTCAGTCACAGGATGTGTATAAAGACTAAGATTAAATTAATTCGTTTCTCAGCTCGTTTTCAAATAAAGCATGCATTTATGCCCAGCAAAATTTTGGAAGGCCATAAAGCAAAACGGAAATTGTATGTCTAAGACGACCGTCGAGGGTGTAACTAGGGTGTAGAAACGCACTAGAAATTTACTACCGCGCATGCCTCTGATTTACTTAAATCTTGAAATGGATGGAAAATTTTACAGTATCAGAGGTGTGGGAAAGATACCTACTGCAAAATGGTCCAGAGTTTTCAAGTTTCAAAAATGTCGTCCTTCCAAAAGCCGAATTCTTATCTGGATGAATTGTGCTACGCCGAAACTCTTTCAACTATTTTCGAAGCGGAGTACGCGGCTAACCCTTAAACTATTCCTTGCCTCACTTGGTGTTAGAAGTTTAGGGCGTCGAGGAAGAAGAGTAAACGCTTTTCTGGGCCCTGTGAAACTTGTTTCGGGTCCGTGAAGCGCGAGAACACGATATCCCTCGAGAAACTGGAAACTTGTGTTTTGTTTATGCGGGTGCTGCAGAGAGGGGTGTAATGGCATCTGTGGGGGAAGGAGGGGTTCGCGAGGGATTCAAGGAGGGTTATTTAGTAGGGGGGAGGGAGACACGGAGTCAAGGAACGGGGACCGCGACGACCGGGGGGCCTGCCGGCATGGGAGAGATTTACTTGCATATATTACAAGGACGTGGTGGACCCAGGATGGGTACTTGGAGTACACCTGATTGAATCCTGAATTAAAGCACGCTCATCAAACAAGTTACGTTGATTCACTGAGAAAAATCAAGATTTAATTGTAAATTAATCAAGCATTGTATCCGCGGATGACATTTGAACAAAAAGCAGGAGAAACCTAGTCTGGCGAAGACGTAAACTCGAATCGCGTGACTGCCAATTTGATTTGAGTGGTCTACATGACATTTCATTTTTCTAACTACTATAAAAACTAACATGATTCATTAATACCCAAAGATATAATGAAACATATGTATTAAGAATTCCGATTAGGACCACATATCTAATTATAAACTGTAAATGCATTATGTGCATTCGGTGAAAGAAAATGTGGCCTCTTACCTTTTGGGAGCCCCGTCAAAATGTTCGAAAACTTTTTTGTTCAAGAACTACGCCGAATTTAATCTCTCAGTTGGAAGCAACCATGAATCAATTAAGGGAAAATTAATTCTTTGGTTAGACGATAACATTTAAACGAGTGTGTGGGAGCTTTGAAGAAGTTATGATTTTTTGTGAGTTTAGATGTTTTTTTATATTTTTATATCAAAACAGGGCTGCAATTTTAATTTCCGTCTTTAATTTTGAATTTAATCTCTTTCATTGGGAAGAGATTTTTGGATAACTTTCTGTGCTAGGGGAAACTCGTATTTTCTGTGGGAGGGATTCGGCATAGTTTATACGGTACCCAAAACATTGGGATGCATCATGGACTACCTAACCCAAATCTTCACAAAATCCGTACTTATCAGTAGTATACGTGCAACGATTAGCAAAAATTTATGTATACATTTTGAAAAAAATTACCTTACAGCATAGACTTATATTTCATATCAAGTACTAATAACTCTCGATCCATTCTCTTCTCGCGATGCTGATTTTTAAGTGACCACTAGACAATTCAATGGTCCAGTGCCGCGAGTACCCTCATTACATTCAAAAGATTTGTTATGGTACTTAGCGTACAAATGCGCACCTTATCAAGATTAAAAAGTACTTATATTAAGAGAGCGTGTATACCTTACGAGTTCCAACGACTGCAGGAAGCTCTGTCTGAGAAAAAATATACGAAAGAGGTCCCGAGTTAACGAAAAGAGGAAGGGAGAAAAGAGCGGAGATCAAAGGCTGGGGAGACGGGGTAGAGGGAGTGATTGAACGGGAGAGGGGAAGGGAAGAGAAGGATGAATGTGGGAGGGGATCAGCCGAAGTGACCACTGAGGGGGCTCGCCAAATGTGACTCCCGGTAAATCGCAGATCAATGATAAATTGGAAGGAATTCTCTTTGGCAGTGATGTTGAAAATGTATTATTACTGCCATCGCACTACGGTAGGAGAGATCATGTCAGTAAAATTAGAGAGATGAAGTGTAGAATAGAGAAATTAAAGATGTCATTTTTTCCACGAACGATAAGGGATTAGAGTAATATTGCCCAACCGCGGTAGGGTCATATTCGGATCAAAATTAGTCTGGTGTGTATTCACCCCATGCCACACCCACTAGTGGTGGCTTGCAGGGTACTCCTAGAGGTGTATATAGCAATAAGAGTGGGGTATGAATATAACTAGAGTCAAATGACTGAAACACAGAATGAATGAAATACTTTCCTACCCGTTGCCCATCATCTGAGTGTACTTATGGAGATTCCGATTAATGGAAATGATGGATTAGGCGGAAAAGGTGCGTTGCAACGAACATTTTTAATATTTCTAGGAATCATAAGGAATTATATTGTTTTACAAAAAAAATACTCCGGTGGCTCACGGGAAAACATACGGACAACGCCGAGATGTAGGCGCGTACCAGCAAAGTACGTGATAGCATAGAGACGAGGACGGTCTGGAGAACAGAGCACCACTGCTTGTCGACGCTATCGGGAAGGATACGAGGAGGGGCACTGCTCTTGGGCCATCAATGGCTAATTGGCGGGCTCAATTAAGCGCCCCTCGGGGATATTGAGGGGAGTGGGAGGGGTGAGTGGGGCCATCGGCGGAATGTGGGCAGCGGCCCTTAAATACAGCGGGGAGGAGGGCGTGGGAGGGATAGAGAGGGAAAGAGGAAGCGAGTGCGTGGCGCGCAAGAGGACGGGAAGGTGGTCTGACGAGGGTCTGCCTGGGGAGTAAGGGAATTACGGCTGGAAGAGGGATGAGCGGAGGGAAAATGGGTTGAAGGGAAGTACGAAGAAGATGAGGGATCCGCATGGTAGACCAAGGGACGAAGACCGGAAAAGAGAAGGAAGAGGGGGCCGACGAGTCAAGAGGCACGTGCTGGCTTGGGATGGAAAATATACGCAGATACACTGGAAAGTCTCATAGTCATAGACTTCGGATCGGATGCATGCAGTGTTAAGAACCTGATCGGAAACAAATGAGAAACGGTGGGCACGCGGTCCGGAACGATGAACTATTAAACTATGGGGCGCAGGGAATTCTTTTGACTAGGAGCACAACGGACGAACACGTGGGACGACGAAATGTAGGACGGAACGAACTGATAAATTCACGTAATTCGGATGGGGCTTCGACTAGGGCTATTGATTTTCCATCTTCTTCTGCAACCGAATGATCAATCCGAGTCCGTAGTTAAGCTAGGAGTCACATCCCAGAGTGCAAGACTATTACAGAAGATAGGGCGAAAGAAAATGGAGAGAAATGGACGCAGATGAGAGGAATGCCTTTAGTCGGTTGCGAAAATTGCAGGAAAACGAAAATTGTGGGGAGCGGATTCGCGCTCAAAAAACAATATTCAACCCCAAGGTTATTTCGATTGGTAGAGAGAAGAGGTCACCGGGTAGTACGCGGCTCGTGACATTAACACACTCGGTTGACAGTGACATCATCCGGGATTTGAACCCGAGACCTTCAGTTAGCAAGTAGCCCCTGGCGTACAATGACAGTCGGACGAAACACATAGCACAGTTCACAAAATGGCTGAGAAAAGGAAAGAAAAGCAGGAAGATGTGAAGATATGAAAATAGATTGAAGAGCGGGGTCCTAAAGAACATTTGGATAAATGTCAGAGAGGCTCGGGGAGAAGATATCATCCAATTCCAATGTAGCGGTTCAACTCAATGGGGCGGACATTTCAACGCACGATATTCGGACCCGCCTCTAAGTGCACTGCCAAACGGAAAAGCAACTGCCGCAATTATCAACATTAGTTGGATTTTTTTTCGCGAGGGATGATTTGAAATTTATCCCCCCATTTTGTAAAAAATTATTGCCTAGTTTGAAAAACCAGACTTAAATTAGACTAGGTCGAAATGGGACCTTTACTATAAATAGTTATCCTTCCACGGAAGATGGAACGGAACTATTTCGTGCATCGTGAGAGTACATAGGTTGGCCGTTAAACTGTTGAGTTATGGGTAACAGAGAAAAAAAGGGTGCAGGGTAATCGTTAGCCAAGGGACTGCACCCCTTAATGGCCTACAGAACACGAAGTGCAACAACACGTTAATAACAATGGAATTACCCGAAAAAAGGAAAAGAATTATGCTCAAGAAACATCAACGTAGAAGGGAGAGAGAACTATGCACGTGGTCATCCCGATCCACTCATTCGTCTTCAATCGCTCCTCTCCCGATTCCCGAAGAGTTTAAGAGGAAGGACTGCATTCAACGGAGTAATGGGAAGCGTGAGGGGTGGAGGAAGAGGGGCACTGCATAGAACGGGGGAGGGGCGAAGCGGCGGGCCGAAGGGGTCCCGCGGAGTTACGGGCGAGGAGCCTGATGGCAGGGATATTAAAGATTCAAGGTCCTGGAATTCGAAAACGAAGCGTCAAGCTGCACCGTTTAACGACTTGCTGCAATAGAATTCATGGCGGCAATGCACGTAATTGCGGAATTCTCTCGAAAAAAATGAAAAGCACACATCGAGCTGGAAATTTACTTCGAAACTATGCTGTGATCATGCAGGACTCCGAGCTGAATCTCAACTAAACGGCGGCGAAGTTCAAAATATATTCAAGTTATTAACGAATTTATTTAGCCCGAACTTCTGGTGGACGTGCTTCCACCAATCAAACTTTTGCTATCAATAATAGGTATACACGAGTACTGTCCAATAAGGAGTGATTATATATTTCAATTCACATGATTTATTGCGCAAAAATCTAATTTTGTGAAATATTTTTACGTTTATATCAATTTGTAATACATATACTATGGTACAAGTTTCGTTGATTTGAAACCAGTATTGCGTCAGCGGAAGTCATCGCAACTTGAAACATTTTCAGTTTGTCTACGAGAACGATTTCCACGCAGTGAGCAAAGTGCCGCATCGCCAATTTGCTTTCGGACAAACAAATCCTCAGCCGAGGCATATGTAATACTACAGGAGGCTTTTAGAGAGTCTATTCCTCAGATCCAGAGACCTGAGTGTACAGCCTTGAGTCAATAAATATGGTTCGCCATGAATACAATTTCGTGTACCATTAAAATGCAACTTCATTTTGAAACATCTTTAGTAGCATTTTACACACCTAGAAGTTTGAATTTGGATTTCAACGTACACAAACTCTTTGATTGTGTTATCGGCATGAAATTGATAACGAGAAAATCTTGCGAGAGCTGTTTGATATCTTCCGTTGTATACCATGCAGAGTAAGCATTAAACATCCGCTGAAACAAGTCTAATACTGTCTGTTTTACTACTAGGGAACGAAGAAGTCGGTAGAGTGAATGATTTAATGAGAAAGGTCACGAGACTGATTCTTTTAGAAAAGTAGCTCACAGGTGATCAAATTCCTACAGACAAGGGTGCGGATTTGGATCGTTTCTTAAATCCAAATAATCCACCAAAAAATTCAGTTTTTAATCCGCAGGGGAATTTAAGCGGCGGTCGCGGGGCTCAAATGGTACTTAACTACAGCGGGAAAGAAACGTATTTTCGAGGTATCAAAGGGAATCCTGTCATTCCTTCGTGATACATGGTTGCATACGTACATATATGGTATACGTGTATACGCATACGTATATGGCATGTATAGTGCATACGGTTTTTCCGAGTATGAATACGGTTTTTCAAAAAGTTCTGGTGTCCTAAATAAAGAGTGGTCATCGACGAGATTAGACCTACGGCCCCTTCTTCCTGTCAATAGGCAGATGCTACAACAAATACGCTCCCCCGCCGCCTCTAAGTTAAAAATAATAAAATACCACCATGCATCCGTTGCCCTGAGGGTAGGGGGGTTTACTTCACGCTCAGAAAAGTCTTCTCAACGGAAAAAAATCCGGCAAGAGGGGAAAAGAAATTAAAGTAAGTCCAAGGGAGGGAAGATTCAGGGGAGAGAGAGAGAGAGTGAGGGAAGATAGAATATCGGGGAGGAAACGAGACTGTCAGGGTTAACGCTGATAAGATGGAGGGACGTCTGGGGATGGGGAGAAAGGAATGGGAGCTGAAGAAACAGAAGACTGGTGTGGAGCGGCGTGGGGTGGGAGGGCGAGAAGAGTGGTGGGGGGCAGCGGTGGGGGGGGGGAAGTGCATGAAGAAGGCGTCGGGGGACGGGGCCGGGAGAGTAGATACTTGGGAACGAATGATCCTCGCTCTCTTCGCTAGAGGGTTGATTCTTTTTATACGATCCGTGAAATTTTTCATTGGCAACTACACGGTAACATAGCCGGAATACCTGCTGGCATGCCACTGTCTATTGGCAAAGATCAGCACAAAGAAAACATAAATCTAGCATGCGGAAGAGGGGAGCTAAAGGAATGTATTGTACTGAGAGGAGAGTTAATTAGATAATGTGCAATAATTCAACTTCCTCGGTAGTGAAATAACATGAGATTGATGGAATCCGACGGATAGTGAGGGAAAAATAGCTCAACCTACGAAGGCGAAGGAGATAGGTTTACAATAAAAAAAGAAGCGAGGCTTGAAAGGATTCGTGAGAATTGTGGCACTCCATGGATCGGAGACATGTAAAAAGCAAACTGGGGAAGGAGAGAAGTAGCCTTCGAATCACGGCACTGGTGGCGGATGTTGAAGAACAAGTACACAGTTAAAATAAGAAATGAAGAAGTGAATACAAGAGGAGAAGAGCGAGAGAGGACAAGATTGGAAAGGGAAAACCAGGTGAATGCGGCAAGCAGGAGAAGGGAACACTCTGACGTAATGCTTTGGCAGGAAATAAACAGATTGGAAAATAGCAGGGAAGGCACCACGGGGAAGACCAAGGGTCAAATACGTTGGTCAAATGAAGAGTCCAGGTACTAGGAATGAAGTACTAGGAATGAAGATGTAGGTACTAGGTGGAAGACCTGCCAGGGCATGCAAGAGAGTTAGCTCATAGGGGAAGCTCATAAGAGTTTAGAGAAAGAGTTAGCTAATAAAGGGAAGAATGGAGGGGTCGCGCTCTACCAAACTTAGGATTAAAATGCGGATGCAAGCCATAATTCAGGAAGAGAAGATTTGTTGCCGAGAGCTTGGATGGGATCCTGGTGATAGATAAGATTTGCCCCGTGTTATTCCGGTCCCTACTGGTAATTGTTGGATTCGGAGACTTCAAGTAGGTTTGTATCACTTATAAATGATATGTGAATGAGAGTAATTTCCTACTTTATACAAATTGGTACCAAAAACATTTCAACCTACGGAAAACACAAAATTTCATCAATTGATTACTGCTTACCAACAAGAAAATTTGAGAAACAGCTCGACAGAATATTTTTTTAATACCCCTACATATTTATTGTATGCCCTTTAAGGGAACAGTATGAAAGGCGTATGTAAATTATAAATACATACGAACTACCATTACTGCCAATGTCATCTAATTTATCACTATGATATGCTTGAATCACTGTCTTTAAATCAAAGTTATGTTAATAATTTTTTTTTAATTCGCAAGTCAATTATGTGCGCTGTAAAGCAATTACGGACGAAGACCACGTTTATCTGGGTTTTGAAGAGTAAAACTGTCCGACATCTGCGTGCTTCAATGTAAATGACTTGCTAGGAACTCGAGCAAGAAACGACGGCAGATTAGGTGCACCCGAGTGGGACACGGAGGGGTGGGAGGGGAGGGGGTTGGTACGCCCCCCAGAGACACAGAAAAAATTAAGTATTATGCAGATCTGGTACTAGGCTCCCTCATTAATTTTAGTTTCTCTTGAAGAGCGTGTCCTCCCAAACAACACTTCTGCCCACGCCCATGACCGAAGGTGTAGGTTCGACAGAAAACCCAGTCCCGTCACCCATTTATTTTCACTCCAGTTTTATTCATAAGCTCTTCGGCTAATCGTTTCTTTAGCGAATACATTCATGAGACTCGGCTCAAACCGACTCAAATGGCTCAGTTTCCGGATTCTGAATTGCCCACATCATACGTAATAGCCGGCGGGAGGAGTGGAAGAGTCTGCCAGGAGTCCATCTTGAAGAATGGGGAATTCACTTCCCTGAGCGAACGAAGAAGTTATCAGTTGGTGGGGAGGGCGGGGTTGTTTCTGGAGGAGGGGTTGGGGACTGTAGTGGGGTAAGGGAAGGATGCAGTTCGCGGAAGAGGCACCAGGGCTACGGGAACTCGTTCCATTTTTAATGGGAGCCCCCACGCTCGTTTCTCGTCGGGGGATAAGCGTTACATGAGTGGCTAACCGATAAACCGATCGCTGACCTTTATTCATGCAGCGGCTGGAAGTGGAACTATTAACCGATGGCATAGCGGGCGGGAGTGGATAGTAAACACGACGTGTGCTCGCGCCGTTGGCTTACCTCCGTATCCATTAAGAGAGGCAGATTGACGTCAAAGATTTTTCCCGCAGATGGAGCAGGGAGACGGATTCATACCGGAGACGTAAAAATACGCGGATGATCATTCGTTTTTTTCCCAAAATTGCATTGGGAATGCTTTTCGTATGTTGCACCCTCTTGGGAAGCTTCCGTGTTTGCTCAAATCTGGAACACCCTTTTTTGTGGCGAACGAAAAGATTTCCCGTTCTCGCGTTTCCCGTTCGTTCGCTTGGGTGCGAGAGCGATTCGCCTAGCTCACCGTGACCTCGCGAATTTACGCGGCGATTTCGAACGATTCTCAAACCCGGGTCGTACAATAAAGCTCTTCTGTGGGATAACATAGTGTATTTCATTTTGATATGAAGCAATTCCACAAAGTTACTATGGATACAATTAACCAAAAAAAGAAATGAGCTTTACAATTACAAATGTGGAAAATATACGGCATCACATCATTGAAGCAGGAAAGCATTGTTAGCGTGAAGATGCTTCCCTTGAAGATAAGTATTAAATGGGGACTAAATAAAGAACAATTGGCACTAATGATGATAATTTATAAAAATTAATGCATACGCAGTAATAACCGAGAAACATACCAATTCAAATAATTTTAAGGAAGTAAATGGTTATTGCATATTACGATGCTTTCAAATACATAACCGGTTGTATTAGTTAAGTTGCCTGTGGACTACCGAAAACTTCATTTCAATAAAATATTGTTCTATGTGCTCTAATTTACGGAAATAGATGCATATTCGAAATGAATTAATAATTCCATACGCAACCAATATCAGTAACTTTTAAATATGTAATAAAGTGCGACTATTACAACTATTCATCTCCATTTGCATGGAAAACATACATAATTACTGTTTTCATGTTATTTACGATCATGCATTGGAGTGGGGTTCCAACAAGCCCATACATATCCATTGTCTCTGGAAAGTCCTTCGCAGTTAGATGGGCCTCTATGTTAATATCTCACTTATGGTTTCGATAGATCCAATAATAAATTTTCCAAGAACCCTCTGATACTTATCAAACATGGCTCAGTGCAATTAAATGACCTGACCCATTGGATGTTGGCCTATAGGCTTGGGATGCTAAAAGGATTACCAATGCTTCTTTTTCATAATTATGACATATTCCAAAGATGGAACCAATGCTGCGAAACATCTTTTAACGAAATCTCGATGATTTTCGTCATTTTCACGTGTCCCGTTAAGATTCACAAAATGCAAAAAACTCCGAGAAGCACTGCCGTCGGGGCAATTAAGAGAGATGGGTAGGTTGTTTGAGGACCATGTCCTTCGGATATAAAGCGAGAAACGAAGACAAGCGAAGCACGAGAAATAATTGCAGGAGATGAAACATTGAAATGAGAAGGGAGGAAAATATGAGATGGATAAGGATAGGCGAATATCTGCAAATGTGAATCAAATGGAATTTACAACTCTTCTGTTCGAAGATGTACAATGAATAAAGTTTGATAAAGTTTAAATGTGAAAACATTAACTCCAGTCTAGGTTTTTTTAAACAGAAGTGGGATATTAATACAAATATGTATATTTCGGAAACACGAAATTGAGATGGATCGGGGAGCAAGAGAGGCTAGATAGGACGTGCGGTGCAGTGTTCAGGATCGCCGCGTCTGAGTCCGCCGACGCCGAGGGCGGCCCCCCCCCTTCCCGCCCCTCCGATCGCCGGCATCGATCCTCGCCAGACCCCCTCTCTCGTTCCCAACTCACCCGCCCCCGACATGCAATGTTAATTTGCGCGCGCAGTGCTGCCGCAATGTAAATTTCATGCACCACCACCGCCAAGTCCAAACCCATGACGCCTCTCCAACCCCACCCCCGCCATAAGCGAACTGCCGCCGACGCCGAAGATGATTTAGTGGTCGCGGGCAGGAGTTGATTCTTCGCGGGGTCCATCTTTTGTTTACTGAGAGACGTTGTCACTTCGGAAGATAAACAAGAACAGAGCACCGGACAAATTAACGCGGACTGAGAATTCCTCCATTATTCGGTGCCGCAACACTAGAGAGTCGGAACTGAAAATCGCCCAAAACTCTAATACTAAGAGCATGCCGTTTAGCTTTCATTGAGATCAAACTCTTAGGTTTTAAAATATTATCGTAGTAAACGTGAATTTATCCCTAACTTTGATGAAGAAAAATAATTTTATGACAAAATTGCAAGTCTATTCCCTTAAATGACTCCTGAATAACTGTACTTACTGTTTATTTTCACCAATTAAAGAGGGGTGGATAATTGACATTACTTCGGTAAATAAAATGAGGTCTCTATCAATAATTTATTCTATCGAACATTGCTACTCTATCTAGTGCAAGGACTAAAGTAAATGACAATTCATTTAATAGTTTTCGGAAGGATTGGAGCAAATAATAATTTCAAGGATTTAGATCAATTAAAAATACGCTCAAAGTTTGACACCGATATTAAGAAAAACAAAACAAAGCTGCATAGATCAAGATTATTCCATGGCAATTTCATTAAAACTGTCTAGAACTTGTTGAGAATATTTACAAAGACGCTTAAGGTTTGAATTGCGATGTAACTCTCATTTCATCAGCCATTAAATTCAAAACTTATTACAACCGCAATCGCAAAATCAATTTATCTGGACCACGCAGAATGACACTTTTACTATGGTCAAAGGTTTCTTTCTTCCAAATAACAAGAAACCAAATTAGTGTATATTTACGAATTTATTCTTTGTTTTTTTGCTTCGACTTCGATAATCCACGCATTTAATATCTATTGCTTTTTGTTTGGAATTCTGTTCAGGTATCGAAAACTTTGGATTCACAAACCAGACAGAAATGTGGGATGTAAAAAAATACACTTATTAGAAAATCCGTACAAGAGCAAATTTTTTTCTTCAAAATTGAACAACCTACGTATCTGTTTACACGTTCGTATAATCTTAAAGACATGAGAGACCTGTATTTTAATTACGTGTATCATCGCCAGGGATTAAAATTTGATCAAAAATTGTAGGAATTCAGTTTCGATAGTCTCGGGCGTTCAGGCGTTAAGCATTCATGTCGACGGGGCGGAGCATTCAGTTTGCTCTTCCCTCCCCCTTTGCCGCTGCGCCCCGCTATGTCCCCTCCCAACGTGCACTTTCCCTCGCCCCCAGTCCAATCCAATTACCTCCCCGATCCCTTGCTGGTGGGTGAGGGGACACGGGATACCTCATAACCGCACTTAAATCTTCTGAGATGATGATGATGATGGGCGCAGGCATGCATTCCTCTTCGGTGCCCAACCTCCCACCCCGCCCATATGCTCGGAAGCGAGGGCCGGCTCCACGCAGGGCCATTGTCGAAGGCTCTCTCTCTCCCTCGCATCAGGGGGGGGGGGTCGCTCCCGAGAAAAAAAATTCAGTCTGCTGGATGAGCTCCTGCATTTTTGCGGCGACCCTCTTCCATCCGAGTGCGCCATTAATATGCACGTATGGAGTCGGCGAATGAAGCGATCAGTCGGTGTGAGTGACTATACGGAGAGCCAGTGATATATATATATACATATATATATATATATATATATATATATATATATATATATATATATATATTCCCTTGATACCCGTTTCCATCGTGTCTAGGAAATCTTTACCACCTGTCGCGACACTCAAAATGGAATGCTTTCTTGCATGGCATCCTTCTCGTGGTCCATGCAATCCTCTCGTTTCCTTTTTTGATGCATTTTTATATTGTTATTGATGGGGTTTCACCGTCGAGCCATTACTACGAGGTGATGCTACCTAGTTATTTCAACATTACGAACACTTTAGCTGCAAAATTGACCTCGATAAGATTTAGCCTTCAACATTCAATAACGAATTTTGGTTGTACCCAAATTTTTGGATTTGGACTTCCACACGTTACTTATCTTCTCATTATAAATTTAGAGCTTGTCGCGATCTTTGTATAAGTTTTTTTAAAACATTGATTTATCGATATTGGAACTACCGGTGTCCGTTTTAGACATTCTCTTCCAATGTTTTCATTTGGAATCCAATAGTCAACATTGGGGATTGATAAATTTTATTTGGCAGAGATGAGGTATAGTTTTTCCTTGTTAACTTAGGTTTGTCAGCACTGTAAGTGGCCACGAATCACCAACCTATCTGATGCACTTTGTCGTAAGTTTTAAAAGTTTGAATCTGCGGATTATTTATTGTAGATTATTCCATGGTCCGATGCCAATAATAATTCAAAGGAGGCTGAGAATTACTCGCACATTGGCAGCACTTTTAACAATTTTTTTCCAAACTTAAATATATTAAAACATTTAGTAATAAGATAACCATTGTTAGATGCATGAGGAATTTTTAATACACTTCTCGAAGCCTGATTTAATGGACGAATTTCGGAGAGAAAGTTAAAGGCCTCCATTAAACGCTGAGTTATTCAGATTCTACGGTTGAAAAACAAGTTAACCACTCAGGAGTGCCTAAATAAACAGGTGGATAGTTACTTTTATTAAATTTCACACATTATTCTTTTATCTCCTCTCTCTCTCTGCTCCCATCTCTTTGAAATTAAAAAGTAACAAACTGCGCGTCATTTATATTGCTATGACTCACAATTTTATAACCTAAAACCTATTTCACACATTGTCGTCCCAAGTTTACTCTCAGTAGGGATACAATTCAATAGTCAGATTGTACCAACGCCCAGATTGAATGAGCGAAGGCACTTCAAAACTTAGAGAACCGCTGGTTTTGGACGACGAAACCTCTTTCCCATGGTGAAGAGCAAAATGGTCGAACTCAATTGGAGGGGTGTCTTTCCGACTGGCTGGGCCTTAAAGAGTCACGCGCCTCCTTTTCTCTTTGCTCGCGTAAAAGGCACCAAATCTACAGCGGAAGGCATCCGTCGAGAATACCTGGCTGCCAGTTTGAAGATAATTTGTCCTGAGAAATAGAGATTTGACAGATACACGCATGGAGTATTGCTCAAGGTAGGAAATGCGGATGAGAAGTAGCGCGAATGGCGTGTTAAGACACCTGAAATTAATCATTACCATATTTCCTATCCTATTGGTGCTTAGGAAGTGTGAAAAATCGCTTTATAATTTCTTATGTTTAACCAAAGTGACTTTTGATTTAAACAAAGACTAAAATTCACAGCAATATGAAATACTGTTTGAGCGCGGGACACGATCTGAGAGCTGAATGCCATGGGATGTCACAACATCATATTGTTGAATGAAATTATCAACGAAAATAATTAAGTAATGCAAGTAACTCAAATACCGTAATTTGGTAAAATTATTTTCACCCTCACCCTTTACCTTTTTTTCGGAAATATCTCAGAAAATCATTTGAACTGTGTAATAACTTCGGAAAGAAACAGATGAACGTACTCTTCAAGCATCGTATATTTAAATGCAAAAATAAAGAGAAGAAACGACTCCGGAAACTTTTCGGGCAATATTCCTCAGATAATTGTGTAGGAATGTGAATGCGCCGATTAAGTTTCTCTGCTTGATTTTTAAACGCATGTTTTTCATTATTTCATCATAAAATCATTATCTTTGGAATATTAAAGTACCGCACCCGCACTATGAGCAGAATGTTACATAAGTAAACAGGGTAAGTGGCTAAATAATGAGAACATCAGGTTTAGGCAGGTAATTAGAGTTGGTATATTTTAAAGGAATCGAGGAAGCTTGAAGAGGAGACGAAATTAGATTCCACCCACGCGATATGCGCCGCTGGGACAGAAGTTTTAACATCCTGGACCAGGGGCGGGATAATTCGCTTGAAGTGCTTGCCAAAAGAACCCCAGGTAGACCTTCGTTTACTGCCGAAAAAAAAAGTCGCCGCTGGAACGAGAATGCCAAATTTGAACGTGAGAATGCAATATTTATTACTTGAAATATGTTCCCACAGATTAACAGACAAAACCGTCGACCGTCAAGCACCGCAAATAATCTATACTTGAATAAAACAGCTTGCCTCACTAAGATGAAGAAAAGAAAATTAAAGCATAGGAATAAATGTTTTTATATTAATTTTATTCATAATATTGCCGAAAAGATGAATTTTCTGTTAGTATAAACGTAGTGATTGGAGGGCTACAAACATGACGTTGACGGTAATTAGATCTTTCTGGCAACAGAAGTGAATTTTTAAGGGATAACAACGAAATTACCGAGAAACTAAGATCTCGTAAAATTTATATTTTGTATCACAGTCATATGGGGTTGTTGAAGTGACAGTAACGCCTTTAAAAGCGGCAGAAAGGGATTACGACGCAGCGTAATCTTATTTCGTGGTTCTCATCGAATGAATTCCTCTACATGGATAATGATATTTCAGAATCGGAGAGGTTGAGGGCTGAAATAGGATTTGACGTTGACACTAATTGAAATAATCAACTTGGACTTCTCCCAGGGGATAATCACTCGAATGCATTGAAACAATTACCGCATTCAACAAAATCAGCTCCGCATAAATCCTTCTGAGAGTAAAATTAACTTGGCGTAATTTCGAAATTCCTCTGTATAAGAGGTAAAACAAGAGGAAAATATGAACGAGATGGCTGTGGCACGGAGATGACTTTCTCAGTTATCTCCACTCAAACAAAACCGACGGATATTCGTAATTCGTTTTCAACAGAGATTAACTGCACTAGTATGAACGTAAAAATAATTTTAGCTTTAGCTCAACGTCTAAACTGAAAATATAGGAAAACAGATTCCGCATGAATAACAACTTATATATATATATATATATATATATATATATATATATATATATATATATATATATATTAGAACAGACTTAACTTTGGAATTTGTACGCCGGGTCAGTTTCTTGCAAAATAACCCAATGAAACCTAGGTGAAGGTTAAAGGAGGTCTAATGGTTTATACTCGAACGTTATATCATATGATCGGAAAAATGTTCCTTTACCAAGAAAGAGCTATATTATTGATCAAACTAAACCGGAAAAACCACAAATAGTTTTCTAAATGCAAGCTATTCAATCATTGAATCCGGAAGCAAAGATTACATCAATATTCTAATAACATCATGAAATATATATTAAAAATAAATTTTATTTTAGGAATATGAATCAGACGGTATTTTGATCAAGGAAAAACATTAAAGAGATTTTATTCAACGCAAATATTGTTTTAAAATGATAAAGATTCTATAAATGTGATGAGTTTCATGGAGTAACAGTGAACGAAAAGTGTGTTACTCACTGTCATTATGCAACATGTGACAACAGTACTCAAGCGAGTTTAACCTAAGATAAGCTGAAGGCTGACATAACAGAGTCACCAAAAGATTATAACGTTATATGGTGACACAAGTCTTTCCCCTTGCTGTTTAATGTTCGCCATACGATGCCCACATTACTGCGGCTGTGATTTTACGATGAATTTCCATCGAAGGGCACTCCGAAACACTTCCTCTTTTACCGGCATGCCTAAGCCTACAAACGACATCCTGGGCGCTTCAATTGCGAAAGGGTACACCTAGATGGACACTCTATTGTTCCGAGGGGACCCCATAATAATGGACCCGTGTTTCCAAAGCGTCGCTCCTTTTGCGATTCAATTAGCTGAAGCGGAGCGGGGAGGGTGCTTCGTTTCCACATCCGGAACTTGCCCCCTCAACCCTCACTGGCAGGGAACCATAAATGCCCTTCACGCGTGGAATATGGTCCCCCACCCCCTGTCGAAGCCTTTGCTTTGAAGGCACCGAAAACAACGGAATACGGGGAGGGAAACGCGGTTCAACGGCGCCTCCTCCCACTGAGCTCTCTTCGACACCGCCCGCCACTGCAAAAAGAAATCCAACGGCCATAACTCACGTCGGCTGCTATGAGGGATCCCTCTCGCATGCCAAATCAACCTTCAAAATTACATTTACAAAATTGAGAGTGCAAATAAGCCCTTGAAACTTCCATTTACATCGATGATACATAATATTCAAGGTTGTAATATGATTTGGAACTCTGCGAACACTCGAAAGAAAGAGAAAAATCGTTTTATAACGTGCCGCGGGATAACTCGCCCGATCAGAGGTGGAGAAGGATAAAAAAAACATGACAAATTCTCGTTTAAATACAACAAAAATTCTTGTAGATAGTCTCTCCGTGATGTCCCCTTCTAAAATAGAAGGTAAAGTAAGGATTGAGCACTTTCCTGTCACAGATAAATGTTCGATGCCTCTTTCGGCACCAAATGCAGATCAAGAGATTTGTTCCGTACGTGTTGTAATCTTAAGCTGATTCTAAACAGCTTAATACTTCGAAAGTAGACTTAATCCTATTTCCGATTCCCTCTCTAAAACCAACGCGAGGAAGCGGGGTGGCCGCGGCCATCGCTCGAGTGCGGGGGCGAATTGAGCAGTCGAAGCATTGCTTGGTACATAATCTCAAGGGGCAGAAGCACCGCGGGTTGCCTGTCTGGCGGGCGCCGTGGCCTAGCGGTTAGAGACGACTCGTGGGAGGAAAACGCGCTTGAAATCGGCGAAAGCCTTTCGAGGAGGAAGATAATGGCTTCAGGAACGCGAAAAATTAAAGCGGAAAGGGAGAGAGTCGGAAGGGGAGAGACAAACCGCAGCGTGTAAGTCGAAACAAAGACACCGCAAGCAGGGTTGCCGAGACGAGGTAATGACGAGATTTGAACGCGACGAAGTAGGAGGAAGCGGGTGAATTCTGACGCCCACTTAATCACA
Organism: Hetaerina americana; assembly: GCF_022747635.1. NCBI lineage: Eukaryota > Metazoa > Arthropoda > Insecta > Odonata > Calopterygidae > Hetaerina > Hetaerina americana. The sequence goes on from NW_027287095.1 coordinate 6,106,135, forward strand.
AAGAGAGACTTAACTTTTCCTAATCTTCCACTTCCTCCTCCTCACGTGGCACGCAGGTAAACTAAAAGAACGGGGATGGAAATTCAATTTCCTCGCACTCGACGAAAAGGGCTCCCTCTTCCCCATCCCACAACCAGGATATTACTCTCGCGGACCCTTAAGAACCCCTTCTTTCTTTCTTACCCCTTCCTCTTCCTTCGCCTCACACCTAATTTCCTCAGACTTCCAAAAGGGTCCTTTCTCCCTCCCTCTGCATCTTAGTGTCCTACCCCCTTATCCTCGTCTTTCCCTTCCCTTCTGCACACCAACGGCGACGCCCAGGACCCCCCATTTCATCCCCCACTCGCGAATTTGTCCCTTTCCTCCCTCCACCCCCCGCCCCACACACATAGCCCCACTCCTGTTTACCCTTAATCCGCACCCCTTCCTCTTCGATACCATCCGTTGTTTAATCTTCCCCTCCCCACCTCCTTGTCATCGGTGTCGACAATCCTCTCAGGCATCGTCCCAAATTCCCTTCCATTCCCCTCTTTTAAGAGACACCTCGACTTTCCTCCCTCCCTCCCTCCCTCCTTCGCTACACCTTGGAAACTTCGAACGTGAAGGCGGGCAGTTGTGCTATGTAATCCCGGGATTAAATGGACGACGCGGACTCGACACTGTTGGGCTTGGACGGCCGTACGGAAAATGCCTTCAGTTTCACGTTGCGCTGAAGTTTGGGTGGTAAGATTATCACGACGACAGAATAAATTTGCGTTTCGTGGAGAAGGTCCGTTCCTCGTCACCGTAATTTCCTAAGTACTCAGGAAACGGAATCGGGTAAGAGCATAAGTACATGAACCGAGAAAGTGTTTCACAGACACAAACTAAACGTCTATGGAAGAGCATTAGCCGAGGTTCTATCTCTGCAGGTCAAAAAATGCTACGTCACTAAGTGTTCAAGACGGCAGAGTCCATAGAATACAAGCGTAACTGATGAGACAACTAATGATAACTTCGATTAAAAGCCCAATTCTAAGTACTTCAGTTGCTCTAAGACAGGAAGACGTGGATATCATAGTTCAGGACAGGAAGACGTGTAGGTCAGCTATGAGATAACCTGCCTTACGACAGAACAACCGAGGATGATGTTACCGTTAGAAAGCAATGATTGCGTAGTGTCACATTATTAATTTAACATTAACTGAGAAAAGTCAATGATGACATTGAATGCTGCTGAAACTGATGAATATCGCTACCAATCTACGCCAATATAATTTCAAAATCATTTTCCCGAGCGTTTACGAGGAGTTGTTAAAAATCCAGTACATAAAATGGGAAAATCAATACTTGAGATTAATACAAGCCTTAACTAGTACGGGATGAAAATGTATCGTTAATGAATATAAACATTTCAACTGAAACATCGGAAGTTTTGAGGGGAATTTGAAAGAAGCTATGCTCGGATACTCCTATCATAAACACAATCGGTCAATTTCTTCAATGTAAAGTGTTAATTTTGGAACCGTAATAATAGGGAAATGGTGGCGTTTTTGTGTCTTTCAATCGATATAAAAACAAAAAATCCTTATCTACACAAATTTAGATATGTGTGAATTTAGACCATCTGCTCTGCTTGGAGTCGTAATACCATTCGCGATGGTTGGAAAGTTACGATCTAAGTATTGATAATAGAGCAAATATTATTGCCATTAAAAAGCCATAATCCACACCCCTTAGACTCATTGGTACTCGTATTCAATAGCACTATTAGAAGTTCCTAATTCTTTCCATTGAAAAATAAATATGACGAAAACGAAATGAATACCAATTGACGGGCATGATTTACGAGGGAAAATGAAGGGGGAGATTTCGGAATTCGCACTAAGTTGTATGAATTGTTCCCTGTGACCTTGTTAGACACACACATTCCCCCAAAATGTACAGTTTGAGTTGCGAATTCCGACATGAATCGCCGACCGATGTCTCCAAAGCTCCCCCCTTCCGCCTCTCCCTTCGGATCAAGGTGCGCCCTCACCACCACCCCTTCCCAGCCCACTCCCGAACCCCCCTCGCCCAGAGTGCTACCACGCTTGTAATCCCCACCGCGTCCGGACTCTCCTCTCCTCCATACACCCACCCACCTCCGACTCCCGGGAAGGGGAAAAAGTTGCTTCTAAACTTTTCCCTCGGAGGAGTGGCGAGAAGGGCGCGTACGTGAGTCGGGGAGGTGGGGATTAGGAATAGTGTGAGAATTGGGTCTCCCCAGGGTCACCAACCGTCCTCAAATCCACGGTGTCCATGGGGGAATACGAAATATTTTTTTAAATATATGAGGACGTAACTTCTCGGAAATTTTAAGAACCTGAGCTTATGTTTAACTCCTCTCAGTTGGCTCCTCTGGCCCAGTTTTATTATTATTATTTTGCATCCACGGGAAAAAATAAAAGTATTTCGAAGTCCTCTCGGCGGTTGGAAGATATGACTCACTTTTTCTCAAGGTAACGAAGAGAGAAACATATCACACGTGGTAAATGTACTTTACAATGGCCTTAGTAATTATTGTCATTTAAAAGAAGTTATAATCTCTGTTTTCATTTTACGCTCCATATTATTTTGCTTTTACTCTTTCTTCCAACCACAAGGGAAGAAAGATTTTTGGGATAGGAAGAGAAAATATCGAGTAAAAGAGAGAACTGGACAAGATAAACCAGATACGTACGGTAGTGGAACACTAATGATTGGGATGTTATTCTTTCCAAATGTAGCCAATGTCTACAATACCTCATTTAAAAGCGATATTTTCTAAGAATCCGTAATCTAATGCAAAAAAGAGAGTGATAGTTTCATCATTTTAATTCAGAATATGATAAATACTTTGAAATATCAAAATTTCAAGCTGGTATGATTTTATTCGTGGTTTTTGCTTCTATAAATTTATTCTTGGCGCCTAAGTTGAAGAAAAAAATCCCAAGGCGTAGTTATTTACGCCTACATAATTCCCCGCAAGCCGTCGCAAGGACGTGTGACAGAAGGTGGTAGGTCACCAGCTACTCTACATATAACCCCTCTACTTCCTCATGCACCTGGCACACCGCGATCCACCAAAAACCCCGTGGAGAGGGGGCAAAAAAACACCAAACAGGCAACATTATCACGAGTATTACATGTTTGGCAGCTATTCCTATGCCTACTCAAAGAGGACAAAAAATCCATTAAAAGAGGGCAGGCACACATACAATTCATAAAGTTATTACCAGTATTAATATTCTACACATTCCGAATGGACAAATTACAAATACAATATACTTTATCTTCATTCACCTACAACCCGCCCGGCACAACGGCGCTGGACGTTAGGATACCAGACTCGGAGAGAATTTTAGGAGAGTTTAACCTTGCATACCCCCATTTTCGACAGCGCGTACCTATAACTTTCTTCAGTTCTTCCTCTTTTATTATTGTCTTGAATAGTGCGCGGGAAAAACGAATACTTAAGATCGACAGTCTAACTCTCTAATTTTGTGAAAATTGTTAGCCTTGCCAATGTAATTAGGGGTCCTAATTATGTCTTTAATGTCGGATGTGAAACCAAACGCTTTCTATGTTTGTAATAAGCTTAATTTGGCCCTTAGTCTTCACATACCTAAAGGCTCCCCTAACAGGACAGGGGCAGGGCTAGAAGAGTTTACAGGGCTACCAGGAGACAAAATCGTTAAATTAGTGTCATGGGGCTTCGTTGGGTATGAACATTCCTGTTTATCATACAACACTGAATCCACAAATAACACCACCAATGGTTGGTGGTTCCGGTTCCCTCTTCCATTGTCCCACCGAGCCGAAGAACCCTTCCCCATCGGCCCATGCCTCCCACCCCCTGCAATCTCCAAGGCGGGGGGTGGAGGGGTCGACGAAAGGAGGGGGGCATCTCTCCACCTCCGCGAATAAGCATCAACCCTCTTATCTCCCGCGTCTACCGCCCAGAACACTTCCACTCCTCCCTCCTGCGGGCTATTATTCTTTCCCCTCCTCTCTATCTCCCACTTCCTCCACTTCCCATTCCTCGCTCTTCTCTCGCTTTAACCAAAGAAGGAGACTAATTACGCGCGGGGAGGAGAAAGGGAGATTGGGAGGAAGGGAGAGTCAAGAAGGAGGAAAAAGGCAATTAAGGGAATGCGCGTGAAGTGCGTGCGAATTGATCGGGCGGAGATGTCCTCTCTCTCTCTCTATTTCTCTCCCCTTTTCACTAATCACTCCTTTTTCTTTTCCCTTCAATTTTTTCCCTCTCGAAAAAATTTCCCCGGTGTTGAAGAGGTGAGTGCTCGGATACCGAAGTGGGGGAAGACACGGGGGTTGGCAAGGGGACGGGGAGGGGGGGGGAACTGGGAGTTATAACTTCTTCCCTCTCCCGCCCGGGAGCTGATTAATCGCGTCGTCGGGAGAGGGAAGAAAGAGGATGGAATTCTTTGGCTGATCCGTCTCCTCGCTGATGCGTGCGGGGAGGGAGTGGGCTGCGAGAGGGATGGGGGTTGGAGGGGTGGGCGGGCTGGGGCGAGGGGGAGGAAGGATGCTGATGAATCGGGGGAAAACAAGTTTCGGTGTCGCACGCAGTTCGCGAGTCCACCCCTCTCCCCGGACCACCCCTCGCTCCCCCCTAGCGCCCTCCTCTTCCCATCCACACACGTCTCCACCCCCAACTCCTGCCTTGCAACCACTCCCTCCTCCACGCATCATCCGGTATCCCCTTCACCTCTACTCCGCTCCTACTACTCTCCTCACCCGACCTTCGCACCTCTCCTTCACCTCTCTCTCCACACTTTTACGCTACAAACCTCCCGCATCCCTTCCCTCAAATTCTTCCTCCACTGCTTTCTCTGCCCCCTCTCTCCACCCTTCTTCCTTCGCGCCTTTTCCTCATTTCACTTCTTCGATCTTTTCCTCGAAGTCTCTCTCCCTGCCCCTCCCTTACTCTCCTTTCGGTCATCATCAAAATTCTATGATAACTTGAGGAAATACCGTGGACTTTTATTAGTATTTTCCTTGGTTGCACGTTTTTCTTTTAATATTTAATTTCCAACCCATGAACATAATTAGCGTCAACAGATTTTGGCAAGCTCCCCTTCTCCAAATATCAAAACGTCATCGTCCTGCACGACCTTTACTTCCTCAAATTCTTACTCGTTACCTTTCCCTCATGCCGCCCTCGGACCTACAAACTATCACGCTCTCTCTATGGCGGGAGTTGAGCTGGAAGTACCCCCTACCCAAATACATACTGGTATATCAGTTCAACGACGAAAATCAGAAAAATTCCTTTACTAGCCAACATTTATAATTGATTAAAGGTCAGAGATGGTGAAATTCAAATGGTTCGCTTCAGATAATCGATTTTTTGAATCTCATTTGAATAAATGAAAATTCAAATGAAGACAATGCTGATTTTTACGAGGGCGGAATCAATGGGAAAATCACGCGGTCACACCGAGTGGTATGTTACGAACAGGACAAATATTTTTGTTTCGCGTCGCAATAAAACACGTTTCAACGTCTCTCGCGCTAATTCTTTCCAATAATTTTATGGGATAGGAAACACTTTTGGGATCGAACGATGCCATTATTTCGCAGGACGGAGCAATCTCATATACTCTATCACAATATAATATCAAAAGCATTGAAACAGAATAAAATCCGTGGCAGAATGAAACCAGTGGAGTCAGTTTTGAAAGTCAGTTTTACTTCTGAAAAAAACCATCAACACAATTAAAATATTTTCCATAGCAAAATATATAACTTATAAGGGAGGGGATTGAAGGAAAGATCCAACGAGGAGACAAGTACATAGGAAAAGTTAAGAAATACATAAAACAGAGAAGCTAAAGCAGTTGCAAGGAAATGATGACCCTGAATAGAGAAGATAGGTGGGCTGTGGAGTGAACCAATCTGAAGATTAAAAATACTAATGATGAAGAAAGATAAAACGAAGTAATTTTTCTCATTTTATCATGACAGTTGATTTAACTGAATCAAATACTTTTTAAAAGAGCTTACGAACTAAATCCGTTCAGTATAAAATAACATTTACATAAAAAGTCAGAATGAAAATAGAAATAAAATAGAAAACGACGAAATTATATAAACCTACCAAGGCCTCAAGAAAGAAGCGATTTAGATTTTAATGGATCCCTTGCCAAGATCAATTCAACGACGACGGCATATTAATCACGAAGAATCTGCCCCTTTAGTTACAAAGATCACTTTAAAAATGCACCTCAATCGTATTCCTAAGCCTCCGACACTCTCTACATTTAATATTTATGGCGAATTATGGTGGGAGGAAGCGCTGTGAGGAAATAAAAAGGGCCTTTTTCATTGAGCTTAATAAATGTGTTTGACGTTTTCCATTAACTGGATGCTTGGAAGGGAGTTGATGAGAAAGAACGAACCCGCGAGGAGAAGCGCTCTCCCGAAGTTCTTGCGTGTTTTCTTTAAACTTATCCTTTCAACACGCCCACCCTTCCCCGTTACCCTCTTCCCACCGCTTTCCAAAGGAAGACGCCGCCACGCCTCCACTCGTTCGACCACTCTACACACGTTCGACCACTCATCACTCGAGAAAAGTCACTGAAAGGCATCACGTTTTACGGTTAACTCAACGGCGCCTATCATTTTCACATAATTTAGGAATAACAGCCTGTAAATGTATTATGGGTGAGGGAATAAATAACGTATGGGGCGTGGGAAATGGGAAGTACTTAAGAGATAAGCGAACGAATGGAGAGAGAAACTTAAAAAAAATAACTGAACCGTTTCCCAGGGAACCTTTTTATTGAGCGACAGAATTGTGGAAGATCTTCCGAAACCTGTTCTCTCCATTGCAATGAAGCCATATTTTTTCGTATATACCAAAGCTATCAAAGTGGAAACCTCACATAAGGAACAAATTAATGCACAAATTCAACAAAAAGCACTGATTGCTAAATATCAAAGTATTTATCTTTCTTTTTCCTCTATCTTATTTTCCATTATTTCACCCGAAGCGGAAAAACAAACATGCTCCGTTGGGTATTTAAATACATTGAACAAATACTGAGAGTGAAATAAAATTTGTTTCCAGTGCCTCAGATCTGTCCGAGGAAATTAAATTTTGAAATGCGGAGCAGACATAGCTTTGGACTTGGGAATACGACACATTTTGGATGACCGGATAGGATACTTTTAAAATAAATTTTCCATGCTTGGAGTAACGATAAGTACAAATTTTACTTTTTTCAATGACCAACTTCTGTCAGTTAACGCATGAGATCAATGGACGATAGATGAACGGTTACCAAGTTTTAAAGAAGATCATAATTTAATTTATTATGTTGAGGATTCAAATGAAGAGACTCCAGGTTATTTTGAGAGTCGTGGCAAGTTATACAGAGTATATGTACACATTTAGTTGGAGCTCCCCCCCCCCGGAAATACGTCACACCAGATATAGGGGCAACTTTTAAAAGGACCCATTTATGAAAACAAGCCTAAGTAGGACAAAAATAAGAAATTAATTCTGAAAAACATAGTTTAAAATGCATTTGTTTCATTGCATATGTCTTACCGATTTCTCTCGCCAACGGAGAGTAACTCAGAGTGAGTGAGGCCTCCGAGCGTTATTTACACAATCTCCCGAGTCCCAATCGCCACTATTCCATCAGCAATCCCTCCTCCGTCCCCCCCGCATATAATGGCTGTCGGATGGGAGAAGGGCCGTGGGCCAACCCCTTACACCCCTGCCGTCCTCCCCTAACACCGCAAGGTAATCCCCCAAGCCATCTCCCATCCATCCCCCACACCACCCCCCACGCACCAATTTCCTTCGGCGGACACCTCTCCCTCCCTCTATCTCGGATTCCTTATTCCCCCCCTTTCCTCCCCCTCCATCACGCCCCCCCCCGAAACCCCATCCGATCAATTACCCCAGCGTGCCATCCCCCCTTCCGCACGCCCCCATCGTGTCGGCCTCCGCCGGCGAGAGCTCCCCTCATCCCCATTCGTCGCCCTCGCCGTTAGAAGAGCGAGTTACTTAAACGCGCGCAGCGAGTAACAGCCGCGAATCGCAAACTGCGTGCAGGCGATTCCAAAGAAGAAAAAATCCATCATTCGTATCACACTGCACTGATAATGGAGAACATTGGGACCTATTCAAGTATAAATCATCAATGATCCTTACCATGAGCGAATCTACGTCCTCATCAATTTAAATTTTGAACTGTAAAACAATTCTTTGGGTGGGATGTAGGAAATTGCACTATATTTTGGAGTATTTTCCTCCGTATTACGGCATTATGGAAATGAAATTGAACTTTTAAAGACAAGCAGGAGGAAGAAAAGTGGATGAAAGTGTGTATAAGTGGTGCAAATAGGAGGGATATATGGCGAGGAACGAGTGGGATACCGAGGAATGTAGGGTGGTTGAATTGGAAATAGACAAGTATGAAAGAAGTGACCTACACTGATATGGTCTTGTCGAGAAAATGGATGAGAGCTTAATCACTGAGCTATGATTGAGGGAGTCAATGGATTGAGAGGAAGAGAAAGACCGGGAATTTTAATGAGTGAATGTGCTCGACAACACTTTTAAAACAAGTAATGCTAAAAAATGTCAAGAGCTAATGAATATGTATGGAACAGTGCTTTGAATGTGAAATAGGAGAACGAAGTACTCTAGTATGCAGCAGTATGGAACAAATCAAAGAGACGTAGTTTTTTTCTTCCATGAATGTCTACCTAAGAAAGGAATCTCGTTCATTGTATGCTTACCTATGTAGCAGCCTAATTTTCCCTGAATTATTATCTCCCCACATCTCCGTTTCTAGGCCCAGTCTCTTTCTCCCTTTATCCACACTATTACTCGGAATTTACCTTCTACTATGGCCTTCAACATCCCGGGAGCGTTCGACATTTCCTCTTTCTCTATCTTTTTCGGATTTCACCCCAAGTATATTATACGAGGGTGAAGAGATTGTACCCGCATGATCTCTTTGCCCATCCTATTTAAAACCTCGGCGTTTGCCTTTCTCTCTGTCCAACTTATTTCCTCCAATCTCCCCCCGTACCCACATCTCAAAATCATCCAATTTACCCTTATCCTCTCGCCTCAAATACCAGGTCTCACATTCATAAAGCACTACGCTCCATAATAAACTCTTTACCAAAATTTTCTTCACATCCTTACTCAAGACTATCCATCACTTAATTTCTTCTTGCAAATGAAGTTTTCGCAAACCTAATTCTTATTCTAATTTTCCCTCTACTATGCTCTCTTTTATATAAAATACTGCCCAAATACACCAAATGCTTCAGCTTATTCCTTCCTCCTTTAATGTCTAGGAGGAATGGCGTATAAAAAGGATTCTAAAAGGTAGCAGCGAATAGCACACTTATATTGACAGTCTATAAAATAATTGCCATAGACCTTATACAGCATATACATAACCTTGAGGTGCTAAAAAGCCACCAACAAAAAATATCAACCACACGTGCATTAACAGGAAAAATTCTGTTCAATACATTCAAGTTATAATATATTTAACTTTAAATTTTTCTCTAATTCTTTATTTGAGATATTTTTCAGAAAATAGAAAAAAGCTCTAATAGTCAATTTAATTATTCATTGTGAACAAAAAAATTAAACATCGTTGGTAAAAAAATGTGGAATAAATAACCTGTCTACTGGGTTACGCTAATGAATGTAACAGGGGATCACTATCACAATCTCTATTCGTTGAAGTATATACAACATAAATAGCACTTCCTTTATTTGAAGAACATAATGATGTACAAGACTGTATGAACTAGATATTTTGAATTAAAAATTAAATAACAACACTAAGAAATTACGAATACGCGCACAAATATACTCAGGTGCTGTGTAGAATGCGGATTCTTTGACGAATAACTTTGGTGAGTTTCAAAAGAAAATATCATCTCCATTTGTGACTAAAATTTGCGACAAAATTAAAACACATTGAGGATCGAGCCTATTGGTGGTTGGTAATAAAAGAATTTGTCTCAATTCGTAGATGAAGTATATCGTGACTATTCTTCCCTTTGAGTATCCAGACCCGGGGGGTATTGAACTATTTCTATTGAGACACATCTTCAGGATAGATAAAATCTTTAACGTATGGGAAGTGAAAAATACTTGGAGTTGCTCTTCCGGACTGCCCTCCAGCTCTTCATTTCTCCTGCCGTCCTCTCTCGCGTTTCAACGACCCATTTCTTTTATTATTTAATCAAAATTGGATCCCAGGGAAATTTTTAAAGACGAAGGAGAGCCCGTTGGAGCGTACATCATTGGCACTCCATGCATATGATGCGTGAGAATAAATAGAAACGGGCGCAGGAATGCAAACAGCATGGGAATGGCGAGAATGGAAGGCGGAAAGACGTGAGTTTTCATTTTTGTCTGTTGTTTACAAAACAAATGGAAGGGTGGGAAGTGGAGAGCCGCCGGAAGAGAGGAGAGAGAGCTCTTCTTCCCTCACTCCATGGGGGTAGGAGGGACGTTTGGGTACAGGGGGGTGTTTTGACCCCTCCCCATCTCCCCCGCGGGACGAATCAAGCATTCACGATCTGTGGACACGCCAGGCTGATTTAGGGAAACGCCGCGTGGCGGCGCATCCTTCGTCCTGGGGGACGGATTGTATTCGTCTGAGCCCCTCTCCTCGGCCGCATTTACACTTTGGACAGTGAATATGGTTAGCATGGGGTACTTCCACGCGATTACTTCAGCCAAACAAAACAGAAGGGGGAACATATCGTCGTCGCATTAAGATTCGGTTTCATTATTTTTCAAGATTCGAGTTTGCTGCCGAATTTTTCATGTTGACTGATACCAGGGACTGATTACTTTCCTACGAATAACAGGCATTCATCCTTACATCTAAAACACTAAAAATTTCCTAGTTCTTCGCAGAGGATTGAAATTTTCATTTTGTTCTATGAGTAACTAAGTTCCATAAACGATCAGTTATGTGCCACAACTGCACTGCCGAGTACACGCCGTAGTAATGTTATAGTATCATGAAATTGGATCGGCGAGATAGCTCGTACTTTAACGGTCGTCTCCAAAAGAATAACACGAAGCGATCCAATTACGGTTTAATGAAAATTGGTTGGGAAGACTCGTCTGTTTACACTCGTAACAGGTACCAAACCAGCAGGGGTATCGTGGGGGGTACGCTGTTGAGTCCAAAAATAGGTTGTTACCTAGAATTAGTCACTACGAGAAATACCTGTTCTTCACGCGCCAATTTTCTCGACTATTGCGGCGTACACAATGGATGTGTTTCTGGAGCTACCCCCCAGGGCGACCTCAATCGGTTGTCGAGGGAGGACAATGGGCGGGATAGAGCGAGGGTAGAGCAGGCGCGAGGCGATAGGGAAGCGCGGCTACAACGGGGGAAAGTGCCACAAGAGCGTTGGTCGACGGAGAAAGGAGAAGAAGAGAAATGGAGGCACGGAAGGGTGATGGAAAGGGATAGAGAGAGGGGGGTGGAAATGGGGGAGAGTCTGAAGGGAAGCCGAAAAGTTAATTTGAAGCGGCTTTGGTGACTTTGGCGTTAATTACTGCGGCTAACTAACCGGGGACTAGGGAAGGGGGGTGGGTGGGAGCGGGAGTGAGTGGGTGGAGGGGGAGAAGAAGAGAGGGGGTGCGTTGGAGAGCGCCTTGGCGATGGCTCGAGAGAATAATTGCCTTGCAAGGACAGCGACAACAATGCAGGGGATGGGCGGGTGAAGGGCTGAGGGAGGGTTTTGAGGGGACCTGGGCCTCAAAGGGGAGAGCGGGGTGGCGACAGGGAGAGGGGGAAGGGAGTACTAACTCAACAGATCATCTATGCACTTATTCTCTGCGGTGGATATTTTGCCTACCCCCACATCTCATCTAAATCAACGTAATAGCCTGCAAGCCGCCGCGGAGGAGTGTGGCAGGGGGCGTTAGGTCACCACCCGTAAAATTGAATAAAATCGCACGTGCGATATCCTGCAATAGAAGCGAGAATAGGGTACTCTTTAAACTAGGCGAGCGTAAGAGCCACTCAAAAGATTCATAGTAAATGTTTTGCGGTTCCGTTTGCCAGCGTATTGTATCCATTCATCCTCGGTCGGAGATAAGTAAAATCGTCGCTTTGGAGGTCCAAAATAAAAAGGACGTTAAAATTTACCTATCAGCTTGTTCTAATGATTGCACCGAGGAAATTTTGAGCTAAACAACAGCTAGAATTAGAATGCAGTGGAAATATTTGGATTTTCGGGGTATATCGAAAGTTAGGAACATTTTGCACAAACATGGGGAAAATAAATGGGGTTATAACGATTAATACCGCATACATGAACTATTTGCAATGATAAAATAGGCGATATAAAAGCTGCTAACGTTAAACTTGGTAAACTCACTTTAGCAAGGAGATACGTTTGAAAAAGATTGAGCGGCCATTATGTAGCTATTCCGGGGTAAAAAGGGAAAATAAAAATTCAGAAAAACTGACGAAACAATATTTTTATGATTAAGTCGTACCACGAAGGGATTTCATTGTCTCTTGATGAACTAGCACCTCCTGAAAATGGGGCTGGTGCATTTTGTGACGGGTGGACAGAAGAAAGGCCATCAAAACCGTAAGGCAATGAATATGTCAAATATTCCCGTCGATTTGTTTTTGTGAGAAAGCTGAGTTAATACGCCACGAGACGGCTCTCTGCTTGTACCGCTCGTTCTTTGTATCAGAGCTTCATTTCTGGAAACAAACGTTATTAGATGGAAGAAGATGAGTGTTCCCAAAGATGGTTGGCAGGAGTGTTCCTTCTGGGAGACACTTCCCTGTCATTGATGACACCGAGAGTCATTAAGTGCGACGGGGGCGGTAATAAAAGTCTCCGGGGTTAAAGTGGCTCGTGCTTCGCGTTTTCCCCCGTCAAAGGACTCCATTTATGATGGGAGACGAGGGAGAGAGATTAAATCAGCGAATTAGTCCGGGATGAAGACGATTCCTAAGGGAGATGCTGAATACAAAGATCGAAATTTCTGAGCGGCTACAGCCCTATTTTCTCAATGTAGCTAAAAATCCTTGGATCAAGCGCGGCGTTTATTTTGCATGCGCGTGGCTTAATCGGCTGAGATTTACCAAAAGTCAAGGACTGATAACCAACAATGACACAGCATTAACGATACTATTCCAAAGACAAAGGAGGAGTTAAGTCCACTTGCTAGCATTAAACGAAGAGAAATTGATGAACCGGAGAAAATTGAGTCTTAATATTTTTTGAACCTAGATCAACAGTCTAAAATATATGAAGAAAACTATGCAGTACATATTCCAATGCAATATAGAAAACGCCAGGAATCAGAATTTATTTTCATATTTTTATAAAAAAATTAATAAACTTCTAATCCCTACCCATGTGGCGGATATTTTGGTTTTAGCACACTAGCTGATATAATATTCAATAATTTTACCAGCAACTCCATCTGATGATATTTATTTCAAACAGCTTGATGCCGATATTTATATTTTTCGGTTATATTTTCCAGACTATACCCTGTTTTTTTTATTTGATGCTCTCATGTCAATTTGGCCGAATGCAATACCATTTAAGTTTTTTCTTTGAATATCTTACGCTCTACGAATATTATCGTTCATATTTTGTTTTTCGAGGAATTATATTTGCATACATTATGAAAACATTCCTTAATCGTGAATAAACCACCTCTAACATACTTCTTTTACGTATATATGTATAAGTATACACCTTTTTAAAATATTTTTACCACTAAATGAAATGGACAATGCTTTAAGTGCAACTTCTCAGAAACCTATGCCCTCTGTGGGTGCATAGATGCAAATTAAAAATTTGTGAAAATGTTTTCTGATTATTTATAAAAGTATAAGGTAGTAACTTTTATAGTAAAGACACCCAATATTGTTATCTAACGACCTTGAGAAAACGCCACGAGTAAAACGAATAGTAAATGAAATTACGATAATGCACTGACTTTTGTTTCTCCAGAGATGGGATCCGGTTCAACTTCCTTATACTTCCACTGATATTCGGGGCATTATTTGTGTGCTGTATGGAAATCATCACGGCTATACTCCATGGGCAGTGGCCGCATGAGTGTGAATCGTGAACCATTTCCGCAAGCATCTCGCTCGAAGCAAGCCAGTTTCTATCCTTTTGGTCCCCCCCCCCTTATCAGTTTTTTCATATTCATTTTTCATCAGATTCTGAGTTTATCCACACCGATTGCCTCGTAAAAACATCGAAAATGTCCTCAGAACTGTCCTAGATTTTCCAATAATGTCTGATTACATTTCAAAAATCCCTTATCTAGAGTTCAAATGCATGGTTTATGAATACCAATCTGCTTAATTTTTTTTGTTTTTGAATGGAACACCCAAAATTTCCGTCTACCGTCGTTTGATTTGAAAAGCCACAGAAATATGATTGACGATATTTATTCCATACTTTCGTGTATTTTTCCATTAAATTAAACTGGCACATTTTACCATTTCCCATTTTGAGCAAAGATAAGGAAGATCACACGTTCATAAAATTGGTTATTATTGTTAAATTTATGGATTTTACTTTAAGTAAATAGATATTTTCTTTTGTAGTAAAATTAATAACGAAACTAAAAACTGACATTTATCATAATGTACATACATTTAACATACAAACATAATATTAATGAATATTTTTTATGAATTAGTTTATACTGTTTTATAATAATTAACCATTGAAATAGCGATTTAATTTGGTAGTACAGATAATTATTTACAACCCAATGATATTTTAAGTCGTGAATCATTTGAAACGTGCTAGATTAAAAATATGTCCCCTGTGATTATAACTAAAGACTCAAAATTTCTCTTCCATTTTAAACTTAAAGCAATGGGAAGTATATAAATGAAAAATAATTGGCATAATATTCATTTCTATAAAGCATAGGCCGCTCCTTAGGAGAGAATAAAGCGGGAAAGATGCTGAGAGGATTTTTAATTTTTTTGCCCTCCGTTTCATTTGAAGACATATAAAACTACTTCTTCCTGTGAGTTTGTTTAGTATGAATAAAAAAATGCCTATTCGGCGTGCTTGAATTTCCACGTAAGGCCGACTTTAATTACTCCACTGATAAAATAACGCAATTTTCTCTCATCGAATTAAATGGCTACAGGGATGGAGGGGCAATAGCCAAGCACCTTCTCTCGAATTTCATAGCGAAAGCGGAGACATGGAAAGAAGATTTTAAATATAGCACGTCATTTGCGTTCGGTGTCACCTTACTGCCCTGCACTAATAACTTCCACCGTTAAAGCGCCGAAATTGAGATGGTTAATGGTGGCGTGATAAAAAATCTTCCAGAAGATAAAAACTGCATGAATATATATATACACACACACACAGACACACACACACACACCATAAAAACCACTGAATGATGAGGAGGGGAAGATGGGTGGACCCTCACTCCATTCGCCCCTCGACGACGCAGCATCGAATGACGAAAAAAGGGGACGGCCGAGGTGGAAAAAAGCGGGACTTAAGACGTCGCTGAATTTTATAAACCTAGTCGTAGCACAAAATACAAAATACACACACAAACATACATACATATATATACATATATATATGTATATATATATATGTACATTTATTATATAATTGTATATAATATATATATATATATATATATATATATATATATATATATATATATATATATAAGATGGGCAGTTAGAGAGGAAAGAATGAGACAAACCCGAGGTTCGACGGTTTCCTCTCTCCATCCCATAAACGAACTCTTTTCCCTGCGAAGGAGAGAAAGGAGGTGGCGCATTGGGGGTAGGGAGAAGGATAAGGTAACTGAAGAGGAGGGTTCCGACGGGGAGGCGGTTATTTCGACAAAATTTTCCCGAAATATATTTTCCTTTAAAATGGGTACGCGCGCGAGGGGGAAATCCTCCCGATGAGATGGGATTGTGGGAAATAGCGGAAGAGGATGGGTTTGGGGGCGCAGAGGGACGGAGGAATATCTGGGCCCTTCTCTCCGAGGTAAATGGCCCCCACGGTTGGTTGCGGAGGGCGGGGGTGTGGGGAATTGATGCTTCTAAGTGCTGCCGGTGGTGTTCCCGCCCCCGCCCCCCTCCCCATCCGAAAATATCGCCGCACTGAGGGGGGTGGAAGGAATGGGACATGTCCATTGGGGGGGGGGAGGAGGAGGGACCCTTGATAGTTAGGGCCCCTCTCAAGGCAAGTCCGGGTCCCAGTGGGGCTGGCCGAGGGGGCGGCACCGGAAGAACTGCCTGGGTCAACTGGAGGAAAGAGTGAGGACGAGGGTGCAAGTGGGTATTAAAACGTATTCTCAACGACCCAGGTGCTGTGCCGACGCTGCCAGGAAAAAATATCGCGCGCGAAGCGATGAACCTTGGTGGTTTTTACTATGAACTGCGCGCGAATGAATTCGTATGATGTATAAGTCTCACAGTTAATGGCATTAATGACAAATATCATACAGGTCCAGATAAACAGGCTGGTAAGTATAAGAAAAGGCATTTTCTGTAAGTACATATTTTAAGTTATTGAGTGAGATTACACTCCAAAATATTTTCCCAAAAATTCGGAATATTTGGGTCATTTATGTAATTACAGCTATATCTCCATTAATAAAACTTTTTTTTAATTGTTGAAATTGATCCCAGTTATATCCACGGCAAAAATGTCAAAAAATAGAGATTTCGGAATGAAAAATATGTCGTATTTCAGGAACGGTATTTTTCTAAACACACGCACTTAAACGCACATAAAAACGTGACCGCGGTCACGCGTTGAACAAATCAAACTCCAAAAAAGCAATAAAGGACTCGAAATCAATATTGAGAGTGCGGAGTAATGAGCTTTCATTACAAATAGAATGTTACGCAGAGGTTCATAAAAAATCCTCACTAGCTTCATTGCGTAGCTGGTAAAAATTATTAGCAACCGACCTTGTGCACTAAACACTCAGTGGGTATGATCAAATACAACATTATGAATAAATTAACGGCGCTCGTATTTACACGTAAACGATCGTCAGAAGTTTAAATAACTATCTATACCGAGCGTACTCATGACATGTCAACATAGATTTAAGGTATCATGAAATGTTTATTGATATTACTGCTTTTAAGTTTAGAAGATTTGCCACGAGGACTGATTTCCCATAGAGCAGTGTTTAACGCACCGGAATCGCCAGAATATGCTCTAATTTATATTGCCGTGTCAAGTTGAGCGCCGTAATATAAATACAAAACTTTTGGTAAAACAAATACTGATCAATAATGGTAATTTTGATTCGTGTTTTGCAAAGAAGCCACGATATAAATCTACCAATCAAACATGCAATTACTCTCTGTAAACAAAATTAATTTTCCAATCCTCTTAATTGACATCTAAAAAATAGGTAGGTACTTAATGTAAAAGATTTATTTATTTGAAGAGTGAGATTTATTAGTTACAAAAGTTATAATACTGCTTCCAAACATTAAATTTCGGAAAATTGGTTTAGAGAATAATAAAAAAATAAAAAGCTCATAATATTTACTAAAATAAAGCATCATGTGCTAGATTACTATTTTGAAGAGGAATAATACATTTCCAAACTTATATCTTGAAAACTCCCGCTTGATAATCAGCATGTTTTCATTTTTCGTCTGAGTGTATGTATTCAATCGAACTCGCATGGATTATTTAATTCGTTTTAAATTTATCCAAGTACAAGACTCATTTCTCTGGATTAATCCTCTACCAGAGTAAGTTTAAAAATATTAAGGTATTTGCAACATTTAATTTGTGTTTTGTAACTTCACCATAATTGAATCTTAAAATAAAAGGTGCTTCAAGTTTATTTAAATTAATTACGAAATTAAAAAAATACATTTACTTTTCTATGTGCAGTTAAAAATTTTCACAAAATGACTTTTACAAATGATTTTAATATGACACATACATGGAAGCCATGGCACGTTCACGAAATTTGAATTCCGATGATTAAAATGAGGGATGCCAGTCACGTCGCGGAAATGAAGAAGCACATTTCTGGGAGCCTGTTCACGAATGAACTATTAGTATCAGTTTGGAACACTTCCTCCTCGATATGTGTGGCCTCGGCTACTGATCAAGACATCGCCGGAGAAATGAAGCCATTGGCACGAATTACTATTCGGTCCATTAAGGAACAAGTAGTCAGGCTGGCTCAACCCCACTTCCGAGCGACGCCACGAATTTTCAACATATAATCCCAGAACTAAGGAGTTCCTTTGCCCCTATCCCTGTTGAATACTTAAATGCCATCGGAGCGATGAAGGAAAAACTCGACGGAAATATTTTCTAATGACTATAGAGGCTTCGTGGGGGGCAAAGTAGTTAAAGAACGGCGTCATTTTCATGGTTCAAATCGCGAGTTGTGCCTTCAATTGGCTGATTCTGCAGTTATTGCACAAGAAGCGAAAAAAAATATTTTCGTATTTTCGACTACAGGGGGAGTATTGTTTGTTCGAATAAGAGTGGGCTCCTTAAGTAGTCTTGCCTTGCGATTTTATTGAACGTAATTCAGGAACTAATGGTGACAGGTAGCTAATAACATACTTTACTTTTCTATTTAAAGGATTTTGCATGTAATGTGAATAGTTCCCGCTATCTACATAATTTACATAATACTCCGCAAGTCACCGCCGGATCGTGTGGTGGGGGGTGTTAGGGCACCAATCATGCATGCACATTCGCAATAATTTACTATTGTGTATCGTTGCCATCACAATCTTTACTATATATATATATATATATATATATATATATAATATATATTATATATATATATATATATGTATATATAGTAATGATTGTGATACACGTGCCGTATAATACACGTACCATCAATTTAGAGAAATATAATTCAAAGTTAGATTCTTTTGAAGTTTTACCAAACCTCATAAAATTATTAAGAGGAACTGTCTCGCATAGAAATCGCATTTTGTAATCCAAACCATTGATTTATTTTTTAAACTAATACCTTCATGAATGCCAGGTTTTACCCTTTTTACGGTGATGAAAGCCCTTTAAGATCAATCAATATGGGAGGTACTGAGAGAGTCAAAGAGGCCGATCCGAAAGCAAAATGAAGATAAAGTATTTCGATATTGAGAGTAATACCTCAATAGCTATCGAAAGGGTTATGTGTAGTCGTGATTCCATTAAACGACAGTTTGCAAAAATAAATGAGCAAAGTGTGACGCAGTGGCTTTAGAGTGGGATTGCTCGCCGAACAGCAACCAATAACTGAACGTTGACATTCAAAAACGGGAAGAATAATTTTTATTCGGAAAATTCAAAGCGGTGAGGGAGGAAAGAGAGAGACTCAAATTCACGCTGGACCGGGGGTGGGGGGGATGAAGGGGTGTGGCGGGGGATTGGAGGAATGGGAGACGGGATCACATTTTACAAGGCCAGGAGGAAGGGAATAAGAGAGGCGCCGAAATGACATCTGCACGGCGAATGGGGGAATTAAAAGGGGGGAGGAGGGCGGCGGGGGGGAGCCGAAAAGTGGGCGGTGGTGGGCGAGAGGGATTTTCGCAGACGGGAGGACGGGAGGGGAGAGGGGGGGAGGAAACAAAACAATGTCGCTTGCACGCACCGACGAAGCGTCCGACCCTTTAAAGCGACGACGGAGGGGCGAACCCCAGTCGTCCGGGAGGGACAGCCAGTCGGCGACGGGGGAAAGGGTTTGGCGAGAATGGCGGGGGGGGGCGGAGCAACGGGGAATGGGATCGGAAAGGGTTTGGCGGGAATCACAGAATCCGAGGACGGCAGACGGAGTTTGGAGACTGGCGTGCGTACTTTTTTTTTCAAATTTCAGGGGTGTAGAGGAATTTGATTGCATTTGGGGGCCGGCGGAGGGTTCAGGAGGACGCGGTGGGGGATGAAGGATTTTGCCGGGGCAGGGGCTAACAAAGGATGTAGGATGAGTGGGGAGGGAGGATGGTAGGAGTGTTAACGGAATCGAAAGGATTTTTTCAAAATTCGTGATTTTAGATTCGCCATTGCAAAAATATTTTACAGAAAGTTTTCTCGACGATCACTATGCTATCGCCGTGCATAAAGGTGAAAATTATTCGTTCCCCCATTGGGCAAATTTTCACGGAAAAAGTGATTTGGAAAACATTCACCAAATGATACGCTGCAAAAACCACTTCAGAGAGTCAGTAAAAAAAATAAATATTATTTAATATAAAAAATGTGATACTCAGAATAATAGAGTTGAACTTTTTAATAAATTGGAATAGAAATAACATTAACCACCAATAGACTCGAAATACGCTAAGGATATCTTGAAAGGCATTTCAGTCTTAATAACACTGAATGATTATTTCATCAAGGAGAAATGTCGAGGACGAGGAGTAAAATGTTGGCCAGTATATTCATCTTATAATTTCGATATTTACACCACATTTCCATAAATTTCTGAATTTTCCTAAAAATGGTTTAGAATAAATACTTCAGTATTATCTTTCACGGCTTCTCGTACCTTATTATCAAAACCCGCTCGATGCCACCACACAAAGGTGATTTAAACGGACGCAAGCGTGATGCACCCAAGAATGGTGGTAGAAAGACACTCTAGGGATAATTTTAAATCCTCTCGGTACCAAATTTATTTCAGCTTAAAAAAACATTTTCTCATTGTTCCCGTAGTAGTAGTGGCTGTTATAAGGAGAGGCGATCGACAATAGTGGTCATTTGCGCCATAAAAGATAGGTAGGAAATACAGTAGGGGTGGGATATTCAGGAAATGGGGGAAGGGTGGAGAGAAACCCGGCGTCCGCATTAGTCTACTCTTAACGAAATGCACCAAGGGGTCCCATACGTCCCATTCGATGGACAGCGTACTCACTTAAATTGCTCCTGACAAAGCACCCCAAATAGGGATCGGGATACCACTAAAAATCAGGAGTCCACCAGGATTCGAACCCTGGCCCTCGGGGTGGGAAGTCAGTAAATTAGCCACCAATCCCCCCTGATTTTTCCCGAAATAGAAAAAAACAAGAGTGAATCCGATGGCAAAAAATTATCCTGCGCCACTTGTGAGGGGGTAACAGTATCAGTGATGGCTAGGTGCAGATTAAGAGGATCGGTCCTGCTGTGTTGAATGCTACGGACTACGACCACGCACCTCTCCCTCTAGAGTGATGGAGGCTGGCATTCACAGATATACATACGTAGGGCCAGGGATAGATTCACGCTTCCAATAAAGCCGAGGGGTATGAGCACCACACACGACCTACGGAATGCTTTTGAGAAAAGTGGTTCGGTTCGCGGCTAATCATATAGTATATCTAGATGGCGTATAAGATAAATTACCCACTATCAATTCACCCCGAGGGAGATTTTTTCCACGAGTCCACCCACAGTTCTGAGTGCGACTAAAGTCACCCATATATATATATCACATCGGCAGACTTCTCTGAATTTTTTTCTCCCTCCATCCTGACTGATCTTTTCCACTCCTAAAGATCGACGTGATAAATAAAGAAATTGCACCACGCCGCAGTTTCGGTGAGTCACTTGGATGGATCGATGTTTATTTTCCACTTCCACCCCTCGAGAATCTTTTGATGTCCCGTCGTAGGCAGAGGGAGCGTGCACGACTTAGGACCGAACCCGAATAAAGAGGGTTCCCTTTAACGTGAGCTCATTCTGAGGATGGGATTTTGGATTTTGGTTCAAGGGTTTGTAATGGGAAGGGGTGGACCACCAGGAATGGGCTGAATGTATCCTGGTGGCCCCCTGGCTTTTTAAGGGAACGTGGACGGATAGAATGGGGAGAAGGGTTATAGGGAGGAATGAGGGGGGGTGGGAGGTGTTTGGGTTTTGAACCCGAGAGAATCGCAGATGCGACCTCAGTTGCTATGCCCAGGCGAGGCGCGGGGGATGGTTTCCTCCGAGGGGCCGGGTTGGGCGGGGGGGTCGTGGGGCGATTGGGCACGGTTAGAAAGAAAAGAGGGGGGAGAGCGAGTGGGGGGGGGGTGGTCCGGAAGAAAGGAAAGATCGCATATTCACTTTACCTTTGTAAGGAATGGGATTTCCCTTCCCAACGCCACCCTCGAGGTATTTACATAGTTGCGCGGGGAAAAAATAATATTTACGAAAGAGTCGATCTCGACTCTTCGTTTCTTTATCAGAAGAGCGCGGCATTATGGAGAGGGGCGAGGAGTTATTTATCTTCCGCGCTAATGTGAGGATGAATCGGGAAGAAGACTGGGATGGGAGAAAGTATTGCGCAACCGGAAAAGCAGGGTTTTTAAGAGGCACCTGAACCGACTTAGTGTTCTAACAAAAAAAAAGAGATTAATCTGATCAAACGGTTAAAAACACGAAAATTCGGTAAACGACATCGTTAGAGTGTGATATTAAGTGGGAAAAACGGAAAAGTTACATTTTGATATCCTGAAAAAAAACCGGAAAAATAGGTCGGCTTGAAATCCGTATGATGGATAGGCTTTCAATATTTTTTTCCTAGTCCTTGGGAACGAAAATGACAGTTAAAATTTGAAGGTTGTTCTCATTTGGGTTTTTCACTCCAAAGACGTACCAAGGTAGAATGAATTGGAAACCCTCAATCACACGCAACTAGCGCATTCATAATATCAAGCTGCAATGCATTAGTTCCCTCACCTGTCAAAGGACAGGGAAGTTGTAAGTACCAAATTAAACTCAGTCCAAGCAGAATGAACGAAAATAAAAATAACACCTTTTTGGTAGCAAGAAACAGCGAGGACTAAAATTACAGAGGATGTTGTTAGAGCAACTTCCCACTTCTCATTTATATCCTATTTCGTTAGTGTAAGCTGACATAACTTGGCGTTATAGTAACGAGTGCCTTTGGAGAGAACGAATTCAATGAACCGAAAACTACGATGTAAAGTGGTGTTACCTGAGACTATAAAACCTTTGGATTTCGCATTTAATTCAGAAGATTGATAGCGAAAAGTTTACTGATTCAGAAAATTTTGAACTTTCAATCTTCAAATTAACTTAATCCACTTACAAAGGACCCACATTAGATGACAGATGAAGTAAAAAATTAATAAATAATCAATATTTCAATCCTGCCACGACTCAAGAGTCGAGTGAAAGCAAACTCCACACGCGCGACAAGATAACCGAGTGAGTGAAAGGCGTTTTCATTCCGCTTCGATTGCGGGTTTCATTCGGGCATATTGGGGTGAGGGTAAAGGGGAGATGGGCAGGATTATGGGGCACAGGGTACCTCAACGAGGCGAGCGTGTTACCTTCTCTCTCCCTTGGTGCACTCCAAACGTTGGCAACATTGGCTGGCTCACTTCCTTCCGGAAGAATGACTCACCTCTCCTCCCGCCCCCGCTCCCCCTTCTCTCTCCTCCCCCACCCCCTCGGCCTCACGGGAATCCCCCGAGGGGGGGAAGGGCGGTGTTGGGGATGCTTTGGCATCGGGGAGGGGCGCCCTGAACCCCGAACCAGGCCCCCGTGATGCAACACGAAGGCATCTTCCTCCCCCAACCCCCGCCGCAAGCACCCCCACCTCCTTCTCTTCCCCCCCACCCAACCATCCCGGCTATCGCACGGGAGAGGGGCAGCTTGGGAAACTCCTAGGGGCGCGCGTCGGGAAGACTAAGCGGTGAGCAGCGGCCCTCCACAATGGCGCCCCATGAAAGAATAAACATCCCGCACGAAGGCGACCGCTGCTTTCGGCGGGGGTGCGGGAGGGGCAGCGCAAATATAATTTGCCTCCTGTCTTGTCCCGCGTTTGTCATTCCGGAAAAAGCTGGCAGTTTTATCTATTCATGAAAAGGGGGTCATTTTGTGTACATTTTTATTTCCTTTCGTCGGAGAAGGATTTGCTCTGATGAAATGATCAAGTTTTTTTGTTTTTTTGGGATATGAACGCAAAGAGAAAACGACGTTTTCAGCCATTTGTACCGCTTAGAGCAGCTAAGTTTACGAAGGCAGAGGACGAAATATTTCGCCAATGAGGGATCATATAATGAGGGATATCTGTAAGTATATCGCGGGGATGTCTGAGTTAATTCTAATCAATGCTGAATAAGTGATTTCCGGTTCCGCAAGTTAGTCTAGACACTCAAATTTGTGGGAAGAAAGAGCACCTCGAATCTTGAATTCGAATTGATGGCCGATGATTCAATTACCAACGCTATGTAGCGAATGGAAGACAACGAGGAGCTTGAGAACCTCGTTTTTCAGTTCGACAAATCCTCCTTGTACTTAATTCACACGCAAGAAAACCGCGTGGAAAAGAAAACGGGTTTATTATCTCGTTTTCATTAATAAAGTTATTGGAATTTACTAATTAATCAATCTAGAGTAAGAGAGTTAAAGAATTAGAGTTGAAGTTAGAGCTTTAAGTTAGAATTAAAGTTATGGCTGAATGATAAGGATTTTTCAAAATCATTGTGATCTAATGGAGACACTGAATATAAGATGGGACAACCTTATCGGAAATATCTGGAGGCATGTTGGCTCGGTAGAATCAAAGACGTCGAGGGTGCACTTGCCCTGGAAAAGCCCGCAGAAAAAGTAATGACAGAAGTGAAGGCAAGAATAAATGTGCAGGCTTGAGGAACCCTGCCGATAGAATTATTTCGTGGAGACCAGCGTAAAACCTTTTCTCGGAATGATAAGCCGGATTGATGAAAAAATACGTGCTTTTTAAATTAGAACAGTGATCTTTTCGGATGGTATTGACAGCGACCTTGCCACTCGCACTGGGAGAGCATCATGGAGAATGGATGCCAAAGTGTAGCACGCTGTTATCCGAATGGCGCACAGTTTGTTTCTTCTCTCGCAGCGATGACTAATCTCGTGCCGGGAATGCTCACGCGTCGCGAGAGGTATTGCCCTCGATGAATCAAGGATTGGAATATTCAGTCACAAAGCCGAGCGGTTATCAGTTGTCCATTTCTCCGTGTGATACGACGGGTTTCAATCAATCGGCGAGTTTGCTTCGGAATCGAGATTTCCAACTCGAAGCCAAACGGGCATCTCCCGAGCCATTCCTCGCAGTGCAACCGGGGGGTGCGTGCGGCAGGAATGATGCCCTTCCCCCGACCGTGGATCCCTCTTGCTCTCTCTCTCTCCTCGGGGGTGATTCCGGAGGGTGATGGATGGCCGGCAGGGGGAGCAGGGGGGGCTGGTGATATAACGCCGGGGGAACGAGGGAGGGAGTGGTGGTGGCCGTGGCACACAGGGGCGTGCCAAGGGAGAGAGAGGGGACACTATGGAAAGGGGCCCAGGGGGGAAGGCTCATCCTCGCAGGGGAACGCGAGGAATTAAAGCTGAGCACTGCGAGGTGAAGATATGCGTGCCAAGCGACGTACCTTGTAACGCAGGCGGAGTCTTGACTCTATGTGTAGCAATTCAGATACCACTTCTTGATTCTATGCTTTTACAATTATGAGTGCGTGAGTGCATGCATATATGTATATTTCAAAGATTCTTCTAATTTTTATTTATCTAAAATAATCAGCAACTTAGAGGGTTATTGATAAGCAGGGAAGTTAAATGTTTCCAATCAGTGAAATATATACGATAGTTTTTTTGGAAGTTCCCAAATGACAATTATCTTCTACAAAAAAATTCGTTTTTTTTTGTCCAAAGATTATTTTCGTCTTCATTTATTCGCATTCTCTACATGCCTTCATGTTGTCTAAGGAGCCTCTACCTTCCTCTGACCCCCTTGCCATGCCTAGGATTTCTCTTCCGTCAAGGCCTTCAAAATCCCGCCATTTTTTAATTTTCCATGCGTACGCTTATTCTCTCTTTTTCGGAATTTTCAAGTCAACTTTCCCTTTTCCCCACCGTATTGAAAACTTCACGGTTTGTCTTCTTCGTTGCCCATCTTATTTTCTTCATTCTTTTCCACACCCACAGACTCTTCCTTCTACGACCAAGAGAGAATAAATGGATAATACATCATACAAGGTTATCAACTAACAAGAGCTCATGAGTTAGCATGTCACATGTGTCTCGCTTTAAACAAATCAAAGAATTGTTTATGTTCTTATTTTATGAAATGTAGAAAAAAAGATGGAAATTGGTGAGCTTTGGTAGCTCGTTCACGCATCTCAATTCAGCAATTCCACGATGTGCAAATCATGCATCTTGAACGGGATGGATTTTTAAAATCCGAGAAATTCTCGAATTTCAATGCATATTAGCAGAACACTCTGTTATATTATAGTATGCTCCTGTATGTAGTAACTCCCGCGGCGTTTCCCGAAGTTCTTTGAAATTACGTCCATATATCTCATTTTCGGTACTCCTGCTTGAAATTTTAACACCCTTGGCTCAGCCTAAACCAATGCATCAACCACATTATCATTTAAAAGGGTAGAGGACTTTAATGGGAAGCAGAAATTCCACCGTTCTTAATTTGTTGATCTCCACCATAATGGTTCTCGCTTTCCGCCTCCGCGTCAGGACTAACGATTATCATTGCGTACACAAAGGAGTTCGGAAGCGAATGAAGTGGGCAAATTGAAACCCGCATCTTAACTCCCTTTCCCCGCTCCTTACTCTTAGAGAGATGGGAAAATTGCTTCGTGACTCCGAATCGATTGAGAGGATAAGCGAGAGGAAACCCAGGGAGGGAAAGTGTGTGCATCATCGCCCTGGACTGGAACGGGTCATGAGGAAAGGGGATCCCACGCCTTCCGCCCAGAGTAAACAGGTGTTTCTAGCTTACGAGCATTAGCAGTGATTTCATCCTTTGGTTAAGGTTTGGGGTAAGGGCCTCTTCCATGGATTGGTGGAGAAATCCAATTCTGAAATTCACTCACCAGGCAAGCTCGAAGAGTCTAACTCAAACTGCAAAAAATAGAAAATACTAGGCCTCTCCCAGACTTAAACCGCCCACTAATTTCCTATATCCGTCATACGTCTGTGAAACGGCAAAGGATAACGTCTTTTTTTCCAAGAAAGACAAATCCCCATAAAATATTTTCTTAGGAATTCTTTATCATAACAATATGGGACACAAAATAACTTTTTAAGGAGAAGATAACATTGAAAAGAACACAGGTATACGTATGTAATTGAAATAATCTTTTGTGCAAAAGGTTTCTCTAACTAATTTCTCTAACTGTAGGCGTAAGAGAGAAAGCCAACAAAGCCACCAGCAAGCGCACAGATACACGACCGGAAGAAAGAAGAGAAAAATCATTGCATATCTCTGTACTGTTCTGCTCATAGCGTGCACCATTTCTCAGGACAATGCACGTTAAGTAATTAAAGAGCCATTTTGGGTGTGTTTGAAGTCTGAGATTGAAGCCATAAAGCTAAATGGACCAAGAACTAATGGCAATTAAGGCCAACTGTGCTTGAAAACCAAAGTCGACAAGGAAGAGCTGGATAAATGGGTATTCGTTACAGCAGGCTGGAAACTGGAGGGCGGGAGTGAATATACTGCAAACGAACTTTGGCTTCCCGCCACAACGCAGTGCGGTAATTGTTGAAGGGGCAAGGACATTTTTGAAAACGCAATGAGTCGAAAACCGTTAGCGAATACTTTTAAGGAAGAAGTAGAGGAACAATAGGTTAAAACATGGGGTTTTCGAGAAATTACTGGTAGATCCCGATGAGTTTAAACCTACTATTCATTGGATATTGTTGCACACTGTATATTGTTCAAATCATTCAACAGCCTAATTGTTTTGTCATGCATTCATTTTTGTTGTGAAAAATGTTACATTTTCTCAGTTATAAGCTCCATCAAATGTAAAAACAGTAATAGGAAGATTTTAAAGAGGTAATTCTCAAACAGTACAAAATATTATGTTATTTGATGAAACAACTACCAATAAATTTAAGAATTTTACGCAACATTTCCATTACAGTTGTCTCCAAATTTACATAATATATGACATTGAAAAAGAATAACTTCAGCCTAATTGTTCACCCAAAATTAACTTTTAATGAGATATTCATCACATCATATACCAATCACCATGTGTATATATTCAATAATATATATATTCAAAAAAGAGGGATGATATACTCGTATTTAAAAAAGACGGTTCTGAAGTATTTTTCGCCGACCGGCTGCTGCTGTTCCATCAACCAACTTGGTCGGATGGAATCATACTCAGAACACACCATGAGCTCGAGAGACAATTCGGTCACTGTAAACATTTTCGTCCGCGCTGGAAATGGAGCCGACCAGTAGTGGGCCAATAACGAGGCGCACACTGTGAAATGATACAGGGTTGATCGAGGAGAAACCCCAAGTTATGTTTCAGCTCAAAAACGTCAACGGAGTGTGCCCCATTGCTGCAGTTCCTTTGTTGCACCAAAAGTTTGAAACAACGGTCGGCGGGAAAGGGTTTCCAGGGTTATACACGGAAAGAGCGCATTACGCCGACGCGCACGAGGCGAATCCCCATTGCGCTCTCGGTGCGGGACGCCACCTGCACGGAAAGATCCCTTTTTTTTTAGAGAATGGGAAGAGGGTGGCGAGAGAGGGGGGATGAGGAAGTTCTAGGGGCCGAGGAAGGGAGAGATGTAAAGGGAGAGGGAATGGGGGCGGATAGCTCCTCCGAAAGAAGGAAGAGGCAAAAATATTAGTGGGGCAGAAGACAGCGCTTTGGGGAAGAGAGGGGGAGAATAAAGATTGAGCACCATTTTTCCGAAGTGGGAGGAGGGTGAAAAGAGGGAGTGGAAGCGCTCGGAGAGAGGAAGATGGGAGCGGGGGTTGGGGATGGTTTTTGTGCGTGGTGGGAGGGGACGTTAAGTGCTATAAGGGGCGGGGAGAGGAGGAAAAGGGGAATGCGTGAAATAATGACCGTGAGAAAGTGCCAAGGATATGCTGGTAGGGTACCACGCAGGGATGGGAGTACCATGCTGGGATACATAAGGTGTCAATGTACCCATTAACATCGCTCCTTTGGTACTAATGTATGAATATACTAGTGAATCGTCGCACATCACACCGAATCGTTACTGCCTACGATCTTGAAGTAAAAACAGACATTTTAAGTGCGAGAACGCCGTTCAAAGCTCATAAGGTGGTGGGCTCTACTACAGACTGAGATTTTGCCTGGTCGAAACATGTGAGATTAAACCGCGAAACGATCATTCTCATTCATCGCACTCGGTGTCATTTTCATGCACACCCACTCATACATCTATCAACGTTCCTTTTTCCTAAAAGGATTTTCGGGGTCGCTGAGGATTGATTATTGCATCCTCCGTGGAGTTACCGCCATTTAAACTAAATGACTAGATGACTATCCATGTCATTTGCTTTCAGTTCATCAAGACAAACCGGTTATTGAAGGTCAAGGTTACGGACTTATGCTCAGTTACTGAATTACGAATTTTTCAGTTACTCAGTTACTAATTTTTGTCTCGATATTTTTCTGGTAAAATGAAATACATTCTTTGCGCACACGTCTCCACGTTTCCAATTTCACTGCGAAAAATTCAAAAGATATCATGCCTAAACTTGGTTTTATAAGAAATCCCTTTTAGAAAATTTTGCAATTCCTAGCTTTTGGAATCAAGCTCTTTACATTAATTCCTAAATGTGACGGATTGCATTGGAGATTCGACAAGGAATGGTAATGCGTAAATCTGAATTTAGGCATCCTGTCCTAGTTCATTAAATGAAGAACACCATGTTTTTTCCACAGCTCTAGAAGAATGATAATAGACAGAAAGAAATACATTGTGTCCTTCATTTAATGAACGTTAACTTCCACAAAGTTGAGCCTGGAAACATCGAATACGATACGTCCTGTCCTAGCATCATTTCTAAGTTCACTGTACACAACCGTTCAGCATACCTTAGATGTCTGGCCCACGATTTTTTCCCTTTTGTTGATGCATCACCGCTCATTGCTGCCTCGCATCCCTTTAAACTGACGGTATTGAGGCTGTTTTTAGGGAGGGAGCGAAAGGTGTGGAGAAGTGGTGAGAAAGAGGTGAGGGGCGGAGTTCGCTGGGGAGGAGGGGGGTTGAGCCTTGTGTGGGGGCGTTGCGAGAGTACTTTGGAGGTGAGGGGGGGTTTGTGTGGAACACGGCACGCGCGAGAAATGCCAGGGCCCACGGGGGAGTTGCCGGGAGGAGGTTCCTTATTTCTATCTCATTCTTTCGTTTTTTTGGGGGGTGAGAGGGAGGTGGGCGTCGGAGATGGCACTAAGATAGAGAAGGCGACGGGGATGGGGGTTTGGCGGGGCAGGGAGAAGGGATTTGAACTGGGGGAGGCGATGGTGGGATGAGAGGATTCGAGGGGGTGAGGGGAGACTAGGGGGAGGGGGGCGGGAGGGGGCAGAGCTCGGGGAGATAAGAGATGGAAGCGAGAGTAATAAATCCGTGGATAGAAAAGGCTGACAGATATAGCCGAGTGTTTATTTATTTTCCCGAGGTGTTCGCGGGAGGGCGGGGTGGGGTGGGGGGGGAGGGGAATTAGGCGCGCGAGGGGCGTGCATGCGCATCGCGGCCATGAGCTGTTGTTACCGCTCATCTGGAGCCCTCCTTAGTGACAGCAGTGACTCGCGCGTTTATTATTTTCACCTTTCTACATGCCACTCACGGCCTAGCAACGCGCACTTGGAAGTGAGTAAACACTTTATTAAAACACGCAAGTGGATGAAGCAAGGATCTCGTCTACGCCGGGGAAACATGTAAGATAACGTCTGAAGGAGAGGATAAAGGATACGTTGTGAAATATTGTGTTATAGATGAACGAAGTGGATGAAACAGACTAAGCACACGCGCAAGAAGCAGTTACTGCTTATCTGATGTAATGCATTTCTAATTTCGACCATTCAATGCTAATTTAAAGCATTTGCAAATGCGTTGAGCATTGGTGTAAATGGAAGGAATGAGAAGGAATAAGGCGGGGCAGCTGAAAGGATATGATAGATAGGTATATAGAGGTCTTAATTCGGGCGAAATTGAGACCTAATTGTCCCTTCTTCCATTTGACCCATCGTCGCATACTTACTGTATTACGCGTAAAATTTATAATTACATGGATAAATACATATACTCAGACACACAATCATTATGCACAGATTTGCACATCGAATATATATATATATAAATATAAATATAAATAAATATATATATATATATAAATATAAATATATATATATATATATATATATATATATATATATATATATATATATTATATATAAATATAAAGACCACTCGAACGTTATTTCTTAAGAAATAACGTTTGAGTGATCTTTTTATGTGTTCTTATATTGTTTGTTGCTGTCCAAATTTGTTATTCAACACTTCCGTGTCACTTCGATGAAATCATCTATTTTATATATATATATATATACACACACATAAAAACACACAAATATATATATATATAATATATCCATACACATCAATGAATAGATACATATAAAGCAGGTCAGAGAGTGGGGAGATGTGGAAAACCAATCTTCAGGGTAACAACTCATTATGATGGCCAGAAGCTGAAGGCAACGTGGGACTCAGAAGTTAAAGCCTTGTGCATAGATTCTATGAAGAAAATATACTCTAGGACGTGAGCTTACGAGGAGTAGACGCATGCCTTCATCACTGGCTTGCGGATTCTTCATGAAAAAAACAACTTCACTTCACTGTAAATATCATTTCCACATCTGCAAATAAGTCGTCAATGCCAACCTAAAGCATACGTTGGGGAGAGGTAACACCAAAGAAAAGGAAAAGGGGATGGGGTTTTCTTTTAAAAGTAGGGACTAAAATTAAGCCTTTACAGATGCATAATAATAAAATTTTGGGGAAACAGAAATGGGAAACACGGATCAGCATAAGTAACGGATGAAATCACGTTATCCAGCTAAGTTGGAACAAGTCAAGAAGCGGGTCTCTTTCACCTCAAGTCTATTATGAGGATATATATGGGAAATAAAAATAAAACGTGTTTGACTCAAAGAACCTTAGCTTCATGGCTATTATGTCCCCATGTGAGGTGAAAGAGATGTTTTGCATCTGAGGTCAAAAATGAAATATTCACTTGGGATTCATCTGAGGGTATATAAGTTAGGAAGGAATAAATTTAATTTGGAAGTAAACCATCTGTCGTCAAGTATTTCACCTGATTCACGAAAAATAAGACAAATGTGCCGGGGTTACAGGTACCCTGTTACACTATAATTCAATGACTATTGCACTTTAATAATGCTTAACGGTTAGCCTATTTACACACATACATCTTTTTAAACATTTTTATTTACGACATTTTATACGGTATTTACATCATTTACGATGTTTTATTTACGACATGTAGGCAGCATACTTATTTTCTCATATGCATGCAATTGAAAGAAAACATTATTGTTAACAAATGGCCAATCAAAAAATGCACAAGTATATATCCTAAGGAAGTTTTCCTCACATAACACACTAGTCTTATGCCTGGCGCGTGCAGCGACATCGCTCGTTCAATAAGAGAACCTTCATCTTAAATGCACGTAGGTGAGAGACCAGGGAATTTGATTCGAAGACGGGACTGAAATCGAATGTTTACCACGGGAAAGGCATCGTTACTTTAGCGTGACGTTCTAATTTGCACCGCGCCCAGGAGAGGATCCGTTTCTTTCTCTGGCGGAGAATACAACATAGAGAAGGAAGAAACTCGGCGCCTAACGACTTTAAAGTTTCCTTGAGCGATCGAAAAATCCGGGGCTAAGATCGTACGGATGAAATAGACATGCAAGCGACAGAAACTTAAAGGTTTAACACCGGATCACGCAAAAAGAAACATTCCAAGAAGAGACTCACTACCCCCCCCCCCCCCCAAGGGACTTGAAAATTAAAAAAAAAATCTTTATAGTTGAGAGGGAGGAGGTGGTGTGGCGGGGGGAGGGAGGGGTTGAGAAAGGGGGGTAAAAGTTTACGTCACTTTTCCTTCGAGAGGGAAAAGTTTACAGGGTTTCCCAGGAGAGAGATGAAGGGAGGGAGACAGACCTTCAGTTGTCCTCGCAGAAAAGGCTAAAGGGGAAAATGGTGGTGACGGTCTGGTCCGTTAGGTTCCGCCTCTTTTTAATTGAATTAATCAACGAAGGGATTTGTTGGAGAGGGGCGGCGCATGTTAAGGGAATGCATGAAGGTGGGGGTCGAAGGGGAAAAGGGTATAGGGGCTGGGGGAAGGGTTTGGGACGGGCGAAAGACTAAATGAGGGTGATATAGGGGGTCGGGACTTAAATGAAGCAGACGCAGCATTTTTTTGGGACCGAGTGAAGCATAGAACACAGAGCAGGAAGAGGGAGGGAAAGAAGTTCGAGGTTCAGTACGAGGGATCCAAACCATGACTTAGGCTACGAGGAAAAAAGTCGAGTATATTATCCTCCGGTCGTATGAAATGTGGAAACAGCTAAAAAGGAGAACTCAAGGATGGGATGACGAAGAAGAAGATTCTGTTTTATACGTGATGAGAAAGAAATAGTAGAAAGCTGAAGGGATCGAATAGATATGTGATCGACAACGATTTTGGAATTGGCAAACGCTGGCGAAAACAAAATGTTAAATTCTGTTTCATTCATGTATCCTTCATATTTAAGGTATTATGAGAGCCTTTTAATTTAAAATTCGTGAACAATATTTTTTGCAAAAGTTATTCGCATTTATAAAAAAATAAGTATTGGTATACATTCTAGTTTGGCATACTACGAAAGCGTTCACATCCGAAGAATGGATATGCAAATGCTGTAACAGAGATGATATTTATGCCTCTGCTTTTAGCGATCAAAGTGATAATTTATTCCATTAGTTTTTGTGGTAGTTACAATTCAAATGGAAGCTTATATTTTCAAATGATTAAATTTGTTTCTCAGAATGAAATAATTTTCTCTGAGTCAAATGATTTCTAAGCTCGGTGAATTCAAACATGATTCAATTCCGTAGGTATGCGAGTCCTAAGATCTATAGTAAATGTCTCCCCTGATGAATGTCTAATGCACAAAGGAACATGTTCAGATGACGTTAATTTTTAAATGAAAAACCACGCCGTCGTCGAGTTTGCATGGGGACTGCTACCGCTAATTAACAGTTAAAAACGAAGAATTCAGACAATCCTGGAAAGAATTTAAACAATTTAAGCATCACAGGGCAGGAAAAAACCTTTCTCAAAGTTCATTCTTGGGGGAGGAAAGGAGAGGGGTTGTAGGGGTGGGTGGGGGTGGCGTTCCGAGAATCCCGGGAATGCACCTGCCTACTTCAGCGCAAACGCCCGTTCCCACGGCTCCTCTTCTCGCGCCGCGTCGAGCGAGTCGGCAAAGTTGGGATGCCTAGGTTTAGAATCCACCCCACCTCCTTCCCTATTCATTAACCCATACCATCTCTCGATTTAAAGGCCCTTGGCTAGGGAAAATCTGTTTTTTTTAAATGCGGAAATATCGTCATTAATCAAAAGATATTAACTTGAACTAGCGATTTCACGAAAACTTTCCTTGCGGTCTCACAATGCATCAACGTGCAACAGAATGCGCGTCGAAAAAAAGTCTTTTGTGAATGAGGGTAGACCAAAATTGCAAAAAATGATGAATACCATAAATGCAAACCCTAAAATATTAATTCTCAATGCGTTTACGCCAAATGACTCTCGGCTTAATTTTTATAGAAATAGAATTTTGATACAAAAGAATAATGAAAATAAAAATTGATGCAGTACAAACTAAAAACGTCCTGTAAGAAATATGTGACGAGAAAAGCATTTGAGATAAAGTGGGAAATTATTGGAAAAATCCTAAGACACAGCGAGATTAGGATGAATGAATCAAAGAAGTAGATGATGCCATAGAAAGGAACTATGGGGGATTGAATAGATTGACTGGAAACATGATACTTGGAGGATAGCTTCTAATAAATAACCTTCATATGAATAAATTTTTCTGCCATTGTATACACGAACGTAGAAGTGCCCGAATAGAGTTTTGAGAATTAAAAACAAATGATTGGTCCATTATCTTACAAATATTTATCTTCACGCATCCCATGTTTGGAATCATTTTCCTAAAACATTTCTATTTCAACCATTTGCGGAGAGTATTGTAAATTGGTGGGTGGGTAAAAATTGATTTACTCGTAAAAATGGGCAAGAGAATACCAGGCTGTATTAGCGCTACGCTTGTATGGTAATTTTTTCTTGTTAGCGACCGAGTTGTCCCAATCCGCGGAACTCCGACAACTTACGTGGCATTTAAGTCGGTTTCCCTTCGCCAAAATTGCTGAAAACACGAGTTTTACATTCATCCACCACGAGATGTTGAAATTAATGTCTGTTAATGAAAGTAATTGCCGCAATGGCGATGCGTCGTCTGATAAGCAACACGATTCTATAGCCTTCAGTTGTCATTGAAGAGTTTCAATGGCATTGTTTTATGATTCAAAGGATGTGATGAAGGTGGGGGCTAAAGGCCAATGGCCACTACGGCTTACCGCTCTTTTTCACCAAAATCTGTACGGACCATGATAGGGTAATGAGGATTTTATCAGTATTTTGTCTACTTCTCATGTGAGACAGGAAGTTAAGTTACCTGGGTGGGGTTGCCACCAATATATTCATCCCTCTATTTTTTCGGTAAGGTTTATATTGGCAATAATGGATTCAAAGGATGGGAAGAAATAACGATAAGACAAACGAGGGAAGTAACATCAAAAGAGGGAGGTTGCATCAAGATCACATGCTTGCGATTTTAATTCAATGTTCCCAGCAATTAATGTTCGGAAAGAAAATTGAACCGCCGTTATAATTTTAAAGTACCTTTTTCAACTAATTTGGTACAAGTTACCATTGAACCTGGGACGGATTTTCAACTTGCTGAAAAATCAAATATGTAGAACAAGATTAATCAAATAGTTTGGATACACAAATTTTCTCCGTTTTTTTATATTTTTCAAAATATTATAGAGCTTAAAATTACAGGTTAGTCAAATTAACGTAATTTTTTGATGTCAGAAAATGAATCCCAACCAAATTTGAATTAGGAATCCCTTAAGCATTGAGCTACAATAAACAAGTTTCACTTGCCATAAAATACATGCATACCAGGGCATACTGACGACTTATCGTTTCCGAATTTTTACAATTTTCTCAACTCTTAACAGCTCATGAAGGAATTAGTATTTGGAAGTACATGTATTATTATTATGTTTTATTAATGTGGAATAATTACAGCCATCGTCGTAGGAAAAGTTCGACGCCGCAACCAGTTGACGAGCATGACGCAACGTTTAATTTTGACCCCGTGTGGTATCGATCGCAAATCACAATTAGAATTACCGGAATTCCCTGAAAACCTCCTAATTAACGCAATATCCGGACCTAAAAGTTAAAGAATATTTCTCAATTTCCTTTAATGAAACAATATTCACTGAGTTCCATCAAAGAAATCAAGCAAATAATGTCCGAATTGATGCAGCAATGAAGGCATAATGCAGCGCAACGCATTTTACATCGTTCTCCATTAAAATAATTGGGCTACAAAGAAACAAATCGCTACAGTTTACAACTCTTCGTCTTTTATAGTACGGGGTAGTAAACGATGCGTACACTTCGGATCACTTCTTCATCGCCCCAAACGCACATCTGCCACGTTTCACGCAGTACTGAAGGTTCAGTACACAATACGACTCTCATAAAAATGGGTAAATTTTTTCATCCCTTAGATTGAAATCGGCAACCAGCACGCTTTACGATACCTTGATCATTGCTGAACTCATGCATAGTGGATGAAAAAGTTAACTCATTTATTCGGGAAATGTTTTTCGGAAATCAGAATTCATGGTTGCAAGTCTCGGGTAGAGTGAGCTATTTCTTCGCCACTGTAAATAATCTCCTGTGAACGGACATCGCCGTATCACAGCGGCCAAGGAGAGTTCGGAGAGCTCAGGGACTTACGTGACGACGGATGGAAGAGCCGGATATGAGATGAACGGAGGCGGATGGCCAAAATATGTTGATAAAGTCATTCTCTATTTCTCAGTGTCATCCTTCACCCTTTTCTCTCCGCTCGAATCAACGAATACCATCCGAGACAGGGAAGAAAGCGGTGTTGATCAGAGCATCCAAAATAATACAGTTAGGAGAAACGTGATGCCTTGACCGTGATTACAGCGAAGAATGAAAACTGGAGGATGCTTCCAATTTTTGAATTTGAGGCAATACCAAAAATGATATTTTCTAAATCTTCAATATTTTGAGAAATCTCGAAATGTTTGGATAAATGCATTTCCATTAATTGGAGGGAAATAACGAACATAGAACAAGGTAAAAATTACTCGATTTTGGGAAGGAGATGGATGACACCCACGTAACAAGGTCACGGATTGTTGAAAGAAAATGGCAAGTCACATGCTCATAGTTTACACAGCGGAATTTTTGATTTTATAAAACTCATAAATTACATTATTTTTACCTTTTTGAAATTTCATTAGTGAGAGCTCTCTTTAATATTATACAAAATATAAGATGAAGATATAATACCAACATTCATATGAAAAATTGTAACAAAAAAATACATCGCACTGCGACTTAATTACCACCTTGTATCTCACATTCATATGCGTTGTCTGGCTTTTAATGAGTTTTTTTAAGACCGATGAATTTTCCCCAATTAAAGACTTCAAACGATTTCTCATTTCAATAAAAAGAAAGAATTTTAAGTGAGTGAATATGTAATAAAGCACAATTACGGACAGGGAAGTAACTCGGCATTAAACTTTGGCAATGGAAGCAAAATTATCTCTTAATATTCCAAACGGTGATGCCGACGAGGTTAGTTTCACCTATCGTCCATATTACGAAGTAATCAGCAGAAACTCTCCACTTTTGCCGAGATTCTTTTGCCAGGGGTTTTGATTTGCCTGGTGCGTTAATTTAATTAAAAAATAATCAAAGTAGGTATTAAGAGCGGGTGCCGGAAATGTTGAGTGAGGGAAAAATATGGGCATGTTGGACAGAAAGAATGGAGGTAAGAAGTATCCGGAGTTGAAGATATGCTTACAGTGATGAAGAACGTTACTGTGTTAAGCGTCGTGTTGGATGTACGTACAAGTAGGCACTTTTATGCGTGTCTGCGAACGGCTGCTGCCAAGTGTAGCAGTGATTACTACCACTTTGCTTACCAAAAAACCTACCTTGGTCGGTAGCCATTGCCCAATGCGTTCATCACTGATTCCTGCTCAATATACAGATTTTGAAAGATCTGATGCTTTCCCGGCGTATGAGTTGGGTGAATTCTGGAAGACCCGAGAAGAATTCACCCGAAACATATTTTGTTTGAAGAGTATCGGTAACAATTTTTTCCTGACGTGTGCGCGTGAAGTACTGAATTCAGACCCTCGGTTAAGTGTGCGCATGATCGCAGATCAGATTGGCATTGATAAAATGACAATGCACACCACTATCACTGAAAAGTTGGCAATGCGAAGGATCGGCAATAAAACTCGTCCCAAAGGTCTTGCCGAACGACCAAAAGCAGAGTCGTGTGTCTGCTTGCGAAGACCTTCTGCAACGGTATCGCGACGATTCCCTAACCACCTAACAGTCCCCCGACTTGGCACCTACAGACTATTTTCTATTCTCAAAAGTGAAATCCTCCCTCAAAGGACAACACCATGAGATCCTAAGTGCCATCGTCGAAGCTTGCGCCTGTACCTTTAAGGACCTTCCGGAATCCGCCTACCAGGGAGCCTTCGAGTCGTGCAAAAGACGCTGGTAAAAGTATGTCGACGCTCAAGGGATGTTATTTGAAGAATTTTGAGGTATTGTAGCAATAACTGATATAAATCTATTTTCCCAAAAAAATTCCCGATACTTCTTCTATATATCATGTACTATCAGAAAAGTTCATCGGTTGTCACCAATTGATGACCCTCTCCCTCTATGTATTTTTGCCTGCGGATTGCAGAAACGGGGTCGATGGGGGGGGGGGATGGAGGGCGAGGAGCGTCCGTTGGGATGAGTAGAGGGGTGGCGATGGAGGGGGACATTTTCGGGGAGAGCGCGAGGAGAGAGATGGGGATGAAAGACGCGTCGGGGTGGCGGTGGGGAGGTTTAGTGGTCCGCGTTAAGGAGGGAGTGAGAGAGGTATGCCCTCTCCGCATGAAAGAGGAAGACCGAGGGTGGGAACGAGAGGAAGAAAAAGACGGTGTGAGTGTGTGTGTATGTGTGGGGGGTTGGGGTTGGAGAAGGAGGGGGAGGGAGGTGGGAAGAGCGACGGGAGGGAATATTTCCGCGAACTCAGCATTTGCTGCCATCTGGCGGCGGTCCGGTGGTATGGGAAAACGGAGGGCACAAGAGGGACGATGTGGAGTGGAAGAGAGTGCGGGCGTAGGGACGGGAGAAGGGGTGGAGAGAGAGAGAGGTAGGGAAGAGGAAGGGGTTGTTCAGGGCGCGGGAGATGAATGGGGCGAAGGGGGGTCGAGACACGGAGGAGTGCTCTGCGGAATCGGTTCGAGGGCGAGAATTTGGACGGCCAAGTAGTTTTGATCGATGCCGGGGTATTTGTGGTTTCCTATTTGGACCACTCTCCCACGCTCGTTTTCTTTCATTCAACCGAAACAATGTGGATCCCAGGGATGGTTTATAAGATACAAAGACTACCCCACAGCCCCAGAGGTGTTTAAACATTCTGAAACAGCTGGTCTGCTAGTCTACTGGCCCTAAAAATGAGTTTCACATTTGATCACTTGGAAAATCGTACTAGATTTGAATTGTTTATAAAATAATTCACACCTGACGTTTTTCGTCTTTTCAGCAATACATTAGGAATTTTCATGACGTCAAATACTACTGTCTGTCATTAGTATATCCTTATTATATCCAAATACTACTGTCTGTCATCATTAAGTCCTTATTATATTATATCCGTACTTGCGAGCAAGAATGAGTGGATCTAGTTGATTTCCTATCCATTCCCGAATCTCAAAAATTGCTTGTAGAGTGACAGTTGCAAAAGCGATACCATGATCGAAAATTTTAATGACCACTAAAGTAAATCTAGACTATTTTCAAGAATCATGTTGACGTGATATTGCAACTACTAAAGGCAAATAGTGCTAGCCATGAAATAAGGAAATAGTTTTTAAAACATTAATGAAATTTACTTTTCTAGAGTGTGAGACAGAGATGATATCAACAGAGAAGAGAACTTAGAAGCCATAGCAATGTTGCCTTAAAGAAGAAAATAAATTAGTCGACAGAGTAGCAAGTGCTTAGAAGAGCGCGTGAGGCGAGAAATCGCCAGAAGGGGCAAGAAGAAGAAGAGAGAAAATAACCGAAGGCACGGCAGTATACCGAAGATCATAACTAAAGGAAATACGTAAGGACGTGGAATAATTACCGTGAAAAGCGAGTAATGAATTGCCACGAGTGGGTAACAGAAGGCTAATAAGGAACTAATAAATTAAAAAGGGGATTGACACGCATTAGAAGAGCCAGGCGTGCTGATGCAAACCATTATCTCTATTGTTAAATCATGTCTTTGATGATTTCGCATTCACAACAAGTCGACTCAATGGTTACTTAGCAATCCAATTGCATACAATTGTGAATCATTCCTCACTTTAAAACGCCAAGCTGCATGAAAAGTTGTTGACCCGGAGCAAGTCAATATATTATTATTCTGATAGGGAGACAAACAAGCTTTACCCTAGATGAAACGAAAAGGTTTTGCTCACAGGAATGAGACGCGGAAATAAATTGACGTGGAGAAAGCTCAGACAAAGATCTGGAGCAATTCAATATTTTAAAAAAGAGATGCTTTATGGAGTGTCGGACCGAAACACGCAGGTCGCTCCTGAGCCCTCTCACATGAGGGTGGAAGAGAAATCGCGGAGATAAAAGCAGCTGAGGCGAGGAGAATCACGACGGGGTGAGGGTACGGGGGGAGTAGAGGGGGCGGGAAAGGAAGGACTGATGGGGGGAGGGAGAGAGATAATGCGGGCGAAGGGTAAAGGTGAGGACGAAGGGGGACGGGAAAGGATTGGAGGAGAAGGGGAGAGGAGGGAGAAGGACGGGAGAGAGGAGAGGAAGACACTCGGTGAGTGGAGGGGGAGGGAAACTCTTCTTCGAGGGAAGGGGTCGGGGGTTGTCGGATCGGTGGAGGTTTATCGATGTCAGGGTGAGGGTTTTTGGGGGATGGAATTGGGGGTAGGGGACGAATACCCCCGGGGGGGTAGAGAGGACGGTTGGATGAGGCGCTGATGGCTAGCGAAAGAGAAATCTGGGTGCACATGCGCCCTATCCTGCACGCACACACCCGCCCCACACCACCGCGAATAAAAGGGGTTGCGAAGGAAAGGCATCAAGGAGGTGAGGCCAAATCCCTCGGATGAGAAACATGGAGAATGAATGAATACCTAACTCGGAACGAAGACCGATGAAGATCTACGAGAAAATCGATGATTAAACTTTGATTGCAAATATTTGTTCATACCTCCCAACATTTTAGAATTTTTTTGATTTCCTGTTTTTCAATTCTCCACCCCCGCTGTCGTAGACTGCCAAATACTGATTTGCCCCTGACTAAATTAATACGGAAGGCCAAGCGTTACTCGGTAAAGGGAGGATTTGTGCTAATTTCATCGTCTATTAAAATTATTTTGTTGCTACGCTGCTTTCAGAGAGTGTGATAAAAATACGTTGTGTAAATAAATTCGGTAAATTCAATTGGAGACAAATTACGAATCGTTATCAAAACATATATTAATTATTAATTTTAACTTGCCCGCACAAGTGAATGAACATTTGAAAATATTGCTTTATTTCTACCCGTAAAAACGTCATAAACCAGTAATCCAGCCAACATTCATATTCCTCTACTTGTCCTACAAAATACCAGTCAGTTCTATGAGAGAATTCTAACATCCTCCTACAATGAGTTCTCCCTAATCGGAGACCTGACTAAATCTCTCATACTCCCTCTCACAAAAACACGAAAACGCTAAATTTAACAACTTTAATCAAAATCATTAGCGTCCGTTTTCAAGATAAAACTGACAAGAATAACTTCATATACAGTACGGGATACTGATTGCAAAATTGATGGGGACTAACCATTTAAACTGGTTTATCCATGTGTTTTTCCCCGGAAACCTTTCGGACGAGAAGCAAAAAGCAGTCTCCAAACGACTGGGTGTGATGCCAGTACCGATGAAAGGCTTCTTCTGATTTTATTATCCGCGGTAATAGTCATATCGCCAATCGCTTCCGTAGATTTCAGAAAACATTTCCAGCATCAATATACTGTTCTCAAGCTGCAGGATCTCCTGATAGACATCCCAGGGACGGGATCCCGAGAGAGTCTCCATCCAACTACATCGCTGTCTTCCTCAATCACTGCAGCGCCGTCCACTGCAATCTGGACACGGAAATTTATAGCTTCCTTGGCGAAGCCGCATTGGGGCCACACAAATGT
Organism: Hetaerina americana; assembly: GCF_022747635.1. Lineage (NCBI taxonomy): Eukaryota > Metazoa > Arthropoda > Insecta > Odonata > Calopterygidae > Hetaerina > Hetaerina americana. The sequence goes on from NW_027287095.1 coordinate 6,148,626, forward strand.
TATGTCTGTCAGAATACCCATTCATGGCGCTATAAAAGTCAACCCACTAATTATTTTTGCGGATGAAGCCCTCACCCCTTTGAGACCGTAACGCGACAAGGCGAGCAAAGGCTAAGGAAGAGAGGAGTGAAAAGATGACTTAACCTATGAGCCAGTTGAGTAGATTTTGTAAAGGCACGTACTCGGATCAAATTGCGCATTTTTTAATTATACATGCAAGTCCGTGATCGGAAAAACATATTTTGCCACATATATATATACTATATAGTATATATATATATATATATATATATATATATATATATATATATATATATATATATATATGTGTGTGTGTGTGTGTACATAATAATTCTCTTTACTTTGGTAGATATTATGCGCAAGTATGGTAAATATTAATGAAATTTTTCACGAAATATGGCCTCTTATCCCAAGATTTTTTTAGTTCATAGGATATGTATACATACATTTACGTGGAAATTTTTATAATTGATTAAAGTTATAACCCTGATATTTGATAGCTCAATAAAAAAACACACCAGCAAAAAATTTATTTCTATGGAAACTTATAAATTTACACCTATTGCTCTTTTTCATCTTGAAGGATCCTAAACGTTTTTTCTGGTCTGAAAAATACCGCCTAAGAGTATCCCTAGAAACGCAGAAATAAAACTCGGGGGAGAAAGTCGAGATCCGAGACTAAATGAGATTTCCTAGGAGTCATAACCTCCGAAGCTTTGAAAAGATATTTAATTTATAACTTGCTTATTTTTGCACCTCCTTACCTTATTAGGGTAGACGTCAAGAACTGTTTACTCCCCTGTGGTACACACCCATTAATGTAGGAGCGAACGAATGGAAAAAAAAGTTTTCGGGCGAATAGAAATTTCACGCAATTTTATGCGTATAAATCTTGCCGTTCTTAGAAGGCAAAGAGAGATGGAGACGGGGATGGATGGGAATCGCCGATAGGGGGAAATAAATCCAGATGAAGAAAATCGCCCAGAGAGTCTGCGAAAAAAGCTTCGGCGCGTCAATCCGAAAGATAGACGAACGGACTTTTTTCCCGAACCAATTGAACAACTCGCCTGATTTTATTTGTACTTCGATGCAGACAAATAAACTCCGTTTATAAAACTAGACTAAACAAAAATAAAAATAAATGCAATAAACTTGGAGACCACTCGGCAGGCACTAGAGGAGAATTTTTTCTGAGTGGTGCTATCCGGTAACCTATAACCGCTGCTTTGCGGCGGCGGCGGGGGAAGGAAGCGATTGTTCCTTCACTTGGAAATGCAATTACTTAGCCCTTAAGCCAGGAATACTTTGTCGGCTACGTGAGAATAGAAAGTTTTGTTGCATAAAAAAAGGGGTACTCCATTACCCGGGGCATGAAATTTCTTTCCTTATTCAAGGGAGAATTCCGGAAATACCATAAAATTCTGAGGTAGCATCCTTTTAAGTTGAATTACAATTCAGTTATTTTACTCGAAGAAAATTGCACTTGCGACGACCGGTGAGGTTCTATGGCTTCTCCAAGCACTGACGGAAAATAAATTGTTGATGGATGGTGAAAGAAAAAAGCCTTATAGGATTATGCACATCTTCCATGCTTCGGCTAATTGAACAAACGGTAAGTGGAAAACACCATTTGCTCCATTTGGAATTCACGGGAGAGTGAGGTTTAAATCGCATTAAGTGCACGCTTAACCTAGTTATTTAAGTGGTGTCAAAACTCTTGATTTAATAAGATGGAAAACATACACTGCCTCTCTTTTGCAAGAAAGAAATAAAATTACAGGATCCAGGTCTTTTTTCTCTTAACTAAAGCGAAGAAGAAGTCGAAATACAACATATACTTACAAAGGTACTTACAAAAAGTATACTTACTTACAAAAAATATAATCACAAAAAGTTTCAATTAAGACGAATTGTGATAGCTATTCCCTGATTATTGGATACATATTTTTATATTTCAATTTCAAATATAAATATAAAGAACCGGGTTAATGTTAAAAAGGAGAAAATAAGCTGAATTCTGAGGAAGACAAATAAATGATTGAGCATTCAACATAGTGGGCGAAGAGAGGAATTTGCAAGGTGAAATCCGAAAGGGAAGAGAAAGTAAAAGGAGAAAAGATGGAAGGGTAGCGGTATTCTGAAGGCTGCGATAAAAGGAAGACTATTAGGTAAGGGGTGAAGAGGTAGGCAGAAAATGGGATTTTTACCAGTATACAATGTGAGGGTAGCCAGGAGTTCCGAAGAAATGTAAAATAAAATTATATTAGAGCAAACGAAAAAAAGGTTTTGTGGTATGCAGAAAACACTAGATGTTAAGGACAGTCCAAAATCGACATTTAATATACAAAGTATCTTGAATGATTATGATCATTATTATTACCGGTAATATACCAGTTAAGGTAGGCTCTTGGATGGGCACAAGCTACTAAAGGTAAAACGACAATTCCCTTGTCTCTCTTAACAAAACAACCTGATATTCAACAAACCCCTCTCTATTCTGCACACTTATTTCCTCCTTCCATTCCGTCCAGCATCCCTACCCTATTCCTACCCCTTCCTCGCTTGTCTAACATTCCCCCGCTAATACAGTATTCAACATCCCATCGCCATTCAAAATAATCTGAATCCATCCGTCCTGCCTCCTGTGGGTTACTCCCAGCAATTCCCTCTCCTCCCCCACCAACCCTAGCATTTTCTCGTTTATCTTCCTTCCTGTCAACTTACACCTTTTCCATCCTTCCCCACATCCACATTTCAAGGACCACCAATCTAAACCTACTCGAACGATTTAGATGATAATATATATCATTTCTAATGTAATGCGTATCATTAAATATTCGGATTCAAAAGCGCAGGAAAACTCTACGTGATTATTCAATGAAATCGTTTGGAATTGAATTGAAAACACTCAATCAATACGACGAAACCACACCCCTGGATTATGCGGATTGGAATAATTTGCATTAATTTTTTCATAGAGGTGCTAATTAATCTTTCTTGGGTCGGAATGACAATCGGCGAGCGACAAAACGTTATCACATCCTCATCCCGAAAGCTATCTTCGAGGGATGATGAAACGAGGACGCCGCGGGAGTAGACGGGAGAGAATAGGACTCGGTTTGCAAATGCTCGCGATCCGCGGTGACATCCGGAAGGTTGGGTGGGAAGGGGGTGAAGGGGTTAGGGGGTGTGTAAGGAAGATCGGTTGACGAGAGGAGGAACAATGAGGGAATAAAAAATGCGAGGCGAAGGAGGAGGAAGACCTGCGCCAGACAAATTCACTTCCGCGAGGTAGTGTGGGAGAGAAGAGAAAGAGAGAGAATGGCAGGGCGAGGGGAGGGGGTAGGGAGACGTGAGCCTTCTCCCCCTCGCGCCCCATCTCCCACTCGCCCCGCCGACCCAAGGGGGGGGGAGGAGGATGTATAACTCACCTCAAGGCTCCCCAACCTAATACGGCGAATTTTTATTTATTTTTTCATATTATTATTTTCCGAGTGGGGCGCTGTCTGTGGGAGACAGCACCCTTCGACCCGAGCGGGAGACATGATGGGGTTGAGGCGGCGGTGCGCTGGCTCGTGGGGGGAAGAGGGACTGCGATACGGAAGACTGATTTGAGAGGAGACTGCGGGGGGGGGGTAAGAGAAAGGGAGGGAGGGTTGGGAGGGGGATGAATGGTACCCTGGGGGATGGGGGCGAGGGAAATCGGCGCGGGGAACGAAAAAGGAGGGCGAGAGGCGGTGGGAGAGTTAAAGCGTCATCGCGGGCATCACCCAGAAGTTTAATCTAGCCTCCGCGAAGGAGAGGGGGGGTTAGGGGGGGAAGGGGGTACGTTCTCGCGGGGTCAGGGACCCGAGAGAAGGGCGACGCGGTGCGGTTCGCTGTAAGTAGCTCCGATAACGCATTTTGGAGAGTCGCTATGATTCGGACGAGGAGAACGTGCGCAGTGTGCGATAATACAGGCATAGGTAACTGAAGCCACGTTCCGCACACCCTTCCTTCATGCGATTACTTCCGGAATAAAGTCATGCTCGTGCGTGGACAATCGATGTCAAAAGGGAAAAGCGGCTTCAATGGGGGTATGGCAGGTTACCTCTGGCAATATTTTAGGTTTCCCCTTTGTATTGAATTGATGCAAAAAACAAACAAGTTCCCGGATTTATTTTCCACTCATTCTCTTACTCCTGGACCAAAATAATTGTTTAAAGGCAGGAGAGGAGGATAGGGTTGGCATATGTGAGAACTCTGGGTAACACTCCCGATACTGGTGGTGCGACAGATGCATTTTTCAAGCGATCTGGTATACATGCCGCACGCGTCGACTTGATTCATAATAAAGGCAGAAAAAAGTTCATACGGACGGTTTCGGCCTGATTCTTAAGATTTGGAGATTAAAAAACGTTAATATCGTCGTTCCATATTTTAATCAACAGTTTTACTCCAGATTTTTGTGACATGAATGGCAACAGCAATTCATTTATGGTTCAACTGTTGCTTAAAGCAAGAGAATGCTTATGGCAAGAACTTAAATGACTATAAGCTTTTCTTAAATAATCGTTTCATGTAGATGTCCAATGTGGATCAGGAAAAAGAAAAAAAAATCATAATTCGTAATTTAAAACAATTGGTTAGATGACCGTTACGATCCAGTTCCGTGATAGCAGCTAGGCGTTGGTTGATGAATGTTGCCATCTAGGACGAAGGAATTCATTTCGCTCGTTTCAATACTGTCCCAAGTCTCATAAAAGTTACTTAAACTGGAGAAAAATAAGGACTAAAGGAGCCGTTCTCTTAGCAATTTAGGAAACCAGTTAATATAATTTACTTAAAAAGATAAAAAAATAAAATTCAAATTAGTTCAAAATCATGCCTAGCCCAAATAATATGAAGAAATGGAACAGGGGAGATATACAAAAGTAAGACCAGATTGTAGGGCTGAAATAAACTCTCACAGAGCTCCAGATCATATACGGATGGCTTGAGAAAGGACAGAGCTCCAGATCATATACCGATGGCTTGAGAAAGGACAAACACGTCTGTATATAAAATTATGGAGGGAAAGAAAGCAGTGAAAACTCAAATTCGTGCCAACACCAGGGTAACTTATTGTTCGCAAGTCTTGTATTTTGCTAATAACACGATCGTTACTTAATCAGGTTCAAGGTAATTAGTTTAAAAAGGAAAAGGGAAAGTAAAATAACTAAACTGCATGAAAAACACAAATGAGGAAATTAAAACAGGAAAGGTAGTCATTTAATGAACGCCAATAATAATAAAAAAGTGTACAACAACGGACACGTGTTGATTAATGATTTAATAAACGATGGATGAGCTTAGATAACTCGCATTTTTCTTGGTACCACAACGTCCAAGTACTATTGTATTTGACAGTATATGTCGGTTTTTTATATAGAAATGAATAGCAATTGTCCACAAAAAAGTTTCTTCTAAATATCAATTCATAGGCTTCGACTCTTTTTCACTTATTTTGTGTTACCATTCCCTTCCTTTCATCTCTGGGAACAGAAATCCTTCTTTCTGGGAGCGTATCTGATCCTATCTAATCCTACCTTGTGGAAAGATCATTGAGGTTTTTCCGAGGGATTCGGAACAAAAACCGGTTGGCTATGATGGCGGCCGGCCGGTTGCATACTAGGCGAAGCCTACACCTACATCTAGATAATGCCCTGCAAGCCGCCGCAAGGGGGTGTTAGGTCACCACAAGTAAAAGAGGAGAAAATTACATGCAAAATCAAATTATTTATGCACATATAATCCCACAATGGCGCATGTATTCATGCAAAAACCTTTTTAACTTTCACGCATGCAAATACGCAAAACTATCAACTGACATACACACGCACCTTAGAATGTAGTAAAAATCCATCTAACTTATAATTTGAAAAGTAAGAAGGAGGAATTTCTCTACCACTTGGAAGTGAAACTCATGGTATCCGCTTCCAAGTCTAACATATCAACACCTTCGTCACTTCTATGCGTTTCCACCGTAAAATTCCGTGTACCCGTCACTTTTTTGGGGCCGCGAGAGTGCGGGACATAATACAACAAAAGTTGGGGAAATCCATGAATAGCAGACAGGGGAGGCGAAACCGCGACGAGGGAGATGTAAGTGGGTGGATGTTTTCCGTGTGTTGTTAGGATTAATGACAGAGCCCAGGGGGAGGGGAATAAAAAGGTGGCGCCCGGGGGAATGCGGGACCGAAAGAGAGGGCCATTTGTTCGGCGAACTCGTACGTACTGGAACGAATGGAGGCCTATTTGTGTGTGTGTGTGCATTGAATCTCTCTTTAAACATGTGAACCAGACGTCAAAACTGGGTCACGGAATTGTTGACGCAATAAACACACGGGGGAAGCGGCTCCGGGGTTCGTCCCGTCGGATGGCATTTCATCGGATTTTTTTACCAATGAACGCGCGGGGGAGATGTGCGACTTGTTCGCTGCGACAGACGCATTATTATTAGACATTTACTCGTTACTCATTCCCCGCGGCACCACCATTCACCTATTCGCTTCGAAACGGGGATAGTATTTCGGCGGTATTCGGCCCTGGGGAATCACCGGTAGCGACGGGAATCGGGGAAAAGCGACGGTGCTGACAGGGGGGGGGAGGATGACGGAAGGGGTACTTGCAGCGTCATGATGGATTGCATTTCCCCTCGTTCGAACTCTCAAATGACGCCAGCAAATGCGTCGAAAACGAGAAGCCGTAAGTTTTCACGGCGTTCCCAATCGAAGTGTTCAAATGAAAACGGGTTAAACTTAACTAACTTGGCGAGCCGTCGGCGAAAATATGTCATGCGCACTTGAATTAGGAAACTTCACACCATTCCACTCAACAAGAGAAGTATGTATTCAACGATATTCATTCAATAGAACTTCCACAGAACTAGAACTCATAATTATGGATAACATCTAGCGCAAATGAATAAATAGCTAATATATATGTAAATATGGCAATCCAGTAATGTGGATATACGCACGGATACCATCATATAATCGCTCAGACTATAAGAGGCAAAAATAAGGAAAGAAACAGGTTTTATTAAATGAGCCATCAATTGGGTTCTACAGGTTGCGTTTCAAAAGTAATGCAATCGAATTTCCCGCGCCGCTCCTATTGGTCGGAGTGGTATCAAATCACTTGAGGTAGCTGGGAGGGATGCTGAGCTTTTCCGCAAAACCGGTCTCAGTGCTCTCCAAGCTGTGGAAGCGGCAGGACGTCAATTAGTGCAAATCTCTGCGCGCCGACCGTGTCGCGAAAGAACAACCGAGCGGTAATTTCAAGTGAACTTTTGTAACGTATTGAAAATGAACCTGATTTTTTGGACAACGTCCTCACTGGTGATGAAACCTGGGTTTTTAAATACGACCCAGAAACAAAACGTCAAAGCTCTGAGTGGCACACCGACCAGTCCCCCAAGCCCAAAAAGGCAAGAATGAGCAAATCAAAAGTGGTAACAATGCTCATGGTCTTTATCGACAGTAAAGAAGTGGTCCATAAGGAGTTTGTTCCTCAAGGACAGACAGTTAACGCTGCCTACCACGTGGATGTGCTGGCAATACTCCGAAAAAGGGTCATCGGGACGAGAAAATACATATCTGCTACCTGTATTTATTTGAAGTCATTATTGTGCTGTCGAAATTATGCATCCTAGACTCCCTTTATTACAAATATCAATCCGAGGAGGGACATGAAATTATTGTTTTAGATTGAAAAATCCAAATCCGACCTTATCCAGAATTGGGAGTTCTATTTTGTATGAAAATCAATAATAACAAAAAAAATACATGACTAATATGCAAACATAATCGTTGGGTACACTTATTCTTCTCGATCAAGGTTCACTGTAAATCTTGCGACAACCGATGTACACTGAAGTTCTTGTTTTAGCATAGCGGAACGTTTTTCAGAGGAAAAACAAAAAAATTACTCAATGAAAATGCAGGAAACTAAATCACCGTATTACTGGCTACAATATTGATTGGATAGGTTCCCTTTCAGAGAAATATCTCCCGATAGCCAGTGCTATTACTGTAGATACGTGATGAGATGGGACGCCGTCGCAGTTTCGATTGAACTCAGCTTCGTTGGCGCGTCAAGCGGTTTTAGCGTTTAATTAAAAGTTACCTCAGAGCTCAAGAATATCGCAGCTGCGCAGTGACAGGGTTTGTTTGCCACTGCAGAGCTTATTGCAGCACACCTGGGGGGGGGGGCGTATCAGTCACTTGCGAAGCGAGTGAGCGCTACAGCTACTAAGAGTTGCCTATGCCAACGCTTAGCGGCTATATTTATTTTCAAGTGGAACATGCATTTAATCTCAAATATTTCTTTTATATTTTTGCCTCATTGTTTCTCATAAAATTAAACAAGTACTTCGCATGAACGTCCGGTGAAACGAAGTTGCCTTCACGAGTGATATAACTACGTATGTTTAACAAGGACAGTCCATGGCTAACACATATTAAGACAATAGGTATCGAGTGCAACGACGAGGCTGGCATAAAATATTTAGAAAATTTAACTTTGAAAATAGACTATCTACTCGCAGTGTAAACCGTACAATACGAGCATCATTTAGCAAATAAAATACTCAAGATTATTGATCACGAATAATAATGGAAAGTCACGTTAACAGATGTCATGGTCGTTGGATTATATTTTTTTAAAGGGATCTTAACTCTAAATTAAAAGATTTAATTCAAGAAAATACAGAATATCACTCGTGAATATTGCAAAAATGTAACGATTTGACAGAAATGATTTATTCAAATCATAAATTTCCTGCGTATCTAAATTTGTTCGATTGGCAGCGTTATGACATATCAAATTAATTTTATCAGACAATAAATATTGATCGTATTTAATTACTTTCAATTACAGATGGCCAAGAAAAGTCAAGGTAATCATTATTATGGCAAATTTTATCTTTATAAATTACATATTATATATATATTTTTTTTTCCGAAAAAGGTAAAGGATACATCATGTGAGGACTACAGGACAATTAGTTTGATATCCCACGCAGCTAAAGTTGTTCTCAGGATCATAAACAAAAGGATAGAGAGTAGGGCACAGGATTACTTAGGGGATGATCAGTTTGGGTTGAGGAAGGAAAGAGGTACGCGTGATGCCATTGCAGTAATGAGATTTTTAATCGAGAGGAATATAGAACACAACCAGGAGGTATTTGCCTGTTTCGTAGATTTCGAAAAAGCATTTGATAGAGTGAATTTGGAAAAACTAATGAGTATATTGCAGAAAATAGGAATAGATTGGAGGGAAAGGAGGCTAATCCGCAACCTGTACATGTCTCAGACTGCTCAGGTACGAGTGGGGAACGGGGAGTCCGGTTGGGCAGTGTTAGGAAGGGGTGTAAGGCAGGGTTGCCCATTATCACCGTTGCTGTTCAACCTGTATGTAGAGGAAATGATTAAAGAGGCATGGGAAGAACTGGAGGTAGGAATGAAAGTGGGTGGGGAATTCGTAAAATCAGGTTTGCTGATGACCAAGCTTTAGGTTGTCAGTCAGCCAAGGGGCTGCAAGCATTGCTAAGTGAATTGGAAATTCAGTGCGACAGGTATGGGATAAGAATCAATATTAATAAAACAAAGGTTATGCGATTTTCTAGGAAGAAAAAGGCAACACGGTCAAAGTAGTAAGGACGTAAGAAGAAGAATTGCGCTAGGCAAAGAGGCTTTCACAAGGAGGAGGGAGTTGATGACTGGGACGTTGAGTAAGGATGTTAAGAAAAGACTCGTAAAAACTTTGATATGGAGCGTAGCTATGTACGGGGCGGAAACGTGATCATTGAAGCAGGAGGATAGACGTAGACTGGAGGCTTTTGAAATGTGGGTGTGGAGAAGAATGGAGAAGGTAAAATGGACAGAGAAGAAAACAAACGAGGAAGTACTTGGTATGGTGGGCGAAGAGAGGGGATTGTTGGGAGAAATCCCTTGGAGGCAGGAAAAGTGGATGAAGGGCGTATTGACCGGCAACGGGATGTTGAAGACTGTAATTGAGCGGAGAATGTTAGGCAAACGAGGAAAGGGAAGGCACAGGATAGGGATGTTGGACGGGATGAAGGGAGGAAGAAAGTACTTAGAGATGAAGAGGTACTTGATGTAGAGTAGGATACTAGATTTTTTATTTTGTTAGGAATCACAATACATTTATTTAGTAGTTGTGTCCATCCAAAAACCTACCTTAACCGGTAGATTACCTAATAATAATAATATATATATAAGAAATATTATGATCTACATTTTGACGAAGAAATAATACTACGAGTTTTTTTCGAGGAAAACTATAATGAATAGTATTATCAAAACTGAACAAACGACGAAAAATATTCCATGGATCTTGAAAATTGACTTCCATTTATTTGATCCATTTATTTATTATCTATAATAGATGAATTTTACGGTTACCATATAATGATAAAATGACTTCAATAAGTGCTCTTTCGACATAACGACTCGACAAAATAAATTAGTCAAAATGGACAAGCAATGGAATTAGCGGCCCATTGCATGATTTTTCCGATAGAATGAGGAGAGTGGTAGATAAATCGAGGGTGGTTTCGGGGAGGAAAGCGAGGAAGAGAGGGAGGATCTACGGCTTCCAAGTGCACTTCAGAGAATGCAGCAAAAGGGAGAGAGAGATAGAGAAAGTGGAAAGGGGAAGCCATCAATACCGGTAGCCATTTTGTCTGTCCCATATTTTCGGGAGATAAAAAAATGTCCATTTAAGTAAAGAATGGGCGAATAAGGAAGAGGACAAGGTGACGGGGGTTGGGAAAGAGGATGGAGAGGAAATGGTGGATGAAAATGCCTTCTGGGTCATAAAGCAGCTGCAATACGAGTCGCGGAAGGGACCGAAGACGGGGCGGGGAAGACGGGGAAGGGTGAGAAGAAGGTCGAGAGGGAGATGAAGTGACGCTTCTCAGATGGAAGAGAAAGAATGAGCACAAGAGCTTCATTCCTCCTGCGTACTCCCCTAAACAATACAGAATATTCCCGAGGAAACCCTTGCCTATTGAAATACGAAGCAAACAACTAAATTAATTGCTCTCCGGTGACCCACAGCGCTGTATAATGAAGACTCCACCACTTGGGAGGCTTTATTAAAAATAAGAAAATTATTGCCTTGAGGAGCGGAGCAGATTCTGATGCCCAAATGTAGCATGACCATTATTATTTGATTTTCCATTTGGTCTCATTCACTTTGACGGCAAAAGCATTTGAATAGAAGCCATTAAGAAGTTTTTCTGAAAAATCTTTCTTCACATTTTTCGCTCAGTTCATTAGAAGTAGTATTATCATTAGGTTTCACAAGGTACTAAAACTTGAACATTGATTCAGACGCATTTGACTGTGTGCTTACATTCAACTAAGCAGGGTTAAGGATGGTTTGATTAAATCTTCAGTTTGATTCTCCCTTTTCGATCGCATTTTCTCGGTAAATATTTCTTTTTAATGTTTTAGATGCCTGTCAAAGCGGAAATAATCAGTAAAGTAAATTTCAATAGCTCCATTGTATTTGGCTGCGTTATAATTTTATAGGTATCATAACTCAACCTTTTCTTTATAACACGTTTAGTTCCAACTGTTAGCGTTATTGAATGAAAACTGAGTAAAATGTAAAAAAAATATAAACAATATGACAAGAACTTTTCCTTTAATAATCCATTCACTTAATTTAGCTCAGTAATAAATTCCAATGCCCGCAAAATCGAAATTTCTTCCACGTCCTACTTTGCTTGAGTGAAACTTATAACTAACAACAAAAGTAGCGAAGAATATGAACTTCTAAATGAATTTTTTCAAATCTTTCATCACCTCTTAATTAAAACGTAAATGATGTGAAAGTGACAAAACTTAGCGAAACTACTGCGAAACGGGCGCATTAATTATTCCTTCCTAACTCCACATCTTAGAGCCCGGTGACGAGTTTTGTCTCGAAGGAAAGGAACTGCTCTACTTTCGCGAGTGAGGAACGGGTTAGGTATACCTCTCTCTGCCTTATGAGATAAGACGGATGAAGGAAGAGGAGGGAGCAGGAGGAGGCAGCTTTGCTCGCTGTGCAGGAAGGGGAGGGAGAGAGGTGAGAGGGGACGGGAGGGGAGAGAGGGAAGGGGGCGGATGACTTGTGGACTGGAGCAGCAGACGACGGGGACGTGCATGACAATGGACAGGGGAGGGGACGTAGACGTCCGCGCCGACTCCTGGGACGGATTTCCGGCCCCCTCTCTCTTTTGCCGCACGCCGAAGAATGAGGATGAAAAAATGAAACGAGAAAAAAATGGAAAATTGGAGATGACCTGCTCTCCCGTGCAAATGGCTTCCTTGCTACACACGCTGAGGGGTAAACTGGCCGACAGGGAGAGTCTGTACTTATTCCTTTCTTCTCAGTTTCTCTATCACGTGGAAGGCACGAATCCATTTGGATGGAGGTAGTCCAGTCGACCAGAGAGCAGAGTTTGACGCCGAGGTTATTCGGATTCGGAATATCCTTCGCCCGGTCACATCCAAAACGAGAAAAAACTCAGTGGAACGGGAAGTTCATAGGTTACATGCCACTTATCCAATTTAACTGTAAATATATGTCATTACACGGATTTCGGCGATGCCTTCGACAAGCTACTTATTAAAATATCCGTAAACAAAAACTGGCGGTCGACGGGTTGAGTTAATTAGAGGAAGAAGTAACTTCAGGAGTGCCACAGGGAAGTGTTATAGGTCCCCTCTTCTGGTTGAGATGCATTAAAACATCTAAGCTCCCACGTTAGCAGCAGCCATAGATAACTTAGAAAGGACACAGTGCTACTCTTTTAACGGTTTAAATGAGCTATTGAAGTGGTGTAAATAGAGCGGAATAAAAATAAATATCAGAAAATGTACAGCAATGAAGTTGTAGAATAAAAGGAAAGATACACACGACAAATTATGTATAGATGGAATTAAGTTTAGAATTTCAAAACCGGCCAAACGCATGGGTTCTGCACTGATATGACATATAAGATTCATTCGGACATGACATTGCATGGGGTAAACACGATAAAAGTATATTCAAGTCAGCCTTAAAGACGCTAGGTTTTATAAGACGGATTGTAGGAAAATGTAATGAAAATGCAGGGTAGTTGTGTTACAACGCTAAGTCAGGCCACGTTTGTGATTTGTGGCAATTATTTTGGACACATGAGATAAAATGTTAATTCAGGACTCAGAAAATGTTTCACAGGAAATCCACCAGATTTGTTAACAACTGCTACGAAAAGAGAAAGCGTGTCTAGTTTGTTGGAGGAATTAGGTTGCTGGTCTCTTGCCGACCCCGGTGGTGGCGGAGTACCCTCTACTGCCAACCTCTCGGGTTAAATCCTCTACCTGGGGCTTGAATGTTTGTAATGGTCTTCACTGTAATGTGCGGGGTTAGGTGGCAGAAGGAGCTATAAAGTCTCAATCGCGCTCAAATAAAGTCGTTAAATAAAAAATGAAATGAAATAACGAAGACAGCAGGCAAGGCTTTGACTCAAGAAATGTGCCGGATATCTGAGGATTATCGCGACACTGAGGACAATTATTATGGCACCAAATTATATTGGTAGATTCTACCACTGGGATACAATAAGAGACAGAGCCACAGAGGGATTCAATGACTCATTCTTCCCTCGCACGATACGCGATCATAACAAAATCAAACCTAAGCGTCTAAAAATGGCAACTTAAAGAGGTTTAATGATTCATTCAACCACACCAATTATTACCTAATGTACATTGGTATGCATATGTGATTGTCGTCGAGAGTTTTTTTGTATATTAGCTAACATATATTCCAGTTAATGTATGAACTCACATTTCTGCATGAATGACTGGTGTCCAAACACCCCAATCACACACTACTTGCAGTGGCTAGCGGGTTATTATGCTGTAGGCGATCTCAACGAGGGGCGTAGGTAATCACTACTTTCCAAAGAAATTTCATAATTCATACACATCGTTTATTGGACACGCTGACAGAGAAATAGGTATATAATGAAATTATTGAAATTCTGTGTTACCTGGCCGCTGATAAATGATTGTATGATGAATTATGAAATAAATTAAAGGCCAAAAGTTGATGAAAAAGAGTTTAATAGGGCACTTATTGGTGGAAACTGTTTGTAATCCTAGAATAATTGAAGTCTGGACGGACTGAAAATTTACATAACGTTGATTACCTCGAGAATTGTCGGAATAAATTACGATAGATGAACGAGTAACGAGCTTCTTTTAACATTTACATCCTAAATTTTTTAAAATCTATCCATTTTTGTGGAAACATAAAACAATGAAAAAGCAATGAAAACACATTAAGCTTCATAGAATTGTAATTGCGGTGTCAAAACAGTTGTTCCATCTTGAGCTATGTGTACCATTGTTTAATAAATTAATTAATAATATAAGGCAACCCAGAAATATAGGGTTGTAAATCATTTTTGAAGAGTTTACATAAAAAAGCCGTGGACACCGGCAATATATTGAACAGTACACCAAATACGGAAATTGGTTCCCAGATGCTCCCGCGTTTCGTCGTCGGATATTAAATTTCTTTAGAGGAGCCATTCTTAATCCGGACAGCTCTCAGGGAACCTTCGTGAATACATTATTCCACTGAAACATATTAGACCACTACATTTCCATTTCACGGTAAAGAAATCAAACACGCGGTCTATTCAATCCAGCAAACCGTCTTCGTTTCCTTCCCTAAACTCGGATTGGGCGGAGGGAGCGGAGAAAAATAGGAGAATGTCGCCGAGAATAATTAAAAGCGCCGCCATTAGTCACACGGCTCGACGAAATTGTTCTCCGCAATGTTTGAGCGCTATGTTCATGGGAAGGGAGGGAGTTACGGACTTAATTTGCATCGATCGAACACAGAACATAAAAAGGCGCACCGCCCATTTTCTCGCGTTGGCAGTGATTTTTACCACGTGAAACGATGACAACCACAACAAATAATTCGGTCGGACAAATTTATGGGAGAAAGCTCATTTTCTAAGTCGATAAGCAAAAGTTTACCTAACAGATTTGCATCTTGGAATGTTTGCAAAGAAGTTAATTGACCATGAAGTCTTGCACGAAAATGATAAACAATATAATTTTACTGACAGTAAACCTTTTTATTCACGACAATATTCAGTATGACAGCGAAAAAGGTAATTGTTATCCATCCAGACATGATCGAAATACATGTACACCACAGTGAATTGGCTGCCTATCTTAACTTTCTACAATTTATTCAAATGTACAAATGAAGTCGTCTAATGTCAGAGAAGGGCTAGGAATGAACGAAAAACAAGGCGTTCGTGACGAATCCGTTAGATTTTTGTCCCCATAACGGCTTAATAATTTAGTGGACCAATATTTGGAGACCTGACCTTAAACGGAGAACCCAATTATGTAAAGGGAATAAACTTACGCAGGAAATAAATGAGTATAAAAATAAAATGGGATATCAGGAAATAGACGAGCAGAGCTGCGCACCTGGTTCTTTGACTAATTAACATTCAAACACTTCACATTACCACAAGTGGCCACTTCGACCGACCGGCATCTCAGACGGGAGTGCCCTTCTCCTCGGTGCTTCCGCGAAGCAAAACTGACATACGAAACTGAAATGCAGGCCTATCCCCGGCACTGCACTTGTATCGGGTAAACACAACACCATATGAAGTTTCGTTTGCAACTCACCTTACTGGTCGCACGCGAAAATTGTATGTGTTTAGACCTTTCTATATGATAACCTATTGAAAGTTTCTATCTCCTATCAATTGCACTTCAAAGGTTGAATTTTAACGATTCTAAATAAAACAGTGAGCATATTCAGGGGCTTCATGAAATAAAGAGTTCGGGTAAAATTTAAAACCATGAATTAATATAACGTTATTTCTTCCAAGCATTTTAGAGAAGAAAAGGAAGATGAAGAAAATTTAATTTTAATACGATCTTGAGACGTTTTTCAAACATCTATATATTTACGCCAAATCTGGAACTTGAAATAGTTCGTTTCAATTCTCCAATGAGATGGTCTTTCTGCCGAGGTACAAGGAGTTTAAAAAAACTTCCATCAAAATGCAAAGGACTTCAGAATACAATGGAAATAAATACTTAAAAAACAACTTCTGGCCGTGATTACACATCCCGGTTTTTTTAGCATTTGCTAAACAATGCAGAGAAATGGGAGGGCATTAAAAAACGGAAATGAAAGTTGCTATCCTAAAAATACATTCCCTTACTATTAATTCGAATCATTTTCAGACATCAGTCCTTTTGGTGTGAAAGCGCAAAATTAACTTTGCATTTCAAATTACGATCCATGAACCACAAAGTAACATACAGGCATTTTTCCTTTTTAAGCGGAGTGCTGGGATATGGGGAAAGACCAGGGATGTACACTCCCCAGGGAAAAAGTCACCATGGCATAAAGAAATGTAATCACGGCTCAAAATCACCAAAGAAACGACCTCTCACCTCTCAAGCAGAAACAGAAACGATGATAAAAACCAAAGGCTCTCTAGGTATATATCGGATTGTCATGCATTTTTAAGCCAAAATTTTGGAAATTTTGAGACATAGGAAGGAAGTTAAAAGCATTTCTTGAAAACATTTTCAAATCAACACAGTACAGCATGAATGACAGGATGTATTACGGCACATGCGCTGCGATTTTTACAACGGTCGCGAGAGGAATGGGAAACGAAAAGAACGGAAGAAAAGAAGAGGAAGAGGCGGAAATGGAAGGGGATGGGGGGAGGGGAGAGATAAGTAGGGAAGGGTGAAGGGCAGAGGGGAGGCTGATAATAGGATGGGGGGCGGGAGAGACGCGATGGCTGACACAGACAAACGACTTCATTCGGGCAAAACTGAGGCCACACCAGGTAGGGTATCCCCTTACATTTGACACCGGAGAGAGAAGGGAAGGGGTCGCGGGGAGCATCGGCCTAGGGGGAAACCAATGGAGACTGATCGGGGGTGTCGAATGGGAAAGGGGTATCGGAGGAAGGCGGGCGGGGGTCGAGGCCAAATGGGGGAGAGTCTGTGGAGCGGGGGGGAGGAGGGTTGTGTTTGCGACTGCTGCTGCGGGTGGGGGGGAGCGGGATGGATTGCGGTGACACCCCCGCACCCTCCCTCCCTCCCACACCTAACCCTTCGGGGTGGCGTTGGGGGCGAAGAAGGGGGTGGTTGGTGGGATGGGGGCGAGGAGTGGTCAAAGAGAAGGAGGGGCATGGTCAATGAAAACAGTTTAATCAAAAGGGATGTGGATTTCGGAGCCTGGATGTCGCGGGCAAGTGCCCTATCCAGGCGACGGACGAAATTCAAAGCCGTCAAAGCACGCACTTCAAATGTTCGATCAATACTCAATGGAAAAGGAGCCTCAACGCCCCAACTAAAAAAAGACAACGATTGGATTGCAAGACAGTTGACCGTCAGGCGTGCATAGCGAAATTCAGGACTTAGACACTTCCTCTCGTCCATTCCAACGTTTGTAATTTCCTACCTGGTTATATCGCCCATTTCACTTAATCAGAATCAGAATTGTCATATTTAACAAATAGCCATTCGGCATGTTTTCTAATTCTGGTCAAGTAGGATTAAAGGGTAAGATATTAAAGGTTTCATTAGAATTCGCATAATCACCGTGCAAATTTACGCTGATTGAAAGTATAGGTTTCTCTATGGAACATCAAAATAGATGTAATTATTTTGTTGTAACTCAAGCAATTTTTATTGCTGACTTATGTCGACGTGTATTTATTTTTATGTTAAGTGCTAAATACTAAAATTTAATGCTTTCGTTCGTGTGAACAAATTAACGGTCTGGTTCAGTTACAATTGAAGATCGTATCGGAAAAGTACACTGCTTTTACACTTTATTTCCCTTTAAAACTGAACATAATTCAGAGCTCCTAGGTTTAACCTGAACTTTGTACAAAATTTAGTGACCCTTGGGAAAGCGAATGACACCATAAAAGAGCCAGGATCCAAGAATTATTGCAGCATTTCATTCCGTCACTCCAGAACTGAGAACGCTGAGAACAAAGGGGTGACTATAGGATTCGAGAAAAATTTATCGGCTTTTATTTTTTTCACTCCACAATTCCCCGACGACTTTCAAGTATTTAGTGCTGTTCGTGGAGACGGAGTGAGGCATGAGGGATGGACGGACGGGGAGGGAGAAAGAGATATTTGCGTGAGGGAGCGGGCAAACTGAAAAACCCGATTAACCCCAATGAGAGATGATATATATGATATATAAATAAATAAATAAATATTCACATGGAAATAGAGATGAGGAAAAGGGATAGGGACACACATAAAAGACGAATACGGAGAGGTGATTAAGTATATATATATGTATATCCACGTAAAAACTGAAACTTTTATGGAATACTTCCCAGCAATGCATCATTTCTCTCTGATAAAATTGGATTAAGAGGACGACAGCTGGGGGAATTAAGCGACCGCTTTACGCTGCCGACACACCTACGTCATTCCCAAACCCTCCCGCAATTGCGACGTTTACAGAAGAAAGAAGCTAAAGACTCGACGGCGGCGCCTAATTCGATGAAGCGACTCCGACGCCCGTTTTGCGATATTTGGCAAAAACAACCAAGCCAAGGCAACAAAGGGGGAGAGAGAACGTTTCCCTCTCCGTCTGAGGATGGACGACGGATGTGAACGGAGGCGTCACCTCAATGATATTGGCCAGGGTGCCATCGGCAACGATACAGTACTGCGCCTTTCTATTTTACGGTCGCATCCACTCTCTTCACTTTGGCAGTGGCGTGGTAGCTGACATTGCTCCCTTCATTCAATCAGTATTTTTCTTCCTAGGCAATTTTTTAAAGCATTATTTTTACAAATGTGAACGCATTCGAGAAGTTGGCAAACCAAAACTATAAATATCGACTCAATAGTTGGTTTCTTATATGAGGGCAGAGCTCACATCGTGCTAAGCACTATGCCTTATGGAATTAATAAGGGACGTTATTTATAAGGAGGCTCAGTTTCCTGGTTATTTCTCAGAAAGATCTATTACCCGAATAATTATACAGCTTTTGCGCATTTGGAATTGTTATAATGCGCCATTCGGGGTTTGAATTCGGGGTCCTCCGGTCATAAGTCGTAAGCTGCACGCACTGGGTTACCACTCCTCCGCTCTATACAGAATATCGAATGAAACATTTTTTCCGCGCAACTTGTGTAGAAAGTGAGCATTCGCCTGAAACGAATGATTTGTATTTGCAGCACTTGTGAGTTACCAGCGTTTTCCTGGTCATCCATGACTATTCAAAACCCAGAAAGCTGCAGTGCAACATGAAAACATTTGAAAATAAAGATTACACGTCCCGTCAATTTAAATCACTTGAACTTTGTGTTCAACGTGTTTAAATAATTTAAGCCTTTCAAATCCAATTCGAAAATATTCTAAACCGAACTGAAGCGGAAGCATTATTCAAAAAGCAATAAATTCCCTTTTTGCATGCTGCAACAAATACGACTTGGATCGTCATAAAGCACAACAAAATAACCCTAGGACAAATACAACAACTTGATTCGAGGCGAGCGAATATTCGACGTTTACCATAGACATTTCAATCGTCATTAAAAGGTGCCCTGGAATTATACATTTCCAGAGTGCTGCAATAATGAAATTGCAAGCAGGAAAAGGTAAATAGAATCCGGCAAACGAAGTCTATCTTGGCGATTAGGTTGACGGGTTTGAAAACTAAATCCTATAGAGGACGTACAGGGACTAACTTCCAACACAAACGGCAGGTCCTTCGTAAATAAGGTTTAGAGGGGCGTAGCAGATAAGTGCCACTCGATTTCGCGGGGTTCCAAAAAAAAGGGAAAAGGCTGGAATAAGCCGGGCGGGGACGAGTGGTTGTGGGCGAGTGGAAAAGAGTGTCGCCCGTGGACCGAACAATGGCGCGTGTCCAGCAGAACCGGGGGAAGGAAGGGAGGAGAGTGGGAGAATGGCACCGGTACACGAACTGGGGACGGGGAGGGGGGGGGAGGAGGAGAGGGAGGGAAAGTCGCTGGAGCCGGAAGGGGATGGACACGCTGCTGGAATGGGAAAGAGAGGGGATGAAGGTGAACGGGGAGGGACGGAGGTGCACGGGGGAAAGAGATGCCCTCGCCCCGAGTTGTTTTATGATGCGAGACCAATTTAAACCCCGAGGGAGGAGACACGGGAGGATGCTATATAGAGTGTGTGTATGGAGGGGGGGTCACCGAATGGTATTGCGTCTCGTATTTAGACGTGTAAGAGCCCTGTGGGCGTGGAAGTGTATGTATGTATGTATACGTGCGTGTGTGTGTTGGAGAGGAAGGGACGATGGTTCTGCACGGGTGGGCGGGATGGTGGAAGGTGCCGTATTTGAGGAAGGGCCTTGTGCCACGGTCCGGCTCGGAGGACGACGTATGGCAGTGGCTGCACGGGGCGGGGATTCAGGCGGGGCGGGGGGAGAGACAGGGGCGAGGGGAGCGGGGGATTCCGGTGTTTGAAGTGGCGAAGGTTGCCCACGCGGCCCCTCCGCTCTACTCCGCCAATCCAGGGGATTGGATTCGATAATCACGATGGAATGGATGGAAGCGCACGACGCGACGCCTGGTTTCCCCCGATGTGGGCCTGATTTCGAGTCCTAAAACTCGATGATCACCTGATTACCCAAATGACACATTACGAGGATTATTTGATTGCGTGATTATTGGATTTACGGCGCAACAATAATGGCGTAATTATCGTCGGTACACATTTCATTTTTTCAGATTTTTAATTAAGATGAAACATCCAAGGAAAGTTCAATTATAAATAAATTTACTAATTAAAAACCTAAGTACTTCAACAAAATCTACGTTTTCCATAAAAGAATGATTTGAAGATGTTTCAGTCAATGCCGACTGTTGTTCACGTTTATAAGCTTGGCGTCGTCAGATCTTACTGTAAGGTGGAAGAAGGGACTACAAAGTCTCAATTTCGCCCCAATAGAGTCGAGAAATAAATTCATAAAAATCAGAAACTTTCAAAAAGATGAACGCTCTGATATTCAAGGATGCTTTAACCCGTGGAACAGATTATAACTACTTGGGCATGTTGTTTATTTACCATTATTTATTTATAGCTACGAGTCCTCACATTATGTACTGTTCTTCTATTTAAATTACGTGAGAAAATCACCCCACTTCGCTAAGAGCCAAATTCCTGGGTCGTCTGATTCGCCTTCTGCTCTGTATACTCTTATTCAGACACTTTGTGGCTTACGGACTCGTTCGTTCTGCTATTTGCTAAAAATGCAATGGCAAATTCTCATCTATTTCTGTACATTAAGGGTCGTCTGACTCTGATTTTCGCCTTATATGCGAGATTATAACATGCTATTCCTCATTAACTGAAAAAATGATAGAATGCCAGGCAAAGGTTTCTACCATTGAACGGAAATGAGCATGGTCTTCCCGGAGGAAAAAATTTTGGTTTCCCAGATTTTCAATAAAAGTTCCCACGTGAATTATTTAATTAATGCTGAAATCCCACCCTTGAATCATTACTTTATAAATGAACGAGAATTGAGGTAGAGACCAGTGAGAAAAGAACAAACTTTTAAAAATCAGACGCGCCAACAGACACGATAGGCAAATACTTTCTGAAAATTTCTGCTAATGTTGAGTCATATCTTTGGTGCTCGTCTTCAGGCAAAATATCTTGCTTGCGCATCTTAGATTGCATGTTTGCTTATTTATTAAACACCTTTTGAGCAGAGATTTCAATTTTAAGGAGCGAGAAAATATTCGTCGATAGAGAAAAGGTCCGTCGTTTGGAAGGCAAGTCAAACAGTATACAGCATTCATTTCGGATAGAATTAACAAAGAGATGGATTTTCGGCAGCCCTTGACAAGCCAACTCGTACAGTACATTTGAGAAAACAATGACGAAGAGACAACCATTCGTGTTAGCACATCCCTTGTTCAGCCGTAATACATAGGTCATACATTGGCCATATCATTACCCCATCGGAGTCAGTTTTAAACACGTCAATAATTTGATATATTCGTGTCCCAAACTTAGCGTACCCTGTTCTATTCTATGGTTCTATGGTTCAGTTAATAGTGCTAGGAAAGTTTACCAAATCTTTATTAATTAAACGAAAACAGAAATGGGTCAGAAATTTCATGGAAGGTCGAACACAAAGGGTCAAATTAGGAAGTGTATTCTGAAAAAACAAGGGTAACATCGGGAGTCCCACAAGGAAGCGTACTCGGCCCGCTCTTGTTTTTAATATACTTATATAAATGATCTCCCAATAAATATTAATTCTCAGATAAGACTTTTTGCAGACGACTGTATTATCTACAGGAAAGTCGAAAATGACAGAGACCGTGACAAACTTCAAAGGGACATTAATAAAATGGCAGATTGGGTGACAAAAAATGGGATGGATATTAATGTTAGCAAATGCAAATCCATCACTTTTAGCAATAAGGTAAATGGAAACAATAGGGAATATAAATTCTCAGAAAATGTCATTCCTAGAAGTGATACTTGCAAATATTTGGGTGTATATTTAACTAAGGACTTAGGGTGGGGGCTAAATGTGGAGTACATCTATAAGAAAGCTTTCAAAACTCTTCATTGGGTGATGAGAAACCTCAAAGGGAGCGTTAGAGCAACCAAGGAGAAGGCTTATCAGACCCTAGTAAGACCAATTTTAGAGTACGCTTCTCTTGTATGGGACCCCCATGAAGAAGGTCATATTAAAAAACTGGAAAAGGTGCAAAGAAAGGCTGCCCGATATGTACTGGGGAAGTATAGGAGGATGGAGAGTGTGTCTGACATGCTAGAAACGCTGGGCTGGGAACCTCTAGAAACTAGAAGGAAAGTAAGCAGACTTTGTGGAATGTTCCGAATTCTGAAGGGGGAGAAAGCTTGGGCAGATCTTAGGAAAGAGGCGGGGAACCCAAATTTTATAGGCAGAAATGATCACAAATTTAAGGTAAAATGCCGGGCACAGAGAACAAACAAAAGAAAAATTTCTTTTCTAAATAGAACAATTGTTGAGTGGAACACCTTACCTGCAAAAATATTCGAGCCCTTTCCTAACAGAGTGCATACTTTTAAGAATAGATGTATAATTTGATAAGTAATAATTTGATTGATGTGCGGTGTATTGTATTATATGTAATAGCTTAATTTTTTTTAATTTATCTTTTTTTTCTTGCAGATTAATGGTTGTAAATGGGATGAGGATTCACTTGTTTTGTTAAGGAGATTTGTGTTTTGAAGTCTGGTTTTATTTATTATCTTTTGCGATTATTTGGGACTTGTGTGCCACCTGACAATGTCAATCAGCACATGTGTATTTTTAATAATAAAATAATAATAATAATAATAAACAGTAATATATAAATCGTAGTTTTCTAGAATTGGGAGATTTGTTTTTTTTGCTAAAATAACTTCTTATTGTTACGTGTCCGCGCTTAAACGAAAGCAATATCCTTGAAGTTGATTTACTGTAGACCAGGACTGTACCTGATGCATCGTATAGGGAAACTAGATCAGGCTAAACTTGATAAAAATCAATCTACTAATCAAGGAAGAATAATTATTGTTGATGCATAAGAAAACTTTCTTTACAACCATTTTAAAATCAATGTGTAAGATTTAAAAATGGAGTCTCACGTACGAGACGATCTATCCTACCAAACGAACCGCTGAGCGATCAACCGTAGTCTCTCAATTGATGTTTGCAAATATATTATTAGCCCAAAGATTAATTCCTAAAATATCCCAATACTTACATAAAAGTAGGTGAGAAAATTGACTTTCTCTTGACAAGCATAGAAAACTTCCCTAAACCCTCCGTTGCAACATTTATTTTATCGAAAACGGCAATTTTATCGAAAGCATATTCATTCCTCTAGCTCGAATATTAAAATATTTTCAAAGAACTATATTATTTTTACTCAAAGGACAGTTCAAATTTTCCCTGAATCTTATACTAATTCTTAAGTCAATTTTCTTAAATCTATAGTTATTTCATAAATTATCTATAAGTGACTCGCGGAATAGCACTTCGGTTCCTCAGAAGACAACGGGTAAGTTAAGGACTCTGCAGATGATTAACAAACAGAGGATGAAAGGAAAAATGAAAAGATTCAATGAAAAATGACTTTATCCTTGGAGTGAAGATTCTTGGGATGATTCTATATGCTAGGACATATATGCCCTATAAATTATCCACGCGAAATCGATTTATTCTTCGGTTAGCAATCCGTTGATCGATTTTAGACGCCTCAATTCATTCAATCAGTCAGCTAGTCCCCTCATCCCCGCATTTTATCTACACGCCACATAATCATCTCCTTTATTCATTGAAATTAATAGAGTATAGAAAAGAGGAATTCAAAATAAGGCAAATTTTCCGCTCAGTAAAGCAATTTTATTTTGGATTGCATTATCATTATATGCATATTGTATAATTAAAATGAATGCTATTTCTGATAAATGTAAAAGGATCTAAGTGATTAATTTATCTTGATTTCGAGCGTATTTATTACTGAGTGAAACAAAATTTCATACTACTCTTATGGTCATAAAAGTTTTTAGTGAAAATAATGCAAAAAATATCAAAAAAGTATTACTCTTGAAAGCAAGTAAATCTGCCGAATATGTGAAAAGGAAGTTTTAAATACACGTAATCGACAGCTAAGATTGCCTTGAATTGAATGTAATTCGTAGGAAAAATATTGACAAGTCATCCACGGAGTAATACTTGTCATAGTTGGTTGACATTCCTTTTAGCAAAAGAATCTCCTCGAGACATAACAGTAATAATAATAATAGTAATATAAGATAATTCAGATAGTAGATTAATCAATTAACTTGAATGTTGGTCGCTAGTATTAGTTTTCGAGATTTTACAATGCGTGTTCATGTTCCGCAATAAAACTTGCGGAAAATCGTAGAAACGCCATATATACTTTTCAGATCATTCAAAATAAATTTTAGTTGTTAATTAATAAATTCTATTGTAAAAACAGTTTACAACAACTGTTTTACAATGTACATTACCTAAACAAAGATTTCAACATTTTCCGCCTAAACTTTGATTTATGAACCATGTGAAATTCCGAAAGATTGTGGGATATGCCGCGACAGCAACTCTTACTCGAGTCATCCGCAATATGTGTATTACAATGCAACAATTTTAAAGTGTAAAAACCATTCACCTTGACCGGGATTCGAACTCGAATCATGGTTTTTATCAGAATAGTAAGAGAAACATCAATCCTTTAAAATAATGAAATTAGAGGGTATTTCAATATTAGCACCATCTTGCTCAATTTGAATCAGCATAATAAACAGTATAAAAATGTCGGTTAAACGGTAAGAATAACCCCTTGAGTGTTGATGGGGTTGCGGTGACATATGCCGTAAACTCGACATTGTCTCCTGAAAAACTGAGGGTATGGAATTACAACCTTTAAGGGATTAGAGTTAAAGCTTTGAGCAGGGACAATGCGAAGCAGTCGGGGACAAAGGAAGAGGAGGAGGAGTGGGGGGATTGAAATGAACCCCTCCCAAAGGGGGTGCAGAGGGAAGGCTAGACGAACTTCTCCTCCGTGAATTTCCCGAAATTCAACTTCCCTCCAAGATTCCACAGAAAGAGAAAGAAGACCTTCAAGATACCGCAGCCCTCACTCTCTCATCCCTCTCTCGAATCACCTGACCCCTTTACGAGAGGAATTAAAGAGAAAACAGTGCCCCCGCCCGCATTTCACCCCTTTGGATCCTGAGGGGGCGGCGAGGTCCTTTGATCGTCGTCGCAACTTTTTAGGGGCGGGGAGAAGGGTGGCAAAGGGTAAAAAGGGAGGGAAGCCCTCATGGGTATGTACACCACCTGCTTAAAAGGGCACTCCCCGGGTCAACTTACCCGCCCCCATTCTGCCGCCCTCTCTCCACCCCACCTCCCGGTATTCTTCCGCACAACCCTGACGGAGAGGACGCGCCTGGCCCTCCCTCCCTCCACCAACACCCCTCCTTCCCGACGACAGCCTACCGGCCTCCTCCATGGCTAAACACTCGGCCACTAATACTTAAAAAATACCCTAAGTTCCAGTGTACTCTGCTCGTACTAATAAAGGAACCACTTTGCTTCTCAGGGATGAAACCGAATGGGGAATGTTTTGCGGTGAAGCCAAGAATTGATTTCTCTGCAACAAGCATTTAAGTAGAGTTACTCTCTTTGCCTCTCTCTCTCTCTCACACACACACTCCGTTCTTTTAAGAACCCGACGAATTCCAATTTTACATTGTGTTAAAACAGCAACGGGGCAACGAGTTTTAAAATCCGATAACTCTCGTCGTCTTTATCTTCTCACATTAAGTATTAAAAGATACAGTTCAGGTTACTCAGTGCACGTGAGATGAATTAATTGAGCTGAAAAAAGAATCCAATCCTCCGAATTACGCCAGCATCAACATTAAATAAAGTAGGGAAACTAACAAAAGAGTGATTTCTTTATAGTGCTTACACTTCATGAATCCTAAAATTTGAAAGAAATCAAGAGTAGGCTCCCCTCTTGACAGTCAGATCTCTTAGCGGAATACGAAAAATTATGAGTTGATTGCGTGAAACCAATTCAATTCTTTTACTAACCTCAAGACGAGTGGCGAAGAAAGTTCTACCCTCTAAGGTGACTTTCTTTTGGAGCTGGAGTTTAACACAGCGACTACTGTTAACCTGAATCAAGGCCAAAATGAGTATTTGTATGATAAAGTGGCTGTATTAAAGTTACCAGCCTTGTTTACCAACCAGCAAAGCTATTTATGCCTTCAAACTGGAGAGAGAGTTTACGAATTGCGTCGAGTTAGGTGGACACCCATAACTCTCCAAGCGGATGGAAATATGGCACGAGGGGAGGGATATTGCCACAGTGCTAACTTTAATGGCCACATCACGGGACGGGGATCATACGTGAGAGTTACCGTGCTTGACACCGTTTAAGTTGAAACAGAACAATTTTCCGCAGCAAGTTACCTCGAAGAGGGTCTAAAGGACATTTGTCAGTGTTATAGTTAAGCAGACGCAAGTAGCGTTTTAACGTTAAGGGCAACCTTTCGGTTATGGTATGTTAGAAGGGGACTGCGATTTGAAAGGCGCCTCGAACTTGAATTTGATCAGATATTTGTCCTAAATCCTATTTAAAAAATAAAGATTTACATTTTTTATTAAAATTTTGCTGTTTCATTAAAAAAAATTCTAACCATGTTCCCCGAGCTTTGGAGAAATTTAATTATATATGTCTCATCATTGGAAATTCCAGATCCCCAATTTCTAATCACAGATATTTTTTTAACCATTGACGGTTTTGTTAAATGTAGATTTTCGTAAGCATTTGTTCGAATAATTAAAAAAATAAGTTGAAAATTCTAAGAATAACAATTTGTTTTTTTTATTTTTCAATGAAGATATGAAATATCCAAAACTTGAAATACCCGAGAAGGAAATTAAAAAAATGCTGGCCCAAACATCATTCTTCTGATCTAAAATCGTACTCATGAGAATTCGGGTTGCTTAAAGTGTTCTTATCCGGCGATTCTTTTATTTCTGACAAGTTCATGTGACTATTTACTCACCAACTCCTTAAGAGGCTCTTACGAGTACGCAGGAGAATTTGATGCCATTCTTACCTGAAAAAAGACATAAAAATGAAATTAACATTAAGTATTTAGTAAGTAAATTAACACAGGCATAATAATGGCTGAACACTGCAACGTGGGTTACTCTAATATAGAATTCAATTGTATTTGGACAAGTTATAATTTCAAACGAGGAAAAGAATGGAAACAAAGAAAAAAGTTTCTTCTTAGCTTATTTGGCCAGAGAGACTTAATAATCCTCCAAAATACCAATCTCATAGCCACCAAGAAGACAGAGTGCGAAGGCCATTCGATATCGTTGTTAATCTCGAAACAGTCATAATTTTCCAGATTAAACTTGAACAATTTCGGCAATTTCACCATGATACGGGATAGGGTAAGGAATAAGGACTCATTCTCTGACAGAGGACAGTAATCAAATCTTTAAATAAAAGATTCATTAAAATTCACAGGAACGCGAACTACTCATCAGTCCTTGCTCTATAAAAGTAGGTATGCGTTTGGGGAAGCGAGTTTACCCAATGTAAGCCACAGGTATATGAGCACAACAGTACTGTTTATGACCTTCTAATCCATCCATCGCATATAGTATTTGAAAGTGAAAGGGACGAATGTGAAGAATAACCGCTGGAAGAATCCACGCAGGTCTTCCGTAAGACACAGCAATCCAATAACGATGGACTTTCCCAAAAGGACTTCAAAGGCTACTCTAAGGATTGTATACTCCAACATTATATTCGCTGAGCCATGATTTTTCACTATTTATGATGGAGAGTTCTATATTACTGTATCAAACATGCCCTCCCTAATCTGACACATCAGTAAGTCACTCTCAAAAGAGATATATTTCGGTTGTTTTGGAAAGAAACTAACGGGGTGGTGCACCTACTCTAACTCTATTTCATCTCGTATATACTTCTCGCGTGTCATTTAAAAGCTGCAAATCATCTACTGAAGCATAAAGATCGGTGCTAAGCGAGAGGACTTAAATGTGTTGTTCTATGAACCCATTAGGTACTCCACATGAAGGCATTTAGCTTGCTACGCTATGCTCCGTTCACGGTTTATTGGAGCAAGGATTAGCGCAAATTGATGCTCGACACTATCCCCGTTTTAAGTTTCATCTTATGAAATTAAGGCATTGGAATAATATAAAAACAGAACCATCCAGTTACACAAATTCCGACCCGGCATGAAAAATTTTCCTTTATCACACAGGGGAATGCAGACGTTATTTCCCGCAAATTATTAATTTTTTTATTAGCGCAAGAAACAGGGGAAGACAACAATGCATCAGGGGGAGATCAACCTACTCAAGCGGATACGAACCTTCAGATTAGCCAATTGAGGAATCCTAACCCTGCCGCCCTCGGCAGCTGCTTACTGATAATTTCCGGGGAAAATCTAATACAATTTTGTAAATATATCACATTCCAGCGATTTATAATAACAAAAACCGACGTGTTCGATGAATCCGGTGCTTTTGAACGCTATCTTGGTGAAATCCATAGTTATTTGTGGAGTTCGAAAGCAATTCCAACCCTATTGCGCCCATTCCCGAACCCTCAAGTAATTCTGGGGAGCTGCGTTCTTCATTTAGTGTGGGGGAGAATTGGAGTAGAGTGGATAGAGAGAAAGGCAAAATGAGCCAACCGACCGACTTTCCCTGTCCCTGTAGCTTCCGCGCGCCACGGGATGAGGAGCTGTGGACGGAATATAATGACGTGGGAGCGTGCGAGGAAGTTAGCGCTGGTGCTGGGAGGAGGGAGATGGAAGTCACTTCGGAAAGAAATGCTTCAAAGGGACGGACGATGGGAGGAGGGAATAGAGAAGAGGGAGAAAGAGCGAGATGGAGGAAGAGGAGGAGAGAGAGAGAGGAAGTAAGCGAGGGACGTTTGGGGAATCGGGAATGAGGGCGCGGGACGTGAGGATACTCTGCGCGGGAAAGAGAGGCCGGGGTAGGGTTGGGTTGGATGGGAGGGGCGGCTAGGGGGGGGGAGGGGAGAGGAGGAGGACCGGAGGTGGAGGAAGAGGGAGGGAGGGAGGGGGGGGTCCGGCACGGGTGCCCTGCACGCTGGGCGGAATTCCGTGAATGAGTCTCTCTGCTTGTTTGTTTCCGTTGCGGTGGAATTCGACGAATGCAACGGGGGAAGACGACGTACCGGAATTTCAAGTACCCCCTCCCACCTCACCCCCTCCCAAACGGGTCGGGTGATTACTCGAGCAGCCGAAAACGAACTAATTTGAGGGCTAAAAAGAATGTAAAATGAAAACTCGAAGTAGCACTTTCTTTCGCTGTCTCGTATATTTAGAAGAGGAGCAATACTAAAATATTTCTTCGAACTGTATTTAAAATATTTGAATCTCAGGATCCTTTTCTGAGTAAAATCTTTCACAAAACGTTCAGGTGCCCTTCTTCAAAATTAAAAATATGCAGGATGCGAATCAGATTGTCGGAAGGGATTGAAAACTAGAAATTATATTTTGATCGGTGGATTCGTTGCTTTTTAAGACACTGCGGTACTATAGTGGTTTCAAAACATTTTTCTAAATCAGTATCTAATATAAATTGGTCGTTTGTGTGTAAGAACATGTAAGATGAAGGCTGCCAATCATAACGTAAAGATGACAGGAATAACGCCAATGAAGACAGAAAAATGAGAGAATGAAAATATTTCAACTCTTGGATTTTGAAGAGTTAAAAAACAGTTAAAATTTAAAAAGAACCTAAGTCAGAAACATTAGAATAGGAATATATAAATGAGCATCTTTAACCTGTAATATGCATAGTTAAATTTAATAAATTGCCATTTGGACCATTCAAGTCTTAAAAATAAAAAAAGTGGAATTTTTAAAATTATATTCTATTCTAATTATATTTTATTCTATATTCTATGTAAAAACAGCGTAATTGGGTAAAGTGCACATTTTTGGCAATGAGAACAGTAATGGTATAACTATAAACTATGTCTACAACTTAAAAACAGAAGCAAAAAATTAGTGCTTAGTTCACCTTTCAGAAAAAGAATGAACCAAAAATCCTAATATACGTGTACCTTTCATAGACTATCAGATCCCTTTAGCAAAAGGGTTCGTGCTTTGGTTGAGGAATGCATTCCACTTGTATTACAGTGATTGGTAGTGACTTTGACCTTAGAGGTAATGAATGGTGTGGTAATGGTATTAAAACATCCTTCTCGGAACCAATATTCCTATATAATATAATTAAAGGTTACTTTTACATTTAAATCGCATGTAGGGAAACAGGCGTACCCATCACGAAATCAATACATAATAGACATCTTTCTTACAAAACACCCCGTGACGTTATTGCTTATGGGGAAACTGCTGAGAAGGGAATGATGTCAATGAACAATAACAAAGAAATGTGAAATGGAATGACTATGAAAATGGACGTAAAATGCAACAGCGGAAGCCACGAAAAGAAAGGATTTTAAGAATATTAAGTATTTTGCGAGCTGTTGATGAAAACAACTTAATTAAAGTACTACCCCATACCTCAAAAATCAGCTTCCTCCCCACATTCCAAATAATCTTTCCATTAAGGTCGTTATCTATTGCCTTACACCATCGAACAGAATAAAGGGTTTGTGGATCGATATAAATAAAGAAAAAAACAAAAGGGTGTGTGACCAATGAAATGAGTCTGTCGAATTGTTGTGTTGCAGTCTACCAATCATCGCATTGAAATACAGATGGCAACATACATGTAACTACGTACAAATAGCTCTTTATCATTAGTGAGAAACTGCAATAAAAAACACCAGAATTCATGTGACTATTAGTACAAATTATCTTCACCGAAACAATCCTACACAAAAACAACGAAAGGTAAACTGTCTATGCTGATGAATTTTATTGTCAACCATCCAATGAAAAATACAATGGCTACCCACCTGAGTCGTCAATTAGAATCTGATAAAAGAAAGATTGAATCTTCTTTCAATCCTGTGAGCAATACATGAAGTATCAAAACCCACAATCGAATATGTGCCGAAACTTTGAGGGGAAAACCAAGATCATTGAGGCGTTAGGAGAGAACATTGGACCACGCGGGAGGAGGTAAAGAGGGGGGAGGGATGTGTACACGCTGTTGAATTCAGAGATCGAGCAAAGAGAGGAGGGAGAGGGGGTGGGGGGGATTTAAAGGAGAGGAATGGAGGTCTCCCAAAGACCCATAAAGACGTGAAAAGATGATGTGAACAACGAAAATGGAAAGGGGAGGCAGGGAAGTGAAGTGGGAGGAGTGGGGAGAAGGGGGCAAAAGGAGTCGGGACGCAGGAGGAGCAGCAATATGGGACGTGGGGAAATATGGATAATGGCACGGCCTCCGTTGATGAATTATTCAGAGCAATAAAAGGAGCAGGAGATTGCTCGATGGGAGCACAAGCATAACTCAGGTGAGACGTGGAAGCTCGCGAAAAAATCCATTGTGTTTTTAAACGTCCCATTCGACAATTCCGTATTCTCCGCGCTGAGCGAGAACGGGGTTGAGGGAGCAAGCATTTATTTTTGGGTAACGCAGTTTTCGAGATCCACCGTAACGGAATACCCCCGTCAAATTTTTATTTCGCATTACATTTCGAGTGATTGCGTGCGAAAAAACACCCTTTTCGTATTCTCGGTTTTGCCACCATCCCGCGGTTGAAGTTGTTTTGATCAAAGCACGTTAACCGCGGAATGAGAGATCGTCAAAAGGGATTCATTTCCATGAGGAGGAGATTTTATTTCGGCCGTGGAGAGGTAATTTTGTAATGGCGCGTTACTTTATAAAGGGGAATTCTGAAAACGAATTATTAAGGGATGATTATAAAGAAGAGCACACAGTCACTAACAAGGTCCCCCTTTTTAGCTGTAGCATTTAACGAGCGGAAGTGCCGGTTTTTGTCATCCTACGCGGAGAGCACTTCGTCCACTCATAATTTGCAAATGCCGGTATTATTATGGCTTTAGGAACGGAGGCGGCGGGCATAGTCCGCTGCACTGTTTAAATGTCTGCACTCTCGGAGTCACATTCATTTAAACTAGCTATTATTTCATCTCAGCCATTGCATACCCGTTTTTGAATTTAAACGCTGAAATGGATGCGAGAGCAGGCAGCAAGAATCTCATCACACAATTAGAGAGAGATTGCTTGATCCTATCTTGAATTTAACCTTTTATAAAACATCCCAAGGAATTTATCTCATTATGTTGTCATCCAAAATGACGTTGAAATCGAATGAATTCAGCTCTTTCAACATTATTTTGGTTCCCCTTTTTTAACATGGCAATTTTTTATACACGAATCCGCAGAATATTCTAAAATATTTTTTGAATTTTGACTGAGAGCTGGGCGCGTTAACTAACACAGTATTCCGAATGGCTTGTGCATATACATCGCATCTAATCCTAATGTGTCTTCACACAATGGTGGCCACATAAAACGTTAAGGGCTTAAAATAAATCAAAGAGTGGTAGATGACGATGAAAGCAATGGATTCGGAAAAACCAACTTTTTCAAAATTAAAAATACTGTACATGTAACAGAGCGCACCTAATCTTACATTCCAAGGGTGAACGTTAAGAGCAAGCTCATCATCAAATGCATGAACACGATCCAACTGCGGGAAAAGAAGAGCACTGTTTCCTTTGGAACTCCTTTGTGCTACTTGCACTTCCTCAAAACAGAAAGAAATCAGATTTATCATCAAACCTTTTGCAATCATTTATCAACGGTTGCCTAGAAATTCTCAGATTATAGGCCATGCTCTCGCTAATAAAGCGGCCATTCGATAGCTAGGCCGCGCGATTTGTCCAAAGCCCCCTCCTCGGTCGTCGCCACCGGAATCGCGGGGGGAAGGTGATCACTTCGCCGCCGCTTTTCACGGCTGAGGGGGGGCGAGTGTGTAATGTACCTTCACGTGTACTCCCCCTGCAGCTTTGGCTGGTTATGAGCCGGGCGCTGAAAAGGACGAAAAGAAGCAGATGGAAACATAAAAGCGCTGGGGAGGAGCGTTATGCGGGAGGGCATAAAAGGAAGGGAGGGAAGAGAGAAACCACGGGGGCGGGAGCAGGATACATATGTGCGGAGAGGAGAGGCCTCTCCTCACACCTCTTTGAGGTTTACGGGCGCGGCAAGGGCGGTGAATCATTAGCGGCAATCTCAACCAGCTGACGGTGGAAGAGGCGAACGAGCAAATGCTCTCCGAATCGCGGACTGACGGTACATGAACGCCGAACCGCTTCCGACTGCGTGGTCAGCGGACCTCCATCCGTGCCACGTCTGGTTGACTTACTTTAAAACGCATCGCTTTGCATTTCACTGGAAGTGTGAATTGAAGCCAGTGGTGAATGTAGAGACAGACCTAACATCTCATTCTTGGACCAACTGTGGCGGAAACACATCAGTGTAGTTTGTGAAATGAAATACATGAAAGTCATACAAATGAAAGTATGGATGGGTTCATCTCGAGAATCAGGTTGAGAATTTTTAAACGAAAGGGAGAAAATAGCCTAGTCGTTGTCTATGCACAGCGCCTGAATTTAAGAACCCACGTAGGCTGATTATATATATATATATATATATATATATATATATATATATAATGATATGATAAAGATGTATATATGATATGATAATGGGATTTCGTGTTTGAATGTGTGTGTGTGTGTATTATATATATATATATATATATATATATATATATATATATATATATATATATATATATATATATATATATATTCAAACACGAAATGCCGCCAAACGGCGAACAAATACTCATTTATATAGAAACATATATAAGGAAAAGGGATAGGAACACACATAAAGGACGAACACAGGAGAGGTGGGGAAGGCGGAATGAAGCAGATCACGAGAGCAAAAATATTTCTTAGACCGGGATGTGAACCCCAGATCTTTCCACTTGCCGGACGGAGGCTCTTAACCACTTGAGATATCCAGGAAACGTAATTTACACTGAGATCTGCGATGCTTTATGCAACCAAGTGCCCCAATTCTTTGGCCAAGAGATGGCGTTTGGGAGCTGTTTCACCCACCAAAGGAGAAATAGACTAGATACACAGAGGAAAGGATAGTAGTAAAGGACACCAGAATAAAGGATAGGAGCAGTGCGTTTAGTGGCACGCATAGCCAGTCTATTTCTCCTTTGGAGGGCGAAACAGCTTCGCCTTCTCCACCTCTACTGTGTTCGTCCTTTATGTGTGTTCCTATCCCTTTTCCTTATATATGTTTCTATATAAATGAGTATATATATATAATGTATTAAAAACTCAATTTACTTATCAATAAAGAACCATAATTGGGAAATTGAGGCTGCCATGCAAAGAAAAATCTGAGGAAAATCCTCAATTTTTAAAAATAGGGGCTGAGAAGAGCATGGAATAGTCTAACCAAAAGTGTGTTTAACCAATTCAAAAAACCTTGAATTGCTTTACTTGTAATAATTGGTGGAAAGAATAACCCCTTGCAGTAAATACACAATGACATAATATCGAAGTACTTGACGCTAACAATGTGGTGTGACAATGGCGTCACTGTTTCTTGTTACTTTCTCATTTCTTTATGTTTGACGCCAAAACTACGTGTTTCCACAAGAGCATACGAGGGTGAGTCAAGTGAAAATCTTAAAACTGGGCTACAATTTCGCAACATCGCGATGATCACGTACGATCACACTAGTGCCAAACATAACACGTGACCCAAATCTCGTAATAACATTAATCGGGGTGATGATAACCGTGTTGGAGTTACTCACAGATGACCTTATGCTCAATGCATAGTAATGACCTTAATCCGAAAATTTTGAGGAATACATCACAGAACATTATGCTATATTTTATTTACACCACAGAGAACTATTACATTTTAAAAAATAGCATACAGAGAATACACCCTCAAAACTAAGCCTGCTTGCCATTCCACTAATTTTTTCAAACAAAACCGTGTTGATGTGCGAACATCATGAAGATGGAACAACCGCTGCTATGGAGACCAGAGAGGTCCTCGGCAACAAATATATTGCATTAAAGTGCGAAAAAAATTAAAAATGCAAAATCGAGGTGAGCTAAATAATTAAGAAATGATGAAAAGAGAGAGGAAGGACAGGTAAAAGAGAAGATTCCCAGTGGATCACGTTCCACTGTATGATGGGAAATAAAGAGAGAGGCTGATATAGACGAGGAAGGGGGACTTGAACGGAAGCAAAGGAGTATTCGCCGGAGGGATGAGAGCAGAGAAGGGATGGATAGGGAAAGAAAAGAGAGAGAGAGGGCGAGGAGAGAGGGTAGGAGAGAATGGCTGCGAGGGGAGAAGAGAGGGAGAGAGAAAGAGGGCAAATAAAAGCCGCCGCCGGGGTCCTCTCCTACGGGGGCGGAGGCTGCGGCAAAAGGGGGCGCGGCGCCACAAGGGGAGGGGGCGGTGGGGTATGATTGGGTTGAATAAACGGACATTCCTGCATTAATTATGCGCGGCGTGCATGCACGTGATCGATGCTTAACGGAAGAATTTCTTGCTTCAGCGTTTCCTCTTTGAAAAATGGATGCTCAAAGGGAACCGCGAAAAAGTTATTCGGTCACCCGTACATTCGCGGCGACGGGAACGCGAGAGGAGCCGGGTCCTGACGGATCCCTAACTTTTTGTTTGCTTTTCGTGATTCCCTCCGCCACAAAGGAAAATTTGTTGCTTTATTTTTGATCTTGCATCAAACAACAAATCAATGCGTTTAAACTGTTCACTTCGGTCAAATTGAGCGGGTTGATCGTCAGGGAAGCCTAGAGTTTATTGGAGAGGATGAATTTATCCTTTATAGAATAAGAAACCCATTGAAGCTCACAGGAAAACTCAGTTTGAGGAACCTCAAAAACCTAAATAAGGGCAGTTAATGTAGCTTTTCGGTTTTAAAACTTTTAATCTCATACCAATTTACATCTTCAAGGTTTCCACATTTCTCTTATAATAAGTATATTTTCCTTCTCCTATCGTCATATGCAACTATAATTAGTGCTATTTTTACGTGTTCTCTGTATTGTCTGAAATTTTAGGGCATATTTATATTTAAACAGTATCAAAATTAATTCTTGAACCTCTCTACATATTAAATGTAGCATTAAAATATACGGAATAACGGGAGTTTATTCCAACCAAATATCATACTATTCACTTTTTCTCAAATAATTTAATTATAAGTGATCACACCCAGGCTTTGCGGAATTACATGGTGAGAGAAAAAATATTTGTTTAAAATTTAAATTAGACGATAATGATAGACTTAAAAAATCAACTATTTCAAAATACATTTTTAAATGCGGGAATAATAAATTTTTTTTAACCAATTCGTGATCTTGTAAATTGTTCCAAATAACAAAATAAAAGTTTTGCTAAGAATAACTATGGTCTTTAGACTGGTCTATTTTTACCTCCATTTGTCAGGGGCTCACGATTACAAAAAAAATTCACCATTAAAACAAGGGCACAAAGGTACAATGTTTGGGGTGACCGAAACATCAACATACATCAACACCTCCTAGCCATCGTAAGCGAGGCGCATCGTAATTTGAGGATGATGCCTAAAATCTAAAACAAAAACAATAAGAACATTCTTCCACCGTCCACTTCGAAGCTCACTCCCGGGAATCTCATTTAAGGCGATTTGAAAAGAATGAGGCTGCAGACAAAACAAATCCGCCGCACGAATTAATTATTAATCGTTAAACGGAAAACAGCCACTTACAAATATGTTGGCCTTTACGACGGATTTTTAAACTTTGAAACAACAACGAAGACAATGACAAACACCCGAGCCCTGGGTAGAGAAAAACACACCTTGGCGGGAATCGAACCCGCGTCCCTTGAGTTGACAGGCGGATACGGCGCCCCGCCACCACCGGCAGGAACCTGCTGATATTTAATAACTTACACCGAACAATTTTATCCATCGATTCATTTTTTTCTATATCAGTGATGACTATGGATTTTTTATAACAATCAATTGAAGGTATGTGACGAGAAGAGGAAAAGATTGCAGATTTATTTCCATCTACTAACTCCAGTTGAAAGTGGTATGAGTGAAATGGTAGGAAGGGATAACTCAAGGGGGTGGTGCAGGGGGAGGAGCTGAGTGAGGGAAGGAGGGGGAAGCGTTATCGCTTGTGAAGACGACATGGAAGGGTGTTGGAACGGAAGGGCAAGAGGATCGGTTTGTTTGCCGAGAGGGAGTGCGAGGAGGAATAACAATGAGAAAGAGAGAGAGGGGGGAAGGGGGGGGTGGGAGGGGCAGTGAGGTCTTTGGGGGGGGGGTAGGGAATAGGAGAGGGTGATAGAAATAGAGGAGGCGGGGAATGACGCATGTGGGAGGAGGCGCGACGAATACTTTGAAGGCGTCCCTTTGCGGGGAATTCCTCGCCCTTTACCGACGACCCGAAAACCCCCTGTAGACCCTTCCAAGCACGGCGAATTTATCAGCCATCAAAACCGATGCTCCATAAACAGGCAATATCATCACTTGCTCACCTCTCTGGTGCCTTGCTCCTAGATACCCCACGTTTCGAATTGGGGAAGATAGGGCATGCAACAAAGTGCCCCGTGAAATGCAAGGAGACGTAACACACATTCCCTACTGACTTCCCTCGCGCTAGGAGGAGGAATTAAAAAAAGACAATAGTGGCAGGAAAAGCATCAGTTTTAAAGTTGGACGTTAAAGTAAAAGGAGTATAAAATAAAGATCATGAACACTTGGAAATTAAAAAAATGAATGAAATCGAAGACTTCGAGGAATAAGGTAATTAGGAACAAATAGAACTGATACATCTCCATTACTCTCTCATATCCATGATTTGAAATTCAACTGCCAGCGAGTGAGTGATGACAAAAGCTTATTCATACAACATGATTAAATTTATAATTAAAATTTTTATTTTTATTAAATGATAAATACAGTCTTTGCACTTAGGGGCGGCCGAGCTGGGACACAATGATTTATTAAAATCAAAAGGTAACAAGGAGATAAGTGAGGAGGTGAATTTAAAGGGAATGGGCCCACATAAGAACTGCAGGGCAGGAGATAAGAGCAAGGGTACTCTTGAGTGGTGAATAAAATCCGCAGCGAAGCCTTCTGGAGGAAACACAAGTCTTGAGACCGCTCAACCGTGCTCACATTAAACCCGTTTCCTTCCTACGCAAAAAAAAGAAATAACCATAATTTTTCAAATCTTACTCATTTTTTTTAACTTGGCCCCACCAGATGAGATGAAGGAAGCCAGACCCGGTGTGGTCGGTATTAGCCCCCCAATTAGCGGAATGCGCCGGAAGGGACGACGCGTCGCTTTCCTTCACCCCCGCCCTCCGCCCCTTGCTTTTCTGGCCGCTCCGCCAAGTGATGAAAAAATTCGGAGGGAAAAGGCGAAAGAATTTACCCAGTGGAAACGATGGGACGGCCGAGAATGAGAGACGAAAGATGTTTTTGGAAGGGGAGCACTCCAGGATCCATGTAACTTCATCTTAAAACAATATGAACGTTAATGTTAGAATGAACATAGCTGAAATTTGAAAATTAAAAACTTACTATGTTTCACTGAATTTTATTAATGTATATCACTGGAAAATTCTGTATTTTGTACCTGATGATGTTGATTGTTCGACGATAACGGTCGTTGTAAAGAAATTCAAAAGAACCTACAAAGATTTTATTTTTCAAATTTCTTCATGAAGCTCTATAAAGTTGATTTGAGTATCATAATATTCTGAGAACTGCAGCCTGGAGGTAGCACTTTGTTCAAAAATTCATTTGGACAATATCATTATGCTGGTAACAAAAGTATTAAAGCAGAAACTCTCGCGGCAAAAGAGGAATCATGAAATTAATTAATGTGGAAAACCCACTCATGCACTATTTCCTTGAAATAATCCACGCAATGAAATTACGAGAACATAGTACAGGTTACTCTATTCAAAAGTATTACGATAGCTTCTTTATAAGGAGCCTGTGTCTGACTAATGCGATGGTGAGAAAGATGAAGGGAAGCTGGAAACTGGGGCGAAGGGAGGAGAGAACGGGAAGGCAGGGTGTCACGGGGATGGAGTCTAACAATGGTACGTGAGAGAGTAAGGAGTGGGGATCTAAAGATGGCGCTGAAAAAGGGTTTTCTTTGTTCAAGGGTTTGAAAAGAAGATCGCGCTGTCTTGTGTTGTCTGCGCGCTTCCCTGTGAAAGGGAGTTTGGCGGCGGCGGCAGAACCCGATTCCGCTGATGCGTGAACAAAGGCTGAATCTACCGATGCGGCCGTGGGGTTGATGGTCCCAAGTCTGCCTCGCTCAAGCACTCGTCAGCTGGATGGCCGTAATAGGCGAGAATCTCACAAGTTCCGCGTGGACTTGAAGGTTTGCGAAAATTGGGCGAGAGAAGATTGGAACATCGGGTTTCATTTTCAGATTTTGGGAGGAATAGTTCATTTACGGTTGAAATTATTATGGCAATCCCATAAGAAGCACTCACCAATAGAGAACATAGTAAAGAAACACTCCTAGCAGGAGGATCATTTTAAAGGATAAATTAAAAAAAATGTTTTATGGTGCGAGAAGTAATACAAGCATATTTGTTGGTGAATTATGTCAAAATAAAACTTAGTAAATCCACGTTTATAATATAAACTTTAATGTGACCCAGGTTTCACTGCGGTGCACTGCGGCACCTGATCATGGTGCACCTCAGTGAAAACTGAGTCGCATTAAAGTTTATATTATAAACGTGGATTTACTAAGTTTTATTTTGACATTATTCATCGGAGAACAATTCCACAAAGTTACGCCTGAAACGATTAAAAATATTTCGTAATCATTGGCTTGAAGATAAAAGTCCGCGGCATAAGAACTACTATATTTGTTATATAAGATTATACGATTAATTTAAATAAATTTTCATTATAATTTTTGAGAGCTCATGTTTATCTGTCGCTGCAGGTTAACAACTCCAGGATTGGTTTTGCAGAAATCCAGTCGAAACGACCCGTCGGCCTACTATAATTGAATCTCATCGCCACTTCCATTTCTCTTGGGCTGATATTAGTCTGCTATCACTTGCTTCTCGTCAGATCTCCTCCTTCCTGGTCTTTCTCTGTATCATTCACACCTCCCAATCGCGAGTAAAATATTCCAGAGGCATCCAACCCATCGAGATTGAAATGCTTAACATATCATATAAACTGAGCCACAGTATAAAAGTTACAATTTAGGCGATGCATGATGGACGATTTAATTGGTTTATTTAAGTTAAGAAAATTAAGCTCTGGGTTGGCCAAACGCTCCGTTTGAAACGCAGCGGTTTATCTTTCTCCGCTCCTTAATGACCACCGCAAACGTCTTCGCAGGTGTCGTAAAAGTATGAATGCTATCGTTCAAACAAAGAAAAGACCTGTAACGTAGGGTTTCGAGTTTATGACGCAATAAAAATTTGGCCACAAAAGTGTGGATGCGCGATTCAAAATATCAGTATTTTCAGAAAAACTCTTTTGTACGTGTACCCAGAATTTAAATAGATGCGCATCGCACAAAATCTCATTCCCACGGCCGTTTCGGGACGACGGGACACTTTTCTACCCTCTCGTGTTTTGCATACCCATCGCCATAACGATGGAAACATTAAGCAGGTTGTTGCCGCGGGGACGAAAAGAGTAGCAGAAGTTAATCGCATCCGAGGGGTCGCTTACGACGACGACGAGTGAGCGGGGGGAGGGGGGGGTGCGGTGAAGTGATGTGGGGAGAGCATCGCTGGCCGCCGGCTGGTGCATGCGGTCGTTGGGGCGATGGGAAGAACGGCGGGCGAGGAAGAAGGGACGTTAAAGGCTGTAGTGAGGCTCCAGCTTCAAATGAGAAAGCGATCCCTCGCTGCAGAAACGCCAAGGATGGGGAAGAGGGTGTGGTCGAGACATTCCACCCTTAGCACCTTCCCCAAGTCATAAAAAAGTTGATAAAAGGAACGCACTTCGTAAAAACTACGAAAATGGCGAGGTTTAGTGTTAAGCCTCGTGTATACATAATGTGATCGAGGAGATACAGTGCAGAGAGAAACACCAATTTCAAGGCACTACTTGACTCAACATAGAGCGCAAGCGACAAGATAAACAGTTTTCCCATTATGTACAGAATAGCAAAATATCATTAAGGATAACTGGTGGAGTCTCTTTTGGTTAGATACGGCAGACTAAAGTGATAAAAAATAATTTTCTTCTTCAATTTCACACTTGCACCTGCCGAAGACACTGAACTACGAAACCAGGTTGCGATATCTATATCAAATGCTGTGACATCACAGCGTGATAGTTTTTCATTATAATTCTGCAATTTCCTTAGGAATAGATAACGATAAACGGGGGCCATGCATAGAGGCTGAGTGAGATGTAAAGCAAACAAAGCCACATCTACAGACTCCCTTTGGGATAGGATTACTTACAACTTTTATTGGGGTAATATCTGAAATAAAATTGACTTCCTGAATTCATAATTAACAACTATTCAGTTGTATTAAATAAGCGAGTTAAAAAAATCGCTTAGGTAATACTACTGAAATCAAGTAAACATCTGAAGGTGTTTAACTAGTTATAAAATATATTATTGGAGCAAATTGATGCGATGGACACCCTGAGAGAACTTTTATCTTTGAATTTTCACATCTATACGTAAAAGAACCACTGCGAGAAATGTATTTATAATCACAACTCTTTCGAAATTATTTTCTGATCGGATAAGAATAGCTTGAACTGGAATGATTAGGGAATAAATCTTTCTTGTCGTTAAGGCAACCGGAATTACGAAAACATTTTAGATTTCATCAAATTTTATTGTGATGTGACCCATTTCATTGCATTTGTGACATCTTCCGGTGAACGTGTAACGGTTCTTGAAGTCTGTGAAAATTGTTCTCCAACTTCAAAAAATGCAGTGTCGCAAGACCTGAGCTTGAAGCTTCCAACCTTTGTTTCTGTTTTCCACAAGGTAACTTGTCGTTGACTAACAAGTACGACATATGACCCATTTCATAACGACACGACACCATTAGTTTCGGCGTCATAGTATCTCGTATGCAACAGGCTATATTCAGTGCGCGGATAGCCAGCGAGGGTGCTAGAATG
The DNA here is from genome assembly GCF_022747635.1 of Hetaerina americana. Classification (NCBI taxonomy): domain Eukaryota; kingdom Metazoa; phylum Arthropoda; class Insecta; order Odonata; family Calopterygidae; genus Hetaerina; species Hetaerina americana. The sequence goes on from NW_027287095.1 coordinate 6,191,516, forward strand.
ATGGGAGCCACGGGGAATCCAGGAACGCATATGCTTCAATAAATTCTACAGAATTTATTGAAGCGTATTATGAATTTTAGAAAACAATTTTAACCTCTATCAGAATGGCCATGATTGCCCGTGGAATTAATGAGCTACCTACTGTTCTTAACGACTGAACATTCGAAAATATGACATTCCTTGTTGGACGCGTGCAATATAAAGGTCGAAACTGAAAGAGAGCGTGAGAAGATTGCTTCAGGTTCGAAAATGAATCGCAGGAACAAGGTACCAGAGCCCTGCGAGTTCAAAAGAGATTCGTTGGGGAGAATGAAGCGGGGGGGATGGAACGTGGGGAAAGGCGAGGAGGGATGAAAATTCAGAGGGAGGCAACGAGAAAAGATTTTTGTCTTTTTATCCGAGGGAGGGCTTCGAGGGACCTTTGAAGGTTTGTGCGGAGGGAGGGATGCCGGGAGGGAGTATCGAACGCTCCTGCTCCGCTCCACGGGTCGCTCATAAATCATAATGGAAACATTAAAGTGTAATGCGACCGAGGCAAACGTCATTTTCGAGGCACTTTTACGTCGGGTGAGGGCGGCAGGGGGTGGGCGAGGCAGGGGAATTATCGAGGGGAGGGGTGGGTGGGGAAGACGGTCGTGGGAGTGGGAGGGAAAATGGATGGGCAAAAGGGGATGGGGATGATGGAGGGTCGCGGAAAAGGGCGAAGGAATGATGCTAAACGGTGAAAGTTATAGAGAAAGGTACGAAAACTTAACGCCACGAAGTGAAATACGGTTTCTCTGGATGAATCGAGAGGGGGTCTAACCTAAGTGGGGTCCAAAATTGTTCATGAAATAGGGAAAGTGTGAATATTTCAGCCCTTACTTACAGCCAACCCAAAAGCTATTCTTTCTCCAACAGTATCCGAGAAAGTTTTAATCGACGATACGCCGAAGCGACACTTTGTTCACAACAAATCGAGCCAATTTTTTTCCTTGATTTTTATCAAGAAAACCTTTTAAGCAATTAAGAATAGACAGCATGGCTAAAATATTCATATCATGGCAGAGAAATTACGATGGCTGGCATGACGAAGGAGAAACAGTTGCAAATGATTATTAGGTTCAATTTATGAGGTAATCAAATAAGAAAATGTAGTGTAGATGCCGGGCTAGAAAATACTCTACAGGTATACAGTAATACACAAGTATATTTTGAATACGAGTGATATAAATCTATTTTAAAGTACGCCTCCTTAGCATAATCTTTTTTCTTATTCGATCATTTATCTTCAGTAATATAACACCATCCACCTCCAGGACAATAGAGAAGACATTTCCTTTCTACATTCCAGAAATACGGTTAACTTTTAAGTAAGGCTGGCTACACACTGCTAATATATATACGAACATTTTTCACATCAAAGACTCGCTAAGAAAGGTACGACGGCTATGTAATGGCTGCATTTCTTGGAAACGCATAAAAAATGTTCATCTCCATGTGGTATTTTACTAAAATTCAGGAATCACTAATGAATTTGATATTGATTGATACTAATGAACACGTAGTTACTGAAATCTTTTATATTACGTGTGTTCTATGCGATATCTAAATTTTCTTTTGAGTCTTAGCATTAACAAGTGGATCATATTCTCTCAACGAAGTTGGCCTCTTTTATTTTCTTGCAGTGACACACCTTACGCTTATTCGCACGGAAGTGAAGACGTGCAATCGAGTGCAAACTTGGATCAGCACTTCGTGAAGAAAGAATAAGGTTCGAGAATCTCGAACCTCCCCATTGTTTTCCCAGCGCACGCCACGGGGAGTAGGTGCCCTCACTTCCGGTACATTGCCGGAGGATCCGCGAACCATAGGCAGAGCTGAGATTTCTCAGCCGTGGGATTAAATGGGACGGTGGGCGGAAATGCCGCGGGGAGGGCGAGGAGGGAGGGGGGAGCGCCAAGAGAGAGAGAGAGAGAGATGGGAAAGAAGAGTGGGGGGTGGCGGCGGTGCGGCATGGAGTCGAGAGACCTCTCTTTTCAAAGCACACGGCGAAGATGTTTGTTCCTCCAAACTACAACCTTCTCCTTAAAGAAATAGGAAATTTTCTGCAAGAGAAGGAGGAGAGGGAGGCGGCGGGAGGGTCGTTACCATGGGAACGCGTCTTTGAGGAAAAGGGACGGTTAGAAGGGACGAGGAGCTGAGGGATGTGGATTGCGTGTGCCGGGGTGTGGGGCAAGGGAAGAGAGGATATTGGCACGGAAGCACGCGACGCATTACTAAAATAAATTCCCCCCTCCTTATCTTTCCCTTTCTCTCTCTCTCTCCTCGCTTACTCTCTTTCTCTCTTTCCCTGTGTCCCTCTCCATTTTCCCTCCTCCCGTTTTCCTCTGCTTTTGAACTGTTCCTCACCACCGCGCATACCCATCGGCTTCCTCCCGGACGGAGAAATTGTGGCATAAGTTCGTGGCGCAGAACTGCGCAGAGGAAGGAGGGAGGGAAAAGGGTTAGAGTGCAGAGGGAGAGGATATAGCGAGAGGAGGGAGGAAATGGACTGAAGGAGTGGAGCGAAAGGAGTGGGGCTGAGATGCGTTCTGTGCCATGGGAAACTATTTTCTCGATCTCGTTAATAACTATGCTCACTTCTGGGAATTGCTTGCCTTGGATTCTTTTACCCGGGACCCGATCGGAAGTCAGGACGACCGGTCAGTCGATTCACCACGACTCACCTAACTCCTCGAAGCACCAGGACTGGGAGAGGCTGGACCTCAATCCCATACTGACCTCTCCACGCTAAGCCTTCCTTCCTATCTCCCTTTGAAGGGTTTTTGGAAGCCGAGGTCTCGAAGACATTTACTGCGCAGCGCCACGAGATTTAGTGCCACAGCGACTTCCCCAGAGCGCTTGCTTGCCTCGGGATCACGGTGAAGGAACCTCTCTCTCTCCCCACCCCCTCTCTCCCTCTCCCAATTCCCTGAAAACTCCTTCCCTTCCGCCATTTCAGGGTCGGAGTCCTGCCAAACCCCTAAGGCGAACCCCGCGCTCTCTCCCTACTAATTAAATTTCAGGCTCAATGAAAATAATATTTACTCGGAATCTCTTGTTTTTGTACAGCGTGGATTCTCGGGATTTTCCCGGAAATTTATTTTAAGCGCGTTCATCTGGGAACTCTCTCTCTTTCTCTCTCGGGAAAAGTTATTAATAGGCCAATGAACACGACCCCACATTACAATGCACTCCGATCGAGTGCGCTGGTTCACTTTCGTGACAAAGTGAAGGGCTCTAATGCTGAAGAAGGCTTGCGATCCCACGGAGATTATTGCAACTTGAAGTTAAATACTTCGGTTGTGCACGTTTCAAATTATTTAAAGATACTACTGTCGAAGAGGCATCAGCTTTTGGATAAATGTAGCGCGTACGAATAAGTATATTGCATGCGCTATACATGCGTATTAACAATGGTAGGTTTTTGCTCAAAGAGATCATGAAAGCGAGAAAATTACATTCACCAAACGCATTGGAAAACATCAGTTTTTATTTCACCGCGAAATGAATATCTTATAAGTCACCGCAAGAATGAAATAACTGACGAAGGACAGTCTCATAGGTTTTTCTGTGAAATACAGATTTTTACCGGCAGTATTTTCCGTTTGGGACTCGGGAACGTTTTTATGTTATATAAAACGGTTAATCACTGTTAAAAATTCATTTTACAAGTCTCTGTCAATTAATTATGGAGAACTTTTAATGACGAAAAACTTATTAAAAACATTTTACAACATTTCAAGAGATCACAGGAGAGGAAATTCATAATTGAGTTCTAAACTATTTTTATATTTCTGCGTATCGAAATTTGGCCTTGAGAAGCGGTCCCCCAAAAGCCACGCTCACCTATAGCGAACTGCTGACGCTGGAAAAGGTAAGGGTGAGGTCGCCATGCCTTCGGGAAATCCTCGACTTCCAGCGGGTGGAAGAGAAATATGTAACGACGCCGCTTACGAGTTCAGCTTTAAGTCACTTTCATTCATTTATTTTTCCCTTTCCCTTTTGAGGAACATTCTATATCTTCCTCAGGCGGGAAAACAAAAATAAAAATCCTCACAGCGAAATTAGATGTCGGCGTGTCGATGATTGAGTGGGAAATGATGTGTCGCCCCTTCCGACTCCGCAGATATCAAATCAAAGGTGGTAATCAGAATTTCCTTTTTGATTTGCGAGTCGGTGTGTTTTACGGCGGCGGATGGCCTGAGATCGCTTGCCCTCCCCCACTTTGTTTCCAACGCCGGTCCACCCTCCTCCCTCCGGTTCCGATAACTCCAATTCCGCAACTGACTAGGTGATCTCATTCTCTCCCCGCCGGAGGGAACACGAATCTCTTCAGTGAAGGTCCCCCCCTCCACGCCCCAACCCTCCTCTGCGTATGCGTCCCCCCCCCCAACACTCACCCTTCCCACCCTCCCTCCCTCCCACGCATTGAAAACACGCCCACCTCCCCGGTATCTCGTCCGCCACATCTCCCACCCCCATCTCTCACTCTCGATCGTGTTTTGTTTCGGGGAAAACGATTCGCTCCGAGTTTGTTTTAACCCCCTTTCACCCACCCTCCCCCCATCCTATACGTTTGAACCGTTTGAACTGAGTAGGCGTTACGTGACACACACTTGCCTCATACATGCATACATTTCGGGCCATCCTTTTAGGGGAAGGAAAGGTTAAAATTGCCAGACTTTCGGTTTAGCCAGGTAACGAACTCCCTTTTAATAATAAACTACCCTATCCATACTACCCCTCGCCTTTCCATTCCTCACTGTCACATTGAAACATTCCATGATACTATTTCTGAGATTTCTAATATCCCTCGTTATGAAAGTGGCTTTGATGAAATTCACCTATGATACGTATTCTCGGTTAGCCCTTTCTCTCTCAAACCATTCACTCTTATCTACGTGTTCCATGATTCGACTTTGTACATTTTTTCAACATGGCCAAATCGATTAAATGCCCAGGTATTACCCTCACTCATGACTTCTCCTGGGTGAAACATGTACGGGGAATATGTGGATAATATAACAACAAATTAGAATTTATTAGAAGAGTACTGGGTAAATGTGATGAAAAGGTCAAAGAGAAATATTATCTTTCGCTTGTTAGGTCTCATTTAGAATATGCTGCAAGTACATGGGACCCTCGCTAATTTGGATTGATTGCCGGATTGGATCGGGTGCAACGTGGAGGAGCCAGATTTGTAAAACGTTGTTATGATAAACTTAGTAGCGTATCCAAAATATTAGAGCAGCTAGTCTGGGAATTACTCACGGAGCAAAGGTTAAATCACAGATTGGAGCTCATGCATAATTTGGAAGGAGGCCTCTTTAGCTGTGATGTTGAAAATATATTATTACCCCCGTCATACTATGGTAGAAGAGGTCATGCTAGTAAAATTAGAGAGACTTAAGTGAAGAACGGATATATTTAAGATGTCCTTTTTTCCAAGAACGATAGGGGATCATAATAACATTGTCCGACCGCGGTAGCCTCATTTTCGCATAAAAATGTGGTATGTATTCACCCCCTGCCACACACCCTAGCGGTAGCTTGCAGAGTACAAACATATCAAATAACAAATCAAGGTATCACAACTTGTTTATGATTGCCAATCAACACAATGCATTATATTATCATTCTTTCACAAATCTATCAATCCTCAACGTATCTTTCCAATTTGACCACACATATACACTCCATACACCTTCTGCATTGATTTGAAATTGAAATTGCCTCTCGCATACCCAAGTATGGTTTTCATTCAATGCTGACGTGGGGAGTGCTCTGCTATGCCCTGCCATTTTGCTGCCTTTAAAAAAAGAATAGGCCTTTGTCTCGGGTCCCTTTCTATCAGGAATTATAAGGGATCGTATCGCGGCGAAATACAGTTGGGGGCTGTCGCTTGTTTCCTCCGCAATACGGAGTACATTCGATAAGTAAGGCGACACTTAGCTACAGAAGTACACTTCGACCCATCATCGGAAAATAGGGAGTTCTAACACAACCGTGGCGGAAAAAGTGATACAAGTGGTAAAAAGGGTATAAAAGATGTTTAATAGGATGTGCGAAAGGATTGTTGTCCCATTTTAATTTCAAAAAAGATTTGGCACACACTCTCAGCCAATAAAATGGGATTAATAGAGTCAAAATTAAACTTCTATCCTTCTAATTTGAGCTTTATATCATCATTATCAAATGGAATTGATCACAAATGCCGCGTTACGCTATTTTCTTGCGTATACCCGAAAATCAATGCAACCATAATACTTTAAATTTTTGGGGAAAATTGTTTTGCTAAATTTAATAGCATGCAGTTTCTAACTTTTTACCAAAAATGAATTTAAAGGCTACGAGATTTCTGTGAAATATTGCGGTTCGATTTTGCCTAACTATTACGTATTTTTAATGACAATGAGGTCAGAAAGCTGACACACCTAAGTTCGATTCATGTGGACATCGCACATGGATTAATATGGACATCACAATATTCCACGAAATGAAGCTTGGACGTGTAAAATATATAAATAAGTTAGATTCGTTCCCATATATTTAAGAAGGTCCCATTTTCAATTTATGACTTTTGGACGAGACCATTTCCTGGAGACAAACATTAGAAATACGTTTTGATGCATTTTTTATCCTACGCTGTACCATGCCACTATCACCGGTCACTTATGGTGAAGGATAAATAAGTTATGGAAAAACATTGCAAAGAGGGACTTCTAGATGATTTTTAGATGATAAAATATTGTTTCGATGGGAATATCAAGTCGGACGTATTAGGAGTAATCGAATAAATTTAGGAAGATTGTCAATAGTGCTATCATAAAATGAGTATCATAAAACTATTGAAACCATTCAAGGACAATGCCACTTCTCAGACTTCTCTCTGTGTTAAATGTCCTTTATGCCCTTTTTCCCTGAGCAGGAAATTTCTCAGAAATAGGTATTCTGCGTCAAAATTTATGCGCCACATTTTGAAGAGGGATAAAATTACGGGAAGCGACAACTAATAAGGTCTTTTGTGATTTAAATGACATTTTATCAAAGAGTCGCAAAAATCAATCAAATTTTGGCGCTTAGTAAGTCAGCCACCTCTGCTAAACACACAATTTAAAATTCTCCGAATGCAAACCGACCTTTCCAGAACTCTCTTCTTCCTTAGATCGAGCAGATTAATAATTTATGCAACTTCCTATTCCTCCGAATTTGTCGTTTTTCCTCTTCCATTTGATTTGTGATGCCTTCGTGAGAACGGATACAGGACCAGAAACGGAATCACAGAGAGAAAGAGAGAAGTTTAGTCAAACCGGTACAATGGCGGAAACTCTTTCAGAATTACGCACTCAGGGTTTGATAACGCGCGGAAATCATTACAGAAAAAGGAAGAGTGAGAGATTTATCAAAGAGGTTTCGGAATTGAAAAATGCCACATCGCGATTACGATTTTAGGTGATTTGAATCTCGCGACCCGAGAGCCCTCTCTCCCTCGTTTCCAAAATTAGCGCATGGAAAGTCTTCGCCATAATAACGATGTCGTTTGCCACGATAACAACCAACGTTGGGCTGTAATTGGAACTCGAACATTATTACCAATTAACGTCCATTATGCGAATGAATACCCACTTCGCCGAATCTACACAAACTTCAAGTATTATTTTTGTCATATTAATAATTCATGTTGAAAGAAAATGAATGCTGAGGCATACGATATGTCAGAGACTAATTTTCCCGCATTATAATAACTGTCTACAGGTATACATGTATAGTGCTTTGTATATATTTCTGCCAATAATTCTCGTTATCTTTAAAACCTTGTTTTTTTCCCAAATCTTTCTTCCACTCCCTTACCTTTTACATTTTTGACCTTATGAAAATTATAATTTGTAAGGAAAAAGCATTTTACAAATTTATAATGTGCACAAGCAATTTGAATGATATTTACTAAAAAATGCAAATTGTAAATAATAAATAATGATATGCAAATAATTCGCCAAGTTAAATTTCCAATCGATACACTTTAATTATCATAGGAACTAATCGGTGAAAATTTCATCGTTCCCATATTAGCTGCCAGAATTGGTAAATATGGCCAATTTTCAAATTTTAATCTGAGGAATTAGTTGGCATTCCTTCTATTTGGTAGGAGAAAAATACGAAAGTAAGTAAAATTGAAAATCCACGCTTGTAGTTACGCGTTCTTTCAATTCAGCCGCCCTCCCTTGCTTAAAAAACGGCCTGAGAGGGATGAACTTGTATAGAAACGATAAAAAAATATATTTTGCAATCCATCCTAAGAATCGGAGACAATCATGTTACCTCAAACGACAGATACGAAATTCCAAAACTATAGACAACCCGGCGTGCAATAACTTCATTGACAGGAAACTGGGGTTGTTCGTATAATCTGTACACCATATAGAAAAACATGGAAAAAAATATGTAAAATCCATACTTGTATTTGCTCTTGCCAAGAAGGTTTAATACCCCCCACATCAAATATAACCTCAAGACTAGGTTATCGGGGAGACTGCGGGCCTGCCAACAATTTGCATCGGCCTCGAATGAGAGACAGTAGTCGTCGCGGTAGAAGCACGGTCCACTCGTCAAAACCACGCCATCATGCCATTCCCTATCCTCTCCTTTTCATCCCCCAGCAAAATATTCAACCGCACGCACGTGCTTGCACGTGTGAGCTAATCCTACATTCCGGACATCAAAAACGCGAAAGGGAATCAATCCTAAGCGCCTAGCGGGCTCTCTCGCCTCAGACCTGACTACCCACCCAACCAGCCACCCTTCAACCTCCCACCCCCTAACTCCCCGCCTGAATGACCGACTACTCCCGACCGGCCGAGCAGGGCATTACTCTCCGCGCAATCAAAGGGAGTCTTGCGTTCTCCCTACAGCGCGTAATCCCGACCCGACTACGCACGATACCCTCCCCCCTCACCGAACTTGAAGGCCTCCTAAACCTCCTGCTGCGCCCACCCTCCGCTCCACATCCCACCGGCGCCCCCCTACTGCCAGGGGCGACGACTCTCTCTCTCTCTCCGCAGGGCCGGCCGGTCGGGATTTATCGAGGGATTTATGCGAACGCTCGCGTACGTAGGGGCAATGCCTGATTCTGGGATCTCGGGCAGCCGAGGGAAAGAGGGCTAGGCATTGGGGAATGAACCCAGCGGGGGGAGCTGGTGAAACAAGGGAGGCGAGGGTGTATATTTTTGGGTTTTCGCGTGCGTAGGAAATGGGATGAAAGGGGTTTAAAGAGGGAAAGGGTGGGGGGTGGAAGACAACGGGAGTGAGTGAGTGAACGAGGAGAGAGGGGAGGAAGAGGGAGAGAAAGTCGTCCGACTATCTAAATGGCACTTGACCCCTCTTCGGACTCCCTCTCACCCCCCCTTAAGTACCGCAAATTTCCATCCCCGGGAACTTATTCAGAACGCCCTCTGCTGTTGGGGGAAACGGGGACGCCATCTTGTAGTTGGCTGTCTTGCTCTACTCACGTTGCTGCCCGGCAGGCAAGAGATAAAACCTGCCACTGGTGGACTCGGGAGTTTACCGTGGGGAAACTCCTACGCATTTTAATAGCTCCCATTATTTTCCCCTTCCTTTTTATCTCAAACTAAGTTTATCCCCTCTTAGTTCTACATCTAACGAATTTAACCTCATCGCAAGTTTTCCTTTTTTTCCGAGCCTCTTTGCAGTCATTCCTAACCTCCTCCAAATACTCACCAGTAAATCAAACAGCGTTGAAGGTGACCGGATGATTTCAGAGTTTAAGAGGCACATCGATAGCTCAACTGGCTAAAGCCCTCGACCGGACATGGAGGGATCCGGGTTGGAAACCCGGTCACGGCGAATGATTTTTACACTATGAAATTGTTGCATTGAATGCTGGGCTCCTGACCATAGGGCCCGTGTTCTTCGATTCCTTGGTGACGCCTTACATTATATTTGATGAAATACAAATTGATACAAATTGACTTGTAAATAACACATTTTCAGGCGTAAAATGGTGGAAATACTTCATGATGAAAGAAGACACTTTGCTTTTCCACAATTTAAGTATTTTTATTATCATCTAGGTTACGTTACAGTGTAATATCACCTGAAAGTGGTTGCGCTGTAATGAAACATAGGTCGTAAAAAAATTCTAATTTGGGAAGGCGGAGTGTCTTCTTTCATCAGTCTACGACTCGACTCGGTCAACTACGAATTTCGAACCATTGATCCTTATTTTCAATTATTACACGCTTTGTATTCGTTTTGTACTTCCGTCTTTCTCCTCACGGAAAATGCCGGTGGTCCCCTGAGCTGGAGAAAGGTGGACGAGTGACGGGCTCAAATAGCGAAGTGCTGCCTCGAGCTCCAGAATGCTCGTCCCTCTTCGCCGGCTCAGGCAGTACAACATACTTACTAAGTATCTACAGCATTGATATGGAATAATATATGCAATTATGTACTGCAGGGGGGTATTTGGAACTTAGGGAGTTTATATGGTATGGTATATACGCGCGCACACACACACACGTTTAAGATGAACGAACAAATGAATTACGTAAATAATGAATAATGTTCAGTAAAAACGCCCGACAATAATAGATATCTACACATTTTAATTTTAATTTTTTTATTTTTAATTATTTTATTTTGATTCTATTTTTATATTTTTAATTTTAATTTAAAGCCTTAAAATTTTGAATTTTTAATATAAAATTCAAAATTTTAAGGTTTTAAAGTACTTATGTACTATTTAATCTTGAATAGAAAATTATAGTAAGGAGTTCTAGCAGAGTTTTCGATGATCAATGCATAATTCAACTACGACATCATTGTTCGGTGGTGCTATTGTCACATGTATTCTTCCCTGACGCAATGAGAACCCCAAGATTTCCGGTATTCATTGCTGATTTGACAATAAATTGAACTTTAAGAAGAAATATTACTGGTTGTTCCAGCAAATTGTATCACGAAAAAAATTCTTCGTTGGCCCTCGAGTGAGTGGTAAAAATAGCTTACGTCTTCACTTTCTGTGGCACGAAATTTTAATTCTCTGTGCATTCAAAACATCTCCACACGCAAATACGAAAACACGCACTTCAGGAAAAAAAGCATCAGATTTCTCCCGACGGAAGAACAATCAATTTCAATTATTTCCGAGAAAAATAATTTTGAGGAAACGCGTTACACGCAAGAATAGCGATGGAAAATTCACCCGAGAGATTTCAATTGTGATTAAAATAGGAACGGGACACGCACGACAGGCAAAGGAGAAATTGATAAATGAGTGTAAAAGGGAAGAGAGAATGGAGAAATGCAAGTGCAAATTAAGTGAGAGATGCAGAATATATCACTAATTGAGAGAAACCATTGAAAAATATAAGTACAGTTGAAATTTTGAGCAAAGCGAGGCAAGATGATAGCAAATTTCTTCCAAGTTTCGTAGCGGGATATTTCGGATTCCCTCACTAAATTATGCTCTTGCGTTATTAGGTAGAGTATAAAAGCCAAGTGCATCGTGAATCATCGTGTTATATAGGAAAAATTGTCAGGTTTATAATCACCTATATTATCCCCTCCCTCCCCACTAACAAAACAAGTGGCAAATACTATTAAAACGAGTAGGGAGTATGCCGCGAGCTAATCAGATAGTTCAAGTGCCCAAACTAGCTTTACTTAATAATTCCGCTTCGACGCCATCTCTTTTCGTCCATCTCAGCGTCTCTGGGTCATATTCGATTCCAGGGTGTTTTATATCATCCGTTAGATTAACTGGTGTATAGATGTTTCGGGGGTAACTTTGGTTTCGTAACCATTTTCTCGGTTGTATAAAGCATCTGTATCGCAAATTGAATGCTTCTATCGGCGTGAGTTTTGGTTTACTGATGGGGAAAACTCAATTCAATGTCACGGAAGGCTAAGTCCAAAAGAACATTAAGTGCCTAATGTAGTACGTAAAAAGTCATCGCGTGTATATATATATATATATATATATATATATATATATATATATATATATATATATATACATTCAAACACGATAACCCGCCATATAGCGAATAAATATTCATTCATATGGAAATAGGAATAAGGAAAAGGGATAGGAACACAAATGAAGGACGAGCGCAGGAGAGGTGGGGAAGGTGGAATCGAGCAGATCACAAGTGTAAAAATATTTCCTTGACTGGGACTGGGGTACTATTTAGCCAACCTTGAAAATAAAATCCCCCGACCTGTATCTATCTCATTTACAATCGATTATATTATTTTTAATAACTATTAATTAAATTATTAAATTATTTAAAAAATTCAAATATTTACTTACGATAAAATCTATCATCTAATATTCACAACATGCATACATTTTTCATAATAGCAATAATATTCAGATAACAAATTTACCGGTCAAAATTACTGCAGCCGGCGATTTAATACATTAAGATATTCCGACGGTTCTAACTTTAACTGTGCTGAAACACGAGAAATCCGTCGGAAGAAGTGGCATGTCCCAGGTGGAACTAAGCAAGGTGCCAGCGTAGACTAAATGTGGTCAAGGAACAGGACGCACGGTTGGCAGACGTAAAACAGGGGGAGATGGTGGTTTGAAGATGCATATCTAATGCGTTCCTTCGAAACTAATTCAACCATCTAAGGAAGAACAAGCCCGAAAACGTTACATTCGTTCTCTTGAAAATGAGATTTTCGTGCGCCTCTTAAAACTTCCCAGGCCCTGTTTTCGAAAGAGAATTCAGATTCAACGTTCACCTTCCTCCTTCTCCCTCTTTTTCCCCGACTTCACGCATTACGCACTAGTCACGAAAGGGTGGGAGAGTAGTAGTGACCATTGTACACCTGGCTGAGAGCAGCAATAACTCTCTACTCCGAGGGGCCGCCACAAGGGTGGAGAAAGAAGGCGGAGAGAGGGGGGGAGAGAAAGCGAGATTTCCTGAGAGGAATGGCCTTCGCCCCCACGGGGATGATTCCCGAGAAACGCACCACGCCACGCCGCGCGACCCTCCTCCACCAACCGATACCTCCCGCCACCACCCTCCCTTCTTCTTCCTCTTGCTTTATGATTTCCATCTTACTGGCCGCACGCGCGTCGGTGGAGGGGGTAGAGGCGGGTGGCATATAAGGCATTAGTCATCGCTGTCGTCGCCTAGGAGACGGGCCAAAGAAGTGGAGGGTGGAAGGTTGGTGATGTCTTTTCGAGTAGGGAGAGCGATTGCGAGGGACGGAGCGGGAACCAGAGAGAGGGGGTGGGGTGGGGAGGCACATGGGGGAGCGGGGACGAGACGTGGGGATGGCTTAGGGGAGGTCAGAGGGGAGGCAAGGTGTTGACGGAGCGATGAGTAAGGGAGTACCGTAAGGGAAAAAATGTCACGTGAGATTGGCGCGCGGAGGGAAGGCCTTTTGCCCATGAGAAATGAATTCACGGATGATCCGGGAACGGAGATATCTATGAGTGATAGCCTGGATATCCGACTCTAAAGGTGTTGCGTGCGCAGCAAATCGACGCTATAAGAAGGTTATGGTTCCTTCAAGTGAAATTTTGAAGCAAAGTAGGTGATGAAAAGTACAAGGTATTCAGTAGAGGGTTAAGTTCTAACTACGGAGAGATCAAGTTAATAAGATATTTGGGTATGGTCCGAGCACCACGCCTTTCATTGAGGGCACATATCAGGAGAATATGCGGATCCGCATTAAAAAAACTTGATTTCGATGGACGGATAGTGGGGTAATGTAATGATAAAGCTAATGAGATATTTTGATTCGCTTTAGTTAGGTCTTATTTAGATTACGCCGCAAGTGTTTGAGATTTTGAAAGAAATTATTGATACAATAATTAGATAAAGTTCATAAAAAGTTCATTACGTTCGTAAAAAAGCATTATGAAGACGAGCATCACAGGCCTTTTAGAGGAACTAGACTGGGAGAAGTGAAGAGAACAAGAGAGACAGATTTTTGGTAAAGCTCAGAACACACGAGTTAAACAATTGCGCAAAAGAGGGACGTTGAGTAAGGATATTAAGAAAAGACTCGCAAAAACTTCGATATGGGGCGTAGCTATGTACGGCGCGGAAACGTGGTCATTGAAGCAGGATGATAGACGTAGATTGGAGGCTTTTGAAATGTGGGTGTGGAGAAGATTGGAGAAGGTGAAGTGGACGAAGAAGAAAACAAATGAGGAAGTACTTGGTATGGTGGGCGAAGAGAGGGGTTTGTTGGGAGAAATCCTGTGGAGGTAAGAAAAATGGATGAAGGGCGTATTGACAGGCAGTGGGACGCTGAAAACTGTAGGGATGAATGGAGGAAGGAAGTACTCTGAGATGAAGAGGGACTTGAAGTAGAGTAGGTAGCTGTATTTTGTGCCTGTTTAGGAGTAAAAAAATACTTATTTGGTAGTTGTGTCCATCCAAAAACCTACCTTATCCGGTAGATTACCTTATAAATATATATATATATATATGTTAGGTTATATATATACATATATAAAATATATATATATATATATATATATATATATATATATATATATATATATATATATATATATATATATGTATGTATTTATACATCTATTCATGTATATGTAATGCATATATATATATATATATATATATATATATATATATGTATATATATGCATATATATATATATGCTTTCGTAGACGTAACACGGAAGTCCCGAATAGCACAATACACAGTAACACACAATATAGAAACAAAAAAAAGAACACACACGTATTTTCTTGATATTTCGACGGAAACAATCCGTCTTCCTCTGAAGATATAGAAGTAATGACTGCTGGAATTGTATGGTGAGGGGTGCGAGAGAAAGGGAAGGGGGCCAGGGGAAGGGGAGAACGGGAGGCGAAGGAGGGGCGAAAGGAATGGTTGGAGAGAGGAAAGGGAGAGGGAAGGGGTGGAAATAAATAAATATATATATATGTATATATATATATAATATTTTTTACTTATTTATTTCATTCTTTCCTCGGACCATCAGGAATCATATTTTTCCCTACCTCTCCCATATCCTACCCTTCTCACCTGGTGCTTGCATCCCCTACCACAAAACATTTTGGAGGATCACGGAGTATTTATGTCGATGTAGATAACAATAAAAATCGAAGTCAATGTGCTAAAAGTGAGAACAGGAAACGCTGTGTAGACATCTAGGGTATTCATAGATTTATGTGGTTAGTATATAGTAGTTCCTTGTATACGTATTTGCATGTGTGTAAATTAAAATATGTTTTGCATGAAGATATATGCGTCTGTGTGGGGTTGTATTAGTATGTTTTTGTTCGTTTTCCGTATAATTGCATTCTCTTATACGGAATCTGTCTTAGCACCCCCAGCCACACGCCCTTGCGGCGGCTTGCGGGACATTGTGTAGATATGTTAATAAAATTAGACTACCAAAATATTCCCACCACCAACAGAATTATCAACTATAAGGTTGGCTTGACATGTGAGGGCAGAGCTCATAGAGTACTGTGGTTCCCCAGGACTAATTGGTACACAAAAGATCACACAGCCTGGTTGAAGCCGAAGGTGCCATCGGCGACACCGGGAATCAAATTCGAGCTCTCCGGCAGTAGACCAGAGTTCTACCCACTGAACTACTACATCCTCCACTTTCTAGTTCTATGATTGTGGGCAATACAAACATTTTTTCTACTTAAAAACATTTCCAGGATAAAAAAAGATTGAAATAAATATCCAATGAGTCCATACCCAGTACTTAATGCGGAGGTATGTGCTGAGGATTACCTCGTGTATCTTCCCAAGGCTATAAATATATCACTCCGAAGTTTGAAAATATTTACAGTGAATTTTCAAACCAAATCCAAATAAAAAAATCAAATTGGAAGTTTAACCTATGACGCTGAAATGAGTCATTGAGGCAGCCCATTATTGCAGGTTGCTACTATAGAGCCTTGTTACGTCGATATAGCTCAAATACCTTATTCCCTCACGAATTGGACGTCAGCTTAAGCCACCATAACTGTGTAGAGAAGGCACCATCACACAAGGGCAGGTATCACTAGCCTCCATATGCTGCAAATTCGTAGATCATACTATTGCATGCAAATTCAAGACGTACTCATGAGGTCCAAAATATATATTTTACAGAGCAGTCTTGCTATAATAAGTGGTGGCCTGTAATATGTCCTTAATATCCTCAGATAAGTAACCTGCCTCCAATGTATGCAGTAAATTTAACCTGTGTTCAAGCCTAGGGTCAACTAGTGGCTCCCATCCATATTCTTTCAATAGTGTCGTGACACTGCTACCTTGTTCATAACAACTTTTCACAAGCATAGCTGCTCATCGTTGCACTCTATCTAGTTTCAAAATGAAGCTTACTTCATTAGGATCCAAAAAAATTACTGCGTACTCAAGGTGGGGCCTAACTAGCGTTAAATAACAAAGCTCCTTGACCCTTCCATTACAATTCCAAAGTAGTCTTTTAATGAATCCTATCTTTTTATTAGCTATCCACAAATTTCACAAATGTGTTTTTTTCCCAGGAAATATCTGTAGTTATCGTTACACAAAAGTATTTTATCGATTCCACGATTTGATTCAGAGGGTACGTTGATGATGTCTCAACAAAATGCCGATACATTTTCATTTTGAATAGATTGATGTATATAATATTAAAGAAATCAATATGGGTTGATAGTGGGGAATGAATAGCGCGCAGTCCTGGGTGAACGAAGGTTCCCGAAGGTGTTTGAAGGGAGACGCATGGGAACTGAATCATGGCGAGGGGAAGGACTGGGGATGGTCGTGTTCCAGAAGGAGCAGAGATAAAGATCGGCGGAATGGGTAAGAAAACAGGTCTCACAAAGGGAAAGAAGGCGTCGTAAAATGGATTTCGGCTGTGGGGGAAGGGGGGAGGGTGGCAGGGGAGGAGGAGGAAAGGGCGAAGCTTAAAGGAAGAACAAGTGGAGGGGGTAATAGGGCGGGTTGGGGGGGCCCTAGTACGGTTTGAGGGTGCGCGTGCTCGGGACAGCTCTCCCGAGTGAGGTAGTGGGGTCGGAGGCAATGAATCGGCGCCGAGGAAGTAACTGCCCAATCCAGCCACGTGTCTCGAATTGACCGGGGCCGCATGTCCACGAGGGTGCGGGAGTTTTTCCACGAAGGAATAGTCTAACAGGTCCACACTGTTCGCCCCGAGGGCCACCTGGAGGTCGCGGATTCGAATGCCAACTATTTTGTGGACGACGTGCTTTGTGGAAGAAGCTTCATATAAATGCATTCCAAATCAAATTAAATTCGTATTCCTATTCCGTACGTTGAAGGGCAAAGGAGACAAAAGGATAACCCCGCATTTTTTCTCCACCATCACAATTCATTTCGATTCCCAATCCACTCCCTTTCTTCTGCTGTCTGACTCATGTAGGGGTTTGGATAAGAAACCTTGCTCTCTCAGTTAAGTGATTTAAATGACTTGCAGTAACAATTAACTCAGTCCATCGCCTTCTCGAAATCCAAGAAACACAGGATGACACCCCCATTTTTACACCAATTATTTTCCAGTGATTTTCTATTTACAGTTACAGTCTCTATTTACTCTTTCTCGTAACTAAAATGGAAAAAGTCTGGGCCTTCGTGGTTGTTTATCCTTCCATCAAAACTTTTTATGATAATGTTTACTACTACGGCAATTTTCTCTAATCATGATACTAAAATAACGAACCTAAAGATCTCAAATGCTACAGCTTTCCTACATTTTCGGAAAGAGTTCAACAAAGTCTTCAGGCCAAAATCCTTACTCGCCAATACTTTAAATAATCATGCAAAAACATTTTCTGTAATTCTTAAAACAATGAATAATTCTAAAGATTTTCCACTGTAGTTTAGTTGAAGTACGAGCTTCAATGGACCTGCTAAATTATCTCTTGTTTCCCACATTTAATCCTGTTGCCTTGTAATACTATACTCAAATTATTTTGATCTCTGCCGTATTCCCCGATGACATCTATATGTAACTGGCCAAAGTTTTGCATTTATTAAGTTATTCCACGTATTTTACCCTCGTCGCATGTTTATATTTCAGTTACTTTAAAAATTCACCGCTAAATCTCTAAAATTCGATACATATAATTATTTCGATTTAGCCCCCTGACATCATCTGACATTCTGCATATATCATTTCATAAGATTCAAATAGACGAACATTACTTGATATAGGAATTGGGGCATTGTTGGACGGATCATGATTACGTGGGTGCGAGCGTGATACTTAAAAATTTAGATTTTTGGGAAAAAGGGAACCGAGAGAGAAAGCGCAGGTAACAAATGAAATTACATCTTTGCAAAAGATTGCAAACGCCAAAAATATTTTTGTTCCAGGGTAATGCAATATTAAAACAGCAGAGTATTAGCTAAAATAATAAGACAAAATTTAGGATTTGTTAGAAAATAAACTATACATGTTTATTAAATATAATATTTCAATGGTTGTTCAAAAAATTATTTTATTTAATCAAATAAAGGGAATTTAGAATAATTAATGTATCAAATGCACGTAATTTTCAAGAGAGCACTCTAGTTTGAGATTGTTTTCGTCTTCATAGACTTCATCACTATTTTCCGGGTTAATGTACATTAAACAACGTGCTGAAAGATCTGGTGCTTTCCCGGCGTATTAGTTGGGTGAATTCTTCTCGGGTCTTCCACCGGGTCAATGGCTCCATAGCTGCCGACATTTCGATTCCCGACTCGGTCATCGTCATCAGGGCTGATTGCCGTTCCGCCAAAAAGTTTCAAATATATTTATTTATTTACCCGTCTCCACGGCTCAGGTATCATCTGATTGGTCCCCAGACCCACCATTGTCGGGGCGCCTCGTGATTGGCCGAGCGTTCTGCCTTGTTTCCCTGATGCATTTTAGGTTTCCAGGTATTGCTCAAATGAAAACCTGAATCCCTATTGAAATTTTTCTTTTGAAGGCGGATCTCGATGGCCTCCTTTGCCAGACGATCCCAGTAAGAATTCACCCAAACAACGTTCTACTTAGATTATATTGCTATTGTGCTCAGTGAAAATTAAGAGAAATATATTATTTCTTAGAAGCTTCCTGGCACAAATCAATGATATAAAAAAATAAGATTAGTGGTTGTTTGACGAATTACTCGCTCCGCTCAGATGAGTGGATCTGACGAATTACTCGCTCCGCCTGATGAAGATCCTAATATAAAGATGGACAATGGATGGGTGCTAAAATATCATTTTACAGCGGTATATACCCGTCGAAAAGATAGCCTAGTGTTTACTCGACTCGACGTGCTATGACAGGCGACCACAATTCCACTCGAGCAGTTAACCTTATGACCCTGGGGCGACTTTTGTGCCCTTAGGTGCACATCATTTATCCCAAACTGCCTTGCGACCACCCACTCGTACAGTCAGTTTACGTAAAGGGACAGAGTTATCGAGTTAGCCGCTTGGCTAATGGAAGTTGATGTACCAAGACTGGAAGGTGAAAAACTGAAAAATTGAGTCCCCTGAAAAAAAAACTTTGGTCGTTAATAAAGTTGCTCGTAAATATCCAGTTAACTAAAGTCGATCTCATATACGAACTGGCTAATCTCGTTCTCGTATCAGAATAAGTTAAGTTTTTGATCCCTTCCACATATACACCAATCACATTTTTATGTTTAAGGTAGACCACGAGAATATAAATATGTACATCGCCCTAATTATCAGGAAGAGCATTCAAATTATTCAAAATTAGTCAAACAATCGGGAAGGAGAATTTATGTTCAATCACAGGGTAACTATTTAATTTTAATTTTATAGTGTTTTAAGACCTGATGATCCAAAAAAGGTTACGTTGGTTAGATTCCCAAAAAATGCCTTAAAGATATTTTTATAACAATGGAAATAAAAGATGGGAAGGAACGAAAAGTGTATCGAGAAAAAAAAGAGCCGGGTTTCACAGAGTATTTCTGGGTTCAATATTTTTTCTCGCACGCAATGAATATTGAATATGAGAAAATAAAATCATATTTAGTCATTTTTATCATTTATAAAAATATTATTTATCACTCAGTTCTTCCTGAAACTTCTATATTGAAGTACTGCTACGAAGGATAATCAAGTAAGAATCACTTGAATGCAATCATGTGGAATAATAATGAAGAACCGTAGACATTAAAATACAAAATAGCAAGACTGACTACTGCCACAAAATAAATGTTACATGGCTGTCACTCACGTCGGAGACAGGGGAGAAAATGTAATGATTCTTGATTCAAGTGCCAAATGGCAGTACCGTTCATTATTTAACTTTCCCTGTTAAAGACATGAAATATATGGAGCAATCTTGTATCCGATTAAGCTAGAATTAATAACAAGAGACGTAAAATAAAAAATTTTGATGTATTTTAATTTGAAACGAGCATTAGAATTGCACATGAAATTTAAAATGGAATTAATATTTTTAATTCACAAATGTATCTTTAAGGAGGAGACTAATTTTTCTCTATACTGAGATATTCCAATTATTGAAATATAACATACTTAAATGTTGTGTTTTCCCAATCTAAATTGTCCATACAGAGGATTTCCAAAATGTTCCGACTAAAGTTTGACGAAAATTTTTCATTTTCTTGGAAAATAGATCGGGAGATACAATGGTCAGGATATTATTATAAATATGGTACAAATTGGCAAAAAGTAATTGTGTTTGCTTTTTTTTAATCGCACACGAGACAGCCTATTTTCGGGGTCAGCTGCTCCTAGCAATGGCCACACATGGCCTCACCACGAAGCGCCGTCGTTCCAATCTCACTTCCTCATCGTGTGCTTTTTTCCGCCGAGCCACGCAGTCGTTCGAATGGCCGAACCCTGACCCCTAAAGTTCCCTTCGCCCCTCGCACCACCCACAACCTTCCCCCGGGTGTGCCCCGCCGCAAGGGGGACGCCGTTCAATCACAGTCCGCTCCCGTGGGGAAATGGAAATTCGCGGTTCCGTGGAAATGGGGGCGTTCATTTTACGAGGCGGACAGTCAAGGGGACACCTGGTCCTCCTCCCGCCCCCCTATGGCCAATCCTCGGACCAAAATAGTCTCCCTCACGTCTCCTGCCTGAGAGAGCCCATCCCATCTCCGTCTCTTCCCGCCGCATAGTCACCGATACGCCCTCGAGGACTTAAAAAGCCCCGCCGTGGGAAGGGTCCGCCATCCACTTGCAATCGAGAAAAGCCAACAAGAACATTCTCTGTATTTGTTTCCTGCGGGAAAGGCGATTATAATTATGTTGCTCTGTGTTTTCGCTTTGATATTTGATCAAATAGGCGTAGATGTGGAGGCTTTTGAAATGTGGGTGTGGAGAAGGACGGAAAAGGTGAAGTGGGCAGAAAGGAAAACAAACGACAAAGTGCTGGGTGTGGTGGGGGAGGAGAGGAAATTACTGGGAGAAATCCAAGGAAGACAGGAAAGATTAATGCAGAGCATTTTGAATGGCGATGGGACGTGAAGACTGTGATGGAGGAGAGAATGTATGGGCAAACGAGGAAGGGGTAAGAATAGAATAACTGCTGTTGGTTGGAACGAAAGGAGGGAGTATTCGGAATTGTAGAGGGGCTTATTTTAGGGATGGAAATCAGGTTGTGTTTTACTAGGAGAATCATGATATTATCATTGTGCCATTGTGTAGCCTATGTTCAGGAAAAATCTACCTTAAGCATAGAATTTACGCAACTAATAATAAATTGATAAAATAATTGCTTGAAGTGCGGAAGATAGACGGGGCATCGATTTGTAAATATTAAAGAAAGTGAGGAATTAGGTAGGTATCACAGTGATGAACAACATGCTCGTACTAACTTCTAAACAACAAATGCCATCAAAATCTTATCCATGAGGTTTGGCCTTAATCCATGAGACTATGAAATGGCTGTAACAAGACACATTTGTCTGTTTAAAGAGAAGCACCAGGAATGGGGTCTTCTACTGTAATCCAGAAGTCACTTCTAAATTTCAAAATCAATCCACTTTCCTGAGTGTAATGCGATGTAAAATATTAACATTTACATTTTCATTCAATACATGTATTCTCTCAGTTATGGGGAAGTAGTAATGATAGGCGTAAAAGGAGGGAGGAACATGCATTTATAAGAAGAGGTTATCTAATAGAATAATGGAGTGGAGAGCTGTGTGAAAACACTATGAGACAGAGGAGTGTTCACCAGGGTTGGGGATGCTGATTAGGGGTTTTGGAGGCAAAAAGGGAACCCACCTCGATTTATTTCCGTTACATTCTGAAAATTTTCCTTTGAAAAAAAAACCGATTAACCTCAAACGATAGATAAGTCAAAACTTACCAAATTTATGATATACTCACCGCCTCTAGGTCCTTGTTAGCAGCAGCTCTAAAACTTACAAAAAGTCAAACGTATCGCCAAGACATTGTCATGGACGCTTTGCAGTTGATTACGTCTTGCCCAGATGTATTGTGTGGGTGAACGAGGGAAAACTATTGGAAAAGATTTCTTTACGCATAGGGATTGGATAATTCTGACGATAACAGATCCAGTTCAAACGTGAGCGTGGCTCGGCATTGCATTAAGCACACAAAGAAATGAGAAAGGTTCTGACAAGGGTAGAGATGGAAATAAATGAGATCCGTCCATTTTTCAGCTTGACTGTGGGAAAAAGAGAGAGAATTAAGGAGGAAGATCCGTCGAGTTAATTGCTTTTAACAAAGCCAGTTTGGAAAATGGGAAAAATCAGCTTGAAGTGGTTACCATGACCGCCATTCGCCCATCCCTGATGACTGTTCTTGCTCAGTCAAGTCATGTGAAGATAAGAACAATAAGGTTTGATTGACATGATAAAATAATGGTCGAACAATAGAGTGCTCTTTGAGCAAGACCATTGAGATTAGTCGCTGCATCATTGTAACTAGTCTCAGGATTTTAGAGTAATGGTGAATGGAATATGGTTCTTGTTCTGTAGTAATGTAACCTTTTGCTAGCATTAAATAATTGTGGTATTTTAGAACTAGCGAGATCACGAGAGACAACCAATGCGGTCGTTGAAAAAAGGCCCCCTCGAACTAAAGCTATACATGGAAATATTAGCAATAATTGTGTGATTATCAAATAATCCACGAGGTGAGTTTTTTAAATAACGATCCTAAAGGAAAGTTTAACGAAATTTGCCACCTTGGTGAGAGCGTGGCCGCTAATTTGCAAGCGGCGGGGAATTTCACACGAAACCCAATACGGGTTCTTTCTCGGCGCGGGAGTCACATCGAGCAGAATTCGTTATTAACCTGGGATATTTCGCCTCGCATTTTGCTGGCGTGACATCTCCCATTCCCGCTGCCGAGACCACAACTCGAAACCTTATTAACCGTGAAGCGCGGGCGAAGAATGCGGAGGGGAGAGGGTGGGTGAGTTGATGGAAGGGGATGAGACGAGAGGGAAATGGGATGGTTAGGGGGTGGGAGACAGTGGACGAGGGGTTGTCTGAGAGGCGGGGAGGGGGAGCACCGACGGGACTGAGTTTGTGAAGAGAGAATAAAAAACGGAGGATATTCCCAAAGAGAAATTTGGGACAGAAAAACTGCTCTCTCGCTCAGTGTCACCGAGCGAGAGAGCAGTTTTTTGGGCCACGAAAACTTTCTTCACGCAGAATTAATAGAGCAACTTCAAGTCCAAATACCACGTATAATTTCATACCAAAAAATAAACAAAAAAATCTTGAAATATATTTTTATCCTTGGAAGTTCAATAACTTGGTTTTGGCATGTCATTACGTTTTGTCATCTTCACTACGATAGTGATTTCATTAGAAGATAATTTTAGATTGGTTCCAGAAATTAGACCGTATTTAAAAAGTTGAGAAATCAGTGTAGTAATTAAAGCTTTCCCATGTTAAATTAACAAATTATTCCTCTACAAGCCTCTTATTCTGGCAGAGTATTTTTTTTAGCTGTATAGACGAGGTACATAAAAAAAATCTCGTTGATGGAAGATGTCAAGGCTGGTTAAAAGTTTTAACTTATATGTCGTTTCTACGTATGATAATATCAAATACTAAAAATATAACTATCACTACAATTAACTGCAGACAAGGGACGCTGCACATAATCTCGATAATACACGATATGGGGGGTGAGTGAATCGAACGATTTAATTTACCTCTGTTTAAAATCAGCGATTAAGTATTATCACTCCTCACCATTTATCAGAAGGAAATGGTTAAAAATTATACGATACAATGAAGGGATTCTTTATTAATATGAATACTGGATGGGATTATATATCACCATAGTTAGAATACCTTCCCAATCAGAAGGGTAAGTTTTTGACACATTTAAATGTAAATGACTACCCTAATGTGTCAAATCCATGGAAAGAAATTTTCTCTCGTTCCACAAAACGAACTGAAAGCGCAACGCAGGTTGAGGAGGTGAATTCGAAGTATTGTCCTCCTCGCCCTACTGACCCCGTGTCACTCATGTGCCCAACCTACCCAACGACGACTTTCGTCAACAATAAATCGCAGTGATACTTGCAATGTTCCACTCCCCGAATGAATCAACGGCTGAAAACAAACGGAGTAACCGCGGGCCGGAAGGGGCAGAGGTGGTGGCGGGACGAAGGATCCTGGGACGACTGGAATAATGGCCGGGAGCGGTGAGTGAAACCGAAAGCCTGAAAGATTAATTCCCGAGGAGAAGCAATAGCAGCAAAGGTGGAGGGAGCGGGAGGGTGACCGGGGGAGAGTGAAAGAGACGCCGTAGCAGTGGAGGCGAAACAGTGGCAAACCTTCCAAAAGGCGTGACATCCAGGATTGTCAAGGGTGTTGATTCCCTCGCGTAAATATATAAAGGGCTTTGAGTGAGAGAACGCGGGATAAAGTTTACGAGAAATTGGGAGCGGTGAAGGGAGATTTCTTTGAAGGGGATGGAAACGGGAGAATCAACCGGGGGAGAGGGATATGCGAAAGGAGGGTGGAAGAGAAACAAAAGGAGGGTGGGAAGGGAGGGAGAAGAGAGGAGACGAGAAAGGAGGAGGAACAAAAGAAGAGGAGGAAGCGGGCGAAATGCGGTGGATGAGGGTAAGCTAATGCATTTCAGGGGACGGGTGAAAAGATACATGGAAAGTCTGAACTCTGATCGGGGCCGCGTTGAAGATATCCATCCTCTCCATCCGACTAACATTCTGAAGATATTCACTAGCTTTCTACTATGGATAATATCCGGGATCGAATTATGTTGCATTTTAAAAATCTTCACTCACTAAAACTGCAAAACGAGAGTATTTATCTTAATCTGGAACTGCGGATGAAGGTTCATAACAATTGAGGAAGGTAAAGGTCAGCCAATGAGTTCCCATTAACAGGGATCACGGCAAAATATTTGAGCTAGATTAGGAACACGACCGAAGGGAAGTAAAACCCAACAGCCCGCCACACGTAGCCGCCACAAGGAGAAGATAAACGCCTCAACTTGAAGTTACGAATTCACGCTTCTGGACGCCAGCTGTAACAGATATTTTATCAAGACACATAGAGGGGCCGAAAATGAGGAAAATTTGACAATTAGGCAGCTTCCATTTTATGAACGGGCTCGAAAAAATGTTAAAGAAATGGATCCTCCGAATTCGTCCATTTATGCTAAGATGTTATCGAAATAAAGGATTAAAAGTACAATAAAATTATTTTTCTCGTGAATATTAAGGAATAAAAAACTCTGGAATTGCACAAATGAGCAAATCATTAACATGGGGATTAAACAATACCCGAAGAAGATAAAAGACGAAAGAGGACAAAAAGTAGTGAAATCTCAATGACAAATGAAAGGAAATACATTTTTAAGCTAAACTTACAATCAATATATATATATATATATATATATAGTACATTGGACAGTCACAAACAATATAGAAACACAAAAAAGATCACTCACACGTTATTTCTTGATAATTTCGACGGAATTCTACTACGTCTTCATCGGAAGATAGAGAAGTACTGATATATATATATCAGTACATATATTGTATATATATATATATATATATATATATATATATATATATATATATATATATATATATACATACAATTATTATTTTTTGAATTGGACTGATTTTTTTTGTTGAGATTTTTCCAAATTTTCACGAGTTGGTACCTAAGGCAAGAAAATCAGGTACTGGTACCTCGTCATTGATTCATAATGCAAGAATCCTCGGTCTTTCTGAAATAGCTGAACATATTAATGATAGGGCATCTTGACTCACTTTTCCACTCTCTTCAGCGAGTCGATTCATCAATCTCAATAAACAAATACAAAGGAGGCATTTTCATCAGAGAGTAATACTTCAAATTATAAAAAAAAATCGTGCTTTCACTCCTTGAAATATCTCAAAAAATAAAATAATACGATACTCGTAATAAAATAGCTCAAGACTTAAATTAAAAAAATGCCAAATTAGTCCGAGTTGGTACAAACATGTCTATTTTAAGATTGGGAAAAGTTGACTTTTGAAGCACGCGTTTGTATGTCGACGGTAGAGAAGGAGAAAGCGCCAGGGTTTGACGATGCTATTGAAAGAAGGGAGAGAGGAAAGAACGAGCGGGGGAAAGAGCGGAGAAGGACGTGGGTAAGAATGAGCCGCCGATTATAATCATGAAAGTGAGAGTGGAGAGAAGAGGAGTAGAGAAAAAGGAAAGCGTCTGAGAGAGCGGAAACGGAAAGAGAGAGAGGGAGAGAGAGAGAAGGGGTGGGGAAGGGAGCGAGGGTCGATGTCTCTGTATAGAGACCAGAGATTGCACGGGTGAGTGTGTGTGTGTGTGTGTGAGCTGGAGTTTTCGCATCCTCCGCCTGACGTCAGTCTGTGTCGCCCGAGAAACCGAACCTCGAGCCAAACGAATGGCTATTATTCTCAGCGCTCGGCCCCACCACCCACCCCCGCTTTCGCCCGGCGGGAAATTAGCGGAATGAAAGGGGGGTTGTTAAAGGAGAGAAAGCGAGGGGTGAAAAGGATCAGGGTACATGAGAAGCCATGTCGTTGCCCCATCCTATATTCTTCCCATTCGAACGAATGAGGAAAAGCGGCCCGTGGCCAATGCTCCCGAACTAGTGTGCTGCTGGTAGGCCAGGCCATTCAATGAACTTTTTGGCCTCATTATCCAAACTCAAAATTGTAGGTATAAACTCAAATAAATTGTGGTGAGTGTAAAACTATATTTACAACGGTATTTTAAAGCGAGACTCAAAGCTTTAAAAGATTAGTATTTCACTCTTAAGCTTTGAAAATATCGAGAAAGCTTGACAAGTTAAAAAAACCTACTCGGAGAAAGCATAGGTTGACAACGATTGAGTTTGCGATGGCAAAAAATATTCTTTTGCATCGGCCATTTATGTGCAATTTTCGTGAAGGAATTCACATGAGGAAGTGCGGGTAGCCATTGTAATATTGCAGTATGACTAGAATTAAGAGAAAAAATAATCCAATGCATACTTTTACTTGTTTTAAGATTAATTAACATCAAGTTCAGGAAAATATTTGGAAACGCGGCCAAAAGTTTTCCTGCGAGATATGAATTATATGAATATTTTTAATGAAAAAGCGACGTTACCCAGATTGTATTAATAAACCATTAAGAGTACTTAGACCCGTTCTCAATTAAATTCGTGTTTCATTGTAAATACATTTAGAAACATATAATGCATCATTTATTTACAAAATAAGATTATTATAATGTGAAATCGTGCTTTCTCTCTAGATGTTACTAGGGAGGTTTTTTTCGTGCTTAGTATACATTGTTTCTATTTTTACAGTGGTATATGATTGGTTTACTTTAGCAATCGAACAACGAAATTATAAATTACAAGGAGAATAATGTACGAAGGAATGAATGCACTCATCCATTCTTTACACCAACCATCCAATGGAATGAAGACCGAATACATGTATAGAAGAATTAGTGAACAGATGGACAACCAGGTTATAAGAGAATCAGAAAAGGACAAAACATTATGGTACACTGCAGTAAACTGAAATTATAATGAGAAGAGAGGGCACGTAGCAATTAAAAAAAAATTGGCACCCTTTTCTCCTAAATCCCAATTATTAGTACTAATGTCTCGTCAGGCAGAGCATTTGAAATTAAGAATAAGAGTTCTTGAAGAAAAGCTGTAGGAACTGGCATTCATCGTTCAAAATTGTCTTGCGGCTCCCGGAGAAACAGAGAACACGAGGTGAATCCCCAAAGTCAAACGAGTCGTTGATTCAGTCGAATTTGATATCGGTCGAATTGATCCGTGCCCATAGTATCTTTCTTAGGCCCGATTACTGTGGCCAGAAGTTGCTGCAGCAACAGATGGACGCGTAAGCCCCAGAGGAAAGCTTTCGTTGTCCAGACATCTACAGGTAAGTTTGTTAAGGTCCTCACCTCATTGAGATATTGAAGTCCTAGTAATGTGCCAAATGCATTCTTTACGTGAAATCGAGGTCATAAGGAGTATTCAAGCACGAGAATTGGAACTTTGCCGACGCACGTGGGCGCTGCTCAAAGAATACAAGGGTGATTCCCTGAAGAAACGCTGTGAACGAAAAACAACAATTCTACTTTTGGAGACAGAGTGACCTTAAGACCGAAGTTAGTTGAATTATAAGTTCTTAGTGATTGAAACTGTGCATTTCGTATTCGACAGAATAGATTAAAAAATAAACAAATTCAACGGAAAATCAGGAAAAAGAAATCAAAGGAGTACTTCGCCCGTTTAGAAGGAATAAAATAGTATGTGGGTTATGTGTAAAAGAGTATAAAGAAATAAACCTAAATTTATTTGGTGAAATTTATACAGCAAAGGAAAATTTGAGGCAGCGTAATTCCGTGTAGGGAATTCGGAGAAGGAAGATGAGGCTCGCGGGAAAGACAGGGGAGGAAATGGGGAAAGTTGCGAGGTCGGTGATGGTAAAAGGGACGAAAGGCTTTTGAAGGGCGAGGAGGGAATCGAAACGCCACGTGGGTGTGGGCCAGGGAGCAAAACTACGGGATTGAAGGGGAGGGAAATAAAAGAGAGAGCGAGAGCGGGAAGGGGGCGGGGGAAACGAGGGAGAGGGATGGAATTGGAAAGGGGGAGACACGAAACCGGGGGGAGTGGTGGTTTCCCTCCCTAGGATTCCTCCCCCGGTGCAATGGGACGCTAGAAGGGAACGGGGAGCATGAGGTGGGGGAGGGCGAGAGCTCTCGGGGAGGGAGACCTAGAGTGAGGAGGAGGCAAAAATGTCGAGGGGTGAGAGCTGTAAGGGGTTGGACCCAAACTCCCATCAATATTTATGGGGACATCACATCACCACGGGCCAAGCACATTCCGCCGGTCTTCAAAACCGACTTCTCATTCGAACCCCCTGGTACTCACTCTCTTTCGAAAGAGTCCGAGGGCCTCTCCTATCCCCCTCACGTTCAACCCCTCACGCCATGACGCGCTATCCACTTCCCTACCAACCCCCTCGTCGCCCCGGACCCCTTTCCCTCCCGCCACTTGAGCACTCCACCGCTTCACCCTCGGACCCCGAAGCGGCCAAAGCCTTCGTCTATACCTACACCTTACCCTGCAAGCCACCTTGGGTTGATTCAGGGAGCAGGAGGTTACTAACTGAAGTGAATATGCAATATGTACGTGGGGAAAGCATGTTTCTTTTGGTGAAACATTGATCTTCTCTAAATATATGGAGGAAAAGTATCCACTTATTTGCTTGGAAGTTTTATTTTATGCCTCATAAATTACACTTAAACTGGCACGTATGCATTGAAAAAATTAAACTAAAAGTGGTTCCTATCTAAACAATATGTTTTAGTCGTCCAGGTAAAATCAATTTCATCAACGGTTATCATTAGCGTAATTATATTATATTTTATTATATTTTTTATATCCGCGTGAGCATAAAGTTACTATTCAATGAAACTATTGGAAATTTCGTGATATAATATACACTGTCATCCAATATGAAATAAGCATGATTGAATACGCAAGTAGATAAAATGAAATTGAATTGAATGAGTAAATATTCTTGTGTGTAATGAAAGGGACTAAAAAAGGCGGTACATTACTGAAATAATATAATTTCTAAGATTATGACCAGCCAATTAAAAAAAAATAGTTCTTCCAACCTTTATACTTCAGAATAGGATTTATGGTAATTTGGAAGCGTAGCTCGCATATCGTGTAGTCATTGCCCTCATTATGGCTATTGATTTGCTGATCAGCACACGCTGGGCTCCTCGGCATTCGGTGAGCGATCCTTCATCTGGGGACCAGACGCCCCGGGCTTCGCCACGTTGATCTACAGGCGGGTGTTTAAGACGGTCCTTTGCGGGGACACCAATACTTAACCCGGCCCCATCTCTTCTGAGGTTGATCTTCCGGCATGCCGGCTACGGTACACACGAGTAGAATCATTTTGTAAATATAGTTTGGTTATATTGATAGTAATGCATGGTCCTATAATGATAATACATAATGACTATACCTACCCTGATGTGTAAATTTCACGCGCCGTCAATCTTGGTTTTGGGTGAACACAACCATAACCTACCAAACAGATCTTCGGGTTGATTACTATGTTTATGGTTTTAATATAAAAATATAAGTCATTTAGTATATTTAGATTAGTGTTATAATATTATTTAATATAATAGCTGTGTATATATATATATATATATATATATATATATATATATATATATAATGGGCTGACACAATATAACACAAATAGAAAAGAATAGCAACATTTAAAAGAACACTCACACGGTAAATTGTTCGAACTTTCGGCACTCTCAGAGGCCTTCTTCACGTGATATATATATATATATATATATATATATATACTATATATATATACACACAATATATATATATATACTATATATATATATATATATATATATATATATATATATATATATATATATATATATATAAGCCTTTTATAACGTGTGGGTATGATTTGTTACCTGGATGCTTTACGGAATGTTTTCCCATGCATTGAAAATTATTTCTATTCTGCGCATGGAAAACCGGACATAATCCTCTACTGGTTTGTGCAGATAAAGGAGTTAGTCAAATCTGGTAACCAATAATTTCGAATCATAAACCCGATATGTCCAAACATCCCATTTAGATGACCAGCACGCATTAATTAAGTCCAAACTAATGATCTTCAAAGCTCGACGCTCTCCCGGGGCGGGGAGGCGTACTCGGTGGTGCAATGGCGACCGATTCGTGCTTTTTCGTCGCATCGTGGCAACCAAGACCCACGACACATTACCTCTTCCCTCCTCTGGCCTTCGTAATCGGACGGAAAAGGTTCCATCTTAATGCAGGAGAAGTGCGCCTCCCGATGACTCGCCTCTTCTCCCCAAACACCCTTCCTCCCACTCAATCTCTCCCTCCCGCTCGGTCTTTTTAAAAGCCTTTGCCTCGTGCCCCTCAGTCCCCCCTCTCCCTCTCACTCCCTCCCTCCCTCTCTCGACCAGACCCATCATCCTCTCCCTCCATGAATTATTTCTCACAAAACAATTCCTGCCGCATCGTTTCCGTCAATTTCCAAATCAATGTCAATGCCCTCCTCTCATCCCTTCCATATCCCGGCCCTTCCCATCTACCTCGTTCCCTTCCCTCGTTTTCTACTTCCTCATCCTAAGCTTGCGTTAACTGCTCGGCGCTCTAGTTCTCACTACATTAGAGTACACTAAAGTGAATTACATCCTACTCTAAAGTACCTAATTTCATTACTCTAATTATTATTAAAGAAGACTTTTGACTTTCCATTGACGACTATTATGCTCTAAATATCGCGTTGAGCGTCTATTGCTTGCCTTTTACGATTTCCTTCTTTAATAGTTCAAAATTATCTGATTAAAAAACTTTTTTTTCCTAATTCCTAATCATAACTTATTCATTACTGTACCTTAAACTACTACCTTGTACGAACGCCCTCTCATTGCTTCCCCGCACATTTCGTTTTCAAATTTCACCTGGAAACCTCGTTTCTCACCGCATGCAAAACTTCGTCGTTTTTTTCTAACCGTACATTTTTGACTGACCTCAGAGTTTTATAAACATCAATTCGGGACATATGATACCATTTATTTCTGGGCGTTCATAATAAAATTGTTGTAATCATCACGTAATATTTATGATGAATAAGTACAAGTGTGATATAGAAATTTTGACCACCAAACACAGCTTTTAACCTGATGGGTAGTTGTAAATATTGATAGAAGAGATTAGAGTTCATTCCGAACTAAGCTTTAAGGCGTGCGTGCGAAAGCTACTAGAAGGGGCAGGTCACTTCCACTGTGCCACTGTTCGGATTACTGGGTGTTCTTAAGACCGGAAAATATGACTTGCAATTCTGCATTGGCTTTACAAAGGTATCACCCGGAATATGGACCTGTTTTCCATCGGTCAATCCGAACATTCAACTGAGTTTCCCAACCCCGCCAAAATTATCAATGTGGGTTGTCACTTTAAATTTTATTCTATTCCATTTAATAATCATAAATAAGCACGCCGACACAAATCTAGATAAAAAAGAATGAAAATATGAAAATTCTCCACCATGCTAATAATCTTTCCCATTACTTGATTTATTTTCCTCAAAGAAAAGGTTGCGCGTTGATTCAGGTGAGGAACTATTAACCCCACTATACCTAAGATTAAGCATAAGTAATACTACTCGTAGAGATTTAACAATAAGATGACTATTAATTGCTTCCTGTTACGTTTACTAAAGTCATTAGGGTTGAAATAATTGATGATAGCATCGCAGAGGACGGTTAAACCGAGAAATTTCATTTATCTGACGAACAGATTAAAATTCGAGACGACATTTGCGGAGGAAGGAATAGAATTCCACAATATTTTTAAGATGGGAGCCTCTTATTCATGTCATTCACACACATACATACATACATATATATATATATATATATATATATATATATATATATATATATATATATATATATATATATAACACTTGGACGGTGAAATAGAAGTAAAATAGTTAATACTTAAAAGGAAACTCACTTTTCAGAAAGTTTAAGCTTCGACGCTTTTACGGGAGTATGACCTGAAGAAGACCTAAGAGAATGCCGAAAGCTTAAACTTTTTGAAATGTGAGTGCCCTTTTACGTGCTATCTATTTTATTTTTGCATTCTGTTTTGCTGTCCAAATGTTATATTGATCTCGTGAATGCTTCTATATCGTATATATATATATATATATATATATATATGTGTTCCTATCCCTTTTCCTTATATCTGTTTCTGTATATATGAGTATTTATTCGCCGTTTGGCGGGATTTCGTGTTTGAATGTGTATTTGGCCAATGTGGCTCATCTCTTTCTTCTGGCTATGCGTGCCACGAAACGCACTGTTCCTTTCCTGTATGATGTTGTATGAATTCTAACCCACTGTCCTTTCCTTTCCTTGTGTATTGTCTATTTCTCCTTTGGTGGGTGAAACAGCCCCCTGACGCCATCTCTTGGCTGAAAGAATCGGGGCGCTTGGCGACATATTAGACCCACGGATCTCAGGGTAAATTGACTATCCTCGATAGCTGCCTTGATAGCAGGACGTGCCTGTGTTCACCGAGTGTCTAAAATCGCCGGCGTCCGAGGCTTCGGTCGCCGGGGTTTGGAGAGCGGCACTGCCGGACTCTCTCGGAAATCGAGGTTCCGATCGTGTTTTGTTTCGAGCGGCGGTTGACCGCCTAGTTCATCAAGAAGCGCGCAGTTTGACTCTCGACTTCTTCCGCCGGGAAGGCCGTACTTTTGTTTTGTTTAGTGGATCAAGTCTGACCTTGACGCCTGGTGTAGAGCTTAGGCTCCTTTTGTTTGCTACCGCCGGGTGCGTGTGGCGGGGAGGGAGCGTTCGTGAGTGTTTTATTTCCCTTTAAAGTGCTCGTTTTTTTTTTGTTGCGCTTTCCTTCTTCATGCTAGTGTGCTGAATTTGATTTCTTCAAATGGCTGTGCGCCGTTTAAACACGCTCGCCTTGCAAGTTGACGAGAAGGCGAAGCCCCCTACCCCGTTGGAGGTCCACCTCTTCACGTTAGAGTCGCTGGGCCTCACACCCGAAGAGATAGTGGCGATCCAATTTGGATACAATCGCCATTTGATATTCCTGAAGTTGGCAACCGAAGCTACAATGACTAGGATTTTAGACAATACTCCGCGGAAACTACCGTTTCCGTCTTTAAGTGACCAGAGGACGACAATAACAATTGACGAGACTTCCGGCAGCCCGTGTAATGTCAGGGTTCTTTGTCTCCCCGTGGAGACCCCATTGGAAGACATAACAGGCGAGCTCCAACGCTTTGGTAAAATACATCGCTCGTGGGAGAACAGGTGGGAGGGAGAAAATATGGCGCGGGTGCTTACTGGCACCAGGGTTGTGCGGATGACGGTCGAGAGAAATATCCCCTCGTACCTCCACATCGGCGGCAACCGGGCCATCATCATCTATGAGGGTCAGCGCCGCACTTGCGCCCGCTGTAATCAAGAAGGCCACGAGCGCAAGACCTGCCCTCGGAACCAGGGAGGTAAGAGCTATGTGGAGGCAATGATGATGCCCTCCAACCCTAACGCCGCCGTGGAGATGGATCAGCCCGAAGTGGCTGTGGAGGAGAGAGCGCGGTCGCTTCTACTCATCGAGGGTGCGGTCCCGGCTGCTCCCGTTGGTCCCCCGCATCTCCCTTCAATTGGAGGGAAATGTCAGCGGGAGCGAAAATCGTCAACGGAGGAAAGGGAACCGAAAAAGAAGAGGACAGACAAACCCAAACTCCTGGTCTCGAATACCGTTCTACAAATGGTTCACATACCTACCACCTCGCCTAATATCACACGACCTCCAGCCCCCGTCTCCGTGAGCTCGTCAAATGAGGAGGGATGGTCTTTCGCCCCCCTTCCCCCCGCTCTCGCCATCGACGCCCTCGCTACGCAATCCTTGCATCACGGGTTTCAAACACCCCAAGAACCTCTGGTGACAGGTGAGGAGGATGCATCTGATTGCGATGTTTTCCAGTCCCCAACAGCTCATCCCTCGACCCCTTTATCATTGACTGTAAAGGAAGCGTCACCGACCCCGGAAGTCGACCCGCATACAAGTTTCTCAAAGTCAAAAATCCCACATACCCCATCTTCTTTCCCCATTAAGGACAGTCAATGTGTCGACGATCTTCCCAGCGCTTCTCAAGATACGGACCACAAGCAACTATCTCCCCTGATTTTTCCCGACCACAACCGTTCCGCAGATGAGCCCCAGTCCGCCATTCCGACCCTCCCCGAGGGTGCGTCCTGCCCCTTGGCGGCCCCCAGCGGTGCTCCTTCGAAGAGGGCCTCCTGTGGAACGCTGCCGAGTTACCCGCTCTACGTGGAGACCACGGCTGGCTCTTCCTCTTCGGACGAGGCCGGGGGGGAGGGATGCGGCGAAATGCCGCGTCCTCGCTCGTCGACCCGTTGGACGAGGCGTCCCGGGAAACGGCGAAGCACTCGTCGCCCGGGGTCGAGTCGCGACCGGAGCGACGCTAGCCACGATCAGAACTCTGGGAAGTGATGTCCGGTAGCCACCCGGTGCCGGACACACTTCGTCCATCGTTGAAGAGTTTTTTTTTTGCTGAATGACTGATTGAATCGATAATTTCAACCCTGCCGTTGATAATTTCTTACAATACATAATTTTCCATTGCTAGCTAAAATCTCCCTCCTAATATCTGTGGACCTTGTCTTCCTTTCTTTTTTTTCTTTCTAAATGTTAATGGTCAAATTCACGAGTATGCGTCTGTATGCATATGCTTATGTATGTGCGTGTGGATATGCATGTGTGCGTATGTATGTACAAGTGGATATGTATGTGGTATATGTATCATTTATGTATCCATGTATACACTTATACTAAAGAAAAACATGATGTACCCATAATCTGTGACCTGATATTATGCATAATGCTAACAAACTCTGTAATATAGTATTCTGAACCGAATAAAATAATTTATATCATAGCTCAAGTGGTTAAGAGCATCCGCCCGGCAAGTGGAAAGATCCGGTGTTCGAGTCCCGGTTGAGGAAATATTTTTACTCTTGTGATCCGTTCGATTCCGCCTTCCCCACCTCTATTGTGTTCGTCCTTTATATGTGTTCCTATCCCTTTTCCTTATATCTGTTTCTGTATATATGAGTATATATATATATATATATATATATAAATAATATATATATGTATGTTATATATATAATATATATATATATACTATATATATATAATACAGCTCGGCACCTTGTTCATATTAGTATTAGTCACTAACCGTGCTAATGATTTCGTGACTTATTTATCATGGGAAAAATTACAACTCAAGACTCAGTGAAATTTAAAGGGGATTATGAATAATATTTAAATATAACCCGGAGGTAAAAATATCCGAGCGGAAAGGGTGAAGGAGAAGCCATGGGAATTTTACGAGATCGCGGAGAAACTTCGAGTGGAACGATGACAGTTAAGGGCCACTTACGTCCATCGATTACGCGGCATTAGCGACGTCGATTTGACGATTTGAAGTCCACACGCTGGCCATATTTAGTCATTTTCCTCCCGGTTATTTTCGTTTGATAAATAGTTGTCAGTTCCTTTGATAGAATTTCTGATATTTGCTTGGGGATTCCGAGATGGCCTCCAGGGAAATTAGTTCCGGTTTTCAACTCCAGAAAAGCCTATGGAATTAATACTGGTCGCTCTCCAAATCCACCTCAGATGATTTATGTCTACTGCATAAAGGCGCGGTAAAAGCTTTGACCGGTCTCTTGAGTTTGTCGTAACCGTCGAAATATATTTTTAATGACATATTACACGCATTAATGCCATATTTCTGTGAAGGTTTCGTATTGCTTACTTTTTTGGTGCTTCGTCCGCAGCTCGGAGAGAGAGGAAACTTACAAAGATAATGGCATCAAGGGTAAACACACTCTTCGTGCTTAAGTAATAGCAGAGACATATTGGCACTAAGTTGTAATTGCGATAAGGGCACATAAAATACTAGTCTCCTACTTAATCCCTATATTCTTCGTGAATTTCTCAAAGGTTATTTCTCCGAAAGCATTATTTAATGTTCTTTTAGCTCAGAGTTCTATAACACAATGCCAGCGAAATATGGTACAGTCAATCATGACAGTCTAAATTAGAACTGAATCGATGGAATGAATTTATCGGCTTTGAAATGGCACCATAGGGACTTACACCACTTTACGGCCCATACGGTTCAAACGAAAAATGTCCATTGCTGTCAAATTTCGTGATTCAAGGGCCTGCCTTTGAGGAGCGGATCAGTGTGTACGTCGAGGAAGCGGAAAAATGAACGCTGTTAAGTCAATACCTATCAATGGAAAAGTTCCATAATATACTGTGCCTGTGCCACTGCTACCAGTACTAAAATCAAAACGGCAACAAATTCATTTTAGTACCTGACGTTCATCCAAATCTGACCATGGAAAAATATTTTTAAACTCTTTTTGATATAATAAAAAAATTAAATCTTCCAAAAAAATTCATTCAATATAAAAATTACATTAGGGTTCATCATTAAAGTATAAAAAAACAATATTTGGCTTAAAATTGCAAATATTAACTATATTTCAATCCATTATATTGACCACAAACCATTTTATAGCCGAAATCTTTGAATTACAAAACGTGAAAGAAATGAACACATTTTTTATGCTTTTAGGTTTTAATTAATCTTTTCCCAATTATTCCATCCCTTACACTCAATAATGCCTCCATAATTATACTAGTGAGCGTAAAATTATCCCTTAAGTGGAATGCAAGGCAGATGAGCAAGTGTTCATTATCAAACAGCATAGATCGTCGATTCCTATGACGGCGACTGAGGCCGTTTGAGAGCTTAAATTGAATTTGGCCACGCAGCCGGAATAGCAAATCGGGTTATTGAAAATTTTCCCTAACCGAGGAAAATATAATGAACACGCCAATCCTCTAATTCTCAATCAAAAGATCTGTGCGATTTCTAAAAAAAACCCGTAAGTCCTTGTCTCATCTGGCGTTAAAACAGTTTTGGAAAAATTTATTTTTTTAATTGTGCTCCGAGGTGCAATTTCACAGTCCTATTATTTTGAAGAGGCATTACCGAGTAAGCGAGCGAGAGAGCGATTGAGTGGAGGGGCAATTGGTTAATCTTTCGAAAAATTCCGCCGACGCACACCATTCCTCCTCCACGCTTTTGATCTTCAATGTTCCCTGTGAATGAAGCGTCCTCCATCCATCTATTCCACACATACTCATCCGAGAGCCCACGTAACGATCCGTGCCTCATTTGAATTTTCCGTGAGCGGTTCTTCACGTAACCCATTTCAAACGAGAGGCGAAGTTGAGGAACCAAATTCTCACTCACGACATTTTCCAAACTAACTGCTCTCAGGATTGCGAATTTTAGGGATAAGATTTTTTTACCATACCTTCTCAACGCTCTCAATTGAGTTCGGGAGTGGCTGTAATTTCTATTTTCGATTTATCTGGACTAAATGCTGGATTTTTATCACATCCAATAATAATAAGAAATAAATCTTAACCTGAAAAAATGACCGGGATTTTTAAAAAGCGAATAATTTTTTTCAAAACGTGCATTTCATGAATATTCGATTTCGGAAGAATAGTTTCACGCAGACGAAAAGGCAAATACGCAGAAATACCCGCTGTAAAATTTGCTTCCATTAGGCGAGGAACAGAATTAATATAACCGATGGCATTCTTACTTCAAGCTAATTAAAAAAACAATCAACCTCGTGAATATTCTGGCCACGGAAGATTTTATCAAACGACCTAAGCTCAAACCGTTGAACCGCAGTTAAAGCCAAAATAATACGTAATCATTTAAGTATTATTGGATTTAGGTAAATGTACGGAGAGGCAGAGATTAAGTCAAAATAATATTAATAAAAATAATTAAGCCGAGTATAAATCAATACTTACTCTCCATTGTTTTGAGCCACGAAGTATTATCAGTTAGAAGTATTTATTAAGTCTTCGCTTCCACATTTTCTCAAACAAACACTAAGGTTTGCGAAATTATATAGGAGAAGTTTTAAAGTAACTCCATTTGGATTGCAGCTTTATGAGCAGTTTGATTAGCGTAAACCCTAGATGGAATAAAATCAAACATCATTATCGCAGGCCAAACGAGTTTATACGCATAAAGGTAAACTTGACGCCAGATTGACTTCAATGTGGCACACCGGGTAATAATCAAAATCGAGGTGATATGTAAAGGGAATTTAAAAGGCACAATTATACAATTAATCTTTGATTCCTCTGCACGGCTCCTCTTCCCCACCACGCCGGCGGCCATTTTAACTACACTCCGCGGCCATGGGTCTATATGCATTCATTCATTCATTCCCTTTCGCCTCCCCCCGCCCTCACCCCAGCATGCCTTCTCCTTCTCGTGCCCTCTCTTGTAGCGCAACCCAATCTTAGCCCACAATGCAACACTCCCTCCCCAAGGATGCCTTGCATTGAATACGGCTTCCTTCCACCGCTCCCAACTCCTTCTCTTGACTTGCTATTATTCAGTTTCGCCGCCGCGGAGGAGAGCATCGAAGGCGGCGGAGAACGCTCGTCTCAAACAATCGCTTGCCTTTGCTTTGAGCCCTGCGCCGTCGTGAGTCATTTCGCGAGTTGCGTTTGAGCCAACGTGCAATGTCCAATTTGCGAAGTGGCCAACTTCGCAAACCAACTCCAACGAAAATCTAACTAACTCGACTAAAGCAAGTCCTTCCGCTTTGACAGCTGATGCTACCTCTCTCTCGCTCATCACTAGTCGAAATACACATGAGCATTTAATTTAAGGGCTCTTTTTTCAATTTAGTCGTTAGATGAAACATCAAACGGGATCCATTTAAAAAGACAGAATATATTTTAAAATACGCTTTATTTGATTGATGCCGACTCCTTATGCTGGTGGGTGACATTAAGCTTTTGAAACTGATTGGATTATAATTGAAACGTTCAATTTTTTCAATTTACTGTCGTAATGGCTTTCAATCGTGAAAAAATAAATTCACAATGAAATGTGACTCAAGAAAAAGAATTTACGTTACATGTGGGACAAATTGTCAAATAAATAAAAAAAATTTCATTCTAAAATTCAACAGATCATAATTTAACATATTCCATTTCCTTACTCGATCTGACGGCGAGCAATTGCTGGCCCAGACAGATATAGTCTCCACAATCCTTAGAGTGCGTTGACTGACCATCCCTACGTCCATTTAGGACATAGGGATTATTAAAGGGATAGGGAAAATAGAGCGCTCTTTGATTCACAAGCGCCAGAATCCAGTTCATCATTGTAACTAACAATTCTCAGGCAACCGTTTACATAGTAGTGGATATAAGGTTGATTTCTGTGAAGTAATTCCAATTTTTAGAAAATAAATATTGTTTATTCATTAAAGTTAAAAGACCTTGTGTCTCATTTCATCTCGTTGAGCCACAGCTCAATATAGAGACGGTTATGGGTTGAAACTTCATCATTTGTACAACTTAATGGATATGACTTATCAGCAATCATTGCTCTTGCCTCATTCCGAAGCATCGGAAGAGTAGAAATATATGAAGAGTAATAAGTAAAAGATAAATATCATCATTCGCGTACTAATTATTTCACAGCTGTATCGGAATAAGTAAACAATAAATATTATTGATCGCGTTGAATCATTTTCCAGAGCTGTCGAAATTTTTTCGAAATGGGTTTCTTTAACCTGACAGAGGTAAGTTTAAAAACACAAATACCCTGATTGAAAGTGTTTCAAGTATCCGAGATTACGGGCATTTAATTACCCGGGTTAACGTACCGGTCTCTTCACTCGGGTACCCCCCTTTCATCCTTCTCCAGCCTTTCCCCTCTAAGCGAAGAGTACCCTAAGGCGGATATCTTGTGGGAATCCATTATGGTGGGGGAATATGTATGTATGTATATATATATATATATATGTATGTATATATATATATATATATATATATGTATATATATGTATGTATATATATGTATATATATGTATGTATATATATATGTATATATATATATATAATTAGTTACTCTACCGTTCCTTGTTTACCTAACATTCTCCTCTCTAGCACAGACATCAACATCCTACTGCCGACCACTATTTTATCCATTTATATACATGCATACACACACTCACGCACGCACACACGTGTGCGCGCACACACACATACACTAATGGAGGGGGATGGCTTTTGGATTTGCACTTGAAAATTCAGCTAATTCTTTCGTCGCATCACACTTCCGGAAGTGATTTCTATATTAATTAATTCAGCAGCCACCACCAAAGATTGACATTATAATCATGTAACCATGAACCATACATGCACAGGTAACAGACTGCGTTGA
Source organism: Hetaerina americana (assembly GCF_022747635.1). NCBI lineage: Eukaryota > Metazoa > Arthropoda > Insecta > Odonata > Calopterygidae > Hetaerina > Hetaerina americana. The sequence goes on from NW_027287095.1 coordinate 6,233,019, forward strand.
TCCGAACCAGTCGTAGAATTCCTTCTGGACCGAAGCCGACACACGGCGGGTCCCCGCTCCTCATGCCGCGAGAATGTCCCTCTCCCCCTCCCCCCCCTGCTCCTTATGCAATATGCAAAGGGCGACCGACTGGAGCGGCAAGGACGCTCGCCCGCACACCCACTCCCCGCGACGCATTCAGCCCTCTAATTCTCCGGCGTCCAAGTCTTCTTTTTGAATTACTCAACGGCGGCACACTCTCTCGGCGGCGGTTTAAAGTGCTCCTCCCGACAACGCTCTCCCGCATTTGCAACGCTTTTCGTTTCTCAGCCATTCAAATCTAATTACCACCTCCTTGATGACTCCAGTTTTGCACTGGGACGTGACGGGATTATTCCAATCGTGAATAATTTATGCACTTCGGTTGCAGTTCGCCAGACTGCACTCAGAGAGGGAACACCCTGGGGTGGATAACGAAGGAATGAATGCAAATCAAGGAAAGTTCAGTAACTCTTAACGTGAGGGATAAAGGAAAATGATTCTTAAGGAGAATAAAACACATTATCTTTTGATATCTACCGATAGGCTAACGCATACATCAATATTTGAGACTCTCTGCACAACCTAGTCGAACCGGAAATAGTGCAGGGACCCATAAGCACGTGCCTTTCTATTATTGGCGAAAATCATCGATTTTCGGCATATCGGCTGCTGAAAATTTGCATGATATTAAAGTATTGATGTGATTGCGCAACTCTCTGGGATCACGTCCATTGAAAATAACTTGTTTGATAGGAAAATTATAATGCATATCCAGGTCTGAAAACATTCGCCTTATTCAAATTCCATTTCAGATGCAATCATTCGTTGAAAGTAAAAGCATTTGAGGCTTTCGTATCCAAGCGGTTTATTTTAATTTGTCCTATGGAGTTCGCATTACTTGTAGGACCTGTCTTGGTGATAGTCGGGGTTCAACATGTAAATGGTTGTGGTTCATTTTTATTCCCTCCTTCTGCATACACCAAAGAACTTTTTACTGGGTGAAATTAACACTTTTTTAGGTCTACGTTTTCCGCCAGCGTGTACATACGTGGATTTGTATGTATTTTTGGAGTTTTTTAGTGAATTTTTCCTCGTTTTCTAACCCTTTCTAACTCTAATTCTCCCTTATTCCTTACTCATCCCACCTAGTGCTTGCAAACTCTGCCACGCACCTTTTTCGTCATCATAGTGGTAGTTGGGGTAGTTATGTTTATGCATTTATAGCGCACTTATGCTACCATAATCTGGTAAAATTTATTTCATTTTCTATTCGTCGAAAACAATGGTTTAATTCTAAGCACCTGGCTAATTACATAATAGAGATAAATTATCCATATTTACCACGTGGTTAAACGGCATTGGAAGCCGTGTCTGCGCGACGCCAATGATTCCAATATCGATTTTTCTTTCGGGTTTTTAAATTATGAACGGGCGAACCCATTCAGGGTGTAAGGTATAAGTGAAGGTTTGCGAATGTTCCCCACGTTGAAATGACGCCAATTGAGAAAGGTATTCCCGGGGAGAGAGAATGCGCGGCATTGCTTTTTTCCGTCAGGTTCGAAATACCCTGGGCGATAGAAATTCTTTAAGATTCAAAACTCCAAGCCTTTATAATTATTTTGATGAGACACTCCTTCATTGCAAGAGATGAAATCCAATGTCCATCACGGTATTTCCTTTCAGGAGCGATTACCCCCAACCGGTAACTAAAAATGTTATTTTACTGCTTATGGGAAAGACATTTGTTTTACCTATTGCATAAAATAATTTTGAATTAAAATGATTTATCATCAGATTCCTTTGCCCTTATTTTGTAAAATTATAAAGGACTTGCGCAAACGTATTTCCCACTGAACTTCATTTTCTGGTGTGAAAAACTACATGATACAGTGTTATGATGGTTAATAAAAATACCCCATTAGGCTACATTGAAAAATCTTCCTCTAAAACTTTAATATTGAAATAAAGACTGTTGTGAAAATTAAAAAAAATACTACAACTAATAGATCAACTAAATTAAAGTCACTTTTTATGATACCTATAACCGACCTCGCTACGATCACTGTAGCGCAAAAGATTAACATACAGATGGCGGGATAAATATTCAAATTTTTGGAGCCTAACCTCCTGCCTTCTATGCTAAATAAATGACACGCCAACAATTAATACCCATGATTTTAAACGAAAGGGTTAATAATAATAATAAAGATTCAGACGAAACATCAGGCCGCTTTCTTTAGGTTTTCGAACTCTATACTTATTAGTCTACCTTTGACGACCTTAACGACGGGTAAATATCTAAGCACGTTCAATTAATTTCAGGATGCATAACTTTGAATAGATCACCGGACGTATATTGAAAGACAGCAAAATTCGAAATGGTATCTTAAAAAAATTAGCTTTCAATGAGGAGGTCAAAGTGCTTTGAAGAGCGTAGGGTGGATTAACTGTGAGACATCGAGCTAAGTGACTAATGACAATCTTTTCTACTTCGCCAACACTTCACACTTGTCCCTGATGTAAATAGGAGACTTTTTTCAGCTTTGTTGTCGCGTGCAAGACGTCAAGGAGACATGTAGTACAAGTACACGAGGGGGACGCAGGCATAGGGAGGGAAAGACAAAAGGGTTCCCTTCCTAGGGAAGTTCATTTTTATTTACGATCGCCGCCAATCCGATAATTTCCTTCCACGCCATCCGCCAATACACACGCACTCAATTCCATCTCCCCTCTCCACCCTCGTTGCTAATGTGACGGGATCCCCACTCCATTTTATCTCCGGTGCCACCCCGGCCCCCTTTACCCATTTTATTTCCATCCATATACAACCTCCCCCTCCCTCCCCTCATTCCCCCCCCACTCCACTCTCCCTTCCAAGCCAGAGAGAGAGAAAAAAATAAACCTCCCCGCCAACCCTCTTTGTCTCCGCGGAAGAGAAGAGGCCACCTCGTAATTTTCCCCTCTCTGGATGCGTCGCGACCAAAGGCGTGTGAAGCGTGCGCGCGTGTTGGTACCCCTGGCCGAGGCGTAAATTGTGCTCCTTTGTGCGGGGGCGCTGCACGAACGGGCCAAGGGGGGGCGAGGGCACTATCTCCGGCCTTCAGTCGCCACCCCCCTTTCCTCGCCCTGTTCTTCCGGACCCCTTTAACACGCATCCGCCACCCTTCGACCCCCCCCCCTCGATCCCTTAATTTTAAAACCGTATTATATAGCACCGCTCGCTATTTCCCACTTCCCAAAAAGGGCGGAGGGAGAGGGGGAAGGGGGTGGTTTGGGTGTTGGGGAAGGGGTGAGGGGGTGAGAAGGAGAGAAAAAAAATCCCCTGCACACACTCTTCAACCCTGCGGTCCGTCACCGAACACGTGCGCACCCGGTCCAAATTCGCATTTCTCCGCGCTGGGTCCCTCCCCACACGACCTCACCACCCTGTAACCCCCCCGTCCCCCCAGTGCTTCCATGCCTGCCCCGGGCACGTAGCCACCCACGGCCGGGAGGAAGACGCCCCTGGCATATTAACGACCCTAAGCCCGCGTTCATTCCACGGGGCCGCGCTACCACACCATTCGACGTCCTCCGCACCCCCCCCCTCGTCCCCCAAGTCCTCCATCTGAAAATAAACCCTTTTTTTGCCCCCGATACCTCCCCTCCCCCCTCTTCTTCGAGTCCCCCCGGGGCGCTCCTCCTCGACCCGTCCGTCTGCGGCGGCCCTCATCCGCCGCCTCCTCGATCCATCCCGATTGCATCGCGGGGGCACCGGCAGCAGTGATCTCTCCGGGGTGGTGGTCCGGCATTCGCGAAAAGTTTGTGAGGTACGAGGGTGGGGTAAGGACAGAGAAGAAGGGTGAGGTGGGAGAAAGTATAAGGGCGAAGAGAGTCTGCGAACAACATTACACGAAAGGGAGCGCCAAAAGTTCAGACTAATAATAAGGAGCAAACGAGAGACTTTCAAGCTTGAGCAACTTACCAACAACCAAACTATTTTGAGATAAAAATTCGCAGACCCATGAAAATAACAGGTGAATTAGAAAACTCAATTCGTGTCACGACTGTTTCTTGAGCTAATTTGTCTCGCTCTACGTACAGTTGAGTCACAACCGGATGCAAGCAGGCAATTTAAGCAACGCCTGGAATCACTTACTTCTGCTTCAGGCTCAACAGGGTTCCCGCACCAACCCTTTCCACCCTAAACGTCCTCCTCCTCCAATGCGAAGGGCTTGTGAAAGATTTGACTCGGTTGAAACTTACGAATGAAAGTATTAAGCAGGCAGCGCCAAAAAATATTGAAGAGGTGTTACTTAGGTACAAAATACAGTATCTCGGAATTTCCATATTTTCTTTCTAAGTTTTTATCAAGCATCCAAATGAAATACGAGTGGAATATTTCTCTTATGTGCGTGCTTTAAATTTCTTAAGTTTCATTATTCTAAATAATAAAAAAGATCGTCTGTTTATACGAGATTGAACAAATGTTTTGAGATTAATTATTCCAGTCCTCAATGCTTATCGAAAAAGGATGAGACAATATTTTCAACGTAATGCAAATGATTTCTACATTAAACAGTACCTAGAAGTGTTTAAGTCCATTAAAAGACCCAGGCATTAAGCGATAATTTGATCTTGACTCAACCTGGGGCCGTGCATACTTCAACTGATAATCTCATCGAAAAAAGACTCCTGTTTGAACAGTTCTTGATCGATGTTAACATCGCAGAACATTCCATTAGCCACCAGTTCCTGAACAGTCGGATCTTCGTTCGATACAACACTTCACCGAGTCCCTTTAATGGCATTTGCGTCGTTAAATATTTACGCCAATCGAGTGGGAGACGGGATGACGCCGTGGAACGAATGAACGCCGCTCGGTACGAAGCCGTGGGCTGCCCCTCGCTCCATCCTCGCTCCGACGACCCACGGAGGCACGCCCATGCCCTCGGCGGCACCGCATTCGCCTGCCTTCCGCCCCCTCTCTGGCTCGCACATCAGGGGCACTCTCCCCTGCCGCCCACCGGTGACACCGCCGGTGGTCGTCACTGGAGACGTCCGCCGTGCTATATAGTATTCACTTAACTGTATCGACAATCAATATCAAGGTGACATAGGGGATGCGATGATATATCGACGCATTGATCATATTTAGTGAATTGACCAATTTAGAGCAAGTAGAGTAAAAAGCGACCGGTATCCTTCCCCCAAACACACTCGACTGTCGCCCAAGTCCTCACACGTACTCCCTAGTTCTACATGTATGCCGTATCTCTTATCCGTCCCCCTCTCCTCTTCACCTTAACCCCCCACCACCCGGGGGCTGATTTGCCCTCGCAACAGCGAGTCGTGAATGGGGGTGAGAGACCGAAATGAGGGCACCGCGACCGAAACTCCCGTTCCCTACCGTCCTCACCTTCCGCTTATTCATCCCTCTTCCCACCCCCGCCCATTGGCCATCCGTCCCCACCCACCCTGCTCATTCATGCGAAGGGATGGCGGAAGTGATTTAAAAGGGACGATATCCCCATTACACTCGCCAACGATACCCTTTGAACCGTGAAAGGAACACTTTTTGGCTGACTTCTAAAACCTGACTAACTCGGTGGAGGTATTGCTTTAGAAACCATCTTGAAACAAATATCAACTTACACAATACCACCTTGGCGCTAAAGCATTAATCGAATGAAATTCAACTGAGGTAATTAAAATCCCAGGCGAAACCAATGATACATCCTTAGAAGGAAACAAATACCAGGTTATATGTTGGTTATATAGATTTATTAAAGTCCTTAAGCCAAATTTTCTTGGGGGTACTCACAGTTTGTTTCCTTCCCTTCGTATCTATTTCTTCGAAAAATAATGTAATATTGACATACATACATACAATCTTATTACTCTTTTACTGATCTCCTTTGTAGTTAGTATATGGTCATAAGGCGTTCCGAATACTTATCGTAGTCGGTGTCTGAAGGGAGACACGGACTTGCTTATCCTCGCGATTAAGCGGGTCCGATATCTAGGTTGTGTCCAGGATATCACGTCCCTCGCACATCTAACATGCTAAAATTGCAAAAAAATATTTTTTAGAATACAAAACTCAGAGAAAAAAACAACCAAGAGGAATACTAGGAGGAAAAAGCCCGTTATAGTGGGCCATGGAATCTAATTACGACTAATCAAATTGATATAAGATAGTGAGGAACTATCATGTACGCACTTTAAATTAGGACCTGGTAATTTTCGGGATCAATTGAAATAAATCAAGGCCTTCTCTCGCCATAACTCAGAAAAGTTTACGTTTCAGCTCCTACCACTCCGCAGCAATGTCAATCAGGCGCAGCATAGCTGAGAGAATATCGCCATCTTTGTATTAAAATCTACTATTCGAATCATCTTTGATCAACTTCTCACAAAGAAATCGATCTTCAAGTTTGATTTTGATTTTAATCTCATATGGCGCACAACCTAAACATCTAGCTAGCCTGGCCACACTAAATACTTATTCAAGTATGTCCACCACTGACTGATAAATAGAATAGCTATTATTTCGGTCCGACTTGAGATATCGAACTACAACAACTCACTGATCTTCTGAAATAACAAAAAAAGATTTGAGTCCAAATACAACTGAAATATACACTTGAGAATCATGTTTTTTGCCTATATAAATTGAATTCGGCGACTAAGTTTGTTATACTTCAATTTATTTCGTGACTAACATTCCATTTTCACCGATAAATCAGATATAGCAACTAAAGCATATGGAAAAATTATATTGTAGCATGAAAATAATAAAAAAATGTCATGTTTAAAGACACAGCCAAGCATTTAATATCACAAGTTGATTTAGTCTTATTTCTTACTTTTAATTTTCTGGTGAGCACTGAGAGAATCCTCTTTTGTTCTACTGGTTTGCATGGAACGCGGATGACAGGCATCGTTATGATAAATCCAGTTTCATTGTCAAAAAAATATTTGAAAGGCAAAGTTTAACTTGAATAATTTTGTCCTGAATGTAAATACGGTAAAGTTTCCCAGAGAGTTGGAAGTTTGTTGCATTGAGTTGGATTCGCAGAAAAATAACGGAGATCTTAAGATGTACCAGGGTAATTTCATCATTCTTTCACATACTGTTGCTTCCGTGGAATACCCTCATCTGACCGCTTATTTGAATTCTTTCTCGTGGAGCACGATTCCGTGGGCATCACGGTTTCTTCCTCAGCGGTGGATACCCTTCTAGTCATCACTTTCTTTTCGTTTCAGGAAGAACGCGGAGTCCTCGTATCCAGGTTCGGGAGATTTAAGTCCCTCAGATGGGGAGAGGAGATAGCCAGGACGTTTTCTGAAGATAATACGGAAAATGACAGCGCTTTCCCGTCCACCCGGGTTTAATAGGAGGGGCGATGAAGGGGTGGGGGCGGCTGTGGGAAGAGAAGCTGGCGAGGGAGGACAAAGTCCATTTGGAAATATTAAAATTCGTCGAAGTGAAATGTTGGGAGACGGTGGGAGAATAAGAGAAAAAAATACTCAAGTTTCCTATATTTTTTAAATTTCACTCGTGCAGGAGGCTCTTGAGAAATATGATTAAAGTTTATCCTTCCAGAAATTCTTTTTCAACCCTCTTTGTTTTTTAAAAAAGTAAAATTTCTCATTCTAACGCTTACAACTTGAATTTCTCGACTCGATTTACGGGATTAACGCTGTTGAAACAACAGTTGCATCCGAAATTTCTTGTTAACTATCAGTTTGGGTATTTATGCCAGTTATAATTTCTGATTACTATCGAGAAAGCTTTCAAATATTTTTTTTCTCTTTATTTGAGGTTTAATGGACACGTTGAAGGACATTGAAAATGCCATTAAATTAGTTCAGGAATGATTTTCAAAGACGCCACTTGTCTCCGCTTCTTAAACTTTCATTGAAACATAAGCCCAAAGTTTTACATTTACCTCACTTCCTAAATAATCAAGTAGATATTTCAAATATGATAAATGGTATTTATTCGAAATATCATTTCCACAAACACACCGTTTAACATACACGTATGACATGAAATGACATATTGACAGTGAAACGATAAAGAAAATTTATAGAAAACTCTTCCAAATACCAGGAATATGCATTGAAAGATATTTTTAGCCTTGAAATTTCTGCATAATGATCTTATGAGCCGAGGGAATCCTCTTATCAGGCACATAAAAATAATAATTGTCATTAAATCAAGTTTTACTGAAATGAGGCTAGAGAAATTTTCCACAGACGGTTCTCGGAAAAGCTATTAAAAAACATAGCTGGCGGAACAGGTTCACGCAAGTGTATCTGAGCAACGAGGAAATGATGAAGAAAAAAATTCGCAGGATAACGTGACGAAAAAACGAAGTGACATTCCCGGTGGAATGAGGAACGCCGCAGAATTTTTGTCGAGAAGCGAAAAAGTGGTAGGATTGAGAATAAAAATTGAACGCATTAAGAATGGAATAAGATGAATTTATGAATCGCGTCACTCGGGGGCTGCTGAGCTGCAGGCTGTAGGTCTCTCCTCTATTCCGTGTCGGTGGAAGTTTGAATTGAAGTACGATGAGAGAAAGTAGACGAGATGAGAGCTAGCTCTCAACCGAAAAACGTTAAAAAATAAACAACTTACAACCATATTGTCTGTTGGCAAGCAATTATACGAGCAGTTACACCTGATAACCTTAGAATGCGTGCGCATCTGTGGATGCAGGTTTGCATTGATATGCTCTTTTAGCATGTGGTTTTGATCTCTTTTGCGGGTGGTGACCAAGCACACCCCGCTACACGCCCTTGCGGCGACCTCCGGGGCATTATGTGGTTAAAGGCATGAGAAGAACGTTCTCACGCGACGTCAACAGAAAGGCTTTCGTCAGCAGCCCAAAACCTTGCATCCAATTCCAAAGATTTTGAATTAAACTTTGAACTGATTAATTTGAAACCTCCAACGCAAATACCAAAAAATAGTTAAGCAAGAAAAAAGGGATGGTGGCGGAAGAGCGATAAAAGAAAATAGAAAATCAGATTGGGCAGCAAGCTAACTTGTAAGGAAAGGTGGGGAAAAGGAATGGCGCCACTTTTTTTAAACCCTTTTCAGCTAACTACCTCACATTCCCTCGCTGCTGAGGAAAAACTTTTGAATACCCATCTGAAATTTCTGGAAAATATCATTTCGGAAATAGAGCCAAGATCTCACTCCGTTCAATTCCAAGTACTCCTTAAGCGTCGAGCAATCTTATTTTCATATATTTACATTTGCCTATCGTCAATTATAAAAGGCATCGAGTTCTTATGCTATTAGCACCAACATTAGTACATTAAATTACACGCCAAAGGGCATTTATCTCCCAAAGGGAAAAATCCAACGGAATTTTTAGTACGGCGGAACACCGGTGTTTAAGCTCATTACGTATTACTGAATTTCAAGGAATTGAAAATTGAAAAAAATAAGTGCGGGGTTATTGAATTGAAAACTTCTTATGCGAGGTCCACTTCTCCGGCTTTTCTAGATGGGGAGTGATTTGGTGAGAGCTGCGTGATGTCCCATTGCGCGGCTGGTTATTTATCCTCGATAGCTCAAGTGGTTAAGAGCATCCGCCCGGCAAGTGGAAAGATCCGGTGTTCGAGTCCCGGTTGAGGAAATATTTTTACTCTTGTGATCCGTTCGATTCCGCCTTCCCCACCTCTATTGTGTTCGTCCTTTATACGTGTTCCTATCCCTTTTCCTTATATATGTTTCTGTATATATGAGTATTTATTCGCCGTTTGGCGGGATTTCGTGTTTGAATGTGTATATATATATACACACACACACACACAAACACAAAACATTATATATATATATATATATATATATATATATATATATATGCGCGGCAGTCCAGGGGGTTGAGCGTTGCACTGCTGACCCGGGTTCGGTTCCCGGACAAGGCACTCTGGGCATCTGCAGCTCCACCCAAGCTAAGTGATTCTTTGAGTACCAGATCTTCCTGGGAAACCATAAACAGTATAGGGAAACGAACTGCCCCCCCTACCCTGATGTGTGAATTTCACACGCCGTGAACTGGGTGAACTCTACCATCAACTACCACATCGACCTCGACCGGGTTGATTACCGTTTTTATGGTTTATATATATGTATATATACACACAAATATATATATATATATATATATATATATATATATATATATATATATGTATATATATATATATATATATATATATATGTATATATATATATATATATATATATATATATGTATATATATATATATAAATGATGTGTAAACATAAAGGATTCCCGCAACACCTCGAAGTTATGGGAGGATGAGAGAATTTCTTTATCTTGAAACGGTGTTTTCCAACCTTGAATAAGGCGATTACAGAAAGTAAATACCCTCTCGGAGGGACAGGATTGTATGTGGCCCGCGATCCCTGCACGCGCCACTTAGGACGGCGAGAGCACATGGCTGGCCCTTGAAGATGGACTGCATCTATTAGGGTCGAGGCGACTCATCGCTCGGGGGGAGTGGGGCTTATTGGCCGGGCGTGGGGTTGGGCCGAAGAGGCCCCAGCAACCGCTGCCACGGAGCTTTCCCTGTGCCCCCTGCCCTCGCGGGCAGCAGCAAAGAGGAGGAAAGGATCTGGAGGTGGAGTTAGGTAAGAGCGGGAGGAGAGTGGGAGAAAGGAGGGGATGAGGTCAGGCGCGCCGGAAAGTGCGAGAATGCGGCGGCAGTGTTGCAAAAAGGATTCTGTAGGCGTCGGCGAGGGAAGGGGGTGAGGGCGGCGGGGGGGGGGAGGTCACGCGTTGCATTATGGGTAACCAGCGTCGTCTGCAGTGCAGAGAGCCGAGGTGGGAGGGGTGGGATGACGGCATTAGCCGTGAGGAGAGTGGTGCACCAGCCGAGGAAACCATAGAGGTCAGGGGGGTGGGGGTGGGCGGAGGGTCTCGCTGGAGGGGAAACTAATGAACTGCCGTCACGTAGCAACGGCGGCGGCAGGAGGGCGAAGGGGGGGGGAAGTGGGGGGAAGGGGGAGCCAACGGGGGCGGGGCGCGCGACGAGCCATATGACGGACTGAAGAAGGAGGCTGTCTTTGGGCAGGGTCGCCTCCTATCCTCGCGAGCTACTTTTTACGTCATCAATCATCTGACATCCCCCAAAAATGTATTTCAAACATCAGAAAATCTTCCTCGAAAATTGATATTTGATCCAGTCTATTTCCAAAATACTCATGGATGAATTAGACACCTCATTATCTGGCTTGAATTGTACGAAATCCTTGCTCAAAGAATGCCTAGCTGGCCGGACCGAGAAGAGCAGGGAAATGGAGGGAAAAATGTTAAGAGAGGGAATCTTAAAGCAGACAAAAACCTGGGAACATTGAGTTTAGAAATGATGGTAGTTATAAACCTAAATGGGATGCGATAACGATATTATGCCGAAGAGCCAAAATATGCCAGGACTGCCAATTTTAGGCAAAAAAAACCCTATGAGAACAGAAGGACCCCACACTTCGGCTGGGCCAGATGTCATATTTTTTATCAATCTCATGCAAATCCTACGAATGATGCAAGTAGTAATGACAAGGTGATCCATTATTTGCCAAATCATCCAGTTTTTCTTTACTGGGGAGAAATGAAGGTGGATAGTTTAGAATTCAATAATACAATAACGAGTATTTTCGGCAAACGTTTCGTGCTCCTACGAAGAAATTTCAGAAATGATCAACTAAATTTCCCTTCTTATAATTAAAACATCAAAGGACTAATAATTTACAGCTTCTTCTCACAGTATTGAAATTAAAAACAGACTGTCGCTAAAATAAAACTGAATAAAATGTGAAAAACGATTGGTGAAACATTATTTAAACTGAGCCAATTGAGTCTAAGTTGAGACAATTGACGAGCGACGATTGTACAAAACAAACTCTGGTTTAAGTTTAGCATTAGACGTCCCTTGTTGCATTAATATTTTTTACGCTTACCAAATGAATTCGTGCGAGTACATCATTCACACAATGTACAGAGATAAGGACTTACGAGTAGGTCCTTTTCCCTCACATTAAATGCTGATTATGTACGCCTTGTTAACGAGGACCCCTTTCGTGAGTAATATTTCTTGGGGAACAAGGCAGGACGCCTAGCTGAGACGATAACGGTCACGCGCTCATGGGAGAATTACGAGAGATGCAACAGAATGTTAATGAACGGCATCCCGTGCCCAGGGAGGAATGAAAAGGATTAAAAAAATATGCGCCTCAACTGGTGTGTGCGCGGAATAAGGAGAGAGGGGAATTAAAAACTATTACATTCCGAATTACACTACTCTTAGGGGGTGAACGCAATTTACTCTTATGAGATATGAATGGCAAGGAAAAAGCGATGGAAGTGGAAAAATAATTATGCACGGTGTATATTATGCACAATCAAAACACAAATTATGCTGGAGGTAATATTACTAAAAATTAAGCTTATGTGAAATCTGGTAGCGAAAATTCTTTATTTACTTACGGTTCACAGATTTAAGTGGTCCCTGGATTGTAAATAGGTTCCTTACCTAGAATAGAAAAAAAACCTGTTAGTTTGATACAAAATTTGATAAACAGTAATTATATTTTCATTAACATTGCCAAAAGATACTTAAGCTCAGAGAGCCTAATATACCTAAAAGTTTGCAGAAACTCTAATTTATCTTTTACAATGAAGAAAACTAAACAAAGATTAAATTTATACCAAACAAAAAAGTGGGTTTCGGTACATGAGTACAAAAATAATTGTTTATTCCAAATAGATTCGGGTGAATAGAATTAACGTGACAAGAGGGTAAATGAACTTCAAGCTGCTTTTTCATTAATATTTTATTTGCAGCGTTGAGGCCTTCACCATAAAGTATGAGCAAAATTTTACAATGACATTTATCCAACACATGAATGAACTGAGACATTTGAGAGCTTTTGATGAAATCAATAATCACGTATTTCAGCATAAGGGATTTGAAAACAAAATATGCAAAAAGCTCATATATGATTATACACAGACTATACCACTTTTTGGCACGAAAATTATTAGTTCAAGGTAAAATACTGTACGTATCTATAATAATATTTAGCTTGACACTTCTGGGCATAGTAGGCTACATGAAAAATTCTTAAAATTACCCAATGTTCCCGAAGGAATAGAACTGTAAAATCGATTTAACCATTAAAACAAAGGTACAAAAATGAAATCCAGTCAAAATTGTCCACCCTCATAATGATATTATCTTGGAAATAATTATATGGTGATTTTAAATTAATGCAACGTATTAAGATTCAAGAAATTAGCACATGTCAACAGTATCTCGTGAATCTACTGTCATGTACGTCAACGAAGCAGAGAGTGATAAACTTTAAATCTTAAAAAAAATATTGTAGATTTTTGAAGGAATTAATGATGGTGAATAGTTTCCTTTATGATGGCATGGCTCAGCCAAAGACTAAAAGAACATTAATTCTAAGATCTTAAGCTTTTGGCTGCAAGAAGGGTAGGATGGAGATTTGGCGAGAAATGGCCCACGCTTAACCTCCATTATTCTCATCCTTAGGACAGTGAAAAATGGCAGGTAATGCGAGAAGAAGGAGAAATGGGTCAGAGCGATTTGAATTAATTATTCGTTGTGCGAAAGAGTGATGCATGAGAATGGATTTAAAATAAAATAAAATAAATTCATAATTAATCCATAGGAAATTTAAAAAAGTCTTGTTATGAGTACCTCATTGAGTAAAATGGGCGACGCCACAAAAATTACTTATCTATAATAATAAAATCATGTATATAAATTCAAAAATCTACATGATTTCACGGTTGGAAATAATTTAAGTACATGAAGAAAGGAGGAAGTTACAGATTTAAAAATGTAAAATTCAAAATGATAACAGCTTCATTAAAATGAAAACGTATTAGCTATGATGAAGAGGCCAGCGAAGGTTCTTCAATTACGCTTCATAATAACGCAACTCCTAACATATTATTTCCCACAGCTACACAAAAGAGCTATTCTAGCAAATAAGCAAAGAGAAATAAGTTTAACCTCCTCATTTTGCTCTCGGTGACCTACAGATATCTTTCAGAAATACAAAAATTGCATCCTTAAGCGTGTTCACGTAATCTGGTTAATCACAAAGATTAAATAAATGCCATTTAAGTGAATGCCGTTTTTATATTTAATCCACGAAATATCAAGGAAATAGCGCCGACAAAAAGTTACAACGGTGCAAGTCAGCTTTTCAATCATGCATTTTTTTATCGAAAGTAGCTTCATAAAATTGATTAAGAATTTGGATGACTATTAAATTTTCAGAGTATCAATAAACTAACCACAAATGTTTAATGAATTAACCGCTGGCGTATTTATTCCTAGGGGAAAATTTAGCAACGCAGATTTTGCTGATTCAATCGTTCATTGCAAAGGTGACTATTTGAAATGATATTCTTGAAATGGTTTATTTCGTTAAGCAGGGTAAAAATGAGTCCATGTGTATATTCGGCTTCTTGAAGAGCTTCTCACCAGTTAGACTTTCCGTTGTGTAACTGCCTTGTTGGCCAACCCATCCACACTATACTCTTTTGCTTCAAATCGAGGATTTCTCAAACCCAATAATGTAGGAATGGGAAAAGTAAGTGGGATCAGAGGCTCGTAAAGGTGACGTGGAAAACAAAAGAGGAGCAGTGAATGGAGGAAAAGAATTCGTAGAAATAAAAGGATTCCCTCAGAGAGAGATGGAGAGAAAAGGCGTGGCGACTAGGGTAACCCGAGGGAGAGAGGGAGACACGGAAAGGAAGATTTAGGGTCGGCAAACAGGGAGTGGGACAGGGGAAGGTAGCGGTCAAGGTCGCGACATTACCCTGAGTCCAACGATCCGCCACTCACGGAATTAATTTTGGGGACACGTAGCAGAACGCATTTCAACACCGAAGTCTCCGGCGTCTCTTGGAATTTGGTTCAACAGCTTCAAATAGAGAAGAATACAAACACAAGCAAAGTACGAGAATGTTCTTATTTTCTCGTTACCTGCACCCGTCAAATATTTTATTCCTTTCTGCCTGATTCCATACCTTTGCCATGCTGCTACATTTTTATCAGCTCCTGTCACTTGCAACAATTGTATACACATGCCCGGCGAATGCTACATTGTCAGTGAAATTCCGAAAAACATTTCTCTGTAATTTTATGTGCATTCATGCTTGGGATTTTTTTATGTATCCTCGTCGTGTGCAAGCAAAAATTCCAATTGAAGGCATAAAATACAATCAAAAATACTAAAATATAGTTTTCATCGAAGTAAGTAGTAAGAAGTAAGTAGTTTTTGAAACGTTTATTATACTAATTAAAACAACGTAAACCGCCATCAATGTAATGCATTGGAATTTTACACGTTTGTAATTGTACGACAGGTGCGACATGTTCTGAGGGCGTAAGTATTGGAATAACAGGTCTAAACTTCACATACTTGAAAGAGAAGTCAAATAATTGTCATATTTAAGAATGAGAATACTTTTTTATGAACCCGAATGCAAACGAGATGTCGATTCTCAAATTAAATGGGGAAGTAATATAATTAAGCAACTTTTAATCCACATTAAGAGCAAACACCAATTAATAGCCATTTTGAAGTACCGAAAACTTCTCAATGCTATATATATATGATCATTAACAAGATAATACAATAGATTATGTGCCTTCGTAACCATATTCAATAATCTATCATCGTTGTCACAGAAATTCCTTGGGAAGCTGTTGCAAGGTTTTGGCTATACGGGACTGAATCACTCAAGGCAATCCCAAACCCTTCCCCCGCGGATTCTCGGTGCATTGGAACAGTCCAATCGATCTTAAAAACCCTTAAGATAGGTTATCGCAGACCAAAGAGCACTTAGAAGAGCTGGAAAAATAAGTCGAAAATGAAAAAAACTGAAAAAACGGGAGTCTAGGCAGGGGCTCATGGTGACCTCCGAGGGCGAGACTCGGGTCACGAGACGAAATTATTACTTATTGAAAAGGCGCATTCTCGAGGAGGTGAAAATCACAAACGAAATTACAGAGATGAAAGGGTGGTCGAGAAGACGAGAGAAAGAAAGAATCCGCAGCGAGACGGGTACGCAAGGAGGATACAAAAACGGACCCTGGGCGAGGAGGAAGGCGAGGTCGGCGTGGATCAAGAGGGAAAGGAGACTGAAGAGAGGAGGAAGAGGGTATTCTTATAAATGCCAAGGAGGAGGCAATTTGGCAGTCCAAAGGCGTTAAAGGTTAAGGGCATTCGAAAGCTCGCGAGATAAGAGCAACGTAGAGAAGAGAGGCGACGATCGAGAGGCGAGATGAACGCCTTCCGCGTTTAAGGTCCGAACTCTTTTTTACGTGAAGTCTGGAAGCTTTCTCGTTTGATTGGACCGATAAGTTACTCGAACTCTTGCTCACAATGTCCGTCTCGGATATTTTCAGACTACTGTGATAGAATGAACTTCATCAAATACATTCGGGCTCAAGACATACCCGAGAATGCAAGTAAATTTCTAAGAACTGCGGAACAGGGAGTGATGAGAGTGAATTGAAAGAATGGAGGAGAGAATGGAAACTGCTCAGACCCGATTAACATAGAAATCCACCACAGAACGGCACACAAATTTCTCTCCATTCCTCCTATCTTCAGCAATAATATATGTCCCTGTTGCCTTGACCTTTCGGTGGAGTCGATTTATCCCCATCAGGCACGACCGTGGGACCTTTTAAGGTTTGGTGGTACGTGGGCATCCGATGGGTGTGGGGACCCCTCAAACACTGACCTTCCGCGTTGAAGGGGTGCCTCATGTTCTTGATAAACATAGTGCTGCCCCCCCCCTCTCTGACTGGCAGGAGAGCGGAATCGAATCGAAAAGAAGGCGAGGAATCTGAGGGCATATGAGGGATTCAAGGGGGTCGAGTCGGAGCGTCGATGCTACTTTGTTCGCGAAATTTGAGGAAAAATTGAACTATAGAAATGACAATTAGGGCAAGGGCGAGGATGCGGGAGGAAGCCATAATCCGTGAACCTGGGAACCTAAGTTTTAAGTTGATTCCCAACCGAGAAAGTTTAACTAGGGCCGAAGATTGCAAATTGATTATCGAAAAGTTTCTACACTCATCGACTTCGATATTTCAGTCCACGGAATCTAATTTACATTAACAATGCCTACAAATGGCTCAAATGACAGGTCTATTTCCTCACCGCGTCAATTTTGGCATGATATGTCGATGTCAATGACGCCACGGTGGTGGGAATGGGAGTTCGCTGAAGAGTATACTGCAGATTTTGCAGTTTTTCCACTCATTTACGTGTGCAAATCGCGCAACAGGCAATGCGACACAGCTCCATCTAACAGTATATGTACTGCAGTGAATGATGATTTTATATATACATAAATTGTTATCCGTCTGATGGGAATTAATCAAAAGTAATCAAGGCTGATCGACGCTGAAAAAATGTTTTCGAATCACATTAACCCCAACGATACGAAACGTATTGACTGAGTCAAATGATGTGCCACTGAAGTAACTAAATACGCGTAAATAAGCGAAGTTAAGTGCACCTTTTTCATGTGTAATTTAGACTCCGTTTCCACAGGAAAGATATCCTATTTATTTAACTCAAAATTAGTTCAAGCTGATGGAAACAGATGGTGATAAATAATTTTGATTGCGGATGTAAATGAATGGCATTATTAACATAAAAAATAAGGTCGGGCAGTTAAGTAAACAAAATTTAATTTGCCCCTTTGAATTCAATTAATCATTCATTCAAACTATTATTATTTATCACTATTAATTAAATATTCTATCGTGAAATGCTGTATAAGTGTGAGGGATGTCAATCAAATATTTAAGCTGAAATAATCCAACTACGTCTGAAATAAGCCATTACCATGAATTTGAATTATGAAAAATAATAAAAACTGTAGGCGTCGGGTTTTAATTGGTCATTAAGAAATGGAAAACAAAAGATAGACAGAGAGACGCTAATTTAACTACTACGTTGATATTTAAAAAGGGTAAGCATTCATATGAAACCTGAATTAATCACTAATTAACCACTTCTTTTGTTGAATATAATTTTCGAATTCCCTCTTTGTAGCATTGTGTAAGTGTATACGAGGCATTACCTGTGTAATTCAGAATGCCCACTTCAGAATTTAATATTACTATTGTGAAATATTTCCCATCTTCGCATGACTTTGACGAATCGTTTTAAGGCTTGAATGCTAAAAGAAAGGGATTTACACAATATTAAACCAAAGAGGTTGAAGGAGAAAAGGCTTAGGATCCAACTCACGCCGTTCATTTGAAAGAAGGATAGACAGACAGGCAGGGGTTTCGCCGGGATGAAAATATACGAGGAAATTACTCGGCCAAAGTATAAAAACCAATAGGGGAGACAGATTGAGAGAGAGAGAGAGAAAGGAACGAAGGGTCGGCGACCTTTGGGATAGGCTTATCGCGCACAACGCACGTGAGACTCCATCTCCACAACGACTCCAATTACTGCAAAGGAAAGAAAGCGGACCTCATTAAAGAGCACAGAAGAGAGCGGGGGTGGAGAATTGGGGGAGGGGTGAAACGGAGGAGGGACCAATTGGTCGGAACGGCAGGAGGACGAGTTAAAAAGGAATGAAGGGGAAGAATGAGGGGAGGACGCCGGCGGATGAGGATAGGCTACAGAAACAAGTCGTCCATTCAATTTCGTCCCGTTCGGCAGCAAAACACTAGCCCTCCCCACCCTCCCCTCCTCAGTCTCCTCCCCCCGCCCTTCTCCCTCTCTTGAGACCTCCTCGGAAACAAAAGAAAGGGACGGTGGAAAAAATGAGATGAGGGTGGAAGGGATTAGAGTGAGTTGCTCGGGTAAAGGGAAGCCCGCGCAGTAAACGCTCATATAAAGACCTCGGGAAACCACATTCACAACATCCTCCGGCAAAAAGGATGAATAAAAAAAAGAAGGCGACTTGCGAAGAAAGAAAATGGCAAAGCTGCCGTTATCCAGGGAAATTCGCTGTCGACGTCAAAACACCGCTGATGAGAAAGAACTCTCCTCCGCGTCCTTTTACCGCTTGTCCACACACACCCGATCCCTTCTCCTTCGGCACCCTCTCTCCCCACCCCCACAAGCGTCTGACAAATGACCTTCTCCATCACCATCTCCTCCCTCCCCGTCAAAGAGGCAGAGAGCGGGGTGACGCGTTTGGGAGGGAAGATAACACCCGCGAAACATCTTTTCTCTCAATCTCCTCCGCATCATCTCACTCTTTCCATTTTCCGAATTTGTGAGCACATCCCCCGCTGAACGCCATTTCCTCCCCTCTCCGTCTGGCGAGTTTATCCTCCCCTTCTTCCTCACCTGCCAACCCACATTTATTCGTCGCAGATCAAATTGAGGGCGCGTAAAATTCTTGCTCAAAGCCTTGCTTTCGTGGGCGATTGAAACCATGAAATAATTTCAATATGTACTGCCGCAAATTTATTGAAAATATTCCATTTTGAATATTAACATTTGATTCCTTATGAATACTGAAACCATACCGATCTAATCATTTCGTCTAAACCCATGGGGTTCGAGAAAAAATACTAGTTAGAATCTCGTCCTTTAATTCAATTAACGGAACCGAAAGGATGGCAATTTAAATTCTTCACACAACATAATTTTCAACTGTCTTCCTTTAAGTTCTCAACCCCGCCAAATGAATGTCGTTGTGATAAATTTAATGGCATCGGCAACATTCATGGCTATTTCAGCCATTGGAATATTTATATTTATAAAAATGGGCCATTTGAGAGATAGTCGGACGACTCCTTCGCAAATTTTACGGATGCGATAATTGTTTTTCTATACTTCTCATGGATCTTATCTTATCTTGCACAATACGTCGAAAGTGAATATGCATTTTATTCTCTCAACACAATGAGTTGAGAAGTATCCGGTTTTTCCTAGAATGATTTGTATAATTTTACAGTTTTCGCGATTTTGTAAAGATATCTATGGTAGATATCCTTACCGAAATCAACTATGCGCAGTGTTAATAATTCCAACCTTTTCAAAGCTCTCGATGTTCATTTGGCTTCATGGTTCAACCTTCAACGCCATTACGTTTGATGGAAAATACAGGACAACAAAAAGTCGCACTAGAGATTCAAGTTGTGCAAAACTTGGCCTCTTCAATCCTTCATAATTCCATACCTTCTTCCCGTTCGTCACTTCACTCATGCTTCACTTTATTTGTTCAATAGTAATAGGTGAAGGTAAAAAGTACAGCTTACAATCAATGCTGCCTGGAAATGAGCGCCATTGAGAGATATCAGAGTGCCAAATGAGTGTTACTAAAATATTTTACTACACCTGAAGAATGTCTTGACATTCGCTTCCATTGCAACGCGAAGCTAAAGCACAATGCAATGGATTTTATTAACACACATAAAAAATCCTAATTATCCCCATTGCAGATAAAATTCAATATTTCCTGGGGAGGACGGTGTGTTACTCCAAGGCCTTTAGCCCAAGCCTTTTCAATCTCGTCCTAAGTAAGCACTTAGTCACTTTTAATTAATGGACATTAATTATAGTTATCTCCTCCTCGTCGTTCACGCCAGCCTTTCGCTAATCTGCCTTCACTCACTGCCCCGCCCAAAAGAATGAGTGGATACAGCTAATGGAGATTAAAGGTGAACGCTCAGAACATTCCACTGAACAGATCACTCTGGATGGTCCAGTTGGTTGGTTCATTCTCTGGATTTCCTCATCAGAGGCTCATGTCCTAACAGCTTAAAAACCATTAGGATGCCATATACACTGAAGGGTACATATACAATGAAGATGTTTTAGTCTTAAAATCAAAGAGTTTTTCTCCTAACCACTTTAATGTATTTTTAATACTCTTTTAGCTGATTTCCATCACGTTTTCATAATAAATAATCCACAATTCTACATAAAAATCTTCATAATTAACATACTGCATCTTCTATAATCTACGATTATCCCAGATATTGTTACTAGAATATGCTTTCTCTCAGAATTAAAGCAAAATAAGCTCTAAAAATCAAGTTTGAGTCATTAACGCATATCCTCATCTCATTAATCTCTACCTAATGGATCGCGAGATTGAGCAAACTTCAATCGGACATGCGAAAACATGCGGAAAAATACGGTGATCACGACACATGATCTGTCTAAGGGCTTGAGGCCGAAGTAAAATACTTTTACGCGAGTTACAGCGGTACTACAATCGGTATTTTTCCGTAAGTGTGAGGAAATGCTTAGGGATTCAAACCACTCTCTCTATCCCTCATTTCTCATTCCATGTTCTTGCTCATTGCAGATGGAGTGCTCACAAACTAGACTTGGCGGCTTAAATGATTTCGTAAGAAAAGCATTGGTGGAGGAACAGCTGCATTGACATTACTACGTACTCTAAAATCATCGCTAAACCACGTCATCTGCGCGAAACCTTCCCGTGCCACCATTCACTAAATATTGGAGCACTTTGCCGGCAACCCATCACGTTCCAGGACCGGCCTAAAAGAGACAAAAACAATATGCCACGTTCCAAATAAAATAGCATGCGTTGCTAAGTGTACGATCGGAAATATTTTATAAGAAGCTTGTGAAATTTAAAAACTGAACACCGATGTACCACCGCCCAAAACATTTTATTCACTTTAGGTGATTTTTCGTCTATTTTTCCCTCGGGATTAAATATACACGAAACGTTTATTTTAGTCAACGTCGGAGCGGAAGCCGATTATAAAAAACAGAAAAAAATCTGAATAGCGTGTGAGCGTACGTTTTTTTTGCCTGGCGATTCAATTAGTAAGCCTCTTCTCTCCGATTGGGAATTGTACCGCGTCTGCTCCTGCATTCCTTTCGGTTAATCCTTGGAGAGAAAGATTTTCACTGTGAAATCCCCATTAAAATGGAACAATTTTCATGTGCTTACTCTTGCCGGTCGACGGGATGTCAGGAAAAAATCGCGCTCTCCCTTTATTATATTTCGAGTGAGGGGAAAAACGTCGGCCCATTTGCCGAAACGGAACGAATGCATGACCAGGGTTACGCGCGCTTCCCCAGCGCACGCCTGAGGGCCTCCAGATCACATCGTCATTGATTTACTCGGAAACGGCCGCGCAGACGATGAGGATCTAAAAATCACGGGAAAATATCACACGTGCCTCCAAAAGATCTAAATGATATCCTCTCAACAGGAACTCATTTCACCCTCACCTCGGGGGGACTCAATTGATGTAATAAATACAAGTATTTCTCTTTTTCAGAGCTCTGATACCGACAGTTGACACAATTTTATATGCGTGGATTGACAGAAATACGATGAATAAAACATGTGGTCGGACTTGATTGAAAAAATTTAAAAAATAAAATGTTTTAGGCTTTGAATATGAATTGATTAATTATTAATTCCTTATTAATTTATGAGACTTTATGGCTCTAAAGAGCAGTAAAAATTAAATATAAGGAAGATCACGGTCGTCATATTTATAATTTAATTATCAATTATATAAACGAAACCTTCCGAAAGAGGAACCGACCTTGAATTTTCCCGTTCACAGTACAGACGTTATGTAATAATGCTAGGGCAGCATTACTGTGCACAGTGCAAGGAAACAGCTTAATACGCATGCTAGAAGTTTTTCTCTGCCTTCAGGTGAGCCATTATTTGCCTGATTACCACCGAGTGTAGTGTTTTCATACGTGTTAATTGATTTCTTTTTCTCTCAATATGACTGAAGGAGTTGATTTTGTTGGGTCGTACCCGTACACAGATGACTCATCTCTAGCACAAGGCCAGCTGGACACTGCTAACACTGATACTTTGTTTCTGACCACTGGACGATCCAGCAGAATCAATTAGGCCTCGCATCATGCCCTAGGTCAGCATGTTCAGATAGAGAAAGAGAAGGTAGCAGAAAAGTGGAATAGCTTGGTACCAGCCAGGCTTGATTGCGAGATAGAAAAGGCATTGTGGGCAATTTTAATGAAATAAGACGGATTGATAAAAATTGTCGCGCAATTACTACAAGGACTTGAGGAAACGTAAAAGGAAGAACCTTTATTGGCTAATTCCTAGCATTTGTGAGGGAGGAATTTGGTTCCAAGATTTTGCCGGATCAGTGCTAATGCCCATTCGAAAAAAAAGAGAAGAGGGAAGACCATATCTGATAAATACAGAAAAATAAGTTAGGTTCCACATACGGTAAAATTATTTCAAAAATAAAAATAGAGTAAAATATTTCAAAAAGACGTTTAACATAGTGAATTGGATGAATAAATGACTGTTCTTCAGAAGATATGAGTAGATTTTTGGGATAGGAGTCATAGGCAATCTGTACATGTCTCTGGTTTAGTGCGCGTGGCGGATGGGAAATTGGATGGACAGTGTTACGAAGAAGAGTACGACAGGGATACCCATTGTCGCCGGTGGTTTTAGCTTATATGTAGAGCAACTAGTGGCAACTCAATTAATTATTTACAACTCTGAAATATGGACACTACATCCTGGATTAGAAATGCACGATTAACGGCACAAAATTGGAGAAAAGACGTGCTCATAGTTTTATGAAATATTTAAAATAATATATAAGGATCAATATTTAAATGAAGACATACAAAATTTTTTTGTAAGATTCGTTAAAATAAATCAGTTAAATACAAAATAAATGGAATATGGAAATCCAAGTATGGGTGGACAAAAATAGACGCGCGCCGCGCAACACTGTAATCTTTCATGGGATTGGATTGGCATGGCATTGCTCATCATAACATTGAGAGAATCAAGATCAAACAGAAATGGATGAGAAGTAAAATGTACTCTGTGAGGATTTGAGCGCAAAACGCGGAATGAACACGTCGTCGCATGAGCAGAGAGGACTCGCTCCTTCACGCGGAACGAATTCCATCGGTTTTCTCCTCTGCTCTCATTTTGCAGTCCATACTAATTTCGTCCTCCTCCAACGGATATGTTCCATTGCCCCTTTCCCCCACTCCCGTTTCTCCGCAGCGCACTGCACATATAGTATCCTGGTCCATTTCCGCCTCAAACCGTTATCCTCCGGGAACGCTTTCGGCGGAAGGAAGAGGGCCGCGGAATTCCGGCGGAACGCGGGAGGTCAAACGACCGCTTACCTCTTTCGGCGAGAATTACCTCTCCTCCTCCATCTCTCCCTTCTTCCCCTCTTCCGTTCATCGCCATCTCTTCCTCTCACATTCGCATACAGCTGTTCCGCTTCTCTAATGTAATTAATAAACACAAATGTTTAAAGGAAACCTCATATTTTTTACCACACGTATAATGCAAGGTTAGTTCCAAAATCTGAATTTTGAATTTGTATCGAATCATTTTTGATCTTTTAAGAGAATGTGATGCTGCGAAACAAAATCAGTATGGCTAAGTTCAACACGGGTCACTCCAAAGTATTCATTAGAAATGAAAATGCCATTTTTTCTTATAATCAAGCTTAGATTCCCCATGCTTAGACCCGCGTGTGTATTCTGGAGCCGGTTTTAAACCACCGATGCACTAGATTTTCTTGATTCTACCTGCCAATAACGGAGCAACTGCTAATTATCCTCTCATTTTCTTGAGAACTTATAATTTGGTTCCTTTTTTCTTTATTAATTACGATTTTCACTGATTGGAGCACTTCAACGAGAGAAGCAATGATTTTTACACTCTGAAATTGGTGAATTGTAATTTATATTTAGCGTATGACTCAGTTAAAAGTTACTGTCGTGGCATCTTCCGCAGTTTATTGGAATTTGGCAAAAGTTTACTCAGTTAGTACACTTGATATTCAGCATATTTTTACCATAAGTTCTCCATTATTAATTTCTTAAGTTCCGTCTCTCATATATAGAAAATCACCTCTTCTTCAATTCCTCATTCCCGAAAACACAGTATCTTAAAGATTTAAGCTTACGTAAAGCAAAACTGATGACCTCAAGTTCCCTTCTTGATCTTGGCCTCCGACCTTTTTTTCCCAGCCTCTTTCATTGCTAACGAGCCCCCCTCATCTCATAATAGTACATCTCATCATCATATGTAATTTTAGATTTAGCATGAATCACTTAATTTTTCTTAACTGAACTTTTAAAAATAACCTGATCTTTCGTATTTTCCACGTTGAGAACAAAAACTCACTTGTATTGAATTATTAGCAATAATTAAATGCCTCAAGTAATACTGGTGAATTGGATCTTTAATGAATGAGGATCGACAGGGTTTTGACACTGACATTGACTAAATAGTGGACATACCCTCCGAAAGGCATATTCAACCTGAATGGTCGGAGAGACAGAAAATGATAAAAAATATATCGTAGATTGGGTGGGATTACTCAAATGTTAGGCGGAATGTCTTCAAGCCTATAGTTATCTCTTCGCCATTTATGCATGATATTGGCTCAAGAAGAAAGGTCGAAAAGGTCCTTCCAGAACACCTATCCTACTTTGACCTGGCAGTTTGCTACCCTCGCCGTCATCCGTCGATTAACAATTGACTGCCTCCCACCCATCCCCTCCCTCAGCCACTCGCTGCCTTCTCTCCTCCCACCGCCCACCGCGACGCCTTTAGAAGTTCCCCTCGGCCCTCTTCCGCCCATAACCCACCTCCAGCCCGACCCTCCCCCCACTGCTCACCCCTACCCCCTTTTCTCTTTCCCCTTCCTCCTCACTTCTTTTCCGCACGGCAATTTGGCCGGAATGGTGCGTGGAGGGTGAAGTGGGACTCGGTCGGGAAAGGGGTTGAGGAATAAGAGATGCGGAGAGGGGCGGGGGATAAGGAATTGGATCCGCGTGCGAGGGTAAGGGTGTGGGGGTGGATGTGGGTGTGGCACTGAGGACGGGCGGAAGATTCGCGGGGGTGGAGGAGGATGGGTGGGAGGGTTTGGGGGGGGGGGGAAAGCGATTAGAGCCGCAAATCCCGTAAGAGGAAGAAATTCGGGATTTTAAGGGGGGAGCGTGTGTGGGGGGGGGAAGGAGGGAAGGGGGTGAGAGAGAGAGAGGGAGGGGGAGGGAGGGATTTCAGTGCTGCTCGGAATGGAGATGGGAGCGAGGGAAAGCGGAACAGCGAAGAAGAACGAATAAAACGCAGGAGGAGGTGAAAGGGAAAGTAGACGGAGGAGAGGGAGGAAGAGAGAAGGAATGATGAGGATTCCAGCGCTACCAACCATGCGATTGCAACCGTTCGGGAGCAATCATTTCACAGCGGAATGGCATTATCCCTTAAGTACGTTTATGAAAGGCAAAACCACGAAATGCCATTCACAATCCCTCCCCCCACCCCCGTGTTTAGAGAAATTCTATGAAATGCAAGTAGATGTTTGCCTAAAGACATAATTCTCTTCAATAAAACTCGACGAACACGCTTCAGTGAAATGCTGTTTGTCAACTAACATGTCCCGATACTCTAGGACTCACATTCCAACATTAGTGGC
The DNA here is from genome assembly GCF_022747635.1 of Hetaerina americana. Taxonomy (NCBI): domain Eukaryota; kingdom Metazoa; phylum Arthropoda; class Insecta; order Odonata; family Calopterygidae; genus Hetaerina; species Hetaerina americana. The sequence continues at coordinate 6,259,541 of NW_027287095.1, forward strand.
GATAAAGTTGTTGTTCATTCTAGTAACTAAAAAAGGTCGATTAACTTAAAACTAACAATTTACAGAGCAATATTCGTCTTAGATCAATGATCAAATTTTGTGTGTGCGTGAAAAGTTCACAGCGAAGTAAATTCAAAATTAAATCCTTTCTTCCCACGTCATTATCGGGAAACTATTCTCCATTAACATGTCAGTGGTAGTAAAACGTGAAATAGGCGCGAAGTGTTACTAATTAAGTTCTCGCGAATGGTTAGATCTCTGTGAATGATTCGGTTGGCAACACCATTCGTTTGGGCTCAAAATAAGGTAGGATTAGGGAATATTAAAACCGGAGGAGAATGAGATTAAAGGAGATGGGGCGAATAAGGAATGGGGGAGAGAGAAGAGGAAGGGTAAATATCGAGAATTGAGGAGAAGAAGGGTAAGGGCAAGAACGGAGAGGATGTGGGGTGGAGCGGTGAAGCCATGAAAAGAAAGAGAAATGGGGCATTTAATTGGAGTGCTGAGTGGAAGCAGAGAAGAGGTAAGGGGGTTTTCAGCATCGTTGTGGCGTAAGTGGATTGCCAGATCGAGTTAATGTGAAAATGAAACTATGAACACGCAAACTACCATCATAAAATACTGCTATCTCCATTTGGCAGTGAAGAGATGAAGTTGTGGGGAAATAAGGATCGTCAAATTTATCCATCGGCTTACGGGTACCAAGTTTCCAACTCTGAAAAGCGCCACGACATTTGTTCGACCCGCTCAATTAGGGTCCTTACAGCTGTCACCTTGTTCCCTGCATTCACTTCAAATGATTTCAGGCAAAAATATTGAATTTTTAGGAATTAAATTTAGAAAGCAAACTTTTAACAAAAATAAATACATAAAACAGTCAAAACTACCGATGAACAAAAATGTGAATACGTTACGTCGAAGCATGTGTTTGGACCGAAGTGTAACATTTTGAATTTTCAAGAAAATAATTTTTTAAGAAAATAAGTAAACACATATTTGTTAAAGGCTTCAATATGACTGTTTATTAGCATTCGGGGCAGTAAAAATATCTGGCAAAGTAAAGGGAATTGAGAAGATTAAATCTGAAGGGGAACGTAGAGAACGCACTGCAGTTTATTGATGCGAATGGACAGCTGTGGAATATTAGGACCGTACGAGAAGGGAATATAAATCGAATAAGGGGAGACGAAAAGATAGGGAAAAAAATAAATGGTCTGGCAAAACATCAAGAGGGGAATGTTAGACCTCAACCCTATTTTGGAGAACTACCCGGGCTATCCTCTCCCATGGAAAGGGTGATTTGAGGAAGCTAATGATAACTGCTGGTAATACTTGAGGCAAGACAGTCATTTAACTCGACAAATCAAGTCCAATTAAAAATAACTAATTTTTCTTTGCCTACGAGGTTGGCCTGAAAATTTTCCAAACTCAGAAAATTTCAGAAAAAATGTCTTGTATCTCTGTTAGGTCGGAAACTTTTCAGACCACTTTCGTAAGTGATGAAACAACAAAATCAAGAGATGGATATCTGAATAAATACACACAATTTATTTAAGAGCTTACACGCCATCAGCTGCACATTTCAGGGTGCTTATGGTAGCATTGAATGTAGAAGGCGACAAGGAAATTCCACGAGATAGAAATTTATGCAACAAAAACACTATTAAACTTAGCAGAGTTAACCTAAAAGTCTTGCCAGAAACTCCATTTGGAGGTATTTTGGTTCTTAGTTTAAATCAAAAAGATATCACTGAACCCACTATCAAAGCACTTGAAACGAGTCCGTTTCCCACAATGTAGGCGTAATTGCAGTGACCGAGACCCCGGAAACAATTTCAAAAGATGGAAAATGGGTTTTGAAAACATATTTCTAACGATCCTCTGGTTTTCACACGAGCATTGAAACCTTTCCCAGCACGTATTCGAGAGAGAGAGAGTATAGAAAACCCGATGATTAATCGCACAAGCCATCTTCAGAGACCAACGCGATGACCGACGGAAGTGAAGTCCGAGAAAGCGCGCCTTGGAAGCGGGAGGGCTGTGAGGGAGGCGAGGGGGGGTTGGTGAGTGAGGAAGAACAGGGAGGGAGAGTGAGAGGAATAGGTGGGGTTCTCCCGGACGCGCATCCTAAATCATCGGCCTCACCAATTCCTTTACCCTCAATTTTATCACGGGCCCTTGAGATGGGGCCTCCTCATTTCCCATTCCGTCCTCATTCGCGCACTCCGCCTTCTCCATTACGATCCCTTAAGGACACTGATCCCATTCCAGTTTCTCCAGTTACGTCATTTTCTGCGGATATATGTTGATATAAAGCTGCCGAGTGGATGGAAGGGAGAGAAAATGGAGAGCACACACACACACATACATATATATATATATATATATACATATACATATAAATATATATATATATATACACATATATATATATATATATATATATATATATATATATATATATATATAGATAGATAGATATATATATATATATATCTATTTATACATATATTTATATATAATTATTTATGCAGTAATGTATAGTACCCTCACAATCGCTGACACGCACATAAAACAAAAGTTTTCAACCCGAAGGTTGGTTGGATAGGTTAGGGTAAATCTCATCTACAAGTAGTAATAAGCCCAATGGTGAGTAAAACTCACACATCAGGGTAAGGGGGTGTCAGATCCTTTCCCTGTGCCGTGTATGGCTCCCCGGAAAGATTTGGTATCCGAAAAATTACACATTTGGATGGAGCTGAGGATGTACAGAGAGGCTTGCTTGGGAATCGAACAAACACAAAACAACAATAACAATGGGTGGTGTGAGGAAGGAGAAAATGAAAGCTGACGTGAACTCAAAACTTTTTGAATGTTGAAGGAGGCCTCTTTTTCAGCAGAAGAAGACTCAAATGAAAACTTTAGTCGTTCAACTTTTTTTCGCACCAGCTACTTATAACCAACTTTATCATATTAATATAAACATAAATATATACACACACACACAAACATACACGCGCACGATAACTCTTCCAACCCGAACACCCTTATCATTATTATATGGCCGCTTCATCACTTGCATTCAAGGGTTAGAAAGACGACCGGGGTGAGGACGAAGGGAAAGGGGGAGTTGAAGGGCGAGAGAGGAAATGAAGGGCACATTAGAATGGCGATGGGAATGCTGGGAAGAACAGGAAAAGGAAGGCGAGGCTTAAATGGTCGGTTTAAAGACGTCCAAACCTTTATTTCTTTCCCTCGAGAGTTTGGATCTGGGGGGAAGTGGGGACAAGAGAGAAAGGGAGAAATAGGCTTACGATGGAAAGGAACGGAAAAAAGAGTGAAGAGGCGAATGATAAGATGAGTGGAGGAGAGGGATGAGAGGGTTATTAAGTCGGACGATCGCATCTGGATTATGCGAATAAGGAAAAAAATCCCATGAAGATGAGATTACGAGCTTTAAAAATGAGTGGGAAAAGAAATAATAGTGGGAAATTGGACCTGGAAAGAAACAACCAGGGAAAGAAACCAATTGATGATTCGTGGTATGAATACTTTGATTGTGCTGAATTTGTTCTGGTACGCTCCAAGTTTGAAAATGGTCGTGTCTGATCCATTAGATAATAAGGTACTAATTAATCTCAGGTTGAGCTAGGGATGTCAGAAGAAATGTTTTTATGCATGATGAGTACAGGTAAATCGGATGTCTCTGTCTAGGATTGTTTTTTAGCATTCCCCCGCTACCTTGGGGTGCTTCATGATCAGCCGTACGTAACAGTTGAAAGAAATCATTGTGGGTAGGTCCTATTACTTTCGTAACCCCATCAGATCGGTTCCTTTATAATCCTCATTAAGGGATTTCCATAGCCCTATCTTCAGTTCTACTCCATTGAATACTTTGTTTTTTATTCCGCCGTTTTACCCGACATACATTTTACTGATATTTTCCCTAATAATAAACGATATAAAAAATGATCAATACTCGTACCGTTAATGAAACAAAAATTTTAGTGCTAAAATGAGTTTTCTCAAAAAAAAAGAGAATGTAAATACGCAAAAAGTACCTTCGAAGGAGTTTCATTTGCATCAGGGACATATTATGTGCTTCCCTGGGGACTGCTTCGCATTGGGTATTCGTACGCTTAGTACGTCCACAAGTAGTACACACACACGCTGTCCACTAGATGGTGTTGTATATTAGTGGAAAGGGCGACGTTTGGCCGGCGGCCCTTGAATTTTGATTAGAATAGTATAAGTATGCTAGGTTAGTGAACCACAGAAGTTTATATTATTGATCATTCACGCCAGGGAATCCACAAATAGCATAACTAAATAAAGAGATATTTTCCTGACCATTTTCCACGTTTTTATGATGCAATTTCCTCCTTTTTCCGATTAATAAATGTTCTAATTTTGATGGAGTGTACAGCAAGGTATTAGAGTAATTATATCCATTCTAGGTTGAGTTTTGAAGTATGGAATGCTAAGCCTTTGAATACTCCATAAACACACATTGACCAGAAGACTACTCTTATTCAATTAATTAATGCTCGCACACACTAGGAGGCGATGGATATGGCGGAAAAATAAGAAAAGTTAGATAATTAGACCAAGTAAAGAAAAATGTTCACATCAGGGAGTACATAAGTTGGCAAGAGGGCTGACAGGAAAAAAAGGAAATCTGTCGCCAAACAATCTATGAACTGAAATGCATATGAAAAAAATGCATAAGAAAAAAATGCAGTCATTTTAGAGAAATTTTACGTTCCTCTCACGTTGTGATATTGACTTGCTGGGTAAAATAACGCGAGATAGGCATTCACACCCACGAAGAATTCAAATCGGACTCCTACAGTGCCGTGACGGTACTCGATGCCCACTAAAAACAAAAAAAAAGAGGAGAGCGAGTGTGAGAGTGATGGAGACAGGAAAAAGGGAAATACGATTCGAGCAGGGGAAAAAACGAATGGGATGGAAGAGGAAAGGGGGTAAATGCAATGCGTGTGTGTGTGCATTGGTGATGTGAGGAAGAGCACGAGGTGACGCAAAGAAGAGGCGGTGGACACGAGGTGGGTGAGCTCATGGGGAGAGGTAGGGGGGAGAGAAAGTGCCGGCGCACGGAGACGGAACGGCTGGAGCGCCCCCGAGATATAGGAAGGGGTGGGCACGAGGGAAGGCGAGAGAGAGAGGGGGAACGAGTAGAAAATGAGGGGAGGGGGGATTGGCCAAATAGAGGGGGAGGAAGCCTTGGAGGCCACCAGAGAGGAAAAAGGAGGGAGTTCTTCCCTTTTCCGACTATCTACTCTTCCTTTTTGCACTAAATATATTATTTACTAACTCTTTTTAGCCAGTAGACGATGGATGACTTGAGGGGGGGAAGAAATCTTCTTAATTTTACTTTCGGGGGAGCAGGTGGATTGAAAAGAGGAGAGAAAGAGAAATTGGAAGAAAAATAAGACAGGAGCAGATCAATATAGTGTCAGGTCTTTTTTCCTCATAAATCAATTCAACAAATGACGAATTTAAACGGCGGTTTATTAATATAAATGAATAAGGATAATTTGTGAGTTGGTTACCGGAGAAACAATTTATCGGGAAATCTAAAAAACATGCTTGGACTTATCTCCATGAAGGGTAAAAATTGTTTTCTAGTTCTAGGATAGTTTCGAAATCAAAACGTGGTTTATTGGTAATGAAAAAACTACTGAGGTTATTTTCGAAAACTATTTTTTCAAAATGTATACATTTAATCGGTTCGATAATGGATGACAATAGTTTTCGTTTGGCTAGACCAAGTCAATATTTCCCAAAATAGAAACTTCATATTTAGGTCGGATGGTTTTGGCGCGTATTCAGTACCACATTAATTTCAGTGACACCAGCCAAAACGGCCCAACTAGGGTTTAAAAAACACGTATATCCTATTTAACAATGACCGCAATGTCATTTGAGGGCTTTATTAAAATGTGATGATTTATTAAACAAGAAATGAAACAACTCAACAATAATTCAAACATACCACGAGGATGTTTTTCCCATAATGTGTGCGTAAGGTTCGAAGGCCAATTTGACTACAGCTGGTGAACTTCCTCGGGCGGGAGAGATAGAAGGAAGGAATATTTTAAGACGCCAATGAGCGCCATTAAAACCCCGACCACGAACCGATACACCTTATGCAATTCACACTGTTCAGTTTCGTTGGTTCTTTTCCTTTCTGAACGAAGTTGTCTGCAACTAACATCATTTCTCCAGCGTGTTCTGTAGATTTTTCCCGCAGACGGAGAGCATGTGTGGCTTCGCGGGAAGACCGGAAAAAACGTGGCCCCAATGAAAAAGGTAGCTTGCATTAACGGAAGGGAAGAAAGAAAAGAAAAGAGTACGCGGATGTGATACAAAGCGGTCGTAACTTGCATTCCCGGGAGCAAGCTGGGTATCTCTCCACGGCGAAGTTTTCGCATAATTTACCGCACAAGAGAAGATAAGAGTACTCTTTCCTGGGTAAATGTAAGCAGTAAATACCTACGGATGCATTATCTCGAGCGTGAATGAATGGATGCATATGTATTGGGACGTTCAAAACTTTTGCTCGAAATCTCCGGCGAGACGGGAAATAAGCCACCAGCTTTATAACTCATTCCCAGGGTCCCCTCCAATTTTGCGATAAAAGAAATTGCGGCTCAACGGATTCTACTCCAGATTCTGTTTTTTTCCATCGTTAGTTATTGCTGGCACTGCCAGACTCTTCATCTCGCTTTTGCGCTCATACAGCCTCTCCAGCAGCATCGGAAACGCAATCATACACTTCAAATGCAGGAAGATCAAACTGCGCAAATCCTTTATTCCCGGCATAGATAAAATTGAATGCCTCATCATAAGTAAATACTTACTCAGATAACTATAGTTTTACATCACATTTCAATCTAATAAGTATATATTTAAAACGAAAAAAATAGATCCAATAAGAGTGCTCGTATTTTTTTTCTTAATATATACATGTTTTTATTTCTTCTTCATACTTGTGTATTTCTATAAAAAATGAGCAAATTATGCGTGAAAATTAATTACGTACAATAGCACGCATCCAATCATACTTCCAACTGAATTTTTCCAAATGAATCTAAACGAAGAGGTACTCAGGATTACAGTAGTTAATTTAGAATACGTGCGTCAAAACTAAACAATCACAACTGCTACACCAATGCATTTGATATATTTGGTGACCTACTAAAGACCAGTTTATAATTAGCGACCTTGATATTCTTATTAACAATATTTATCGAGCAAAGGAACTTATTAACTACATATACAATAGATTCTCATGGACATATCTTCAAAAATTCAGAGAAAATAATGAAGCAATAATTAAAATATTAAATTTAAAAAATACCTCCCGAAATTTATTACGCTGAATGCAAGTGATATGCATGAACTACTCATGGAAACGTGTACTAAGAGCATAATCTTCTCTTAAATGAAAAAAATTCTGAAGATCTTTTCACTGGAAAGCTAGCATATCAGTGAAAAATGATGAAAGCTATTTACCCTATGATGTCACTCATTACATTGGAAATAATCTATACCAGTGGTGCTCACTATCAGACATATAAGAAACTTCGCATCAACCTTAAATTTTTAAGGTCTTTTAGCTTACGTGCTTTCTTAAAGGATGAACGCTTGATGTATACCTACAAAGATATCATAAGATGAATTCTACTAGGGTAGATAGATATTTTTTATCTTGGAAAATAAATGTATGGGCGGGCAATATAAAGGAGAGCTGTGACATGCACGGAGCGCGGGTCAGACGAAGGGAGCCGAAAGGGTCTATCGATGTCTCTCTCAATAGGAGCGCGTTAGAGAGGAGTGGAGGGTAAAGGGGAGGGAATAGATAACGGCGCCGCCGCCTCGCCCGTGACCTCGAAACAAGCCTCTTGCTCCCGACGTGCTGCAGTCGCCGGCGAGGTCACGGGGGAGCCATTCCACGGCCCCGAAATGGGAAACGTGCCGCAGGGCGAATCCTCGTCTCTCCCTCTGCCGGCCACTTCGTCGACGGGAGGGGGGCGGGCAAGAGCCCGTGACCCGCGCCGCGGAAGAAATCGACGATTTTGAGAATGGTGGAATAAGGACTAGGAAGTCATGGATGTGGATTGAAGTGGTTTAAGAGCAAGATTAAAGCTATCTTTATATTTTACTCTAACTAACCGGGAACTCTACTATCTGTAAAAATTATTGAGATGTATGTTGCGTGAGAAAAGTAGTAACAATCAACGTGTAGATCAAAGAATCACTGTATGACGGAAATTAAACTGATCATATGTATAGGATCGCAGCGAATCTGAGAGAATCAGTCACCAATTGTTCAACTCCGCTCTCATTAATGGCGTATTTCGTTATACAGTGACATGGAGAAGTTTATCACTACATACAATTTTGTAGAAAATTAAATTTACTTCAGATGATTTTAAACATCAGATGATACATAACTGCATGCAAAGTTTGAAATAAAGGATACATGTCACGAGTCGGTCGGACTGAAAAACACGGTGGAGCGTAAAAAAAAGAAGAGTGGTTGGGTGAGTAGAAACATTATTTGAATGCCGAGGAAGTACGGAGGTTTGAAGGGAAATATGAACAGTAAATATGTGAAAAATATTAACCGACTTGTCAACTAAAATTAAAATATTTCCCTGCACTTTGAGAATTCACGTATAAGGACGAGTATACTATATGAGTAGGGACGCATATAGGGCATTGAAATAGAAAAAAATTGCCCAGCATTTACTTAACATGAAACTCGGAGAGAGATCAGGAATCAGCAGCAAGGTGAATGCGAGTAAATGGACGATTAGGGATGAGAGGGAGGAATAGAAAGGAGGATAGGGAGGCTGGATCAAGGAAGGGGGACCCACTTGCCCCCCCCCAGGAAGTACAAGTTTTTTAAAGGGAATTTGGTGAAGGGTGGGAGGACGGGTGGGATGGGCGACACGACTGGCTGCCGGAATCCTTGGAGTGCAGGACCTCGGCAGTAATGGGTAGCATTGAAGTTGCGGGGGAGGAAGGTGAGAATAGAGTGGATGTTGGTGGCAAAATGGAGGGTGGGGTAGTAGTTAGGCGGAGGACTAATCCAGGGCACATGCACAATAGTGTTAGGGTCGCCGTTAAGAAGCCAAGTCGGCGAGGGTCATCTTCAAGTTTATACGTGACTTATCCAATGTCGTGGTGCCCTTGTCACGTTCTGCCGTCCGCGTGAGCTTAATACTGTGAGGTTTAACAAAGTCACAATAGAGGATGATAGAGGGAGAGGCTAATGGTCGTTCTCTTGCTAAAGCATGTGTTCCGGGTGTAGTCCTTTCCGAGAACATGAGGCAATTCTCAGAGGATGAGCACAGTTCAAGGTAAATATTTTAGAACTAGGCGATTAATATATTCTTTGCAATAGGTGAAAGGATGATTAACGATTACAATTGAAACATTATTAAATAAATAGCTCATGTATCCCTCGGATAGATTTGATAAATGGGTTTGAAATTTATAAAAATATTCATACAAAAAACTGTGTTCATCGCACAAAATGCTCTGAATGATTTAACAACCGTGAAGTTTGCCTCAAGATTACTAGGAAGCATTTGAATAAAATGAATCTGACGCCAAAAAACAAATGAGGCGTTAGCGTAATGAATGTGGTGTATTCCAGGATACCATGCTCTTTTCAGAATTATGACGTTCACTTACCACAAGTATATTACCTCATTTATCAAAAGTAGATCAAGTGTAAAATTTCTAATGATAAAATTAATGATAAGGACAAATAAATGGCCATTTATTCAAGAAGCTTGGTTATCTATAACATACGATTTGATTAAAGCAACTAGATTGTAATATAAGTGTATAAACCCTAATTTGAAATTACATGCTAGATTTTAATCTAGGAATATTATTGTTCAATAGAAAGTGGCCGAGAAAATCAATACTAGCACCTGAAACATGACTCAAGCCTTGGCAGAGATTCTGTATTAAAACGAAGTCAAGGTTTCTCTGAAAAATGGCGATCCTCAACCCTAATATTGTCACTTCTACTAGAATTAGGATGTGTATGAGTCCCTTTTTCCACTAATATGTTAATATATATAATATAATTAATAAAAGGTACCTTAAAAACATTCTACATAAAAAAACGCGCGCCCATTTTAGAATTGGCGCGCGTTTCATGTACCCCCAACACCCATACGCCCGGCAATACATATCCTCATTTTATATTGCATAACCACAAGGATGTGTCAAATTTAGCACTATGAAATCCGTAATGACATCAAATTATTGATATTAATGCCTAACTGTCGTGACACTGGGTTAAATTTCGAAAATTTATAAACAAAAACGCTCAAAAATATAATTATTTGTATTTATCATTTATAGGAATGTTTTAACAATAACTAATATAATTTTGAAAGGACAACATAGCCCTCGAATGAATAACAGTTTTAAATCGTGCGACGAAATTCCATGAGTTTTACCCAAATAAAGTGAATATACACAAAAATGAAGTACATAGGGAAATCAGAAATATTTTGCTCACATATACCTCGTAAATATTGCATACGATTGTGCGCAGACGGAGATGTAAATCACAATTTTATTTAATGTGCTGCATAAAAACCTTAAAAACATTCAGTCGTATCGAGTAGGGCAGAGAGAGAGAGACTCATGATATTTGAGCAAAAGAAAGATGGAAAGAGATGCCCAAGAGCCATAATTGCCTTCCGCGGAATGGCATAACTCAAGAGAGAAAGAGAGATCCCAGCTGAGAGCTCTCGCATAAACACGCCCCCTCAGGTCTCGAAAAATCTCCCGAGGAAGGAAGGAAAATAGTGCATCTCGGGAACGACGACCTCATATTTTCTTACATTTCCCTGTGTTCTGGAGAGATTTTGATGGCAGAAAGAAAGGCCCATCTCCTTAGGAAAGCACACGAGACTTGACTTTTAATCTGATAATTCCATCGACCGTTGCCACAGGCATACTGCACTGTGCCAACCGTGAGCATATAGGAGACACTCAATATGGCAGTCCATCCAACGAAGGGCTGAGAAACTCAGTAACTTGATTTGTAGAACTCACGATGCTAAAAAATTGATCCACCTTCATCCCTTTTTATCAACACAAAATTAGTGTATTCCACAATACTATGACGTAAGTCGAATATATGGGACACAATATTCAACACTATAGATAATTCGAACCCAGTAATTAGTGACAAATTAGTGACAGTCCAAATATCAACTGAATTACTGCAACTCATATTAGTCTGCATGACAGACCTCGAAAAAGTTTGAGTAGAAAAAGAACTGTTGAGACAAAACATTTCATTGCTGAATAATGAAAATTCTATCAAAAAGGGGAAGCAGTGCGGAAGAAATGAGAGAAGAAAAGTTTTTGCGACCTCAACTTAATTAATATTTTCCAGACGTTAAGTATTCGCAAGCACGGTCCTCATCAAAGAAAATTCACGCAGTCCTACTGCAAAATTTCCATGTGGGGTAGGACAGAAAAAGAATGGAAACCTCTTTTGTCGCCTCGCAACCACTTTTTTTCCGAAAAACAAAGGGTTCAAAGAAGGAGGTTGCCAATTCCACTCCTTCTAATTCCTTTCCTTTGCTCTACCTATTCTCGTTCGCCTTTGTATGGGACGCGTCTTGCATTTGCATGTATAGTGCGCTCTTCACACTAGAAGCATCCTTGTCCTTTCACTCAACTCCCTCTTTACTTGCTGGCTCATTACTTTGAGGTCCCACCTCAACAATAACCCCTTCCCTCCGTCTATTCATCCTAATGTTTCGAATTTTCCATTCGATCCAAAGGATTCCTATTTGGAGACCTTGAAATAAAAAGAACAAAATGAAAAGTAATGAACAGAAGATTTTATTATGATTTTCACGAATGCAATATGCTTAAGACCACTTGTCATTATTTGCCGAGGGCACTTGTGATGGGATTTGCGCTCTCAATTAGCTGTCATTGACTATGCTTATTATCCAATTCTATACATATGTGTTTATTCAACAAGGTACTGAGGAAAAATATGCAAAAAATGAGTAAAAAATATACAATACTTATTATTGTAACAAAGTGAGGAATAAAACATTCATAAATGCAAATGTATAAAAGTTAAAAATATATACGTAGAAACACATACTCAGATTCGGATAGGTCCATAAAAATTAGGTACGAGAGACAAAGTTGAATAAAACGAGGGATATAAAGGAAATTAATGTGCAATTAATGAAGAAATGTAATACCTTTATCATTGATTTAATGAAGAACTACGTGATGCAAAGTAATGGCTGGAATACACGGAAATTTATATCGTGGCAGGGTCTGCAAAAGTGAGCAAATATGTAATCACCTAAAAATTTAAACATGCTCGCAGCAAAACCTCTTTGAATATTTTATCAGAATATCTTTAACCGACCATGATAGTTATTATGCTTTTCAGGTTGACCGACAGCGGGACAATTTAAAGTGTGTTTTAATTTTATTTCAATGAAATGGTGTAAATACTAAAGCTATTGAATACTGAATGAAGGACTCTTCCCTTTTATAAGCCGTCGCAAGGTTAGATTTCAGTTTTAAAACTCATATTTACATCAAAATTTGACCAAATGTAGCTTTTTCCCAAACAAAACTTTTAGTCTCAATAGTAAACACCAATTACCTTCATAAATTTGAATAACTTCCGAAAGTAAAACATTATTGCACAATTATTCAAAAAGAATAATTTAACTCAATTACTTTTTTAGCATATGAAAAATTAGTAGATGAATTAGTAGTTCAGTTGCATAGATAATGACTTTAAAGTGCAGGGATAAGGAAAAAAAGAATAAAATGAAACCTACATAATGTAATCCTTTTCGGCATAACTTAACTAAAAAAAGCAAAACGACATGCAAAAAAAGGAAAAGAGAAAAAAATTAGATAAAATAAAAGGAATAACGAACAAGAGTCAGGGGCGGAGAATGAGGATCTGAATAATAAATAATAATGTAACTCAAAGAGTGAGTGAGAACAAAGCCAGATGGCAACGAAAGAATATAGAGGATGAAAAGAATACGAAAGACGGGTAAAGGAGCTGAATTTCAGATGAAGGTCAGCTGCATTTTCTCTAGAGGTGAGCGGCATTGATATGATGCTGGGTAAATGGCCAAAGACGAAACCACTCTAAGTGTCGTTCAACTAGGAGTTTGCTAGACGCAAAGATGCTGTGGCCTTTATAAAGATGAACTATTATAGTTAAAAAATGGGTAATCATCATGCCTTATCACACAACTTAATTACCTCTTATAGGGGAGGGGGCAATTAATCGTTAGCATTATAAATCTGTCATTAAGCAGAGTTAAAATTAAATAATGGGGCATTAGGGTTTTTATACTTAGATTTGTGTTAGAATATTCATTTTAAAAACTTTTTTGTCTCCGTATATGACACATTTTCTTCACAAAAGCTATTCAACTGCATTGCATAAACTATAATTCATGATTTGAAAATGTGGCTAAAAATACAAGGCGTAATAGTTGTACATTGATTAAAACAAATGATAATTTTAATCATAGATCATGAAATAAATGTATTCCGATTAATAATAGGAGTTATTTGAAGATTTATATTCTAATAGGAAGATTGTGACGTTTAGTGTGGATAAAATACTCAAATATCTATTCATACTCGTATATTTGTATAAATTCTGTGATCTTATTCCACTAATATGTATATATATATATATATATATATATATATATATATATATATATATATATATAAAATCTAATTCACTAATATAACACATGTCTATATATAAGTGTATATATATATATATATATATATATATATGTATATAGTATATATATATATATATATATATATATATATATATATATATATATATATATATATATATATATGTATATAGTATATATATATATAATCTAATTCACTAATATAACACATGTCTATATATATATGTATATATATATATATATATATATATATATATATATATATATAATCTAATTCACTAATATAACACATGTCTATATATAAGTGTATATATATATATATATATATATATATATAATCTAATTTCACTAATATAACACATGTCTATATATATGTTTACGTATTATTGGAGATAGATGACACACTTTTACAAATAGAGGGAGTAGGCTAGTGTACACAATTTATCAAGAGTGAGTATAATAGAAAATAAAGTATACTATATCGGAATTTTAATATTGATTAAATGATTTGCATACCGGACGTCCATCATCTAAATTATCATTAAGTGTTAAAGTACTCGACTCTTATGACGAATTTTAAGATCCAACCTTGGAATGAATAGTGAATCAAAAAATCGTGTTGAAAAATAAATCATATGAATAATATCCAGCACAAAATATTATAGTAATGGTTAAATTCATGAATGCACTGTAAGTATTATTTTATGTTTCATAAATATCAAAATCGATGCAATTCAAAATACTTGAGTAGGTTCGGGTAAAAATATCTGAGTAATGTGAGACCAAAATCCCGCTACGGAAACGAGCATTGTAATAGAATTTTGCGATTGTGGTGGGAATGCCTTTCTCAAGCTCATCTGCGCGCCAGGGCTTTTGCAGACCAATTTACTCACTACAAATATTTTATGAGGCCCGTAATTTAGATGAGTTTATACACTCAGAGAGCTACAGAGAACAATGCAACCTTAAAGCGTCAAATATAATGGTAAGGTTTGTCTGGCTCTACTTCACCGGCAGGCAAAAACAAAAGGAAAATAGGATAATACTTCGTTGTAAACACCAGAGCTCTGCCGGAGAGATACAGAAGAAGGGATACCGAGGTGGGTCGGGAAGTGAGCCTACCCGGCCCCCGGACGCCTCCGGGTCTAATCTTATGCGCCGAGATGAGTTTCGATGAGGCGTGGGTCGATTCGGTATCCTCCTTCAATGTCTTGGGCGCCACCTCCACAGGTCTCCCACGCTCGCACCCAAGACCTTGCCACTCGCATCCCCCCCTCCCGTTCCACTCCCTCTCCACTCCCCTTCCTATTCGCTCCACCCTCTACCCCTTCTCCACCTCCCTCGGCGGAGAAGCCCCACCGGGCAGTCCCGGCCTTAATTCCGGCTATCAACGGCCGTACATCCCTGAAAAGTTATTTCCGACCCAATTTATTATGATTGTGGAGAGGGACTATTAGTAAGAACAAATTGATGGTACTAGCTATATAAATGGGTTCGTCGTTGAGTTGAGTGCAGTTGGCATTATATTGCCCGTTTCCTTCCTTACGTCATATTTTGTGGAACGTTTATTCCTCGCAAATGACCCAAGTGAAACAAAATACTCCTGCTTAAAATATAGACGAAAACGCACTATTGATAAAGTGTAACTGTATTGCATGTAAGCATTGTAAAATGTAAGCGCATTTTCCATGAAATACGGATATGCATTGAGTGCAATGGTGGTACTTCAAAAAATATACTTGCATGTCTAAAAGAACAGAAAGAAAAGAGTTGCGTATAAAGCGAAACAGATAGAAAAGGGACCGTAATTCTAATGATTTAATGGATGGAGATTAGCTAGGGTTTGGTGTAATACTGTGTGATCAACGTTTTGGGAAAAAATATAAGACTCATATCGCCAAAAATAAAAGGAACAGTAGAGAAATGTTAATAGAATTGAACCAATCTAATAGATAGGAACTATAATTACAAAAATTTGGTAAGTAAATTTAGCAGGTTAAATTGTATTGAAGGTCATACAAAATTTGATTGCGGTTTTTATATTTATTATTTATAGTCGCCTGAATACTAAATAAATGAGACCAACATAATATAGTATCATGAATGCTTATTTTGCTTTTTAATTTAATTATTTTTTTTAAATAAGTGAATATGCTCTTTCAATTGGAATATTAGGATCCCCTGGGTGTGTTACATTGCATAAGAGCGTGAATACGGTATCTGTAACAACTTAGTAAGTTTAAACTTGAGCATAAAAGCCATTCGGAGGATTCCTATTTCTGGTTTTTTAAGGCAAAAAGCTTTTCCGAAATGACGAAAGGTAAGTTAGAATAACCTCACGAACCGTCACTTCCTAGGCCGACTCCACGTTTTGTTGGCTGTAGTTAAAAAGTGCTTAAACCTCCATATGGGAACAAAAACTTAAATGATGGTGAATATAATATTATATACTTATTACATGCAATAAAATTGATGGAAAGAAAAAGTATGCGAGTCTGATCCAATATGAGGACCTCAACATGAGAGTGAATCACAACTGATTGGGAAACACGACATGAATGACCTATTGGTCAAGGTGCCATTCTCTGCTAACGGATAGCTGAGCCTTAAGTATCACGTAACAGAAATAACATCTATAGGATGAAAATACGGGCGTATCAGCTTTAAGAGAGAAAATTGATTTTCAATAAGAATTGGCACGCTGGAATCAAAAGAATGCCGCCTTTTCATTCGTTGCTCGCGATTTTTAAATCCAAGGTCACTCTGATATACAGCAGGAACACAAAAGAAATTCATTTCCGGCAGTTCATTGTACAAAGGTCTTTCAAATTAACGGGATTATATTTAGCAATATTCAATACGTCGCACAAAATTTGCAAAAGCGACGATTTGGAAGACTTATTTTACTATTCAATCTGCATGGCGGATTGATAAAAACTACTTATTTAAACTTTCAATGGCACAGAAGAGCATCAAAAAGGCATTGAATTATTGAAAATAGATGGTTTAACTCTATAAAAACGCCAGGTTCAAAATACTGATCGGTAGAAGGTTTTCCTTTTCTCATATCACACTCAAATAAGTTGAATGAAAGATTTAATGGAAGCAGTAAATATGGAAAGATGTAGAATATTATTTACTAAAGAATCAAATTTTCATACTCTGGTGGTGGTTTAAAGGACCATATTGTTCGAAAACCGTCGGAGATAAAATGAAAGAAGGAATTATTATTGAGCCCCAGAAAACCCAAGAAACTGTTCAACTATAACAAACTTCTCGAAACCAAACTTCTATTCATGAAATGACTGTTGGCGTGCATATCTACAAGACACCATATCCAGTGATAAGAGGAAAAAATAACGCGCAACATACTTTTCCTCCTTCTTTCGACACTTTCTATTTTATACATGTATTTCCATGTATTTATTTTATAAAAACAACTTTAAATTTAGCATTGATCATCCATTTGTTATGAATATAATCAGTGTATAAAATTTATTTAATAAAATTTGGAAATCAGTATTCCATTAGATAACGAATTGCGAATATTTTCTACACCAGCGGGAAAGAGTCTCATGCGGCAAGCAAATTTAAAGAAAAAATAAAATCATATAACTCGTTATGGTTATAGCATTTTTTTACAAATACAAGGAAGGTTTATTAAAAAATAAAATGAGTGATATTGCAAAATAATAATTAATGATTATTCATCCCTAACTTTTATGTGCAGATTCATTCAAAGGTAATAAAATCCTTTAACCTTCATCTACACACTTGTGTCTATAAAATATAAATTTGTGGTAGAATGGTTTCTTAATACATATTCATAAAATAATGTAACAGAAAAACCAAAAGCAAAACATTTCATTAGAATAAATAAATTGAAGTGGAATTAACAATCAAATATCCTAATTATAAATGATTGATATTACTAATAACATTTAGGAAGAAATAAGCTACACTCTTGATGCTCCTGAGCTATCTGCATGACAGGGTTATAATCATATTACGGCGGTGAGGAGAAAATAAAAATTTTAGAGGTAATTCATCATTGAAACAGACGTTCATTTCATGCACGTGCACTTAAGTTGCCATTCAGGAGGATACGTCGCGAGTTTTGGTGAAGAAAAATTCAAACTCTACAAAGTAATATTTTCTCTCTCCTAGGGTTCAATCTGCCCCGCACACCGAGTCGTACGTCCAGACGACACCTGCACACATTTCGGCGCGGTAGACCCGTGTGTGTACCCATGAGACACGTTAACACGAGGGACGTGAGAGAGGCATGTATGGGAGCGGCGAAGGATGAGGGCGGGGGTGGAGGTTCTTCAGAATCACCAGCGACACAACCACAGGCCCCCCGAATACCCGCACTGCTCACTCGCTTCACGACGGACGTCAGCCTCACTCCGAAAACTCCCTTTGAAAAAGACCCTCTGCCCGCCGCACCACTCCACCCTGAAACGCCGGCGACTGGCACATCATATCAAGCCATGACCCAACCCCCTCCCCTCCCCCCGCCCCCCCGTCACCTCCACTCGCATTGAGCGACAGACACGCACTACACACTCCCTCGGCCGCGGTCTCTTTCGTCCTGGTCCACCGCATAAAACGACCCCACCAAAAGTATACGCACGTGGAGTGAGGTGCAGGAGGAAAAGGACTGAGAGAGAGAGAGAAAGAGAGTGGGGGGTGGGAAAGGAGAGGTAATTGCCGGGCAACGAGGGGTCCCTTTGCGGATGCATTAGGCGAGGAATGGATTTTTGAGGGTCCAAAAGGGAAGGGCCAGGAGGCGGGGGTGGAGGCTCCTTCGGGTTTTCGTGAATATTGCGCGGATGATGGAGGGGGAGGGACGGAAGGAGGAGGGAGATATTCAGGGAGAGCGCAGCGGGGGAAGAAGGCGAGCGGGAAAATTAGACACGGAGGAATGGGAGCTAATTGGGTGACGGAATGAAAGTGGCCGCTGGGGGTGGGGAGGGAGGCAGATGCACCACCTCCGGGGGAGAGGACAGGAGTGTGGCTCGTCGACCTGGCGCTGGTTGGTTTGGGAGAGGGTTAAGGTCTGAATGGGTTGTTGCCGACTCGTCGGAAATGCTTAACAAATGAGCAAACATGTTGAGCCCGAGGTATGTCGGCACGCACGCTGAGCACCGCGATGACGGAGCACAAGGCCGACCCAAATGGCTTCATCCGTCGAGCGAATCGAATACTTTGAGAGATGCTACAATGGGGTGGCACTCCGTAAAGCTGAACATTGCAAGCACGGCAAAGATAGCGCACCTTGATTTGCTCGCTAATTACTTGGGTTTCTAAGTGGCAGGAGATTGTTTTCCAAAGAAACCTATTTCTACGAATTTATCGTATAGAGAACCTTCCGTCCGCCTTTCACGCTAATGTTTTCATTTCCGCAATTATGTAGGAAAATTATATTAGAGCTTCTGAAATGCGTGTACTTAATTGTTGGCTATGGGCTAAATTATAATATCGTGACTATGGTTTTAAAGTATATCCAACCCTTTCCAGGGTGACAAATATATTTATCTAAACCACACTTGTACGTAACATTTTTCATGATATTTTCCTACCTTACCTCTTAAGATGAATAGTGCCGTTTCAAGAACTGAAACCAGTAACTTAATAACGCATTGTGTAAACTTTCTCGTGCAATAAAATATATATTTATATTTTAAATTATTTTGGAAAACAAGGGCTTACGTAAGGTTCTATAAATTCAACATAAGAAAAGGTTGTTCTAATCACTGTTAAGGGGCAAGAATACTATAATAAATGGCACTATTATATATAATATATAATATAATGACTATGTACATATAATATATGACTAATATATACTATTATAATGACTCTATAAAGCGATATCTTAGAAGTGTGTTTGGCTTAGACATTTATTTATGCAGAGTAGTGAATCACTGAAAGAAATCTCACAATGGAATGAAAGGAGACGAATAGGAGGTAAGAAAGATAGGAGGAGGGGAACTTGGTGCCATTCTCGTAGTATACTCTCTGAGAAGGTTGACAAGAGGTCTTAATTTCCCCGCCCAATCCAACGACCGCATCGCTGCACTTGACATGGTGCCCTTGAAAACAAAATCGAAGTTCTCACGGAAGAATTACTGATTCAATAAAATTATGAATGTAAGATGGGACGATATGACATATGTGTAATTTAACCTTGATCTTGGAAACGGGTGTAATAATATCACACGCAAACACACTTCACAAAAAAGGGAAAGAAATGAATACACTTTTTCCCCAAACTCCTTCAATATTAAAAAAACGCGTTAAAAACGCATTCGTAATATTGATGGCGGAAAGAAAAATTAGAATTCTTCCTGTAGAATTATTTAAAAATCAATGTAAACACTTACGTACTGCAAAGTTGAACCACGATTGTGTTTAAAGAGGACCTTTTTACTCGCGGAGTATAGCCAATTAGAACTATAGCAACGGAAAAATTAACACACGAGCATGTAAACTCAATATACGATCTATGCTCATATCTGCTTTAATTTCACTTCTACTCGTCAGCGTATATCTCTACATTACATAACTGTATTCATTTTAAATGCCGATAAATGGAAGATGGGTAAAGAAATTATATAGAGAGAAAGGAAGGGGTTGATGCTAGAGAAAGTACGTTGGCATGTGGATCATAGAGAGAGAGAGGCAACATCTCCTGGGGATGATAGGAAGTAAAGCGGGGAGCGAGGGAAATGAGCAAGATCCCGGAGCCAATTGCGATTGGACGTCAATGGTGAGCACGGATATCGTCGGTGCTTTTGGGATCCCTCGGTGGGAAACGTGAAGGGGAACGAGGTTTGGCGTAATTGAGCACGGGTGGCGGGGAAAGGCTAGGATCGGAAGAAGGGTATTTTAGGTCGTGCGAGGCAATAAGGGCGGGCGGGAGGAGGGTGAGGGAAGTCAATTTCTGCAACGTCAACGCGGGAGGAGCAAGAGGGAATGGAGGTCACGGGCAGGGAATGGACAGGGAATTGGAGAGAGAGAGAGAAATTGGGAATCCCAAAGTATGAAAGGGAGTGGGTGCAAAACGGCCAGGTGGGGGGAGGCGGGGACTGCGGGCAAGTTCGTGAGCGGAAGGAGGGAGGAGGAGAGTTTACACGGGTAGATGTAGAGATGAACCCATGAAAGTAGCAAAGGGAAGCATTTTGAAGGGTAGCATGGATAGGAGAGTATAAAAGGGTTAGTAAAGAGTGATGGATGCAGAAGAGAGCGGATAAAGT
Source organism: Hetaerina americana (assembly GCF_022747635.1). Lineage (NCBI taxonomy): Eukaryota > Metazoa > Arthropoda > Insecta > Odonata > Calopterygidae > Hetaerina > Hetaerina americana. The sequence goes on from NW_027287095.1 coordinate 6,280,590, forward strand.
ACCCCTGTGTCTGGAGATAAGAAAAATATGGAGCGGGTGAATGAGTAGCTGGTAACGTGGTTGGGGGATGGGGGAGAGGATTTTCCATGACAGAGAGTGGATTAGAGTAAAATTCTGCAATATAACGACTATAATGGGGTGAATGGGGTAGGGGTGAATTCTGGAATTAGCAAAAAGGATGATGCCGGCACTAGCAGAAAAATTTTAAAACTAACCTGGGAAGCATCCACGGCTGCTATGGACGGTAAGAACGTAACTTATATAAATATCGCACAAACAAATCAATCGAGATGAAAACGGAAATTCATTATGAAAGATAATAACTATGGCTCTTGAAAACATTCTTAATGGAGTATTTAAAACTTCGAAAACACTATTCACTTCTGATGAGCCATTTAATAGAAAGCGCGTGACCATTTCTGATGGACACCATGCTTGCGGAAGGGGTTCCTAATATTGGAGGTTACCAGGCTTCCAGAGAGCTTAATGATATATTATATACAATAATCAGAAAGGGATAAATATAGAATCAGTAACTAAAATTTTGCAACGATACTGAAAGCGGACATATATAATTGCAATTGAAAAGGCAATTTAAAACTAAAAATTTTACGCTCTCAAATAAAATGACAATCAAATTTTTGTACGCGCAGTAACGTGAATGAATATAAAAGAACCAGTTTCCTCACGAAAACTAACTAAAACAGCAGGTAATGTTGGCATCATATAATTAAAAAAAGAATAAACGATCACACGAGTTACTTCCAAGGAAATTAATGTTTTTAAAACCACAACTTAGGAAATATTCATATGTTTAAATGGTCCAAAAAATTGACTGGGGAAACTTTTCATGGTTGCAGAGGATTAAATCGTAATATCCAACGTTTGGGTGAATGATTGCCATGGAATATTAATTGTTAACTTTACGCCGCTGCTAATTGGCAAACTTATTAGACCTTTTCGGCATTAAAAGACCAAAAAGACAATGAAGAACACAAGCCAACAGGCATTCCACCATACTCTGCTCGTTGCTTACTTCGAGAGACTCTAAACACTCAGCACACAGGATAGAGTGGCGTTTAACATTGCAGCGTATGAGAGCCAAGTTGGAGGAATACAGGAAAAAATGTGTAGAGTCCCAAGGAGAGTACTTTGAAGAATTTTAAGGGTTTGCGTAAATCTTTTCAATAAATTACTTTAAAAAAATATGTGCATTACTTTTGGAACGCACCCTGTAGGTCGCACACCACGGTCACCGGGGGGAGATAAAAGGAGGGAGAGAGGATGCGGAGAGGCATCTACGGTGGCGTGGGTGGAGGAGGTGGCGATGGATCGAAAAGAGACTAAGTGACAATAGGGAGGCGATATTACGAATCGAGGGAAGAAAGTTAACGAACAATTATGTCGACTTCCTCGACGAGGATTGCGAGGGCCGCATTCCAGAAAGAATGCAGTGCATGCCCCTACGATTTGAATGGCGTAAAATAGTCCAACTTCCTCGATTCGAAGCCTAAAAGGGAAATGGGAGAGAATAGCAATGCAGATGGTCGATCGCATATTCAGGGAATGCCATTGATCCTACTGCCACATTACCCTACTGGTAGAACTTTAACACTCGGAATTTTCCAACGCTGATTATTAAATTTGGAATACGCCATCAGATTCTTTAAGAGTAATTCCTGAGCACTTATTTTCAAAGGCGAAGGGGGTAGTGTTTCACATATTTTTGAGAAAGGCAAATAATCAAAATCGCCAGGATAGAAAATTAGCTTCGCAATTGTCACCTCTGTAGCAAATGTATGTTAAAATCAATTTCTATATTGCAGGCGTTTTTTAATTTTTATTAATTTTAGTAATAATGGATAAAGTTATTCACAAGTTAAATGATGCCAAAGATTTCCGGAAAGGTTTGCGATTTCGATTACACTTTATTTATTTTGTAAAAAGCTTTTCATGCAACCGAGAGATTCACTTCAAAGGAGCGGATAACTTCAAATATAAAATGGAACATGATTAAAAAAAAAGAAATATGAGAAAGGGATTATATTTTTCCGGCGAAAATGGCGAGTTAATGCATTGATAAAAAAAGGATCAGTTTTTTTGCATTGATAAATTATTATTTGCTTAATCCCCCCCTCCTTCTCATTCTCCGCCACGCATAAGTTCTCTTCTTTGAAAATAGAGACACTAAACGCTTCCTTGGGCAGAGGTTTAAAATTTCCAATTCGCGGAAATACTATTGATGTCGCTTTCACCCAGGAGAGGGAAGGGGAACTGGGATCGGCCCAAGATAGCAACGGCGGAGTCAAGTCTGGTCCTTCCGTCGGACGGGGGTTCGCAAGGGGACAGCAAGGGAAAGGGGAAACCGCGAACGGAATGGAGGAGGAGAGGTCGAGGAGATAAGGGACGGAAATGACGGAAAACGAGGAAGGGAGAGAGAAGGGCGGGAGAGAAGACGGCTGGCCAGGGGGAAAAGGGAGATATTCGTGAAGGAAATTCTGGAAATGGCGGAATTAAATTTTCACCGTCACTACTTTTTGCATTTCGAAAGGGGTTCATGCGATTTGGATGGGCGAGCGAGTGTACAGGGTTTCGGGGGGGAAACCTGTGGTCCTGGTGTCGGGTTATTGGGGCGTTGTCGACGGGCCGGGAGGGTTATGGTCCGGGAGGGGAGACGGCATGGGGGAGGCTGGATGGGGCGGGGGTTGATTGCAAAAGGGGAGAAAGGTGCAAGTGGGGGTGGGGAGGGGAGGGCGGGAGGGGGTTATTCGAGCACCGCGGGGTGGCGGAGGTGGGAGATTGCTTTCCATGATCGGGAACGAGGTGCATGATGGGTAGTCACCGCTATTGAATTTCGAGGCCCAACGTGTCAAACCGTCCGCTTTTTTGGTTCGGTAACCGACGCCCAAGTGCGGTTCCGACGCCCCGGCCCCACTCACAGTGTACACATTCACGCACGCATGGACGCCCAAGCATTTTAACTTTATCGAGCGGAGCAGTAATATGATGCTGACGGGAAGGATTTGCTCGTTTACCCGTAAGAGAGATCCTATAATTTCACTCGAATATCAGATATGACAGGATTTATGTATTTTCTGAGTTTTAGTCCAGGTGAAATATTTGAAGCATGCCTGGAACTTAAAGAGATGAGGCGCTTTTGAGGAATTGGGATTAGTGTTTTGACTCTTCTAAGCACACACGCAAGATATTATATTATTGGTGACTGTTATCAAAAGTATTTAAAGCAAACCACTAACACTGAAATCTATTGTGTCAAAAATATGAGAATAAGAAAATTTGTATCAAATTCAAAAACGTCAGCAAACTTCTCGCACATACTCTCAATTTAAGTTAACTTATATTCTAATACTAAAAATGTGGAGTTTATTTTCTGACTTTCATCAGCATTAAAAAAATTCATTATTTTAATTTATGTACAGCGTAGCTCAGACAGGTGAGATGATATACGCAGGCAATCAAGTGAATTGCCTTACATTTTTTTCGATTCTCCATTCAACTTTTATTCATAGCAGCACAGTTAAGGCGAGCCGTTTATAAGCCATGCCTTTTGATGGCAGTTCAATTTACTACAGAGAAGAGGCGTGTCTATTTGGCCTCTAAGCTTTATCTTCGGAAGGTAGGAGGAAATTTATCTGATGGTGGACACATGATAAGTTGTGAAGGACTTGGATACACGAGGAAAGGCAAATTAATGAAAATTTCCATCAGAGAATCACTCTAAAAATGGTATAGAATTTCACAAAATGTCTCACCTCAGTGTTTGTAGTTACTTGCTTTAAAAAAAATTAAGTATTAACACTTAAAGGTTTTGGCTGATGATAATTAATGTGTTCATCCTTTGAGTTGTTTGTGGATTGAGAAATGCGGAATGAATTTGGTAGTAAAAATAACCGCTGCAAGAAAGAATCATTAGAGGAGACATTTACACGAAATTACAGAGGGTAGAAATGGAGCAGGCATATTCCAAGAATTAATTAAAACATTGCATTGAAAGACTTTTTCATTTTCATGGAAATGTTTCTAGTTTTGTGCATTATATGCACAGCACAGTGGTGATAAAACGCAATTTTGCGGTAGCTATTACTCAAACACACAGGGGAAGTATTGAGAAAATTGCCACCCTCAGTAGATCTTTGAAGTGCTCACTCCTGTGGGGGAACGTGGTGACGCAAGAGTAGGAGGAGACCGAATGCGTGATAAAAAATGGGGATAATAGGACGTCCACCTATTCGCATTAGACGCGTAGAGTAAAGGGGCAATAAATAATCGTCGACCGACGAGATGAGGGTGGAATGAAAGGGAATAAATGGCGGGAGGGGCAATTGATGGGGGGGAGGGCGAGAAAGCGGAGACTCCTGGGGAGGGAGGGGTTTCGGAGCAGTAAACGGGGGGGGAGGGCGGGGGATGGGAGCAGTTAGCCAAAAAGGGGTGAGGCGAGACGCGGGAATCGTGCAGACTCTGAGGGGTGCGGCGACGGTGAGTTTGGTGCTTATGATGTGGGGAAGGAGACAAGAAAGAGAGCCGTTGAGACGGAAGGTGAGAGAAGGGGGGAGGGATATGAATCGTGATGGGAAAAATGATGGGAATCAGATGGAGGATTAAGAAGGATAGCCACGCGGTGAATGGAGGAGATACTGGAGACAATGCAGTCAAGATTTTCTTTGGAAAGAGCTTGCTTGGGGACAAGGCATTGCACATTGGGGCTCGGAACTTTCCGAAACGCCGAATATACTTCACTCATGGCATCCATCTTGGAGGTGACACGACACCTAATTATAAAATGGCAACATTGAGCAGTCGATGCACATGAAATCTCCGATACACATTTTACGCTTAGGAGTCAAAACATAATTTATGAAATCTGTTGTCTCCGGCGTAACTTAATGGAATTTACATAGCATATTGAAATAAAATAAAATTACTGACTTCGTAATTCCACACACTTTATTAAAAAAAAGACCTGATGACGTTCAACGTCGAAACCTTGGTCGTGTTTATTAAATAAAGTATGTGGAATTACAAAGTCAATAATTTCATTTCAATAATTTATGAAGATTAAATACTCAAGTAAGAGGTTTTCTTAGGCAATGATACCTCCAGGATTCAGCTGGCCGAAGGTCCATTCCTTTAAGACGGGGTGAACTTTCTTAGTGTAAAATACTTCTTGTTTGTGACAGCTTTTTTTCGCACCTCGACGGATCTCATCCGATAACTCTGTCCCAAATATACCAAATGGCATTTGAAATATTTTTAATCATAATTAATAATCCCCCAAGCTATCTAACCAACTAAAATTATTTGTCGGAAAATCTTTGTAATATATACTTATGATGATTATCAGCTGTTTCCCGGGCCTTCCTCTCATAATGTTTCGGTTTATAACTCAGGCTCGTATTCCAGTCACCCAAGGATTTTCAAGCCCTTTCGAATTAAAGAGACAAGGGGAGTATTGGGCAAAATGTTTACCATATTGACACGGAAAACTCATATGGCAGTTTATATTGCTAGATACAATACATACTTAATTACAGAGGTTATTATAATTTTCAGGGTGGAATCAGCAGAAATTTCCATTAAATGCATGCAATAAATTTCTGGTGAATGGTTCATGTTTTAATTTAGGCGAAACGAGAAAGCCTGAGGTTGGACCCGAGGAATTCCCACAAAGTCTAATCTATTAAAGATAAATTCCTGAATACACTTCTGAGATACTTCCTCCCTGTTACCCTCCTACGGCATTACACAATGGGATATCCGCACTTTCAAAAATCAATAAGCAAGAGATCTACGTGGCGCCGTTCAACCACCCACGATCCAATCCCCAAAGGGCTAACTATCCGCCCTGCACCAAGCCCCCCATCTCCTTCAAAACGGCCCTCGAAACCCTTTAAATCCACCCTCATCCCCCTCAACTCCCCACTCCCTCCCCATCACCCAGTCCCTTGCTCGTCGTTCACAGCGAATTCCCACCCCCAGGTAAGCTGCCAACACCTGAATACGCAATCCAAAACACACAGCCGGCGCCCAAAGGCTGGAATGGTGAGGAAGCGTCTTTTTGTTGAGATAAAGGAGCCGACGATGGAGGCAGGGGTGGGTGGAGAGGCCGAGGGGGGGACGGAGGGTAGTTTGGGAAAAGAGAGGCGGGTGGTGGGGAGGGACCTCTGAGCAACACGATTAGCAAAGCGGGCTCACACCACTGCGCTATAGGTAACGGGACGGGGAGGAGGCGGCGGCGGGAGGGGAAGTGGGGTGAGGCGCCTTTCAGACGAGATGGCGGCGCTCTGAAGGCGCACGGAATAGGTTCACAGGGGAGAGTGTTGATAAGGGATGGAGAGACGAACAAGTGGACGAGGTGAGGCAAACCCGAGGAAAGCGATGGGGGATCAGAAAGGAAATGAGCAAAGAAACGAGCAAAAGTTGAAAGAGCAAGAGTCAGGATTTTCCCTACCAGATTTGGAGGTTTAAATTAGCCTCTTCAATTTACATGGTTATGAACTAGTTATTGGTACAACGTCAAAGGAGACTAGATTGAATGGAGCATACAAAAAATGACAGGTTAACAAAATAGCTCATATCACAGGGATGGGTTCTTCAAAATCTTCCACTTATATTCATACAAAAGGGAGAATTGATGGAGTGATTGAAGGTGAAAAAAATGTAAAAATAAGATACATTACACCTTACGGGATATTCTGATAAAATAAAAGCTCATTATTTAAATGATGCAACCTTCTTACAAGATTATTTGCCATTTAAGATACATGGACTCCATATCACATTTAACTGACTACGTATACGTGAAAAAACATGGTATCTCCTAATCTGTACCCAGGACATCGCCCAAAGACATTGGAATTTCTCCTCCTTGTAAATTAAATGCGTCTAAGACGCTGGGGAGCTTGACTCTGAGTAAGGCAGGGAGAGAAAGAGCGAAGGAAATGGTAGAGTACACGTTAAATAGCGAGAGAGAAGGGAGAGAGAGAGAGAGACGGAGGATGGGAAAATGACTTGGATGGAAGGGACAAGCTTGGGACGACTGAAAGGCGGGAGAGGTGTTGGAGGGGGGGCGCGGTATGAGGGGGTTCAGGAGGTGGAGATGAATTCGGGAAGAGGGGAGGGAGGAGGGAAAAGGAGTTTAACGATGAAGTGGACCGAAGGAGAGGAGGAAGGACGGAAGGTGGAAAAGAGAAAGACTAAATGAATTTTTCATGTTTTGCTCATTTATTAAATCATAAAGAGGGGAAGGGGCGAGGGAAAGCAAGACAGTGGGGGCGTCCGAAGGCATTGCATCCCCCGAGGGTGGGACTGAGATTGCGCGGTTCTCCTCCGTCGACCTCTCGAATCCAAACAAAGGGAGGAATCCGTGATGAGACAGGGACGGGAGTGGAGAGAAAGGTGATACGACACAATGCGATGGGTGCTTATTGCCGTGGGTCAAACTCACCAGGAAAATAAAACGACGAAAGACACGCGCTTCGGTGAACACCGTCAAAATATTCCGTGGAAAGGTTTTTTTTACCCGCATCATTTAAGGCATAGCAATATTTACTCATTAAGTCAGTGGAACAAAAGAATTAATTCCGAAAAGTTCACATCAGAATTCAAATTTCAATCTTTAAATTCGTGTTATGAATTGCAATGATTCAATATGATGCTCATAGCGATGGTAACAGTGTAATGGTGGTTTGTTTAGATTAAAGCCATATTATGATCCATAATAATATTAAATAGAAAAATCACTTGGAGAGAACTTAAACTAATTAGGCGACATTGATCATCACAGATATTATTCCCACAATTAAATGAACAGCTGAAACAGTACTGTATAACATTCCGTGAGCATTCAGCAAGACGTGTGGAATTTGTTGTAGGAATGGCAGTGATGTTGTGAATCTATTTGTTCGGCATTTTCCATGTAAAGACTCTGACATTACAATGTAGCAATTTCAGAGTGTAAACATCATTCGTCTTGACCGGGATTCAAACCCGGATCCCTTGATGTTGGGCCGATTGCTTTAGTCAGTTAAGCTATCGAGGCGTTGTCTTAAACCCTGGAATCCGGGTACGAATCCCGGCCAAGGCGAATTATTTTGACACTCTAAAATTGTGGCATTGAAATGTATATTAGCGGATGACTCCGTTAAAAGTTACTGTTGCGGAATCTTCCGCAGGGAAAAAAAAGAGTTCGATTTTGATGAATTATTGGCAAAGGCGTTGGTATAACCGCGAGCGACCAAAAGAAAAGAACCCTGAACGACGCAGTTTTTCCTAAAAAATCTAGGATAGGTAGGATGTAGGGATAATTTAGGGGATACGTTGGGTCTCCCCTAACTGGCCCACGGTTGGAAGCGGACGAATATAATTATGAAAACTTGATTAATAGGATCTTTCAGGAGTCTGCTTAATAGTTTTAGGAAAAATTATTCATTCTGCGTGATCCTCGCAAAGGAAGGTTTTATATGAAGTTCTGAGAAGTACTAAATTAAAGAAAACCAAACGGCACTGGAGGGGATCAAGAAAGGAGCCAGAAAATGCGATTTAGCTGGATCAAGGCTGGTTAGAAGGGAGCCGAAATTAAGAGAAATTGGAATGCGGCCGTGAAAGTAGACGGTACGCAGCGTAGTTGAGGTCTAGGTTAAGAGTAGCTATGAATAAGAGCGACATCGCGGGGATGAAACTATAATCTTCTTCCCAACGATTCACCGCTTGCATCTTTCAAGATAAATGACTCAATCTGAAGTGATTTAAAATAAAATCCAGCCTTTCAATTAAATTATTGATATTAACCTAAAGAATTAAACTTGGACAGGCATCAATGGGTTTAGATTACTATAAATACTTGGGCAGCGGGAATGAAATGAATTAATCAATAGAGGATGCCTGCAAGAGGTTTAAATGATTAAAGCGGTTCAGTTAAAGCAGTGTGAACACACGGCACTTCAGCGTCTCTCCCATTCTCTCTCCTGATTCCACCGAGTCGGAGCTTCTTCCATTCGCCCGTCCCTCTTCCTTCCTTTCACGGGCTCCGTTCACTCATTCAGATGGGGATGGGAGGATGGAAGGGTGGTGAGGAGGATGCTTTCTCAATTTCCTCGGGATAAAAGCAACGGTTCTTCCATCTCTCCATATCCTGTCGGCGCTGGGGTTACTGGCGATGAAATATCCGAGGGCGGGCAAGGCAGGGCACGTTGAAAGAGAGAGAGGGAGAAAGATGAAGGGGGGATGAGGTTGAGGGTTGAGAATTGAGGGGCCACCCTTTCCGAGCAAATAAATTTGCGAAAATTGGAATTTGCACCAATTTATTCGGGCTTCCCCTAAGTCCTGCGAAAAGTTTGCCAAACACTCCTGCAGGATTCGGAATTTTATTTTTTGGTTCCACTGGAGTATCGATAAAATCGTGTTGAGAAAGGTTCAAATAGACACCTAAAACTTCGCTTTTAAGGCGGTCGTGAGAAAGAAAAGTGATGATTCGTTTTTAGAATAAGCCTTAACAATATTTTTATTTGCCCATTGGCCCACCTGGATCACATAAGTTGTGCAATTTTTAACCTGTTATGAAACTAAAAAGGGGAATGCTCATTCCAAGACTGAATTTTTTTGACATCTCAAGCGAAAATAAATCCAGTCTTACATGGAAACCATTTGATGGCTTAATGAAAACAGGTTAGATTAACTCGTTGCCGAAAAATTACCAACTGTTCAACCACAAATTCCAAAGAAACTGCGGGAGATGCCGCAACAGGAACTTTTAACGGAGTCATCCGCTAATGTGCATTTCAATGCAACAGTTTCAGAGTGTAAAAATCATTCGCCTTGACTGGGATCCCAGTCAAGGCGAATGATTTTTACACTCTGAAACTGTTGCATTGAACTGTTCAACCAGTTGTCAATATTTTATTGATAACTTCATATATTAAAGCCTTAAAGAAAATGTACTGAAATCCTATAGAAATCGTGAAACTTACATTGCGTGGTAAGTATAACTATATATATATATATATATATATATATACATATATATATATATATATATATATATATATATATATATATTTAAAAAATATCTTGTATCATCCTTCTATAAATTATTTATCATATGTGTTTATCATAAATTATCCTTCTCGATTATGAATATTCAAAGTCGTTCATACTACTCTCCGACGATTCATTTTGCCATTTCATTGCCACTCACGAAAAAACAAAATTAAAAATGACAGAGAATACCGCGTAACTATTATTTTGAAAATATAAAGCTTGCCGCAATATTATTTGTCAGATACGGGCTAAAATTAGGTTTCTAACTGCATTTCAGAAACAGGATTTAAGAAGGTGCTCAATACGTGGCTACATTGCACCAGTTCATCATTACGTTTTTCGACCACGGTGACGCCTCTAGAGTTCAACAGTATGAACGCCATTGGTACACAAATGAGGTTCCATGGGGAGACTTCGGGTTCGGGCTATACGAAAACGCAAAGTAGATTAATTAATACGGCGAAGGGCAAAACCTTAGATAGAAAAATAAAAAGGAACTCCTTGAGGGGAAAATGTAGAAAGAGAACGGGGGTGGAGGAGAGAAGGAGTAGAAGCGGGAGATTGCCAAGGCCGAGAGGGGGTTGAATTCTGGGAGTGGGGAGGGAAGGGAGACTGAGAGGACAGAAGAGGGATGGTGGGTGCGGGTGAAATGATAGAATATATTGCGAAAATGGCGGAATGGGAGAAGGTAGGGAGACAAATGAGAGTAACTGCGAGGCACGGGAGCCGGCGTGGGTGGTGGGTCGGGGAGAAGCTGGCGGAAGGGAGTGGGAGTGGACGGTGGGTGGGACGGGGGGATAATCCAGGAGGGCTGTCCAGGGAGAGGAAAAGGGATGGATGAGAGAGGAAAGGGGGAGAAAGTGCGAGCGAGAGAGAGAGTCCTTCCTTCGCCCCCTCCCCCCCGAGATTATGCGGAGAGTGGTTGGGGGAGGGGGGGTGGGAGAACGGGAGTGAGGGCGTGAATGGCGAATGATTACACGCCGTGACTTCGGCTTTGTGTAAGTTTTTTATCAAGGCCCTCTTGTTGGAATCCGAGGGAGATGAAATTTGCACGGCTTGTCACGGCAGAGAGCCAAGGAATAAATTTTGGCAATTTGTCGCGCGGTCTGCGACAAAATTTAAAAAGTAGGGTTTTCATCCTGGATTTCATCACGTCAACAAAACTTTTAAACATTTCCCAGAGTTGTTTACTACATGAGAGTACCAAACACCCAGCTAATAACCTGTATGTCAGGGGGCAAACTTAAACGAAAGCAAAGTAGCGTTGAGTAAAGTTAATTTATAATTAGGACGGAAGATTGATGATAATCGTTCAAACGAGCCCAAAAAATTGACAATTTGAACTTTGTATTCTTAACTGATAGATAATCCTATATTAATAGAACATGTGAAAAATTCGATGGCATGTATGTCCACTGTAACCAAAGTATTCTACACGGTTTCTCACATACAGCTTGCATGTAGACTTATGACTCACAGGACCAATCTTCAAAATTAACAACGTAAAACACAGATGACATTCCAAAGTAAATATGTTGCTGGGAGGAAATTTTGCTGCTATATCTCAAAATAAAGTCTATCATTTAGCTTTTGGAGCACCAGAAGAGGGAGGTTAAGTAAGAATAATAATGAATAGATCATCACCTTATTAATTAAGGAATCACTGCAAAAAAGCCGTCGTGATGAAACCATAAAACAAATTATTTATGTAGCGAATATTATTCACTAAAAATACGCGTCATGGAAGAATAACTATAATTATCGAGTTTATATGTCAAAGAAATATCCTTACGGATAATCAGAAAAATTTGATACTTTTTCACATGTCTAGACGCTGGGTGTAATATTTCAGTAGCCGAGAACAAAATTAGGATCGACGTGTGAGTTCCAAGAGAAAATCCTTGGGAGGCAGACGAGCAAAAACGAAGCAACAGGAACCAGTCGATGGGGAAGGGGTTGGATTGAAAAGCTCTTGGGGAAATGCACTAGCGAAAAATACACCGTAAATAACCACTATGGGGTATTCCAGGCACATGTAACTTTTTAATCGATGAAAAACAGCTAACCAGGAGTTTTCTTCTTAAAAAGAAAAATTGGCAGTAGTTTTACATGGAAGGACTACAGGGTTTCTGCCATGACGTAGGATTGATGATTACTCCCTACTCATCTAAAGACTATCTGAAATGAGCATCTGTGGAGAATATTTTTAATGAACCGATCAAGTTTGGGACGAAATAATTTTTAATGGAGCGGTTATAATGTATGATGTATGATGCATTTAATGATGAAATCCACGGAAGATTTTTTCGCTATTAATGTCCTTAAATACTCTCCGCTAGTTCCTTCATCTATCATACCTGTAGGTGCTCTTTGAATAATGCACTGGAAGTGAAATCATATACTATAAAACACTCTGGGAAATTTTTAATTTAGCATTGTGGTACCTTTTGCATTATAGAAACAAATTTTTAATATCATCCATTAGCTATTATTACTAGAAGCAACTGAGGTATTAGATTTCTTAAATAATTGACAAGAATTATTTCACGCCAAAACACATTGAAAAGTCATAAAAAAAAGCTATAAACAGGGCCGCATTGTTCGATAAAAAGAGTAAGTCATGCTTCATAAAAATGAAATTCCTTAATCTAATGCCTGCTAAGAGAATTATTTAAGAGGCGGAGAAATTATTTGCAATCTAAATAGAAGTTAAGATTTTAAAAAATAGTTGTTCTAGATGGCAGGAGTAAATTTTTATATGAGGAAACCATTTTTTCCACTATTAACAGTTGAATGGCTAACAAACTTACATAGGTGAAAGGGGGAGATAAGCATTTTTCTAAAGATATGCAATAACATTTGAGTCCACCAACAATTCTTTCCGAGAAAGAAAGATGTACCCGCGAAATGACTTCCCCGCAGTCACCTTTTCCAGTTGCGGGAATGACTGATTAATGGCGCCAAGTACTGCAGGTAACCAATTGGCCATTACTTAACGCTTCAAGTTATATTGGAATGAGATGTGCTACATTAAGTAGGGAAGACAAAGGTAAATAATCTCCATGATGCGCGACAACAAGTTGCGATGGTAGAAATTCCTCGGATCAATTTTCTTTAGCGCCCGCACCTGAGAGGAAATCGGTCGGAACAGATCTTTCGCCTCCACCTTAGAATGAACTTGGGAGTTATGGATTGGGATGTGCCCCAAAACGTTCCTACTAAATCAAACCTTTCGGGAAAGCGGATGATGGAATTACTTATGAAGACGAAGCGGAATGACTAAAAGGGGGAAGGGGAGAGGATGGGAAAGCGGTCTGGAGGGACAGACGGTCACAATTTGTGCTTTATTTGGCAAACCGCGGGGCCCAAACCCCCGAAAACGTTTGTTTGGCGAGGAGTGAGAGAGGCAAATGGGAGTGGCGACGAGGATAGGAGACCTTAAGAGGATAGATAGGGGAGCGGAAGGTGGCGGAGGGATGCGACCCGTCCGGGAGGACGGGGAAGGAGGAGGAATTAACAATGTCCTCCGCCCCCATACTCACGGGGACCCGCCCCGCCTGTGGTTTGAAGAGCGCGCCGGGCAGAGGCGGGCGGGGATTATCGAGGAGCCGTCGGGAGGCGGGAAATAACAATTATCGCCGAAGTGACGGCCCTCCCATCCCTTCACCCTCCGTTCCGTAACCCAGACGGTGGGAGTCAGACAAAGGGATGGGGGCCGTATGCGGCGAGTTGGAGGAGTTGGTTGACTGGGGTTTGGGGGAGTTGACGGGTGGTTGAGAAGTAAGGACGATCCCTGGAAACCCCGTCGGGCTAAAAAAAGAGATTCAAATAGGTGAGGAGACGAATTGGGACCTGCGAAGGGGAGAAGGAGGCTCGGAATAGTCGGAAGTCGAAGAGGAATAAGGGGGTTGAGACAGAGAATAAGAGAGAGAGAGGACAGGGGAATGGATGATACTGGAAACGTCGATAGAGACGAAGGGATGGATTTATACCTTCAATATTCCATCGAAATTGAAACAAGACGACTCCCCGTTTGATAGATTGACCTTAAAAAAGCCATAATGAGTAAAACATGATAGGAGGCATACGCATATAGGATCCAGGTCTATTCTTAACGATCCGTATCAGATGGGCATTATCTCACTCTCGCTTCATTCAAACTGTGCTCACAAGAATCCTATTTACACGTTATTCTAATTTCCAAGGATAAGTCGTACATAGTGGAATAAAGAAATTTCTTTTAACAAGACAATGCCATTATGTATACCATATAATATAGAAAACACCTTAATAACTCATGTGATGTGACACCGAACTTGCTTGAAAAGGAGTTGATATTTCGTGGTGATACATGGGGAAGTAAATACCTCGTCAGGGATCAAATCAGACGGGGAATGCACACACAACGCATGCAATGACGGGCAGTCTGTATTTCGACCGTCTTTCAGGATAAGAATTTGATCGCTAAATCACTTTGAATGCACCCGTGTGGCAGCTAGTGCGAATTTGGTAAGTCGGTCACTGTCAAAGAATTACTTTCCACACAAATCACTTAGACCTCTTTTAAACTATTAATTCCATACATTTATAGGGCTCCAAAAACCTCGGAAAAGAACTTCTTGCTAGTGAGAGTATGTAATTCTTGTTGTTTTTACTGGCTGTAATTGATTCAACCATGAACAATCACAAAAAATTGAACATATGGATTGCCTGTCAGCGAGTATTTCTTGCGTGTTTTCTGCTTGATGTGATTCATGGCGAGGGTTGAATTTCATTGCAAATGATAACACAAATATTTGACTCAATTGCAGATGCATTTGATGCCATACCCTTTATGGTCTTAGGGGTTTTGTCTGTTTTTTTCTCGCAAATTACCAAGGCCGAAATAGCTCGTTTCATATGTCATCCATGATATTTTCAATTTTTCTTAATAAATGAAAAATGGCTGAAATGCAGCACCATTAAGAGAAATCAGCATTTACAGGGTCTGTCCCAAAAAGTAAGTAAAACAATTGTTCCTGGAAAAGGGGACGACTGGAGTGGGACTTTTTGTTCGGAAAAAATAATGTTAAGTCTTGGGAAAGCAACACGATCCGCACTGGTTACCTGCGTGCCGTTAAAGTGTGCGGATCGTTGCTAGACTGAACCCCTGCCGCGTCACATGTTCACGATGACACTTTTCATGGGGCGTATGCGATAAAAGTTTGAGTAAAATTCGGGATATCGGATTTGGAGACCACGGCCGTGGTTAAGGATACTGATGGAGATGGAGAAATGTCCCAAGTGATGGTTTTCTGCTTGCCCAGGATGTTCTGGGAGGGTAACGAGGTGGTTGACGATGAGGAATGCCCTGGACATTCATCAACAACACAGTGTGATGAAAATGTGCAAAAAGTGAGACACATGTTCAATTCTGATTGACCCCCAAGTGTCAGAATGTTAGCAGATGACTTCTATATTCAGAAAACCACAGTGCATTGCATTCTTACGGAAGATTTAACCATAAGAATGTTGTGCTAAGATGGCCCCCAAGGTTCTGTCGGAAGACTGCTTCAGCGAAAATCTTACTTGGACCTCATATGATACTCTGAAAGTGACCCGAATTTTTTAGAATAGGTTGTTACTGGTGAAGAAACTTGGGTCTTTGAGTACAATCCACGTACAACCCCTTCGAGTGCCTTTTTAGACCACTGCATTACGCCAAAGAGGCCGTGACGAGGTGCCTGAACGAGATTCCCGTCAACGTCTTCCAAGGAAGAGTACCAAAAGGGTGTTAGAGACACTAGAATCCGTGTGTTTATGCAAAAGAGTGATGTTTTTGAGAGTTTTAGTAATTATGTACTTTAATTCGCAATAAATGTTTCCCAGATTAATTCTACTCAGTTTTTGGGACAGACCACGGGTGAATAGAAAAATCTATGCTTGCAAAGGTATTAGATCAGTTGAACCTGATTAACCCCAGTAATTACACATTTTTTGGGAAGAAACTTAGATTTCCTGGATAAAATTTGAATTGTCGTTTTCCGTTGGGTAATTAAGAAAATAAGAAGCTCGTGTGAAAACTAGAAGAAGTCTAACGAAGCACACCTGCCAATTAAAACCATTATGCCCGAAGACCGCCAACGACGCGGCAAGAGGAGAGCTATGTGCTAAAGCTGGCGGAAGCCCTTTCACGCCGAAAGAGGCGAAGGTGAAGTGGAAGACGGGGTGAATGAGGAAAAGACAAAGGGTGGGAGAGAGACAAAGGGAAGGGATGGAGAAGAAGGGAGTTCATTATCTCCTCGCCCACTTCAAGGTAAAGGCCACGATGAGACACGCAACCGCGGGGGATGGTCCTTAGGTGGTGCGAAGGCTCGTGGATTATTCACTTAGTCCAAGGGGCCTTTTTTTGGGGCCTTGAAGACCCAAAGTTGGTTAGGGTTGGAGGACTCGGCTGCAAGGCACGCGGGAATGTTTTAGTAGCAAAAAATAAGGATTTTCATCATTATCTTAATATGTCCGGAAGCAGGAGAGGCGGGGTTCTAACGATTCTCAGTTCACAGTTCAATCGCTTTTCATATTTTCCTCAATGAATTAATTAAGGAAACTCTTCTCAGAAAGCTGACTCCGGTGAAGGAAACGAGAGTTTGATAGGAACATGAGCGTAAAAAAAAGAAATACGGTTTCTTCGGGACAATAAAATTTAATCTAAGCGTGGCTGTACTTTTATCCAAAAGATACCTTTTTTTCCTGAAGCTACCTCGAATGTCGAGGACCGTCAAAAATGTCCGAATTGTAGTCGTATTAACCCACAAAACTGTGCACTTTACATAGGATACATTGAAAAAAATTACAAAAACTGGGAATATCATGGACAGGCATTATCGCTAGTTCTCCCGCACAGACTGCATTTCTATTCCGTTAGAGCAGGTGGAAAGGTTTACGTATCTCGGAAGTGTTTTGGACCAACACGGTCAAAGTAGTAGGGACGTAAGGAGAAGAATTGCGCTAGGCAAAGAGGCTTTCACAAGTAGGGGGGAGTTGATGAGTGGGACGTTGAGTAACGATATTAAGAAAAGACTCGTCAAAACTTTGATGTGAAGCGTAGTATTGTACAGCGAGCAAATATGGTTACTGAAGCAGCAAGATAGACGTAGATTTTAGGTTTTGGAAATGTGGGTGTGGAGAAGAATGGAGAAGGTGAAATGGACCATAAGGAAAACAAATGAGGAAGTGCTAGGAATGGTGGGTGAGGAGAGGGGATTGTTGGGAGAAATCATTAGGAGGCAGGAAAAATGGATGAAGGGGGTATTGATCGGCAGTGGGTTGAAGACTGTGATAGAGGGGATAATGTTAGGCAAACGAGAAAGGGGCAGGAAGAGGATAGGGATTTTAGACGGGATGAAGGGAAGAGATGAAAAGGGACTTGTTTTAGAGTAGGATGTGTTTTGTTAGGAGGAGCAAAATATTTATGAGGTAATTATGTACATCCAAAACCAACCACAACCGGTAGATTGCCCAAAAAGTAACTAATTTTGGGACTCCAGTTTCCCACTGAAACGCCAAAATCATTCCATCCACGAGGGTGAATCAAGTGATAATTTTGAAAGTGCATTACAATTTCAAAATGGTTTACCACTGTTCTGTTGGTGGCTATAGTAACAGCCGAGGTTTGACGAGTATCCCACAGTAAGCAGCTTGACGCCAGAAAATACCAACAATGCAGTGCAAGCATAGTGTAAACATGGTAGCTAAACTTGTAACATGCACCATAGAGGAATAGCATGCCTTCTTTTATTTGCTGAGAAGTTAAGAGGAGAAAAATTGAAATTAGTCAAGTTGACGATTCATCTCTGCCTCTTCAATACGTTTACATGTGAACTAGGCAGTTTCTAAACAGCAAAAAGACACCCCTTGACCAAATCAGGCGCACCAAGTATTGGCAGCACAGGCCTTAGTAGCAGAGTTAAAGCCATAGTATTTCTAGAGCTACAGTGAACTTTCAAAGAGCTGGAATAATTCTATCACACACTATCTAGAGCACGTATGAAAATAATATAACTGCTAATCTTTTGCATTCAAGAAATTAGAAGGCTAAAAATATATGTTTCAAGGTTTTCAGTTGACTCTCCCTGGTGCCTCTCCTCTGCAGTAAGCGAGAAAAGGAGGCCTGGGAAATGTGAATAAATAAATATGTACACATTGGGAATATCACCCACTGAAAAGAGAAAATAACTTTTCCTGGTGAGGAAATTGGGTGCCCTCCTCTCCATTTCATGCCACTAAACATAAATGCTATCGTGAGGATTGACTTGAAAAGAGTGGATTTTGTATTCAAGCAGAAAGGATTATATGGGCCCCGGTAAAGTGGATGTCGTTCAACATGACTTCTGAAGAACTATGCCTTTAGTGTTGTTAATAAAATATGATGGTGGATTTTTAGACATAAGGAAATAACCGCTCAATATAATACTGAAAATGCAGGAGAGGAAAGTAATAGGTTGTTGACTCTTGATTAAAATTTTCGTGATGAGGGTAGAAAAAGAAACTTTGCACTTCCACGTAAAGATTTAATACTTCATACACCATGGTTTCTTTTTCTACCCCATAATGAAGAAATTCCACAAAGTCAAACCTGAAAATATCATGTTTGAAATTTTCCTGTTTTTTTATATTTTTTCAATACTTATTTTTCACCCACCATCGCTACCCGTACCCGGTGTAACCACCTACTTCGGGTATGCTCAGATTTCAATATTCCAGTCTAAATACTATTCTAGGAGATAGTAATTGGACATGTGATTTCGCTGAGACTTGTTTTGCAAATACGCAACACAGACGCAAATCAGAGTCTTCTTCCGGTGAGAGAGGAAGATTTAAGTTATGCACGAGAGGAGAATACACACACCCAGGGGGAGGAAGGAAAGGGATGGATGGAAGGAGACAAATAGAGATGGAGAGAGGAGCATTAATGAACGGGGAAGGATATGAGGGAGGGAGAGAAAGTGAGCGATTGGATGCAAGGGGATGATGGATTAGGGATCTCTGCGTGGCGCTTCGGGAAAAGGGAAACCCTCAATAACCCCCGCCTTCGCATATTTGCTCCCCGATGAGTCTTCACATTGGAGACCCTCTCGAAAGGGCTCCAGCACGCCATTACCGTCCTCCTCTCACATCCTGTGCTCATGCACATGCCTCCTCGAATATAGCCATCCCCGGAGAGAGAGAGAGAGGGAAGATCCCTCTATCCAATGAGCCTTCAAATGTTGGCCGTACAAGAACAGCTTTGCATCGCATATTAATATTCTTAAATCTGTTCATCTATTAACGATAAATATTTTTGCCATGCAAGTTAAAAAACAAATTTATGCTGAAATGAAAAATGTATGTGCGTGTGTGTGCGAAGCACAATAAATCGGCATTAAGAGCACACGCACTCCAAATCCACGCAATTTTCACCCCTATAGTACGAGGCTTTGATTCTGGAGACCAAGTGTGACGAATTGATAAGAATTTAATCAAGTGTATGTATGTCAGGGCATATATAATTACACGTAATTTTGTAACATTTCAAACAATTCATCTCGCTATTTAACCAGAGTGAAAGGCTCTCATAAGAAATTATTTCGATTTATAGCACATGTACATATAGCATATGTGTGACTTTACGGGTACAAGACAATCTGGGAAACAATCTGCGGCACAGGGAAAAGGAACTGGCTCCTCTACCCCGATGTGTGCATTCCATACGCCATTACGCTTAGTACTAGGGGAGCTCTAT
Source organism: Hetaerina americana (assembly GCF_022747635.1). Lineage (NCBI taxonomy): Eukaryota > Metazoa > Arthropoda > Insecta > Odonata > Calopterygidae > Hetaerina > Hetaerina americana. The sequence continues at coordinate 6,300,406 of NW_027287095.1, forward strand.
CAAACCTACCTTTGGGCTGAAAACGTTGATTGGTGGTTAAGAGTATATATTTAAAAATAATAGAGGAAGGAAAATAGCATCAGAAATCCAAATGGCGGAGCCGTTCGTGACAATACAATTTTTAAAATTAGGTACAAATATTAATACATCGGTCCGGTGAGCACTTTTGCATTTAACATTTTTTTGAAATTTGGAACATGTTATCGCAGCAGAACAGATTTGTACATTCAGGAGTTGTTCCATATTTTGCATCTATGGTAACCTTTGTGGCCTCTAAATAACAAAATCTGCTGATCCGTGCCCTTGAGTGACTTATCATAGTGACTTGAAAGTCGTACCTCCTTTGTAAAATTCTTAAAAGAGTGCGTGAAAAACGCAGAGATCTAGTGATAAAGCACTCAATTTCCCTTGCCTTCATATCCTCGTCTCAATGTACTCGTCATCCTCGTGCTCAACCAGTCCCGTCGCGTTTTCTATATCCCCCGGTATATCATCATTTCCTTCCCCAAACGACTTAGTTTCCGTAATCCCTTTCTTCATGCTATGGTTCTGAGAACATAATCCACTCCCAATAGGAATTTCGGATGAGCAGGCGCCTTCCAGGAGCATGGGATCCCTCGATTTTCCTAGCTGGGGAGAAGACGCGCTAGGATCCTAAAGGGTTATAGAAGCATGCAGGGGACGGAAGAAGGCCTCCTCTAAGCTACAGAACGCGTAGTAAGACACACATCTGGACGCCGGGGCAACCGGAGGTAGGGACACGCTAGATGCTCGAGAGAGAGAGAGATTTCTAGCAAGTGACTTCTTTGAGGCAATGGGGGGACGAGACATAGGAGGGATTATGGCTAAGCACCCCACGATGGAATAAGAGGGTGAACCTTTCTCTCGATAACAGCGTGCTGGGACCACGTTTCAGGCGGGAGATCTCAGTGCTATGATTTGTGGCTGAAGATGAAAGGAATTGGATGACCTAAGTCGGGGTGAATGGGAATTCACTGAAGTGTAGATGGATCTCGCTCACAAACACTCTCATTGGTCTATCCATTAGAACGGCACGTGATCAAGCAACCGTGTTTTATTGACGTAATTCGAATTTTTCCTTGCGGCAAGTTCACGCATCAAAATGATCTTATGCCATATAAAAGTGGATACATGATCGCTTATGGATACGAACCGTCTCAATGAAATTATCACCAGTTTTATACTTTAACCATGTACGATGTATTCTAAAGTAAGCTCTGCAATTTCAAGCAAATACATTTTTAAAAATGTCCTAATGTGAATATGCTTATCTATTGAAAAGTGTGAAGGACAGAAGAGATACTAAATTTTACTCAGAAAGATATTTCCCGCATCTTAAATCACAGATATTTCTAAAATATTTAAGAATACCATTCCGTGAGGTTAGCACTCGTTCGTTGGGCTGTTTGTCGTAACATCACACCTAACAGGATTAAGATTGTAGGGCTCATGTTCATGTATTAAGATGCCTTACTACTGAAAATCTGGAAAACATTCAAGTAGCTTCATTATAAAAAGCAGGAAATGTAGACATCCTATCACGTCCCACACCATTTATTTAAATAAAAAAACATTAAAACTAACCTTATCGCAGTTATTTGTGCAAAACATTTGGAGATAATACTTATCAAAAAAACAAATGTACCCACCTTTATTTGGATATATGGATATATGTGTTATCATTCAAAAAATCAGTTTCATATCATTGTCAAATTCAATCCTATGATTAAAAAACATTTCTAACTTATCCTTTTGACCGAACTTCTGCCAAGGAGTTACATCCTTTCAATTAAAAAAATATATATCGCTATCTTGCATTCTCAGTAAATCATTTTGAATAAAATGTGACGGCTAGAAAGATAAATTATAGTGAGAAAATGTATGCATGAAATATGTTTATAGATGAGTTAACGACAAACATTAAGTTGAAATTATCATTCGATCAAAACATACTTAGTAGCGTAGTGGAATTTTCGTCAACTTCAAACACTTCACTGTCTTAAGCCCTCTAACGCGAACTTTAATTCAAGTAGTATTTTTGTCCTCGGCCTTATCTAAGGAAGGTTAATCCTCAGTTCACATTTGTACTTCAGGATTTTATAACGCCTCCATTAATTTTTACTTCTATTCACTTTTATTGCTACGTTCTTAAATAATGGGCGAGGCTGGTCGGCGCCACAAAAGTAACTGAGGAATAACACAAGAGAATTAATAACTCAACGTTCCTTCCTTACACTGCCGAGGCTACCGGAAAGAAATGAGCAAGGAAAGGCAAAATAAAAGAGCCGTAATTCACCGAAGCCGCACAAATCTGGGTTTAGTGGGCGTGCAGTGCTCAGGAGGCCGTGACTTCCATTGCGACCGGCGAATCGACCGCGATAAACTTGAATATAAGCTTTCGACGTGACCCATTCATAAATGAGACTTCGACCCGAAACGGAGTCGAAGATAAATTATTTAAAGTTTGCGTTAGTTCTCGACGAAAACGGACCACTTAAAAAAAAACATCTGAACCCATACATATAAAAGAGAATGTTGGCGGAGAAGTGAGGGCAACTGAAAGAGACCCATTTGCCGCAAAAAATATATTCCTCCCTTGAATCTTATTTGCATGATTGCTCTTTAATTCTCGAAAGAGGAATTTTAAAGTTAAAGACCGCACACGTCTTCGTTTAGATCGTTTGCTTGTTCCCTACCCTTCTAATTGTTAGCGGTCTGAAACTATAAAGAAAAAAATGTAAATCCAATCAAAATAATACCTACAGCCATTTCTCGATCCTCCACAATGTCGAAGCCACTCAGAAGTCACCTTACAATTGGAAATCGATGCACAAATGTTAAACAATGGGAACGATGAGCAAAGGAGCTGCACATTTCCTGAAATATGGGATTTTTACCTAAATTAAAATTTCCAAAATGTTTCTCTTTGGTGGAGAGAAAAAAAAGTTGTCATTTATTGGTATATATTTATTAACTGTTACTGAGTTATGTTTAAAAGAAAGAAACACATACCAATGAATTGGTATGCCTTCTCGACAAAGTAATTAATTTTTTATCTACAATGCTCAATTAAAAGTAATGACCTTGTTAAATAAATGTTCGTGACCACAGTTAATGATAAAATTAATATACTTGGGAATATAAAAATGGATATTGAGATCGCTAGCCGAAGGAATCATTGCGTTATCTGACTACTTAATCTAATCGATTTAAGTTATGCGAGTCAAGTGCAATATACATCTATGCATGATTTTATTACGCATCACAATTGGCAATTAAAAAGTGATGACCTCTAATATATTTTCTTTTGCACTCTACTTCAAATTTTTGAGGAAACTGAAAAATCTTGAAGCCAATTGAATTAATTCCATTAGCGTACGGATTACTTGAAACATTTCCTAAAATAAATGGAATGCAGTATCAAAGCGATATAATATTTCCGCAGCAAAAAAATTGATTTCAAAAGTAGAATTCTGAAAAAAGTTAAAAAAAAGTACACAATGGTTAAATAATATCGACTTCTATTACATTCTTTTGCTTCTACTCTTAAGTGACAATGGTTTCCCCATCCCATCGATTAAATTGATCTGACCGACTCCCTTTATTTCTAGCACGTAACGAAGAAGAACGGGCTTTCACCTTTTGAGTCTTAGCAAATCGCTGGTGACAAAAGAGCCCTCAAAAAAGCACAGCAGGCCATGGAAAAACATCATCAACTCATCTTAGTCCCCCTTCATCCCGCGGATGATGACAACCTCGACGCGAAACGGCTTAAAAGACACGACAAAGACTTTCGTGTCGGACAAGTCCGTCCGACGGCGACTCGCCATCGGTATAGGTTGGACGGCCGGCCGGCGGGGGGGGGGGGGAAATGGACCACTATACAGAGAGCAGAGAAATAAAACCAAAGAAAGAACCCAGAGCCACGTTCGTCCTCACGATCCTTTCATACGCCCGAAACTTCTCCACCAGTTACAGACGGGAAAAGACGTACTGCGCGGATAGGCTGGGCGGTGCACGCGGGGGAAATGATTTCGCCGCGAAGGCGACATAAAAACACGAGGACATCGCGGTGCACATCATCGTAAAAGGGGAAATAAATGAGTGGAGGACGCGAGGGCTTCGGATGCAGAAGGTTTTGAATGTGGAACGCCTCGACAGAAGTTCCCGCGTTCAGTGGTCGTATCCCGCCGCCGCCGGATGCCCACGATATACACGGGCTGCTCGCAACGTGTCTTTTATTCTACGGAAGAGTTTGCATGCTATTTGGAAAGTAGGAAAGAGAGAGAGACAGATGAAGGGGAAAGAGAGAGAGAGAGGGTGTGTGTGTGTGAGTGTATGAAGGAATTCAAGAATACTTCGCCTACCTCGTCTCACCTCGTCAAAACTAAGCATCCATTTCTCCGCGCTCTAGTTTGACTGCTGAACTGACGCGAGGAGAGGGAGGTTGTAGAATACAGGTGTAACGTAACACTTTCTTTACGTATGAGTGCATGATTTAATGGACAGATAGACAAGCTGTCCCTGCACTTCGAAATAAACAAGATGGAATTACTTGAATATGGATGCCCTTGTCTAAGCGAGAATACGTCGCAATGTAATGTGTTCTTATTTTTATATTTCAATGCAACAATGCCAAAGTGTAAAAAACCATTCGCCTTGATCGAGACATTCCTTTCATACATGTATTAATATTTTATATTTATTCGTAATTCATATTTCTATTCAAAATTCATTTCATAGAAGTCATGTAAAACGAACAAAAATATCGTTATTACCTTGTCATTCTGTCAAATTTTGTGAGTTCGAAGACGCATTTAGCGTTCGTTGGGAAAAACTGCCCGTCTGAATTGATTTAAGGATCACTAAAAATTATAACTATCATTTAAGTATTATCAAAGTCTCAGCAATAGAGCTGTGGGAGGCAATAAGTTTTTTACTGTTTCACTCTTCGCGTCTTTTAGACAGTTTAGTAATAAAAATACAGTAAACCAATGTGTCTTGTAACCCCAGGGATACTTGATAAAGGTTGTTTCCAGGGATTTCACAAACTGAATTCCTTTGAATGCGAATGCTCGCCGTGTTGCGGAGGCGTGAGACGGTCATATAAGCAACGTGGACATGGGCGGGCGCGCAGCTGAGAGTAATCAGCAATTCTCAAAGTATCAATCTTTTCCTAAGAAAAGTAATAAATATCAATTTGAGAATTGAAATTCATGCAATGAAGGAAATTGTAATGCGGATAATCAACACAAAAACGCACCATTGATATTTCTGATCTCTTCTTATTTCATGAACACAAATAATTTATTGTAAAGTTTTAATAACAAAGTGGGAGGAAAAGTCGATCAAAATCAAACAATGCCTATGTATTGATAAAATTACTATTAGGCCAATGTAAACCCAACACAAATTAATAAGGGATCCGGGTTGTACGATAGCTAATATACTGTCTCCTCACTCCGAAATCCCGGGATTGAATCCCTGAGGAGGCAAAAATGTTTAGTCAAATACAGATCCCTACTTGGGAAGTGGAGCATCTTGCACTTCGAGTGAATACGCCGTCCATCGGATGGTACGTTAAACTATGGATCCCTTAGCATTTATCGTTAAGAGTATGCCGACGCTGGGTTTCTCCACCTTTCCTCAATTTACTTGTCATCTTGCCCCTATCAAATTATCCACCTCCCTTAATAACTAACACTAAGACTACAAGATATTTCATTAATAGAATCGATATTCAAAAACACCAATACAGCAGTATTTGCGAAAACCCATTTGTGTATCTTACGTATGTTTATACAGACGGTATTATTGAGAACAAGGAAAATAATCGAAACATATAAATAAAGTCTTTTAGGTTATTTATTTCACTCAAATGCATCAGACAAGATTATTACACTTTTGATAAAATCACAGTGCTTTTTAGACGGGCGAAAATGAAAGTTATGATATAAGACGGGGGACGGATAATAACTCAAACCTGAAAAAGTCTCACTGCAATTACAAACGCACTAGAGGAGAGCGAGGAGCAGATATCACTTGTGGAAATTAAATAGACGCTGCCGCAATGCAGTGGAGCGTTTACAAACTGTTTGCCCGGCGCATCTAGCCGGAAAGTGGGACTGGTGAACCGTCAACGGCGTTCATACACGTAACTGATTCACATAATTCACGACTAGCAAAATGTCCTCAATTTTAGAGATCGGAGATATTAGAGGGATTCAGCCTTTTGAAATGCTGCAAGCCAATGTTGATGATTTCCTATGCTGTTGTAAATCAATAAAATTAGCGCTTAGCATCCCCAAATCATCATTTTTCCATTTATCCATGGATCGCAATGGTTTTAATCAGTAAAAAGAACTCAGGGAGACAAATAAATGCTAAAAAAAGATCTTCACAATCAAACAAAACAGTCTAGATTATGAAATGATCAACGAGTCTGTGATAATGAAATACTACTGCATTGAAATCGACCGAAACAACAAATGCCTATTTTACAAAATACGTATTTTTACTCCATCAACGAAAAAATTGTAAATATTATTTGTTTGAGTATCTTATATTGGACTGGAGTCTCATGGACTTATTATATATAATTTATAGATGAAAACCATATCACTCGAAGTAATAAATCTTTGGTAAATGCAGCTTGAATAGGATGTGATAACTTACAGCAAAATAAGAGTGTGATCAAATGATCGAGATTGATCAATTTTTTGTTTGGAGGGACGATATATCTGAAGAATTCAGATCACGACCGGAGCCAAATGAATTCCCTTCGTCACAGGTCAGCGCTTTACACGAAATACCCGAAAGGTGTATTCCTGCGTCGAGCGCGGATATCCCGGATTCACGTTTAATCCCGACCAACTCCGGCGAGCGCTGAGTTTGCGGTTGCAGCTCACGGGAAGAGCGAGAGATGATACATCCCCATTTCACACGACCGACGCTCTTCCTTTCCCAATATTCCACACTCGAACCGAATGAAACACCAGACCACATCCCCACCCCCTCCCCGCACGACTGTCCCATCGACATTCGGACCCCGGTCCGGCAAACCTTTCACGTTTGATTACGGGCCTCGGCGATACAGGGCTCCCTCAGTGGAGGAGAGGAGCGATGCAGCGACAGGGGAATGTGTGGTCCCCCACCTCTCATGTGCATGGCTTTTCGGGAGGAGGGTGCTCACCTGCCGCTTTCCCAAGTGCGCCGCTCCCCACTCCGGTTGGGGAGGGTCTGGAAAGAGGGAGAGTGGCAGGCGAGGAGGGGAAGGAGACAACCTGGAGAAAATGGTGCATGTACCCTCTGCCATTGGGGTGGTTGAGGAGAACGGGCAGAGGAGACGAAAGAGACTTGTCAAACACAGACGGCGGCGCGATGCGGCAAAATAAACATCCACACCCACACCCGCCTGCCGCCCCATCCTATCTCCCCACACACATACAGACAGACTCTCACGCCTCAACACAAACCACCCAGCGCCCTCTACCCCATCATCATCCCCCGTCCCACCCTTTACTAAGTGCGCTGGCAAGAGGGAATTAATATTAGCATAAACTCGGAGCGGGAGTATCGCAGCTCCGCCTTAGACGTCCCGAGACACCTCCCGCGAGGCTAAAAGATCCCAGAAGAGGAAGGAGAGACAGCCGTTCCTCCGTCGCCGCCGCAACAATCCACTCGGCCCCCTCCCCCTAACTACGCCACCCCCGGCCGAGAGCGCTGCATTTAGTCGGTAGGGATAGAGCAAAGCAATTCCCTCTTCTTCTCCCTCTCTCAATGTGTTTGCCGGAGACTCTCCTCCTCATCCCTACACACGGGAACCCTCCTCCTCTCTGTTCACTCGCATACAGCTACTCGAAAACCACCGCCGTCCCAGAATTTCCAATATGACAACGATGTCTCACTTCGGTTCCTCGGAAGACGCCACGCCGTCGTATCTTCCCCCCTCCCCTGCCCGTAACACCCTCCTCCTTCCCAAGGCTTCCTTCCCGCTCCCATCCACCCCCCAGGCCTATCCCTCGCTCCCCTGCGAGTTCACAGCGTAAGTAGTCGAAAGGCCGTAACCCCCGAGAGCCACTACTCCACTCACTCCAATCTCCTTCCTCTGGATCGGGGGAGGAGGGTGCGGGTGGAGGGCGGCAACCGACCGCGTGCCTGGCCGCCACTCGTGATTTTATGCGAGGTCCGAACTCACTCGCGGGTGCGAGCCGCATGAATTATGTAAGGCAACACAGCAGCGCTGTGTGCTTCTCGCGTTATCGTTCGAAATCTAGCGTTTAGCGTGAAATTTAGCTTTCAGAATGACGGGAAAGGTTTGAGAATCGTGTTTGTTCCAGAAAAAACTTCTAATCATTTGCTGAGAGCGAATAAAGTGCATTAATGAGAGCGGATTAAATTGCTACAGTGTGGAATACAACGTTAAGGTCGATAAAAGCCGTGAGATAGGAGAAGATTGAACTAAGGTGACTGCGCGGAAGATAGATTGGAAAAGTGCATGGTCCAAAGACACGCTAGTTGAATTTTGTAGACTAGGTGAAATTATCAGAACCAAGATATTCAAAGAAACTGCGGGATTGCTCTAGAAAGGTTGACCTTTGTGGAGTCACCGCTGATGTCTGAAATACGTTCGTAGGGAAAACCATCATTCATCAAGGCTGGGAAGGGAATTACTGTGAAAATTAAAACTTGATAATGGTGAAAATTTAAAACATGATTTATCGAAAATGACCCTCGAAAGCCAATACGAAAAATTAAATGCGTCGCCTTCTCTTAAGTACTCAAAGAAGTCTATTGCTTCTTAATAATCTTTGATTACCGTTTTTATCAACGATATTACATTATTTACAAAATAGCAAACCTTAGACTACTGCACCAGAGTGAAATTCACCGATAGAATGGCGCTGGGATACATCTAATTAAGGAATATTAATTATTAATATCATTAATTATTAATATTTTCAGGTGGTTGCATTATGTTTATTTTCTTTCACTTTTAGACTTAACTGTCAGAAATAAGGACAAAATTACTCAGGTTATCTTGTTTTAAGAAAATAGTATTCTATATTATACGTACATACATGCTAATGTACATTTGCATGTGTAATTTCAGGCAAATGAGCAAATGATGGGGGGGAATGCGGAGACCAAATGGCACAGATTAATAACGAGTAAAGAGTGAATATAGATATAACCATCAAAGTGATGCATTTTGGGCGAGGATCGAGAGGTGAGGAGATTCATTTAGCCAGTGACATCAGGTTCACCCTTGAAATGAAGGACATAGTTCTTAAGAGGAGACTGAAGGCTTTTCTTCCTCGAAGAAACATTTGCTCTCACAAGTATATCAACGGTAATTTCTTAACTTCCATCACGCCTTTCCTCCTTTTTCTCCTTCTCACCACTTCGTCTTTCACCTCTATATTGGCAAATTTACGGCCCATTGAAGTCCAAGCAATTCTTTTTCCCTGATTAGACCAATAACTTATACCTTTACCACTCAGAAAAAATGTATTTCATGAGTCAATGTCAATACTCGTACATGGAATTAGAAAAGCTCTCCTTACCAAAAATCAATATCTTTCGTACAACCGTTTAAGACATTTTTTTCTTTCAAACCTTATACCACATTCACCATATTATTCTACTTATATTTTCCACTGCGTTCTTAGTTTTTGACCTCTTAAAATATTAATATTGGATATTTCACTTCAAAAGTATATGATTTAAGTACGCAATAAATCCCACCAACTTTAACAACAAAAATAAATGATAAATTATAGCATATGCATAAAAATCTCAAAGAAAATAAATCGATTTTTACCAAATTCTTTCTTTCTCGAAACCAAATACCAATACTAAAATATCACCATTACTTTCCGGAGTTTTCTGCTCCATTGCACAACTACCCTGAAAAATGTCAGGAAACGTCTCCCTTTAGATGGAGAAAACCGAGGAGGAATGAATGGAAAGAATGTAATCACCTGAAGCATTACTACTTGTTTTATCAACACAAATGTACGGCAGGGTTGTTTCCGGTTTAATAGCAGTCGCAAAGTTTTAAGTACAAAGACCTTTCCGCTGCTCCTTTGACTGCCAATATGACATGAAATTCCTCTTCGTCTTTGTCTCCCTTCCCTCACACCCTCCCGACTCTCCCTTCGCCCACACTTCGCTGCACTCTCCTCCCCCCCTGTCCCAGACTCATTCTCGCCTCTGAAACCTCTCCCTCGCCCCGAACCCACCCTCGCGCCGCCACACCGGAGAGGCATTGCATCCACGCCCAATAGCCAGACTCAATGCAAGCCCCCGCGAAACTTCCTGCGACTAGCGCCTAGCTGGTTGAGGGGGAGAGGGTTGTCTTCGGCAGAAATTCCACTTGCGCCGTATTTAAATTACGGGAGGGGCGTTAAATTACCCAAATCAGCAGGAAGCTGCCGTAAATTTCGTGCCGTTTCTTGGATTCCGACCCTTTCAACACTTTCCATATGACAAGGTTGGTCTTTATTAAGATTTCTGGGTTTCCGCGTTGCTAGAGAGAATTAGGGGAGGAGACGCTCATTCTATTTCTCAAACCCCTTTTCCCATCCCTTCCCACGGCTTCTCCTTCCTCCCCCACCTCCATTCTTACCCCTCATTGTCCCGGGAAACCCCCTTCCCGAAAACAACTCCGACCACCGTTTTGGATACAGTAGCCTTCCAAGCATTCCTCCATTTTCCCACGCGGTTTCTTTACCCTTTGTTTTAATTTGCATTTCCTTTGCCCCCTCCCCTCCCTAGGCTTCAGCTCTGGGCCCTCAACCCTCGCAAGGATCCCAGAAATGCTTAATGTTATCGCCACCTTCGTCGTCATCCATAGTACTAAGATGCTTTAAATGCTTCCGAATAATTCCCCGAAGGAGGCGGAGGTGGAGAAGGATAGAAAGAAAACGTGAGCCATGGGTCCTTTAATATATACGCTCGAATTCGAAATTTCTTCCGCGTTCGCTCGAATGACCTTCGGCACCCTAGGGGACCATTCATTTCCCCCCGCCTCCCTCGAGAGGGAAGTAGACGAATGCCTCCCATAAATGTTGAAATTTTAGGATGCACTCATTTTTGCCAATTACGAATTTATTCCCCTTTACCCAACTCCTCTTTAGAGCTCGCGACGATTCAGAATTTGATGTCAGAATCAGGAGATGTCTGGCGTTCGAAATTCAAGAAATATTTTAAGTGATATTTGCGAAGTGAAGGCTTTATAAATTGCCTACGATATTATCTTTTATTGATATACATGCTTGAGTGATAAAGTATAACAACTAGCCTCAAGATATATATAACAAAATGCATGCCCTAATTCATCTGTTCGAAGATACATTCAAAATCATAAACGTTATTTAAGCCAGCAAATGACGTAGTTTCACCTCCCTCAGACACATTAATGCTATATACCTATAGGTAATTCGTAAATCACTTACGGTCGGATATATAATATATCTCTCTCATTAACTTCCTTATCAGGTCCTACTAATTCAAAGGCAATTGCAGCAGGAATTACGGCTTCGGTTTTTGTTTGAATATCTGGTGACGGATGTTGTTTCCAGCGCCCTCTCAGCGGGCAATAAATACGAATCAGTCGAGTCCGTCGCGGCCTGACGTCATTCGGACCGCAAAGATTCGCGGGGAGAGAGAGACACTCTCCAACGTCCTCCACAAAGACTTCACGTCACCGAGGAACTCCTCTTCCCGAGGTGCGAATAATTTCCCTCGCATTTCATGCACTTGACGTGTTCCCTCGGCGAGCGCGACCCCCCCCCACCCTCCCCCTTACCACCCCCTCGGCGTCCCCCGTCTCCTTCGCTCACTTTCTCTTCGGCTGAGCACGAGTGCAAGGGGTCTCCTGGGGAAGAATCCACGGACCGTCAGTCCCAAGGCGAACCGTAAATACATTGCAACGCCACCGTCTTAAAGCGTCTTCGCCAGAGTAAGTGCAACGGTCTCGCATCTGGGAGGAACTCCTTAACCATATGCCAAGTATTTACTATTAGAACTATCGCAAAAATGAAAATAATCTAAGAATATGGTCTAAACACCCAAACTCTATTCATGGTTTGGCATTATTAGAGATGACACAATAACAAGAAAAAAAATTAATAGATGTAGATTTTCTCTTAGTAACGTTTTGCCACAAATAGTTTCGTAGCATGATAATATTTATTGTAATTTCTTGCAGTTTGGCTAAAAATATTTATTTGCAGAAACTAATGGGGTAAAACATTATTTATAAACTTCAAAAACTGAAAGAAATTTTCTTGTCACATTTACTAACTCATTGCCTATACTGCCGTTTGTGGTATCCGGCCAAAGCAGGGCAGAGAACAAGTAGCTATTTGGTAACAAGCTTAAAATAATAATAACCTAAGCCAAAGGCAACCTTTTACGAGAGATGTTATTACAGCGAGTCAAGGATTATTTGCTTGTCTTACGAACTGCGAATTATTTTGCCGTTTGAGACATTCGACGAGTTTAATGCGAGGCCGAATGTGGGGTGGCGTTTATTTGATGTTTCCTTTTGTACGCAAACCCGCAGTAGTATGTAGCATGGTGAAACACAATCGTGTGTTAGAGATGACATCTAAATTCCGCCCTTGCTGTTAAAAACCTTTCACCAACCGACCGGAGGCGCATCCTAATTACCATGGAGACACTCCGGATTTCCTTCTTTTAAGGGATATACGTGACCAGGTAGGGGACCGCAATGGGGAAGGAGGGAGGTTGGTCTCCCTTCCCCGACTCATACTCTCCCTTCGTTTTTAAGAACAAGCTCTCCACACCCCTGCCTACACATTTCCAACATTTCCCCCAAAATCCCCTTTTCCACTCTCTTCGCCCACTCCACCCACCCTTGTTCCACCTCGAGGGTGTTTTCATCCTCCACGCTCACCGTCACCTCTTTCTCCGCGGATCTTCATTTTTTTTGACGAGAACTTCATATTTTTTTAATATCTGTGGGAACGGAGAGAGCAAGTGAGAAAGGGAGACAACGCTGTGTTTTCTGGGTCGTCGAGACATCACACAATACACTCGGAGGCGATGGGGAAAAGACAGAAACAAGGAAGGAACGACGAAGCGCACCATTTTTAAAGGGGAAAGCGTGTCCTGATGTGAGTCCTGCACGCATTTTCCTTCTCCCCGAAGCTAAGACACAACTTTTAAAATGAAGTGTATTTCTATGGCGAGGGAGGGCAGTTCGGTTATTTCTCTAGCGCCACACAAAGGGAGGAAATATTTATTTAACACTTCAAAAAGAGTAATTCCATCCGTCAACTTTGATGCAGTTTGTGTATCATCAAAATGCGAGAGAACAGCTTTACTGAAGTTTATATGACACGATTTGGAATTGAACTCTACAGAATCTTCTGAGACGGTACCTACTTGTTTTAAGAATATAACCCGGAAATGCATGACTGATGTTGATTATTTTAATTAGATCAAAACACCTCGTTGCGTCAACGAGTTGTGGTAAAAAATGAATATACTTGGAATTATCTATCGACATGTTAAAGATCCAATTTTGTAATTGAATTCATGTCGGACGTTAGAGATAATACCTGTATCCACGAAACTTAGATTCTACGAATATGAAACTCGTATTTCAGGTTTGAAATTTTACAAAAATATTAAATATAATAGTGTGGTGTCGGATCCATTGAGTAGAGCTTTCAGCTAATTGGAAGGAATCGGCTTAAATATCGGGCGATGGATCACCTCATAAAATATCTAAGAGTCGCAATTTCCTGTTTAACAGAACTAGTCGGGAAACTCGAGGTGACACTGGAGAGGGTTTTGGCATACCCAACCCTAAATACGCGAATTTCCATGCAGGGTTTAGCTATGGTTGGGCTCTTTCCTCAGCTAGCAAGAGGAATTTTTGGGTCGTGACAGTGTTTCATTAAGTACGATGGGGAATATAATATAATTACAACCCAAAAGAAGAATCATTGAGCCTGTTTCTCACGTTAGGCGACTTAACCATACGGAAATACGCAACATGTCGGCATTTCCCGAATGAATGATTCCGTCATTTAAGTGAAGAAAAAGAACATAAAACAAAGCGACACTCGAATAGATAAATGGAGCTTAAGGTTTGACAACTTCCCGTTATTTTGAAATGCTAAAAGCCTCCGCCGTTCAACTTTATTCTCGGCAGGTGATTGCGTCCGACGTACATCGAGAAATAAGATAAAAGTATGGCTACGTCCGTGGCATAATGTTGGATTAATATTAATTGATCCATCACTCGCTGTCTGTTCCCTCAGCCCTCTTGGGCCTCAAGTGGGCTTGAGGGCACACACAATCTCGGTGGGAGACAACAGGGGAATAGAGTAGTGTGGGGTCGGAGAGGCGAATCCTGCTTTATCGCGCGGCGGTTTTTATTTCTCCTCCCCGCCGCAGTCATCCACCCCCGGGATATCCCCACCGCCCTCCCACACCGCGATCCCCGACCTGTCCTCAATCTTTCCTGACATTCCTTATCGCCACAATTCCCCCTCAACGGTTCCGACCATCCGGAGTTGGAGGCTCGCCGCTGGTCCATGGAGTCGAAACATAGTTACAGGTCTAGATTATCCACACACCTTTCTTTGTCTTACTGATCGTAAATAGATTACTTCAACACATTTGCGGTATTGCATTCATTCAATTATTTGATGGTACAAAGCACAGCTTTTGATTGAATATGAAACACTTTTTTATTCCGACAAGTAGCGGTAAAACTGTTTTGAAGATTTCGCAAAGTTAATGGATTATTAACCTAATTCTGTGAGAATTTAAATCGATTTACTTATTTAAAACTAATAGAACGATACTCTTTATATCAATTTTACACAAATAATATAAATCTTAAGCCAACATTGTTTCTTAGCATTTTTATGGTAAAATAATATTTTAATATTGCATTGCCCTCTTTTCATCGAAAATTGAAGTTTTTTCGACATTTTTCAAATGAAAATACTATTATTGAAGATATTTTACGAGTGTGACGTTCAATTTCATCTAATAATAAGTACAGAAAGGTTATCAAACCCTGGCTGAGAATAACTGGCATGAAATTTTCTAAATATCAATGAGATCTGGCAATTGGAAACACCAAATTTTAGGAATTAAATTGGGCGTTTCAAAGATTCATCCTTCTATCCCTACTTTCTCGATTGGTTTTGAAAGTCACCTGGCATTATGTTGGAAAATTTTATGGAAACATTTTCAATCACGACAATCTTGTACAGGTAAAAGAAATGACAAAAGTTTCACCCTTAGAGCAATGAAAATAACTATTATGTGCCATGATTGACGAAAAACGTCCGCAACACACGATATATTACGGCAATTCAGCGGAGAAATCGAGGAAAAGAAATACAGCGTTACGACTGTCATTTTGAGGCAAAACATTCACAAGTTTCCCTCATACTAAACGACGGCGCTACAAAATTTACACGGCATAAATTTTGGGACCCCTTGTGAGTTTCGGTAGCTCTTTTTTTTTCAAACTGGAGGACGCCTTTCGTTGAAGGCACACGAAAATATAGCGGAGGGTGAGAGGGAGCGATGGAGGAGAATGCGAGCGAGAGGAGGGCTGAGGGAGGGAGAGAGGGAAAGGGGGGGGGAGAAAGAAGGGGGATGCAACGCATACCGTGAACAGGGTGAGGGGAATATCGTAAGAGGGCAAGAGCGGAGTTTCCTTCCTCCAAGCGACTCCCTAACTCCTTCAAGCCTCCCCCTCCCTCCGGGGAGGAAATAACACACGCCCCCTCGTCTCTACCTCTCTCTAGTGCACACTAGTCTCTCCCCCCCCATTTCTCCCCCCCCGCAAAACCCTCCCTCCTCATCCACCCCCGGGGAACCCGCTCTCCGCCGAGCATTCGAGGGTTTCATCTTATCCCAGCGATTATTTATTGGTTGCCACGAGGCGAGGGCAGGCGAAGGTGGAGGAGGAGGACCACGGCGAAGGATTGAAATGAAAGGGAAAAGCAGGGGAGGAGAAGAAGGGGGAGAGTGCGGTGCTGGTAGGGTGGCGAGGGGAGGGGGCGTTACCGCACTTCGCCCCTTTCCCCCTTCCTGCGGACACGTGCAACGCATCGCCCCCGAACCACCCTTCTCCCCCTGCCCCCGAACCCGCTCTCCGCCCTTCCCGGCCTCTCCGCAGCAGTAGCGGAGACGGCGGCGAAGCGAACGGGCCCCACTATTCAACCGCAATCCGTTTCGTATCTTCTCCTCCTTCCAACACGCGTGCTCCGCACAAGAACCTCACCCGCACCCCGTGGCGTAAAGTAGCGATCGTACCGAGCGATCTCGACATCGATTTTGACGAAATTACTGAATATCTGCCCTACACTAATCAAGCGAAGCGGATACAAAATCGGATAGCAGGTCGATGCTCTTCATTGCCTGAGCGTTACTTCGACTGGCGGCCTAATTCGTGAGTCCGATCGAAATTTTTCGTGCCATCTATAGCAGATGAAACGGTGAATGGGCCACATTGACCCAATCGCTGACCGGATGTCACCTACTAAATTGTGCAGACCACCTGAAGTTATAAGAAATGTAGCTGCAGTCGCAATTCAATTGCTTCATGATTGTCTAGTGAACGTGGGGCTTAAATATAATTGTGAGGAAAATGCATAAAATATTAATGGAGTACAGAGATGTATCGGCATAAATATGGCACCATTTTGTGCTTACAAAACTATCAATATAAAAGCAGTGATTGCATTATCTAAAAATTATATAAAATAGTAATAAGTTAAATAAAATGCCAGCAATATTACCTTAATCATTTCCCTGCCCCTCACTAGCTAATGAATGCTTGTTTTTATTTAAACGAATGAAGACCGAGTATTTTAACAATAAATACATATTTGATACACATGACGTAATCGAGAAAAATAAGATTAGAATTCCATTCTATCCTATCTTTCTCTTTCACTAACATTTTCCATCTCCTCTTTCAATGCCTCATCCTCTGTTTTTCCTCAATATTTCTTTTTTTCTTCATCTGCCTACCTTGCTTTCTCCCTTCTCTCTCCTCTGCTTCCCATCTGGTGATGGGGGACCATTTCAAAATCACAATTAATAATAACACTAACTGCAAGTATCACTCGAAATCAGAGCATAAAAAAGATTGGGAAAAACTTGAACGTGGGAATAACGCGGCGATTTTGTTTCCCATTTCTCCCACGAAACAGGAGTCTTCATTAGCAGAAATTAATATTTCAATGCATGAGGAAGAAAGGTCAAATATGCATTGTTTATATTTACATTAACAAATTAAATATCACCTGAGGAAATATAATAAATCTACCTTCTTCTTTTTGTACATATTTTTCTTTTATATTAGATGCAGAGCGAAATATTAAAATGAAAATGGATGTCTGGAGAAAATATTACCGAATATACCACGTTCCCCACCAAATCCCAACAGTACTTCGAACTGAGGAGAAGAACTGAGGAGAACTCCCCGACATAAAAATACGCTAAACTCAACTTTGAAACTGTTTTCGGGAAAATCGAAGCCACATAAAATAACTTAATGTTGACTTTTTTTTTAAAGAAACCAGCGAAAATAAAATCGAGTGATGGCCTACATAGTATTTTCGAAGGAGAAGAGCCCCGTGAGAATGCAGCAGCACCGGGAGTATCACTTATTTTCGTTCAGCTTGTTTTATGGGCAACCTGGAGCGTGTCGCCCGCTCCAGATATCACATTAGCCTTTCACCTTCGCAAGCGACTCCAAAGTCACCTCTTCCGTAAACTTCCCACGCCCCCTTCCTCCCACCCTACTCCCTCTCCTCCTCTACTACACCTCTCTCCATCTCTCTCTGTTCTCACCCTCCCCTCTTCCTTTTACTTATTTACTTCTTCGAAGTGAGTGCCGATAGCATGACTTTATGGAAGCGTAGCGGATTAAACGATAAATATTTTTAGAAATCCTTCATTCACCCATACGCTCGATGCTTAGACTCTTGGCCCTATCACTGAGATGCTATCATCTGTCGCCTGCTAGAGAAAAATATTTTTGTTAAAGAAAAAATATTGAGGGAGAGAATGCATTAGATTTCCGGTGGTAGGAAATCGCTAAGTGTGGTCAAGGAATGACTTAGATAAGAGATTACTTACGCATAAAATGTAATTTGACAATTATGAAGTTAAAACGATACATCTGTTTATTTTTTAACCGCCATTTCATCGTGAATTATACGAACGACTCCACAAGACGGTTACAAGCGCTCCCTGTTGTAATACTCACTTTTATTTCCGTGAATCATCGATTCAGAGTACGTCCAAGATTTAAAATTGACGGCAATGTTAATAAACGACCAACAAGTTATTTTACCACTCGAATGCATGCATTGATTTTTAAATTTTCATTGCCCATCAAAAAAGGTTTATAGCTTCAAAACAAAATGAAAACCTATTAAACTTCGAAAGGATTATCAATCATAGAGTAGTAATCCGTCTGGACAACGGCTCGCTCCACTGTATTTAGCATCTGAATTTTATTTTAAAGCAGAGCCATTTATATATATCATCCAGCCTGCAAGAGCAGTTTGAAAAACAATCTCCAGGGTCTTTTTTCCTCTCCGTTTTTCCCCATTTATTCTCCATCCCTTCCACAACCCTTTCGCCCTTTCACTCTCGCCTCACTCACTCAACCGCCTCTCTCGATTTCTTCCTCCACGAGCGACGGAAAAGCACTCACCGGAAAAGGCAAACGCGCCTCCAACCCACCGAGCCCTCCAATCCCCACTCCGCCTCCGCCTCTCCATAAGCGCGCAGCACCTCAGTTCCATCCCCGCCCTCCCCAATCTCTCAATCGCCCTTCTTCCTCGTGCTCCACCGCTCCCTTCCCTTCCTCCCGGCGTTCCCGAAACGCTCTCCCGCGCCGCAATATCCCCTCTTTTCCCTCCATCCATGACGCGACCCTCCTTCTCCGTCGATCCGCTGCCAAAGATGACGAGCCCGTGCGGACCGTGGGGAGAGGGCGGGGAATTCAACGTCAATCCAAGTAGCGGGGTCCGTGAAACATTCGCGACACGGAATCTCCATTCAGTAATGACTACGATGCGTGCCTTGGCCTCACTGTCCAGGAATACCAGAGGGTATTTCAGCCTGAAAACTGAAGGGTGAGGTTCAACATTTTTCCTCCAGCCGACTGTAATTTCTAAAGACTTTTCATTTCCTCCAGCTTGGCGCCCTCCTTTCCTTTTCTATTCAATTGTTTTACTTACTCTTTTACCGTCCTCCGTTTCCATTTCCTCGTACGCATCCCATTGTCTTCTATCATAATTCGCTCTATATAGACAGGTGGCTTAGTTATAAAAATACTATACACCTACTTCCAACCTTAAATGGCGAAAAAGAATGGCAAAAGTTTAGCATGGAATTTACTCCGGAAGACGCGAAGTGACTCTCTAAGATTACAAATGCATCTTTAGATATAAATACCGAATTAAATGCTTTAACAGCTTTGAATTTCACAGCAAAATACGAAAATTCTAAAGAATTAGTGAAGAGTGCGAAATGGTACCTGCGAAAAGAAAACAAAATTCAACACCCTAGTTAAGATCATTCACAAGTTTAACGCGGGCATATAAAAAATATTTTAGATGCGTCGCACGCGAGGCAAATCCTTCACATCTAAGTGCTACAAACGTTGAAATATGAAAATTTACAGAGATGCAAGCAAAATCGTTATCTGATTATTTAAGTTTAACATACTGAAATATACTTTGGGAGCATTTATGAGTACTCGTACCTTCGTACGTCATATGTACTGTAATACCTCTAAACACAAGATAATGTGCGCACACTAACACTATAATGTTTTCAAATACGGGGATAAACTAATGATGACTAATTCGGTCGGGAGAGAAGAGAGAGCGATGATACGAGCAGTGTAAGATACGAACACTTAGGAAAATAATGAAAATCTTCAAACTTCAGTCAGGTCCCATATGTTTTCGTGCAATAAATTGAATGGAATGCTTGAGTCGTTTCTCTTTTCCAGAGAAATCTACCAGCAGCTGGTACATGCCTCCTTCTACGGCACTCTCAGTCGCTTTTTTCGCTCGTTCTTCCTTCTAGCTTCGTTTCCATTCCGATCCTCGAAAATATCCTTTACGATTCTGAGCGGCAAGTCTCTTCCGTGCACCACCTCCCTCCCCCCCCCCTCCCAACCCCCCGCCCCTCATCCGACACGCGGCGGCCTCGCCTCTATCAGGAGAGCAGCCGCGCTATTCACTACACTTGTTACACAATCGCAGAAAACTCCCCCCGCTCCCCTCCTCCCGTCCACCCGCACTCGCAGCGCTTCTCGGCCATTTTTTCATCTTCTCTCCCCTCTCCCGCCCGCCCTCTCTCAACGAAGGGCTCGCCCCAAATCCCCTCATCCAACCCGAAGACCTTTCCTCTTCTTCCACCTCTCTCCTATTCCCTCCTTTATCCGTCCCTCCCATATAGCGCCATCCTACGCCCCCTTCTCTCCCCCGGGGGGTTACAACCAGCCACGCCTGCACTCACTCACTCAATCCCTCTCGCGGAAAAAGAAGAGTCTGCAACTTTCCTCATATCGCCCGCAATACACATCGACACAATCCCCCCCCCACCCACACACAAACAGGCACACCACCCCGCGCACGCATAAACCTCACCGTCCGATCCTACTTTCTCCTCTCCTGTTCGCCGCCTCCCCCTTTCCCCCATCTCCCTCAAATGCACGTGGGAATGATGGAGAGAGGAGGAGACTTGTGGTGGGGGTGCTTTTTCGACGACTCTACGAGAGGCCGCGCGAGGGATGAATATCGACGAACGGGTAAGCAGGTTGGGGAGGGTGGGAGGAGGCACGAAGGGTGGCGGTGGAAGGGGGATGATGATTCTAGGGGGTTGGGGGAACTGTGGTAGTGCATTTTTTTCGCGGTTTCGCCGGCGTGTGTGTCTGTGCGAGGACTCACCATTTTCTCCTCTCCGTACTCCGGGGCACGGTGGGCCGGCGTTTTTCCGTTCTGGGTGCGAAGGAGGGAGGGACGAGGTTTTATTTTTCAAGGGGAGGTTGGAGGAAGCCGCGGGAAATGCGGATATTCGGCGCCTTATTTTTTTTAACTTTTTTTTTCCTTTCACATCGGGATAGACAGAGGGGGAGGGAGTTGGGAAAAGTGGGGTTATGGCTAAAAGTAAGGTAGAGGAAAAGAAATACGCAAAAATTGAGCTTTTTGAGAGGTAATGGAATACCAAACAGAAATTTTGAGACCGACCAAAAATATTAAAAACTATGTTAGGATAATTTTTTCCTTCCCGAAAAGTGACAACTTCTCTCACGAAAGTTTTGCAGAGATTGCGGCCTTAGAGCAACTTTTCGAGAGTGGCCTGGGTCGAAAGATGAAACTTATAAAAATAATAAGGAAAATACAGGAATGAGGAGCCCGAAAGGTCGATATATATTCACTGACATCGACAGACCGGAGATGAGAATCAATCTGTAACGCAAAAGAAATGTCTCGTTCAAATTTGCAATGAAATTTTGCCGTTGTATGAAATTCATTAAAGAAATAATGTTCATGGTCTAAGTTTATTTTATTAAAAATTGTGGGTATTATTTTGATAAAAGGTTTTTCATATTGGAGTATGGATTTGAGTAGGAATGGAGGTAATTTGTTATTCCACCCAATACACTATTTTATTTGCAACTGGGCTCGATACAGAATATCTTCTTTCAGCTCTCCATCGAAACCGGTCGAAAATAAAACTATTTTGTGAAATTGCAAAGTATTTTCTTTCTTACGCATCTTAAAGTAATACATCCGACGATTGTATGAGTATTGATTTATTTCTTGATTATTATTATTTCAAAAAATAAACAGTAATTATTTTAAGGTAACTATTATTATGAGCTAAGTTTAGTGAAATTAACGAGATATTATAAAATATCCGATGGAATAGGAATACGTTACAACTTCGCTATTTATTTTTAATCGATCATTTCAAGTCGTTGTCTCGGGCGTGACTTCATGGAATTGACTTAACATAATGAAAAGAGAAACTTTGTAATTCCACATAGATCTATGTGGAATTACAAAGTTTCTCTTTTCATTAGATCATTTCAAGCATAAGATCTACCAATAAGCATCTACCAATAAGGAAACATCACAATTGGTGATTAGTGAACAAATATAATAGCTTTTAGCTTTGGATTTCAAGTTTAACGTAAATAAAAATAATGAACATATCGTAAAAAGAAACGGTATTCTTTACTTAAAAAGTCAAAATATTGGCGTCTATCACTCGCTAAGGGATTCAGTATGGGCCAGCCAAAACTAGACATTCTTGATACTGAATTATTATTTTCAAATTGCGTTATTTCTGCCATCAAATGTAACAACGTTCAGTAAAAATGTTCGTATTTTGCGACTTGCATAGTTTTAGGCGTGATATTATGGAATTGGAACCTAGTAACCAAGTAATAGGACTTCTCCACTACATACACCTGTAAACTTCTATTGCCGACCAGATTTCGATGTACCATATCATCTTCAGGTCGATGAAGATGAAGAGTGCATCACGATGGTGTAATACTTTGAAACAAGGTCGATAATGTCTTCACCTAGTGGAAGAGTGCTATTATATTGCCATTACTTCTTATTTCAATTGTCCCAGACGACAAAAAAGTTATATGAGATAAATTATTATGCTCACATTAAACTTTCCGCCCTAAATTAATTGAGAAATATGATCTCAAAGCTATGAATTCAAGCCACGAGATATAGAGTAAGACCTGTTCATGAGATTCTAGTAAATAGAAGCGACCTCCATGCTTTTTACTCGGAAATAACAGAATTTTTTCTATGGAAAATAAGAGAGAATAGGTTTTGTATGGTGATGTCCTTTTAAAACCTTTATCTAAGAGCTGCATTTAGGGTGATTCGCAAATGAGTGCAGGGAGATTATTTCAGTGACCAGAAAAAAAGCATAGTTAATCATGAATTACTTAAATTAGGCACGAATTTCAACATGAAATTGCGAAAAGCTAGGATTTTCTTGGCTTTTAAGTTCGGCGGCTGGTATACATTATTCCGCAGTCACGGCTGGCATAATTCATGGCGTAGCATATAGGAGTGAGAAGCTTAGCTTCATTAAAAGGATTATCAGTTGCGACTACTGTGTGTCAACAGATGCGGAATGGAGCGTATTGATTTGTGAAAGCTTGGCAAAGAATGAGTAGGGATTTAAGCGAAACGTGGACACACGGATATGAATCTAAATAAGAGAAACGTCGAATGTTGAAGAAATGCGGTAAAATTTAAAAAGCCCCATTACCAAGACACAAATTTACTATGGTAATGTTTTCTGCTGCCATTAAACCCGTTGGTTTTCTTATTTTTTGGAATAAATTAAAAAAAGAATATTTAATGGATGTAAAATAATGTGTCACTATATCTTTCACGCAAGTTTGAACTAAAGACGCGACAATACAAAAGAATTATGAAATTCATAGGAAGAAAATATTGAGTCGCTATGATTAAAATTGATACCATGGGAAAAAAAGGTTTTCATGACAAAAAATAAAATAAAAATATATATATTTGTAATATCCCTCTAATAGTTTACCCGGGTAACTTAGAATTGTATCTCGTACGCATTACCCGACAGACGTTTGGTAACATTTCATCATTAAACGAATTATTGCAGAAAAAAGATAAGTTAGGAAAAAAGCATCACTTTGTGCTTAATTTTCTAAAATAAGTAGAAAGGAAACTAAAAATGAAAATGGAAAGGAAACAAAGGGAATACGGGTGAACACGGGTCCTATCAGAGTTTTACGATTGTATTTGTAATATCAGGAACGTTTACATAGGATTTGCAAATGATGAACAAGTGATATCGAAAACTGAATCTACTATCACTTTGATATAAGCAAATACTGATGTTGGCAACTAGTTCTGTGATTGAACTATCAACCAGGAACCTCGAAAAAGTTGCTGATACCCTGTTGATTGACCTGGTAGTCAAAACTTTAACCACTAATTTTTCAAAGAATGACCGACAGGTGAGATGACGATAATTGAAGAATAAAAGGATAAGAGAACACGTCAACTGGAATACACATAGAGGTATGAAGAAAAGATAAAAGGATGGATACATATGAAGAAGTCTTGGAAAATACCTAGACTTTACTGTAAACAAAATTTTATAAATGTTTACTTGGTTCCAAGAAATTCATATTCACAATAATAATTTCATTCAATAATAATGAGTTACGCTTGGCAAACAATTTCATACCTTTACCACAGTAATTCATGAATATCTGCTGGCCAATAAAATGTCAGCATTTACCCAGATTCGGGTCCCGATCATTCCTGAGGATTAATCCTGGTTTATGGCTCCCGAAATCAATCAGGGGGATTGGTATAGTAATCAGGGGTATTGGTCCCGATCCAGCACCTTCCAAAGTGAGAGATGGGTATGTGTAATCATTACGTTCTATTCACGCAGCTTGCTAAGTAATCTGTTTTAATTTAACGTCGCGTTTTTTAATACTCATATTATTAGATTCATGACGAATCCCATGGGAAAACGGTCCGTTCTGTTGATCTAATAGCAGGAACCATTACCCTTCCGCATAAAGGGTTTTTCAGCCCATTCTGCTCAAAGCTGAGATCTCCTGTGGAGAGCAATAGTTTATTCAAGAAGGGGAAATTATTTAGTGTTCCTCTCCGCCATATTAGATACACCGGAACATTCTCCGCGCGAGAGAGGAATGCGATTAATGCCATGGAAACGTAAATCGCTTGCCATTTAAGGAGCGTGCCTTTTCCCATCCTCTTTTCGTATCATTTTCGCGAAAGGAGATCGAATATTCATCACTCCGTCGGGCGTGTCCGATGCAGCATAATTCCCCACGAGATCGCAGGAGATAATCGCTGGAAAAGGAGAAGAGATAATAAAAAACGCCTCGCTCGATTTTGACGCGGGCGTTCGAGAGTGCGGAGCAAATCCGAATCTTTCCCCTCCTCAAAAGGGTAGAAGCAAAACGCGGGTCTAGGCTACCCACTAAAATTTTTTTTTATAAACTCGGAAGCCTTTTTCTTTTTACGACGGCCGCTCTGTGGCATGGGACATTCATCGGGCGGAAGAGTCTGAGAATTGGGCTGGTGGGGTACATGGTTGGTGGGGGGGGGGGAAGAGGTCCCGGGTAGGCTTTCGACCGTATTTTTTTTTAAGTCTCGAGGGAGCGAGCGCGTGGCGCGCGCGTCGAGTGGGGTCACGCCGGTCGACGCGCGGGCACTTCAAAAAACTGCGCGTCCGGAATAAAAGATGCGGGGCCGGGAGGGATAGGAGAGGGTGGTGAGAGGGTGTGGAAGGTGAGTTGGCCATGGCGAATTAATGCCCTCCTCTCCTTGCTCGAAAACGGACTCGGGAACGACTCCTCTCACGCACGCGGACGAGGGCTGTGACGAAGGGTCTTTGAAGAATTCAGATTTTTGGAGAGACGTGATCTCTTCCTCTCTCCCCGACCCCACTCCTGCGTCCGTTGGGAGAGCCGGCGACGCAAAATCTGTTCGTGTAGGAACCACATTTTTATCGCTAACTTTTAAGAATCATTTTTTTACATCATCACTTGTTTTATTTATTTTTACAGTCTAATTTTTATCTCTCTCTATTTTCCTTTGTGCAACCAATAGAATGGGGGACATTTACAACACTGATTCACTATAGGATGGATACATAATTTCAAACATTACGTAAATATTAACGTCACGTATAAGATTGCTTCCATCATTATTGTTAGCAGCATTCTATTGATCAGAGTTAGATGTATTCCAATGGACCCTGAAAACTAATGTACTATTTTGAGGTTTTGAAAAGGACTTGCAAATAAAAGCTTTCAAAAAATCGACAAGTGTTGCATAAAATCATTCCTCGGCTCCTAATTCTTTTTATCTCTCTTCCCGCCTCACAAATGGCCTCACTTTCTCCCACCTCAACTTCTCTTATTATTGCAAGCCTTCAATAACACATTGTATTTCATTATTTCCTACATACACCATTCTTGAAATATTTATTCCTTTCATTCCTTTCCTTCATTTTTTCGCACTGCCCGTCATGTGTGGGTATTTTCCTGCAGTGGGTTTTTTCGTCACGGATAAAAGCCTTATTACTTAAGTTTTTCCTACAAGTTTGCATATCTTTTTACACTCTTTGTACTCATGCATTCCGCGAGTACAAAGCTGCCAAGTTCCACCAAACGTCCCAAATTGTAAATCGATTGTCATTCTCTAGGTACTTTTTCATATTACTTAGCACTCAATTGTAATTATATTTTATTTAATGTGTTTGACGATGGGTTACATGAAAGAAGGGACTAACACAGCCGCAAGCCGAATTATTATTACTATTTATTTACTCTCTCCCTTATATAACGCATCATCCCTTAAATTTCTCCGTTTGACCACCTTTTGGTCCGTGCAGTATTCTCCATTCATCTTCATACCAACATTTAGTGCCATCCGTTTAAACATACATTTTTACCTCAACAGCCCAGTTGAAGAAACATGAAGTGCTACAATCTATTATGAACTTCTTTTCATTTTTTTCTGCTGATATTTTCTTTACATCTTTACGAAGGCGTCCTGCTGAAAATGTCCTCTTCTTTGTGAGCGCTGCTTAAGCTTGTGAGTGCTTCTTTAGCTAATGTAATTTTTATCCAGACGTCCTTAATATTATACCTATTTCATATGAAAGACTTCACAAATAAGTGGACTGCTCTACCAATACGTCCTCCTACTTTTCTCTTCCATTACCTTACCCATTAACTGAGGACCTTAGATGTATCGCACAGGAAAAGAATTCTAAAGTAGCATCCATTAAGTTCTCAAGGCCTGATGGTTAAGGATATAATGGTCGATTCAGAGATTTTGAAGATCACCGTAACAAAAATAAGAAGTGCTATTCTCGGTTAAATCAATTAACTTTATGTAGTGATTAGGAAATTTTGTCTTTGAATTCATTTTATCTTCGCTACAAAGATTAGTTTTACAAAGTTGCGTAGCGAAAAACACGAGTCACTTCTACAAAAGGACCTCTAATTGCATCTTAATTCATATTAAAAAACTGAGTAGCCATAAATTGAGTAAAATGAGACATAAAATAAATTTTGCATTGACGCCATCCATTATTCGGTGGCTATAGTTCAAGCATTGTTTGAGTTAACGTTGCATTCCTTAGCTAGGCAACTTCTGCACAATTAACTATCTACTCCAAGCAAAAGATGAACGCGGGAAGAGCATTCAAGGAGCTGACTTTAATCGTTATAAAGCGTTAAGACTCAAAACTTTAGAGCCCATTTTGATGGATCAGTGTTTTAATTTCCTATCTGGAGTTGTGCAAACGGAATTCTGGAGAAGGGTTCGTGAAAAGAAACGACATATCACATAAGAAAAACCGTTGTTATGTTTATCTCTTTTTGCGAAAGAAGGCTGGATCTTACTCAAAGGACGCGTGAACTCTTGCCCTGCATTTTCCTTATTACCTCCTTTCAATAGGGAATAAGAATGCTGAAGTGTGCTCCTTACGAGGAACATTTGTGAAAGGCTTTAGAAAAAAGGTCCCTTTGTTGCAAATATCGAGTAGGTTTCGTCGTATTCACGTTTCATTCCCTTTTGAGCTCGGTTGCAAAGATGTCAACTACAGTATCTTCCATGAGCAGTTGAAACAGAAGGGTGTGAAACTTGGCACAATGCAGGAATGCTTAATTTTTAAGGCGAAACACTTTTCTCAGATTTGAGGTAAAACATTCACTTCAACAGGTAAGGTTTTACCCCAAACCACACGGTTACACATTAAAAATCGACGGACTCAGAAAAATGCACGTTACATGAGACTCTCAAACATGGTTTTTTTCTTTTTCTCTTCTTGAATTGATATTTGCTGGTAATTGTTCTGATAAGTTTTCGCTAACGGGTCGAAGCTATAACTCCAATGAAACGATTGATGCTAAATTTATTGGAAAAAAGACTTACCGGTAAAATACTGATTCATCTGAAATTTCTATACAAATGTGCCCACACTATTTCAACCATGTGAAATATTTCCAAAGCATATTTCAGATTCACTGAATTATAAATCAATCTCGTGGATTGATGCAGCAAAATATTTTTAAAAGGGCTGTCTGACAAAGATCAAACTCTAAAAACTTACATTATCCATAATCAGCTGATAAAAATGTTAGAAAACATCTTTAAGTAAAAGTACACAATTTTCAAACTGGCGAATCAGCGCTGTGGCCAAAAAGAAACAGTTTTTTCAGCTATAATTTTTAAATGAGACCGGAAGGTTTTAGAAAGATTCTCAAGGAATAGACATGCGCAAGAGAAGAGTAAAAAGAATAAATGCCACTGAATAGATTAAAGGCAAAATATTTTAGAGAAAGAGGAAGGCAACATACTTTGAAATGTTTCACGGTTCATTTTCGCATAGTTTCCATGGAGATGCCCCGTAAACAAAAACAAACAAACATCCCTGAGACATCTGAAATTCTACGGGTCAGTTACCTTTCGGCATCGCCCTTTTGACCAAATATCAGAGGGCACTCAACTTTGCTGGAAGAAATCGCTTTCAGAGGTTTTTCAAGCGGACGACAAATGACTCGGTTGAGTCACCGTGAGAGAGAATTGACATAAATGATGTATGAGAAACGATGAATGATTTTTTGAGCAATGCATTCACAACCTCACTGGTCCACACAGTGAGGTTTTCCTACCTGATAAAAGAAATTTTCTTACTAAAGGTTTTTCACTGGATAAATAAATCAGAAAGTAGGGTCATGAAAAAATATTTAAAAGATATCGGGGCGTTTATAAAAAAAGTAAAATGAACCGAGGTAGTAATTTCCGCAGAGACCCCAAACGTTATATATAGTCTATAAAAGCGATAGTAAAGAAAAGTTCAATTGATTATATTATTAAAATAGTTCGTGAAACTAAACAGATATATCGTTTTTTCAGTTTTTATAAACATGTAGATGTTTATAAAAATATGATTTTTATTATTCCGAGAGAGAAAACCGACAGCTTTTATAGGAAGATAAAAAAAATTAATATAAATTATTTTACTCAAACACAATAGCTGAACAATACCCAAGGACTGACTACCAATAATTCTTATCCCTTGATAATACTAAACACTACAACTCTGTGACAAATCTAATCCTCTCAACAGAATAAGGGAGATAGATTCTAGCACAGATAGATACAAACTCTCATTCTTTCCCCGAGCAATCAGAAATCATAATAGTAAGAAACCGAAGTCACTTTAGAAATATGAAAAACATTTGATTTACAAGTCGGAATAAAAATTAAACTTTGCAAAGACATCAGGTATATTTGTAGGTGCATGTGTTAGTTATTTGGTAGTTTGTGTGTTTGCACGAGTGTAGGGTTTTTGCATGAATGTATACCATGGTTTGTTTGTGGACTGTTTAACTTTGTGACATTAGCACGCGGTTTTTTTCATATTTACGGGTGGTGCCCTGACACCCCCCGCCACACACCCTTGCGGCGGCTTGCGGGGTATTAAGTAGATGCAGATGAATTAAAAAGACGATAAGCAGCCGCAAAGACACTATTTTCATGGTGGAAATCACAGACAATTTGCCGCTTGCTCGTAGATTTCGAGTCGTAATTCGCCTTTAGTCGTACTTCAGGAGAAGTAGGGCTAAATAAAAAATGTCTAGCAGGACCAATAAAAATTCAATAGGGGGGCAGTTGACGGAAACACACCAACTGGTGACAAACAAAGAGTGTGAAGGAGAAGAAAAAAGCGTGGAAGAAGGAATGGCCGGATGGACCATTAGGGAGACCGCAGCTGCATTTTCGGGCCGAGGGAGGTGACGGATCGCGCGCGGGTGGCTCACGGGAAGGCGATGAAAGGTGAGAGACATTAGTTGAGAGGAGGCAGTTTTTGGTCGAGGACGTTCCGCGATTTTTCATTACTTATGACTCTCTAGTGGGCACGTTAGACGCTGTAAATAAAGAAGAATGGACCGCCAGCGACAACAGCCTGACGTTCATTCATGTTGTTCGCTGAGGCCGACGAAGATGAATGCGTCGCGAGATGGGTGAGCGATGGCATAGCGATAGAACCAAAGGCATTGGACGGGAGTTCAGTAAAGGAGTTTGGATGCGGCGACCGCCCAAATACGGAGAGGAGATTCCTGAACTGATGTGGGAAAGGAAAGAGAGAAAACTTTCTCAAGTCATTGAAGATTCTCTCGCAAAAGTATATTCCATGTCCCATTTAATTCGTCTGAATGCAATGTACCGACTAATTACACAAAAATAGATTACAATGATCATAATAACACCACGGATACCCTAAGATTATGAGACTAACATTTGTGGCAATTGGGAAAACATCTTTACAATGGTTCTCCTGAAAGCGTCTAAATTAAAAGATAAGTCTACAAATGAAAGAACATGCTTAACGAGGCTTAACTCCGTGGAGCTGTGAATATTTACAAAATTTGACTCGGAAATTGGAAACAATAATACGTGTTTCAACAAATTATGGCAGCTCTTATTTAATAATTTGGTTTGCACGTACTAATTATATTGAAATGAATAGTTTGTATATACACATATTAAAAAGTTGATTATGCTTAAAAAGTAACCCGATTCAATAATTGTTCCACCAATTAGAGGGAAGAATGCTGGGTGGGCAAGGCAGACAGAAAAAATGTCTGAGTATGATGGGCAGAGTAAAGGAAGAGTTTTTTTTTGCAGTTGAAGAATGACCTACTGCATCATAGCCTGCTGCAGTGTTAGAATTGCAGAAGTGGTCACCCCAGGTATCATTAAAAAATCCTAATTCGTAAACTACCATTAATAATGAAACACATGCAAAAGAGAAATTCAAGAGTAACTAATGACAACATGCAGTAAGGCCTAATGGACTCTATAGCAGGAATTTTGTGCCCATAGAAACTTGAATGAGGGGTAAAAACTCGCCTTGTTTATGTAAACAAACTTAAAGATGGTCGCGACATGACTCCAGACTACTTTCCGTCGGATAAATGAAGCCAGGTAATGGGGTCACTGACCGGTGAGGGTCATG
Organism: Hetaerina americana; assembly: GCF_022747635.1. Taxonomy (NCBI): domain Eukaryota; kingdom Metazoa; phylum Arthropoda; class Insecta; order Odonata; family Calopterygidae; genus Hetaerina; species Hetaerina americana. The sequence continues at coordinate 6,331,567 of NW_027287095.1, forward strand.
AGGAAGTGTTTTAACTGACAGCGGAGGGAAAAATGTAGCCCCTCCGTTGGGAGAGAGGGAGGGAGATCGGGGGAGGGGATCCGGAGGTGGGTGAAAGGGAGGCGCCGTTGGAGTGTGGAGGAGAGCGGACGTGTAACGAGGGCTGAGGGCACGCGAGCGAAAATGGAGGGTCGTTGGGAAAATGGGAGCGAATGAGAGCACACGTAAATCAATTAAGAGGAGGGGAAATTCTCAAAATGTGTAGCTAAAAATCTTTTTACGTTTTTCCCGAAAAATTATATATATATATATATATATATATATATATATGTATATATATATGTATGTATGTATATATATATTTGTGTGTGTAAATATATATGTATATATATGTACTATATATATATATATATTTGTGTGTGTAAATATATATGTATATATATGTATATATATATATATATATGTGTGTGTGTGTGTGTAAATATATATATGTATATATATGCTTTCGTAGACGTAACACGGAAGTGCCGAATAGTACAACACACAGTAACACACAATATAGAAACACAAAAAAAAGAAGAACACTCACACGTATTTTTTTGATATTTCGACGGAAACAATCCGTCTTGATCTGAAGGTATAGAAGTAGTGACTCACACACTTATATGTATGTATATATATATACATATATATATATATATATATATATATATATATATATATATATATATATATATACTTATATGTATGTATAAATAGTTATTGACTTAAGTTTATCAACTGAAACCACATAAAGAAATGTTACCATGCAGTATAAGGCTGTATTGGTTATCATTATATTCTCGGATGCCGTGAATCGAAGAGGAACTCTCCAATAATTCCAATATAGGTAGTCTTGATTCGCTGTTAAATACTCAAATTCAAGGTGACCTTCCTATTAAAGGTCGATTTTGGAATATCCCTAACGACCGCTATGTTTTACGTATTACGTGCACTTTTTTTTTAAAAAAAGAACAAGTCGTAAGGTAACTGAAAATGCTTATAAAATTGACACATTTACACAAGATGATCCCGGCAGAAATTCGGATACTCATCAAGCAGCACTAATTTATGACTGCAAGAGATCAGGTTCATAAATGATCGGCACACATTAACCTTTAGCTGTTATGCTTTACGTCAAAGATGTTTCTATTGTTATAATGCCGTCTGTTTGTTTGTAGTATTGCCTATGCTAGATTTATGCCTAGTTTAATAATAGGAAAGGAGTTTGCTGAAGTTAGGGGTTAAAACTTAACAGATATATATATAACAGGTTGGATATGGATGAAAGCGTAACAAATTACCACGAGATTTGAATAGGATGAGTTCTGTTTTAATTAATGCATCAATTAAGATTTAATGATAGAATCGCAAATGTTTCATACATCGCTGTGGTTTCTTTAACTCTATCGGCAGCTCACATCCAGATTGATTCGGAAGGTTTTGATTCCGGAGGCGAAGAGGATATTTATTTAAACTATTCGTCATAAACATTCCGGCGACTTGGTTCCGAGTATGGGGGATTTAATTACGGATTCCTTATATTGACGGGCGTGTAATTAATGAGCGCCGAAGTGTATCGCCATTGTCTTCCGCTCCCCTCGATGGCCAGCCGGCATGCCGCCCGAGTGCCCCGCGCCGTAATTCTCATGGCACACGCCGCTCAAGCGAAGGGTAGGGTAGGCGTTGTACGGAGACCGCAGGCTATGTATCCGCATGCACGAGCAAACAGACAGTGCGGAGTGCCTCAGTCCTGCGGCTTCCGTGACAGACATACTGCCGGGCAGTTTACGCCCCCGCGATGGAGTCGGAACGTGTTACAACCGTGGCCGAAACGCAGTGCTTTTCATATGCGCCAGGGGAAACGGTGGTCGCAAATATTCAGAGCGGGATGTTTATTTTCCGAGCTCGTGCGATGAACGTGAGTCCCTCCTACCTCCATCCACGACGCGCACTAATGGCTAACGCGGGACTCACTCGGAGGAGTCGGTGTTCCATCGACCGCTGGCCGAATTGAGAATTGTGATGACGATTACTTTGCATAGGACTCCCGTAGAAATACATGTATGCGTATTTTCAAATGGAAGCGCAGTTCACTCAAAACAAAAATGTAGTCTTCTTGAATCACTCACGTCTGCAAGATAATTTGGGAATGCAAACATTTTCTTTAGTGGAATGAAATGCTTGAAGTACGTCCGTTCTTCCTGCATGTTATTCTTTTCATTTAATAGATCCATATTTTGAACAGTTCTACAGCATGATTTGAATATGCGTGTCGTTTTATTGAATAGTGTTGAATGAATGTACTTTCTTTCGTGTGATTCAAATTTTTCGAGTGCTCGATCAAATTAATGTGTGTGTAGAGGTAACATGATTCCGATTGTGCGTGTATGGCTGGTGAACTAAATACTCTCGCCATGCGTCCTTACGGCGGCTTACGGGGTATTGTGTGCACATAGATATAGATCCTTTCCCTTATAGATCTTGAAAAATAAACCGTCACTCTTCGGAATTTTCGAACGATATCTGAAAGAAAATCATGGTAACATTGAAAGAAAAATTAATTAAAATAATGCTTAATGACAGCGGGTAATGAAAATATTTTTTTAACTCCCGTAAAACTCTTCGGTGACTATGAAAGTTTATAAATTGAAAAAATATTAAACATGCCACAAAAATGAAGTCAAGAATCATAGGTAAAAAAGTCTTGTCATTAAGATTGCGATTGGAGGTAACTTTATAAACGGTATATTTTTCCACGGGATCATGAATGGTCGCTAGAAGTCTCACAAACTCCTCTACCTTTATCTCTTCATGTCCCCTCTCGCAAAACGAGACACCCACCATTATTGCACCTTCCCCAGTGCCACATATCCATTTCTCTCTCCACAAAACTTAAGACTCACGTTCTTATCCTCTTTTTCCATCACAGCATAAGATCAAAAGACGAAGCAAAGCGATCGTATTCGTTTACTATTCGTTTTCCATTTCCCCTTTTTAATCAGCGTCAAGGAACGCAAGAATGAAAAGACAAATTATAATGTAACCTAACGATGTACACGTATTAAAAGGAGTAAGTAGTACAGATGTCACATTTCGAAAATGTATTTTTTTTAACTGTAGAAATTTCTTTCTGGCAACATGGAAAAAAATTCAAACATACATGTACTTTTGCCAATGTCGAAATATATTATGAATTACCAACAACGACACGTACAGAAGACACCAAACATAGCTAAAACAGGCCTAATTGGTTGATAAATAATTGGAATTGGACGTGTGAAACCATTTCAGCGAAAAAAAAGAGAGGTTTCTCAATAGTTAATAGAGTATGAGGGTAATATGTGGAAAAGACAAAGAGAAGATCATCTGGAAAGAAAAGAACGAGAGCAAGACGACAGAAAGTGAATTAATTATGCCATTGAAAGATGCGAAAATCAAGAAAAGGTGGAAAGGAGGAATTATTCATTTCACTCGGGAAGCTTTTACTGACGCCAAAAACAGCATCTTTCATCTTCAAATGTGTGCCAGAAATATGATAAGTCAGAGATTATCTGAGGCGTTCAGGAAAAAAGACTATAGAATGTGCCTTCAAGCGACATGCTAAAACGGAAGCACACGTATTTCTGACGCAGCGAGCGAGACTTGACATAGTGAACAATCAAATGAGGTTAGATAACCAATCCTCGTATTATGAAAAAATGGATCATGTAATAAGAATTGATTGGCTGCTCGAGGATTTAACAATAATTGATATTTACTCTCTAATTTATTCAGCGAAACCAAGTCGGAGTAGGGTTAGAATGATGATTCGTTCATAAATCGAACAAAACAAAAACGAAGATAATAGAGAAAGAATGAGGTAAAAGCAGCAGGGATAATACTCATCTTTTACATCAAAGTATTAAATTTGTGGCCAGTTCAATAATAAGATATCACGATACAATGAACATCCGAAGTAACGATCAGTCTATCGTATAAATGGCTGCGGTTCATTCCTTCATTTTTCGTACAACATACAACTATGAGGTTGGAGTAAGGCGATAGATCAGCCAACTTCAGCGTTCGTTTATATAATAAGTAAACTGCATTATGAATTTGGGAATTGAGAAGAGCGTCAAAACATTTTTCTATAATATCTTTACTTATCTACAGGATTATTAAAGGAAATGGAAAGAAGATCGAACATTAGGTCGTCAAAAATTGGTTTACATACAAAACAAAAAAAATAAGGCATTAAACCGGGCAATATGCGTAATTATTGCCATTATTCGAGGTAATATCGTACAAATAAATGGCCATGCGAATGAAAATGATACCGAGGGAATTCCCCTTTCAGCTATAATTCTTTGTCCTACATCATCATCCCTCAAAGTTTCCCTCCGTGGACTTTTCAGGTAACACCGGTTTCATTATCCAATTGTGGCGGGTCAGCAGCAGTGAGATGCGGAGGGGGTTCGAAGGGAAAGGAATGCGAGCCCACGCCCCCAGAGCGACGGAGGAGGGGAAGAGGGGGCTCTGGGGGAGGGAGGAGAGAGGGGGGAGTGGTGCTGCAGCGGGGGTCGCAAGGAAGTAGAAATGGGAATGAAGAGAAGAAGAAGGTTGAGCGTGTGCATTTGAGGGAGGGAAGAGCGGAGAGGCCGGGAGGAGAGAGAAAGGTAATATATGGTTGGCCGAGGGACGGACTTTTGTAGGGAAATGGAATTCATAATGGATAGGTGGGAACGGGGCAGAGGGCGAGGTGGCGGCGGGGAGCCGGGGGGGGGATGCGGCGGCAAGACAAACGGTCCACAGCTGTGGAGAGCGTTGAGCGCTCTGGGAGATATGGAAGGGGAGGACGCGAGAGTTGGGGGAGGAGACGCGGAGACAAAAACCGAGCCACGAGAGTTACAGAGACGCGAGCGGGGTGGTGAGGTGGCTGGAAGGGGGGGGGGCGAATGCGGGGGAGCGAGGGGTGAGGGCGCCGGGGAGGAGGAATGACTACGAAAACGCGCCGTCCGTTATCTCCCTTCCCGGTGCATCTAATCTCGGAGCAAAACCTTTCAACTGAAGACTACTCATCATCGCAGGCAATCTGCCGATTTTGACGGCCTCTAACAACTATTACACATCAACTCCCGTTTTCCTCACTCCCCTACTCAGTTCTACATTCTTCTTTGTGTCATCCAGAGAGACGATTCATTCCCTTCCTGCCTCTTTTCCGCATGCGTAGCATTCTCTCCTCCCTACTCGTATGTCCTTCGGATTCCGACCACCTTGCGACATCACGTCCATGTACATGTTGCATTCTCTATATACATATATGCACATATAAACATATATATATATAAATAATATATATATATAAATAATATATATATATAATATATATATATATTATATATATATATATATTTATATAAAATTGTACATGCAAACACGGAAACCCACCAAATGGCGAACACATATTCATTCACATGGAAATTGATATAATGAAAAGGGATAGGAGCATACATAAAGGACATTTCAAATAAAAAACCTTTCCTCTTTCTTCACCAATTTCAAAATTCGTCGTTTTTCTACGTCCGCTTAAATAGGCGCTAAAGATTGGAACTGTTTTCTTGATTGGTCAACATAAACTTTAAGAATCAAAATGACATATAGTACTTGTCTGTGGAGAATATCGAAACGACAAGAGTTGGACAAAACTTTCAAAAACTTTACAAAACCAGTAGCATAATAATTTTCGATTTTTTATCCAGACACTCAAGATTTTTTTCTCGCATTTACATCTGCGTACACTTGACACTAAGCATCCGCATGTGTGGGAAGCTTTGAAACCAGCTAGATGGATACACGCCGACACGGTACCTATGGAGGTTATGACATTTTCGACAAAATCGCCCAAGTACTCGACTCTACAAATCATGCTCGCATGCACTCGATCATTAGAGCTCGTAATCCTAACAGATGGCCACACGACGCTCGGATCCCACGGAGAAATTGAATGGATGGGGGATGGTAGGGGGGGAGGTCGAAAGCGAATGGATGCCATTGGGCGAGGGAAAATGCGGAGGCGAAAACAGAGGCTTGAGGTTACTTAACAGAAGGGAGAGACGGCATAATGGAAGGGATTAGTCGGGAGGCTTGTTTGGAGTGGAGGAGGGAAGGAGATTTGGGATGGAGGGGAGAAGGGAGGGAGGGAGGTGGGCGAGTCAAGTGGGCAACAAGCCCATCAAATGAGGACGTCGTTAAGGTAAACATTTTCTCATTGATCCGCAGGCCTATACGATGCGCGCGCGCCTCTGCTGCACGACTGCCTCCGCGGGGCCTCTCATTCATTAATCATGCGAGGCAGTCGCAATGGGACAGACCCGAAATTGGCCTTCTTCGAAATTTTATCGTACTCGTGTGTCAAACAGTAGCTAATCGAGCGGTTCGCGACAACAAACGCCACGAAAGGACAGAGAGCGTCGTAGCAAGATTACCTATGGTTTTGCCTCGGATGGGTGCCCCCCAGAGACGGGAAGAAAATACGTAGTTTAAACGATATGAAATTAAGAAAATTAAACTCTTCCAAAGAACATACTTCATTTGCACCCCGGCTTCGATACAGAGCATTACCTCTTGGCTATTTTCTCGAAATTTGGTTAGTGGGAAAGTTAATGTTTTCATCTTTTGAATTCATGAATGATTTCTGCTATGGGACGCCACTATGCCAAATGAATGTGTAATTGGATTGAACGTTTTACAGAAGTGTGATGTGTGCATTTATTTACACGCGACATCAACATCACAATCCAAGTCAAGTATCACGGAGATAAGTGGACGAGAGTGACTAATAGTTTGAAGGGCCCGTCTTAAAACTTTCATAAATCACGTTCACAAAAAGGTGGCAGAGTAGAAAATATATACGTTTCCCGAATGCAGTTTTCTCCGGCTATGTTGTTACGGTTGTTCATGACGTCCAAACAGATGCATTACGCAGCATTTAATCAAGAAATGGCTTTGCTTGACGTTATGATAATCCTACCAATAAATGACGGCATCATAACCACGTTTGAGTTTCCTATTCTAACAGTCAGGTATGGGGTATTTACTTCCGGTAGAGTCTCACAAGGCTGCTTCGAAAAGGGAACTTGCGTAAATGTCAACGGGAGTAGATTGTCCTCGAGTGGCAGTGCAGGTGAAATTAAGGTTTAAAAATTTCAAAAGGATTCAGTAATACTTAGGGATTCCTGAGTTTTAGAGGAATCTTTCACAACTTCTCTTGCCGCGTAAGGTACCAAGCCAGAGACCAGATGAACCTGTGAGTAGGTACTTTCATGGAAAGTGGACCATGTGATGGAATCTTGGAAACCTAATACTTGATCGGATATAACTCGCTGGATACGTTAAGCCCGAAAGTTGAATTTTTGCTTATAATTATACCATTTTGGCATTTGAAAAAAAGAAATTACGAAATATTTTGGATTAAGATTTAATTTTGAATACAGACGAACTAGCGACAGCTAAATTTCGTCGGATTACATTGAAATGTTGCGATATATCGTTTTTAGAGTTTCCACCATTATTTGAGGCATGAGAATAACAAAAAAGGTAAGTTCAAGGCCACCATGATATAAATTTTACATGAAGATTGTTAAAGAGAGAGAAAATTCTCCTTCGACTTACTCTTAATATTTAAACTCATAGAAGACAGCAAAAACTATACAGTTATTCTCTATGAAGTGAATATTTCATTTCTTTTAGCTTTTATATTCCAAAAATGTGTGTGCAGGTGTCGTAAATAATTATGAAGCGACCTTTACTAGTGGGAAACTGCAAGAATATTTTCCACCAATGGTGTGCACGAAAAATTAATACAATTTCCGCTGGCTAAGTCGAACATTCGGATTCATAAACAGCGGGAGATGTCGTAACTATGAGTTATTTTCATGTAGGCTGGAAATAGAAATTCGATTTTGGTGCCCTCGTGCGTTAATTGTTAATTGTCAGTCCAAATGAGTTCGGCAGAATATTTCCTCTCATTTGCGTCAGTATGAAATTATAAACGTTCTTTCAGGCATAACATATTACGCAAGTAAAACACTACATATCATAATTTACGAGTTAATCACGGTATATAAATATATGAAGAACACATCGTAGCACAAGCAATAAATACTCTTGTCTACACATATATATGATTAAGGCGCATTTCAACGCTTAGGTGAAATTATCAGATAAAATTATCTAAAGAGGTAAGAAACTGGTTAAGCAGAACATACCGCTTAATAATTTAAACGCATATATATTCTAATAAAATAGTGGCAAACTCAGTAATTTATACAATCATGTCACACCACGTTATGACGAAAACGGCTCAACTGATACAGGACAATTAGTTCCACACTCAATTGCCGAGGGAGCATCGAACATTTACAATTCATAACTTGCATTAGCATTGTGAATTTGCACATTTAATGAAAGGGAATCCGCTAATGTAATTTTAATCATGAAAGCCACTTTGAATAATAATGCAGCTGATATGGGATATCATCATCAAATTCTTAACAGGGAAACGATTCAATTCAAATTTTAAAAAAATATTGGAATTATACAAGAATAAAAATCAGAGCTTTCGATTAAATGCAAAAAATGCACTTTCAATTAAGGTAATAATGAGAATAATAAAAAGCCAGAAACACTAATTTGAGCGTGCATGAAAATGCTCCTTGCAATAATAACTATTGACCATGGGCTAAGTCCACGTCCAGGAGTCAGCAAGTCGGATGCATCCTTAAAGTTTGCGGAATAACATCTTCTCCTTCTTAAATGCATTCTACGAAATTATTGATAGATTGGTGCACCAAATGGATTGAGGATCCCCTTTCTACTTACTTTATTTCATCCGTTTGAAAATACTATATTTTACAAAAGTAGTCTAGATAGAGTACGATTTCATTTCGGCACTTAAGTTAACGCGCGATCAATGGCAGCGTTTTGGATGGGAAATTATCTGAAGAATAGTAAAAATTGGTCAATTGGATTTTTAGTATATTCTTCATTTCATAATTACCGATATATGTAATTTTCTAATGCCATTCAACGATTTGCAATCAATATTTGCTTTGTTCTTCGGACGATTCGCTTATGGTAAAAGGAAAACGGTGACACGGAAAGGGAAGTAATGTATATCTCCCAGCAAAGATGACGGTAAACAGTTATCCTTCTCCTTATATGACCACTCGTATCTCCAGAGCTTTTCGGGAGCACTTAATAAGAATTTTCTTGCACAAAAATATTTTTTTTTAGTATGCGTCCTCAGTTTGTACTATGCGTCAGTATTTCTCTTGTCGGAGTCGATGTGCTCGTAAATCTAATGAATGAATTATGCATGCGAAGGGTTATGCCCCCATGAGACTTATCCTATCACTCAAATAAGAAAGATCGCATTAAAGATAGTCTCCAGTGATACCCGTAAAAGATCGCGTAAAACTTGAAAAAGTCATGCAGCCCAATTCCAGCTAAGGCATTCAATCTAGAACGAAAGAGACGAGAAAAACAATTCGTCATCCAAAAAATAATTTTTTGATTCCACGACACATCAAAATGAAAAAAAACAGAACCTCATTCGCTCAGCTTTAACTAAGAGGAGTCACACTGGAATCCTAACTTTCTATCTGCTAAAGAATAACTCCATAACACCATGCTCGTGACCAGATAAGTATCTGTTACCTTTGGGATATCTTGGAAGTGGGCATGACATGGTTAACATGAGGTAAGAGGAGACTTAATATACAAGTACAGCAATTGCAAATTAATCCACAAGATATCGCTTTGAGTTACTTAATAAGATCAACACAATATTCCTTTGTTATAATCAATCAATCATCCTGATGATGATGCGCAGCATCGAGACCATGGTCGTGAAATATTAAATCCTTTTGGTGGAAATTTTAAGTTTCGTTTTACCCTCATAATGAAGGAATTCCACAAAGTTAAACCTGAAACTGTTTTGTTTATCACTATTCTGTCACTGATAAAAATCAGGTAATATTTTTTCCGTACCTATATGCTTAATAAATCTCAAACTGAATTAGTTATGGCCATATAACCATAAATAGAGTAAATAAAACAGTTTCTGGCGTCACTTGGTGGAAATGCTTCATATTGAACTTAAAATTAAACCACTTCGCTTTTCCACTTAAAAAATATTATTTTTTATTAAATTATCAGTACGTATTACTTTTTGCAAGTTGACTATTGGGTTTTTATGTGGAAAAGTGAAGTGGTTTAATTTTAAGTTCAATATAAATAGAGTGGTCTACTTTTTTAAACTTTTTCAAATCTCCAATGGTATGAGCGTTCAATAGGTTAAAGTCCAAAAACAGTTCACCCGCCGAGCTTATGAGGAAAATCACAACTGATCAGACATTCCGGATAACGTATCATATCCCCCGGGACATTACGCAACCCAATGGGACAATCCGGGCCAGGTGGGGTGAGATCGAGCGCGGAGGGCTCATAATTGGCCTCAAATGGTGCTAGGCGGTCGCCCGTCGCGGCCAGGAGCGAGTGCCCCCAAAACTCGACCATTTCACCCCTCAATCCTCGCACCATGCTTGCCGTCTTCCCTCCTTCCCCGTACGTTTACGGCCGACCCAGCACCGCCGACCCCAACTACTACTCATCTCCTCAGCGCCCCACCCGAACGGCTACCGCCTAGGGAACAGCCCATCCGTGGTCACCACGCATCTCCCTCTTCCACCCTCTTTCGGCTTTATCTCCCAAACCTCTCTCCCAAGCCCTCACCATCTCTTTCTCTCGGCACCCAACAAACACCTAGAGCCACGCCCGCCCACTCCATCCCACTCGCCCCCGACTTTCCCCAACAATATCGACCCCTTTCTGCGCCACCCCATTCCTCCACTCCACCCCCCTCACTCCGCCCACCCCCATAGATCCATCGGAGTGAAGGAAACCTTTTCCCAGCGTAATGATAGAGAGCGCCGCGCAATTTTCATCTCCTCCCGCTGTCGTGTGTTCGGTACAAAGGACGTCTTAATTTGCCTTGTAATTTATTCGACTCGGAAAAACAGCATCGGCGGTTGGCAAGTGTCACTTGTTTAACGTGCCCGTGATATTCCTTTTCCGCTGCGGTATTTCTCTGGGGATAGAGGAAAGAAAAAAATCTCACTGAAACACTCGTCACCATTAAAGGAGCTTCTTTGCTGGCAAACTCCTTTTGTTCTTGGAATATCTCCTTCGTGGGGATGAAAAGAGGAAGGTAGGCAGGTGGTAGAACAGGTCCTAGTCACGCTAGAGGTCAAAGGTATTACGCTAAGCGGAAAACTACGAGGGTCATCCGGAAAGTAGTACCCGTTCGTGCCGCATGAAGTACTGACGACGCGAGTAGCCGCTGGACGAGGTCAGATAGCTTCAGTGGCTTGTCTGCCTTCTCTGAGCCAAGTTGCGTGACGCTAGCATTGCCTGTGTTGTTTCTGTGATTGTTTACAATGTTTAAAAAAATTGAGAACGCCGCCAGTTGTGAAGTGAGGGCAGTGATTAAATTCCTCAATGCAAGAAACGTTCGCCCATGTGATATTCATCGCCAATTAAAGGAGGTGTATGGAGACAATGTAATGGACGAGTCGTCTGTTCGGCGGTGGTGTCGCAACTTCAACATGGGGAGGGGGAACACACACGACGATGAGCGTTCGGGGAGACCGTCTGTCATTACAGACCAACTGGTGAGCTCAGTTGACGAATTCGTGAGGAACGATCGGCGCGTCACAATTGATGACATCTCAGATTATGTTGAGAAGTAGTTTAAAGTATCCTCTTTCAAATAAAATTTTTTATGTTTGTTAATATTTACTTTTGTGTCTTCATTTCACGAACGGGTACTACTTTCCGGATGACCCTCGTAAATTCCCCTCTTGTCGGAATTCGAGGAGAATCATGTATATTACCGGCAGTCATAGTCAACATTTTAAAACAAACACAAATCATATTTTAAAAAGTTTTTATTTATAACTAATTAGGTACAAGCTTCTGAGATTGAAAATCCTATATCGCAGGAATCGACACGATTTGCCCATTAATTTAACTCAATTAACGGAACGATAACGGTATTAACTTGTAAAAATTCAGATTTTAGCTCATTGCATGAGCTTCTAAAATCGTCTTCTAGTTTACCTATAAAATATTGCTGTATGAACATAAAATCAGTTGTCGGAAGTAAAATATGTATAAATACCCAATGCCTTTTAATATACCTCAGAAACTTACCTTGCCTTAGAGGTAAGGGAACAATAAGGCCTAATATTTTACGTGAAATTCCACCATCGCGGAACCAATTTGTCTCCGGCCGCGGAATCGTGACGCGCACGATGACAAATGAGCGTGAATCTTGACGGGAAACGGAGTTAAAAAAAGGGACGGAGTCGGATGGCGGGCGGGGGAGGGGCAAACGACTGCGTCGCCGCCGCCACGACAAAAGAATTCGGAAACCGAAGCAAGTCATTATTCCTTCCTCATTCCCACCCCCATCCATTACCCCCTCTGATCCCAACCCACCGGCACAGAAACGCTCTGGGGAAGGAAGCAGGAAGTTTGTGACTTGCATCCGACTCGTGCTTACTGCAGGAAAATGCTGCGCGCTTCGGGGAAACGAATACGGCATGGCGCACATACCAAACTCCTGTTACAAAGAATAGTGGGCACTGCTCCTAGTTTTCTTTGAGCCACCGCGAAAGGATAATGTACGACAAGAGAAAAATCTTAAATATCAACAATATTCCGACAAATATTCAGCCAGCACAATAATTACACAACTTATAGCAATAAAATTTCCAAAAATCCACAAAATGCTCCGAGAAAAAAATAATGACATGCAATAAACTCCAGTGACGAGCGATTTTGGCAATGAGTTTCTTTTATCCAATGCAATACTTAGGAAACAAAGACGGAATTCACACTTTGACAATAAAACACAATTAAAATAGTAACACTTAAAAGGACACTAACATTGTAGATGCCAATCTACAATGTGAGGGTCCTTTTAAGTGTTATCTATTTTATTTGTGTTCTATTGTGCCGCCAAAATATTATACTGCTCGTGTGAGTGTTTGTATATCATCGATACAATATTAATAAAATTCATTATTATCATTATAAGTAATATATATTGTGCTTAATTTTGTGGGGAATTTTCCAACAAAAAATTATGAGAATAAAAATCCTGGAAAAAAATTGAAAAGGTTAAGAGGCTGATGGGACTACTTAGGTCAAGTTAGACAGCAAGTACGTAGCTTGCAGATGACAATCCGGAAGGAAATGTTAACGGAGAGCATTGCAGAATGAACATTTGGAAGGGATACGTGAAAAATAAATAGGTATATGTGAAAGAGAAGACTTAAACGTGAAAATATTAGGTGAGAAAAGAAATAAATAGGGATCCTTGTAAATCCATCCATGGAAGGAGTGACCTGTTTATAATAACTTTGGACTGTTTTATAAATAAACTTTGCGTGCGAACGTGAGAGTACAATAAATTTAATTCGTCAGATATTTCGGAATCAAGAATATAAATAAAATGTTTGAGCATCCGGCATCGAATTAACAACTGTTGAGAAGGATAATTTCTACTACTTCGGAAATTGATGTCATTATGACAAAGTGACGGAATAATCAAGGAAGAAAGTGGTAATACGAGCAATTTAAATAGCCGGGAACATAGCGTGATCAATAGCAAGAGACTAAGAGTTGACCACAGTGGTATAGTAGGATAATATGCTTTGTAAACCGTGGGTTGAAGTCGTCTTTTCCTTTATGGTACTCTGATATTAATATCGAATCGAATCTAGTCGATTTCCGCCGAGAAGAGGGTTGAAAGACATCTAGCGCGTCGGCGGTAAACGGCGAGCTCCCTGTCAAACTCCCTCTCCCTTCCTCCCTCCCTTTCGCGACTTAACTTTTTAAGGCGACGCCCCTCTCCCCAGAAAACCCTTCTTGTCTCCCTTGCCTCGATTTGTCACGACACACACCCTCTCCTTCTGCCCCCTCCCACACCGGTCCGCCTCCGCAAAACCCTGTCCAAACAAATGCCCATCGCGAGGCTTAAGGCACAGCTTTCCACTCCCACTCACCGCCGTCCTGCCGCGCCCCTTCTCCCCGTCCCTGCCGCCCCCCCGCCCCCGCCGCACCTGACCACTAGCAGCTTTCGTCGACCCCTCTCGCGTAAAACCCGTCCTCCACAACACATCATACCTCTGGGATCCCACGGATTCCGACCCCCGAGAATGTTTCGGATCTCTCCGGATCAAGGCGGAAGGGGGAGTGCGCAAACCAGCAGCCAAGGAGGGATAATGTTCCAGCAGTGACAACATTTTTATTTACCGCCAGTGTAATGATGTCCCCGAGCCGAAACCTAAAGATATGAAGAATAGGGAAGGGTGGCGGATTGATATGGAATCCTCCGTCGCAATAAATACAGAATGGTTCACCCGAAGATGATTCCATGGCTGTGACGCAGCAAATATTGTTTTCCATTCCATTAAATGTTTGGGGGAGAACAGACGGGCACTTCTCTTATCCGCAAGATGCCCCCGTGAAATGAATTAAATTTAAAGTGGCCACTTTGGCTTTTGCATCATTTTTGCTTTGCTGAATAAATTTTGTTACTTTTGGGTTAACACTGCTGATGGCCATGTTCCGTTTTTCTAATTTTGTACGGGTTAAAACCCTCAGTAGACCCATTTTCTTCTCAAATATTCTGAGAAATTTCTCATTTCGACAGCGATTTTAGGTTTACCAATAATTATTCTCTTTTGTTCTAAACCTTTTTTAAAAATCTTTCTCTAATTATTAATTGGCCTACCTATCACTACCTGTCCAGTAAAATCCATTCACCTTTTACAATGAACTCTTTTTAGCCAATAGGGCGATGAAAATATGAAGAAAATAACATTCAAATCCATATTAAAACCATGCTGAACCGAACAGGTTATTATTCTCCTATCTCTTTACTACCTCATTTTTTTTAAGAATAGCACTTACATAGATGCATACAATGGGATTCTTGAACGGAGTAGAGAATTTACGATTTAACGGCACACTTCAAGGTGATATTGTTTTTTAAAGTGTGCTCAGTTATTTCATCAAGAGGTTACACAGTTTTCATCCATTTTCAGTTTGGCCATTGTCCCCTCGACAGCACGTTGGTTCCCGCGGGAGATTTGTCTGGGCCATCCATTCACCCCCCCTCACCCCGTGAGGGCCTCGCCCATAAACCCTATCGTCCCGTCTCCTTTCCTCCGCTCTCATTCCTCCAAAAAACACACTTCTCCCTCGTCTCTTGGAGGACTCCTCCCCTCACCGTTCCGAGTCGCAGTGACCCTCCCCCATCACTTCGCCACCTCCAACGCTCTCGCCGAACTCCCATCATCCCTCCTCCCCCTTCCCTTTGTCCTCCTCATATTTATCTCTCCACTTCCCGACAATCGCACTCCTCCTCCGCCCATTCCTTTCTCTCTCCATTCTCTCTCTCTCTCCTCCTGACTCCTCCACTCCTCTCGACGGAATGGACTCCCGGGTTCCCACCCTACGCCGCCCTCCCTCTCCCCATCCATCCTCCTCGGCCTCTCTTTCTCTCCTCCCCAAAACGACCGCACCACTCGTCCTTAGGCTCGATCCCCCTCAGGGGTGGAGGGCGCACAAATTCTTCATCTTCTCCCTCCACCTCTTCAAACCACCATCTCGCCTACACACACACACTCCCTCTCCTCTTCCGCCCACGCCACCATTCCCCATTCCTTCCCTTTTTCTCTCGCGCCTGCGTGAAGAATTGAGGCGTTTTGTGTGAAATATCTCACATGGCAGCCACAAGACCCTCGGAAGTTTAACATGAGAGTGGGAGGCTCAGGCAAATGAGCGGTTTACTCCCCCCCTAATAATTTCGACTGAACTTTCTTCTTCTTTCTCCGACGGTCCCCTTTGGCTTTCTTTCCAATTGCCTTCCTTTTTCATTGTTCATATTTATTATCCTGCCGAGAGCCCTTTTCATTATTAATATCCCTCAAACAGCACCGGTGTCATTACATCCCTGTAGCAGAATTTAAGTTAAAACTTAAATGTAAACGCAAAGCCTGGACGAGAATAAAATAAAATTACGCCGGAGGTAGATACGAATTTCATGTGTTAGTCGTAACTTGATAGGGAAGTATAAGCACACATTTGAAGCGGCACAAAATCCTGGAATCACTGAGGTATCCTCCTTCATGAGCACGTGAATATCATCCTAGTATTTCTCTCTATTCCACATTGGATGTCACTACAGAAAGACCATATACAACGTGTGAAGTCAATTTTAATTACAAGTTCATTTATTTGAATTTGTACTCTCATTTATGTACATCCAGACCGCTTTAGGAAAAAATTTAAGAATTCACTATTTTACTTTAAATAAATTTAACTCATAGGATTTACTTTAAATAAAGTTAACTCATTTAACTTACACGCCCTTGCGGCGGCTTGCGGGGTATTATGTAGATGTAGATGTAGAATAAGTAAATAAGAATTACTAAAAAAGCACATTCTAAGCTATTATTTGCCAATATAAAGTGACTATTTGTTCGATAATTACGAATAAAAACTCAAGTACATTGAATGCTGCAGAAGAAAGGTAGAAATAAAAAGCGATTTAGGAATCATGGAAAGAGTATGTATTTGAAACAAAGAAAATACAATGAAATTCTTAAGTTTTGCTCACAAAGCATAGAATGACTTGACTAGAATCCATATTTTTCAATGAATAATCATGCAGTGGCTCCTCATACAGCGTTCGGTGTGTCGCGCAACAATATTACTTGTCACTGACTTCAGATGCTTTGCTTACAATTAACAGGTATTAGAATTGGCAACAAAACATAAGAAATTCTACCTAAACCTATAACAAGTTTGTAAGATCTCATTTTTGCATCACTCGTCCCTCGAGTAAAGTGCCCGATCTCTTCCTTTAACCCTTAACACCTCTCCCAAATATGACACTGCTAGGTTTTAGCATTTTCCCCTCCCATCCGCGGCGGTCAAAGGCTAAAATGTTATAAACAACGCACGCAGTCCGACTAAAAAGTGAGCATTTCGCTCCCTTGAGTTTCAGCTCTTAAAGCCTTGTGACTGCTCCATGGACCATACATGCGAGTACCACCAAAATTGTTGCCATTTTTCATAAAATCCTCTTTTTTTGGTGTAGTAACACTCAATTACCACGTTTACATCAAGAAGGTAGCGCGGATGATGGCAGTAGAGATACTCGCGTGAAGTCTGAAGTCTGCCCTTACCAAAATAGCTCGATTCTCACGCTATCCAGCTATCTGGATACAACCAGTGTGAAAGCCCCCCGAAGTATTCCATCATACTTTCCGCTCCACTTTCGGTACGCACATGCACAGCTTGATAATAAAGGTGAAGAATATTTCTAGGGTTTCTATTTTTCACAAAATTATTCCATCTTCAAATTTCTCAGATTTTAAGAGTACCAAGACAAACTAATAAATTATAAGAGACGAGAAAATTTATACAACTAATTCAAGCAAAATTAATTTTGAACAAGTTTCTTTTTTTAACACCTAGTATTTAAGGTTATCAATATATATATGTACATATATATATTGTCCTTGATCGTCGTCGATTTATAAATATATATGTATATATATTATATATATATATATATATATATATATATATATATATATATATATATATATATATATATATATATTATATATATATATATATATATATTTATGCATACTTATGTGAAAGTCTCACGGATGTAAATAATAATGTATGTGAACTTAGCACTAGTGAACAAAAACACAGAAACACACAAAAAATAATAGAAACTCACTCGTTTTCGGATTTTCGGTGGTGCAAGCCACCTTTCTTAAGGAAGGAGCCTTCCTTCCTTTTTCATCAGGTTCTTCATCAGAATCACAAATAAAACTAGAAATATATCTCTTCTTTTGAGTAACTACATTTGCTCTCAAGATAAATTGCTTCCTTATAACGTTTGGCAAAAAAACTAAGGATCAAATCCATAAGTACACTCCTCTCTCTCTCCGCATCCATATCGAATTTTCCCAAAAGTTCCGAGAAAACTGCCGAGTCCTAGTTTTCATTCATAACAAGGAGGATCCGTTCCAGTGCGTGGAAGTTTCCACTTTCCAATCCCGATGCTCCCTAACCCCGCTCTTCCAACACACCCCACCCCTTCCCACTCTCCCAACCCCTCGGAGCTACACCCTACGGCCCTTCATGATCCTCGGAAACCAAAATTCAGCCCCTTCCAATGCAAACCCACCACCCCTCCCATCCCCCCCCCCTCGCCCCACGACCATTCCCTCGAAAGCAAGGGATCTGCTCGCCTCGCAAGGGGCCCCCGCTCTCTCACGCTCTCCATTCGGATGTTTATTCTGCATCTCCCGAATCACTCTCTCGCCCCATTCGCCGTTTCCATGTTCCACCACTTCCGAAAGTTAAGCCCGCCCCACACGTCTCCACCACCCGATCTCCCGCCCCCCCCGCCTTTTCCCTCTCCACCCTCCGCCGCTTCCCTTCTTCATCTCCGCCTTCTCCTCCTCCTTCCACCTTCCTCGTCGCCACCTTAAAGCCCTCCAGCAGCCCCGCGCTCACCCACCCACCTCGCCATCCACCCAGGACGTCCCTCGCTGCTTCCAATACGCCACGGCCACGAAGAAGAGAGTAAGAGTCGTTTTCTTTCGTTCCGAGACCAGCTTTGAGAGTGAGGGAAAAACCGCCAAGTATCGAGGGTTCGCTGAGTGTAAGGAGGAGAATTTATGAAATGGGAGATTGGCGCTAAACGCTCTGGGAAAAGCCTTCCGGGTACCTCGCACGGATCTGCTATATCACTGCAAAGGTGCTGCAAGGTTTTCTTAAGGAAACCCCAGGTTCGAAAGAATGTTTTGAGGAGTTTAAGAAGCAAAAAGAGAGTCGGTAGCTCCTTAGAATAACTTAGTCGTAATCCTGAAAATAAATAACAAATATAATACGAGAAAACACCCGGGAAATACGTCGATAAAGACTGCCTCCATCTTGCATTGGGGAGTAGCAAGTAGGGACAGAGATAATATAGATATAAATTGAGTATGCCATGCACATTTTTTGTTGCCTTTCAAAACGTGGAAAAGCAAGGAAGGTGGTAATAGGGGTTAGAGGTGAGAGGGAAGTGAAATAAATGCAACTATTTTAGAAGATACTTAGAGAGTAACATTTCAAAATGAGGTCATTGAACCATTTGAATCTAATATGATATTACGCAGTTGAATGATGGACTTGTAAGTGAATGGAATGTTTTGATAATTTAGATACATCAAGCACTACAACGAGGCAAAAGTCCATATAATTCCTAGCCGTCTTTTTATTATAATTGCTAAATTTTATTGAGATAAAAAATACATGGAAAACCACCTGGAAAACGGAAAGCTCATGCTACACTAGGGCTTTATCGGCAAGCGTCTCCACATTCTTCTCCACTTCAAGTTAATCGCTTTTGAGAGAGTCTAATTCCATTCTCCTACGTAAAATTAACCATTTGTATAAATCAAAAGTTCTTTTACTCACTTAACCTTAATCCGATTCAGTTTATTTGAGATACCTTGCTTTGGCACGAGCAACACGACTTGTGGTTGACAAAACAAACAAATTTTGTAGACTTTGGTTATGAATTGCGATTTCATATCGCTAATTGGAGATTGCCAGTTAAAGTAAGTTGTAGTTGGACACTCCGTCTCAGACACTCAGTCTATAGACCGCTAAGACTTCTAAGTCTTATTAAAAACGACCCAATGCAAAATCCCACGCTGCAATAAGCCCTTCAATTCAGATAAAGACTAATAATAAGAGGAAATTGATTTGGAATTTTTGACTCTCAATAGATTTCTTCAAAATAATGGTTCTGTGTAAATGAAATATACTGTAAATTCAGCCTGAGTTTCTCGTGGTTTCTTTAGCGTGGTATTAAAGGAAATATTTGCCATAAAAGTCGTTCCCAGGAAATTACGCTCCCGTTTATCTCATGAAATAGCAGATATTACAGTTTTCTGATGCACCCGACCCCATTAACGCGTTTTTCCGTGAAAGCATAAAAATGAATATTTGCGTATTTTTTTCTTATGCAATTATGCTACTGCGCAAGTGATCTAATTTTTAGTAAATGAAAATAAGGGCTGAAATCATATTTTCCGAACCTACTCTGCAAACATTTCTGCCAGCACCTTCATCAGAGAAACTTCTAAATAGCTTGAAATCTCATTTTCCTGAGTGTCACCCGTCCAAACATGTCAGTAATAAATGCCAAACCCTCCATTTTTAGTTTTCCATGCCGCAGTGCTGACGTCCAGTGGAGTCGGTACACGTGCCCCTCGCAGAATGACAGTGCACAAAGCGAAGGGTAAAGTCAACGACCCCTTGCTAGACTTCATGGGGGAGGGCCACGTGACCGAGTTAACAGCGCATGGTAATTTTATGGAAATCCAGTACCCTGAATGTTCTGTTTAGATTGAACCAGAAGCATGAAACAACGAAAAACTAAGCAAAAATGCGTCTTTTATCAAATCAAGAGTGTGGAAAAAGTAAACAAATCCCAACATTGTCACTTTTGATGATTTCATTTCAGAACATGTTAACTCTTCCAATATAGCAGATAAGCAGTCATTACTAATTAGCTATGATTAAACTACGCAAGAATACCAGATATCATGGATCGGAGTAAATCGGATGATAAAAATGGTTTAATTATGTTTGAATAATCGAAGTTCTTG
The DNA here is from genome assembly GCF_022747635.1 of Hetaerina americana. Classification (NCBI taxonomy): domain Eukaryota; kingdom Metazoa; phylum Arthropoda; class Insecta; order Odonata; family Calopterygidae; genus Hetaerina; species Hetaerina americana. The sequence continues at coordinate 6,352,392 of NW_027287095.1, forward strand.
CTTTGACAACGATGCATAATTTATTTACGTTAGCTTCAAACGTGAAGGTTTATCAGTGCCGAGAGGGACGTCATCGGAGTACTACCCATTCACAAGAGAATTCTAATGTGATGCCTAATAAACTTTGCAAATGCAGACGGCAGAATTAAGAGTAAAATGCTTTGAAGAGGTCCCACTGATTCTGACGATTTGATGAAAGTTGGCGAAATGAACTAGAGCATCTCCGTCTGGGGATATGCTTCGCTGGAAACCCCTTTGCCACCACTTCCAAGGTGAAGGAATGCAATTCCGACTTTCCTTTGAGACAAGGACTGAAAAAGTGGGAACTTGCATTACTTTAAGAATTTCATTTCTGATCACAGGAAGATATACTTATGAAAAAAGCAGATCAATTCAGCATCACCATCCGCTCAGAAGACAAACATTCATCACATTTTCACGTTTTACACATCGATTGCAGTAGTTAAATGTATAGGAAAAAAATTTGCATCGAAAAAAACTTTTTTAGCAATGATAGATAAAAAATATTTACGTGAGTTGATAAAAATTGGTTACGTCAATTATCGCAAGTGAAAAAGAAAGGAACTCTTGGGATTGTTGAAGCTAATTAATGTTTTTTCGAAAAGAGTGATTTTCATTATTTATATCCAAGGGTTCTCGAAATATCCAAATCAATACAAGAAGCATGTTCTCATTCATGATATATATTATAAAGCGTTTACGTTTACGAATGAATTCTCACGAAATTGTGCCAGTATTTATATCACATACGCGCATCGACATTCTTCGGATTTACTGCACGAATTTCCGCATCAAAACTACCATTTCGCTCGGAAACGTTTCGCTTTGAATGTTTTGAATCCCATTCGCAATCGATCAAATCGTAGTCTCTAATTGGTCGATTACGTGAGCTCTGGTGAAGCAAAAGCGAGGACAAGAGACGCCTCCCCTTCATCGACCAGGATCTTCATTATTCAACGACTTCGTGAATATTGGAATACGCGGAGAATCGATAGCAATTTGGAGCGGTGTGGAGAGAAAGAGACGCCAGCATGTTCGATATGATGACACATCGACACGATGGAAATATTTATTTTTAATTTATCAGGTCGAAAAGAGTGATGGTGAGAATCTCATATATCGAGGGTCGACAATCATCGCCAATACGGATGATACGATAAGACGATATTGTCGTGAAATGAAATCTATTAATATAAAACGACCGATTTCGTCCAGTACGTATAAGTTCGCCTGGAGGAGGAGGGAACTAGCAAGCTTTAGGCAGGCGGTTGAGGCCAGGTTTGACTTCTTTCCATGCCGATTTTGACGATTTAACAGCAACGATGGAATATTTGGGTGAGAAGCGGGATAGGAATGCGTACATATTCTATTCGAAGACAATTAAATTACTATCTATTCAGTCTGTGACCAAACAATATTGTAGATATCCAATATCAATGATATGGAGGATAACTTCGATATTTCGACACTGATCGACGAGATACTCGATAAACTCATAGCTGCCAATATTACTAAATATATTCTATAAACATTTTTACTTCGATACATCGTCAACCAACTCGATATATCTATTGTATCGGCGGTCGATATTGGAAAATTGACGCGTCACACAGCAAGGTTGTGGGCTGATGGGCGTGGGCGGCGAATGAGGATGGCGCGCATGGCCGAAAACACTTGGCAGCGCAGGGCGGCTTTAGGCTGACCGTAACCTTGAAAGCGCCGACTGAGTTTGGTGCGCGGGGGCGGGGAAAGGGGTACGCGGCGGCGAAGAGTGGGGTATCGGCGGGGGTGGGGGAGTGAGAGTTCGAAAGCGCGTGGAGGATGGAGGGGGAGCGCTGCTATCCCTTCCCCCCAGACACTTCCTCGGAAATCGACATGGCGGCACGGCGCCAAACACACCATTCCAGACGAACACGCCTCCGGGGGCATCGGCAGTTCACACGCAAATTAACTAGATGCTCTCGAAGCTCATGACTGTAAACAGGAAGGGGGGGAATCCCTGCGCTTGTGCGTGGTGAAGTTACGAAGTTAATGAAATGAGAAATGTTTCAGTTTTCGGTGCGAAGAGGGGTTCATTCACGCGGATGCCTCGTTCGGGGAAAGGATATACTTTAAAGGGAAATACAGCAGGGTGAACGATCCGGAAATATCTGAGCGTAATTGATTAATTGCGAACAGACTTTCGCTGAATGCCTTCGTTGTCGTCACTTTCAATGTACCTCCAAGCTATTCGCTTGTTTTAAATTTTCAGGTAAAGAAGAGAAATTAAGTGTCTCCAGTGCCAATATACGTTTCTCATTATTAGTCAAATTTAACGTTTCGAATAGTTGTTTTAGATACCAGGGATTTCTATGCATGCTCTATTTACAATGTCAAAAGAGATTAATAAAATATGCAACGCTCTTTGCATTTTTTGATGAGATGGTGATCTCGGTTTGAGTTTTAAAATAGAGCAAATATTATGGAATTTAAATCCAGAAAAATACAATCTTACCAATAATAGAGAGTTGCTAAGTGTTTGCTTGACAGAAAAAAAGTAATTGTGCCTTAAAAAAAATTTCTCGCGGAGCTGTGTATCGAAAATTAAATTAGGCTAATTATCAGTAAGACCGAGAAATAAAAGGGGCCTATTGATTAGAAAAAACTCGATCCCTGTAATGAAAGAATTCCTATTTCAAAGATTTAACTGGATCAATTATTACTTTATGAGTCCATCGCGAGTGTATTTATTGCATTATTATTTTAAATAGATAAATTCAAAACTTCAGATACACAATTCTTTATTTTAACTATTTAATGGGAATCAGAATTTTAAACTATAACATTTTCGAAGATTCGTATCTATAATGACCGATTCTAAATAATAAGCATTTTCTTAAAGCGAAAATCCGTTGGAAGAGTGTGAAATTATTTCTAGACTTCAGGTGACGCCGACTGAATATAGATACGAGATATATTAGATGTTTGTCACAGTAGATACTACACCACATTACACAGTAATTTTTATTCAAACATACTATTTTCTCTGCTCAATTTTTTCTCATACATATACAGTTCGGCTTTTCATAATTTTTTCGATAATAAGAGACGAATATATTGATTCTCTATTGTTAGCAAATTCAGCAAACATATTCTGTATCAAAACTAAACTTCAAACGAAAAACTTAAAACTGGAGGAGATTGAACGCTATAAGTGAACGTATACAATAGTGGATGGTGTAACTTTGTGGAGCTCCTCCCTGATACTTAGGAAAGAAAAAACTCTGCAATTCCACAAAAATTTTGCATAAATTTAATGTGACCGATTTTGATACAGTTCATCAGAATCTGGCGATGACGATACTTCGCGCGCAATGGCAAAATAAATCCTTGACTAGCGCGTCTGATGACGATACCATTTAAAGATTGGCAAATATTTTTAACCTAACTACTCGAAAATGTTTGTATTTGATTTCAAAGAGAGGTCAAATCGCCTCGTCTACGCCGGGAGATGGAGTGCTTCATGAAAGAGAATTATGCCCTGGGGTGAGGGAGGTGTTTTGGCAGGGTAAAAGCTTCCTACTACCAGCAGGCGAAAAAAAGGAATCCCTCCGTTAGGTGAGCAAAAAAAAAAACAGCGAGTGGCCCAGGAGCAAGATCATAATTGCTTCCACTTCCCGGAGCCATGCCTCAGCTCAGGAAACTTCTCTCCAAAGGAGGCAATACGTCATATCGGGGTGTCACACGGGAAGTGTCGGGATGGAGGGAGGGTGCGTGAGGGGCTGGGAAGGAAACGCACTCTCTGGGGTGGGCCTAGAGGGGGACCCGAGAAAAGTCGCACTCCTTTTTTTCGACGTCTTGCCGACGAAGTTTCTCTTGCCAATTAAATCGCCGAGGTAGCAGCGAGACGTGTTTCCGGCGAGGGCTGCAACCTTTTCCGAGTAAAGTCATCGCCAAGTTATCAGGAAAACACTTTTATGGGGATCCAAGAATATGAAGGGGAGGGTGAGTCGCTAGAAGAAGGAGGCGGAAAGGAACTCCTTAAGATTTAGTTTGAAGGAGGTCATTCACCAAAAATAGAACGGCATAAGTATTCGGGCTAACAATCTCTCATTATTCATTACCACAATACCCAACGCCTACTACTGAGCATATACTTGCTATAAATATGGATTACGGCGAAATTCGTAATTATAAATTACATTTACATAATGTCATGTGTACTTCAATGAAACATTGTTAACTAGGAATCATAAAAAGGAATTGATTATCGGATGGCCCGACGGGTCGAATTTTTTCCCTAAACCTTCAGATAAACACGTATTAATTCTTGTTGACGCAATCTCATTTTGCTCGTCCAATGAATATTATTAGAGTAGGTACACATTTTCATGATTTAAAAACTTGAAATAATTGACACATGCTGAACGAGCAATATGAAGGCTCGAGTACCGCATAAATTCATTAATAAAATATTGAATGAAATGCAGGAATTAATTTACACGATTCTTGATTTCTGTGGCTGGAGAGCGTCAACTCGTTTAATAGTTTTCGGCAAAAAAGCACCTGACCATTTGTCCAATAACCTTAGGTGGTATTACGAAATGTGGCAGCAGTTTCTGATCTTATCATCTAAAACTGTTTCCATATAACCTCCTGTGGCGAGAAAATTTAAGGGCGTGAATATTTCTTTCAACATCTAACTTCTCTGTGTACACATGATGAACTTCGAAGCCAACATTTAATTCGAATAACCATTTCTCTGGAAAAAAGGATCAATACAATTTCAACAGAGCAAAAAGAGCGTACAGGGAAGCCCATGATGCCAACCGCTAGGAAAGGCATCCTCAAACATTGTGGGGACTTAAGACGTAGTAGATAAATTGTTGATGAACAACGATATTAAAAACATTTGGGAGGGGACCGATTTAGTGTAAGATTTGATTGGCTGCTAGAAAAACGTGCAGGGGGAACTCGGAAGGACGTTAATAAAGGCGAAGGAAAGAAGAACAAAAGTGGCGCCCTCGCATTTCTCAGAAGAAATGATCCCGTGGAAGCAAAAAGGAGAGTCTCGGAGCGCTTCTTCTTTGACGAAGTGGAAGCTAAAAGAATGTTGGAGAAGGGAAAAAATAAAAGACGTTAGGCTCGATGAAAAGGGACCAAGGATTAAAAAGGAAAGAGCCAAGGGGATCCCTGAGGCGTGAGCGAAGGCGACGGGGGTGGTGTTGAGCCAGAGAGTGACGACGGAGGGATGTCCACGGGGCACAATATCGTCCGTCCCTTAGTCGTCCAATCTGTTCTCTAATGCATCCATCTGGCTCCCAGTCAGTCCATCGGCTCGAGGAGAGTGCCGCAATGGCGGAGACCGTAAGAAAATCGCAGGCGACGAGGAGAGAGGAATAATGGATCGGGGACCGGGAAGAAGAATGGAAAATGAAGAAATGGGAAATAATTTCCGGCGAAATAGACGGATTTGCATCATCTCGAGAGGTGAAGGGAGGGTTTGGTGGGTGAGCGGGGGGGAGAAAGGGGGGGGGAGGTCTCTGGCTGAGGAGACAGACGGAGAAAAGGAAACCCTTTCCTGAGCTTTCGAAACATTTTCAATCCCTAAGAGCTTATTCATGCATCTCTCTCTCCCACTCCGAGTGCCATCGTTCGCCTTGAAATGAATTCTGTCTCAGACCGCACTCATAAGGGAACAAATTTTATCTTAAGAAACTAAAAGGGCTTATTTTTCTCTCGAATAAGAATGTTTTTCTCTCCTCTTCCCGATATATTCGTGGAAGGGACAAAAATGGGGAACCCACCAGCGTGCCACTTGCAAGATCGATAGTGATCTCTGGGCTGATATTGGCTAGTGATGAGTACATTCTTCGTATTTGTGCGTTTCTAATACTTTTCCTAACACTTATTTCAAAAATCAATTTTGACAAACCTTGGTAATATTCCTTTAAAGATCGAAGAAGAAGAGGAGCTCCATAAAAGTATTTTGAGCTATGAAAAATACTCTAAATTACATGTACAATACAATGAAGCTGAGAGAAAAAGTTCAAACTATACAGAGGCACTTGCCATAAGCAATCTTACTTATTGGTCTACTTAAACGCTCCTCCAGATGTTTTCAAGTGATTCATGTTATTTCAGGGTAAAAAAGTAGGAACCGCGTTGAATTACTCAGTTGTGTATGAAAAGGCAAATCCCTTACTGGGCAAGCTCTGTACAGTTGCAATGAAACCACATAATGTTTTTACTGCTTCGTGATCATATAAAACAAAATTCACTGATAAGTTACCAAAATTATTTTTTCTCTTATTATTACCCTGTTTATGAAATTAAAAAAAGCATTTCATATTTCTAATTTTAATTAAATTCAAAGATCGTTTTTCAAATAATTTATTACTTAGTACTCAGGAAGCCACCGTCAGTGTGTAGGGTAGATGGTAGTTATAATACTTTTGACCCAAAATACTTTCCCCTTAGTCGCGCGGACAGACATCGCTATTCTAATCCCTTATTGTCCACGGGAAAAATAGCATTATAAAACTATCTGCCCTACACTTTATCTCTCTGACTGTATTTACATGATCTCTGCTACCGTAGTACTACGGTACTAATAATAAATTTTCAACATCATCGCTAGAGGAACATCCTTATACTGTATGCAAGAGGTTTCATATGCTATATAACCTTCGCTCCATGAGTCATTCCCAACCATACTCCTATTATTTTGATTCGCTACTCAGTTTGCCATAGCAACGTTTTACAAATCAAGCTCCTCTACTCTGTTGCTTCGCTTCATGCGTTCCAACTCGTCAATCAATCCAACTTCATGAAGATCTCACATACTAGCTGCAAATTCTAAATGAGGCCTATCCAGCGAAATGTAACATTTCTCCATAACGTTTTCATCACATTTTCCCAACATTTTTATGATAAATCCTAATTTTGTGCTGTATCACCCACATATTCCACATAAGTTTCACCCAGGTGAGGGTAACGCCAGGTAAGTATTTAATCACCTCTACACTTTCTATTTCGGTATTCCTGATGCGATAGACGTTCGGGAGGGACTTGCTCTTATACAGAAAAATCGTCACTCCGTAATAATCAATGAAATCTGAGATCACTCAAAAGAAAAATTCGATCGATGGGAAAAAAAACTCTAAAAACTAATTGCAGTTTTACAAAAGGAAAAATTGAATTTGAAATGGTGATTATTTCCGGATTTTCAACCGAAAAGAGCTACTCCGTGCCATTTTATTTCGCGATTAATTCATACAGGAAGGGGAAAAGTATTTGCAGCCGATGAATGGGAGGAAACAGTGAGAAGATTATTTATTTTTTTATTTTATTTTATTTTATTCAGTATAAGTCCGAAAACAGCACATTTTGGCCTTTACATCGAACTATTAACAACGATAACAATGATCACATTTACAAACACCCAAGCCCTAGATGGAGCGAAACTCACCCAGGCGGGAATCGAACCCGCGACCCTTGGAATGGCAGACGAGGACGTTACCCCGCCGCCACCGGGGCCGGATTAGAGGTGAAGGAAACAGTAGGCAGTGTGAGGGCGCTTTATGAGTCTCCTCAGCTCGTTCGACTGGATCTTGGTGGTCATGGAGGCGAATCCAACGCACGGCTCCAGTTCCCACCCTTGGAGACTGGAGAGATTTACGACCGGAAGAGAGGATTCAATCGCGATTGGACGCCGAATGATGTTCAATTTGTGCCAACATCTTTCTCTGTTCAAGAGACGCGTCGGAAGTTTTTGGGTGGGCATTATTCGCCCTTGCGAGTGGCAGCGAGTGTTGGAGCGAAGCCCAAACCATGGACGGATAAATCTTGACCCACGAAAGCCGAAGACTGGCAACGGAACGATTACTAGTTTCGGTAAGGATTAATGATGTCCACTTCATAAAAGAACAAACACCCAACCCATCTCATGATTTCGTCATCTTAGTTTTTCTCAAATGTGCTCGGATATGGATAAACTCTTACTGATGGATGAAACATGTTCTCAAAGGACGCGAAATGGGATAAAGTCCCGAATAAAGCGGTGGACGAGTGAACTAAGTACTCGGGACTCATGCTAATTTACGATTCGGTGACTACTACTCGTACTAACTTCAACTTTAATAAATGTTCTCTGGAGTTGCGTACTTTTACATTAGGGACTTCTGGTGATCCATACACCCAGGAGATTCAAATGAGTATTCGCTTGTCTTCAGATTTCCCATCAATTTTTCTAGATTAACAGGAATCAAATTGGCAATGCTAAGAATTGATTACGGTCTCTGTAATACGTGATCCATAAGACTCAGAGGTTTCTCGGTTTGATTTATTTCTTTTTCCTAAGGAAATACCCTTCAAATTTATCAATGTGAATTTAATTTCTTTCTTTAAAGAGTACGCTTTGAAGGGGTAGGGATCCTGGGTTGAGATGATATATTTGGGCAATTCCATAAAACATACAAGCGATGAGGTTCTCCGGTTACACTACAACTTCGTGGGAAACCGAATGGCGGCACAAGGAAAGAAATTGACTCTACTCTGACCACGTATTAATTATTTTGCTATTACATGGTACCCCTGCAAATCACTGCTAGAGTGTGTGGCAGGGGGTATCCACACACAAAGCTACTTTTGACACAAAATTCCTTTCACCCCTAGCGCGGTCGAACAATGTTATTCTTATCCCTTATTGTCCGTGGAAAAAATAGTATAATAAATCTATCTGCTGTACACTCAATCTCTCTAATTATATTGACATGATCTTTCCCACCGTAGTACGATGGGGTTTATGATAAATATTCAGCATCATCGCTAAAAAGACATCCTTTCAATTTATTCAAGAGATTTAATCTGTTATGGAACCTTTATTCTTTAACTTATATTCCTAAACTTGCTCCTTCATTAATTTTGAGACACTTTGCAAAACTAACTCCTCTAAGCTAAACGCGATCAGAATAAGTCGGAAATCAATCCAACTTAATGACGATCCCATATACAAGTAGCATTTTCTAAATGAGGTCTAACGAACGAAAGATAACATTTCTCTTTAACCTTCTAGGAAACCAAGGGGTGGCACAGGAAGAGAGCCATTTCCTCCCCGGAATGCGCCAATTTCACGCCCTGCAGGGCTCCGTAAACAGGTCTTCCTCATCCAATCCGGCATTTGGAATGAAGACTGTGGTTTGGTTCCAGCGAGGCAAATTAATCTTCACTTAGACGTTTAGGCGCACTCGGAAGTGCATGCCGCCAGCCGTTCATTACGGGCGTCTCAAGAGTGTTTAGGGAATCGTGGGAGCGAAGGCGGGAGGGCTCCCTCCCTCAGCACTCGATCCTCTCCTCCAAGGGCCGCCCAGAACAAAAGAGCCTCGATAAAGGGAAGGACAGGAAAGGAGAGGATGAGGTGGTTTAGATGGGGAAGAGGAAGTGTGTGGGATTGGGAGGACGGAGCGACGATGCCGGGGGAATAGGCGGAGGGAGCGGCGAGGAAACAATGAGGAGGGATGGAGGAGGGAGAGAGAGAGAGGGGAGTAGGGGATTCCCACCCAAGGAGAATGAATGGAGAAATAGATTGAGCCGGACGCTCTCATCCGTCCTTACCCACAAAACATTTATTGAACACGTCAGACCTTCCGAGGATTCCATTTTTTTCCCTTTCGTTCCTTAACCTTCTATCCTTCTGATTCCTTCCCTCCCAGAATTACTCCCTTTTACTCCCTCTGCTCCATTCCAAAATACTCAGACGAACTATGGCAACCCTCCCTCTCTCACCTCCACCACCCTCCGCCGCCTTATGGATTACGACATTGGAACAAAGGCCTAGTTCCTCCTTCAAGAGGGAGGGTAGGAATGAAGCATCCTCTTGTAAAGCGTTTCCATCCGCTTCTCACCCTCCTCCATCCCCGTGGATACCTCATAACCCACCCCAATGACCCAATCCCAACCACCACGCCCCACCATTTCGCCCTTTTGGTTTCAACACATTGCCACATGTCTCAGACTTAAGTGCCTTCTCTTAATCCTAACCTCTCGAATTTCTCCTTCTCTGTCCTTTGGGTGGGCTGCGAGGTCTAGAGTCGCTATGTCTACTTCCGAGCTGATTTTCTATCTAACAATAAGCCATAAGACCAAAGTCGAATTCAATACAAACGCCATTGCATAATCTCACAAAGACTATATATGCACATCCCCATAATATGATTCCTCGCACTCTTCCCTGGACGCATTTCGCAAGAGGAAGGATTTTAGAAGATTAGTGAATGGAGTTGTGCGCAGAGTTTGCATATGGTCACGTTGGCACTGAATAAAATGCATGTAATATCACCAGAAATAAACACTAATAGCCGCACTGATGCCTCTCCGTGCTTCTTCAAAGGTATTTTCAAGAACTATCATTTTTCTCTTAAGCAAATGTCATTTATTTCTCCAAAGAAAATTCATTTGCATTTCAATCGGTATTATAAATTGTAGCATTAAGGTTAAGATAGATTTTGAAAAGACAGAATGACCCACCACTGTTACACTTATAAGTCAGTCATGACCCAAAATGAATAACGTAACACCTTTACCCTTCACTAATCCATTTTCCAGTTCTGCATACTTCCTGTCTCGCTTCATTATGTCGAAAATGCCTATTCTCCTCCCCAATCCATCTCGCTTGCCTAACAATATTTTCTCGGGGAGTTTTCAGCATTGCATTGCGACTCAATATGCTTGGAGTTATGTAATCTTGCCTTTGAATATAATCCAACAGCTGTCCACCTTCCCTTATCACGGATGCCACTTCTTTTCCTCTTCTTCATGCCCATTTTCAATTTTAATACTCCTCCAAAGTCAAAACTCTAAATCTTCCAATCAAGGTTTAATTTCCTCATACTACATCGGCAAAGTTTAGCATTTTATGTACACCTTACCATAAGATCCTGAATTTACAATTTTTCAAGAAAAACTGGATTCAAATTGATTACCTAAAGTCTCGCAACGTAGAACTTTCTGTTAAATTCCTCCTCGACGAATGTTTTCCTCAGACCACTCTTTACCATATTTTACAGCAAGCCTTCCCCTTATTATTTTGAGAATTAGAATTATCCTTCCAAAATAGATATAATTCTTCTAAAGAATCAATATCTCGAAAAACTATAAATCTTTAACGCTTCCCAGAGACTATTCTTCAGGTATTACAGTAGTCCATTTGATCACCATCATTTTCAAATACTTATTTTCCGCTACTTCCATTGAAAGAGTTTGTCGAGGGATCAAATAAAAATCTATTACCATTGAAAACACCTCAGAGGTCAAAAAGTAATTTCCCACGTGCCACTAAATCTGATTTTTCCTGGGCACCCTTAATAGACCTCACAGCTTTCCTCGGCCAGAATTCGTCATCAAGTGGTCTCTCCTCATCACCCCCCTCCCTCCACCCTATCCACATCCCCGCGGTCCATCATTGCCCCTGACTCACGTACCCTCTCGAACCTTCCCGCCCGAATAATTTCGCGCGCGGCCGTGAGAACCCTGTAGTGTGAAGAGGGATGGCCTAAATGTGACCGTAATGGCCCCGATATCGAAACTCACTCGGGCGAACGCGCCATTTAACCGGGAGCCTCCTCCTAACCCCTCAACCCCCCCCCCCGGCCCTTCCTCCGCCGCCCCACATTCGCCCCCCACCATCCCCAGCCGCCCTGCATTCCCACCGAGAGTGGGATGGAAGGAGTGGGCGTACCGCAGAGGGTGGGGTATTAGGGGTGGGGCTGGGGGAACTAATTCCCCGCTACGCCTCCGAATTCGACGTGAGAATCGACGCTGCCACGTGTCGACCATTTCGCTCTTTGAAAGAGAACCAAATTCCTTCTCGCGTCGAGGAGAGGCTTATTTACGTAAGGGAGAGCACGTGAGTACTTTTTGAGCACGTTCACTCAAGTACCGGCATCCTCCTACTACTGAGCTGAGCTGCGTGCGGCGTGTCATTCATCCAACACGCACGATCACAGGCAAGCACCAATTTCTCGCACCACGTATGTTCCCATTGCGAAAGGAACGACGGTTTGGTATGGCACGGTGTGGGTTTCAGAAGAGATGAAGGTCATGCGGTGGAGAGATGAAGATTGATGGATCCAAGGAGGATGAATACTCGTCGAAACTTGGAAGCTTGTATGAAGTGCTTGTATTGTACATAGTATATAGAGAGAGCATATATAGATCCATTCCCGGTTCGGACTGACAGGTTTCTCCCCGGAATCGGAAACCGTCCAATTTTTCAAGCAACCTCGTGCTCGCCCTTTCACCATCACATATCTATAAAAACCATCGAGAATATATCTTCGAAACTGAGCATATACATTCGTGTATAATTGATGTATAATATATAATTAATACAAATAAAATATCAGATGATATATTACGAGATCATTTAATAGGAGCTATAATTTATTAATATACAATGACTCCTTTAATGATACACATATACCTTAGACGTAGCTCATACGATATGATGACATTTGTATTATCTAATAGTGAAAACATATATATGCATTAAACCTTGCGTCTAATTAATTAGAATTCCGAGAAAATCGTTTTTACTTGAGATAGATGATATATTAAACGAAGGATAAACACATTAGCATTTATTCTATCCTCCAAATGAAGTTTATTTCAATGTGTGTGACATGTCTTAGCTAAGGAAGAAAGATATGAAAATCCGAAATAAAACCTTTGTATTAAAGGTGGGAATCTCGGCAATTTATGGAAAATCTGTGTTTTTGAACATATCCAAAGTACGAACAGAGAGCCTAACTGTTATTATTATTCGTTTCATTTCATTCCATTGAAAAGAACTTTTTCAATATTTGTTATAAATCTAAGATTGACTATTATTATAATCTATTTTTTTATATTCACCTTGTCATACTTCTGCCACCTTGGATTTAAAGGAATAATGCAGAAAGTTTAGCGATAAAGGAGTGAATTTCAATCAGTATGGATACGGTGGATTTCTCAGCATTGAAATGGGCGGATTGCCCGCCCGCCAGGAAGATTTATTTATCCATGACTCAGAAAAGCCAAAAATACACCGGGTTATCCGTAGTCCCCGCGTTTAATCCAGAAGAATGCAACTAAGCTGAGCCAAACACGACGTCGTAACTTGATGCAACAAAAAAAGTGCCTTCCACAGCGCCTGGCGTGACGCCATGGGATCACCACTAACCCGAAGAATGCCTCTGGCTAGGCTATCTCCACGTGGGGGGAGGCAAAATAGTGGCCCAGTGGAAATATCCTGCCTCTCGGAATTGGTTGATGCGTCAACAAAACTTCCATCGAAATTTCAAATTATCACAAAAAGAAATCCATGTTAATGGTCTCCGACTCTTTTTATTTTGACTCTCGTGCCCACTGAACCTTATTAGCGTTTCATTGTCATCACGTTTCCGTAGAGCACCGAGATTTAAACACGCTCATGCGTGGAAAGTACGTCCATGACCTTTGTTCCGAAGGTCAAATGCTTAAGCAGTCGACGAATCCTGCAAAAATGATCACTTTTTGGGAAGGAAACTTTCCTGTTTAACAATGTGAAATTGTTCCATCACCGGAAAAAAAAGCACATTTCCAATTCATAATTCATTATTCACGACAATTGCTTCGCTGCGACGCGAAACATCTGCTTAGGGAAGAGGATTATTCTGATGACGTTTAAATCGCAGGGAAACAATAATCGTGAATAATAAAATTGTACATTTAGAATGACAGTGTTTTTATTCTATCCTTCACGAAGTTTTGGATAGAGTGAGAAGGAAAAACTTCAAACAGGTTTAAAAAAATAGCAATGAAAAAAATGTTTCCGGAAATAATTGACTAATTGTGCGCAAGGAAGCTAAAAATACTGTTGTTGTTACTACTGAAAAATAAAAAAAGTTCTTTCGTTTTGTAAAAATTATGAGGAAAGATTCTGGCCGGTATGCTTCGTTAGATGAGTGTTGGTTCCTATTTCAAAAAAGGGAAATGCAGCCATAAAGAATAATAAATTTGACTTCGCACGCAATTAAAGCGATACTAAAGATCATCAACGAGAGGATGGAAAGTATTGATGAAATAATTACTTAAAGGATAATCAGTTTTGATTTAGGAAAAGGTGAGCCACACACGTGATAACAATGCGGTAATGAGGTAAATCATAGAGGGAGATATGGAATCAATACGGGAAGTATTAGACTGTTTTGTGGTTTTATAAAAGGCGTTTGATCGAATGGATTAGGTTGAATTGATGAATCTGTTGTAGGAAATAGGGTAGGAGACATCCGAAACCTGACAGATCTCTCAGACTTATAATGTACGAATGAGAGTCCGGATGGGCGTCATTTGAAACAGGAGTGAGATAGTTGTGCCCATAATCACCTGCTCTTTCAAACATTTGTGTGGAGAAAGTGATAAAGAGAGGCATTGGAAGAACTGGAGTTGGAAGTCGGTGGGAAGTTGATAAAATCAGTTAGGTTTGTAGATGACAAGGCTTTGGTTTGTCAGTCAGCCAAGGAGGTGCAATCTCCGCTGAAATCATTAAGAGATCATTAAGAGAGGTTGATGTGATAATTAATGTAAATAAAAAAATACTATACAATTCTCCAGAAAAGAAAGCTGAGTTAAACTTTAAAATAGGAGGGGAAAAACTGGACCTGGTGTAGCAGTTTGCATATCTAGGAATTATCTTGGAATAAAATTATCAAAAGAAAAGTAGCAGGAGGAGCTGAAATGCGATAGGCAAAGAATATGTCACAAGGAGGAATGAATTGATGACAGGGATATTGAGTGAGGCTGTTAAGAAACGTCTTGTCAAAACTTTGATATAGAGCGTAATTTTGTGCGGCGGTTTCTTTGAAGTAAGATGATTCGGCGTTGAGTGTAGGCTTTTCAAATTTGCAAATTTGATATTAAACACTGAATTAAAGGAGAACGTTAGGTTAGCGAGGAAAGGGTATGAATACAATAGGCACGATGGATGAAGGAGGAATGTGGAAATAAATATGGGTATATTCTGATATCAGACGTTAGGCCGTGTTTCAATCTCATATGCAAAAAAAATTTACATTTGCAAGCAAAAACTTCGGCATCGCGTTCCGTGACGTGGGTCGAGCGTGGAGGTTTGCGTTAACAGAGCTCCTCACTACATTACAGTTCAGAGCCGACTGCCTTTTTCAGCGTCGCTTGCCAACATACCCCCCTCCAATCGCAGCCGTCAGAGCGGTGCTGGGCGCGCCTGGAGCGGTGGGAAAAAATCAGTACACTAATTTTCCGGACGAACCCTGTATTCCTCTTCCATTTTGGGGAGCAAAAAGCTCTCCAGCATTTCACAATAGCGCACTAAGTTCACAGTAACAGTTGAACCTTGAGATTCAACAAAGGCCCAATAATGTCTATGGAAGACACAACGCACCAAACTAACAATTTGGGGCTATGAATAGGGTGAAGTTCGCGAGGGTTGTCAGTTACCCAATAACGAAAATTTTGCTTATTTACGGAGCCTAAGAGGTGAAAATGCGCTTCATTGCTGGACCACAGTGCCCTCTGCATCGCCACCACACTATTATTGTTCCTAAAGAACGTTTCTATGGCAAAGTCTCAATGCTCACCAGACCACTGCATAGTACTAAAAATGCCGTTTTTTCCCTCAACTAAGGCCACTACTCCAACTCAAATAATTTATCTGCGCGTACTTCAGTGATTATTTGAAAACAAGGAGTCTATTCTGGCTCACCCTATATTTACAAATGCAGCATCCGAAGAACTCATTTAGCTGAAGCTGGGAACAATAACTCTCCCCTTCATTGATAAAAATCGCTCTCTAGACTGCTTGAGAACTGCAACAACAATGAATATATTCATTGGATTTTTCGGAAATTTCGACCGTTCGTACTATATCTTTGCAATTGTGGAGGTGGTCACTTTGGCGTTTACATTCGTTTGAAGTGAAGACGTTTTATTCTACTAATTATAAATGATTTCCCGCCGAACGTCGAAGGTAAGTTGAGCTCGCAAGTTTCGCGGCATACAATTCTCCAGTGCCAATCCAGATGGCGCAAGGTGGTATCATAAGTATAAGCATACTTGGATGAGAAAATGGTCATTTGTCACTTAAGGCATTCCCGGGTGGTAGGTTACTTTCAGCGGTGAGTGATGCTGACCTTGCTAATAACTTAAACTAAAATTTACTGTTTCAATGAAAATACTAAGGGAAATATTTTCTCTTCGTTTCTTCGTTATTTTGAATGAATGTGTTTTGGCTTTGGCATTCCACTTTACTGAAAGTTGCAGTGATGATTCATGGCTCTTTACTTTATTTCTAGATTTCCAAATAGAAGTGATTTTCAAATTACAACATTAAAAAACATATGAATTCATTCGTAGCTTTACACTGCGATTGTTTTTGATATAAACACATATCAGTTTATAATGTGTATTTTGGTAGCCGTTATGCTTTTTTACAAAATTCATGCTTATTGAGATGCATAACTGCAGTGAACATGCAAACCTGAAAATGATTCTTCCCCCATTGGATTGATACAAAATCTTTTTCTCCCTAGAGAGCCATACAATGGCATACAATATCTAGGAAATACCTAGAACACGAACAGTATTTATTCACATCGTTTTTATCTCAATGGCATGCCGAAAGTTTTTTTCCTGAAGCCCTGAAATGAGGACATTTCTCTGTCCTTATTCCTCTAAAATACAATCGTAATGATAATAACGTCCACCATTTAGTTTGGAAGTCTTAAAGTAAATTGAAAACAATTAGTGAAACATACCCTATTTACATGGTGTGTACAGGCATGTACACGTAAATAGAGTGGCTGTGTGTTTATGTCAAATATATATAATCATATAATTTCATAGTCATGAGTAAGTCGATACTTCATCAGAAATGGCTGGTCACCTAACGCACTACAACTCATGCTCATGTGTACATAAAGGGATAACGTTTATTCATTCTCCGCTGATAGCGCCGGGGGATTAGAACCCCACACCCCGCCCAATGTTTTCTCTCACGACCCCGCAAAAGCATGTCTTCATTTAGCGAAAGTGCTAAATTAAGAGGAATACATTATATTACAGAAGATTACATGCTTCATTGGTTGACAACGAAAAAATGGGTATAGCATGTAAAAAGCATCGCACGCCAATGTGAGGCCTGTATTGAGTGAGTATTTTTTATGTCATATCCAACGAATTTATTAAATCCTATAATTCATAAAACGCAAAATATTGACCATTAATATGGAATATTTTAGAATCGTCGTTTAAAAGCAGTCATTATTTTGATATTTAATGGTAATTTTTTACTCAGAGAATACTTTCACGCAAAATTCTACATCACACGCATAGCAGATCACACATCTTCCATAATTTTTCATAGGTATTTATTTCACTTGATGGCTGGAGTAAATATTACAAACTTTCGTGGAATTGCAACATATTAACTTCGAAGGAGGGTGGGAAGAATGGTGAAGACAGACCACGCTTCAGGCGGGGAAAGGGACGAGGACCGCCGTTGCATCTGTCCGACGCTGGGATCCCTCTTGAGTCCTCAGACGCAAAGAACTCGGCCTCGCAGATTCCTCCGCGGTGAAACGACGTCCCTGGAGGCACAATGGGGATCTCGCTGCGTAAAATGGTTTACGATTTGAAAACTTCACGACTCCACCGCTCGCGTCAATTCCCCGTTGCACGACTGCGCTGTCTCGAAGGGAAAATGGGTCCATAATTGCCGTCGAGTGGAATAAAGAATGCGGACGACTAGTTAAAATGATATTCCATTTGATTCAATGAGGTGACCACATTCAAGTGGTAGTAGTATTTAGGGGAGACGACCGACTGCTGAGGTCATTTGCGTCATAGGGAATGGAGAGAAAAGGATGAAGGGTGGAGAGAAACCCGGCGTCGGCATTAGCCTACTTTTAACGAAAGGCGCCAAGAGGTCCGCAGCTTAACACCCCATCCGACGGACGGCGTACTCACTCAAAATGCCCTCCACATAGCACCTCAAGTTGGGATCGAGATACCTCTGAAAAATATTCAACACCGCCAGGATTTGAACCCGGGCCCTCTGGGTGGGAAGCCAGTACGTTAGCCCCCGCACCATCTAGATCCCCGTAGATTTTGATCTATCCATCCAGATCCATCTAGATCCAAGTAGAATTTGAAATCCCAGAGGAGGGATGAAGTGCGCTGGCAAACTATAAGACATTCTTGCTCGAGGGAAGTTTAAAAGTAATGACGAGAACTAAACTCTACGAATTGATCATCCTCGAGGATATTGGTACCTAATTTGCGAGGATTTACTTAAAATGAAAAAAATATGTCATTTTCATTATCACAGAGAGATAAAGAATCAGGAACAATTCAAGAAATGAAAATCAGGACAAATATTCTCCTCTAGATTTGGCGGACATTTCCTGGTAAGATTATTGTGAAAGCTTTTTCTTAAATATTTCATTCAATATGGAATAAAGTTCAACACAAAGGAAATTGGTTCAATTTACAACTCATTATAGTACCTAAGCTAGAAAAATTAAAAAATACACTCCATACTTTTATAATTAATTAAAAACATTAAAACAGATTTACCAAAATCATTTCGGACAAAAGATTATTCAAGCTTTCTGGCATTCGGTTACCTCGCAACATGGGTGTTCTCCTGACGCATGAATAAGTACTCCGTTTTTCAATTTTAGCAAAGATGATCCTAAAATTGGAGTGACCTATGGAAGAGGGGATTCAAAATTATTGTGATATGAATATTTACGGGATGGATAGGAGAACGTGAATAACTCCCAAGTCATGAAAGTCAGTATTCCGGCGCCTAAACAAAAACATAATTGATATCTTAAATCCAATCCTAAATTTCCCAACTTGTGTGCAAACTGACTTGAAGAAATCTTTCAAATTTTGGACGTACAGTATCTAACCGAAAATGAAGAGAAAGACCACGTTTAACGTTTGGAATAGATGTAGTTCCAATGATTTATGCCCTCATTAACAAGGATAAACTGATTTCCTGACACTGCGCCCCTCGATCCCCTTCGCTAACGCTGAGTGGGGACCGAGAGTGGGAAGGCGGGACGAACCGAAAAACCTCTCATCTCTCTCCCTCGAGAGGCTAAGAGATATCGGGAAAGGGGAGGCGGCGAGAGAGAACCATTTGTGGGAGCAACAAACGAAAATAAAAAGGATTGAATTACTTGGGACCGGGCCCTATCACAAATTAGGCTTGGACGACGGCGTCGCAGAGGAGGAGGAAAAGCATGAGCCTTCCGCAGAGACAAAAGAAAGGGTAAGATTGGGGGTGCAAGGGGAGAGAGGGCTCGCGCGGGGGAGGAGGGGGAGAGGCGGAGCAGATAAAGCTTCTATTTTTGGGGAGGTGGAGGAGGAATCACACTACTGAAAGCCGTTGCGTGCTAGGCGGAAGGAAGCCACGGAATGGATCTCATTTTACGTGGGCGTGGTGCATGGAAAGGGTTTTGAACGTGTCGGTGGATAAAAATGGGGTTTTGTATGGGTCGGTGGGTAAAAATGGGGTGGATAAAAATGGGGTAGGGGGTGTTTGGGGGAGGAAAGGGCGAGGCGGTGGCGTCATTGGAAACTGGGGACGAGGAGGAAAGGGTACCCGTGATCCTCTCGAGGGCGGGGCGAAGGGCGATTTATTTCTATTGGCGTCACGCGTGCACGGGGCGTGGGGTCTCACGCACAGTATGCGTGAACGCCCCATCTCCAAAGAAACAACTCCCTCGCTCCAGTCAAAGGGAGAGAAATTTCAGAAAACAAACTTCACAATATGTACTCACGTCATCGCTGGGATATATCTGCCGAAGCTTGTCATTCAAACAAAGTGGAAAATCTGGAACCACTCACCTGAAAAGAGAAAGAAAAATATTTGTGTGAGTGCGTCAGTAATCATTATTAAGCGTTTAATTTCGTGCGAGGACAGCTACAGGACGCAAAACAGTACATTGAACTTATTTTTAAAAAGCTTAAAAATTCTTGTGTCACCTTCGTAACACACATAAGGCAACTGACATTGTCAGTAAAACACACGAGGATAAAAATCCAGCTCTCAATATGTTTCAATAATCGCAGCAACTGATCTTCATCAAACCCTGAATCCACTGTCTGAATTTTAGAGTCTTTCTTGTCAAGCACCCAGCTTTAATCGCTGACATAACGAGCGACTTTTCTAAAAATTAATTTTATCCTAAAAGGGAGTATGACAGAGAGCACGTGATCGCGAATAGACATTAAGTTCATATCATGCAGGAGCATTAGGTATTTTATTTTCGAATGGGTCAGCTATTGACATAAATCACCCATGCGTGTGTATAACATATTAACTATTCTTAAAAAATAAAAAAAAATATTAAATTTAATACAATAAACAATATTTTTAGCTTTTCGGATGAGTATATGGAGAAGATGCAGAAAGAAGGAGGTGAGTCAAAGAGGAATACTGAAGACAAAACTTTAAAAATGGTGGGAAAAGAGAGTAAACTGCCAGTTGGATTTAAAATTGAAGAACAATTGGAGGGAAAAATATTGAAAGCTAGCAGGATATTAAAGGGCATGAGAGAGGCAAAACTATCAGGTGGGCAGTCGGGAGAAGAGAATACTCGTATTTGTTTCAGACGGCACAAAGGAAAGTAGGAGGTAAGAAGTACATAATGTAGGGTGGAGTAGAGGAAGTTTCCGAGATACGCAGGGTATAGCATTAATTCTAGACCATCCGACAACCTAACTTTATGCATACAGAATATCTCAAATGGCATATTTTGTGAAAATACCGCATCCGTTCTCAAAATAACGGGAGTTATGTTTCAAAAATAGGATGTTTCATTCCTAAGGAGAAGATAATAGACCTAAGTCAGCGTGGGGAGCAAGGGGGGACGCCCAGCACCACGCCCGCCGGAAATTGGTTCAGTTGCAAGAGGAAACAGGTATGACCAGTCTCACAAATCAAATTATCCAAGTGCGTCGTTGTTTATTCCCGAATGAAATGGGGGAAGGGGCGGATTGCAGTGGGTTTTGGGCGGGGGACCATACAAGTAGAATATTT
The DNA here is from genome assembly GCF_022747635.1 of Hetaerina americana. Classification (NCBI taxonomy): domain Eukaryota; kingdom Metazoa; phylum Arthropoda; class Insecta; order Odonata; family Calopterygidae; genus Hetaerina; species Hetaerina americana. The sequence goes on from NW_027287095.1 coordinate 6,373,498, forward strand.
CCCAGCGGCCATGTTTCTCGCGTTCCGAGTACTACGACCGATTACCTCCCTCTAGCACTCCTCTTGCCCGAGCGTGGAGTGTATTTGACCCTCGCACAGACCGAGAAATCAAATTAACCGACTTCCAAGATAAGAAGGGATAATCTCTCCCCTATCCTTCCGGCACCCTAACATCTCTTATTTCTCCTTCTATCCCTTATTTCATTTCCCATCCCCTCCAGAACAATCCCATCAGAAAACCACGGAAAGCGTTCTGCTCTCCAAACCGAAACCATCCCCCTTTCGATACCCAACAGAAACTCCATTCCCCATTCCCTTTAACAACCCCAGGAGTAACCAAGATTATAAGACATTTTTCTCTGGGGTAGCCGAGCCAGTTCCCCTCCCCTTCCCTTGTCTTTTCCCTCCCTTCCCCCAATCCAATCCCTCCCCACCCTCTTTTTTCCATCATGTACATACCACCCTCGTTTATATCTCAACTGTCCTTCTGCTTCACTTGCGGTAATCCTATAAGTAAAAAGGGGAACGGAACGATTACTTGGCTCATGGCGCGTGAATGGGTGGAGCCATGGATGGATGTTGCAGTTGCGTGGCAATGTATTCATCCAGCTCTTTGGGAATAACATACCTGCGTGCCTTATTCAGAATTTTGACGTCGAAGAGGCATCGAGGGAATATGCATACGTAACCCAGTTTCTTTCAAAGGCGGTACTTAATTAGTTGTGCAAATTAATTGGAAGTTTTAAATTTGATTTTAATGGAACATCATGGTTTCCGAATCTTTTTTTTTTCATTTCAATACATCTTAATTAATATTTGATTTTTTGCCCCTGCTGACATGTGATGTTGGGAAATATTGAGTTGAGAAGAGGCTAACATTTTGTAACCGGCTGATAACTCTGGATGGTATCTGGCGGTAGCGAATCTGTTGGAAGCAGGAAATGCTGCCACACATCTAATCATTTCATGCAAGCTAATAAGTGGATGTTAAAACTCTCAAAGCGACTGAGGATTTGAATTGATTTTTTTCCATGAAGAAAATTATGCTATTTGTTATTCATTTGAATATCGTGAACGAAAAATAAAACCAAAAATATCAAAACAGGAAACTCTTTTTTGGGCAAATATTCAATAAGTAGGGGGTCAAAGTGCAAAATTACCCTCGACTCTTTCAAAAAATATTCGAATTTCAAAGGCTTTTCATTAAAATCGTACGATGCACACATAAATCATGAGGATTGGTAATTTACGACGGATAACAACAGAAAGAAACAAGGGAAAAAGGGCATTTTGCGAAAAAGTAAAGGTTCATATGAATAATTTCAGAAAATATTCCATATTCAATGTATTTTCCATAGCATTCAGCGAAATATAAGATGAAAGAAAGAGAACTAAAATTGATGAAAACATTACCGCTTACTTCTTTGAGAGACTAATTTATTAAGTACTTTCATTGCTACTGACATTTACATCAGGCTAAAATTTTTGTAACAATTGTTCTTAGAACGTCTTACGGAGATGCCATCTTACTACTTCTTTCTGATTCCTTGAAGGAGATGACGGAGGATTTGAAAAAATTATGACTAGCCATATGTATATACACACACAATGATGGATATTGTTTTCGATTAACATACAAATCACCGCATCATCGGTACTTTTGAATTCAACGTGATAACCTAAGATCGTTATTTAGCGCACGATATATATTTCTTCCTCTTACCGCAGAGGCTTGAATTCGTCTTTGCCAACTAAATACGAAGAACGCTGCTGGGTTCTGACTCATAAAATGGAGGATGGGCCATAAAAACGTTCTGGGAGCTAAGGAAAACTTCATAAATGAAGTCTCGTCCCGAAAAATAAAAGAGTCGGCGAAAAAAATATACCTCATCGAATAAATAACCCTGATTATACAGCGTATACAATTATTCTTCCCCGAGGGCCAGAAATAATCTTTGCGAGATGGAAATGCACCGGGCGGAAGATGTTGGGATGAAGAGAGGAGGGGAGAAAAGGGAGAGGAAAGAAGTGGCCGGAAGGAAAGAAGAGATGAAAGTGAGGGAAGGAGAAGGAAATGAGGAAAAGGAGAATGGATATAATATGCGGCTGGGCGGGAGATGTCTCTCTTTTGGCAACCCATAAAAAGAAGGGATTAAGCACATGCGGGTGGAGGAGGAGGGAAGGAGCAAGACGGAAGAGAATAGTGCGGGTGTGGTCGGGGAGGGGGAATGCCCCTGGAGGGCCCAGTCCATCCTCCGCCGCGACCCGCCCGCCCCTGCGCGCGGGGCCAGCGAAGAGGGGGGTAATGGTACGTGGGAGGGGGGAAGGGGGGGTGGAACGCAGGGAAGGGAGGTTGGTTGTGGGAGCGGAATGGGCGGCCGGGGTGAGAAATATCTCTTATTCCCTCTCCGTCTCTTGCGGGGGCAGGAGTGGGCACTGAGTTGAGGTGGTGAGTTCGGGATCAAGAGGCGGGCGTGGTGCGAGGTGAGGAGGGAAAGCGGAAATGTTTGCTTTGGCGCGCGAGAAGAGCGGGGAAGATAAGCTGAGAAAATATTTTTCAAGAGTAAGATAAATAAATTGGGATGCACTCGTGTGTTTGGTCTTGCTCATCTGCCAATATATAGTTTTAGCAGTAGGCTCGTATGGAAAATACGCACGTTTCTTATGGGAAATATTTATCTCCCCTCTCCTTCAAAGAATAAAAATTGAAAGGAAGTGGAAGCATTTTTTTAGTTAAAAAATCCAGTATATTTTACGAAACGGAACGAAACTAGTTTGCCGAAAGGACGATTCTCGACTTCAGTGAAGCTTTGAATGACACCGCATAATGATGGATCAAACCAAGAATATTTTCTAAATGCACGATTGATTTGAGACATAAGCCGTCGTGGAAGAGAGGAAAAGTTGGCCAATCAATAAACTAAAGCCTTATGGAATCTTTTCTACTCCATTACTGATATAGAGTTACCAGAAATAGTTCTCTCAATTCAAAACCATGCCGGATGCAATTGGACCAACTTCAACCGCTGACTTCGTTTTCTGTCCGGTTTTAGGGCAAATACACTTTATCCAGAGGGTTCTGTGTTTTTCGAAAATGATGGTTGGGAATGTAGGAGCGGAAGGAAGTGTTAAAAAACTATGTCTACGCAGACATTAAATCTAAGAACAAGGTGCAAGTTATCAATTCAACCACTTAGAATTCAAGACAGGCGTTCTACACGTTTCCAATTATGACCTAATACATATATCTTCTACTTCTATTATATAATGACCTTCAACTACCATCATGGATATACAGTCTACATTGTATTTTGGATAAATTGATCGTATATCTGAATTCCAGCTATGGAAATTAATTTTTTAAGCAAATTTGATAAGTGGTTATGAGAAAACTGCAGGAAGTAAATTTTATTAGAAAGGACGTCGTTTAAACCGACGGGCAAAAATTCCATCCAAGTCTTAATTTTAAACAAGGCAGATCTTTTCCAAAAGGCAGAACTTGGATTTCCAATCGAGAGACGTTGAAAAACGGAATCACCTTTCAATGAGCCAAGAACGGCTTCCTCACGGCGGGATTTAGAATCATCCCGACTTTCCGTGAGTTCTCAGCCGCAGGGTCGCTGCAATTAAAAGTGGTGTTGGAGGTGGCGAATGGGAATGCCCGAGAACAGAATGGCGAGGGAGGAGAACATTCCGAGGGATTCCACTATTTTTCTTACCCTCTCCGGAGATAAGATCAAGACGATCCGTAGAGATGGATTATTGTTTGGGGAGAACTACCCTCTACTTCTCTGCGCTCACCCGTTCGAACGATCGGGGAAGAAGGCCACGGGGAAGAATGGGGGGGCATGGGTGCGTTGAGGACAAGGGAGGAAGGGATGCAGCCACCGGGAAAGGGGATGCTTTATTGACCGCGTGTAATCGCGTCTTTTCCCCCTTCTTACCTCGCCCCCTTCGCCGATCCCTTCCCTTCAGAAACCCACCTCACTCCCGCGCTAATGATTTTTTCGACTCGATGGATGGGGTGCGCGGTGGTTTTCACCATTTTTTTTAAATTATTTTTTTTTACATTTGAGAAAAAACGTTAATCCTAGTTTTTCCCTGATGAGAAATTTTCGGCCGCGCTGCTGCTCAAACAAGGGGAAGATAATGAGTCAGGAGGAAAAAAAGTGTCGAGGGGGGAAAATTGTCGTTCCCGCGACTGAACTTATAAAAAAAAGAGAGAACTGAACGGAAAAGCCTGATGGCATTAGCTGACGCCAAATTTGTCATTGATTGCCAGAAGACGCGCACTTAGGGTTGTTCGAGGGGGGGGAGGAGGGGATGAACGGAGTCAGCAGTGGCTAGATCAATAGATACGGGGAATGTTTCAGACTTAACCCGAGGTATGGGCAGAATTTAATATGAATCAACCTCCACCATTGCCTCTTCGGGTAGCCGAATAGAAATGGTATTAATAAAACATCGGCAAAGAGTGTTTTCGAATTTTTTTGAAGCTTTTCAGAATTATTTAATAATCAAATTGCTTGCTTAAACTAAAGAGCAACCCGTAAAACATTATCAAGAGAAAAAATAAATTGATAAAATAAAAAGCAAAATTAAAAAAAAAACTTTCACTACTCTTATCGTATTGCGCAAATGCTGTTTTTGCTCATAGAGGGAGAAAATGAGCTTGAGGTATGTATTTGTATACGTTTTATGCAATCAATACGAAGTCAGCTGTATGCATAATGCGAATAATGGATGATTTAATTAAAGATTCGTCACATACCCTTTTTTATTGTTTCCTTGTTAAATAAAACGGTTTTAATATTACGAAATACATATGCAATTAAATTCACAAGGTCTACACGCTAAACTGGCTACTTTGAAGTACAACCTAACCGAAAAGACAACTACTTTAATCTAATAACAAAGAGCATATTAGTTTTCAAACGAATTTCACCCATTGAGCTCGGAAATTCATAAGCTTACTCTTCTGGTGACTTTCATTTCCATTCCCTCCAAAAATCACTTATTTCCCTGTTGATCTTGGTTTTCATCCAATAAATTCCATCTGCCAACTTCCATTTGCTTATTCACCCCTTCCAAAGCTCCGCGTCCCAATCCACGGCTGAAGCACTTATCATCCCGTCATTTCTCCCGTGCATTCTGCCTTCTCCTTGGTTCCCCTTATTAGCATAGCATTCATCGGGAGGGGAGCATTTCTCAGCCAGGAAGCAAGTTATGGAAGGGAAATACCCAGTGACGGAGAAAGATGACAAGATAAGAGACCATACTTTTTCATAAATAGGAAATGCTACCTTAATCTATTGGACAGGCCATATTTTACCACAGAGTTGATTGATTATTATTATTTGCTACTACGGATATGTAATATATGAAATTAAGGGAAAATAAATCGGTGAAAATACGTAGACTATACTACCGATGGGCTACAGCCTTGACGACGTGTGTTGTGATGGCTCCAAGAGTTGTGATAGCAATGTGTGAGTAATGATCATTGATAGGGTCACTCATGTAGGAAGTGTTGAAGGGCAGGAGTCCGCGCTGCGATTGTTCATAAGTCATCATCATCAGTATTTCATTCCAAAGATTTATTTACTGCAGCCCTCCATTCTACTCTGTTTGGTGTTAATTCCCTCACCTTCTGATTGGTTAATATAAATTAAATGATAAAAATATAAATATATTTCTAAATTAACACTTGCTTGAAATTCTTCTCTTCCACTCACTCTCCCCACTTGGTGCTCACATCCCCTGCCACACATCTTTTTGGTGGACCGCTGGGTATTTATGTCAATGCCAACGTCGACATTCGAAGTGTAAGTGTGCATCGACGCTACATTTTCACAATGGTATTCTTGATCGCTCAGATTTTCATTAAGGCCAGCACTTCCCGAAGTGACTGACACAAAGAAACAATGCGGCATGGAGGGATTTAAGGGGATTATCGCTTAAAAAATAATCCTAATATGACATGGCATAAAGGAATGTTAAGTCAGCATGAAGTGAAATTGCAGAAGATGGATGAATCAACGAATTCCACCACACCCTGATTTGATTGAATTTAGTAGTTTGGGTCAAATACATGCCCTATCCATTTTACAATAAATTTTTCTTATAAACCCACTATTTCTTTGCCAAAACTTTAAAAGTGACTTCTTTCATCGAAATCTTGTTGATAGCTAACATTTGAGTAGAACTTGCTCTTGATGTTGTTTGGCTATTATGAATTTTCCCCCTTTCACACTCCTCCCCCTTAATGGTGGCTTACAGAATACTATGTAGATGAAAATACATATATCCATTGATATTAGCCAAAGATTTCATTTTTTGAAAGACTAACAAAATCTTACTCAACCTAGAGAGAAAAAGAGAGAGAGTTAATTCCTACGTATTTAAAACAGCATCTAGAGGATGTTTTGTCATTGAAAAACGATATTTACACAATAACTATATTATTTGCAGAAAGTATAGATACTGGAAATGGACTTTTGGAATGAGAGAAAAGCTGGAGTGATGTAAGTAAATGATAAGAGACCAGTGCGACTCACTTCATCTGGACAAAAAGTTGAAATACATGGTGCTCTGATTGATACACTTATTACAGGTAGGTTATGGGCGATTCCTAACTTTACTATTATCTCTGTGTCATGAGAACTTCCTCCTGTTTGTCTAACATAACTTCTTTATCCGGTTTTCGTCCTTTCTGCCTCTCTACCTGTATGCTACATGAAAACCTCAATGTCCCCCTTCTCCTTCCCCGTCTACCTGACATTCTCCTTTCTATCACACCCTTCAATATCCCACAACCTCTCAATATTTACTTCAACTACTTTTTAACATTTAAAATTTTAAATTTCAAAAAGCAACTTTTTCTTATACCAACATATTGAAGACTTCAACTTTAGGTCTTCCTCCATTTATCACTAACTTCCTCCATTCTTAATCAAACTCACAGTTGAAAATCCTCTAATCTACGCTCCACATATTACCTAAAATAATAATTGGTAAAAGGATAACGTTAATAAAGAAATGTCATTTGAAGGGGGTTGAGAGAAAAATACAAAAATATGCGAAGAAGCTATTAGATATTTAGAGAGTAATTAATCATAGCATTGAGGGTTTCTTTCCCGTTAAGGAACGGAAGGACGGCACAGGGGGATGCCATGCTCACTCAATTTGCTCGAAAAAGAAACAGGTAAACAAGCAAAAATGGAGAAGCCCACGAAAGGATTAGCTAGAAGTCCTATCTTCATAAATATATGTAATCCAACTCCATACTCTCAAGAAATATAAGGATCGGTCCCAAACATAAGTAGAATGATTTTTTGTCAGAAATGCAGATGGCGGGAGTGGGGTGATTTGTGGTGGGAATGGTGATGGGAGATCTTGGGAAAGCAAAGCGACCCACTTCAATCAATAGTGTGAATTTACAGTTTGTGAATTGTTGCTAGACTGGACCCCTGTTTGACGGTCACGTCACCAATACACGATGTCACATTCCATGGAGCAATGATATGCGATAGAATTGTGCATTAAGCTCGGAAAATTGGGTTTGGAGACAATGATCATGGTTAAGGATACTTATGGAGATGAAGAAATGTCCCAAGTGATGGTTTTCTGCTTGCACAGGATATTCTGGGAGGGTAACGAGGTGGTTGACGACGAGGAATGCCTTGGACATCCATCAACAACACAGAGTGATGAAAATGTGCAAAAAGAGACATGTGCTCAATTCTGATTAACACCCAAGTGTCAGGATGCTATCAGAAGAGCGCAATATTCAGAAAACCGCAGTGCATTGAATTATTAAAGAAGATTTAGTCATGAGAAAGTGTCCCAAGATGGTCCCCAAGGTGCTGCCGGAAGACTGCTTGAATGACAATCAAGCCTTGGACCAAGGTGAAGGTGGCCAGAAATTTTTTCGAATAGGTGGTTACTGGTGACGAGACATGGCGCTTTGAGTAAGTAAGACCAAAGTATAATCCCTTTGAGTACAATTTTGGACCACTAGATTATGTCAAAGAGGCAATGGTGAGGTGCCTGAAAGAGGGTTATTGTTGATGCATTACAGTAAGCATTACACAACTGGCGGAGGCTCTGTCATTGGTGTGTCGATACATAAGGGGACTCTCATGAAGAGTTTTAGCAATTTGTACATCGATCTGCAATAAATATTCCCATGATTTGTTCTACGTATTTTTGGGACAGCCATTGTGCATGCAGAAGGTAAACACAGCCACGTCGGGAGAAAGTCAGAAGCTGTTATATGCTCTCTGGAGTATGGTGGATTATCAACGAGGATGACAGGTGGTGGCACTGATTCAAAAGATGAGAATAAATTAAGGCTCTATTGTTTAACCTGGACTGCATATGAACTTTTACCGATAATACTGTTACCTAATCCTAAAATAATGGCCATTCAGCATTCTCCTCCAATACTGTTGAGTATCGACAGAAGAGAGAGCACGGAGTTTCGACAAGTTTAACTCGATGGAAATAAAATGTCAAAAAATAATTAATTAATAGTTTTGTGCCCAAAAAATATAAAATGGCAGTAAATCTGAGCCATAAATGGCAATAGTGACACTAGGTGCCCAAGTATTTGCTACAGAGTTGCTTCCATAGCAACTTTGCTTCTTCATTCAAACCTATGCTAACATGCCTAAAGTATTCCACGTATTGCAAAATGCAGAAGAACACAATGGTTGATTCGAGAGTAGGTTTGGATAAGTGTGGGTGTATCTCAACCGAATCGTATCAATATCGTGCGGGAATGTCACGAATTGTATAGAATGTATAGAATTGTTAAAAAGGACGAAGCATGGGAAGATTTATGGCAAGGGATAGAAAAGCCTAACTTTAAGGGGAAAAACGACCATAGTTTCAAAATAAAAATAAGGACGCAAAAAACAAATAAGAAAAAATACTCTTTTTTAAATAGAACTATTATTGATTGGAACCAGCTGCCTGGAGGTTTGTTTGAGCCCTTTCCATCCCATTTTAGAAGTTTTAAGTATAAATGTCAAGCAGCCACTGGGTAATAAACTTCATTGTAGTTATTAAAATATAGTTAGTATGTGATGCGGACGGCATTTTGTATGTAATGTGGAAGTTTGTTTGCATGTGATATGGAAGTTTCATTGTATGTAAGAATATTTTGTCTCTTATGTTTTTATAGTGCGTGTATGTATGTAATTTTCGTTGTAGGAGTTATCTTTGACCAAACTTGACCTTTGCCACCAGGAAAATCGCCCAATTGCAACGTAATTCTAAAATAATAATAATACATCAAGCGGAAGTTGGGCTTTCAACCATTCGAGCCTTAGCCGAACGCCCTATCTACAGGAGCAGTACACCGAAATCATAAATGAAAGTTCGTTCTAGCTCTGTGGCAGATGGTTTGTCAAATCGAAAGAAACTAATTCTGAGAGATATTTATAAGAAAATACAGTGCTGAAGCCATAAGATTATTCCAATTCCACCTACGGGGAAAAAAGTTGGGGTGAATCTGGTTACCAGACCAAGGGACGCCAACATCAGCAGTGGACTCGTATGGAAAGGAGAAAAAGAGAGCCGGGTGCTTAATTTTGGTGGTCCCCCAGATGTTGGGTGCTCTCCTTCCAAATGTCTTCCATGTGGCGAGGACGAGAGAAGGAAAGAAAGAGAACGAAAGGATGAATAGACAACGGACATACTATAAAGGAAAAGTGTTAAGAAACGAGAGAAATTGTGGATCTGAATAACGACTAAATTTGCATAAATACCTCCATAACCATCGCGGCGACGTGGAATGGGAGCATAAATTCCTTCACGGGAAAGAATGAGCTGGGAGGAGATAGGAGCGAGCGAAGATGTCCCTCTCCATACATATTTTTCGAATTGTTTGCCCGCTCGCCACCCGCAATCCGCATTTCCTCCGACCCCTTCTCCTCTGCCCGCGACACGAGGTTCGTCCACAGCTGGTTAATTTCCAAAGAGCAAAATCAAAGACGCAATGAAGCAAAACTCAGCATATTCAAATTTATTGCGCTCCTTAATTCGGGGAGAAGGTTTCGTTTCGACCCAGATTGGACATTTCTATTGCCACCTCCTTTCACTATTTACAGTAGAAATACATTCAAATTTTGACGAGAAAATTCAATACTCTCTCTTGAGTGTGCACTGAAATGTACGAATAATCTTTTCTTCTGTGATGAAAATGAAGAATAGGGATTTGGTTTGATAAAAATCTATCTCCATCTGCCCGAATTCCATCAATCGCCAAAGCTGATTTCATCTCTGAATTCCCGACGTAATTGCTTCCCTAAAATTTGACTTTCACCGAAATAGCTTTGCTGGAGGGAAATTAAATTTGATAAAAAGGCTGAAAAGCTTACGATCTGATTGCTATTCCGAGGAGGATAATATGACAGCTAGTAGAAACCCGGCAGAATGAATTTAAGTTGTCATTCAGCTATAACATCGGACGTTTAACCTTATGAGCATTATATGATTATCACAAACCATAATATATTTTACCGTCCTAGAACGTTGCTGTCAAATTTCCCGACCGCATTGCATCATTTATGTAATGGATTCAACGGATATTTTGGTTAATATTAAATTACACGGGGAAGCTTTATGTTTTAAATCGATATGTCATAATACACGCCCATTATAAGATATACGCATTTCGCTTCAATCAACATTTCGCAACTGCTTTGCTAACATTTCACCAATAGAAAAAATACTTTTCTCCATTTGGGGCATAGAAAAATAAATAGAAGAGATATAAAATAAGAAATAATATTAACAGTTTTAATCTTTTTTTCTCGCTCTTGACCTTTTGGGTAAGAGAAATCATTATATAAAACCATAACACCGTCCAATAAATAACTACTGGAGAATTTCCAATTGAATTGATTTTAAAGTTTTCCCCTTTTCTCTAGTTTTCATTACCAAAGGAAATTTAGTGATTGATTCCTGTGTATTTACATGGCTAAAATTTATTATTTAAAACCCTTATCCTCCACAACCTCTCAGCATTCGCCTAATTTTACTGGTGATTAGCTCATTTCAGTAGTTTTCATTATTTCCAAATAATCAAACATTTGCGAGTCCATTTCCACTTAAATTGGCAATAGGTTCCAGTAATAAGTTACAGACTTACTATTCATGATCTCAGGGCAGCAAAATAATCTTAAAAATTATAAAATATGCATCGTTTTGATGGAATACATGCGATTCCGCCGATATTGCATGGACTAGTTATGCTAGGGATATTAAAGAAATGATTAAACCGTGCTAGGCAATGCGAATGCTTTAAAGGCAGCGCTGCAGAAAAACGTTCGTAATGGCGGAATGAACCCTGGCTCCCAGAAGATATCTGCCTTACTCCACAGCGGCATTCACGAGCTCCAATAGCGCTTACTACGATTCACTGGGAAATACAGTTTTGAGATGAGATCCCTTCCCGAGCCCAGCAATAAAGACCATCACAACGGAGAACACGCTGCACTACGCTAGAAACATATCGAAATTATTTTTCTCGAAGGACGAACGCATCAATAAAATTACCCCTGCCGCTAATATGAAAAGCTTTTCCGAGTCTGAAGAGGCGACGTCCGCCAATTGAATCCACTTAAAGAATTCCTTCCGCGTTCTGGAAAGAATTCCGAAAAAAAGCATTTCCGCCCACTCGAGCAACAAAGAATGAATTATCTTCCCTCCACCCGATACACACTAGAGAAAGAATCCCATTTGCGATCAAGGGGTCTCCCTCGCATTATTTCCCTCGCTTTTGCGCCACCAAGCAACCATCCACCCAAGATCCTCGCTCCCTCCTCGAGTTGTCCTCCTAAAATATCCGCCCCCCCCAACTCCTTCCCCCCTGGCCAATAAAAAGAAAGAGAAAACTCAACCCCTCTCATTATTCTTTTGTCCTTTGTGGAACGATTCCTTGTCGTTCGCCTCATCCCCCCCGACTCCCTCCCTCGCTTCCTCCCCACGACCCTCGCACCCTCTGCCGTTTGAATACGGCGACCTCCCCTCCGGCTCTCTACCCACGAGGACCTCTGCCCTCCGACCCCACACCGACCCCCACCCCTTCCTTACATCTTTCCACTCCTCGTTGCTTCATTCATTTATTCAATTGTCCCCTCACCCTCCTCAACGATTCATTTCCATTCTCAATTTCGGGTTTCCAAGGAGACAAGGTGGTGTTAAGAAGACTCTGCTTTTTAATTCAATTTTTCCCACTATTTCTTTATTCCCAGTACGGGCATATATTGAATAATAGGGATTAGAGCTGCATTACCAAAAGCGAGATCAAATGCCCGACTCAACTTCGCTTGGGTTTCCAAAGTCCACAAGATACTAAGGATTTATTTTCTTTGTATTTAACCGATTCCGATGAAAAGCTCTCAAATGAATTTAATACAGTTGTAAAGCGCCAGGAGGGAATATTTTGATATTTATTGTTATTTCTTGTGCATGGCGAATAGAAAGGAAAATTTTCCATGGTCTAATGACGAAGAGCAATAAGTTTTGAGATGCGCATCTCAGATAGAGACTACGAAGTCCGTCACATCAAACGTTTTGCATGCTTCAGAAGAAATGAACATTTGATTGGAAAAAAGAGTTGTTAAACATAAAAAGGCCATGTCTATAATATCTTGAGAGGTAAAAAAGTTTTAAATCAATGTATGCTATCAGTAAAAAGTGTCTTGATCTCAAATTTTCATTTAATCATGACGAATTGAGGAAATTTTACAGGATCCTACCATATATGCTGATGATACTAAAAGAAATTGATGGCAATTTGATAATTAGGTCCCAGAATGTTTAAGGGATTGTTAACTTAAGAGTAGATGTGACTCCTATCAAGTGACATTCAATTAAAGTGCGATGGGATTATCAGTAAAAATCTACTTGTTTTAGCAGCCAAAGACTAAAATATTATTGGAAAGTTAGCAAAAGAAACTTACGGAACATTTGAGTATCCAGGAATAAAGATACAAGAAAGGAAGGAAAAAATTATTCTGCTGTTTTCTTAAAATTGTTAAAAATCGCAAAAAACGGGATTAAATTCCTTCAAAAAGTGAAACCCGAAATTTTTTAAGCAATTATCGATGGTTATAAAATTCATAAAATTTCAATTAACTTTAAATGAATGCTACGAAGCTCTATAAGTAATTAATTTGTGAGACAAAATTTCAATGCATTTGCTTTCAAATACCTTCGAGATCATCAACTTCTAGGAGTTATTGATAATTCAGCTAGCAAATGAATTTCTACACACTCCGAATACGAGAGGAAAGCAATTAATAAATAAAAAAATAAATAAAAGATTGAATAAAAACAATTAAGCAAATCGGTAATCCAAACCATATACATAGATGAGAATGGAAGCGGAAGACAAGCAGGTAATAATTGGAAGTCATATTCCAATTCACAGGATGATACAAGCAAAGGAAACGAACTTTGAATAGTTATCGCCGAGCAACTCATCTTCTCATTGTCAACGGAAATAATATATAACAACATTAACACTCAAGTGTTTGAAACGGCGATTAATACGGACATCCAATTAGACAATCACTCAATTCGATTAAATGCTAGGCTTTACCTTTGATATGCTCTAAGCTCCAATTTCTATAATACCGATTCCAAATCTTCTTGGGAAACCATAGGCGACAATGGGAGAGGAATTGGCTCCACTGCCAATTGGCCCAGCTGGCATAGCGTGGTGTTCACGTTTCACATAGGTTAGCGCTAGATGAACCCTATTCTCACCAACCTCACCTTTGGGTTGTATACTGTCATTTTAGCTCTATTTGAATCCGTTATGAAAATCATCAGGAGATTTTTACTCATTCAAAAGTTGACGAACATAAGAAAAATTTGATCCTACAAGTAACAATACCCTTTCTATAATTATGGATAAAAGGAAAACTTTTATTCAAAATTCAATGAAAATACATCCCCCACAACCTGCCCTCCAGGGATTCGAAGGGCAGGGATGGAGGAGTTCAAAATTATCCCGAGGCCTGGGAGGTCACGGCGTGGAAGATGCGCCAGCGGCGGGAGGTCGTGTTCGAGAGGTGGGCGGGAATGGGAGAGAGAAGAGAAAAATGAGGGGTGTGGGGGTCGGGGGATCGCCGCGTATTCGTGCTCTTCCGGATTTGCTCACCGCACTCATCGGCGCGGGACATTCGTAATCCTCGTTGCCATGGAGCTGAGCTACCTCACCGGGAGCATAAGCCGGATGCTGGGTCGCGGGGTGTTGCAGGAAAGATGGTGGGGTGGGCAGACGAGCGAGGGGAGCGGGAGGAAAGAGAGGAGGAGGATCAGTGGGAGAGAGAGAGAGAAATGACGGAGTTCAGTTCCGCTGGCGCCGAGGATAATTAGTGCAACAAAGCGGCGGGTGGAGAGGCAGGGAGATCGGGGGTGAGAGGAAGCAGGGGGTGAATGGGAAGGAGGAGGGGTGCCTTTGGTGCAGACGAGTTGGGTGTGCATGTGTGTGTGTGTGAGTGCGGCGTGGGAGGAAGAGGCGGCGACGGGGTTAGGGAGGGACGCACACCCGGGGCGGTGCAGGCGAGGTGGCCGGCGATTTATTTACAAGCGGCGGGAGTGTGTGTGAGCACAGGGAAGAGAAAGGCCGCCACATTACAAGCAGGGAAAGGGGGAAAAAGCTGGGAAGAGGAGTTGTGGCGGGTACGAATGTATTCGGAAGGTGGAGTATCGGAAATTCTTCTGCCTCCGACCGTGTTCTCACCGCGTACAAGGAGTGGGTTGTTGGTGACACACCCGCATTTCAGTCACTTTCAACATAAGACGTAAGAGCAATGCTTGTTTCACGACGAGAGAGTTTAAACCTAGGTGAAATAAATGGCTTAAATAGGTGTATGAATTAATACTCAAAACCCAAATTTAACGCCATTGTAAAGCAAGCATCGGTAAATTGCAAATACACACTATGCACGGCATAATAGAACTGTACAAAATTTTATCATCTTAATCTTGAGGGAACACAAAAACAAATTGCTCTCCTGTGTGAATGTATGCAGATATAATATTATCAAATGGGAATGAAAACTAAACAAACACAAAGAAGGGTTCTGTGTCTCTTTATGTTAGATTAGTGTGGGCAATAACAATAGATAAATGACAGTTTAGCAATAGAACCATTCGAACTCAAGAGACTAAAGAAGTTTGCAGGCTGAAAGTGCCTTTTAAAATGGTGGATTCCGTGATCACTGAACTCAAAATAACTTATTGAACGTATTTGCATTACATTCTGAGTTTTTGTTGCCGAAAAAAATTTTGAGCATTCAATTTTATGCTAAGGAGAATATTGAGTTCACTTTGTGCAAACTGGAAAACAAACAAAAAGTACAAAAAATATGGGTACGCAGACTGTCCATTTATAGGGTAATTACCTATTATTGTATTTTACAGGTAGGTTAGAACTAATATCACATTACCAAAGGAATGGCTAAAATTAGACGGATTGGTAAAAAGCGATATTACGTCAAACTACAATAAAATAACCCATGTTTTGTTGACACAATATGTATCGTGGGTGTTGAATTAAACCTACAGGATTATTCAACAACGAAAGATATCACATTGATTACTTTTATATCGTTTTATTGCTATATTCATCTACAGGGTTCGTCCGGAAAATAAGTGTACTGCCTCCAATCGCAGCCCGTCAGAGCGGTGCTGGGCGCGCCTGGTGCGGCGCGCCCAGCCCAGGAGTCAGTACACTTATTTTCCGGACGAACCCTGTATATTATGTTTTAATCATAAAGATAACTATACTATTTATTTTACACGCACATTTTAATGGGCTTTAAAGGAAGAGAACGTGAATATTCAATTAGTAAATATACTGAGGTAATCGGAATTAAAATATAAATGCTTTCAATGCATTTCTGCTGCAATGTAGTGAAAAATGAAAATTTTATATATTTTAATTTAATCTATTGAAACGTAATCTATAGATTGACTGACTATAGAATCCACTGACAAAAATGTTCAATTAAAAAAAACACGAAACGGCCAGGAGGAGAATATTTAAGTGTAAATATTTACTGAATCATTAGCGAAATATAGTTCACAGTATGGAAGAGACGAGGAATTGTGGTGAGACGTAGGAATATGAGGAGAATAGATTTTTCAGAAGGCATACACACGCTATAGTTGATGTCAAACCATGAGTATAACCAGGGGTGCGATAATTAATCCTCATAGTGCACGCATCATTCTTATCTAGGCGTTCCATAACGGCGATCTATCACTGCTCTAGGAATTTATTTACGGAACCCAATATAATACGATTCCGATATATATCATGAATCATTCGGGCTGGATAGTAAAAACTGTGATCGTAAATTGTGCTAAGGGGAAAATCGCGTCACGGGAAGGGGAAAATCACGAGATGGCGATAAGGGGCGAAATAAAATGACCCGTGACGGCGACTCGATTGCCTATACGCGGAACGATTCAAGGGGGGGTGGAGTGAGAGGCGGGTGCGGTCTACTCTGGCAAGGGTGACGATGGGTGTGGGAAGGGGGTGGACGGATGGCCAGGGCAGGTGGAGGGTGCGGAGAGAGGCTAAGACCCGAACCCCCATCCCTGGAAGAGGTCGCGGGAAGTGAGAAGGGAGGAGAGGCGGCTTCCTGTCTTCGTGCCGCCGTGGATTCATTTCCACCTCGCACTCTCTCTGAGAGAGACAGAGGGATAAAGAGCACTAAAGATGGAGGACGCGTAAACTTAAAAGTCTCGTAGTGGCAAGAGAATGCACAACGATTGGGAGAGTCCGCGATGAATGAAGATGGAGCCATTCGCGGCATAAGCAAAAGTGATTTCTGTTTCCGAGTCAATTTTTTGCAAGTAACTAGCCTTGGGTTGTGTTTGTGTGTCTCTATGTGTATATATATTTACATATACACACATACACACACACACACACACACACATATATATATATATATATATATATATATATATATATATATATATATATATATATATATATATTTTTTTTTTTTTTTTTAAGGTAATCTACCGGTTAAGGTAGGTTTTTGGATGGACATAATTACTAATTAAATAATTTGTGACCCCTAGCAAAACACAACATCCTACTCTACATCAGGTCCCTCTTCATCTCTGAGTGCTTTCTTCCTCCCTTCATCCCGTCCAACATCCCTATCCTGTTCCTTCCCTTTCCTCGATTGCCTAACATTCTCCCCTCAATTGCAGTCTTCAACATCCCGCTGCCGGTCAATACCCCCTTCATCAACTGAATGGATGGATGGATGAGAAGAAATACATAGCGACTGCGCATGGTTATACTAGTATATTTATATATTTTTTGCAGGTTCCCCCCACCTTTCCCCATCCATTAGAAAACCCCCAATCTCCTCATCCCTTACCCTTTCCTCCTGGTGCTGCACCTCCTGCCACACACCTTTTTGGTGGCTCGCAGGGTATTGATGTAGATGTAGACATGAGAAACCTAAGATTAATAGAAAACGGACGAAGACGAATGCATTCGCTATGCTAGCCAAATATGAAAGCCAAGTTCTTGGAAATTAATTGGAACCATGCAAAAGGAATGATAAAAGAGCATTTCTCAGTTGATTTAGAAAAGGGGTGCTGGACATTAAATTGCTTTTGGTATTAAATAACAGGTGAATGCATCAGTGCCCGAGCCACGATTCTGTTGAATTGACTAGCATATTTTACGTTCTGAAACGAAGCTGGAATTAAAGAATATTTTCATTTTTATACTCATATGTTCAATCATAATCAAAATATATTAATATTTACATTATTTATTCAATTGTTTCAGAGAATTTGTTACTTTATCCCATTTTTATATCCTGAAAGGATTTTTCCGTGTCATGCTTCAAAATTGTCCTACGCATTATTTGGAATCTTCGAGAGAAGTGAAGATAACGAAAGAAGTCGATTATGCATGGAATTACAAATGGTAGACTGCTAAAGATTCCAAGCTAAAACACAAAGGAACCAGTTTAGTGCAGTACATTAACAGTAGCAAAAATGTATCATTATATGCTGAATACTCGGTCATTTTATATCAGTATCAGAGTTTGCCAAACTGGCTTATTTGTTTAAATAAACCATGCTAATATGTAGTCCGCCAAGCAAATGACAGCGATACCATAATTTATTCATCATTCGCAGACAGTCACCAATACGTAGTTACATTTTTGTCTCATTTAAGGTTTAGTAAAAACACGATTTCTATCTCCCTTCTGGAAGTAATCAAACGAGATTTAGCGATTGAAATGTGAAGCGTGACTTCGGGATCAATATCCTAGCAAAAAAAACAATTATCAGAGAAAATAATTTCTTGAACACAAGTCCGACAGCAAAACCTCACAACTTAGCACTAACTTATTTCCATAACGTCTTCACTAAATGACCTTAAAAACTACTACATCGATAGTGATCCAATGCATTTTAAATAGACAAATATCTACTAGTAGAAAGTTGATTTTAGGTCATTATGTGAACCGGGAGGTAGAAAACCATCCTTAAAATAAACGTCAAAGTCAAGCGTGTAGTTTAAGTAGCAATGCAGAGTTCCACATTTTTGGCAATGCTTGTGCCAAATTCGACCTCCGTTTCCCAGCGCAAGAGGCGAGCGAGGAACCTTTGGTGACACTCGTCTGTGGCGCGCACCGCACCCATCAGCTCTAGGGATACGGCATGAAAAATTCTCGGGGGAATCAGAATTCATTAGGAGGCAGGGAGGAGAAAACGAAGAATAGGAAGGAAGGTAGAAGGAGAGAGGAAAAAATAGAGAGAGATAGTGTGTGTGTGGAGGTGGTTTGCGATTGGATAGAGGGAAGGGCGGAAAATTAAAAGAGGGAAGGAGAGGGGCCAGGGGGAGGGGGTGGATGTTCAAACTCGAAAAGGCTCGACCCCCTACTCCCTACTTCCCGGCCTCGCTCGGAGAGTGAGGACGCGGTTTCACGGTCTCGGGCGCACTGCAGGGCCGGAGAGGAGCGTCGGAGACATGAAAGCGAGAGGGAGGAGAGGACAGGCGGAGAGGGCACTGGCGCCGCCACTTGACACAACCACGAGGTTCCCGGCGGCGGCCCTCCCAGACTTGGCTTTAATCCGACGAATGCAAGCGACGGGAAGCCGACCGCGATCCCCTTATCCCCGACTCTTATCTCTAAATCCTCCTCTCTCTCCCTCTCTCCCCCATATACTCTTTCTCTCCCCACAGTTCGAAATGGCGGCATTTATCTGACAACCCAACGCTCTCGGAAGACATAAACTACGTCCATATTTTGAACATAAAGATGGATGCAAACCATTTTTCTACAGGGTTAATCCGTCATTCCGTGCGCTAAAATTCAAAAGAGGTTTACTTCTTAAAGGATTCTTATAATATGCGTATATAGTCTGAAATATTAGAGATAGAATATTTATCCAAATCTAACTCCTTGCTTTTATGCTGATAAATATTTAGAGCAACCTCTAAAAACAAAGCCTAAGAAGGAACAGATGGGAAAAACTTCACCAAAGGCGACCGAAGATAACATCGTTTTATGTTTAAAAAATATAATTTTCAGGGATATAGAAATGTTCCTATAGGTCTTCATAGTACTCCTTGCTGACTGCTTTCAAGTTAATCCAGACAAAGGTGTTGCATTAAGGAAACTTTGGAAAAAATACTCTCCTCATAGAGCAGCAGGTAATGATATTTTATATTCAATCACCGGGTAATGATTTCTTACGTAGTGAAAAAGCTCAAACGCAGTAATGCATATCATTGGCTCTTTGTGAATCTACTCCGATCATTTATTACATCTCAATTAATTATTTAACTGCAGCAAGCAATAAATTAATTATGATCTGTAGAAAATGTTTATGATCGTGGGTAGAAACAATTTATCTTTATTAATACTTGAGTATTTAAAGTGTCATAGGAAATGTGATTAACCTCAGGGGTAGTTTTAGATTTACAGGACAATATTACTCCCAATATCATATAAAAATTTTAATATAGACAATATTATACGTGGATAATAAAGATTATAAAGAACTCATGTTGCTATCCAACTTAAATTAATGATCGAATGTAAAAATTAGTAGCATGAAACTCAAGTTCTTTATACTCCCGCATTCACTTTTAATGTTACTTCGGGAGACTTACGGGGTCAAAATTCTTTGAATCGAATGAATATACGGCTATGAGAAAAATGCAGCTTAATGCTCATAAGTCACCAAGGTGCTGATTTATATGTGCTACACATAGAAATACCAGAGAATCCATTAATCTTGCGAACCGATTGCAGCTGTAGCCGAATAAAAGGTCCAAGATTTGGTATTTGTTCTCCAGTCGTAATCAAACATTGACTCAACATACACTTTAATAATCGAGTGTGAAATACTAAGATGGTGCCTATTGCCATATAAATAGGCGCACTCGTATTAAGATTCAAAAAATACGTGCACTATATGTTTTCCGAACACTATATCTGGTGCTTTCTTTACCAGCCTAAGTCACAAGGATTATTTGAAAAACCGTATGTTAAACCGGATGAAATGGTGTTGAAAAGGAGAGTCAGAAACAGGAGATTTATTAATTAATACCTTGTCGGGAAAAGGGCTCGATTGACCGGATTGACCTTAGGCATTCCTTGGTTAGTCGACTGTTTAGACTAACCATGCCATAACCTGAGCCCCTGGTACGGCACGAGAGGATGGCCACGGTGGCCGAGCCATAAAGAATGAGGGAAACTCGACGGTCCGTCGGAAGGGAAGATGGATGGAAGCAGAAGGAGAAGAAAAGGGTGTGAGTGGAAGCAAGGATGTGGAAGGGGGAGGAAGAAGAGGATTGGCGATAATGCATAAATGGAAAGGAGGCAAGGGAAAGAGGGAGGCAGAGCTCAGAGCAAAGGGTTGGAAGTAATTTGGGGAGAAAGGCAATATGGGAAGATTTAGGTCCTTAATCAGATCAATTTGAAAAGGGCCGGCGACAGAGTAGGTGTGGGTTCTTTCCCCGCGGCGAGTGTGGAAGAGAGGGAGAGAGAATGGGAGATTGAGCTCGGAGGGAGTTGGATTCAAAGGCGCGCGAGGAAGAGTAGGGCGAGGAGCCCCTACCGCAGGGCATATCACCTGGGAAACACCATGGCGGAATGCGTCGCAAAGGAATACCTGATGGACATGGTCAAGTATTTTGTATTCGCATCCCACAGAAATGACGAAGAGTTGTGTACTTCACCACCGAAATATTAGTTTAAAAAATTTAGCATATTGTTTGCGCTTGTATTTGAGCCAGCCACATTAATATTTTTCAAATCAAATGAAACCTTAAACTAAGAAGATATAATCTTTTAAAAAAATCATTCTAATACATCATCTAAAAGTGAACTGGTTCATATGACTCATTAAAAAAAACAGTGTTAGCTCATTATATCCATCACAAGATGCGATTTTCAGCAGTAATTGGTAAAATGAAAAAAAATTACTGAATGAAGAACAGCATTCCACCAAAGATTGTAGTAATCACAAGAGTAATCAACATGAAAGTTGGTTTTGATAGATGAAGTTAGATACACGCCACCAAATTACTTCTTACGATGTTCGCAATTCACACACGAAAAGAGTAATATCGGGGTCAGTCCTTTCCTCCGTGCCACCATTTGATGATCTACGGAGTGCTGGTAAACAGCACATCATACTGCTTGAATTTTAAATGGGTTTCCACATGGCATCTCTCGGGATTTTAACCCAGGATCCTCCGGGCAGTTCTCGGACCCACTCTAGCTACCCGAACTATGTTTGGCTATTTAAGCTGCACCCTTACCCAGACCCACCCTACACTGAAGATCACGGAGAATAAATGTCAGACAAATGAATAAACCAAAGCAGGATAAAAGAATAAAACAGGTAAAACAGGTAAAACGCAGAGTTTAAAGATGGTTCATTCGAAATATTTGTAAGGCAAGAGGGGAACGGATTAGTAGTTCGGAGAGAGACTCCACAAAATATCATGCGACCCCATGGCGATGAAGAATGATGATGCCAAGGGCGCGATTATACGGCGAGGATGTAACACGCCACAACATGGCGATAAAAGACTGGAACTTCAGGCGACGTAGAAATGGATCCGTAGTTATCCAAACATCATTCTCCCATTAGAGCGAAGGGTTCCGCAGCAGCGCCGCGAGGTTTAAAACTTCCATTTTCGAGATTTGGCACCGTTGGTCACAACGGTTTCGTGCGCAAAATATTGCACGCCTAAAACTGACAAACTCAGCATGAACCAGACAATAGAATACTTATGATCATTCTTCCTTTAGGAAATAAATTGCCTTACGTAAATACCGACAATTCAACGGTTATTTTTACGACTCAAAACACGTCAACGGTAATTGATAAGTAGCCTCTACCTAATGTAGCTCTTGTATAATCTACACCGTAAATTTTGCTACGGTGAAGGAATTTAGGCCATAATATCCTGATGGATATATGTATAGGGTGCGCAATTGTCATTTCTCGATAACCGGCCTGAAAATTGAAAAATAATTTCACGCAGGAACGAAGATTTGTACGAAATTAAATAGGATTCGTGGATTGTTTCTAAATAAAACCCATCCCAATTTTACATGAAAAGTTAAGACTAACATCATTAAATGGGGAAAAATATCCAAATTTCTTTGAAGTGTATAAGGAGTGACTTGATATTCACTCTGGACTGCATCAATCCAAACCACTTATTCGATCGGTGCGTAACTACTCGCCATGGAGAGCTGTTCTTAGAGAACGGGTGAATGTATTACAATTATAGGCAATGATAAATTCACATATCTTCTTAGATATTTTTTTAAATAACCAGAAAAAGGATGAGGCTACCAGTTAAATACATTGCAATTTAGATGATATGAACCATGCGCAAGTAATATCGATCTCACGAAATCAGTAATTCTATGCCGTCTTCTTTTATTCTTTGGTTTCCTTCGATCACCTTTTGTAAATTATATTTCATGTATGTATATTCATAATACACGCTATACACATATCGCATACGTTTCATAATATTTTAGGTTTTATGAAGATATATTAGATATTTTACTGTATCTAATTATATAATATGATACATTATTAAATACAATAAAAATTATTAGATCGAAAAAATAAAACTGAACCTGGTTAAATATAATTTAATCACTTAGCTTCCACTTAAATGAAATGAGTACTAACATCGCTTTTCAAAACTTTACAGAATTTACTATACAGGTATTATAGCCAGTAATTTAATAACTAAACAAAACTGATGCAAGTGGAATTTTCTGAACTTAGGCCAGCGAGATATTTGGCGATCTTTTAAACTCAATCAATAATTACGCGATACGAAGATAACATTTTACTTTCCAAAGTAACGAGAAATAAAAATTAAACAAAGAACTATATACGTGGCCTGCCCCATACATACGCGAACTGGTGCAATCTGGCGGCCATGACGCGGACTACAGCCCCGCCCACTAGCGGCGCTAGTTGCCTGAGCCCCAATGAGCCGTCTGTGTTTGGCAGATCGTCGAGCTGTGCGTATGGTGCCAGTTATGTTAGTTTCTGTTGCCCTTGTTTTAATTGTTTATCGAAAATGGAAATTGACGAAATCACGTAGCAACGAATCAACATCAAGTTTTTGATAAAGTCCATTAAAAGTTATCCAGAAATTACTGAAATGTTGACAGCCGTTTACGGTAATAATGCTCTCAAGAAAATATCCGTTTTCACGTGGATTATGCGTTTTAAAGATGGCCGATCAGACGCCAGAGATGATGCAAGGCCGGGACGACCTCCAACCGCCTGTGTTGACGGCAACATTAATCATGCGCGGTCCTTTGTCCTTACCGATCGTCAAAAAACTGTCGGAATGATAGCTGATGAACTGAATTTTCGGAAAAATGAAGAATGCACACTATTTTAATGCGTTTTTTGGGATTAAAAAAAATGTGTACAAAAATCGTGACCAAGCTGCATTGATTGCTCGCCAGTTTCTGACAAAAATTCAACCACCATCCTTCATCATCCTCCTTTTTCTCCAGATCTCGTCCCCTGGGACTTTTTCCTATTCTCAAAATGCAAAAATGTGATGAGGGGACATCACTGGGAAGATCTGGACACAATAAAGCTAGAGACGACGAGAAAACTACAAAGCCTAACTGCCGAGGACTTCCAATGGTGCTTTAAACAGTGAAAAAGGAGATGGAATAAGTGCATAACAACGAATGGAGAGTAATTTGAAGGGGACAAAATCGATGTAGAGTACATTGCAAAATAATGTTTTTATGACCCCAGTCCGCGTATTTATTGGACAGACGTCGCATTGAGGACCACCCCATTTCTGCTTGCGATGATGATAGGGTAATAGCAGTACATATGTACTCTGAATCTAAGATTGCATTACGACATAGGGCGTCATGTTTCGGAAGCGTCAGTCATGTTTTAGGAACAAAGAGGAGGGGATAGGAGGAGCAAAGTCAAAAAAAGGACGGAGAAAGCATCAAAAGCGTCCTCTCAAAGCCACTGTCCTCTTCCATCTCAAAGGAATCAGAGTGAGGTTCCTGTGGATCCCGCTGGGGAAGGTGGCGGCGTGGCAGAGAATCGCGTCAGATCCGCCCCCAACTCCCGTGGAAATGGAAATTTCACGCCGCCGTATTCATCGCTGAGCAGACTCGCGCCGGCAATCCCTTTTCCAAGGCGGCGTCAAGAGTCCCCGCGGTGCGAAAAAGCCAAGGAAGGCAAACTCCCTCAACAACAACCCCCCCCCCCCCTTTTCCCTTCCTCACCACTCACAGGCGGGCGTAATGTTGACGAGGAAAGAGATTCCGTTCCTCGCTTCGTTGCCAACTAACGCGGCGTGAGATTGACGAGTGAATCCGTTTTCATTTCTTTATTTTCAGCGGCATTACAGTGGCTGACGTGTAAGCACGGATAAATGCAAGCGAGGCCCTAGATCTTTTGCTCGGTGTCTCAAAAGTGTTGCGCCCTATTTAGGTAAACGCCTTCTTAGGCGGCGATGAGCGCGCCATCCAACTGGCGTTGGGGAAACACCAATACTCGAACAGCGATCATGGCAACGACGTCCACCATTTGACGTCTTAAATTTTAAACAGCATATGAATTATCAGAGTCGTGGGAGTCGAGTTGGTTGAGCGCTGGACAGCTGAACGGAGAGACTAGGTTCGATTCCAGGGGGATCCTATGGACACCCTTAGCTTCATAAAAGTTGTCTGATTATCCTAGAACCAGTTTTCCAGGTAAACCATAGGAGGCATAGGAAATAAGAAATTGGTCCCTCCACGTTGTTTACCTGTAAACTTCACATGCCTTCATTAACGCGTTGGGTTTAGTAATAGGTGAGATCTACCCACACCTACGAGCAAGTATCAAACCAACTTTAGAGATGATAATTGTGTTTGGGAGTGATGTAACTTATCAGCAGAAGAATCAATGTAATCATTAGATGGTCAGTCTAAAAGGTGTCAATAAACGCAAGGATTATCACTTTTTATACCTTACTATTAAGTGCCTGGGATGTATTGATTAATCTTGATTATGCAAAAGATTGGACGTGTTGGAAACTTAAATGTGCTACGGCTATGAAGGTTGTACGAAGAGTAGGAGAAAAAAGAAATATTTCAATGAAAACACTGAAAAGAAAAGGGATAAAAACTTTTCGGGGACATATGGAGACAAAATGGCCCGATGGAGACATTCTTCAAGGTGCAGTTGAATGGTAGAACTGCAGAAAAAGGGCTTGTATGGGATAAAATACAGAGAGAAGTAATGACGGACGTCAAAGGGAAGATGGATGCGGATATAAAGACTTTAGTCGAAAGGAGCATCTGCGCGATAAGCTGCGTCAAACCAATTTTATAATTGATGACAAGAAACGATAGTGGCATTCAAACTGCCTTAACAATACCAGACTGTTATGCCTTTGGAGAAAATAGCGTGATGATGAAATGCTAGTTGAACATGGGACCTCCACATGGAGGAAATATATCCGCATCTCACGAATTCTATATTAAGTATAGGCACTGCCTATAACTAGGGCTAAATGAAATAATTATCGTTCAAGAGTTTAAGAAAGCAACCATTTTTCATGTCGAAATTAGAAAGTATGAAATTAAAGAGCTTCAAAGAATATACTTTAAGATAAAAGTCACCTTTTGAAATCGCTATTAATGTTTTAACTGTTAAAGCTACGTCACACTTTGAGTTTGAAAATCTATTAAATAATATATCCTACATTTTAAAAAAGGAAATTATTATGAGGCACACACGATGACTTTTACCGTCGAATAGACAGTTTAGGGGCTTTTCATTTTAATAACACAGAAGGAAAGTAAGATTTCGAAAAAAAAGCCACAGCGAGTCATGTTTACTCTCATTGGTTTGAATTGATAACGGAAAATATGATTTATGTTTGTGGATCGCTCACATGACATTGATTTCAATTGCACGTTTGGAAGCTATTTTGGACTGAACAGGCCGTGATAGGATTATCAATTAAATGATGAAAATCTTTTTCGCAGAATGTAAAATAGGCTTATTGCATACTATTACACCAGGTTAATCCGATATGACATTTCGTTGACAGAGGCTGATCTTCTTAGTGATTCCATTAAAAAGTAGAAAAACCAGAATGACGAAATAGCTTCTGCACCACTTTCACCCATAATTTCCTTGCGGTGTTGTACCAGCGGTACGCATATCACTTTCTAGAGTTGTAAAACCTGGATTATCACGGGAGATAGTAAAAACATAAACGTAAATTAATTTATTGCGAGACCCAGGACACGCACTTTCACACTTGAGGGTGAAACGGAACGAGGAAAACGAATGAAATTAGGCGGGAAGAGCGAGAGAAGGACAAATGGCAGATGGGCGGCAAAAACTCACGACGCCTATCCTCTCTCCTCTCTCCCTCGATTCGATAAGGTTCGCAAAAAGAGTCCCTCGTCGACACGCCACACTTAAAAAGAGGGCGTGAGAGTGTCCCTTCCACGAGAGCACCTTCCAACCGTCCTCATAAACCGTCCTTCACGTCCCTTCCCTCCCTCAAACCCTGAGGAAACCTGGCCACCCTGGAGGCCTCACTTAATGTTTCCTCTCGGCTGTAAGCGACAGGCACGTCCCCCTCCCCACCCGGAAATCCTTCCCTTGTACATTCCCCATCCTCCTCCGATTCTCTCTCTCCCTCATTCCCGCCCCCCCTCCTCCACAGCCACTGCAAACTCCCTCGCCCTCCCACTCCAGCCCCCGATTCCACACCTTACTCTGCCCGTGGAACGCCCTTCATTTCAAGAGCGTGAGAGAGGACCGGTGTTACCCCCCTCCCAAGCCCGACCTGCATATGAGCGTTCCCTCTTACTCTTGCGCCCTTCACAACTTCGACTGGTGTTCTTTGGGTTCATAAATCAACCGTTTGATGAGGTCATCAATCAATGATGTTGCAGAAATTTACAATCGTCTCATTATTTCATTCCGTTCTAACGTGGACACGTGTCCTGGACTCGATTGAACGATGTTTTTTATAAATTACTATTTCACATTCAAAATATTCTTTGTAGCATTAAAAATAAGGCAAATAATCAGTCAAATTACGGAGGACGGGTGGTGTGAGACGAAAATCATAACTCTATTTCAGAGCTTCTTTCTTTGCGTGGTGCTGGTACCTCTTCCAGGAGTGTCGGTCTCATCCCGGGCCGGCTTGGAATTCCGGGGATGCCGAGTTGCTTCACGTTGGTCAATAGTAAAGTTTTGAATGTAATCGGTCTAACGTTTAAGTTCACGTTTCCATCTCAATCCTTCTTGGAAATTCTAATCATTTATTAGAACACCAAAACCAATCATCATCTATGGTCACTCCCATCAATACGCCTTGGGCGCCAACTTCTCTTTCTTCCAAAGTCTTAAATCATTCCTTTCCTTCCCAACTTGCTATATGCGAGTGAATTGTATTATTCGTGAAATCCAAATGAAACCCATATCCTCCCCCTATGCTCCTTTTCAACCAAGACACCAATATCGGAAAAAATAATAGACCAATTATTTCCTCATTCTCTTTTTCTCCTAATTGCTGGCAAATAAAAATATTTCGAAATAAAAATAATGGCTAATAACTTTGTAGAAATATATATATATTTTTTTATTTCATATTATCTATCCATTATTATTCAGATAGTCTCCAGTTCAAGGTAGGTTTTGGATGGATAAAAACTGAACAACGAAACAAAACCTGACACCCGACACTTAAGTAGACTCGTCTTAATTCCACATACTTTCTTCGTCCCTTCATATTCTTTTTCCCGCCTCTTCCTCGCTTGCCCAATGTTCTCCCTTATATCAAAGTCTTCAAAATTCTATCGCCTATTAAAATCCTCTCTCCCAATAATGGACATAGTCTGAGAATAAATTCTATTATAGATGCGATAAATGAACATTCCAACGGTTCAAGAATTATAAAAATGACACTCTTGTACTTAAATGCGTAATTGACGTTTCATTTAACGAGCATACGTCACTGTGCATTCGACTAATTATCCGAAAAATCAATTGCATGCTGCAGGGGACTTTGTGACACGAGTAGAATGAAATGTTACGACCAACGGAGGCGTTACGATATCCTTTTGAAGGTTTCCCATCTCCTGCGCGGGTGTATATCTCCACCGTTTTCCACACTCCAGCCCTATGAACCCTTCCGTATTCCTCCAAGACCTTTTCTCATCCCTTCTCCTCCTTAAAAAAACTCCTTCCACTTCCGTTCGGGTGACTCCTCAATCATCAACTAAAAAAGATTTCTCCCCTTGCCCCTCTATTCCTCAGCCCACGCTCCTTTGCCCTTAAAAATGATTTTAATTCCTACCCCTCTATATCCGAGCCGAACCGTTGGGTCAGTCACGTCCCTTATCTCCCCGGCGTTTTTATCCCTCCTCGCTGCCTCCGAACGGCCCTCGCGCGAGCTGGAAGGGTCCGTTCAGACCAACTATCGGGTCTCAGAGCCCTCCCACCCTTCCCCTACCCACGCTCCATCCACCCCGGGTGCTTCACGATGCCAAGAACGGGGAGACCTCATGGCCTCCTTCATCCAACTCCCTCCTCCCAAGCACACTTCCCTCCGTACCTTACCCTTCGCACTTTAGGACAGTACTAACTTCACTTCCTTCTCGCTTCTCTTTTCAGTTTTCATTTCAGCAAACCGCCACAAAAAATCCCCGGATAAAGCGTGCGAAATTTAGCATGGAAGGCTGAAGCGGCATCGTGAACGCCCGGATGGTAGGAAACAATTATTGCGGTTTCCACCTCACCACTATGAGTTCAAAATAGAGCTTGCTAACTCGCATACGTACTATAAGGTGGCCCAAAAGAAACGGCGACAATTTGCGAATGATTATCTTACATGCATCGCGAGCAAGTATTGGCAACAATATCAGTAATAATGCAGAATTTATTAAATGAATCGTATTATACATAAAGTATCGACAGAGAAGTGATAATCCAGATGGGTAGGGCGCTGGGCTACATAGCAGAGGGCCAGCGTTCGATTCTTGGAGAAGCCTCTAAGCACCTTCGGTTTCACCCAAACAATGATTTTTTGGTTACCAAACCTATCTGGGGACCACTGGAGGCACAAAGAAAGGATCTACCACCCCCCTCCCATCCTGGTGTATGAAATTTACACCCCGTTGGGCTTAGCACCAGGTGAGGTCCACTCGTGAATTCCCGTCTCGTATATGCAAACCATTTATTCGCACTTTTTGGTCACTCAAAATATTTTTCCCGGCACAACGGACGTGCCACAATCGACAGAGATTATATGGATTAAGTCAAGATTACGGTTGCATGATGTCGAGCAAAACCCAATCTGGAGGAGTCTAATCTCTTGAAGGGCCAACGGACTTTGAGCGGGAAGCGATCCAAGGAAGAAAGGGGTAGTCGATCGCCCAGCGATCCAATGGAGGTTTTCTTTTGAACTGCCCGGGCAATCTTAAGTTATTCAGATGAGAGGGAGGGAAATTTCGGAGGCCCTTGAAATAAAAGGGAACAAATACCTCAAATAAAAAGGGACCAATGGAAAGGCGAGTCACTCAACCGTTTAAAGCCGAGATCTTCTTAAGCATTGAATCCTCTCCTTTGTAACATTCGCCTCGGAGCATTTTGGCAATTCATTTTTTTAAGAAGGCCGTAATTATATTATTGCTCCTCAGGAGCCATCCAAAATAAGGCTCGCATATAATTAAAATGAACCCTTTCGCTGGAACCTCGTCTCGTTCAGAGAAAGCGAAGTGATTGAAAGAAAGGCAAGCTTTACGATAGATCATTAATTGCTCACCAATGTCCCAAGGGGTATTGGTGAGGAATTTGCATAAAGTTTTAAAGCTGATCCTAGTAAACAAATAATTATCTAATAATATTTAACTGTTTTAATAGTAATCTTAAAACTAAAAGATAAACCCATCAAACATTTATTCAACGTTTTGGTCAATTTTTATTTTATCAAGTAATATAACTGCCAGGTGTAACAAACATCTTTGAAAAAGAAAACAAAAATTCCACAGCTTATTAAAAAAGATGGAAATATATAAGAAGATTTCATTGAAAACGTACGCAGCTATACATTTCTAGATACGAGGGTATATGTATAAAATCATAATCAGCGTTAAAATTAAAATTTAAAAGTATTCACATTAATGCCTCGCCAGAAAAGTGACACGGGGTGCGAGAGTCATCTTGGATGTTAAGTGCACACTCAAAGGAGCAAGCAGGAGGTGGACTAAATGATCTTGACCCAATACGGAACGTTGAAGAGACTCCTTTCAAAGCCCATCTCAAGTTTTCTTGGAGGATCATGACCTCGACGGGGAGGTCACGTCGATACGTCGACTCCGACGTGTTTATAATTCCTCGTTCATGTTAAGGGTTTCAGTATATAAAATGGCTTCTGCGAGAGGCAAAAAGAGGGAGAGGTTTGAGTGCTGCCCGGCCACTAGGCGATGGTGGAGTTGCATTACTTCGAATGCACAAAAGTTTCCCCCCAGAAGATGGAAAGGCACAACATCTTCAGGCTAATTGCCATTAGCGCTGCCGCTTATTTTTTAATACTGAAACTCACTCAAGTGGCCAATGGGGGTCTTCTTTTTAGCTTTGAGACGAGGAACAAGAGATCCAATATTAGGGAAACACTCAAAAGTTTAAGTGAATCTCAAACTGGATGCCGCCCTATGGAACGGATTAAGGTATTATGACGTAACAATATAGATGTGATAAGAATTGAAATAATACAACATACTTTTACGTGCCAACTGCTAGCAAACGTCAGCAGCGAGTTCATGAAAGGCAGCAAGTATAATTTTTACGCTCTTGGCGCATATCCTCCGGTAGTTTCCCTGACATTTCCAATGACTTTAGCCCTTGGTTGACGTTGCCGTAGGCTAAGAAGCCTTTCCTCCACTCGGAGGGCCATCTCCTCTGTTACTCACGGGCATTTGATTCTCTTTCTGATAACGTTGTCTAATAATACACGCTCTAGCGGTCCAGACAAGAAATAATGGCTCCATTCTCAGAATCACGGTTGATCTATCATTCAAGCATGTTAATTTTGCACAATTCTTCTTACCCTTTGATTGCTTATATGTTCTAGACTCGCATTAACTTGAAATGCACATTTTCTGAACAGTAAAAAATACTATCACTATGATGCACACTCTTTTCAATTAAAATTATCACGTTTTTCTCACTAGTATAGAAATGCACGCTATTGATACCTAATTACATGTGTACGTGTGTATATATATATATATATATATATATATATATATATATATATATATATATATATATATATATATATATATATATATGTAGATAAATCCTCATTTAAACCCTAGACTCCTAAAAATGCGTCAATTTTATTTTTAAGAGGGTGTTTTCATTGAGTTTAGAACACATAATTGAGGGAAAGAATGAACCTCGGGAAACAAATTCCACAAGGGCAAATAGACATGCAAGAAAAATTAACTCATAATTAACCTGCTTAACAGATTTTTACCATCACAATTCAAAAATACTGCTGTTATTTTTGAAAAAATTACACTCACCCGAAAAGAGTCATGAATAGGAGAGGGAAGTAGGATATTATATCCAATCGACGCAAATGACGGTCTGTAGTATAAAATAAATACACTAAATCAGGAGAAGACACATTTTTATTTATAATGATGTTTAAACCTTCCAATTTTCTCCTGCCTAGAGATGCACAGATGCTCCAGACTCGGTTAAAAGTTTGCTTCGACAACGCGCTGTGCTCTCGTACGCCTCTCTTCCCTCCCTTCTGGCTACTCATACGTCTGGCCGCCTTTCTACGCTGGTCTCTCCGTAATTTTCTCCCCCGCGCTTCAACCAATAAAGCCATCTAGTTCCACACAGACCTCCCGCTTCCTTCGGCTTAATTATTCGCTTCTCAACATTCCATCCCTCACGCTGCATGCTCCGATTACCAGCTCTTGTGGACAACGAGAATTAGATTTGAACTTTCGTGTGCATCTAGTTAATCGATAGCAGACGTTAATCATGGTGACAATTTCATCGGTCTCAGATTTAAATTTATACTTTTTATTATTTCTCTCGGCTTTCGCAGTGTTATAATATCGACTAAATAAACGATTCACAAAGAAATTATTTCTATACTCGATCTGTATTGTAACTAGCTTCATTATTTCATTTCATATTCATCTTCCCGGTGAATGACGACATCGTCCGCTGTGATCCGTTTCCCAATTATGAAAAATGTGTATATCGTTCTATCACCGCCATCGCACTTATTGGAAAATATAATTTGTTTCAGCCACTGGATATTTCTCATCAAATATTTTCTTATCTAACGTCCAACCTCTATGTATCTCTTCCTTTCATCCCCGTAATCTTGCATAAAAAAATCTATCATTTTTATTCTATTTCCCCCATCGTAATTACTGGCCAAACCCTACTACTCCCTATTGCTCCCGCCACTTCTTTCGTCCTTGATTACCATCGGCAATCATTTATGTAATTGGTCAAACTGTGTGTGGTAGACTCTAATCCATCAGGAATATTTCCTGGACCAATTATTATTTCTGAGCGATGTCTGGAAATTAAAATGATATCTTTATTACGCAATCCAATTTCCTGTTCACTCTCTAGATGAAATCTGAGCCCTAAGAAAATTAAATTTTTTACTCGACGCGGATTGAATATACCAGAGTAAATGGAAAATTTACCATTGATCTCCGCCTTTACCTTATCTCTCACTCTATTCTTTTGCGAATGAATTGGTTTACTTTGTTCTCTCCTCCGTTCCACTTTTCCTCTTCCCAAACCCGAGTCTTGTCTTTCACCTTCCTCCCACTCGGTCCACCACCCACTCCCTCATTTCCCCACCCCTCTCTCCGCTGACCTCCCACACGACTACCTCTCCATTCTCCTGCCCTCCCCCGCATGCCACTTACCCCACCACCTTCACACTTCATACTTCCTGCACACAGAGGGAGATGTCCTTCCTCCCTTCTTTTCTCACACCCACCACCGTCTCCCTCCCGCTCTCCTCCTCAGAAGCCCCCGAAACGCTTCCGTCTCAAGAGTTTGCTCGAGGAGGAGCAGGAGGAAGGGTTTGGGGCCGGGAGGGAGTGGGGGAGTACCCCCGGACAACTCCTGGAGACTCTCCCGCCAACGCCGCACTTTTGATACTTTCTCCGCCTTTCCCCGACAGCCAAGAGTCTCTTCTTCCTCCTCCCCCTAAACTCCCCCTCTAAGAGCACTCTCCTCCGTCGTCCCCTTCCCCATACCCTCGTGCACCCCCATAATCTACTCTTTTCCTCGTCACCTCTCCTCCAAACCGTGCTCTGCCTTCTATCGCTGCCGTAAATGGTCTTCGCTTATCTCAGAGTTTCTCCCCTATGATATCCCAAAGCATTTTCCCACCAATTTTATCAAGCATATCCATTTTAACTTAGCTTTTTTTTCATAAATTACGAATATCTTCATCCGACGTGCCACATTTTTATCGCCTATGTTTGACGTGTTATTTTTTCAGCGAGAATTCCGTATTTTGCTAGACGTTCCATGATATTAGCTTTCTTTGTCAACGACCCCTTGCCCTTATACCGTCACCGTTTGGTCGGGATAGTGCGGTAGTTAATATACTGGCTTCCAATCAAAGGTTTCGGGTTCTAACCCCGGAGTTAGCAGGCTTTGTTAGTGGTACCCCAATTCTTACTCGGGGTGCTATGTGGAGAGCACTTCTATTTTAGTACGCCGTCCGTCGAATGGGACGTTTAACTGTGGATCTCTTGGCGCGTTTCGTTCAAGAGTACACTGATGCTAACGCCAGGGTTCTCTTTACTTATTCTTCGTTCACTGCGCATTATATCCTTGCCAAATCACCCGCAACTAATCCTAAGAGCTAAAATCAACTTCGCTGTTGGATGCTTCCACTGATAGCCACTACTACCTGATGCCTCCACAAATTTTACTTTTTTCGTCAGATTTCTATTCAAGAAGGTTACCGATGTCTTAAGAAAACATAATCAGCATTGGTAAAATGCGTATTTATCCCTAAATGATTCTGAATTACCAAACTCACTACTTTTATGAATAGAAATTTCGAAAATTACGCCTAATATTAATTATACCTACGGAAGATAATGAAATGTGTCATCAAAAGAACTCTTGAGTTTTTGATTGTTTTCACAACCAGTACTCGTGGTGGATTGTTACCTCTACATAAATACATGAAAGTTTCCATTATGATACCTCTACGGCTTACCACCTATTAGTTTTTTTCCAAAATTAAATGCATTGCTTTGCGCCTACCAAATAGTAACTACCAATAAGCTATGACCGAATTTCTACAGCCATGGGATAGTTACAACTAAGCAGCTTTTCATATTCTCTGTTTTCTCTTCTGTCCCAGTTTAGTCCTCACGGAGACATAATTTTAGCTTATTCACTCTCTCCTTCTTTCTTTCACTTTCCGTTTGAGAATTCACGCCCTCCTTCCGCTAACCACTCTCGGCAGCTTAAGCCTCTCCTCGTTCGCTCGCACGTAGCGTTCCAAGCTACCGCGGTTGCCCATCGAGGCCATGTTATAGCTCTTATCACATGTTTTGTCTTGGGTTCCTTAGCTTTTGTGTGTTTTTCAAGGCCGGTGAAAGGCCTAGGACTCGCGCAGATTCGCGCAGTGCTTTCAGGTCTTTTGCAGCCCAAGGAAATAAGCACATAGCACAGTGCAACCAAGAACGTGTGAAATCTCAGTCCAAGAGTTCATAAATGGGAATGAGAATAAACCAAATTTGTTTGATGAAGGCTGCATATGCATATTAATAATTTCTTTTATATTAATTTCTCTCTCAAGCGTATTCATTCTGGCGACATACTTTCTTTATTCCAAGAAAAAATATACACTGACACTTAAAACGAATGGCTCAACTCCGATGCAGACTGTAATAGTTACAAGTACAAGTACTCATTTTTCTGTTTTGATTTTTTTTGTTTTTCTCCTTTACATATCATTTTGTATTGGTTTCTGTACTATATACATTATACTTAATTCATAATACATATTATTTATTGTTTTCAATACGAAAAAATAATCTTAATGTCATGCGGGATTTTTAAAGAGAATATGGCATATTTCAAGTTTCATAATATTTTATTCCCAGCACAAAAGATTGTAGAGAAGGGCAATATTAATTTCCCATTACTTGCACCAAATGAATAATCAAACGTGCATGATACTCGAATTTTCCTAGACACTGCTGAAAACCTTCAAACTATCGAAATGTGAAAATGAAGTCTACAGCAATCCTTTATTGAACGCCCTGAGTCATATCTCTCGTTCCAATCGGATTCTTTCCATTTCTCACCAAAACCCTTTCCAGCACTTGGGTCATTCAACCTATCTTCCTATTTCTCACATCCGTTTAAGGTTTTAATCCTCCCATGACCTTTCATCTACTTAACTCCCTTTTAAACATCATCTCTTCATCCTTGATTAACCTTTCCTTTACCGTTTTCCAAAAATTAAAAAAGGACGATCCCCCCGTAACCGGATTAGATTTTGAATGTTTACGGCCATTCGACAAAACAGATCCCGGGCTCTCCCTCCGAAGAATACTATCCTTTCAGCTTCCCTTCCCTTTCTTTTGCGATCCTCCTCCGGATCCTTGGGGGAAAGGGAGGGGGGAGTCGCGAAAGTCCATTTCCATCCGTCCCTCCACCCCCACCCCTCGCGCTGCCTTCACCCCCCAATCACCCGCCCACGCACACACAGAGGGGCGTCATGCATTAAACATGACTTTTGGGGGCGAAAGAAAGAAGGTGAGTTGGGTGGATTGGGCGGGTGAGGGTGGGCGAAGGGAGGGAAGGGATGCAATGCGGGGGAAAGAGAGAGAAAATTCGGAAGCAGGGAAATCGTCTCCGACCCTCCCCTGAATCCCTCTCCCTTTAACTTCCTCTCTTCTCTCCCTCCCCGTGTGTCCGTCTATCCTCCTTCCTTTTTCCTTCATAACTTTCCTTCTCTCGCGTCCCTCCTCGCAAACACTCCTCCGCGATCCTTTAGGGTCTCCAATAGGAACTGTTTCCGAAGCCCTTTCTCCGTTTCCACCGGCCGACTCAATTTTACGAGAGCACCGAACGACGGAGAGGGAGAAGGAAAAGTGTGTGCGAGAGAGAGCGAGCAGCCCATTTCATGAACCTCTCGAGGTGAGGCGCCCGAAAGGCGTCCTCTGTGGGAAAGGGCAACTAGAACTATTGTGGGGTCATGAAAGCTACGTTGAAAGCCACCACGCATCTGCCCGAGGCCTACAACTTCATCGAGTCTATGGGTGGTCAAATGGGTGAGAATGGTGATTAGGAATAGAACGGCCAAATTATCCACCGACCAACAGTCAATTTTTGGAATGACTCGTTCTCAGAATGTCCCCGAGAGACCGCCCCATCCGCTCTTCATGGTAACCTTCCTTATTAGCTTCTTCTATTACAGCTTTCATGGCTTAAACTCAACGTCTTCCCTTGTAATTATATATCTTAATATTTATTGCAAACAGGATAAGTACGTGCTTTTTAGAATATATTCCACTGACTTGTTTCTTCCTGCCAGTCGTTTTACTGCTCACGTCCTTCGTTGCCTTCTAATCTACTCTACTATTTCCAGCTTCCTTTACTAATTGAGACATTCAATTAAAAATAATGCGAAATAATTTCCTGTAGATAGGTCTCTCATAAGTGTAGTCTAGAACGTTGAATTCCCCTGGATTTATTTAGATGCGTCATTGCCTTATAAACTTAATTTCAGCTGCTCTAATACAACCTTACCGAAGAAAAAGCAATCAATTAACGATATAAGTG
The DNA here is from genome assembly GCF_022747635.1 of Hetaerina americana. Classification (NCBI taxonomy): domain Eukaryota; kingdom Metazoa; phylum Arthropoda; class Insecta; order Odonata; family Calopterygidae; genus Hetaerina; species Hetaerina americana. The sequence goes on from NW_027287095.1 coordinate 6,410,935, forward strand.
CGATAAACCACACAAGTAATTTCATGTTGCTCTTTGAGGGGATGCCACATGCAACTGCATGCAGTTTATGTACAACTTCCCTGTTATGAAAAGATGAGATTAAATTGTAAACAAATCATAAAAAGAGAAAAAAATATAGTAAAATATTATACGAGAGTAAAATAAGATAGGAGAAAAATAAAATGCAACTACCGTAAATCACTTTTATTTTAACGAGTATTACTGTGAGCCAACTCGACTTGCGCTGCGTGTTTGTGTGTGCGTATATCTGCTCAGATGCGCACGCGGGTCCAATGGGGAGAGGCCGATTGCGGTGGTACAAAGGGTGGTAAGAGTTTTGACCCTACTCCCAGGTGCTACCACAAGAGGGAGAAAGGCAGGGGGTGTTTGGAAGGAATGTGGAGGTGGAAGGCGCGGGAGGGAAGATGAAGGACGGGGAGGAGATGGGCGGGGGAGAGGAAAACGATGCGTGTTCCAAGGAATTAGTTCCGAGGAGAAACGAAAGAGAAGACAAAAAATACAGAAAATAACGAATCTAGAATAGAGTTCAAAGGAGAAAAGAAGGCGCTAATTATGCGCGAGTAGGATGTATAGCGTGTACCACTCAGAAGAAGAACAAGAACGAAAAGGAGGTATTGATCCCTTCCAAGAAGAACCCTAATTTACATACCCTTTGAAGAATAATGACACAAATAGATAGGGTTTCTGCGATTCTATCTCGTTAAATTTATTTTTTTGGCAGTAAGGGAACAGCACATGTTCTCTTTAAATGATCGAATTTTCCTCTAATTTCCGTTATGGACGATGATGCAATCAGGGTAATCACAGTATTACTCTTCTCTTTTAAATGTTTACATTCATCGGAGAAAATTTAAACATTTCATGAAATACTTAATTGGATTCGATACCATTGAAGGTCTGTCCCAAAAGTAGTAGGACTTATTTTCCCCGAATCGACAAACGGACGACTGGCAGTTTCTCTGGCTGGGTTCGAGGGAGGGGAGTCTCAAGAAAGGCTGGAGGACTGTGGAAGTTGGCTCCCAGCCTTTATGGAGTGCGGATCTTTCGCTTGCAAAACCTCTATAACGTCACCTCTTTACGCTCCGTCATGAACCGGCTATTGAAACAGCGCTACGCCATCAAATTTTGCGTGAAACTGGGCAAAACCGGGAAAGAGACTCATGAAATACTCACGGCAGCTTATGGAGATAACGCCATGGATGATTGATCGGGTGTTTTTGAGGGGCACATGATGTCTCAGGAGAGTAGAAAAGGTGTTGAACACGCTTGACCGTTTAGACCTTAGGCCCTTTGTCCTAAAAAAGTGACGACACTTTTCAGAGTGAAGTTGGACAGGGATTGCAGATTAAGTGTTCGCACGGCTTCTGATGAACTTGGAATTCCTGAAAGTGATGTGCATCGACTTGTGAGAGAAGAAATGGGCATGAGAAAAGTGTGTGCAAAGTTGGTGCCGTGAGTGCTCTTAGGTGAACAAAAGGAAACTCACACGCGGATCTGACAAGAGCTTCTCGACCATGTGAGAGGGAATCTAAATTTTTTAGACAATGTCCCACCAAACTTCTTCCTCTTTCGCCACCATAAATTTATGCTGAAAGGACACCACTACGCCTCGGTGGAAGCGCTACAACAGGCCCAGACGAGGGAGTACAGCAGTATTCCTGGCGCCGCTTTCCAGAAGGCGTGGAAAACCGGCTGGCAGCGGTGTGTGGACGCACAAGGGTGCACTTCGAAGACGTCTGAATATATGCATCAATTCTGGCAACGCATTTTTTAATCGACTCAGTCCTAATATTTTTGGAACAGGGTTTGTATAGTACACAAATTTACTACATCAACATTTAGGTAAAAGTAGTAAAAGCTGAATACTTAAGCTCATGTAGCCATTGAGTCAAAGTAGATAATCATGTGGGAATCATAGAAGAGGTATAGAAGGTGTGGAAATACTCACATTATTCATGGCTATAGACGGAGATCTCATATCCTACATATCGAATGGAGCTGAAATTGACTCTACCCGACACAGGGAATGTGTAGAGTTAAGGAAGCAGGAGAGGGAAAAATGCCAAAACCTCCAGAGATTGGAATCAAGCCTTGGACGGAGTTGCTATATTCCAGTCACGACTCCAAGTTTACCTCCGATTTCGTCAGTTCATTCTATATGTGATTTAAGGTGTAACCGTTCAATTGTATCTCTTTTAGATAAACATATCCCTCTGAGAGATAGTATGTTTGAAAGGGAGGATCTGAAGAGCAACAAGGAGATCTGGAGAGACAGGATAAGTCAAAATTCAGCGGTCGCAAACAGTTAAAAAAAACATACGTATAAAAAATTGATCAGGAAAATTGCCAATTCATACATTTATTCAACAACATTGGAAAAAATGTAAATTATGATAAAAACATTTATACAATATTTTGAACCCTACGTCATCATTTATGTGCAATAAAAAAGCGCGACGAAATAGCCTAACGAAAAAACTTCAGCAACTACTCCATATAGACGGTGTCCCAAAATGCGATTTTTGATAAGATCAGGCTGAATCACCTTCCTGACATTAACGTGAAATGAAAAGTCACAAATAATAATTGCTCCATTACCTCTCGTTACCCTGAAATGCAGTCCACCATAAAATTTATACGAGGGTCATTACCCGTTGGCTCGGAAGTACACACCATTCCTGGGAATGGCGAGGGGGAGAGAGAGAGAGCTAATTCTACGTAACAAGTAAGTAATTCTCATATTCTACGTTTGAAGATGAATAAATGCAATCCCAAGCGCGATCAAATTCTAGGGAACTAGTTCTTTATTTCCATATAGCACATCACATTAAGAGTAGAATCAGAATACCTAAGCTCATATACGGATGTCTCTGTAAATTTCTGATTTATTAAAAAAAATTGAAACCTCATGCGTGTATTCAACATATTTTGAGCTATTTAAATCAAAACACGCATTTTTCTTCTAATTATTTGGATTCTCTGTTGCCATAAATATGTCAAACAAATTATCCTAAAAAGTATAAAAAATGCAAGAAAGCAAAAAAATTCAATAATTGAAATTAAAGTTGCCTGATAAGCAACAAATACAGCCGGGAGTCATGTATTTGACGCTCGTACGTTAAAAACAAAGAGGAAAGAATTAGGAATAAAATCAATTGAAAAAATAAGTTTTGTGTACGTGGTCCACTTATCAAGAAGTACTCTTGGCAAAAACTTTATAATCTACGTAAAACTTTATAATGTAATATATATAATAAAAACTAAAGACTTTATAATGTACGAGATCCGTTACACACCTTAAGTCACATTTGAAATCTTACAACGTTTGTGTTTCTGATTTGTCCACATTTGGTGTGCAAGAATAATTTAAAAAGAAGGGATGTATGAAATTGGTTATTATTATTTATGATTAAGACCCGGCTTCACATTTTGGAGAACCCGGGTCTTAATCAAACATCAAAATTAGTCTTGTCGTCGGAGATGAAATAAATATTTTTACATCGTGGAGGTAACTTTGATTTTATGTTTCTTCTTAGAATTGGCTCAACGCCAATCCGAATTTCCATTTTAACCTTGACATTCGGAATTATACCTCATTGCTTGTCATTCGGACCTAATTTTTACTTATATTTCAAAAATTTTCAAGATCGTCAGCGTGGTTTTCATTAAAATTTATGTAAATTAGTATTCATTTTTATGCAAAGAATATTTTTAAAAATAAAATCTTTTCATAATGGATTGGATCATACACCAATTAACAAGCGAAGTTATATTCTAAATCCCTGGTTGATGGACACACGTTATATCCCGTTTTATAATAGTATATATAAATATATATATATATATATATATATATATATATATATATATATATATATATATATATATATGGTATTTGAAACGAATATACATTTGCAAAATATACATAACGAGCATAAAATAAAAAGATTATGACTCCTTAAAAGAATCAGACAAAATTTGAAACGAAACGTGAAACATTTCCAAAATCATCCAAGTTGAAGCCTTCCTGAATTCTGGATATAAGCTCCCTTGAGGCTATTTTAATGATGAGTTTTGGTGGACATAAATTTAAAAACTACGTGAAATTTCTCAAAGACGGATCATTTCGGATGGTCATGAAAGCCGGTTTAATGAGGCTCAAGGAAACATAAAGAAACCCGACATAAACTAGCGGGCGAAGTAATATGGCGTTGGCGTGCTCAGAGTATTCCTCCCACCCGTGCGATCGCGTGATCATTGCCCGGGACAAAATATAAACTCTCAGAAAGACTCGAGAGTTTCGTGCGCGACTTCCACATTTGGAGAAATAAAAATCAAGCTTTAGGGGCATGTGACCACTTCGACAGAATTGACGAAATAAAACGTGTTAAACAGCGACAGAATCTGAACATTCTGCTTTTCCTCACGACGCGACGCTGTGTTTTTAATGGAATCACCTCGCAATAAGTCATGATATGACGCGAAGAGTTTTATCGTTCTGATTTACCTCTTTTGAAATGATAAAAACATTAATAAGAAATGTAATATGATATTTTGAAATAACGATAAGAGAAAGTTTTGAAAGGGAAGCACTGAAGATTTTCAAATTTAAAAGGAGATTTTTGGGACTGACATGACGAGCAATTTCAATTTTTGCAATATGGTTCGTTTTTAATCTCAGGTATTTGAATAAAATTCCTTCGCATTAAATTTAATGAAATTAAATTGGTTTGTATGTCTGGACATATTTTCGTCCCCATTCAATTTATCTTATTGTTTGATTTTCATAAATTCATAATATTCCCGGTCAAAAATCCATCGTTATGATTCATCGACACAAAATACACGTATGAAAGGGAAAATTAAGCACAGAGTGCTTTTTGACTAACTTATCTAATAAAATATTTATGCAAACATACTCTGGAGGCTTATCACGTTGTTTTATTCATGAGTTTATGTTAGTAATACTTTCGCGGTAAAAAATAACATAAAGACAGTCATTTTTAAATTCACCCCGGGCAAGGATGTACATTTCCATCCGCAGTATCAACACGTAATTTTCCGTCCTTCAAATGCAGAACGAAAGTCAAACCCAAGGAAAGCACTCAGCACATCGCCCTGTAATTCCAGAGTCCCTTCATAAGAATTCTTGAACTCCGCTCGTCCTGGGAAGCCAACTTATGGGCACACTTCTGAAAGATGACTTCAGTCGTACGTTATAACTTCTGGGAGAGAAATTGGGAGTCGGTAATTGCTGTGAATATAGGATATAGGACCTGGAGGGAAGGCGCATTGAGGTAACAGGGTGATAGGGGAGGGGAGAGCATTAAGGGAAAGCGAGGGAGTTAATTAAGATCCACTCTGTTGAACTAGCCACACTCAATCCTCGACGATATCGGGAGTGGTGGCAGGGCGAGCCCTGAGCCAAAGGGGGGTTAAGGGCGAGGCAAAGCAGGGACATTGAAAGGGTGGAATGAGAGAGAGAGAGTGGGATTGGTTTGGTGGAGAGAAAGGAATCAAATGAGGGCAAACAATCAGCTTGGTTTTTAATGGATCTCAGCATCGGGAGATTGCGAAACGGGAAAATGGAAAGAGGCTTGAACGGAGTCGGAGGGATGGATGAGCTGGCGTTCGCCTCCACAATCTTAACTTTAATCCGCCGGACTACATAATCCGAGATCTCCCCGCGATGGAAAGAATTTTTAATTTCAGAAACGAATGCTGGTAATCAAATCATATTTCTTAAAGCCAAAAATAGAAACAGATTTCTGTGAATATTTATAAGCAGTAAGGGCACTTTGAGAAAAGTAAACCAAGCTTTATAATCAATTAAAAACTACAAATGTGTACCTTCTCACAAGTAAAACTGATTCCATTGCATATAGAATATATAGTAAATAGTTCACGAAAATGTTAAATTTTCTTTACATTCCAGTTGATACTGAAGAAAATTCGTCAGTATAATGAAGGAAATGCTAATATATATTTTGTTAATCGTATCGGAAATGAACAGACATTCCTCTAAATCGTATATAAAAAAAGTCTGCAAAGAGTCCTGACCAAGGGAACTTATTAGCAACCCTTCAACTGCCTAAATATCATCAATGAGATGGAACTGGTCTTATCATATTGCATCCTTTTTTGTGCAATACACAATATTTTTATTCATTATATATTCACCGTTATACACAAAATCTTGCTGAACATATCAGAACAAATTTTAAATTTCTAACCTAAATTTGAAATGATTGGGGGATATTAATCTCTTTAGTCCTTTAATTATGGAACAGTTTTAGTTACAGTACGTTTAAAACAAAATAAGACATTCTTTCAGGGTTCTTGGGATGAAACTGGGAATATTTTCATTGATGCAAGAAATTTTATTTCTTGTATATCAATTTTGTTAGCGGTAGTACCAGGCTAGTTTTATACCCTTATTAAACATTTTAATTGAAGACGTAAAAATTAAGTAAAACTATTACAAAGTCACGAACAAAGTATATATTTCACGCATCTCCTAGAGGTTAAGTATATCGAAGGAATGAAATGCGGAATAAATGAGTACTATCCACATTCAAAACGTCCCTTCAGAGAAGAACATTGCGACAAAACATTAGGATTAGTCAGACATCGTGTCTAATACTCCACTTGATGAACAGAGATATTGATTACCTGCTATCACATTTTCATCCGTCATTACGGAAATTATTACACTCACTCAGCTGAATTCTTCGATATAATAGGAGAAATAACAGTGATAATTGATAAAAAGGCAGAATGTAGTTAAATAAATCTAAAATGATACTGAGTTTTTCACAGCAGCTCAAATATATCAATCAAATCAAGTGAAATAAAATTTTCCGTCACCTTAATGGTTACGCTTTTCGATTACGAAAAAGAGATACAAAGCAGGAATATTTCCATCATACTGATATTCCATTTAACAATGTATGAGATAAACTAAGGATTGCATAGCTATATGAATGCTACTATATAGGAAAGTGGCTTAATATAGCTAAAATCCTGGCCAAATTACGAGCTAGAGTATTATTAATAAAAAGGAAAACGTTAAAGTGCTTGCTTTAGGATTAAGAACCAGGAAAAATTTTCATGCACAGTTACAATTCAAAGAAATTTGGTCGATTAGAAACCTTACATTTACATTAGGTTGAATTGAAGATAATTAAAACCTTTTAAAAGGGCATTCAGATAGGTTAAAAACAGTCAGCCTTTGTCATAAAAGTACCAATGAATGGATAGAGTATTTGGCGAAGTTCATTTCTTCAAACTGTTTGATATTTAGTAGGTATGCCTCTGATAGGTTTCACATGCATTGTAACAATAGGGCACGTGAAACCTGTTACTTTCCAAACCTTAAAATAATACAACCAATATTGCCATTCATCATTATATTTGTTTCGATGGTGTTACAGTGTTTACGAGTTCAATGTCTTAATAATCATCGTATAGGAGTTACCCGAGAAAATATCAAAGGTTAAAAATTACTTTTCTGTATGACTTTGCGTTGACGTTTAATGAAGGGATAACTCAATGATACAACTACGAGAAATATTTAATTTCTGATTAGGAACTTTAATTGAAAGACGACGAATTAATGAGGAATATTTTGGGTTTACACGGCTATCAAATTCGCCGAGAGATGACCTAGTCGAATTCTTTCGACATTGCCTTCTTTCTTGGCGCTATTTTAAGAGAGTTGGTTGCGGGAAAAGTTACAGATTGAGATGCTGATCCATGATTTTTTTCCTTCCAACTTTCCTCCCTTTCGCAGTTTCAAGCACGAACTCTCCCCACCACTCCTTTCCCCCCGCCACGGCCGCGTAAGAGGACCACCGGGAAAGCAGCGCGGCCCAAAATCCCTTCGCGACGACATTAGCGCCGAAAGAAGGTGGTGTGGAAGCGATAGGGGCACTTTACTCGTTAGGGAGAACTTCCCGCCGAGACGCGAAGGCGGCTGCGACGACGGCATGCAGATGAAGCGGAAGGCGACGGTCGAGGGCGGGGGTTCTGGGAGAGTCGTTGAGGGAGGGGCGATGCGAGAGGAAGGAAGGGAGATGTCCGGGGGGGGGATGGAAGGTGGGGTGAGGGGGGCGCATCACGTAATCGGGGCCGGGGCCATCGCTCGGAGAGGGAGAGGGAACTTCGATCGAAGACATGGTAATGGGATTACTGCAGCCGACTATTATCAACGTCAAAATTAACGACCCCGCGACCATCCCCGGAATCTGTGACGGGAAATGAAAGGTAGAAGACACTGGGTATCGCGAAGGATTCCCCGTAATTTCAGTCGAAAGACATCGGATATTAAGGCCTTTTCAAATGTCTTTACTCTCTGTTTCGCTGCCATTCTGCCTTCATTCCTTCCACCTCTCTTGATTCTAGTATATCCGGTAATCGGATGCGAAACTACTGATTTTATCATCTCCTTCGCTTTTCTTACTAATTTGAAACGCCACTACCTCTCGATAATCCTCAGAGTTACTTTAGTAATGGAGTAGAAACGAACGGTGATGACAATACTATTAATACTGAGTCATTTAAGCCATTGCTGATGACTTTGCCGCGGAGGATAATTTACAGATGAAATTCCAACCCTTAACGGGAAATGATGATTTTAAAATTTGCACGCCGAATATGGTCAAAAACTCTCGGATAACAAGGGCACACGACAAATTTCCAATTAATTTTCTAATAACCGCACAACCTCTGATTAAATACTGCAAAGTGGTATACATTCCTAAAAGTGTATGAAGACACTGAAATAAATTACAAATATTTAAAGTGCGCATAATTTGCTCTATAGGGAATTGCCTTTGATTTTTATAAGTGGCCATTGAACTAATGCTCCTCGTGGCTAGTTCGTGACATTATATACATGTTAGAAATTAATAAGCTATCAAGAACGCCGTCCAAAAGTATGAGAAAAAGATTTTTAAGTATATCACACCTTTGAAAACTCACTTGCGTGACATAAACTCACCCGAACGCATACTGCTATTTTTACCAGTTAGCTGTGAAATTCTACCATATCGGATCCGAAATTCAGGGAATTCATCTCTCAAAATTTTTGTTAGTATCGGATACGCACGTCTTTGATGGCTAGTCGAAGGCAAACGCGTAATCACGGAAACAATATTAATTCCGGAGTAAAGAAAACCAAATGAAAAGTAAGGACCATAGAGCATTTCATTCATGCAAGGTTCACCTGACATCATATGTATACAAGACGGAAAGCTGGCTGGTCAACATTACGGTGATAAATCCGAGTCCAATGTCAGTATCAGAGCCGCGTAACGAGCTGGCCCTCGCGTGAGCGAATTGCCATTGGCGTGTGGGGTAAACGGGGGTTAAGGGTGTGGCGGGGGGGGGGGGTTGGAGGATTAGGAAGAGTCCTCAGACGAAAGGGAAAAGAGGAAAAGAAAGAAAAAATATTCTGACGAAAGGAACAGAACGTATTCAAAAAGGGACGAGGAGAAATAAGGCGAAGGGGATTGAATGGATATGCGGTTGTCGGAGGGGGAGTGATCGGGATTACTGCCATTAATATCTTACCCTGCATGCCACCGTAGTGTGATAGGGGTTGTTAGAGCTCAATATTCATAAGAATAAATGGTGAATATAAGTACGGGGTATCATTTTAGCTTCATTTATGGTGTTCAGGTGAAAAAAAAAGATTTCTCGGTCCCCCCAGCCGACTATTTCCCGTAACTTCTAGTTGTTGCCTCTCCTGCCATTCAAATGTGGGGCGGAAATATTCCTCCCCCTTGTGTCCAAGTTAAGCGCACGTAAGATGCATACAACTGAAACTTTAAATTGTACGCGCAACCATCGTGCTTTCAGTCTCCCAACGGATGAATTTAACAATTTGACGCTTTCCATTCGTCCTTTACTATTTCTCACGAGACGGGCAGCTCTTCCCTATATCCTGCTTGCTCCTGAAATTAGATCCTTTACTTAGAGTCCCAAAACCTTGATGATTATTCCCGGAGAGGGTTAAACAAATAAAATTAGCATCTTTCTTCAACTATTTATTCCAAATATTTTCCAAGTACTCGTTCCATTAGGCCAAAGTCTTTGTCATGCAGATTCGTAGATGTTTCTGAAGAGCTTTCCCAATGCTTTGTTTCATATTTTGCTTCCAACATGAGTTGAAACTTGCGGAATAGAGAAACGTACCCTGACTCTACATCGCCTACGTATTTCATTTTCTTTGGCAACATACAGTTAGAGCGTATCTAGGGGGTCATAAATGAGACTTTATTTCTAGTAAAACGGAGGACGCTTCATAGTGCCTCGGGGCGCTATGGAAAAGAATCGCTCATCGTTTCACAAACAAAGTATTTGCAACAGTACTATGATTATCTTCCGTTTTCTATTCACTTCAACGGAATGTCTTTTAATGTTATTTCTTTATCTTAGTTCCGATGTTAACGTGGTTCCCATGTTTTTACTTGGCCCAAGTGCATGTGTGACCCAGTCCTTCATCAGAGAAAACGAAGAAAATATGGAAGATGAAGAAAACGTTCTCCTTGTTAACAAAAGTATGTGAAGGCGAGGGGGTGGGGGGAAAGTGTGGTTGCATAATGAGAAAACCCTTCTGGTTACCCTCCCTATGTTATCCCTGGAGGGTGATGAGTGGCCGAAGGCAGGAGCTGGGATCAGGAGTGGACGCGGGATAGGAAATGGTCGGTGGGAGGGCGAGGACTCGGAAATTGTAGTTTTTGGACGCAGTTCAAGGCGGCGAAGGAGGAGAAACCCCTGGTGAGGGAGAGGGGAGTCGGCGCGGAACGCGATGGGGAACGTCTTTTTTCCACCAAGAAAATCTACGGGGGTCTATACCCTCCAGGGCCAAATACAGACCTGGCAACCGTTGGATTGAAAAAGGAGGACAATCTCCAGCATCTTTTTGTTTTCCAACGCCGTTGTAGACACAATCTCGACTGGAATCACTTCTCGGTCAATCTCGCTGGAAATGTGAGCATCAATCTTGCATTTTATATATCCGTCGGATAAAATAATCAAAGTCAAGAGTAAGTAAGAAAGATGTCAATCAAGTATTAAGCAAAAAACTTGAAAACTCTTATCTCTACTGATGGCTATTAAATTGACTCGATCCGTTGAACTATTGTTTACATAATAACACTTTGAATAGATTGAATTAACTTTGGGGCTACATCTTCACCCAAACTTTTACATTTCACAATAGAAAAATTATAAACATTTAAGAGATTCCAACTATTTGGCATCCCGATGATGCTACACAGTGGTCATCCTATGGTGGTCAATGAATATTAATTATAGAATTACTATGTTTCTGGTATCTGTGCCATGGAAAAATTCCATCGTGTAACGGCTAAAAGAGTGTATGTAACATTTTAAGATATTTTCTATCAAAATTAAAATTAATATTATAATAATCCTATTTCCTTGATAAGATCTGCGGCAGTTAAAAATGAAATCTATAGTTATTACGCTCATTGGATGGAAGAAGTGTACTCCGGGACTATGTTGAGTGCGGGAACAAGCGCGACAACAAAATCGGGAAAGTCAGAAAGAAGTTGATGAAGGGATAGGAGGCGAAATGGAAGAGAGTCAGGCGAGGAAATGAAATACGGACGATAACAAATGTGCCAAATTGGAAAAGTTGTGGCGTAAAGAGTTGCTCAACAGTCGTTAAAAGTTGGACGAGGCCCTAAAAAGGATGCTCGTTATCGCTGGAATAGACAAGAGTATGCAACGGGAGGACTTACGAGAGAGCACTTTAAAAGGAAGAGAAAACAACGGCGTTATTTGAAAGTTCGTGTAAGGATCGGCTCCAGCTGAAAGCGGTCCTTGAGCATTCAGCCATGCGAGTGATCGCTCCACGGGATGAGTGCGGCGGGAATATTATTTATTTTTTAAATCCACGACCCCTTTGCCATGTGCGACCCGCACGACACACATGATACGCTGGTTGCGTAAAACCACGGGGAACCTTTGGACGTCTCTCCTTCCTCATTACCTTTACATTTTACCCTTCGAAGGAACTGCTTAAATTTTCGTACGATTGTATGAATGGGAAATTTGGCACTAATTGGGGTTTAAAGCAAAGAGCATTTGTTAGTTTATGCACGAAATGTGTTTGAACCTCCATTATTTGTTGAAAAGAAGTTCTTAAACGGCCGGAATGATTGATATAATTGCGTAATTTATTAGAAACCTAATTTTTTTAATTGCTTCCTTTACTTTAATTTTAGTCATCACTTAAGCATTTTGCCATATAAATGGTTAACATATTATTTAAGGAAATTATGAATCGAAATAGGGCATCATAATCTTGGTTTTCAAAATATCACACCTACGTGACAACCTTAAGTAACCCTCATTGTCGTGCATTATTGGTCTCATTTTTCTCTTAAGATCATAAACTATATGCCTTATTAGATCCTCTCTAAAATATAAATGCGGATGATTATAATCAATATTTTATGTTTACCTAAGTTTGAGGGATATGTGAAGGAATAATATCCCAGATAGATAATCATTTCCCCGCTGAAAACTTATTTATCAGATGATGTTAAAATCTGACTGCTTAAAGAGCATTAGTGAATGTTAAAAATTGTCAAATTTAATATTTTTATCAGTTTTAAAAGATTATATCGTTAAAAAAACAAATAAAACTTTTAATGGGTGAATTATGAGCGCATTATTATAAGTACTACTCCTTAATTTGAAAAGGAGAAACCTCCACCAAAACAAATGAATCCAGTTTTATTTTTTAGGATATGTTCACAGGAACATGAAAACCACGTGTTAGGTGATTACGCGAAGATTTCGGATCGATCCTGACTTCACCCATTCGATCCTTGGTAACGACTTGCACATTGAATGAAGAATAAAAGATCATGCCCTCGAAAAATCCTAAAGAAACGCATTCCATCTCTTCTCTCGTATTCCTCCTACTCTATTCATTAGGAAGTTGAAAATTACCACAAACTTTCTAAAGAAAACAAAGGAGGTAGACCCAGGAGAAAGTAAAAAAAGAAAACCATGTTCGATCCAAGTGGAATTAAATGAGGGGTACTAATGGGGGCCATCATCCCATCGCGAAATGATAAGGAATTAGCGAGTCTGGAAACTAGGGAGAGGGGTGTGGGAAGGATAGGGAGGAAAAGGAGGAAAGGAGAGAGGGGAAGGAAGGGACGAAGACCCATCCAGGATTAAAATCCGACCATCATTATCATCATCCAGTCTGAGCACATGTACTTAAAACGATTCCATGGAAAAAAGGGAACTTCTTTTCATAGCAAGTGCGAGGAAGAAAGGGAGGGGAGAGAGGAAGGGAGGCGGCATGTATACCTACGGGAAGGAGGATCATCCGTGGAGTGATGAAGGGATGGGGAAAGGGATACGCCGACCGACCGGCACACCCCTTCGACCTTTTCACCTTCTCTTGAAAGAAGAGAATGAAGAGCGGAGGGAGAGAGAGAGAGAGAGAGAGAGAAAAAGGGAAACTTTCCCGTTGGGAAGTCATCCAGGGCACCAATCTATTCATTACGGAAGAAGCACGGGCTTTACTTCTTCCTCCTCATACTCCGCCCGTCCTTTTGAGGATTCGCTTTTTTTCGGCCGGCTGAGGGGAGGGACGGAGTAAGAGGGAAGGGGGTGAGGAGGGAGGAAAGGGGAAGGGGCGGCGGGTCCAACATGGATGGAATGAAATCGCCTCTCACGCCTTTCTCCGCCGCTCCCCACGAAGTCCTTTCGCGCCTTTTCGGCTTCCATCGCCTCTACGCCAAAATCAAGAATGGAACCCTCGGTCGCTCTATTCCTACCTTTCCTCACCTTTCACTTCTTGGAAGCGTCTACTTTGCTGGCCGACTCCAGTTTAGATAACGCCCTAGAGATGATTCAGTGCTTTTGGACTGGCTTCTTCTCGGTGGATTTTCCACAAAAGAATATCTGTATTCATCTAACATCACTACGGAATAGTGACAAAAATAGTATCTGATGTTCATTCAAGTACTGGTGATGAGAAAAAAATATTAAGGGTTCGGAAAAATTTGGTTCAGTTATCAAAACGGGCAATTCCCTCTGAATGTATTTGTGAATGTAGTTCACGGGTGTAGTACATATTACGTACGAACATATTTCATCACTCGATTGGGTCTTCTACGAAGTTAGCGTGTTGGCTGCGAAAGGAAAACGTATTATCTAGTTAATGATTCTGCTATGTTGAGTTCTCTTCCAGGGAATATTTCCCATTTAAACTTTCTTCAATACTTCATCCTGGAAGCCATTAGTAAACTTCTAATACGGTAATCTATAATAGTGGAATGCTTCTGTATAGGTATCTCTAATTTAACTTCGAACTTTTCTCAGGCACTATATATATTTACTTAATTTCCAAAACCATTATAGAGTAAATGAATGTAAATCAAAGTTTTCAACATTCATAACTCACCACGCCCACTCGAATGCTATTTATAAGGCTTACCGTTCCATTTTTCCTAAATCTAATCTTAAGTCTAGATAGGCGGATACATTGCTCTCTATATGGAATATGAAAACCTTGGGGGATCGAGATGGTGCGGGGGCTAACGTACTGGCTTCCCACACAGAGGGCGCGGGTTCATATCCCGGCGGTGTTGAATATTTTTCAGAGGTATCTCGATCCCTACTTGAGGTGCTTTGTGGAGGGCACTTTGAGTGAGTACGCCGTCCGTCGGATGGGACGTTAAACTGCGGACCCCTTGGCACCTTTCGTAAAGAGTAGGCTAATGCCGACGCCGGGTTTCTCTCCACCCTTCATCCTTTCCTGTCCATCCCCTATGGCGCAAATGACCTCAGCTGTCGGTCGCCTCCCCTCCCCTCAAAACTACTACTACTATGAAAACCTTAATGATTATTCAGATGCTAAAATCGTTTCAAAGCATAGAAATAATAATAGTTTTGATTTTTAATGAAGCATCAACAAATATTAGCTGAATATATGTACCTATACAAATTACATTAGTTTAAGGATTTAAAATTAATATAAGTCTAAAGGTGGATTTAACTAATAAGTATAACTTGCATAACTTATATGTTTTATTGATTCATTTAATATCATTTTATGGATTTATTATTAATTTCAATACGATTAATTCCCAAAATATTCTACGAAACATATAACGAACACGCAAGATTGCTTCAAATGCTAATTGATTTGAGTAGATGTATCAAAAATATTCTACTTAAGCTTTGAGAAGATTATTTAGATCCTTCACACACACACAAACACATATACATACATGGAGCTAAATGACAATTCTCGTTCTATTTCCTAATCAAATGCTTTTAGACCGACTAACTTGCACTGTAAATTCCGCGATACATGTTAGATTAGTATTTAGAGCATTCCAATAAGGTTCAAAGCCGTCTATCTTGGGCAATACGAATAGAATGGCATGCATTTACAACACCACACGTCAAAAGACTGAATTGAAAAAATACTGAGTTTCAATTTTCTCAAACATAAGTTAAAATATTTCCCACAATTTACGTACGTTTATCATTATTCCTATTATAAGATAATTATTGTTGTGAAAATAAACTTTTCATAAAATTCATTATTTTTTAACGCATTATATAAAAGCCTGCATATCATGTATCGCATAATTAAACTATCAGATTTATGGGGAAAAGGAGCAAATATTTCTCACTGAAAAGACACAGTAATAATCAACTAACATTGCCATGCTTATCCACCACAAAACAAAGGAAAACAATTGACCTTGAGTCTTCTACAAAATATCCTGTTTTACCTTTCCAGACAGTATACATTTCTTCAAAGAATTGTTCATCGAGTGATTTGCGTGTTACATTTGATCTCAAATTTGTGCAATACGGTACGCTTCAAATAGTGATCACAACTTTAAGATACACACCAGACGAACATTTATCTTAAATGACACCCGGGGACATTTTTCAGTTCAAATTATTTTCTTTCCACAGATTTTCACATCGTATTATCCAATCGTAAGAAGGAGACAATCCATTCATTTTGATAAACGTCATTTTAGCACATCAGGAATGACGGCGTCACCTCTAATATTCCCGGCCGTCTTCCTTAGTAAAAATTTTCTTCCCCGTTTTCCTTTCAGTATCTTTCTCTTCTACCAGGACGGCAACGTTCATATTACTAATACCTCGCGCGAATAAGACTCGGGGAGCAAAAGAATAGACGACGAATAGAGAAATCCGAGCAATCACTGCAAATGGCATACGTACACACCATCACTCTATTCACAGCAACCTCTCCGTGCTCTCCAATTTATGGGAAAGGCCCAACCTTCGAGACGGGCGGAGAGGGAGAAAATTCTTCCCTTGTACAACATCCAAATTTCTTCCTCGTCTCTTCAAACTTGTCCCCCTCATATGCGGATACATTCATTTTAAAATCTTTATTTATCCCTGAGTACAGGACATTACGAATACCATAGTGAAAATTCCGAGTTCCCAATAAAATATTTTGCGCTCTTTAAGTGCTTACTTCCTTTATACTCAATTTCTTGAGAGCGTAGGGTAAATAATTTACGGAATATACCCGTGACTGCTCAACTATATGAATGAAAGGATATTGAACCTTTGGGGAAGGCAAATGAAAACTTCCTGGGAATGATGAAATCACAGAATATACATGTACTTGACCACGAAAAGGGAACACTATACTAATGACAAATGTTTATTGCCGATTAATATTGCACGATGAAATCCACTCCATGTTGGGAGTAAATGAAAATACTGCGCAAATTGGATTTAGGCAATGATTTTTTTAAAGAGAGCATTGAAAAGAATGTTTCTTTAAGGCAGAATTTTTAAAATGATAAATTAAGAGACTCGACCTCCAATATCTGGAAATTAAGAGTTAACCCCATTATTAACCCAAAGTGTAAATAACGTTCTACTCTTCATCACTTTTAGATAAATAACTAGTTTACTAATATTAAAGTCAGAAGTTTTTGGCTTAATTTTCACAATCAGGTTTCAACGTTACAGCACCTCTCAAACACTGACATTTGCGTATAAAAATGCAATTACAGGGACGATGAGCAAGAACAAGCATAGAAACTTATTTAGGGAAATTTACTCGATGTAACAAACAAGACAGTTATAATAATTGGAAAGTCTAAGCGAAATTACATTCCAAGTGGAAAGTGCTTTTTTTTGTAGGTTCCGTGGCCAATAACTTGGCGAAAGACAAAGAGAATGATTGATGGAATGCCACGTGAATTCCGTAGAAACATTCATTTTTCTCGCCATGCGCGATAAATCAATCGATTGAAACGACCCAATACATCGATGATTAACTATTCGAAGGAGATATTTACTATGCGAATCCATTCAAGGGCGAATTGGACGTAGGGGCTCGCATTTGCCTCTCCAAACCGGACCACGGCACCCCTGGTGCCAAGGATCGTGCCAGAGAGGACGCCGCCGCGCTCGCCATTTCGTGACCGGCAGCCGACGGAGTTGGAGAGGGGGGTGAGAGCAGGACCCCCGCCGGCGGAACCCAATTACTCAAGCCAAGACACCCGCGACCCCCCGTCCACACACCTCCACCGCCACCCACCACCACCCATCACCCCCGTCGACTCGAAATCGACCTGATCCCGAAGAGGAGGTGGAAGCAACACGGGCATGACACAAGCCTGGTAAGGGGTGGGGGGTGGTGAAAGAGCGGGCGACACACGGGGTGCGTGGTGCATGGTGGGAATAACAGGAGATACACTGAACGGAGAGAAATATAGAAAACGCTCGTGTGACGGTGCAGGGGGAAGAAATACATATATAACGAGGTATTTTTGGTGACCCAAGAGGCAAAACGGCTCCTTTTCACGCAAAGACGACCGTGGGAAGGGGAGCGGAGGGGGGAGGTAGGAGAATGGGGAGGGAGGGTGGGCAAAAAATCGTGGGTCGAAAGGAAAGGTTATGTCCGCATGCATATACATCGGGATCGCTTGTGTTCATTGTTGCGCACCACGGCTGGCAGCAAGGCGGAGGGCGCTCTTACGGATATTTTCCTTCATCTTTTTTTCTTAGGGGAGGAAGGACCTCGCGTTGCCATAGCGGTGGAAAAAGCAACACAGGGACGGACGACATCGTTTGCGTGGGAACAGCGGAAGGGAAGAGCGAATGGTTCCGGGGGTCGTTTCGGGGGGGGGGGGGATGGGAGAGGTGGCATGGTGTACGGGAAGGGGAAGCGGCGGTCCTGTTCCCGATATATTTATTTTCGCGGCTTCCGTTTCGCGGGAATTCGTTTTATTCCTTCTTTTCCTTCGCTCAGAGAGCCATCTCGAGACCAGAGAGGACGGAGCGTTTTTTTCCGAGACCTATGCGCTTGTATAAGCTCGAAGGGCCGCGCTCTCTCTCTCTCTTCTCTCACTTATTTCCGCTCTCCTGAAAACACTCCCACTAATCCGCAGAGGACGAGAATGATCGAGGAAGAGGAGAGATGAGTGTCCGGGGTAGACGGACTTGAAAGGCTGATTCGACGTTACCCCAGCTCTCCCAACTCTATTGAAGACTTTTATTTTTCTTTGTCAAGTCCGCGAGCTTCGAGTTCTGCCAGCGTTTGAGTTAAACAGAGAGAAAATTAACGTCCAGTCTCCTTGATTATTCTTTTGTTCCGAGAGGTGCTACTTGAATATTTTGGCGGCTTGGATTTCGTTTATGGTGTGTAAGAGAAAGGGAGACATTTTTTTTTAACAACAACACATTTTATTTTAGAGCCCGCTTAACGCTGAAATTCGTGAGTGGCAGAACTTTCACCGAATAAGAATAATACGATCGATACTCTAATGAGGATATAGTATACTCGTACATGAGAAACAAGAGAGTATACATCAATTTTGAACTATTCGTAACTTACGTTAATAAAATATGAATTTTAATGGAGACATCATACGAACGGACTAGAGAACATTTAGGGAGGACTCCAATACTGTAATCACTTCTGACCAGCAAATTTTCATTTTCTCTGAACCACTATTAAATGATCATTCGGAGAACTTGTCTTGCTGTGGTGCTGTCAACACTTTTCCATCCTGAGTTTTGGTTCTAATCATTGCTCAAGACTACGTATATCAGTATGTATGTATATATATATATATATATATATATATATAAGCAATAATAAGAACCAAAACTCAGGATATATTTTTAAACGTATATATTACGTATTATATTATATACATGTATGTGTATATATATATATATATATATATATATATATATATATATATATATATATATATATATATATATATATACATACATACACAAACACGTGTGAATATGTATATGTATATATAAATATATACGTTTGGGTACAGTAGTTACGGATATAAAATTGTTTCACTCGACATTCTGTCACGTGATGAATTAATTTATTGATTGGCTACCTAATAATCTCATGGTTCGTCGCCAATTAAAATTAATTTCGAACCTATGTGTGTTTTATGTTTTAATATGTCCTAGCGATTAAAACCATAGCTAATCTGACAACTATTTTTAATATTTATATTTTATTGCTCAAAAATATAATATCCTTAAATAAGTTATATTGACTTCTATAGACAAAATAAAAGTGAAAATAAGCACTACACAGCACTAAAAAAAGACAAAACCTTCGGTATGAAATAAATGACGCTCTTCAACGGGAAACTAAACTCAAAATAAACAATAATATTAACAAACGCGTGCAGCAAAAAGCTTTAAATTGAAATGAAAGCAAATTTAAAAAACATTAAAAACTTCATGAAAAAGCATTCATATCATCATACATTCAATGCTGATGACAAAAATAGCGGCGATGGAAAGTAGCAAGACTATAAGGGAGTGTATATAGCAGGAGAGAAAGTACGGAAGACAGAAGTTATAGGGGTAGAGAAAAGGATTTCGGCAGATGATAATCCTCTCTCGCGCCAACACTCTCGCTTCATAACTTCCAATAAAATCCAAAAGGTCCCTGATCGTAAAAATTAATATCTCACATTTTTCTCCCGCAGGCAAGAGCCGCCGTTCTATTCTCTGTTAAGGGCGTGCGTAAACGGCATTCAATTCCCTGAGCATAAAGAAGATTAAAGAGAAGAAGGATGTGAATGGACGAAGGGGTTCTTTTCATCAGGGGCTAATAAAGGGAAATATTACGTTGACCTTTCGGAACTGTAAACACAATATTCCCCTCAGATTAGTTGGGTCTTTCAGATATAAATAAGGTCGACTTTATTTTGTATCAAAAAGCCGTTCATAAGACAAGTTTATGCTTCAAAATCTCATTAAAATAATTTGATAGCAGTTCAATTAAAGTAAACAGATCCTTTCAAAATAAACGATTTAGAGAGCAGATATTCTTGTCATCGAAATTCCAGAAGATTAATGCCGGTTACTCCTGGAAATTTTTTTTTGTTCTTCATATAAACAATGGCTGGGAGTCTAAAAATTTGAACAATTTTGATTAAAGAAATCTTGAAAGAGCAGCAGCAGTTTAAAGTAACAAATAGACGTTTATGCTGTATTGATCGTAATTGTCAAGCCCAAAGCCTTTGTTGAAGTTGAAAAGCAACACAAATGATAAAATCGAACCTTCTGTCAACGTCCAACTGGCCTTGCTTACGATACTCATCTACATTTTGTTTTTGCGTGAGATTCGTAAATATTGACTATGGGTTTTAAAATGAAAAAGTGAGCGTCTAAGAGCGGGTGAGACTGTGTTTAT
This sequence comes from Hetaerina americana, assembly GCF_022747635.1. Taxonomy (NCBI): domain Eukaryota; kingdom Metazoa; phylum Arthropoda; class Insecta; order Odonata; family Calopterygidae; genus Hetaerina; species Hetaerina americana. Next base: position 6,431,714 of record NW_027287095.1, read on the forward strand.
TTTACGTGACTCAAGGTGCAACAGCGAACGCCGATAAGGATCGCAACATTTTCTAGCAAGGCGGAAGAATGAAGACTGCCCGGCGTGTCGATTGAGGCGCCATATTGACCCCTCCCTTCTCCCTCCCCACCTTCCACCCTCCTCTCTCCATTGATTGACATACCTTTTTCCCTCGCCCTACGAGCACATAGTACAACACCTTAAGTAAGCAAGCAGCTAACAGCTTGACCACAGTGTAATCGATACTTTCCTTCTTTCCTCACACCCCCACGCCGCAGTGAACACTCTCCCCTTCCGATCTCTCCCCCGTGTTCTCCCCCCTCCGCCATCTTGCGCCTCCCGACAAAACCTTCTTTCCCCATGGGTGGGGCAAACTCCCCTATTCTTCCTCCGCGTTCGCTTGCTTCATAACCGGATAGATATGCTTGACCATCAATCGGAAAGATAAACATCCACGCTGGTAAACGAATTTAAAAGGAGGACGTGTTTTCAGAATGTGCAGATGCAAGGAAAATAAAATCCTTAAACACACACTCAAAGCGTTTTGAGAGATTAACATATGTAGATGTTTTAAATGGTGATTCCATCGCGGGGAAAATTATGCACAAATAGAGCAATTATTTCATTTCTTTACAAATTACACAGTCGTTCAAGAAATGATCAACATTTGACAATTGGAAACATATGTAATAAAGCAGAGAAATCGGCAAACGATGTTAGTTTATTTTGCAATAAAAATCAAACATAAATACGGAATGGTGACGGAAAGGTTCCAAGCATAATCGCTCATAGTGTTAAATATGGTAACTTAACAGGAAGTGATAAAAGAACAGGTTTTCCGAGGATATAATGACACTTGTGCATACAAATGGCATTAAGGCTGGAGTAAAACATTGGTTGATTAGCTAAAGGATATACTTTGAATAATAAACTAATCATATGTGTAAGCTCCCTTTTGATCATTTAGTTCAATACATCTGGAGGAAACTTTAACATTTTGCCACAAGCTTTATCTTTTTCAATAGAAATTATTATCCTGTAACTATGACACCAATGCCGGCTTGGCTAATTTATTACGAAATTTTCGTCAGTAAAAACAAGATTCAATTGGAAAGTAATGGTACAAGAGCAAGATGAAACAAACTTGAAATCAAAGGTCTGTGAATTCGATGAATAATTCATGTTTCCTCCAACAGATTTGAAAGATTTATTTGATTATTTTGTTTTAAGGCGCTTGGAAACGTTAATGACAGGAAAAAAACCTGCATTTTTTTAAAACCAGATAATGGACGACGATTTCTCGATCCATATAACGGATCCGTTCTTCTTGTCTCATTAGCTTGGCTTCACTCCTAATCCAATTATAAGGAAAACAACACGATTTCGGGAAAAAAAATCAAGGGCAACATTTGACCGTTGACACACCCGATCCAACCGCAGTCCCCCCTCCACTGCCTCCCCATTAGCCACATAAGCCTGCGAAAAAGTTTTAAGACTCCTCTCCTCACAAACATCCCAAAATATCCGAGAGAGGACGCTGGGCTCAGGGCGAACACGCGTCGCATAACGCACGCCACACACACACACTTGCACGGACGCAACCACTGCTTGGGCGTTTTCGCTCACGCACAATATCCAATCGCCACCCTCCTAACCTCCTCCCCCCTTTACCTTTTTTCACCGCTTCCCTCTCCCCCTGCACCCCCAACAACCGCCCACCCCCACCACTACCGCGGCGCTTTCTCGGGTCTACATTCTGGTCCCGACTGCTACCATTCGGAAACCTTTCCGATTTGCCCGTGGAATGCAATAAACCGGGATATCGTGGGGGGCTTAGGAGAATGAGAGTGAGAAAAGTAGAGTTCCGGTCGGAGGAGAGCGAGAAGGGAGGGTGGCTTTGCAAGGGCGAGGGAAAACGGGAGGGAGGTGGTGGGGTGAGGAAAGGGGTTGGGGGAGATGAGATGGGGACAACGGAGGACTTTGGGAGGGAGCGAGGGCGGTATTTCTGTGAAGACATAGGCATCGCAGATCCCGGGGTTAGAGATTGCAGGGGAGGTGGGGGGGGGGTGCGTAGGTGTGTGTGAGGGAGGGATAGAGATAGGCGGTGGAGCGACGTGGAGTGGAAAACGTATATGTTGAGGGATAGCCAAGTGACGTGATGCAATATGCGGAGGAGGAAATCAAACGTAAAAAAAGGAAGGGGAATAGGGAGATAAAAATCCCACAGGATTGAGAATCGCGGGGGATGAAAAAGAAATGAAGAGGAAAAGACGAGGAGGAGAGAAAGGGGCTAGGGGTTTGGAGGACAGTAAAAAGAAAAGGGAACGGAGTGCGACTTGGAAGAAAGATGGCAGAGTCGAGGAAAATTAAAATGCAAATTCAAAGGGATGGGGAGTAACCAAAAAACGGAGAGAAAGAGAGAAAGGAGAGGCCAAAGCAAATAAATGGAAGGCAGAATGAGTGAAAAATGCAACGAAATTTGAAGTGGCCCGAGCCCAAGAGAGAGAGAGAGGCCCTTCCGAGGGAGTTTCGTGCAAGGGGACGGGAGTCTTGGAAGCCACGCGGGATTGCTTCCCTGAGGACTCCCGAGGTTGCGGTGCAGCGTAAATAAAACCGGCAAAAGTGTAAAAATATAAGGGAATCAGAAATTTTTTTCGGAAATATCACCAAATAAAAACCTAACGGACGGAAATACGCGGAGGCACCACGCAAGAAGACAGAAAAATAAGATTAGAATTAACGGTAATGTTCCAGGCAATTTACCAAAAAGGATACACTGGAGGAAACAAATCAATGAAGAGATTTTTAAGGGAGATATTTTAGTGAAGGAGGGCTTTTAGCGTTTAGTAACATCGAGACAGGAAGAAGTAAAAACCAACTATCATTATTTGTTTGTGTAGTAGATAATTTGAATAAACATAAAATGTTTCTGACAAATTGTTTTAATTTCATCGTATAAAGTAGAAGTAGTATTTAATTCAGTTTCAGCAGAGGTAGGGAAAATGATTCATATTTAAAACGACAAATAAATGATATTTAATTCAGTTTCAACTCTAATTGATTTTGGAGCAAAGTTTTTTCTGAAATGGTACTAAAATGAAATCGATTCCTCACGCAAAAAAGTATTTTATTCGTTATTTTTTCCCCTCAACGCTTCTCCATAAATCTTTTTAAAGTTGACGATCTGATTTACCTGAATATTCATAAAAAACTCAAAGGAAAGGGCTAAAGAAAAAAAACTTGAGCTAATATTTAGCTCTTCCTGTGGACCACGTTTTGTTCACGTGTATGGGAAAGAGTAATACACAGTTTTTAATGTCAATGCCGCATTCATGATTCTAAATTTAACTTAGATCTTTGAGATCTTCATATTTACTACCGGAATACATGCGTGGAAAAATATTCATATATTTCCCTCTACCTATGTTATATTGCAAACCATGCTGCGTTAAAGTCAGGGGACGTGAAGACATCATTATAGGCATTGTATTTACGTTGGCGTTTTCTTCGTTGAGCACCGATTTCATTCAGAAAAGTGCAGTTGCGTTGAGAGAATCCTTCCCACGAGAATAAACAACCAGATTTCTTCGATAATCCTCCCTGCCCTGCCCTCCAACAAACTCGCTCGCGAGCAGATCTGCCTGCCGTGCGTTTACGCAGGGAGATACGGCGAGGCGGAAATTATAGGTAGGCGATACGAACAAGTTGAAGGTGGAGAGCACATGAGAAGCGAAAGCAAACGGAAAGAACAAAGGAAGGAGAGGAAAGGGAGTACACTACAGGCGAGGATAGGAAGAGGGCGATAACGAGCAGGAAGGAGAGAGAGAGAGAGAGGCAGCGGGCGGGGGGCGGACAAGGAGGAGGCGGGCGAAGGGCCCGGGGGGATGGAATTGGGGATAAAGGAGGCGATTGGGTGGAATGGAAAAAGAGACGAGGCGGCGCGTGGGAACGCCGCTTAATTTCGCGATATCAAAGGAAGCGGGGAGGGCACTCGAATGGGGAGCTAATTGCGGGCGGAGAAAGGAATGGGGCGGGAACAAAAGCGCGGAAGGTGTGGAAAGAGAAACGAAACTAAACTGAGGAACGCGGCAAGGGAATACGCGATGGGAAAACAAAACGAAGCGTAAAAGAGAAAGAGAGTCAGGCTGTTTCGGAAGAAGTGGGGAGGAAGAGATCCCTGGAAGGGAAGGATGGAGGCGGCGGGAAAGGGGTTGGCTGGCTCCGACGGAGGAAAACGGAGAGCCGGCCCTGAGATTTCGTCCGCCGAGGCATCCGGGACGATGGGAGGGGAAGGGGCTGATCCCGGGGGCGTAAAACCGATTCCGACACCTGATAAAATCCCATCACACGGCTACCTCAATCCTTTGCCTGTCACGTGGTTTTTCCATCCGGGGATCTGAGTAGGGAGGAGAGGTCGGAGGTCACGAGGCGGACGGCTGATGTGGCGAGGGCACGGTTGATAGTGAAATGGGAGGTTTAGGATGCGGCAGAAGTGGCGGTGGTGGTGGGAACAGCTGGGAGGAATAGGGGGTGGTGGGCACGGCCATTGGATTGGAGTGGACACCACGGGGCCGTGGATGGGGCTGCGTTTGAGTGATGGTGGAGGCTGGGGACGGTGGGCGACTGGGAGTGGGTGGACAAACCACGTCCCCAAGCCCAAACAATGTTAATCAGGCCCATATTTGCGATGGAGCGATCAATCTATGTGGGTCAGCCTCGGACAGCACGTTACCGGGGGAACCTAATTTATCAACGAAACCCCGCAGGGCGGTCGTAATCACTCTCTTTTTAAAAGAATCACTCTCTTTTTAAAAGACCTCCGCGAGAATATTACTCCTTCCAATCATTGGGAATTTACTACCTTGATCAAAAAGTTCCCGGAATAACCACCGTGTGGCGCTCCCATCGTTCCGATTTGAGTTCTGTTTTTTTTGTTAAATTGGTATATCTGTTGTTGATATTCCCTTTAAATCTTAGTGTCATAACTTGACATTTGCAAAAGTTACGGTCGGTTTTCGGTATGTCCATCAGTGCTTCCTGCGATTTTTCCATTACTTCCTCTCGGCTGCTAAAACGCGTTCCCCGTAATGGTTTTTTAACTCGATTGAACAGAAAGAAGTCACAGGGAGCCAAATCAGGTGAATTCGGTGGCTGTTGGATGGTATTTGTTGCATTTTTCGTCAAAAAATTACGAATAATGATAGCACTGTGCGACGGTGCGTTATCATGGTGCAAAATCCACGAGTTTTCTGCCCACATTTCTGGTCTCTTTCGGCGAATTGCTTCACGCAAACGTCTCATAACGCCCAAATAATACTCTTTGTTTACTGTCTGGCCTTCTGGCAAAAATTCATGATGCACTACACCGTTGTAATCCATGAAAACCGTCAGCATTGCCTTCTTTTTTGACTGAAAACGACGTGGTTTTTTTGGTCTCGGCTCATTTGGTGAACGCCATTCACTTGCCTGATGTCTGGATTGCGTGTCGTACTCATAAACCCACGTCTCGTCTCCAGTAATGATCCCTTTGATGAATGTGGGATCGGATTCAGCCTCGCAAATCATGTCTTTTGCGACGTCAACACGGTCTCTTTTTTGCATGAAATTGAGGTCTTTTGGCACCAACTTTGCTGCTACACGACGGAAACCCAAATCATTAACCACAATGTCTTGGGCGGATCCATAGGCAATGTTCAAGTCCTCCGCTATTTCTCTGATGGTTAATTTGCGGTTATTGACCAACATTTCTTTTACTTTATCAATTTTTTCACCGACTTTCGATGTCGATGGTCTGCCACTGCGTTCATCATCTTTGATTGACTCACGACCACTTCTGAACCGCTCGTGCCACTGGTAAACGACCGTTTTTTTTAGAGAATCGTTGCCGAAACACTTTTCCAACATTTCCAACGTCCGTGCGCCACTAAATCCGTTTTTTACGCAAAATTTAATACAAGTTCGTTGTTGCAAATTTAAATCCATTTCTGCAATTGTAAAAAATCGCCAACACACACAGAGTTAGATGTACTCTTGGCTACGTAACTTTTGCAAATGTCAAGTTATGACACTAAGATTTAAAGGGAATATCAACAACAGATGTACCAATTTAACAAAAAAAAACAGAACTCAAATCGGAACGATGGGAGCGCCACACGGTGGTTATTCCGGGAACTTTTTGATCAAGGTAGTAATTTACTAGAGAAATTTATATTGAAAATTTTAAATTCAAAAATTAAAAAGCATACTTAAAAAATAATCCCTAAGTAATTGAATAACGAGAATATTGCGACCAAATAATTGTCCCACTAAAATTTTCGCATTAACACCGCAGAAAAAAACATTCCGGCTAATGCCATGGTGAATCCCTATGAAGTGGTTGCTGCGATGATGATAAACATTTCAAATGGAAACTCTATTTTCAAAAAAAGAGAGACAATGTTGAGGGACTCACTAGCACAACTTAGTAGATAAATCGACCCATGCACCCCTGAATTGGTTAAGTATAAAACGATGCCCAAAAGATCTATTTCCGGCCCACTTCCTTGATTGGAATAAGCTCCACGGGTGCACGATAAAAAAAACGAGGATAAAAAACGAAAGGAAAGCAAAGTCCGGCGATGGGCCATCTATCTTTTCGTCGCTACCATACGACTACGTCCGAACGGAGAATAAAAAAAACACCGGAAAACTTTTAAATAAAAAAGGGACGAGATGGGAACGTATTTCACTTGTTTTGGCTTTCGCCCTCTCCTTCCTCCGTCCATCCATCCACGTCCGTCCGATTGTGACCCTGGCCCTACGCGACGTCACTTCCTCCATCCCTCCCCAATCCGGCCCTCAAAACCCACCCCGCAATGCGTCCCTCTCCGCCCCGCAAGCAATCACTATCGTACCTTCGATGATTTTCACAGTCGGTCAATTTTACAACTACTCATACGGAAAATACGTGCACCAATAACAAGCCTCTTTAGCATTCAGCGATATTTCAACAGTTTCCGAAAATGCATCACGCGTCCAAGCCAATTTTCACATTGTTCAAGAGAGATTTTTAGCATACAAATCCAAACTATTATTTCGTAACTAAATGACACCATAAGGTAAAAATTCAACAAGAACACCCCCATCCCCATTGCAGAAGTATATATGTTTTCCATTGATTTAATCTCTATTTAAAGTCTTATGCAGGTACTTTTACGGGAGAATTTTATCTCATTCCATTGCTTTAATAATTCAACTAAATGATAAAACATTGCATAGCCAATAAGATAATGATAGTGGCTCCTTACAATTTCTATTTATATATCTATGGATGTATGTGAATGTGCATATGTGTGTGTGTACGCATATGTATATGTGTGTACATATATATATATATATATATAGTATATATATATATATGGGTCGCGGTAGTCCAGTGGGTAGAGCGCTGGGCTGCTGACCAGAGGGTCCCGGGTTCGATTCCCGGGCAAGGCACTCTGGGCACCTGCAGCTCCACCCAAGCTTAAGTGATTTTTCGGGTACCAGGTCTTCCTGGGGAACCATAACCGGCACAGGGAAAGGAACTGGCCCCCCTACCCTGATGTGTGAATTTTCACACGCCGTATAGGGCTTAGTACTGGGTAATCTCTACCATCACCTACTAAACCGACCTTCGGGTTGATTACTGTGTTTACGGTTTTATATATATATATATATATATATATATATATATATATATATATAGTATGCATTATTAATTGAATATAAATATCGATTATGTAGAAGCACTCACGAGACCAATAATATTAGGGTGGCACAATAGAATACAAAAATAAATTAGATAACACGTAAAAGCAAAGATACATTCAGAAAGTGTAAGCTTTCAGCCTTCTCTGAGGCCTTCTTCAGGTCAGACTGCTCTCTGAAATGTGAGAGTCCTTTTACGTGTTATTTGTGTTATATTGTGCGGTCCAAATGTAATATGTATGTGTATATATATATATATATATATATATATATATATATATATATATATATATATATATATATATATATATATATATATATATATATAATTATATAAGATAAAAAAGTAAATGAATCCATATATCCACTTATCGCAACTTCCTGATGCAGGGAAAATACTTGCGTGCGACCTCCGTACTTAAACGAAACTTTTTCAATTAGATCACAAAAAGGAGCCACATTTTAAATTATTTCGAAATCACAATGAACATGGAACAGTTGAGATGAATATCCGAGGATAATCTGAAGGAAGGCAGAGGAGATGCCATTTCTTCTTTGCACATCCTAACTAGAAAAATCAGTCTTTGAATTATGGTAGAATACTGGAACGCCTGCGATGCTTCTATTTGCTTCCACAATATGGGAATATTACGCATGAGATACACCAACTCGTGCTCATAGTATTTGATAAAGGAAATGTGCCATGTTCTATCGATGTGCAAGTTCCTTCCATGATAGCGATAAACAAATATATCCCATAAGTAGAAAGGCATCAACCAATTGGACCAGGGTTTCATATGTTTCCAATCGGGCCCCACGAAAATTTCATTCGTTACCAGGCAATACATATTTTTAAATGAGTATCATGGGACATCTCGATGGCGAGGAATAAATCTATATAAGAGTTTATTTTGAACGTCCATTAAACATTTAAACATTCATTTACAACGATTTATACCGATATATCCTGTAAAAACTAATTCTAAGCGATTCATGAAATATAACAGCTGCCCGGAACGAAGTTTCCATACAAATGACGAGGTCGATAGCTTTATCCAGATGAAAATCTCCATCCCCAGGGAAAGATTAGAATAACATATGAGAATTTTTCATGAAAAGCATAAGTTGGGACGTTGTTTCAGAGAGGAATACAGTCTACCCAAGCTACGCCCACATTTCAATTTCAGGATCCGTGCCGTTTCAAAACGAAAAAATTGCCAATAAAAACCCATGAACCAACCGCTATCGATGAGAGCCAGACAAAAACTACCCTCAATCGATGTGTTATGCGGCTGTATGCGATCTGTCATGGGAGAAGGGTATCCAGGAGAAAAAAAAATACTCTCTGCACTTATATCCGCTGCCTGTGCTCATAAAACCCCCTCCCAACACAATGACCACATGAGGAAGGCAGGGAACAAAATAAAGATGTTTTGAGCCCGACAAATAGAAAAAAACACTAAGTTAGCCAGCCACGCGGAAACATACACATTTGCCTCTCATTGCACTTCCCAAGTACCCCGCGAGTGAATATCCACGTGCCCGCCCATATCCATTCCACTTTCCCTCTCCTCCCCCGTCCTCTCTTCGCGCGCACCGCACCTGCTTGTAAACTGATCCGCCGGCTCCCTCGCCCGCCACCCATCGCATCTCTATCCCCTTACACACGCGGTGGGCCCCAAAAACCAATCAATACACGCCGATGGCCGGCCGTTCAACCAACCCTCTCCCACTAAACCCACCCCCTTTTATAGCAAAAAAAATCCTTTTTTTACCTCCTTTTACCTTCCAACAGGCGCCCTTACCCAAGGAAACCCCATCACGTCTCTCGATCCCTCACTTCCTATATCTCCATCCACTGAGCCCACGGCTAGTTCTAGTAGAGAAAGGCCTTCTCAATTGAATTGGATCACGTGTGGCTCCTTCGGTGATCGGATGCTCGGTTGACTGTAAAAGAATTTAATACGAGAGGTCGAGGTTCAGATATCTTCTTTGAAGCACGGACGGAGCTGAAGTTTTTGATTGATATTACGTACGTGCCTGTGTTTCATTATTTGAGCCGAGAAATTATAAATGCCGTTTGGTTGGAAATGGAGCTGGGAAAATATTGGGCATGTTGGATGAGATGAAGGGACGCAAAAGTCTGCAGAATTCAGATCGGTCTATTTTAGCGCGGTAAGTGCTAGATTTTCGTGGTACGTTAAGGCGAGCCTTAAAATATTAGAACAGTTGAGCGAGTCTCTCCAAATGAAAAACCTACCTTACCTGGTTCAACACACGGCAATTATCAATAATCAATCTGCCCCTCTTAAATGAATTGCGAAATCATAACGGTAAAACACTAAACCCGCCAGAAATGAATGGCATGCGCCTTCCATCGGCGAGTAACCTAATCCACTGACCACTGATAGCGCTTTTTTCATCGTCAGCTTTTACGTGATTTTAACCATACATACTACGTTGCCATTTTCAAACTGGCAACCGCATCAACATCTTTTTAATTTGATTATTGTGTTCCTTGTTGGGGCTTCTCTCCACAAACGATTTTATCTCCATTGATCACCAATAAGAGCGACATTTCAAATGATAAAACAATGCTCTGGCTCTTTCAGTATTCACTGGCTACCCACGAGCGAGATGAATGCCTCTCCGATGATACTATGACACTCATATATTCCGTAGAAATATTAACATGCGAGCTGACATACTCACAACATTTACCGTTTCTCGTCACATTCTCGAACCCTTTTGACTTTCGAATACTCTTTAGGTGTTCCATTGTCATGCCGCGATTGTCGAGGCTTTTCATTACCGCCGCCATTTTAATAGACGGCTTAAAGAGCACGCGCGGTTGGCCCTTGTCAGCCGTCTGTCCTCTCTCGTGAGCTTGAATCACGGGATGCCAATCTGCCTCGCCGCAAAATTCCGCCCTCGACACACCCTCCACCCGATCCTAAAGGGGGCAGCAGCTCAGCGACGCGACTAGACGAGGCGAGGCGCGTCGCCTCCGTCGAATCCCGTTTTCGCTGGAATCTCGCATCCGCACACCTATCGCTCTCGCCCTATCGCTCCCGCTCACCTGCGAAGCCCAGGAATGCCGAGGGTGGTTCTTTCTCATGTGAAACTCTCCCCCCCCCTTTTCCTCTCCTCCCCCTTCCCCCCGCTCCGTCTCTCACTCCGTGCGTGCGTGCGAGCGCGCGTGTCTGCCTGCAGCCAGCAGCGCCGCGGCATTAAAGAAGAGACCCGCGCCTCCCACGGCATTGCATGAGTGCGCTGGAATGCGAGGAATGAGCTAGATTCCCGAGTGAAATGCTCCTTACCTGTTTTTCTCTTTTCGTTCCTTCCTATTCATCTGAATTTTCTCCTATCCAACGCGATATTTACGGTAAAACGAAGATTTTTTTTAGGACATATTTCCTCGTTAATACTGAGTCGTCTACGAAGTGTGAGGCGTATTCTTAAATGGATGTTTCTAAGGAATTATAACAGGCATGCTCATCACTTTTACGAGGATAATAACGACGGAGATCTATTTCGCAAAACATAATGGCACCCCTCACGTGGCTGAAATATTAATTTTTTAAACTAAGAAATTAAACGCAATGTCGTATGTCGTTTAGTTTTGAGGAAACAGTTAACATAATTTTCTAAATTGCTTTTTGCAAAGTAATGACAGAATTTCATATATTATTTTACTTTTTTTAGATTTCATTCAAAAGCGGCATAATCAGGAATTTTAATTTAACTACGGTCGTGTAAAAAAATAATTTGGAAAATGCGGAGATGTTTATTTTCTTAAAACTTTCCAAGATGGTGCATTCCTATTTTAGGCCCATAACTGCTTCCGACAGAATTACACTCAATATTCTTTATAACTGAATGCCAATATTCTGCATTTTCGGTACACAGATGCCATGATAATATTTAATGTCGCAATGAGACAATTATTTGCGAGAATGAGTGCATTTTCACAAAGAAAATTTGTTATACGAAAGAGTACACAGAAAACACTTGAGCTACCGCAACTATGAGCACTTCTGAGTAGTACTAGTACCCGTAGCACTTACGGTAATTAAAAATATAAACCATCGGATAACAAATTCTGAGCAAAATAAAAGAATACATTCATAACCCAATTCTTGTTTTACTCATACTTTATTCAGTCATCTACCCTAAATGCTTATTTAAAACTGAAAAGTAGTCAATGAATCACTTAGCATCGATGCTAACTTAACCTAGCCTGGTTTGTAAGAAACTTGTGCACTGGAGGTTTATGGTTCGCGAATTTGAGCTCGCAGATTTCATGGTACGAGCCGCGCGTTCTTTCCTCGGAAGCAAACGACACGCTCCCGCAAATGCGACACAATCGCTTCAGCATAGACGAAATAAGTACTGCATTGACACAAAGTCCCTCACGCATGCCCCAGCGTACGCTTAGCCTCACTCAACCAACCTCCGCCTATACCTAACCCCATCCCTCGAGTTTTTTAGTTCGCTAATTTTATATTCATGCATGCGCTGTTTTTGTCCTTTGTCATTTATTACGAAAACTGGCCAAAGAAATGCCGACATTCAAAAGAAAGAAAGATCTCCTTCAAAACATGTATATACGTAAGTCGAAGAAAAAAATATTCCCAGTATTATTATTATTATAACTCATTCGCAGCCTTTCGTTTCACCAGACATGGTATCGCACACAGAAAAAAAAATAATCGAGCGGTTTTGAAAAGCATCGTGCGCTTCGTCATTTTTATGACGAGTTGGTGAGCGAGCACACGCACGCACCCACATTTTGAGCAGACGAACGAGTTGGGAGGGAAAGTGAAGGGGCGAGTGGCACAAAACGTAGAGTCGGGCATCCACGGCGAGCGAAAGCGAAAGAGTGGGAGGGAGGAGGGGGGTGAGTTAATTACGCGCCCGGTTCCGAACCACGACGGCTCGTCGTGTAAAAGGGAGGGAGATGCTGGGGGTGGGCGAAGGACGGAGAATGCCCAAAAGAGAGAAGGAAGGAATGAGGAGGAGGATGAATAACACACCACGCGGGCAATTTGCAGATTAAAACAACCTTCTCCCCCCCCCCAACCCCCGGTTACAGCTAGTTTTGACCAGAAAAAAAAGAGTTACTCTTGGGACTTTTATTGGTGTCATAGAAATTTACGGCTGACCAACACCGACGGACAATAATTCATCCCCATCTCGCGGCATAATTCAACATTCAAAGTTGTAACAACGCCCATCCTCTCAATATGTCATCACTACGGGTTCAGTTCTACCATCTAGGTTCAGGGGAAAACCTACATTAGGTTCAAACAGCCAGGCAAACTGAGAGACACACCTGACTTATAAGACTGAGGTCACATTTCAGATCCCGTCATTCTTAAATCTCAATGGTTCAATCATAGCCACAAATTTTCTCGTCATCATAATAAATTTGCGTCGTACCTCTTACGACTCAAGATGCATGTAAGGATTGAAGCAGCTGTCTGACATCATCTATGTAGTATGACACCGTGCTTTGAATTGACTGGAGTCAAACATTTAAGAATTCTCCGAATCAATCAAGCGAAGCGAATGGTCTACGTCACAATCATTGAAATGTGCACTGATATGGCTAAAAGGGATTCGAGTTTTATTTTTTGAAAATAGGTGTCGATAATCTTTCTTCCTCTTTCACGCATAGTTATTACATGTTGACAAATTAAGACATACTTCTTTCCATAGATGAGTAAGGTCGCTTTGACTCACCATGGGATCACGAGAGCCGACGAGGATAGAATATTGGAGGATAGAAAATAAAGAATTATCGGCTATAAACCTATTCCAACATTACATGTATACTCGGACTTAGCGTTTAAATATTTCCTAGGATGAATAAATCCGAATGTGCACCTCCAGGCAAATGAAAGCGATTCGTACGAAGTTGATGACTCAAAGATGTCTCGCTATCCTCGGTAATATCCAATGCTCGACTAAACTGCGGATCTTTTCGTTCAGCCAGTTCAGCCATCCTGGGTAAGCAGACCGCTGCAGATATTATGTTCGACTCAAAGACACTCTCGTTCACCGTGTGAGCCGACAGTACCGGCACCCCCCAAAACTCCGATTCGGGTCGAAAGGGCAGGAATTTCTCAAATTCCTACCCTCAGCCGCTCTCAAGTAGGGCCACCGGAGGTCACCGAGAAGGCGTAACTCCTGAGTTCCCTGCCCCAGCTATCCCGTCTCCTTCTCGAGGAAACTAGTTCATCGGTGCGCAAACCCTCTCCCATGGGTAAATGCAATGGAGACAGTTACAATTAAATGTACAAGACAAAGGTTTCAAGACAAGAGATCTAGGATCCCGGAAACGCAAGCGGATGCTGGAGCTGAGCTGGGAATATACGATACAAGACTCTCTGTGCTCAAGTTATGAAGAGGGAACCAAATGTGAATATACCTCCTCGGGAGTACGCACTGACAAATACCCCTTGGAAAATACGATTATTTTATCGTAATACTTCGCAAATTTAATTCAATATCAAATGACATTGTGAATATAACTAATATCCGAAAAATATTGGACAACCACGGATCGATAAATATTATATCAATAACTGTGTACTGGCATGATCAAAGCAAACACAAGAGCAGGGCAAAAATGACCCTTTGGAATATATGTATCACTGCATGGTATATTACGATTACGTATGTGGTAGGGTGATGCTCTTATCCAAAGTTAATGCGGAGTAAGAACAAAAGTGTGGAAGGGGTAGAGACAACACGAAGACAAATGAGTTTAAATAAGCACGATAAACACTAAATATAATGTAAATTATAAAAAAAACACTTAAAGATAAAACAATAATATATTCATGCCGGATAAGTCTGGGGATCAATGTAGCAAAGGCGTGGATACATGATATATGAAATAAAATTGCTCGCAACAAGGCGAAGATCATGGAGAGGCCGAGAGAATGAAAAGGTAAATAAGGAAGGGTACGAACGGAGGAAAGAAGGGAGTGGAGGGAAGGGCACACGTGACGGATGAAGGGAACTCTGGAATGGGATGACACCCAAGTTATTACGGCAAAAAGATCTCTCACATGCAAAATTTTAGCCGATATTCATTCAATATTGATTTTACTCAGTTTTCATTATTGAATTACCAAAATGTAATCGGAAGGAAGTCCGCGGAATTAGTAGGAACTATGTAAACGGCGAGAGGAGAGACGAAGAGGGGGGGAGAAAGTACTGAAGGGGGAGGCGAACGAGTATTTTCCGGGCGGCGAACCAGGACCGAGAGGGGGGAACAATGAGATTAGCAGAAATAATAAGCCAAGTGCAGCCTGCGGGGAGTGATTCGGGTGGAGGGGCACGCGAGGGGAGGGTGGATGGGAGGGAAAAGTGATCGCGCTGAACGAACCCACCCCACCCCCCCGACCACGCCCCCCCCCACGAATGGCGGCGACCGGGGAAACCGAAAACGACCCGGGACGGGGGATGGATGATGGACCACCGTTAAAAAGATGAACGCTCCCTCTCGCGGCAGGTCCGTATACACACATATCTCCCAGCGATAAAAAAATAATACCACGACCGACCAAAAGACCTTTGCAACTCTTTTATCCTAAACCGTATAATCTAGGGTGCTGTTGGGACTTGCGTGGCCCGTGTACAGACATACCCCGGACAAACCCCTACTCGGAGTGCTGATCTCCCACTCATCCCCTCCATACACACACACACACACACTTCGCACGCCTTTCCTCTCTCATTCTATCCCTCCCTCTCTCTCTCTCTCCTTCCTCGCCCGCTTCCTTTCTTCTTCACTTCCGAACTCGGCCATCTCGTGGTGGAGCCGTCTGTGTGGCCGGGGGAAAAAATGAAGCTAGTTGAAAGAGAAAATTTTGTGGTGTGTCGGGAAAAATCAGTCGCGGCCCAGCCTGGGAAAAAGTTTCGCTCGCCGCACGGCTTCATTAAGCCCGAATTGAAAGGGACGTGGGTAGGGAGAGGGGGTGAAGGCGGGCGGGAACTAACAGGAGGGACACGGGAGGATGAAAAAAATCGAAATTCTTTTGTTTCTGTGGACTGACGCGATTACGTTGCTTAAACGGGCCAAAGGGAAAAAGACTGGAGCGGGAAGAGGGATTAGCCGTCCGTAAGAAACTAATAACGTTTGTCAACTCCCTTCAAATGGTAAATCAGTACTGCATGCATGCAGCGTAAATTTTGTAATGGCCACCGATCGGTAATATTGATGGAGAGAGACAATGGCCTGAGTCTTAAAAAGTTAAAAAGAGAATGTGAGGATTCCTTTACGGCGATACGTTCATTAAGCACAACACTTGGGAAGGAAGGAGGGAAGATTTGAAGATGGGGATTTATAAAAATTAAACAATGGAAAACAAGTTACGAGTTTAAAACTGTACAAACTTGAATGCAATTTTACGATTCCATGTTTTTCAAAGTAAAGCTAAGTTTAATCACACAGAATTCTTACAAATATTTAACAAAATCGTTATAATTTAGGATTCACAACAACATTTTAATTCATATTTCAGGCAACTTTCAACTTTAAATTCTCTCTCCAGAAATTAGTGTTTGGCGATACACTGAACAGTAGCATGGCAATACGCCAATCAATGGTAAAACTTAAATATTTAATACAAAAGTGATCCAGAGTGAGTTCCCTATACATTTTATTAAAATAATCATCAATAAGCATGATTGAAAAAAATGAGGAGCTAAGTCTGCTGTAAGGGAGGAAAAATTCTCTAGAGCTTAAAAATAATTTGGAGATCGGTGGATGAAACTCATTGAATAATGACAACAGACATCAATGAATTAGCGGCAAAATTAAAATTGTTTGTACTTGAAAAACTCAATAGAACACCTTCTTCTCTGCTTTTACTAGTCCTTCAAATATTTGAACGAAATCGGAATAGATTAGGGCATAGATAGAAGTAGGGCATTTGTTTTTAAGCCAACGAATAATAAATGTTCACCGGTGCTCCATAGTCTCAGTTTTGGCTCCAGCAGCGGACCCGTAAGATGGTACACGAGCTATGTCGCACAAGGATAAAAAGCAAAACTGGTAAAACCTTCAGCGCTTTAAACTATAACAATCGAGAAAAAGGACGGACATTCAAACGCAACAAGCGCTTATGGCGAGGCGCGGACATAGCCTCCCGCCCGACCGAATAATTCAAGCTATTAGCCCTGCGGGACACACACCCACGATGCGGAGGTGGGAAGGGCTTTCAGCGCATCCTTGTCGCGCTCTCTTTCCTACCGCCGGCGACCTCGAAAAAAATGAGCGGAATTAGGCGAACAAGAGACCGGGGACAATGGACGAAATTACGACAGGGGCGGGTGGCCTTGCGGTAGTCCTGGGCGACGGCATACGCGCTGTTGGACGGAGGTCGCTAATTGGCGCCTCGCCCTCGGGGCAGGAAAAGGCGATCCGTTCATATCCACCCTACTGCTGCCCCCAGCGACGGCTTTGAAAAAATCGTCGGGACAATCCCTCGGCTACCAAGGGGTCGCAACCCGCCGCTTAAACCCTGGGATTTGGTGCATCACCATGGAGGCGAGGGGATCTACGTACGAGGAGAAGAGCGTGGCGCGGAGAAGGAACAACGCTCACCTACGGCCGCCTAACGGAATTTATGCCTGCATTAAATTAGTAGACTAGACTACGAGAAAGACCTAGGAGGAAAGGGGAAACGAAAGCCAGAGGGATCGATTTTCCCCGCAAAATTTGTGAAAACAAGAGAAATAAACGCCTATTAAGGCAATTCAAATTCTCCTGATAGTAAAACTTAATGGAAATCCAATAACGATAAATTGAACTAGCTTCTAATGACCAGCCACCTAAAACCTTATGTTGGAGGCCTGTTATATAAATAGTTGTGGTTCTTTTTTATTCCCTCTTTTCGTATAACAATTAACAAATTTATTAGGTAAATTGACCATTTTTTTAATTGAACCTTGCTCCAGAATGTACAGAAATTTGGCCTATATTTGATAAATTTTTACTAAATATTGTCCCTACCCTTCCCACCTGGTGCTTGCACCCCCTGCCACACACATTTTTAGTGGATCGCGGGGTATTTATGTCGATTTCGAACTGCTCAACACACGACTCATTTGAGGCTTTTAGGCCAAGATGAGAAATCTTCATGTCCCTTCTTCATTTATTTGCATGTAGGTATCATTAGAGCATCACTGGTGGTAGCTGCAGGCCAAAGTGAAGGGAGCCAATCAAACTTGCGCCAACAGTAGCAACGGCTGAGTAGTTTCTCACTAAAGACAGCCAGTAGTGAGAACCTCATTGTCAACATAACCCTTCTCTCCACGGAAGGCGTCGAAAATCCGACCGTTAAATAAATATCCCATCCGACTCCCTGAGAGCTTCACTTCGAGTTCCCACCACAGGGTGCACTTAGACAGGAATTCTAATGTCACTAATAAGACCACCAACGGCTAGAATTCAATTACGGACCCTCGGTGCGGAAAGTCAAGTTTCGTTAGAGAAGAGACTTTAATGAGAGATGCAAACCCGCAAAGTACTTTCTCTTTTTGGCTAGCAGTCCTTTTAACTCGCGGGATTCAAACTCTTTGGCCCGACACGGATTAAACTTGGCAATGCACCGATGTAGAAAATTTATTAACCGGGAAAATAAACTGTGAACAGCGGTATAACCATGAATATTTATTCAAGTGTCAGTAAGCTTTTACCCCTATCGGCTGTGTAAGTCATTCTTTTGAACTCGTCATAAAGCCCCCTCGAACATTTGCACACGCAAACATATCTCCAAGAATACGAATGCATGAGAGAAATGTTTATTTGTGCAGTGTAGAATAGACAAAATTCAACTAATGTTTGCTGGAATACTACTGACGTCGTAATCAAAATAGGTGCAGTGGAGGGTTAAGAGTTTCAGAGCAAGGGATATGTAAAAATCTTCATTATTTTATTTCTTAGTCTAGGGTCTGCTTGGGAAGACCTTCTGCAACGACATCGCCACGATTCCCCAACCCCCTTACAATCCCCACTTGTAACCAGCAGACTATTTCCTACTCGCAAAAGTGAAATCCTCCCTCAAAGGACACCACCATGGAACCTTAAGTGTCGCCAAAGAAGTTTGCACGCGTATCCTTGAAGACCTGCCGGTATCCGCCTACCAGGGCGCCTTCCAGTAGTGGTAAAGCCAAGTGCGCCGACGCTCATGGGATGAGCTCACTTTGAAGAATTTTGAGATCTATTTTTCCGAAACATTTCCCGATACTTTTAATACAAACAATGTACATACCATGAGGAATACGTATATTCAATTTATAATTATTTGTTTAAAACATGGGATTAATAAGTAACCACCGGCGGATTACGTACTATTTTACTCCAATATAATGAAAAATTAATTTCAAGACTCTTATTTCCAATCATTGGCGTCATTATTATTCCATATGAAAAAGAATATTCCAACTTCCCTATTCGGTTAGTACATTCAAAACGGAAATTAAACTGTCAAAAGCAAAGAATTCATTGCAATCAACGAAAGGACAGTTGCTCAGTTACGTCACGGTCGTTCGGTAAATTCTTGACCTCGTCCAATGGGGAGGATTGGCTGGCTATAAGGGAGATGGGTGCTTTACGTTCGGCCAATAGAAAGGAGATAGAGCGATAGATAAGTGGGATAGAATGGGCGAGATGGATGGGACAGTCTCGGGGCGAGGAATGGAGACCGGTTATGACTCAAGATGCCGTAGGGGAGGGGATGACCTCGAGTAAATCACGGCGGGCAAAAAATAGAGAGGGGGCCGTAGATGAAGGGGGAGGATGCAGTCCCCTTCCGACCCTCTGCTCGCCGGGGTGTCCCGGCACGATCCCAGAACGAGGCCGTTAAGGGGGATGAGTCACTAGATTCCTACGCCACCATCCAATGTCTATATTTCCGGGATACGAGGATTTCCGTCGAAATTCATGGTCATCGCAATTCCTTACGATCCAGCATATGCATGCCATGCAACTGGTGTTTACTCCTAAATTTATGCGCAATAATGAATCTTATTCAAGTACTTAAGTGGAGATTAGGTCCAAATGTTTTAACTTTCAAGTGTTATCTTTGAGTCAGTGCTATGGAGGACCGTCGGAAAAGAGTAAACAAACGTACACGAGTACATTAAGTAACAGAAATGGATTTTAAATACACCACTAAAAATCTAATAAAAATAATAATCATATTTATTGTAAAGACAGAATAGTACCAGTAAAATTGTTGCATTTCAAAAAACTATAAGGTAGACGAAAATTAAAATGAATGATCACCATTGGAATTCAAATATCGCCCAATAAAAAAAGAAAAAAAATAAGAATCAGGTATTTAACAGAATATTCAATTATTAATGAAAATTAAACAGTCGAGTTACCATTGAAAATTGCTTCTAAGGGAAATTTTAAAAAAAGAGGACGATATTTTAAACTTAAACAAAAAGTTTAAAAAGAAGACCACTGAAAGTTAAGTAATGAAACGAAACTGTCCATTGAATAATACTTAGAATGAGGCACCAAGTAGGAAGGAAGCTCTTAAGCATTTTGATTTAATAAATGCTTTTAAAAACCTCTCCGTAATGCGAAGCTCGAATGCTATTCGAAGAAAGGCGAATATTCAAGAAAGTAATTGCATTTCTAAAATCAAAAAGGCTCATTTCAGGGTTCCCAAACGATGTAGCAGTGTCCTCTTATGCACGGGTGAAAAATTTACGGCAGTTTCCTACGCATTCACCAATCCATTCCCTGCAAGCCCTTCATTCATTGTTCTCCCTCGCACTTGTTCGGCGGAGGAACTTGCATTATTAAATTTCTCATCTCACCCCAGCAAACCCGTTCAAGTCAACGAGCAGACTGAAAGGAGAATTTAAAGGACGAATTACTCCTCTTTTCGCTGCGGGGTGGAATTTGAATATCAATTATGATTTTTCTTCACGATTTTTCAAACGACTACATGGTAATAAAATAAGAAATAGGTGAAATAGATGTAAAGAAAAAAATCATTGTATGGGAAAGCGTTGAATTTAAATTTTAAGATACAACGCTGGGGGGAATCCATCAATATACGACAATAAAGTATAATTAATATCCAATTATAAATAAATAATCCTGAACATTCCAAGTAATTTTAGAAATAATTTTACAGCTTATATATTTAGCTTGAGATTTACTTTACGGGCAATGTGGACAACAGACCTATGGATTTTATATTTATCATTAAAATTTCAGCGTACAATTAGGTTAGATAAAGAGTAGGAGAAGTCAAATATAATTCACGTAAAATAGTAAAAATTAATGAAATTGGAACTAAACTATACTTATCCTACTGAAAGTATCGAAATCAAAGAACTATTGGACTTTTTTAATAAGCATATTGAATAATATAAACAGGCTGCGTTTTTTGAATTTACATAAAATATAAGAAGGAAGTAAATTGAACTGCAATACTCTTCCTGTACAGAGGAGTTTGATAATCAAATGATTAGGTTGGGCATAAAAATATGTATTCATACTTTTTGAGCGGAGAGTAATTTAAAAAATTAACCCAGAAAATAAACAGTGCGAGAACAAATTAATCTGACATTCGAAAAATAAACACAATAATGTTTTCTTTATAATTCGTTCCTTACAACTTGTTAAAACTAATATTAAATTAAAAAATCCTTTCAACGTTAAATTAGGGAATAATTTGTAGAAAGTTAAATCCTAAATTAACATCGATAAACTGGACAGTATGGAGGGGGGGGGGCATTAGTTTATTGGCGTCCTCATCAGGAGGCAATGACACATAAAATATGCAGTAAACAGTCTACTATCTACGATTTCTTCTGGAACTGCGCTAATTTTCGCCAATAAAGAAGGAAAAGACAAACTGTGTCTTGAAGTATTCGAATATATACGCACGATAAAAGGAGGAGAAAAACGAAGAGACATAAAAACGAACCAATAACAGGAGTACCGTCATTTCGCCGTGAAAAAAACTAAAGGTTCTTTCTCCTCGATGGCACAAAAACATCTACACTTTCATTACCTTCAAGATGTAGATGTAGATTCAACAGACGCAAACCACAAACCCTCGAGAGTGATGTAAGACTTGGGTCTGGGACTCGGTGAATTTTAAAGCCGACATCGCCATAAGCAAGTAGTATGCGAAAAAAAACCATAGCCATCCGTTTCCTGAAATAAAAGGGAAATAGGGAGAAGGGGAGCGCTATCGGGGCATGGCACGGAAAGTTGTATTATGGGGACGAGGGCTGGAGAAGGGGGGGGGGCGGCGGCGTGGGACTTCATTGGTCCCCTCCGGTTAAGGAGACGCAAAGGGGGGGGTGAGAGAGGGAAGGGATGACGAGGGGGTTGGGGTATTGTGGAAGGACGGCAGACAGGTGAACTCGCATGATTAATGTGGAGCGTGGGACCTCTTTGGAGGGAAAAAGGAAGGGGATGGGAAAGGGAAAGAGGAGGGAGATGGAACGAAAAATAAGACGAGAGGAGCACGGCTTATAAGAGCCTCGAAAAAAATCCGCAGAAGTTGTTCAAGAAGGGAGAAAAAGAAAGGAGAACCCGTGTGTCGCGTATGATAATGATGCGAGTGGTAGAATCTGGGGCCTTTAAGGCGGGTGACGGTGAAGGAGGGCAGTCGGGGTTTATGGGGGTGCGTGAGGAGTGTTGAGATGCGCAGAGGGTGGGCGGGGGGGAAGGTGAGCAAGGAGAAATGGGGGGGGATAGGGGGCTGGGTTTGATGGGCTGAGTTTCCCCAGAGCGGAGAATTGTTATTTAATGGGCGAATAAATTTCATATCGGAATTTCGCCCTTATGTTTTCCGGGAGGGTAAGAAGAGGTTCCAAGTAAAATCCAGGATGGTTCTCTCACTTTTTATTTTAATTCCCCGTTATCTAAAACGGATACCGTTCGTTTTGGAATGTAGTAGGAAAGGTTTGGAATTATGAACTCCCTTTTGACTAAAGTAGACGTGAGATATGATTGTGAGCAATTTATTTTTTTACATCATTTTGTCATTTTACATGCATGCAACACGTAAAGCGTATTGGTCATACGGGTCAAGTAAACCTGAAAAAAACATACTGATTTCGAATAAAACGAAGGAAGAATAGTGATATGCCTCGGAATAATAGTAAAGGTGAAACGTCAATGGCAACGTTTGCGTAGAGTAAGTTGAATGGAATTATTAAAAGCATGCGTTTCAAAATACTTATGGCTGAATCCGCACTATATCTCATAAAAAATACACCCGTGCCCCTGAAATATGAGTATAGTTGAGTATATATAGATGGAGTGTATGAGATTATCAGCCAATAGAAGGCATGGTGAATTATGAAAAGCGGAGAGTCTCTAAGATAGTGTATACTTTTTGTGTAAAATACTTGGAATGTGTTGCACATGTGGAATTGAAAGTAAATAATCAAGAAAAATCTCTAGTGTTACCACAATAAATCCTGAAAAGCGAAGAACTGAATGCCATTTAAAAAATATAAAATACAAAAATTATCAACTATGTTCTGCTCATTTTGTCAATTTCTTCTTTGAATTTAATAGCGTCACCCATTACGCGTCCCATCTCACTGAGTCACTGATCACATACTTATAACTACTAACTCTAAAGTGACCATCGTGGAATATACTTAAAGATTTAGCTTGACATAAAAAATTAATTGAAAAATTCATTTAACGGAACATTAAATTATGGTACAGGGTGAAGCAGAATGAAATCCCTAGTTTCAAAAAAATTAATGAAGAACGTGCAGGTAAATTAGCGGAGTTGGAGTAGTGGCTTTAGCTGGGGGAAACAACGCCATTTTTAGCAGTTACCATGCGGTAAATATAGAGACTTTGTCGGAGAAACGTTTTTTACAAACAATGATAGTGTGGTGGTGACGCAGAGGGCGCTGCGGTCTAGCCATGAAGCGCATTTTCACCTCTCCGGCTCAGTAATTTTGGTTTTTTTCATTTCATAGCCCCAAAGTCACAGTTTGGTGCACTGTATCCTCAATGGGCATTATTGGGCCTTACTTTTTTGATTCACAAGGTTCCAACTATTACTGTGGACTCTGTGCACTATTGTGAGAGATTGGAGAACTTTTTACTCCCCAAAATTGAAGACTATGGTGAGGAATAGAGGCCTTTTGGTTTCAACAGGATGGTGCCACAGCTCATACCACCCGTCGTTCACGCCAAATCCTGCAAGAACAATTTCCCGGCCGCCTGATCTCCTGACGCCCCTCGCTCCCCGGATTTGAGCCCATGTGACTATTTTCTTTGGGAAAATCTCAAAGCTGAGGTGTATAAAGTTCCATCAAGGACCTTGGAAGCCCTTAAGGAGCCAATTACATATGTCTTCGCTGAAGTAACGAAAGATATGCTGAGAAAATTTTTCGAAAATGTTTTTGAACGACTCAACATGTGAATCGCTCACTAAGGTCGTCAACTGGATGAAATAATTTTTTGAAACCTAATGAAAAAAATGACATCGAATGTAGTTTGCAAAAATAAAAATATTTTTTAATTATTCTGAATGTTTATTCTATAATTTACCCGTTATTTAAAAGGAGTCCATTCTATCCCACCCTGTGTTAAGGAATTTGCGCTACGAAATACTTGAAATTAATTAGCATAAACTTAACACATATTGCCATCAGGTTTATGAAACAAATTGGCTGTTACGGAAAAAAGAAAAAGATAGATAAATAGATATTTAAACTCATCATCAGCGTTTCGATACTAAGATTTGTTTACTGCAGCCCTCAATTCTCTTCTATTCAGTGTTAATTCCCTCACCCCTGATAGCTCCCCTTTCTTACGACCTTCTTCATTCATTCTTCCTAATGTACTGATTTCTTGGTCTTCCTCGTGGGGTCTTCCCTTCAATTTTCTCTTCTCCATAGTACTGTTGATTGCTTTATGATGTGCTTAATCCATCTAGTTTTTCGTTCATATGCTTCCCCGTTCCTCACTTTGTCTGTGTATATAATCTTCAGAATTCTCCTCCTGTGCCATGCTTCAAAGGCTTCTATTCTCTACTGGTCCACTTTTCCAATGCTCCATGCCTCTGATCTGCAGAGTGCTCTGCTTCATACGAACGTTTTGACGAACTGCTCCCTTGCTTGCAACCTCATGTTCTTTGAATGTAGTATTTGCCTCTCTTTCATGGACGCCTTCTTAGCTTGAACTATTGTTCGCTTGATGCCGGTCGAGCATCTTCCATCGCAATTTATACTGCTGCCCTGGTAGATGAAGAATTCCATTTGCTAAAATTTCACTCCGGTCTCCTTCACTTTGACCCTAAGTACCGTTTATTTTTCCAACTCCTGGTGCCTTGTTGTTTTTCAGGTCTTTCACAACTCCGTAGAATTCGCTTCTCATGTCTTGGAGCTCCGTTCGTCTTCTTCTATTACGTTTTCTTAGCAAATCAAGTCTCCTTCAAGTAGGTTAAGCCATTGGTGGAATACCTCAATGTATTCCTGTTTCTCATCTTTGCTCAATGCCTTCATCGTCAATTAGCATCTTACCATTAGCATCTCGGACGTTGTGGGATTTTCTATTCTTCTTTCTCCAAATTTCATATAGTAGAAGTTATTAACGGCAACAGTTTAGTTATAAGGCACCCCGAAGAAAAAGATTATACTAGAGGTTTTTTCTCATTTTAACGTGTTTTTTCACTGACTTGCCGATCTCTCCTTTACCTGGATATACTGCAAAAGATATTAAAAATTTTATATACATCCAAGATGTATTATATTGGATGTACAATTACATTGTACATCCAATAAATTCCTATCAAGACCGCCCGGAAAAAAGACGGTCGAAAGCGAGAAATTTAACTTCAGTGTTGCTATCAACAGTGAAATAAGAAATAACTCAATATAAAATCAGATCTTTTGTCGATGCATTCTCCAAAAACGATCATGGAAATTGATGAAAAAGTTTGCTTGCAATAATCCCGTAAGGATAATACAACGCAAGTAAAATAGTGAAATATTTGAATTTACGTGCCAATGAAATTTTCATTACATTCGTATTTATGGTCATCAATATTTTCTTTAAGAAGGAAAAGTCCAACTGGATGCGGGATTGTACACTGAGTTCGAAAGTGTAATGGAGAAGAAGGGTGAAGGGTTGAAGAACCACAAGGGAGGATGCGGAGAATTATGGCGAATTGGCGGTAGAGCGGGGGGAGGACGCATTGACGTCTCCAGGAGAGGAATGAGACACACACGGTTCGAGGATGTATGTGAGGAGAGGGGCTCGTGCATAACCCGGGCCACTTGGCGGCTTATCGGGTCCGTCCCCGGAGACGAGGCCTTTTACGGCCCTACTATCACCCCCGGGGCCTCTGGGGAACGATGGAGGGATGCACTCAACGCTCCGCCCGCCTCGTGATCGCTAGGGTAACCCCATTTCCTCGGGTGACGCCAAACCCTTCCGTGTCGCGGGGAGTTTATTTACCGACGAAACTTTCTCACCTGTCTGAGCGTGCCCCAGAGACGGGTCACCACTTGAGGGATTCTGGCATATCTAGGATGCGGCATAAGAGGATAATATTTGCCCATCTATTTCCCGAATTAATTCCAAACACCCACGAAGCAAGATATTCAAACACTTTTCCTGAAATCAACAGAATATATTAAAATTTTAAGAAAGTCACGGGGGCGAATGCATCGATCCGCCGCATGGGTGCGCGGCAGGTTGAGCACTAATGTCCGTGCAAATTCACGCATAAACATTAAATTATAATCGCTCACTTTCAAAAACACTTATACACATGCACACTCGTAAATACGTACCTATATACATCGGGTAATAACGGGTATGTTTCACATAACCACTTAACGGTCAAAGTTTGCTTTTAATTAAATAGATTCGGGTGCTTGGGTTCGATTTTGCGATTCGAAAGTACTTCTACATACATCTATGTATGCTAATAACAATAATAATTTTGACAATTAATTTTTTGTAAGAATAAAATAAAACGGAAAACATTAAGCATGGTGTCAAATCAAATAACCAGGTATAAAATTTATTACTGGAAACATCGGCTACCCGAAGCTTCCTCGATACCCATCTTACCTCTGGGAACTTAACAATTAGTGCGACTCTCAGAACTTCTCAGAGAAGCGACACACGTGTAAATCCTTCCATTTATGCCAAAGGAGAACAAAGAGGACAAGCGAGACACGCGAAGATGCATCTCGATATGTTGTGCCTCAGGGACCAACAAAATTGCTTCACAAAATGGCACCTTCAACCCGTCTGATTGGGGAGGCCAAGAAGGAGCGCGAGACGGCGAATGGTGCACCTCGCGTGTTGAGGAACAGTTTCGCATGTCCCAGAGCAAAAACGCGAGCTTTCGGTTCAGGTCACATTATTCGACTATCGCATCCGTGACAAAGCAGTGTAATTAAATGTCCTCAAGGCATACCAAAAGATAATGACACAGTTAAAAATTCCTCTCGTTAAGGTGCAATGCATCAAGCACGAGAAAGAAAACGAAAATAATATTATCTCAAGCCTCAAAAACGATGTCATTGTGCTAATACGCCATGAATTTCATGACTAAAAGATTATCAGGTAGACTATCGGAGTGAAAGGTGGGCATTAAAGAGGGGTATTTTGCACTAACCGTTGGTGAAATTACAATCTGGGACTTAAGTGCATAATGCAGCTATTAAATTAAATGACTTCTGGTTGACTGTCGAATTATACATATATTTTGACCCTGCTCCTTTTAAATTAATTCTACGTGAGACAGAAAAATTAATTGGGTTCGACCTAGGCACGCAATACGTAAAAGGAGTAGGTTCACAAGACATTTTTAGCATTTCAACTGACATATTTATTCCAATAACTCGTTGTTAACATATCAAAGCTATATGGCATAAATTGGCTGTAGAAAAACTAAATGATAAACTTCAAAAATACAATTGATAATATATTCCTTTTTTTTGGAGACAAAAAACATTATTAGGGAAAATTTCATCTAAAAGCGGGCTAATAATGGAAATAAAAGTTATCATCCAAATTTAGGAGTTTTAAGAATACATCTACATCTACTTAATACCCCGCAAGCCGCTGCAAGGGCGTGTGGCGGGGGGTGCTAGGAAACCGCCCATAATTTAGAAAAGAAAAAGAAAAAGAAGAAAAAAACCGCATGCAATAACGACAAAATCATATATAAAAAAACATGGCATACATTCATGCATGAACACTTACACCCCACACACATGCAAACACTCAAACTACCAACTAACATACACATGCACCTGAAAGTATACCTAACATCTCTATAGTGTTTAATTTTGTTCCGACTTGTAAATTCAACGTTTTTAATATTTCTAAAGTGACTTCGGTTTCTTGCTATTATGATTACTGATTGTTCGGGGAAAGAATGAGTATTTGTACCTATCTGTCTTGGAATCTATCTCCCTAGAATAAGTGTAAAGCAGCCACTGGTTGATAAACTTCATTTGCCAGTGATTATTATACTATTGCCCATTTTGAAATATTGTTTCTATGTGTTTTGCACGGCGTAAGAAGTTGTATCGCAAAAGTGAATGATGGGTTCACGGTACGTGATTTTGACGGAATATGAAATTGAAGAATGCGTGATTATGGACGGAGTGCGGCGATGGATGGAGCGTTGTAAGTATGGTGTAAACCTAGCCCTTGTATGATGGTAAAGGAGCGGTCGGTAATCTTTAAGTGTCATTGTATATAAGAGCATTTGGTCTCATATCTGTTCTTCTTGTGTATGGATGTATGTGAATTGTAAGAGTGACCGTTGACCAGACTTGACCGTTGCCACCATAATAATTGCCTAATTGAAACGATATAAATTCTTAAATAAATAAATAAATTATTGATTTAACTACTCTGATAACAAAATGAAATCACATGAGCACATTGCAAAGTGAAAGTGGTCCAAGAAAGTGGCAGGCAAAAGCAGATATCTCGAGAGCTTGGCATATCCTCGAGTTGGGCCCCGAAACTCATAATGCTTAGGAGTTCACAAAAATGCAAGGCTCGATCAATAAAAACCAATCCCGTAAAGGGTCGTGAAATATTAATTCATTCGATTCCCATGTTGAACTTTGAAGTTTCCCCCATTGCAGTTCCTCAATGGTCTTGGGCTGAGTTGCGCCGACCCTTTGTTTCTTACGTTCCATTAGCATCGAGGAGGGAAAGAAGCAACGGGGCTGTTGAAAGAAATAACCCGCGGACCAAAGAGGGGAGAGGGATGGTCTTATTAATTCCTGCGGATGGGCACCGCGAGAAAAGGAGAAGGCGAATGAAAAAGGCCTTTCAGTAAAGAGGGGAAGAGTCCGGGAGGGGAGAAAAAGAGAAAGGGAGATAGCGGAAAAGGAAGGATATTGAAACGGAGGGAAGAAAAATAAGGTAAGGACGCCCTCATGGCCCTTTTGCACGGTTTTTTTTTAAATCCGAGCAGAAGGAAGGATGCAAAGTTTGGAGTGGAGGGAGATAAGGGAAGCGGACTGCCCGAAGTGAGGAAGATAAAGGGAAGCGGGAGGAAGGATGGAGAGGAAGGGATGCGCAAAGATGAATGGAGAGGATCGTGAAAGGGAGGGCGACGGAGAGGATGATATTAGGGGGGCAGGGGAGCGGGAGGGAGGGAAGGAGTCGAGAGGCCAAGGAGGGAAGGGCGCGGAGACTTGGGCGGCGTCGGCAGAGATGAGGGTGCGCGTAGCACGAGGGAGCCCTCGGAGAATGAGTGATAGGCGAGCACGCGGGAAACTCCACTCGGACGGCTGAGAAAGGGATCGCCCACTTGGGAGTGTGCGTCCCGCGCCCATATAAAAAATATACATGAAGAAGTCTAATTAACAGTAGAAGCTCTGGGCTTTGTATGAAGTACAATTTCGCATTGGATGTGCCTTAGCACATAGTCCATTCTACACACTGACCTCGACTCCACGCTTGCCCTCACCGTCCTCATTTTTGAACCCAGTCACATCATATATGCGAGAACGAAAAGGAAAGTATTTTATTGCCACACCTTTAATAGATAAGTCCGACAAACAGCGTTTTGTAGATATATATTTAATAAAAATTAGAAAACAACTGGTTTAATTCACGCTTAAGGAATCACATAGCATAAGTAACCAAGAATACTTGCACTTACTCTAGTCTGGCCGGAATCAAAGTTTTATCGAGTTAGAAACTGTATTCTGAGTTCTCTTATTAAAATAAGAATAGTTCTGTTATATTGTAAAATTGTGAAATAGGTATGTTGATGTAATATTAGAAGGATTCTGATTTAGAAGACAGGAAGATGAAAAGAAGTAAGCGAATACTCTCTATTCAATTGGCCAAAACCAGAAAAGAGAATGCAACAGGCGAGGAAGCGGGATGCATCATGACGGCATTTACGGATTATCAATGCAGTGCGTTGAAAATATAATTAGAAATGTTATTGATCCCATGATTAGGATAAAAACTTAGTGAATGAATTAAAACTTAAATTTCGACAAAAATTCCAGGTTATCATCATAACTTATTATATATAATATACATGTATAATGAATATCAATAATAAAAATGGCTTTATTTCGGCTCACCGCTATTCATATTCTATTTCTTAAATGTCTAGCCTTTGCAGTCTTTCTTGGATTATTTAATCATTTTTCACTGTTCCGATTTATGAAAATGAGGAACGGAAAGATTCAAAACGTCCCACAATTACAAATACAAAAACTATGATACCTATGATAGAAGTTTTTGAAGACTCAAAAGATTCAATTTGAGATTATAAACACGTCAGCTTTGCAATTTTTAACACTAAACAGTTGTGCTAAAATAATCTCAAGAGTGACGATGATCAGGTCCCACACTATAGCGGCTGTCCGAATGATATTCAAATAAGAGAGAGCGTGCCAAATAGGTTCGATCTAAGATAAGGTCTCGACGGCTACGTAACACAAATGAACGCAAACGCTAAATCGTTAATATACACCGCTGAAGCCAAAAGGACCTTACACTCTAGCATAATCTTAATATAAATTCTTGAAAATTAAGATGCAAACCAAAGAAGAGCAAAGTGTAGCAATAAAACGCCGATTCAGGACTCGAAAATTATTTCAACGGTCTTCACCAGCACTTCGCGCCTAAGCAAAGTAGCACTCGGGAGCTTTCGAGGAGAAATGAAATTCAACGGCGGAATACCGAACGGCCGCTAACAGAGCAACACACACGCGAAAATTCCTCGATGATATAGCCCTGCGGGACAATCATGTAATTCAAGAAGCAGTTTACGACTCCGGAGGCCTTTCGCCGAACGAAGACTGCACTCAAAGCGACCCAAGGGGCCACGTCCACGCCGCCGAAAAATAAGCAAAACCCGTATAAAAAGCTAGAGGACCAAGAGGGATACGCAATGAAAGAAGTATACAATAAAACGCCGAAAGGAATTTTGTGCCCTCGGAAAGCGGGAACTACCTCGGCCTGAATTGAAGATTAAGAGCGAGAGAGAGAGAGAGAGAGGGAGGGAGAAAAATGCCCACGGAAATCGTTTGATAGGAGAACCTCCCGTTGCCAACATGAGGGAAGTGGTTCGGAGAGGAGGGGGGAGGATGGCCGTGGAGTGCGTGAGGAAATGGAGGGAGGTAGGGGTCAAAGGCAAAGCGAGGAGGGCAAAAGAGGGGGGAGGGGAGAGTGAGGAAAAGGAAGGAGAGGGCCAAAAGACCAGAATAAAGAGATTGTGCGACCCGAAAAAATATATATCGCGGCTCCCGATTCCGCTCGTTCTGTGCGGGTTAAAAGGGGGGAAGAGGGAATGCAAAGAGGATGATAAATGCGAGGAAGTTGGCGGATGGTTGAGAGGAAAAGGAGAGAATGGATGGAATAAGGACAAAAAATAAAGAAAAAGAGAGAGAGAGAGATGCGTCACCATGGAGACGGAGATGCATTAGGCGTCGTTTCTGGGAGTAGGAGGGGGGAGGGAGAGAAAGGAAATGGGCTGAGAGGGTGGGGGGGGAAAGGACTGGGGAAGGAGAGGGGGGGGAGCGATGAAAAAAGGAAGGGGGTTGTGGGGCTGAGAGGAGACGGATGGAGGAAATGGGGGGACAATGTTGAAGGTCCGAAAAAAGTGGATGGGTGACGCGTGGACGCTCATTAGGATTGGAGAACGACATCCTGCACCTGGACTGACAAGCCCCCACGCGGCCCCTCCCCCCATTTGGGGGACAGCGAAGGAGATAATTAATTGAAGCAAGAGTGAGCGATAACCACGCTCAATTTGAAAAACACCTAGATACCCATTAGTAGTCATCCCGGTAGAGGTCTCTGACTGGTTGCTGAAATGTAATGACTGGGATAGGGTCCATAATTCATTCGATTCTGCTATTTGACGAGGACAATGGAAAAGAACGAACCAGCAGCAGCTTTATCTACATTCTAAATGATCAGTCAATTATTGTATAAACAGAACGAGAAGTAAAATCTGAAATTTTACCGTTTCTAACATTTTTACGATTTCTAAATACGAAGTTGTGTATTTGTTTAAGAGAAATTCTGATTTTCAACTTATCCAATGGTTGCCCATAATTTCTCTTAAAAGCAATGAGGAAGTGAATGGCTAAATCTAGTACTACATTATGTATATATATATATATATATATATATATACATTTATGCAACAAGTTTTTGACACAGAAATTAGTAATCTCAGAGGGTAATGAATTTGAAAATAAAAATACTAATAAAAAGAAAACAAAAATTTTACTGAAAGACAGAGACTTTTGCTACACATGAAATCCTCCATATTCCAAAACTAATTATTTGGAAGATATATGCTTCAACTAGTGTGAACTGCTAATTTTTAGTGAATATAAATTGTTAAAGTTTTTATGTTTTTAGGTCTCGAGGAGTATTAAGTCCAGCATCTTACTCCAAAAGACAAGAGTAAAATTATATCAGCAAAATGGTCTGAAAAGACGATATTGTGCCACGAAAACTGTCCGATGGATATTAAAATTAAACTACTAATAAAAAAATACATAAAATATACTTTTGACGGAATCCATGGTTTTCAACAGAAACAATAGCGTGTTTCCGATTTGTTATGTTATCATTCATATTGCAACTGCTGTGTTTTCATTGAAGCAGGACATATATCTGCAGCACCATTTTCCCAAGCAGAAACGACAGCGTGAATACTATAACGGACGAGAAAATTTCATTTTTAAATCCGGATAGGCAGTTCTGTTTCCTCTGAGCTGCATTGCTCGCTGCCCAGTCTCGATTTTTTTCCCAAATGGATGCGTGTATTTCTGCCCGGCAACGGAAATATTTCCCCGCTGTCACATGCAAACAGGGGAAGCAAAATCCTCTGACTACGGAGAGAGGGAAC
Organism: Hetaerina americana; assembly: GCF_022747635.1. Taxonomy (NCBI): domain Eukaryota; kingdom Metazoa; phylum Arthropoda; class Insecta; order Odonata; family Calopterygidae; genus Hetaerina; species Hetaerina americana. Next base: position 6,464,845 of record NW_027287095.1, read on the forward strand.
TTGGGGGGGGGGGGGTCGTGGCCACCCGCCAAATCGCCGCCACCCGCCTCCTCCCGAGGCAGCAAAGAAACAGAAAGAGCAGACAGGGACGAAGACGGGAATAAAAAAATAAACAGCGGGAACCACCGGATTAAATGTAACGAGAAGGGGGTAAGTGCAAGGGGATGCGACGGAGTATACGATGGAAAAAACTATGAATTGGACCAGGGAGGGAGGAGAGGCGGGGAAGAGGGTAAGCGCGTCTTCACGGTGATTAGGATTATTTCCGAGGGACGGAAAGACTTCGTGTACGCGGAAGACGCGGGGAGAATGTGCTCCTTGAAAGAAAGGGACGGGAAATGTGGATATGGGGGGGAGTATGGATTCCTTATATGCACAAGTAAAAACGCCCTTTAGATGGCATCCCCGGGGTAAGATTAAGGGGTTGAAGGGATGGGAGAGAGAGGAAGGGTTATGTGTGGGGGTGTATTGGAGGGTTGGGGAAGGAATAAATCGGGCCACGTTTTCGCCCCTCGGGGGCGGTAGTGGATGGCTTGGATGCTGTGGGGGGGATGGTGAGGCCTCCTGCATTGTTGCGATAACGGGACGGGGGGTGGGAAGGCTTCAAGGGTCGTTTGGGTTGCGAGGGGCGGGTAGGACCGATGGCTACCGCTGCGCGAGGGGACTTTGAGGTGTCTTCCGGAGGGTGCAGATGATGGGCTCGCATGGGAGACGGTAAGAGATGAATGCAAGGGGGTACCCCCCTGCTCCGTCCGCCTCCTTCCCTTCCCCTTTGACCAACCACCGTCCGCCCCCACGGCCCCCGCCGGATCAAGGAGGGGAGAGGGGGCAAAGGGGCCCGCGCTGCTTCTCCGTGTGGCGGATGCGGTGAGAAGACCCCGGGTGGGAGAGGGGGGGGGGGCGAGGGCACCCACGTCTCGCCTCTGATCCCCCCCCCCCCGTTATGAGTCAAGCTTCTCCGAGAGTTGAAAAAACTTGTATGGCGAGGATCGTGCGCTTCTAGGCGTGTGTCCGCCTCGGTGTCTCTTCGCCACAATTTGGAAATGCCACAAATAATGTTAGAAAGGACAGATTGCCCCATTAATGCTCTTCCGAAAACCCGTATACGAGCATTTTCCACGGAGAATTCAGCATTATCACGTCGCGACATTCGTTAGCTATGCAATGGGGATAAAACATCGACAAAAGGTAAACGGATAAGTGGTACATTAAAGAAACATTTGGTTCATAATACTCTCTATTCTAGCCCTTTGCAATTAGCACGCATGATATTTAAATCTATGACAGGATGGCATAGTTATGAAAATAAATTTATAATATTATGCCTCGACTCGGAAGGTTCAGTTATCAAATTAAATTATCCCTGAAATTTATTTCTGATCAGGATTTATTTTTAAGAGAATAATATTTAGAATAAATTATGAGTTATAATTAAATTAAAAGAAAAACTGTAATTTTGACAATTATCACGAAACAAAAATAAGTGAAAACGTGTTAATTGAATTTATAATACGGCTATTTTAAATAAAACATTTAAAAAATAGTTATGACGCCAAGAAACGAACAAATTTATCTGGCGTGGTGATTAGAAAAATACCTAACGTTGTCATGATGGCAAGGAGTTTAAACTAGACAATCGATCAACACCTGTTTACTCCACTTCAAAGAGTAACTAGCCAGTGCCATAGGGTACACGACAAAGGAGAGGAACGAACGCTTGTAATTTTAAAGGCGGAAACGAGGAATATGTTAGCAACATGTACTTTACCCCCGACGGCTTGTATGAACGCACGTCATGGCAGGGAACGAATCAATGCATTAAAGGAGAACTCTTGCGAACGACGACTGCTTAAGCGGATATTTTGCTTTGAAATTCCAAGAGTGCTGTTGTGCACTAACCTGCAGCCGGAACGGAGGAAATAATGCGTGCAAGGAAAAACGACTGGCTTATCAAGATTTTTTTACCTCCTTCCGCCCCCTCACCCCGAAACGAAATGGACGGGCAAGGGGGCGGGAGAGGTGGGAATGTAGAGAGGGTTGGGAGAGAGAGAGAGAGGGGTAGAGGAAAGTTTTTTACGGTTTTTTTTCGTCTCAAGGGATGACTGGGTGGAGGAAAGGTCGACTTTTTTCCTGTTTTACTTTCTCTGTGCAGCAGAAGATCGGCGGAGCAGGTGGAGAGAGAAAAAGAGAGAGGAAAAAAGAGAAACAAAAAGAGAGAGGGAGAGGGATGAATTCCACTCTTTTTCCGTTTATTCGTGATGGCGATGGAAGTTTCGGGGGATGGGGTGGTGGAGAGGGAAGGTAGTGGGTGGGGGAGGCTGCATAACGACGTCGTCAAAAGGAACAAAGGCTTTTAGTTTCAGTCTTTCGAAGGAATGAAAAAGGGAGAATGAGCGGGAGAGAGAAAAGGGTTTGGGGGGAGGCCCAAGGGGTTGGATGCCGATGCGTTGGAAGGGTAGCCGAGTGTTGATATTAGGAGCCGGCTGATTCCAGCGAGACGTGTAAACATGGTGGAGCGATTCGGAGAGTGGGTTGATTGAATAATCTCATTTTTACAGGTAGTGAAGGCGAGTTCATCCACGATGGCCGTGAAATTGGCCGTTAAACGCAAGTTACGAAGACGGTGAAACAAGCTGACCTGGTATCGAACAGTGAATCTTTCCGAGGGAATGTGCAGGTCATTACACAACTCCACGTCCTCTGTTTGCAAGGCCATCTTTGATGGATATAAAGACGCGAAACCTATAGAAACGAAATACCCGTGATCTCTGTTCCCATGAGAACTCGCCATAATTGGCAACCGTGCTTGTATGCTTAGAGGATATAGCGGCCTAGGCGTATCACCTATCATACGGGTCTTCCGTGATTTGAGAACAGTGCAGAAAAACAAGAAATTGGTAATGATAAGTAAAACGTAATTCCTCATTTTAAACAAAGTGATGTAATAAATTGAAATCGTAAATTTTGAGGAAATTAAATGGTCCACCACACGTTACCAATAACTAACTAAAATATAAATGATTGAATTTGGTTACTTTATGCTGTAATCCTAGAATCTACAGAAAGACAATGTGACTGTAATAGATAGGGTAGAGGTACTCTCAAGATTAATAAAAAGGAAATGCCGTCAACAGATATGGATGTGAATAAATAATATGATGACCCAATGGCTAAATTATGACTTTGATTTGAACACAGCACACTAAAGCATATTTCTAATAGCTGTACTAACTTGAAAATAAATTGTTTTCAGTATTTATAATGGGTCACATTTACTACTTGAGGCATGTGTATTATACATCTACACGGTAACTCCAAAGAATTTTTTAGCATACTCATAGCCTTTGGGCATGTACTCACCATTATTAATTATGTACGTAATATCGACCGTTAGTCAAATTACAACGTGCAGCTGAAAATTAATTATTGGGATTCGATGCAGTGAGCATTTACACATTTCTGAAGAACAAAAATGACGCCTACAGCATAAAAATAATTCAAGGAACGACCGTGGTAAACAATTTAAAGGGTTATACGCATTCAAAGGTCGTCACAATCTCGGGTGTTTACATTCCGTTCCATTGATTCGCTTTTCTGTCAGGGTAAACTCCCGACTGATTAGCTCTAGCCGACTCACTCACAAATGCCAAATCTTATCCTCTAAGAGGAACGAGCAAGCGCATTCAAGTCATCGATCGCTTTCATGTAACGTAAACCTACCTATGCTCACAGGACACGCTAGTCCCCCGCACTTAACCTTCCCCAAACTAGCGCAAAATAACTGAAGTAGGTGCATAGCGATTCAAACGAGGCCACCCTAACAATATATATATATATAGATTCACCATGGGATTGAGAAGATGGATAAAAGAAACGCCGTGCACTCATTCGATTTGCTATTTTAATAAAAATAATAACGTGCATTATACATCGAACATAGATAACGAGTAATAGGTATTCAAATCAAAGATGAATATCAGCATTAGATATGCGGAAGTCTCTCATAATTAAAGGCAACTTATTTCATCCACATAAAATTTATTTGACACGATGGATATTCAACGAGTTACAAAAATATTGAGATGACATAGCAATCGACGCGGGAATAAAATAAGTACAAGCTTTAATGTTCTTTCGTTAAATTTCATCGCAACCATTGCCTAAATGTAATGTCGGTGGACACTTCGTAATTAGGGAGAGAGAAAAAATGTGGCTAGTATACAAATTATTTTAAAGAAAACCATTAAACAAAGGAATTGTAGAAAGCGAGTTGCGGAGAGGACGTGAAGACACTTGGTTCAGTCCATCCATTGTCGCCTTGCCGTTGCCTCCCACTCTCCATGCCAACGCTGGTTGGCTCTCGTGTGGCACAGGGGCGGAGGGGGATGACATCAGGATGAGGGGTGCCCGGCACCATTCGCGCCGGACCCCGGCACCCCCCTCCTTCTCCATCGGAAGAAAAGGACGGAGAAGGGAGTTAGCTCAGGGGGGGCAGGGGCCGATGATGGACCCCCTCCTTTCCCCTTCTTTCCATTCTGCCCAAGCGGAAGCGTTGGAAGCATAGCCTCAGGACGCATGCATATTTATCGCCCCGAGTCCCTCCTGTGGCCTCGGAGGGCCCACATGGCCCTGGCCAGAGGGCCCCCGTCCCCAGTGGGCGGGTGCGTGCTTTTACCCTGCGACCACCCCCTCGACGGACACACAGACCCGCAGCCCTGGTCTCTTTTCCTCCCCGCCCACTCACGGCGAGACGAGCGCCCCCCCCCAAACCCTCCGCACTTCACCCCCCCCCCATTGCCGGTCGACGCTTGAATTGACACTGTGGCACGCCGAACCACACACGGCTGGCAGCATGAACCTACAACCCCCCACCCTTTCGAATCTCTCCGTTCCTTGGAATTTCACTGCTAAGCACCAATTTCTTCGGGTATCTAAAATACCTTGGTCCAGTCCTCTTCAATGTATGTTCATATTTATGAGACTTGATTTGAGCAGAAGTTTCTTTTGGCGGTGGAATCAGGAAAATTTCCATTGGGGCCAATCACTCATTGCGTAATGAAATACATAAAGTATTTTCAATATTTCTTTTTCGATTTCTAATTTTTAAATTTGATATCTAGGCTCACCTTCATTTGAATATCGAACACTAAGGTCATTTCAAAGTGCTACTCAATTGTACCCGTTTACTTTATCGTGCAGTAATGATTAAATACGATCTGATGACATTAAATGGTTATTTTTATGACTAATATTTAAAGCATGGTGCTAAAAATATTTATAGAACTTTGTCTCTCACAGCCATTATATAAAGGTGTTTTATTTTCCTTTACCTCATTAGTACGTGTGAATTATTTTATTTGGTTGTTACCTGGGCTGATATCTCTTAGAGGACTACGTTCTAATAAAAAAATAATTAAAAATTACATTTTCATCTCTTTGGATTGGATTACGCTATGTGTCACAGAAAACAAGGATTGTGTATTTCATTCTCATAAGGTCTCTGGCTCACTTTTTAAAACAGAGCAGGAGGTATTTTACGGAGTTAAGTTTGATAAGTATTAGTGCACATTTTTATTTGATTTGCCTTAAAAAATAAGTTTAAGAGTCCATTACGACATTGAATAATCCCTTAAAAAACTAAATTAAACATATAGTATAATAAAAATTAACATTAGAAATAAAATAGCCCGTACCAAATGAATACCTACGTTCTCTTCTTCTTCTTTCTAATACCTACGTTAATGAAAGACCGTCTTTATTGCACAAGATATTAGAGAGTTAAATTCAGTATAATTGCTTTTGAGAATGATGCATCTTTTTGATGGATTTACTCTCTGTCTGGTACTAATTCGGCGTTTTATTTATAATTTTTTTATTTATAATTTTTTTATTTTAATTTTTTTATTTATAATTTTTTATTTTAATTTTTTCATTTATAACTGCATTGCCACGCCGTCCTAGCTATTATTTCCCAAATGAGTGATATTCAAGCACCATGAGACGCTTACTCATGAAGAAAATCGTGTAAAAACATTCTAGGAAAAAATTATGCAAATTCAATTACAATAACGCAGTTCAATTTGCATGTAGTAAGTAGTAGGTAGTTTCTGCTGAGGTACCGTGGGGAAAAACTGTAGTCAATGATCATCTTCCTGGAAAGCATTTATGCGAAGCGGAACCATGATAATTTCACCCACTTGTACTCGTACCCTTCAAAACTTTTTCCTATTCTTTCTCATAACAGTTTAAAAATGCATAATTAAATCATTTGAATTTGTGCGGTAGAGGGTCTCACGCGAGGGGAACATTAAAATTTTAAACTCTTGAAAATAAAAGTGCTCTGGGCTGCTTTTCGTCCCTCACCACCTAATTCTCCCTCTAACCTCTTCATCACTGAAAATCCATCTTCTCCCGTGCTTTCAGAAAACACACACATCACGGATCTATCTCCGATTCAGCAGTCCCTGGAATTCAACCGCAGGCCCCCTCATATCCCACCTTATGACCCGCAGCAGGCCTTCCCGACAGCACGATACAATCGATGCCCTCACAGTCATTATCAGTTAACCATAAACCTCCACTTAGGGATGTACAACGTGGAGGCGACATATCGAAACCGTCTCGACTTTTTTAACATCGACTTGATTGATATGGATAATGTTTAGAAACCGATGCGTCCATAGTTATTGTCCCCGTGAAAACGGAATACGTATAACGGCGATATGGATGATAGAGTTCATCCGTAATTCATCGTTGACGAATTGAGCCTAACTAACAATGTGAAGCTGACAATCTGGAAGAACAAATACCAAAGACGCTATACCCAAATACTAGATCACACTATCGATATATTTGGCATTAGATGCATTATAAAGTCAATATATTCCATCCACGATATGGTCGATATTAATCTATTATGTGAAGAATTATACATGAAGTTTGCTTAGGCCGATGCATCGCCACCGCCTTGATATTTATATAATTCGACGATCGATATTGGTGGAAGAGTCCTCCATCCACGTCCTCCCTAATCTCAGCCTTCTCTCCCCTCCTGGAGTCGAAATCTTCGAACGCCAAGAGATATAGCATCTGCTCGCCCCTCCTCTCTCAATCCAGGCCAGGCCCTACGAAGTTTCCCCTCATTCCCCTCTCTTCCTCTTCAAACTTGGACGAGAAAAATTATCCCGTGGTGAAGCAAACAGTTTCTACATTTCCTAGACACAGTTCACCAAGACAACTAAATGGAAGGAGCAGGAGACAGGCACCCCTTTCTCACGCATCACGTTTTATTTGCCCCCTCAAAACACAATGGCGCAGAGAGTTTCAGCTACCAGCGGGGGGGAGGGCGAACTAAGCAACTCCAAATCTCTTCCGTCGCTCACCTTTGGAAACTTGGTGCTGTGATCTGGGGCCTCGGTCGTGAAACGATCCTGGGGTGCGGGGCGAGGAAAACGCGGCGGATGCTACTGGAGACATAGTGTAACGATGGAGTAAAAGTTCGGCGATGGGATTTTGAGCTCCGATTTCTTTTCTTCGTTCCGTTGGAGAAGTTTTCATGGAGGATGCGTTCATTTCAAAGAGCAAGACGATCGATGGCCCATTTATCGAAATGACGCCGATAGTGGGAACGACGAGAGTGGATTCGAAAGTTATGCAACAGAGGGGGTTAATGAACCTCCTGAGCTTAATGGTTCGAAACTGTGTCGTTGGGATGAGGCGGAGATATTAATACAATGAAGAGTGCAGTATCAGAGACGCGACAACATTCCTCTTCGAAAGTCTTCAAAGGGTATTGATTTGAGCTTCGAGGTTTGGTCGGCCAGAAGCCTAACGCCTTTTAATTGGATTAATAAATAGTTTAAAGTAAAAACAGATGGAAACATAATCGGCGTGATAAAAATGAGTTAATACTAGATTGAGAAACGAGAGTTATTTATCCCCGTTCCCTTAGTAAATATTCATAAAGAAAAAGATACTCCGAGGCTATTATCCACGGTAGACGGACACCCACTTTTCCATAATTGTGAATGATAAAGGAAATTGTTTTCCTAAAAGCATCGTCGATGACCTAATAAAGTCTACTTCAAATTTCCAGATCAACGACCTGGAGGGAAATGAAAAATTACACAGTCGCGGGATCTGTACAAGCGTGAACATCGTCCATTGGAAATTTCACCACATTCCCACCTGAAACACTTTCCCCCAGGAAATATGTTCTCATTATTCTCCAAGTCAAGGAGGATAACTTCACGCAAAGCAACCCCGAGGGAAGGGAGGATTTTATTCAATTTCCCTACCTTTGGGGAGGAATCCGGCTTGGATGAGACGAGCTTCCATGATGAGGCGGGCGAGGAGGAGGCAGAAGGCGGAGACGAGGTGGAGGAAGGGGGCGGTGGGACCGCCGTGGGTCCACAGGCTCCCCAAAAGGCCCCCGCCGCCGCCACCACCGCCAAGGCTGAGGCCCGATGGGTCCCTGGAGCAGGCGTCCAGCTGCACGCCGTGCTTGTAGCCGTCGTTGGCCAGGTTCCCAACCTGCGAGGGAGATTATGGAGGCATCTATTGGGGTTTATTGGTTTCCAAGGGAATTTTGATTAAACCGCTACGTGATTATCATATCGGTTAATGGATGCGTGAATTGGGGGTTAATATTTTACGGGGTATTTTTTTTCCACTGCGTAATTAGTGGAAGCCGATGAGGCTGCCTGGTATGCGGAGAAAGTCAATCGGCTGGAATATTAGAAAAACGCATTCAGAATTTATCTCTAATTTAAATTATAAAAACTATTAAATAACGTTTTCGCTACTCCTTTCCACATTATATTGCAATTAGGTATAATTCACTTTTTTGCAACTTTGAATGCTATATGATCACGAAGGGATTTAAATTATGCTCGTAGTTAAATGAGTGGTTGTTATTTCTATAAAATATTGAAAAATGTTTAATTTTGTAATAAATCCAAGGGAAGCTGTTCGAAAGCCGTACTAAAAATGTATTACACATTCTTTTTATAATCTAATATAAATAAAATTGTTACAATTTTTGGAAAATGTAGCCCTTGTTTTCACAAATAAAGGTACTACCAAGTGGGAAAGTTTTTGTTGAAAAATATTTCTCTCCGACTCAACATAGCATTGTTTGCAATAATCTGGTCTGTACATTAGTATTTACAAAACAATATATCCAGGGAAAGTTTGATGAAGTACCAACACCGCAATTTCCACATTTTATTGTTCAGTTTGTTTTTTCCATCAATTCTTCATAATAGTAGGTGGGTTTAAATTGAATACAAAATAACAAAATATATAAATTATATTCCATAAACATAATCAAGGCTGCTTAAATACTTTAGGTATCTTAATCTTCATTTAACTAAATATTGATATCATTCTTGTACATACAATGGAAGTTAGAGGAATTATTCATTATCAAACATTATGAAATGGAGTTATCGTTTAGCTTGTAAAAATTAGTTCTTAGTATTCTGTTAATATATGTTATTCGTATTATGACTAGAGGGGGGCTGGCTACACAAAATTTGTTCATATCCATTGCCGCCGGCATGGTTTAATTCTAAATTGTTAATCTGTACGCGGTAAAAAAATCAAGAGCGGCATTGTTTTGCGATGGCTGGATTGGTATTAAATTTTTGATATCATGCGACAGGTGCGTTGGCAAAAATATGAGAACCTCCTCAGTCAGATTGGATGATTTCCACTTTATTAATCAGATATTTGTCATTTCCGTCTTTGCGTGATCGCACATCGCGAAGTAATAAAACCCACTAGCAGTAGACGTTTTATGGTCATAATCAGACACGGTAATGATAATGCTCCCTCAATTTACCGCGCCTTTTCAAAACCATTAGGGTCCCGTTCATTAAAAATTAATGCAAATTCGATTAGTTTACTCACCACCAACTTTGAAAGGGAAAAACTTGAAATATATCAATTTCCTAAATTCTAGAAAATGTAATTTAGAATGTTTTACAATAGAATTCAGGCTAGAAATGGGAGGAGTTAAGCTGGTGTGTTTTGGTTATATAGTTATATGAGTACATATATATATATATATATATATATATATATATATATATATATATATATATATATATATATATACATATATACATATACATACAGACATACAATTATATAGCTGGTGTGTGGAACTGAGAAACTCGCCTCACTTTTCCACGTGATAAAAATATTTTCACGCCCAAGATAATGTGACTGGAACCTGCCACCTTTATGCTAGCCCTACCAGCAAATAGCTCTCAGTGGAAATGTGTGCCCGCATATTCACATTTTTGCAAGGGCTAACCGTCATTTTCCGCGGACTGACCTTGAAAACGGCGGCGAAGAGGAACGGCGGGACGAGCACCACGGCGAGGGCACCCAGCCCCAGGCAGACGGTCATCTCGATCCCAGGCCCCGGGTGCAGGGGGAATGACCCGAGCGGCGGGGGGTCCTGCAGGGGCCACGGCAACTCCACGACGGCGGCCATCCTCTTGAGGGCGGCCGAGATGACACAGGCCTCGAGGGCGAGGGCCACGGCACCATACCACACGGACCAGAGCGAGTTGAGGTGCAGTTTGCGCCCCAGGAAGCGGCAGCAGCAGCAACAGCAGTCGCAGCAGTCGTCCGAGTCTCCGCGGTGCCGCTTGCCGGCGCCTCCGCGGTGGTGGTGGTGGTGGCGGTGGGAGGCGGAGGAGCGGCGGGTGAGGGAGGAGGAGGAGGCGGAGGAGGAGGCGGCCGCCGAGCACGACGACGAAGAGGAGGCGGACGAGGGCAGGGAGCAGGGCGGGTTGCCGGTCCCGCCTCCGCCATTGGCGCCGGAGGGCCCCGGCGAGGCGGAAGGGGGCGACTTGGGGGACGGGGCCACCGCCGTCATGACCCTCTTGCCGCCGCCGACCACACTGCGGGAGTTACCACCAGCCGTCGCGTCGAAGGGCTGCATGAGGCTGCCGGTCATCGACATGGCTGCGTGTGGGTACCTGCAAGGTGTTCCGAGGTCGTCATCGAGTGCGATCCGTTTCACGAGTAAACGCCTCGATATATCGGCCGTTCCGCATCGCTGGTGTTTTATTTTTTATTGCGCTGACGCGAAACAGAACGGATTGGATGAATGAGTGATATTTTAAATACTTACGTACCGAGAGGCTAAAATGATTACTATTATGAGTAAATAAAACACTTTCTGGTGTCACTAGGTGGAAATTCTTCATATTGAACTTGAAATTAAAACACTTGGCTTTTCCACTGAGAAAAACTGTTTATTTACTACCTATGCTTCGTTATGGTATGACATCATTAGGTACCAATGCAAGGTAAAAATACATACAGTATAAATAGCTCTGGACGGAGGGGAAGAGGAGGGGCCAAGCAAAACTATTTTCAACATTGTATTATTTCCTTCTCCCAGCCTACTAATTTATCAATATTGTCAATCTTCCTCCTCTGCCCCCTCTTCCTACCTCAACCAATCCTTGCTTTCCTCCCTCCCTCCTCTTAGCCTCGTCCAGAGCTATATATACTGTGTTTGACTTGTATTTTTACCTGATGATGTTATACCATAACGAAACCTAGGTAGTAAATAAACAGTTTTTCTATGAGGAAAAGTCAAGTGGTTTAATTTCAAATTCACTATTATTAGTGTTCTAAAGAGAAGATATGCCTTTAAATGGTATGAATATACTATTACACAACCCTGTAATCATTTCAGGAAATAAGTAGTGCTTCATGCTTCCAATGCCTTCTTGGGATTGAATTAAATACACCAACAGCAAGCATGCAATGCAATAACACATATTACGTTTTCAGTATTTTCTACCTCACTTCATTCTGTAAAAAATGCTTTTTTCCCATCTCCCTGTGTCAATTATCCAACCCTCATCACCTTTGAGCATAGCCTTGCCTCTTAGTTGCCTCTCCGTCATCTATATTTATCAGAATGTTCACTCCTCTACTATTTCACTACCGTTCCCTGGACCTCTCCGCTTTTCTTTTCTTCCATTTTCTTTTTTCCATTCTTATCCAAACCAGCATTTTAAAACCCTCTTATCCACGCTTATCATCAACGCTTAGCACCCAAATATCGGAACCATTGAATTCCACGCCACTAATCAGTGTAGCCACTTTTCTTTAATTTACGTATTTACCAGAGGACCATGCCAACCTCATTCCTGTTGGTAAATTGTTCCAATGGTTAAGTAAATTATCTATCTACCTTATTACCATAACACGATATCTATTCGAATCTAAAATATTTTGCAAATATTACCCTGTCATTATGCTCCAATGTATACCTCCTACCAGTCTATGATACTTTTGAAAGTCTTAAATACTACATGAATAGCTGATCGTTGCACTTTTCCACTTGATAATTTTATAAATAAATAAAAATAAGATTTATAAAATTTTAAAATAAGATTTATTTTATAAAAATACGATTTTTTCGGGGGTATCTATCGACAATACTCGAATTTTAACCGGGGACCTTTCGATACGTGACTTCAGTCTACTATAGGGGCAGTACACAAATTATTCTCAGTGATTTGAAATCATACACAACAAAAGGTTTCCGATAAGACGTTTTTAAATTTAGTACAGCTTGTTGAAATTATTACCACATAATTATATAGGTACTAAATTATACTTAGCTATGAAATTTTTGACGACTTCACAAGTCTGCCAAATGACTTATTTTCGAAGTGTAAACCTTCGCAGCAATATTCTTCCTCAAATTTTTGATACTGATTAATTATGAAATTAAAATAGACGAATCAAATACATGCTACAGATGAGATAAGACATGAATGCACCCTTTTTTAGAGTAAGTTTTGTTTTGAAAGATATACGAATGTTATTACTTACGTTTCAAGTACTAACTGATGTTCTAACAGCCTTCCACTGAAACTCTGCTGCAGTGGTATTTCATGGTTCAGCTGAGCCTAGAAAAAAATAAAGAAAAACTTCAATTCCACCTTCTCTCTCGGAGCCAAATATAAAAAGTGAGCATAATATTTTGACTTACTTCTGATGTTAATGATTTATTGCGTTTTAGGAAATAATATCATACAACCAAAAAAAATCTTCTTACGCTTATATTGGAAGAGAATTTGAATGTTTATTTTACAAAAACTAAAAAGAATCCAATTCTGTTTAAATTTTTGATAGCATAAACCGAAACCTTCTTGATGTATTTTAATAGATATAATTACAAGTTATATCTTGCCTTGAACGGATATGGCGGAAAGCTTATGATTTACCGAATACGCATAACATTTTGGTGTTGGCCTTCCTTAAATATCTACATAAATTGTCTTCATGTTTAATTTTTCGGAAGCATTTCAGAGGCCAATTCCGACATAGCCTTACTTCAATCGCGCCAACAAAATGGATACACTTTCGGTTAAATTCTAATATTATTTACTCCGTTTTAATTAACCGCTCATCAATAACTAAATAGAGGACTTCGTGTACTTTCTCCCCATGCTCTCGACGCGGCACCTCTCCACACATCCCTGCCCATGTTTCAAAATTGCCAAAGTTTCCGCCTCTCGCCAACAAAAATAAAACCTCAATCAACAGCCTCACGCAGTTGCCGTGCGACTGAGGGTCTGACGGCCCCATGCGGCGGTGGCGGGGTAGGTAGGGGATGGCGACGAGGGATTTCCCCCCGACGATCTCCTTTGGGAAGCAGGCCAATTAAACGAGAAATCCGCCGATAAAGTTTCCCTACGATAAGAACCTGCTAGGAAAATCCCCGAGTGCAATGAAATTGGAATGACTGGGGTTCATTCCCCAGGTCTCAACAACCTGGCTGCTTAAAGGGGCATATTTTTGACAGCATCTTCGTCTCGACTTCATACGTAATTAGTCGGATGTTAATTACGTCGGAGAGAGGGAGTGCTGGTTAGTCGTAGAAAGTACTGAAAACAATAACTCCTTAAAGAGTTATTCTGATTTGATTTTTGTATCTGAGTTACCTATGCTGAAAGGTACAGCAAAGCTCTGCGCCTCCAATGCGAATATTCGAGGATTCATCGGCGAAGAAATGAATCGGAGCTCCCGGGCGATCGAAAACATTGGTCTTCCTCGTCTCTCGAAAATTTATTTTATGTTACTGAATCGAAATTTTCACCCCGATTTTACTGTACATGATTTTTATTCTTATCCCTAGGCAACCTCATTTATGCTAAACTATTGAAGAGGACCTTTCGAGACCGGGAGTCGCCTTACCGGATATTTTCAAAGGAAAGCATTTGAAATATTTTGAAGATAGGTTTACAAAACGTATTTCAAACTTGAAAATTGTTTTTTTACACCTTGTTCAAATTATTCTTTTTGTACCTCTATCGTATAAGATAAATCTGTTGCTCAATCTTGCTAAGCCAAAGTATATTCCTTTTGCTCATTAAAATGTGTTCATGTTACCTTTTCATAGCTTTAATTTTCTTCTAATAGCTCTAAAGTGTAAATATTAACGTGTACAAACTCCAACATTAGGCAAGAGAATTTTTGGCTGATTTCTAAGCATGCACTCCTCAAGGTAAGAATAATTAATTCATTAATCCTTTCGTTTATGCATAGTGTCTAAGGCCAAATTACACTAATTGTACAAAATAAAATTTCATTATTTCATCTCGATTATTTATAATCAATTGCTTGCCAGTCATGTTGTGAGCAGTATTTAAATAATTCACATTTCTGATTCATTAAATTTGACATACCATGTAGAGGCTTAAAATAGTTTTGCCTTACTTTTTAATTAGATTGCAAAAAAATATAGGAATGGGCATGAATGCCTACAATAGAAAGCATTTCCAAAATAGGGATCTGTATAATTTATTTCGTTCGCCATTTTTTTTATAATCTAATGAACGAGAGCAGTTTTTCAGAAGTATTAATTCGTTTCTCTCATTCACTCCTCCGCAACTCTGGTCCCGATATAATAACTCCTCGCCGTTTATTAGCAAACTTCCTTCTTGTCAAGAACTGAATTCTGCGGGGAGCTCCCTTCGAAGGGAATGCATGAATGAGCGACCCCTGGCTAGAGGCCTCGAAGGTAAGTTGGTTCGACTAAGAGTTGGCTGGAGACATTCACAAACAGAAGACGTCCGTATTGCGTTGCGTTCGTCCAGACTACTTCCCTCCCCACCCCTGTCTTTTCGATGCGGTATTGATTTCCCTTTTCTCCGCGTGCTGCGGTTGTTAAGGCCTCGGTTGCCGCGATTCGCACGGCACGGCCGCGCTTCCGCACGCCACCTCCGCACCACGCACCCGCACCGCCCACCTGCACCACCCACCCACCCATTGCTTTCATCCGCAGTTCTTCACAACCGACATGCTCGACTCCCTTCACAGTGAAGCATTTGCATCGACGCACTTGCCCTTAGACTCCGAACGCCAGAACTACTTCGAAAAAGGCGCCAATAGTAGATGAATCAGACACCTAGTTGCTCCTCTATTTTCAAGCCAAAGTTTTGTCGTACATACGGTTATTGAACATTTTTCAATTATAAGGAAATACCGAACATTCATATAAGAGTTTCGTACAATAATCACGGAAAACCAAAAATAAAATGCATGTATATGATCAAAACTATGGCATTTTTGAAAAATGTCCTATACACATTGCGTTTCAAAAAATAGAAAGAGTATTTCATTCTAAACGTTGTTATGTCACAAAAATGAATTATATTTTCAAATAGAAGATCAATAAAAATAAATATATCATCAAATTAATCCCCACCGTAAACAAAGCTCATGTTCGAAAATTAAATTTTACTCGACGCCGTCGACATAATTAGCAGATTAAATTGGGACTCAATTGAGAAAATTAATAATTTTTTAGTGCGAATCTGTGAGTCTTTAGACATTCGCCGACATTTCATTACGATTACAGTTTCTAAATCTTCAGAAATTTGAACAAATCATAGCAGTTACCCTAAAGATTAATTTTATTAATCTTAGTACGGAAGAAGTAACAATTGATGTGTATTTATATTCCTATGTTCATGGAGTTGAAGAAGAAATGTTATCATGCAGAGGATTATTTCTTGATTTTTACTCTTTACTTATTTAACTGGCATGAATTAACATGGGTAATAGCGATCAATATCAGTACCATCACAGTACCTCAGATATTAATTTTATAACTATTTCTTAAGCATACCAACAATACCTTTCTGCTTTTAATTAGGCTAAAAAGCCTGTTGAAGTTAATCACCTAGGATGTTGAATGATGGGGCCGTACCACAGGGAACACATCTAATTATCTTTGAATATTAATCAAGACGGAAGTTGACGAGAGTGAGTCATACAACGGCTTCGATACTGATAGCAGTCGTTCCGAATACCTTTGATCAGTGGTCTTAGATGTCTTCCACTCGTAAAATATAGAGTCTCCATTTTATTCACGATAGTTTGTCCATTCTGACACTAACAATTCACATCGTAAGTCTTCACAAGTCTCCTACAACCAGTGTCATGTGAAATATCATAGGTATATGAATGTGAGAAATGCCCTCCCGCTCTCTGTACACGAGGAGAAATGCCTTCCTGCTCCTCTGCGTCGTTACCCATTTTGGAAGGGTGGGGAGAAGACTGGGCGTAAAGGACGGGGGAGGAAAGGCGGCGGGGGTGGGGAATGGTCGGGGAGGGCAGGCGTGAAATATTTCCACGATCCCCAAGGAGAACTCTTTCCGCTCCCTCCCGTTCGCCGCCGCCCCTCGCACCCCCGCCCGTCAAACTCTCTCCCCCCGCCATCCTTCCTCAACCCCCTTCATCCATGGAATCCACCAAGAACACGCCCTCCCCACTCTCCTTTCTCCTCCCCTCACTCTCCGCTCCCACCGTAGCGGCCATATGATCCCTCCCCATCTCCCACCCCACCTAGACCCACCCCTTCGACCCCCACCGCCCATTCATTCCCCATCTGCTCGCCGCCTCCTCTCTTTCCTCCCGTCCAGCGCGTACCCAAGCAGGAGTGGACTTCCCTTCCTGTATTCCATAACCTCCCGCCTGCTCGTATACTTTATTATATTTTTCAATTGTAGCCCTCACTCGACTCCCGGTTAACACCTCTTAATTTAATTCAGGATCATATTTCTCTGATATTACAATTTAAATTTTTTTTTTAATTTTCTCAATATCTTTTTACGTTGCTGATAGACATTATTTAATGATACCCTTTTCCCAATAATTGGAAACAGAATATTATGGAAAAGTATGAAATTTCGCATTGAACAGAGAAATAAATCAAAAATTTGACATGGATGGCCATTTGCCATTCTCATTCACAAATCCACTTATCTTTTCGTAGTGTTTTTTGGAAACTCCCTTTTTTAGGCAGTTGGCAATAATATTTTTTAAAAAACTTCACAGTTGGGGTTCACCAGTTTTTTATAGATTTTAGTTTAAATATTTGGCATTAAGTTAAAGTTTGGCATGTAGTTAAACTTGATTTGAAAAATTCGCTACTTTGCGGATATTTCTTTTCGTGTCAAAAAGCCCTCGACAGCATTTAATGAATAGCTACGTACAACTTTTTTAGTTGGAAATTATGACCCGAGGTATATGTAAGTACAGAGGACAGAACATACTCCATTTCCTAATCACCTCATTGCCATCCGGATTCCGCTTTCCCCTAACGCTCTTACCCAATACTTACACACTCTTACACACCCCTTCAGCCATTTAAACCGAACATGCTGAAGTGCATCATCGTAAAAGCAACTCTCAGTCCGTCTCTTCGTCCTTTCCCTGCCACTTCCTCCGATGTGTTGCCCGTGCTCTGCGCATTGCTCCTCCCCCTCACCACCATCCATTTTCCCTATCCCTATTCCCTCCGAACCCCAGCACAACACACCGTCCCATGCGTCTTACTCCCTTGTAATTCTCACTGACAAGACTCGCACAGAGCACTCGAATAAAAAAGTTTTCGCGCGTAAAGGGAAGAAGAGCACTTCCCGAACACCCAGAATCCGAACCCCTTGCCCCTTCAACGCACACGGTGCCCCGACCCTTTCAGGCCCTTCCCACCCCACCATCGACTGTTTCTCTTCGCTACCCACTACCGCGCCCCACCACCACCGACTGAGTCTCTGCTGTTTTATTTCCCCTCCACCCCCTTTCGGACCCCGCCACTTGAGAAATCGTTTCTCCACGTCATACTCCCAGTCCCCACAAACCACGCCTCCACACCCTTCCGGGTTGCCCTTTCGTAAAAGGCCGCGCGCGGCCGTCTTATCTCCCTTCCCCCGCTACTCCAGTGTCCCACTCTACTGTCGCCATCCCCCTCCCCCGCCTCTCGCCCAGTAGTTTCTCACAACGGATAAGGCCACGCGAGGGGTTGGGGGGACACCTGTCGATCACGCCTCCGCACACTGTGCTCATTTGCTCTCGGTGATTTTGAAAAGAGTGCGGTGGCTCCGCCCCTCGGAGTCGCAGTGAATGACGGGGGAAAGAATGAGTAAGAAGGAAGGCGAAGAGCGACGCGGACAGCGTGAAAGCAAATAAAGCGTTTTAATGTGTCACAGGAATCGTCCTCCGCTCTCATTTACCTGCTTTTATTAGATCATGCGGAGGTTATTTCTACTTCCTGACATGTTTCATGGAATGGCCGTGGCACATAATTTCAAAAGTGGCCGTGCGTAAAGGTGTATTCCTTCCCACAATGTGGTACGGGAGCAAAACATTTGCAAGGGCCCACGATAAAAGCAAAAGTCGAATAAACGCGGTTGGTACGGGATACTTGAGGAGTGACTGTGGCTAAAGTTGAGTCAATAGTTTGGAGAGGGTTATGCGAATAGAAATGTGAATTGGATGCAGCTGTAAGTTGCAAGTCTGAACAAAGTGCGCCTTGTTGGTTTGACCATACTGATAGAATGAATAAGATAAGAATCTTATCATTTAAACAGATACGGACGGAGTTAAGTGGTTTGAGAGGTAGGGATGGGACAGAAATTCATGGGAGAGTACGGCTGAAGAGACTCTTAATACAAGGAATATTAGGAGTCGTAGGGACAGAAGAACACGTTAAAACCTTTGCATAAACTTGACAAATACGAAAAAATAATTCAAGGATAGTTAACTAAACGAGCTATAATTGCAATACATGATTTTTTTATTTTCAACTCAATTTCAAATTAACAGAATGGCGCACCCTTAACGGACGATATAGTGAAATACGTACTATTTCACGTGGCTGTGCTATAGATATCAATTGAGAAAAAAGATAAATTTAAACAATTATACCTATCACTGAAATATTGTAGGATAGAAAATGTTTTTTAATATTTGACCATGTACTTCCAAAGTAAAATAATAGTTATATATAAAGTCATTATCTATGGTATATTTCCTCAAAACTTATGAACACTCATGAAATTTTCTTTCCCCTTCCTGTTCCTTCGCTTTTCACTCGCAACTTCCAGGAATGAATAAAGTAAACAACGCCATTGGATTTGACATACAAGAATATCGAAATTCAAAAAGAACTTATTCATAGAACTACCGATTTACTCCGGTTGTGAATTGTTTCGTCTGGGTCAAAACCTTTGCACAACACAGAAATGAGAATTCAAGAAAATTCTTTTACCGTCAACCGATTCTATCACCAAAGCTTTTTGTTTTCAGAGTTTTTGCGTTTATGATGATGACTGCGCCAATGAACGATTTTTTTCGTAACGTTGTGCAACCACTGTGGTCTTTCTTACGTTACGTTTGCGTCAAGATTGCAAAGACTGGTTTCACGTTGACACTAATCTTGCATTCGACCCATGAATCTGAATGCTGTAATGGCAGAATCCACTCAATTTAAAGATATTGCTCTGCTTGCACATTTGAAAGAGATATTTTGAAATGCATTCGAGATAAAATAGGTACGCGGCAGTGATAAAAAAGGTTCAATATACACTCAGAGATGTGTTTCCAGCGCCAGGAACCGCAGGTGAAATGCTATGGAATTCTTGCATTTCCTATTTCATTCATTGATTTTGTTCGCTGGAAAATCCCATCATCCGTGAAGGCGATGATAAAACGATTCGGTGGGATGGCAAGGATAGTGGAGGTTTTTCTCCGAACGGTGTTTCATTCCAGCCTTCTGAGCGATGTGAGCAATGGAAGGAAAAAATACTGTTTGAGTATTTACTCCCAGAAAAACCTTCTAATATATCTTTGAATCATGGAAACGTACGTGTATCTCCGCTATTACACATCGTCTACCACGGAGAGTTGTTTTTCTTACATTGTTGCACTGTTGAATTGCTTATCTTATTGTTTCCGGTCTAACTATCACTACTGATTGGAAATAGAAAAATATTGAAACAGTTCTTATTTAAAAATTTAAAGTGAACGATATTATTTATCCATCAGTTAATTCTTAAACCGCCTCTTCCTTATATAATTAAGCATAAATGTATAAAATTATTAATAGGTAATCTACCGGTTAAGGTAGGCTTTTGGATGGGCACAGTTACTAAATAAATATTTTGTTACTCCTAACAAAACACAAAATTCAGCATCCTACTCTACATTAGATCCCTCTTCATCACTGAGTTTATATATATATATATATAAACTCAGTGATGAAGAGGGATATATATATATATATATATATATATATATATATATATATATATATATATATATATATATATATATATATAAACTCAGTGATGAAGAGGGATCTAATGTAGAGTAGGATGCTGAATTTTGTGTTTTGTTAGGAGTAACAAAATATTTATTTAGTAACTGTGCCCATCCAAAAGCCTACCTTAACCGGTAGATCAAACTGAATTAAGACGGTCTATATCGTCGATTTCAAACTGAATTAAGACGGTTTTGAAAATGAAAAATTGGTTGTATGGGTTTAAAACTGTGTTAATACTTTGATGAGCCTTTTTCGATGGATGCTGAAAGAAATTTTTTAATTCATTATATATATATATATATATATATATATATATATATATATAATCAATTCTTAAATCGCCTCTTCCTTATATAATTATGCATATATGTGTGAGTGGGTCTGTAAATATATATATATATATATATATATATATATATATATATATATATATATATATATATATATATATATATATATATATATATATATATATATATATATATTTACAGACCCACTCACACATATATGCATAATTATATAAGGAAGAGGCGATTTAAGAATTGATTATATATATATATATATATATATATATATATATATATATATATATATATATATATATATATATATATATATATAATGAATTAAAAAATTTCTTTCAGCATCCATCGAAAAAGGCTCATCAAAGTATTAACACAGTTTTAAACCCATACAACCAATTTTTCATTTTCAAAACCGTCTTAATTCAGTTTGAAATCGACGATATTAACTGACACCATTCACAGAAGAACAAGTATATACACCGTGATGAGAGAAACTATTTTATGTGGGCAGGAGGAAATTAAATATGTAGGATTGCTAAGTAAGTTGCTAAGTAATATCATTTACGAGTATTTACTCAAAATTTAGAAATCGATCGGTCTTTAAATAAATGCTCCGATTCAATAACAAAATTAAAGAGCATGCTATTTCCTACACGCTACGAGAAAGGAATGGTTTTTTACATTCCTTAACAGGAGGCACGCACTTGGATACAGATTCTCCATCACAACATTTTTCACTTGCTTGGCAGTGTCAATGCCAACTGTAAATTTCAATCGAAAAACTACAGCGAAGGCAACATGATGAAAGCGAAAACTATAGAAGTTGCTGCAGCGAAAAAGACAAACAATTATGATATACTAGCAGCTACAAAAAACAAGTACGATATCCTAGCATTCTTGTTTCTGTACAAGTTGCATTCTACTATAAAATCTAAGAAAAGTTTTGTTTCCAGGAATGAATCAGCTCATTTCAGTATCATTGCTTTCTTAATGGAAACGGTAAAACCTTTATTTACACTTTCCATCGTATTTGGCAAAATTGAAATCCAAAACAAGGATTATGAGATAGAAAACTAATTCAACCGAAGGCCTAATAACTGTTTCAGTGAATATATGGCTAAAATGAATAATCGTTCTGAATGCACGAAACAAGAAACCCGACTGCGACATTTTTAAAATATGTTGAAAGTTAATAAATAAACTATACACAAATTTTACTGCCAATTGTAAATTATCGTGTTTTCTATTTGGACCGAGGAAGGTAAAATGGTTTCTTTTCGTCGCTCTACGAGGAGCGCATGGCAATAAGCATCATAAGTCTCCTTCGTCATTCGACCAGTGAAATAAATACATTCTCTCGGATTCCCATGCGTGAACGCATAGCATGCGGAGAGGGGTTGGGAAGTGGAATGCATGCAAAAGGTACGCTCCCTCTGCTAGGGTCGGCCATAAAGATACGGGCGGGTGTGAGGCGAGAAGCGGTCCGTTTTCCCTCCCGTGACATACCGGGACCACACGTGGCATTGTTACGCTCGCCTTTCAAGGACTTAAGTGTCTCGTGGCTGGGCAGGGGAAACTAACCGAGGCTCACGGGAGGTGATAAAAATTCACCCCATCAAGAATTATAATGTCACGTTCAATTTTCATATTATTGAAGAAAAAGTTATGTCTAGAAATAAAACTATTAAATTTTGTGTGAAATTGGTCTTCCGCAAATACTTCGAGCGAATACTAGGATGCTACAAAATGAGGAAATATACACCATCAGCTCATTAATAAAATTACGAGCATATAACTACATTTATCAATGAATTTAAATTTGGCTTGGTTTAAATTTAAGAACTGGAAGTTTTACTATTTCTAAGCAAGGAACATTTTTCTTGATATTTATATACCCACTGATCCTGGATGTGAAAGAATCGAAAATCATACACTTAGTCGCGGGGAAAATAATAGTTACCAGTATAAATATTTCATCACCCTCACAATGGGTTTGTGTGGTCTTTTTAAAATAAACTATACTTTAAAATATACACATTTAAATGATTTAATGTCGGCATCAAAGGCAAATCACTGGGGAGCCAGGATACTTTTGTTATGTTCGAGGTATAATAAATTTAATGTTTCGTATATCGAGAATGTTGTTTTTTTATAACTTAAACGCCACTCCATCTGCGGGTTCCGACTGAGATGGAATGAGTTGATGCCAGGGATGAATCTGGGCTTTAGTTATGATCTGTTCCCTTATTTTAGCATTTCACCGAGACGCTCTTCTTCGCCATTCTGTGCGCATATGAAAAACAAAAGAGTAGAGAAATTAGCCCAGCGACTGTGACGGCGGGCGCTCGTTTGGCGCGATTGCGATAATGAACTTTTACGGCGCACTCCCAAATTTGGACTCAAGCTCGCCAAGGGGGCTTTTTGTTCCTTACCCCCCCCCCCCCTTTCCCCCCCACAACCATTCATTGCCCACAGGGCGAGGACGGGCTCCGGCTCTCAGCGACGGGAATGAATTGCCGGCTGCTCCGCTGCTTGCTGGCACGCAATTTGTCGTTGCGCTGCTTTCATTTTATTTTTGGCACGCGAATGGAAAACGATTTGTCATCACTGGCGGCCTCCCAAAACTTTCTCACGGCAGACGAGTACTCAATCGATTCCCTCTCGTTCCCCTTACTCCTTCGCAAATCGTCATCTTCTTCCTCTTCCCTACTGCCTCCCTCCGCTTTCCTCCTCATCTCTCCTTATTGTTCAAACTGCCACTATTTCATACACATGCCTCCTTTTTTTTCAGTCCTACGTATTTTTCAGAATTTTGTGAAATCATGACTGGTCCCACGTACTAACTGAAAAATTCCGGACGAAAATAGTGTACGGATGCGCATGATTTGTTTTAGTTGAGATGAAACGAAAGAATACGGAATTAGTGTTGAGTGCGAACTATGAATTCACACCATCAAAATTAAAGGCTCTAGTTTGCACGTACAAAAACGAAAAAGGAGGATGGTGCCACTTTGTATAACTTTGACTAAATAGAAAACATTACTGTTTTTTTTATTTGATCAGTATGGAGTTGGTCAAAAATATTTGAAAAAGATGATATCTATAGGAGATAACTATAACCTTCACTGAAGATAGCAATCCTTTACGCTCGAAAGTCCTCTTAGTAAATGCTATGGCGATAAATCTATTTATAATTATCTTAACTAAAAAAATAATGCAATAATTCCGGGCAAAAAACTAATATATTCACACCATTATCAACTGAAAAGATATAATTTCGCTCTTGACTTCGTAATGTACTTTATTAATTAGACATTTCAACCCATTATCTATTCTAGCAATTACGTCGTTCATTATTATGGCCAGAATAAACACCTCTTCAAAAACCTCATTTCTTTCGACGACCTCCGAACGAAACGAGATACGAATGCACGCATACAACACTGCAGTCGCTTTTTAACCGAAACCCTCCTGGCTCCTTGAAAAAGAACCGAAAGTCTTATTCAACGACCTCTGCACCCCACCCCACCCCCTCCCCCCTCCTCTCCAGACGCGATGGTAGTTTTGCTTTCGTCGGTTGCCATGGCTACCAGACGCGAACACTGCGGCAGGGAGGAGGCTGGGGAGTGCCTGGTCGGCGAAATAAAAAAAAGAAACAGAAAAATGATAACAATAAAATATAAATCCGCCCTGTTTCCACAGGGATGCGTGAAATATGGCTACGGCATCGAGTAATTTCCAAAATTAAAATTCTCCCCGAAGCCTTCTCTCCACCCCGGAGAATACTTCTCGGAAGATAAGTTATCCGTGCTCTCTGAAAATTCGACGAAACAATATACGGAGAAATGAAACCCAAATTTTGTTTGATATCATTCCAATAATATTGCCGAGAATGAGACGAGAAAAATTTGTGCAAAATTCTAATTTTCAAGACTCTTATGATTTCTTTAATTTATCTTAGATTAAAATAATCAATTTATTGAGGTGATCTCGAAACAATCAAACATTGATTTCCGGTAAAATATGACGATAATCTTTCCGATAATAAATTCATATAAACCAATTCGATACTTCTTCCACATTTACCCTTCGAAATTATTTATGGATTACAGTTAATAGTATTTGTAATTCCTCATTGAAAGGATTATCTAGATTCAAGCATAGATAAAACATTAAAATAAAAAAAGAGGTATTATCACATCACAGATATAATGTTTTGCTTCCAATTCGTAGGCAACAAAACGGTAATGAAATACGGTTTTTGTTCCACGTTCGAAGTGTTCTACGGGTCAATCGGGTGCGTTTTCCAACACCCATGGAAAATTTGACCAACTTTTAACTCTACCCAACTATTTAAATTGGTGTAGTTCATAATATTTATGCTCTACACTAGCGAAAGAAATATATCAATTTAATATGACTCTATAGCATATAATTTTAAACAATAATTACATAAACGATGCACGAATGAAAATTATGATATGAATACCATCCTACGAAATTCATGAAATAACATCATTGAATGAAGTTTGATTTGCGAACCACATAGCGGCACTATTTTCGTAAATTGTCGCTATATTCTAAAACAGACCTTGAACTCCCCGACATGCTGATTGAACCTTCGCTCTCAGACTTCAACTTGTTCATTCGGGATTACTCCGTCGCCCCACGCAATCTGTAAGCCAAATCCCCTCACAATCATTGCCAAATCCCCGTTTGTGAAATCCTT
Organism: Hetaerina americana; assembly: GCF_022747635.1. Classification (NCBI taxonomy): domain Eukaryota; kingdom Metazoa; phylum Arthropoda; class Insecta; order Odonata; family Calopterygidae; genus Hetaerina; species Hetaerina americana. The sequence continues at coordinate 6,490,535 of NW_027287095.1, forward strand.
TGCCTCTTATATCCTTATTTTTGACATGCCTTTTTGTTATTTACTTTTATCTTCCGTTTTCATCTCGCCGTTACCAAACGTGGGATTAAATAAAGAAGACGAGACTATAAGCTTCAATTTCGACCCCCAAGTATAGGTTTCACCATTGTGTCGCTCCATGTAAATTGCCCCGAACCTTGGGACGTTCCCCTTTCGAAAGTGCGGAAAGCAAACGAACGCACCCGACGGAAAGAATACGTTTGCCTGTCGCGTTTTATTCCGCTCGAAATTTCCATCCTTTCCTTATCTATTTCACCCATGAAATCCTCCAAATCATCTCTGAAAACTGTCCCATCCGCTCCCAACCCAAAACGACTTTAACCACCCCTATTACACCGTCCTAAAACTCTCTCCCGACGAATATCGGGCCAAAAACTATTCCCATTCACGTATACTTTCTTTCTTTCTCTCTCTCTCCCTTACACAGCCCCTCGGATGAACCCTCGCTAGACCTATAATCCATTTCATGAGATAAAAAAAGGCTAAATCCTCTTCCGACCCCCGAAAACTCCCTTCTCCTCTCTTCTATAGGGGTACCGAACTGCCTCGGTGGCGTGGATCGAGTCTCCTTTTGCTTCTACGGTCGGGTGATAGTGGGAAGGGTACGCAGTGGTTAAAGGCAGGGGTAGGTAAAGGGGTAGAGGGTGTGGAATGGAGGAGAAATTCCCCTTCCTGTTGGCGGTTAAAAAGAGATGGATTGGGAACGTTCTTTGGGAATCGAGCGAGGGAGGTGGGAGGGGGACAAAGATGGGAGAAAGTGTACGGTGCGGTGTTTGTGGGTGGAGAGAAAGGCTCCGAGCGAAGGGCAGGCTGTGAGGGAATGGTGAAGAGAAAGGAGAAGAGGCAATCGATTGATAGATTGTGGGACGGTCGTGTGAGACTAATGAAAGCGCGGACGGTGAGGTTGGGGGGGACGGTTGCCGGGAAAGAGAGGAGGAACGAGAGCGAAACGGCGAGAGAGAGAGAGAGAGTGAGAGAGAATAACATGAAAGAGTTATCGGGGAATGAAATAAAGGATTACAAGGGAGAGGAAGAAGGGAGGGTATAGAAGAAGGAATGAAGACTCGCGGGATGGGTGGGAGGGGGAAGAAATCGTGCCGGGTGGGATTTAGTCCGGCGGAAAGATGAGCGAATGCCTTTGGAGAAGTGAACGATGTTAAACAAATTAACCTGACCGTCAGGGCTGCTTACCCAGGAAATGATTCGGGAGGAGTTCCTCGGAGGGCAAATACGCTTTCCGTAATCTCTAATACGATTCCATCAACGGACAATAAAAGGAAAATCCAGAGATGTTGTGGCCAGAACTTAGGTGTTTTGGGGACAAATCACTTTGGGGATAACTCAGCTCCTGAAATAATTCTACCAACCTTAATCAGAAAAATAATTGGCGATGCACTTCTTGCAAAATACTTTGCATTGAAACTGACGGTGAGAACTTTTAGTTCTGTATTGCATGAAATAAGGAAATAAATCCTTATATATTTGTAACATTTCCAATGCCATTTCTTAAAAAAAAATGGGCGGAAAGTGAGGAAATTGGACATAACCATCAGACACCAGGGAAAACATGGCAATATTATTGCAGAGAGGTGCAATTTCTAAATGGGGGCAAGAGCTTTTAAAAAGGTAGCGACTAAAAATTTGCCAGATTAGTTTTAGTTTGGACAGTAATAAATTCTCAAAGTGCAAGGAAAGTTATAATACATACACAAATATGAAAGAATTTTCAATCTTTACTCCTCAATATTAGCAGAAAGTGGAGTTGTAGGCCTTGTTGAGTTATTTTCCATCGTTAATTAACCACCCTGAATCCTAGGGGGTGATATGGATGATTTTTATTGGTACATCGGTAGAAAATGCATCAAAATATGCCTTTTTTATCATCAATATATACGATTAAATGTCATCAGACTAGTCGCATCATTGATCTCTGCTTTGTAAAGACCAATACTGGAAAGTAAAAAACTATTTTGGAATATTTTGAGGCCCCGTCCACCAGGTTTAACCAAATGGTGACGCGGTATTTTATCATCAAGCAAAATTGTAAATTAAATTGACTACTTGGCCAATTAATGCAATATATGGTTAGAATTCTTTTAGCAGTTATTATTATTTTATCTGAGAGAATCTATAAAATGTAAACGGAATGGTAGAACATATGAAATATTGCATTTGTTTCAATAGGATCTCTCTGATATAATTACTTCAATCATTATGTGATAAAGCACTTAAATTAACAAGTAAGCTATCGATTGAAACGCAACAAATAGAGAACAACGAAAGCAACACTCAATGAAAGGTTGCCAATCAAGTCCGATTATGTCAGAGTAATTATTGGTTGGCATGATATTCAATCAAGAACTTTTGGAAGTTAAAAAAAATGATTTTATGTCAATAAAATTTCTTTTCTGAATTGAGAAATTTAAATACATCATTAATACCATGCAATCATTCAACGTAACATTAGCAATTTTCGGTATTTAAGTTTTAATTTTAATGAACCATTTGCAAAACGATGTTATCTGCCTAACCCATCCGTGACGCTGGACCAGTTACTGCTACTATTTTCAGAGATCTGCTCACATATACTGCCACATTGTAGATAGTCAGTATTGCATTTTTTTTAAAGTGAACGATGTGTAAATTACAATTGCTTTTGCTCACTGTCGCAATTTGACAACATAATTTGCTATTTGCATTTTCAGAAATGTGAACGTGGAGTATAACTATTGAAATACACTTATGTTTTTACATCAACGAATACCAACTTTTTTGAGCATCAAAACAAAATACAAACAACGCCATCAAACACATGATGTCTATTTATAATTTTATGATCTTAATAAATTACAAAGTCCTCTCTTAACAGAATTGCATGATAAAACGCTGACGAATGCTGAAAAAAATCACCAGAGGAATGTCCATACGTCAGTGGATTACTATAACGAAAATGCAATCGTGCAAACCGAGCTCGCGATTATGTATGGCCGTTTCATGAGTGAAACACATTATTACTTGGGACATTTTTAAAATGATCAACCTGACAATAATTTTCTATTAATCATCGCATTTTGTTTTGATCACTATTTCTATTACTCATTAAGAGACTTTCATCAGAAATCAAAGCCCCATTTCTCACCATTGGCCATTAATATTTTTAAAAAGAATAATACGGCTTCGGTTGAGAAGGTGAGGTGGTAAAAATGTTGGGCGATTTAACTAAATTTATTATTGTCTATCCGGTTGTAAACAAAAGCCAATGTCGGTCTCTAAAAAGTTAACTTCAACCTCCTTTTAATAAGAAAAGTGCTGTACAGAGGCACTAACTTCACTTATGCAAACATTTTCTTCACAAGTGAACTAAATTATCCAACATTAAACTATTACACTAATAAATGTAACCACCAATGAGTCTAGGATGATATAGGAAAACCGTAATTCTTTATTTGAAGGATGGTGGTATCGCAATACTGAGTGAAAAAGCAGTAGAATGCTTATAGCAGTAAGAGGAAGAGCACAGGAGGGGGAAGAGGTATGCATGGCGTGAGGTGGAAGGATGATGTAAAACGGGGAAGTTGAGGCCCTTGCCCCCTCTTCCCCTCTCCCCGGCTTCCCCTCACGTTTCCCTACGCGTGAAATGCGAACGGAGGCCTTCGTTTTTATGGGCAAAAACGATTGGGGCAGTTGAGTGAGGCAATTGGCCATGGGGGGGGGGGCAGTGAGGGAAGGAAAAAAGGTATACTGCATATGAAATAAGTCCGCGGAAGTGATAGAGATGGGGTGACCGCGGGAGGAGGGTGTCGAACAGGGTAACGGTTCGAAGGGCGCAACTACTTGGGTCGGGGAGGAGGGGAGGGGGCAAGCGCCTGCTGGCCATGTCCTGTACTCGCAAATCCTATACCCCCAACCCCACGTCATGGCACGATTCGCACTCGTGGACTCCGAAAAGCATTGTGATTTCAATTTCCCCGATTTGAATTTAATTCCCGAAGGAGAGTATAAGAAAATACGCCAGGTGGCCAGCCGTCTTTCCTGTCAGAGGTCGTACTTACATAGCTGGAGGCCAACTTCAACTTATTTTACCCCTTCTCTCCATTGGTAAGGGGCCGAAAGAACACTACGCCCTATGACGTAATTACCGACAGCATCATTAATATATTAAACAGACACATTTCAGGAAAAAAATGAAAGGGCGTACCAAAATCACAATTTTAATGAGAGCATTGTTCATTACAATGGAAATTCCCTTCCATTGATTACTTCAACTAATACGTGTTTGTGTTGAAAACAAGCTAACTACCGTGAATTACGACCATATTTTACTAGTCTCAAAATAAATATGAGGAACCGAAAGAAAAACTCGGAAAATTTTTTAACAGGTTGATACTTAAGTACTTGAATATTTCCAAAACGACAGTTTTATCAGTGAGAAAACTTGTACCCTGTGCTGTTTGAGTAAGTTAAATTTTCTCTTAATAAACAATTTCTGAAATATTACAAAAATAAATATTGAGTAAGATTCCTCTTGAATACCACCACTCGGTAAGGAAACGTAATGAAATGTCAATGGGGTAATTTCTCTTCTCACCCAAGAATTATTACGTAGGGGCTAATGCTATACGTGTTAGATCATGTTTGAAAGCTCATGTCTACCCGTTACGGAGGTCGGTAACGAGTGGAGAAGGAAGTGACGTCTAGAGAGAGGGACTTGTCGGAGAGAGTACAAAAGGCCTCAAACAGAAGGGAAAGGCGAAGTTCCAAAAGATTGCGGCCGTTCTGACCCGTCCTAACTTTCGATCCCTCAAAATAGACTGGTCCGGACCGAAAATTGGCTTCTGCGCCTGGGCCACGAGCCCAAGGTCCTAACTGTGGTGGTGATTTTTCCAAGCAGAAATTTCTTGAAGAGTGAAATCGTCGTGACTGTAATCAGTTTGTTAGGATCCTTTACTCTCTCTCTCTCTACTATGCGTGTACTCTTCCTGTACCGTCTGCTCAGTATCAAATAAGTAGCCAAATCTGAGCAAAAATCTTGTTATGTACGGACACAGTACAAATTTCCATCTGGAAGTTAAACGTTATTCCCATCTCTTTATCATTTCTTCTTCTTTATAATTTCTGCTTCTGGCACAGCAAACTGAATACATAAATTTCAACTGATAATAATATGAAACTAAAACAATATTATTTAAATAAAAACTGAAAAAGGAGCATTACGTCTTCTTCTTTGATTGACAAAAAGGAAATAGTTAAATTTAATGCGGTCATGTGTTATGAAGAAAAGCATTCAAAAGAGATTTTTTGTTAGTATATTATTATTCGGAGCATAAACAAATCGATGGAATTCCAAATCGTTTACGTTATTGGAAGATGAAGCCTTGAGATGAATCCACATCAATAAAACTCGTTTAACTTTATCCTATTGTCCCAACTTAAGCGTCAGAACAAACGCTTAATTTGATACAAAAGAAATGCTAACCTAAACATTTTTCAATCGATAAAGTTTCATCTCTCATAGACTCATACGTTTTGCTGACAAAAAGCCTTCTACCATCAATTCATCATAGACTATCCATAATCTAGAGAGAAAAATATATTATGAATGATAATCTGAACGAACAGTGCGAAATACCACAAACAATACCACAATAACACAAAAAGCACTAGAAATATTATACTTTCGGAAAAGAAATATGATAAAAGTGTAACTCACATTCTTTTCCTAGGATTGACTACTGCTGAAGAAGTGCCTGAACGAAACATTGACAGCCTTCACGCCCAAGATTTTCACCATTCACCTCATGACATCGAATTGCAAAATATTTACGGCGACCCATCAGAAAATAAAAAGTAAGGTAAAAATCGTGTTGTATTCCACATACTTGATTCTAGCTATTCTAGTCAAAATATTTTTTGCAAAATTTTCTGCACTCGCCCCAGCCTTCAACAGTGACGCATGGACATGCAAAATTTTAATCCTCGGTAGTATAAGAAATTATACATGACAGATTATTCTTAAATATGGAAAGGAAATTTGAAAATCGATGAAACAGTTAAACTGAATGGCACTATTCGCATCCACTAAATATTTCACTATACCCACTGTTATATTTTTCCCTGTAAATTGGCGCTACTGCTGTATGTGAATAATGTTTTAAAATAAAATAAAATAAATAAATTTGTACGAGCCAATGAATGACCTGATCTATAATTATTTCTCTAACACTGCAATTCCAATATTACCGTAGTCAACGTGAAGCTTCATCTAGTCAATAAAAGGGAATTATGGAAAATATTCAGAAATTTGATGATTAATACTCAATTTTAGGCTTACCAAGATCAGCGGTTCGTAAAAATAGCATATTATTTAAACAGTGCCACGATTAGTTTCCTTAACAAGGATGCTCGCAAAAAGTCACACAGCTTCTACCATATAGTGTAAAACTCGCATTATTCGAGATAGTATGTAAAGACAAAACCCGGATTCGAACTTGGAAATGACCCACTATAAGTGAAGCGCTAGATTGACGTACATATAGTAAAACCAATTTTGTTTGCCACCACCCACCGGTTAAGGTAGGATTTTGATGGACCCAGAAAAAATCACTGCTACAATTCTGATGCATCCTTTACATTACTCTCATGATACCCTAACACTTTATATTGGTCAAAACTATTGTTCAGCTCTTCACACTCAATAGCTCCATTAATGTTGTCCAAAATTTTCAACATCTGCTTCCCTGAACATGTCTTATACAAAATCCAATCATAATATTCGACATAACTCCACATCTCAATATCTTCTGCATCCACTTTTCCTTCCTTCTTCGAATCTATCCTAATTATAACAATGTATATGTATCTTTCCTCTAATTTATAGGATTTACGCAGGTTTTTCCAACCCCCTTCTCTTCGTGGGCATTTTCCTGAGTGGGTTTTTACTTTGTGACCAACGCCACGCTCTCCCTAGCTTTTCCCACAAACCACATTCTTTGCTTAGAGTTTTCCTATTTTATTTTTTCTTTCTTAATTGCACTTTATTTTGTGTATACGTTTATGTTTAGGAGCATATAAAGTTTTAAAGGCATATGTATATGTTTTAGATGTGCATATCTCTGCGTAATGTATGTCTGCCCGTCTATGTGTATTTAAGTGTATTCACGTGTATAGGTATTGTGTATGCATATAACTATACATTTAATGGCTATTATATCATGTATATGACTATGAGTTAAATGGAAGAAGGGACCATTTGATCTCAATTCCACCCAAATAAAGACCTCTATCTATCCTAGCGCCATTTCATTGTCTCTTCCCCTACCAGGCATGTCTAGCAAATTTTCTTTTAGGCCCTTGTGCTGTATCGCATTTCATTTATTTCTTCGTCAGGACGCACATTTCTCATGAGTCTATAACCTGAGTTTATGCATTTTTTTTCTTATAACAGCTGGGTTTCCCATATCTATGCAATAATACGCTTCATATAACATTTCGTTAACTATACTCTGCAATAACCATTTGAACGAAATGACTTCGAACTTAAACCTCCGTCGTTTATCTTGCTGGGCCGCGATTCGTTAAAAAGGAAAATTTTGAACTTTCAACGTTTGGTAGAGCACATTTTGATATCAATTCGTTCTTACTGCCGGGATAACTCCCAAAGCTTTCAATAAAGGAAGCATGGGACGTCATAAAAGGCGAAATTTTGCGCGGAAAGAGATGAAAAGAGGAAATTTATTGGAAACGAGAATTTCGGAGAGTGGGGAAGGAAGAAAGGCGAATGGAGAAGAAAGAAATCGAAGTAAGAGGGGGAAGGACCCCTAATGGTGCCCAAGAGTGGGACTTAATCAGCGTGATTAAAACTGCTCCTACAGTAAAAGGGGGGAGGAAACACGAGAGAACGCCTCCGATAAGGGGAAGGATTTTTGCCAAGGGGGGGGATGAGATCTCAAGGGGGGTCGATGACTATTGGCAATAAGTGATTCCAGGAAAATCCTGAAAGGACCAGAAACTAGAGACGGGCTGGTAAAAGGTCGACGGTATTTGCCTCATTTTGGAATCCAGAAGGACGAAAAATTTCCACTTCCCTTTAATTGCTACTGTTCGTCTAACAGAGAGCGAGTGAATCGTGGTCTAAATAGACAGTAATTTCAAAAGGGGAATAGTAAGACGCGAAAAATACTAAAATAAGTTGTTGAAGGGAATCGACTACTGAAACAATGTTTCAAAATTGTCCACTCTGACTACATGCTACCAGAATCTTCTCTTCTACATACGGAAATACGTTAGCGTACATTTTCACAATCCGACGAAATAATTTGCATGAAAAGTCTCTTGAAATATTTAATGTACATGAACTATAGTTTACTTAAGCAATTTAACTAATTTAACCTCGTAACCTATATTTGAGCACATGAAAAAAATGGAAGATCCTGACTTGATTCTGGGTGTTGCCTCTGGGCACACACAGATTCATCCTAGCTGTGCGATTTGTCTAGCAAATATATTCCTGGATAACCAAAGGTGGTAAAGTGGAACCAAATGTCATTACATATTAATATCACACTCGATTGGACTTAGTACGATGTGAGCTCTACTCTCACCTATCGAATCAACCTTTTAAGTTGACGACTGTGGTTAAGCGTGGCAGATAAGTGGATGGGTCTGTTGAGAGGAATGAGACATTGAAGAGACTGCGGCAGAAGGGAAAGTTTTGAGTAAGGGAGTTTCCAGAGGGTGGAAAAGAAAATGTATTTTGAAGAGAGGTACAACAGAGCTTGAAAATTGATTAGGTATAATGCATTTTGAGTTTATGTCAAACGGTGTGAAGTAAATAGTCCTTTGAAATGGTCATTTATTGGGAAGAGGGGTTTTTTTTAGGCTTACTTTGCGATGTTTCTCACCGATATATTGCTATTGATAAACCTTGTATGGGTTAAACTTCACAGATATTAGTTTTAGTTACTCAAATTTCGAATTAATGAGTCAAATTCTCCTTCCTTTATCATTCTCATATATATATATATATATATATATATATATATATATATATATATATATATATATATATATATATATATATATATATATAGCCATTCTGAAGACGACAGCCGTGCTGTCGAAACGTAAAATAACAAATTGTGAGTGTCCTTTCTTTGTGTCTCTATATTCTAAAAATCTACATCTGAGTTTTTATATATTTGTGTGTCGCCGAAGAGCGTTCCATTTCGAAGATATTATATATATATATATATATATATATATATATATATTTATTTATTTATTTATATTAAACAAATTGCACGTCACAGTTCATTTCAATCCTGTTTTGTTTTCAATCCTATATTCTGGTTTGCACACGGGGTTCCTCCGAGGCCCTGGCGTCCCCTCCAATAGCGCTCCCTCCTCTGAAATTCACGGTTCCTCTCTTCCGGCCACCGACCATTGCCCCCACGACGTTATTGGCTCTCCTCCAGCCCCACCCGCAGCACCCCCATTCTCAATCTTAACAGCCTCCCTCCCCCAACGCACGAGTTTTCCTTGCACGTCCACTCCTCCTATCATTTTCTCTTCCGCCACTTCCTTTCCTTCCGCCAGTCTTGACATTTTTCCCCTTACTTCTTATTCTTCCATCTCCCCTCTCACATCCTTCCCCTCTTACAGTAGGCCCACGTGCCCTCAAACTCTCTTCTTATCTACCAGTTTAGAGTATGAAATGCAGCTATTGAGCTATGTGAGCTATTGAATTGAATATTCAATAACCCATATGACGGAAGTCATAAACATAAGAATTTTCTCCGATAGGGGTCGTCGTGTAGCTGTTTCCTACAGAACTCCGCTCGCCCACACATACAGAGGTAAATTGGAGCTCTGGAAACGAATGGCTACCAGTGTCTGAGTTCCTAATTAAAATACTACCATCAAAGACATTAAGTTGATTTAGGCCATCCTATGGCTATTGATTCGGTTTAAAATCCTAATCTTTTGTCAAGACTAACCTCCTCTGTCTTATGTTAACCATGCATCACTCTCGCGCGACATTATTTGATATATTCAATAAGCTTCTGAATAATCATAGTCTATCATTAGCACATGGTAAGTAAGTTATTTATAGAGCGCATTAACTAAAATATGTGTATTTTGCTCTCTCTTTATTCGCAGTGTGTTCTTGCATAAGCTCGCCGCGGATTATGTTCTAACTGATCCAATTATGGTTAACTTCAGCAACCTCCGAACCGAACGAAGTGCCTGGTGTTGGTTATTCTGGAGAGTGAAGAGTATGAACTCATTTAAAAGCCATACTTTATATCCAGGTAAAAGAAAACATTTTTCAAAACTAATTATTAAAAATCAGAATTTTTAGCAATACTATCATAATTACTCTGTCAATTTATAAGTGGAATAATTCATATTATGGTTTTTATAAACACCTATTTGCTATTCGTTTCCTTTTTTTAAATTGATTAAAGTTCTAAAAATTAATGCTAACCTATCGTAACTACCAAAGTATTCTAAAACGTATGGAATTAAATCCTGTCCTTATTCTCTAAACTTATTTCACCATCTTCAAATAGATACGGAGAGATCCATATTTTAATTTTTCTGCGGATCATTATATTCCTCTGCAGAGATTTATCTAAGAAGATAACGCTGGTCGTTTTAGTATGTATTGGGCCTTAGTGCATTCCACTTGAAACCTCTTTAAACTTGGATGCATTCAAATTTCAGAGATGAGTCGTTCGGCATCATTCAATATTTTTCTGAAAGAAGTTTACAGCAACCTAAAGAGTTCCTTTAGTAACCTTTCTAGATCCTGTTCAGGAAGAGACCCAGCTTCCACAGAAATTAACAGACTCCTAACCACAATTTTCGATCACGAAGTCCCTTGCTTTTCCCATCATCTCGAATCCTTTGGCTTTCCTGTCCAACCCTCTCTCTCCTTCATCCCTCTCCTTTAACCCCCTAAGCCTTCAACCCCGTTTCGCTCACATTCCACCCTCGTTTCTTCTCCTCTCATCCACCTCTTCTGTCATCCCTTCCAATCACACACGTGTTCTTTATCCAACCCCGGGGAAGTCTGCCCTCTACCCGTAATGGAGAACCTGTGTCCGGAGTCAAAAAGGATTTTCACCCCCCCCCCCCCCGCCGATCGGAGGCGGGGTGGGTGGCGAGTGGGGGTACAAGGGGGGTGTGAGGGTTGGTGGCGGCCGAAGGGGGTTGTGCCACGAAATTCTGGGGAGAGATATTCGGGAGGAAGGAGATCGCGCCGGGATTTATTTTTTCCCCTCTAAGCCCGCCTACTCCGGGCTTGCCCACGCGCGCGGCGTGCCTCCCGGGGAGGGAGGTGAGGAGAAGGGTGACGGAGGAGGGCTTTCTGGACAGGGAGCACGTGGAATCTTCGGGAGTCGTTCAGGTTCGGAGACGAGGGAACCAAAAGAGAGAAGTTGGCCGAACAGGGAGGGGGGAGTCGACGGTTGAGAGCAATTAGACGTCAGGACGAGTAGACTTATTGGAATCACTCTCGAGGGTGCACCTTTGAAAGAACCCTCACTTTAGGCATATTTGAACTCTACTGGGCAACATTTTTGCTCATTTGACGCACTGCCATTTTCAAGTGGATTTTTTAACAGATAGTGGACGGGAGGGAGAAAATATAAAAGTGCCAACTATTTTGCAATAATTCGTATATTGCTGTGGGAGCATGGAGAAAATGAATTGCATGGGCTGGAAAAAAATGTCTTAATCTCTAATTAATTCTAAATCTTTAATGTGACAGTTGCTGCATGACATTCGGAGAAGGCAGAAAAATAAGAGGAGGAGCTTTATGAAGGGTAGTGGAACGCTGAATACTGCGATAGAAGGAAGAATTTTGGGAAAACGGGGAAGAGGTAGGAGGGGAAGGAAGAAGAGAAAGAAAGATTGAAGATAGGTAAAGAAAACGAAGCTGATCGAGGAAGCAGTTCTAGCGAAGTTTTATGTGAAATATTTGTTATCAAATCGTCAAATTCTACCTCAATGTACTGCCTGAGATAATGATATGGCCATAGCAATCCATAACCGATTAACGTAGCTTCACGACAAGAAATCCGTGAGGTGAGCATAATTTTATGGCTCATTGCGATAAGGATATCATTGGTTTCACCATGCCTTCGGGGACATCGTCTGAGAGCAACGGCAGTTCAGACAAAGACTTCCTCTCTGAACCGCGGAAAGGCAAATACTTCGCTATCTCACTAAGCTACGCCGAGAAGGCCACGTTAAGATCATGGATTCCTCCTGGGGTAAAGTTTTCACATCCCCAGCTTGGAGTTTGATAACCAAATCCAATGTAGTCCTTCACCCGTTATCAACCAAATATATCTTGAACCCTGGAAATTCTGATTCTAATAAATAGTATTACAGAAGCACAAATTGTTTAGGGGAGGAAGTGAGCTATGATTTATTCTATTAGAGATTTAATCTAAAAGCTAACTTCTACGTGGTTAGTATATAGTCCATTATCTTGACTCAGATCCAAAAGTATTAGCGTAAAGGACAGAGTACGGAATAAAAAGTTGATCATTGGAAGCCTTCATATTAGGTACTTTCATTATAATGGAGTACATGGATGACAGTTTTGATTCATATTCATTCACGCTACTAGTTAAAAATTAACAAATTAATATGAAAATGTTTTTTGGCAGGGTGCTTCTAAAAATACACGGGACCTAGTTCTTAGAAAAGGGTTCATTGAGATTCACAGAACGAAATAATCATGTTTAACATATTTATTTTATAATGATGATCACACTTAAAACGCAGTTTTTAAGGTGAAGATTTCCATAGAAATTGAAATATTATTGCATATAAAAAATACAAACCATTGACGAATATTCAAATTTCGTTGTATATAATGGAAAGTAATTGGGGGACTGCTTGTTTATTCTTCCATGAAATTGATTCATACATATGGTGGTCAAAATATAAGGAGTAATTCCTTATTTATAAACTACTTTTACGCCTTCGGGACGTGACAAATGAAAGGAGATAGATAGTTCAATAGTTTTAGTGCTTAAAGCTTGGTACTGAGTTTTCACAAGCAATAATTTAACAGAGTAAAAGTACAAAAATCAGTAACATATCAGCAACAGAGTTACTAAAAATTTTGCATAGTCGCTGCGTTTTTCATAGTACGATAATTAAGACCAAATAAAATAAATTGCTTTTAAGTGTTTACTGATTGCGTTTCAACAAATTTCTAATTTTACGTTATGGTCATAAAGTTGGGTAACTTACATTAATTTCTATTGTTCAATTAATAAGAAAAAGAAAATCTTTTAACTTCAAAACAAAAAATGGTACTCCTTATTTATAGATAAACAATGGATTGCAAGCATCTCACGTTAGAGAACTAAATCCATCAACTAATTTTAATGCAACAATTACAGAGTTTAAAAGTCATTCGCTTTGACCGGGATCCCGGTAAAGGCGAATGATTTTTACGCTCTGAAATTGTTGCATTGGAATGCATTTTAGCGGGTGACTCCGTTAAAAGTTACTGTTGCGGCATATCCTGCAGCTTCTTTGGAACTAATTTTAATTTGAAGTATGTCTAAATGCAGCAATTCGAACTAAGCCATCAGCTATAGACGATATTATCCTCAAATTTTAAGCACTTGAAATCGACCTCAAATGAATAAAAATTATAATATGATTATGGTACTTCTCCAGGGTGACCTGATATATTAATATTAGTTCTTTACTCATTGTAATACATATTTTCGCTTTATTTGAATTGAATTATTCAGTTTTAACTCAACAATTTGAGATTTCAAAGTTTATTGCAATCTTAAATCTGAGTGTGAAGAAGAAATATAATAATGGCTAGAGAGGCAAGGCTTTGCTCATTTATCATTTATCAAGCATTCGCTGTCAAGAAATCACATCTCTACGATTTTCCAACACTAATTTACAGCTAATGCCTGATATTGAAACCAGAAATATGTTATCGTCTATAAAGAAATTAAGTCTATGTGGGCGTCTTCCTTTTGGCCACGAATTTAAATGGCGAATTTCAGGCTCGGCTTTCACTTTAATGTCCGCGTATTTGGCAAGCACCAACTACGTATTTAGCAAGCCTGATTTATGCCAGCATTATAACACCACACATCGACACGGCATTGCTAACCACAGATGAAATACAGGGGCTATAACTTCGACAAATTTAAGGGATACTAAACCCAACTTTACATTTACAAGGAACATATTATTACCGTTTATTTTTATTGTTAACCTTCCTGTGATCCTTAAAACCTGAGGTCTATTATTATTAATAATTTGGGACTGTTTATATTTTCTCCAAAATTATGTTTTCACAATTTTCCTTTTCCTCACTCTCCAATAAATTCCCCTTTAATCCACAACTCCCTCATTTTTTCGGATTCAAGGGTCGTAGTGTTGTTTCCTCAGATATCATGTCATTTTTAAATTTTAAAAGATGCACTCTTATTGTCTGCTCACATGGGGAGTGAATCAATTTATCGACTGAATTGGGAGTATAAGAGTTATTTAATCGACTACCCATCTTCCGAAACCTCTACATGAAACATCACACAAGTATGCGTTACGGATGGAGAATATGGATGGGCAGAGATGAGTGGGGGCATAACACGAATATCCATGTGATTACAAACTTATGGGTCGCGGAAATACAAGAGAGACATAGGAATTTGGGAATACACATTAGCATGAAACCTTTTCCTAATGATTGTGAACCATTTAATATACAGATTATCCTAATATTTATTAGATATATGGACTCGATGCCTCGATTTGAGAAAAAATTGACGACAATAAGTTAAATTAAAAATTAATTTTGGAAAAAGTTGTAAGGTTATATTATTATTATATGGTAATCTACCGGTTAAGGTAGGTTTTTGGATGGACACAACTACCAAATAAATGTTTTGTGACTCCTTAGAAAACACAAAATGCAGCATCCTACTCTACGATACATCAAGTCCCTCCTCATCTCTGAGTACTTTCTTCCTCCCTTCATCCCGTCCAACATCCCTATCCTGTTCCTTCCCTTTCCTCGTTTGCCTAACATTCACCCCTCTATTACACTCTTCAGCATTCCATTGCCAGTCAATACGCCCTTCATCCATTTTTCCTGCCTCCATGGGATTTCTCCCAACAAACCCCTCTCTTCGCCCACCATACTAAGTACTTCCTCATTTATTTTCTTCTCTGTCCAGTAGGGGTATCTAACATATCTATCATTAACTACGCAAATGAGAGCAGGTGGAACATGTCACTTATACAGAGGGTATATCCGGGGAAAATGAGCATGACAGTAAGGACATTGCCAGAAAAAAATGGGACAGGAAATAAACAGTCAAAAGTAGAAGCAAGCAAGTTTATTACAGTGTCTCGGGGCAAACCATCACAAGAACTAAATCTGTATGAATGAGTGCTTCAAATTACATACGACTGTCATAGGTTTAACAAAATAGTTCCACGTAGAATACTATGGTATGGACTACCAGCACGGATCCATTTGAATAAATCAACGGACCTCAAAGCAGGCCTGCTATACTTCTCATTGTGCCATCTAAAAGGAGGAAACACTTATCTGTGATGTGGGTGTGAGAGGGTTGCTCGGTATTCAATTTTACCGACCGCCGCCTCCCCGGGCCCGCCAGTCGTAGATGCCTTATCCTTGCACTTGCCTCCACTTAGTTATCTAACCGCCGTTTTCTCTACTCCATCCCCATCCGCACCCCCATAACCATCTCCATTTTATCCCGCCAACACCCTATCGCCCACCCGCTACCGACGGGGCACCCACCCTCCTCTCCGCCACCTCATCCCCCACTGAAGTCCTAAGGCGAGCTGAAACCCGATTACAGCCCGAGAGAACGCCTGCTCATCACCCGTCAAATCTCAAATCCCTTCCCGCGTCGCCGAGGGGGTGGCACAGGAGGGGTTTTCGTGTGCTTTTAAGCAAGTGAGAAGCGGGAGGGAGAATACTTACAGCTACATGCACAAGCTAAGGTTATCGCTTAAGTCGTAGAACGTTGCAACGTTGTAAGTCGTAGAACAGTCGTCAACTGTTTCTTCCGAGGAAGATGGAGCTAAATTCCGTCCAGATTATCAAGAAATAATGTGTGAGTGTTCTTTTTATGTATTCTTATATTGTTTGTTGCTGTACAAGTTTTTTATTCAACAATTCCGTATTACTTCGACGAAATCATATATATATATATATATATATATATATATATATATATATAGCTGTCCCTCTCTTCCTTGATAAAGGTGGCAACGACCACCGAAAATTGGAAAAATAGTGAGTCTCTTTTTTGTGTGTTTCTGTGTTTTTGTGTGTCCACTAGTGCTAAGTGTTATATATATATATATATATATATATATATATATATATATATATATATATATATATATATATATATATATATATATATATATATGATGAATCCATGCTGGTTTCCGGGAATTACCGTCGCGTAGTTTAGTTGGTTGACAACTGTTTCGCCCCCAGTCCTGGAGGCGTCTTCAGGTCGAAGTGATGTGCGTTGTTCAAAAAAGTTCAAAAGGTGTTTATTTTTCCAAGTAGTTGTACAGAGGTAACAATAAATATAGACATTTAACAGATAAATTTAACAGAGTTATAACAGTATTGTACAACTGACAAGGAAGCCCTGTTATAGGCAGCATGCCTCTTCAGGGATGTGCGTTGCGTTTTGGCCGCTATATATAGGAGACGCTGGCTGGCCGGGAGCTCTCTGATTGGCTCTTTCTTGACGGCGAGTGGGAATCACCCTTTTCCAAGTGGAGGTCAGGGTGTAGCCGTCCTCACGGTTGAAATTGTATGGATTTTTTATTATTTCCACCGCTTCTCTGATGAGTCGCGGAAAATATCGCCTTTCTCTTGCCAGTACTCTAGTTTGGTCGAACTTTATAGAGTGTCCAGGTTCCGACCACGCATGTTCGGCAATTGCCGAAAGTCGGAATTGTTTCTTATCTGTGGCTCTTTGGTGCTCCTTGGTCCTGCAGCTGATGGACCTCCCTGTTTGACCGATATATGACTTCCCACACGTGCACTTTATCTCATATAGTATACACCTTCGTGCATGAGATCGGGGATTTTGTCCTTTGGCTTAGATATTATGTCGCTGATTTTTCTGGCTGTGGAGAACCTAGTGGTTATGTTATGCTTCCGTAGTAGCTTGCTTATCTTCTCAGCCGTTCCGGCGACATAGGGGATGGTAGCATATGCCGCTGGTTTTTCTTTTTCAGGCTTCTCCTCGTTCTGTTCCTTGGCCAAGGAACAGATCGCGGGAGATGGCTTCGGATGTGAAGGACCTGGTCCGAGGTTTGCCGAAAATAATTACATCTTCGAAAGATGAAAGTAAGCAACGAAGAGGGGGTCCTTTCATCACCCGGAAAAAGGAACAAACAGGAAACACAGAGAGGACGCGATGGTTTCAACTTAGTTCCTTGAATGTCACCACCTTTTCCCGAGATCGCTTGGATGGACTCCCTCGCTCCGCTCCTTCGCCTGATTGTGACTTTTTTATGACCAAAGCTACGCTCCTTTTCTTTTCTAAATTCCAGTCGCTCAACCTGTCACTCCTAAAAGGTCCTTGGATCGTTTTCACGTCAAATGACTCTTGGGTGAAGAAAAATACGCTCTCCCACACACCCTCACAAATGGCAACAACGTAAAGGTGAATGGCGGCAGCGCCTTAGGAGATGGGAAAAGGCTGGACGAAAAGGAAACTGTTACACTTCTTACCTTCATTATATTTATTCCAGAATTTTACACTGCCAAAATATTTTAAAATGGCTAAAAAGTATCTCTCGAAATCTCAAATGCATTCATTGGTTTTTTTGCCAAATTTTCTTTTCATATAAAATTTTCATCACCTCCCCAAAGTCCCGAAGAGGGTGATGTTGATCAAACAGAACATTTTATTCTGATTGCTTTAATTTAACGGAACGGGAGCATAGATTTGTGAAAATATATTCTACGGGCTTCTGAGCGAGGGACATACCAATCACACTATTTGTAATCTGGGAAAATGCTCACACAATCGACGAAACGTACCGTTTTCCGTATATTTTTCAACAAGAGCACGAAATACACAATGCGTACGTTATTGACAAATAACTAATTTTCTAAGAATAACTTTATATTCGCATCGCTATCATCATAGGGGATCGGGATGGTGCGGTGGATAACGAAATGGCTACCCAACGAGAGAGTCTGGGTTCAAATCCTGGAGACAATAAATGTTTTGCTTACTGGAGGGGCTTTATGGAGAGCACTTTAACTGAGAACGACGTCCGTTCGATGTGACCCCTTGGCGTCTACCGGCAAGTAGGCTAATGCTGACGACATTTTTCTCTCCACCCTTCCTATCCCATCCATCACTAATGGCGCAAATGGCCTTAGCTGTCGGTCGCCTCCCACAAAAACTATTACTACTGCCATTATAGTAGCATTGTAGCCTACCCACTAGGTCGTTGAGATACTGACTGGAAGAACAGGGTAGGAAGCTGAGTGTCCCTCATTTCACTAAACTTGTGTGATTTCTGGGGTAGCGATCTTCCTGGGTAACCTTGGGCGGCATGGGAAAATAAACTGCCGACCTTTAACATGATGTACGAATTTCGGACGCCAATGCTTATTACGAAGTGAGGTCTACCCTCACTTATCACATGGAACTTTAGGGTGATAACTGTGGTTTTGTATCGTAAATATATAGATATACTTGCCCAATAATAAAGATTTTCACGTGATAAGATCGTGTATCTCACTCTTCCAATCTTAATGTCACTTGGTAGAAATCCAATAATGGTGTAGATATTAGTAACAGCCCAAAATTGGGTAAGGTATTTCCAAAAAAAATAAAACTGGATTCTTATCATGGTAATGAATAAGTTCAATTTCCATCCGTAAACACATGCATTAGGGTTTGCTTTCACGGTTTTGCATTTCCATTTAGATATACTTCCACGATTACTACTATTGATATGAATTAAATGAAAAGGCCAAAAATGAAGTTCGGAGCAACGAAACAGTTGACAGGAAGCATATCTCTCTCGGTCGCCGCGAGAATCATTTACGGAAATTAGTTCGATCAAGAGACCCGTCGCTCGAGCACATAGTGATAAAAAAAAGAAAGAACTCAGTAAACACCTAAATAATTAAATAAAGTATCATCCGCTGAAATTACTCCGAGCAACTTCAATACCGCTACCGGTGGGCCTTGACAGAACGCGGGGAGTAATTTAAAAGTTCAGCGAAACGTTATTTTTTACCCAAAATATTACGTGAACCGGTGGCTGGTGCACGCAGGGGTCACATGGCGGAGTGTGGAAATGAAACGCCATGCAATCGCCCCCAAACCAAAAATCAACTCGACTGACTGGTTCATTACTGTATGGTTCATTGTTTGTATTAACTCCCTTTTAATGGCGATGGACTCTTCTCCAGGAATTCGACACTTAATTTTTCATTTTCTAATATGCGGAAGTTTTTGAATTAACAACTGTCAAGTCTTTCATGCATAGTATGTGATGGTCACTCATCGCGTGATGCGCATGCCTTCTGTTGATGCCCACCTTGCCTTAAGCCATTGTGGTGGCTTGCAGGATACAATGCATATACATGCGAAGGCGTAGGTCTATGAATTACATGCATTCGTAGAGCCATTTAATCCTTGGAACTGAGGAATTCTATGGAATGATTACGGGGAGGATAAAAGTCAAGGGGAACTTTCTGAGATTGCATTTTATTACGTTACAAATAGTATATCCCTATACTATTGAAATAGTAATGGAAAGGAATTACTAGTCACAATGCAAAGTAATTCATTGGCAAAATAATGCTGTTTGATGGTATTGATGCGCATTGAATTTCCAACCCATGCATTCCATTTCCAACTTTTGATTTGAACGCGAGGGCAATTCTCGTATAACAAAGGGTAACGTAGTGGGCAATAATTTCCCTTTGTGCGCACTCTTTCGGTGCTCCTCTCGTTTGCGTTAATCTCCGCGAGCATCATGCGTTCCCTCGTCCATTGACGCAGCCGCGCTGGAGCAACGTGAACGTGAGGGCAGCAACAACGCGCGCGTGTCTGCTCCAGGGAGAAGGCAGAAGGAGTGAGGGGACGAATCTCACTCACTCATTACCCATCACTACATCAATCCATTCCCATTATCTCCCCTCTCCGTTCCATTTCCTCCGCTGAGCGTGTCTCTTTTCTTTCTTTTGGAATGATCGCCGCACGGCTCCGCAGTGGCGGGACTTTAAAATCCGAACGAAAATGAAGCGTGTGGCCCCGGAGACCGAAGCACCGCGCCTAAGTATTAGGGGTGCGGGGGTTGGTGGAGGTAGTGCGTTGGGGGCGTGGGAAAGGGGGGGGGGGTAGTTCCGTGGGAAATCACGGGCCCGGAAAATTCTTTTTCGCAACGCGACGAAAAAAAGCTCGGTCTGCGGCCGTTTATTTATTCCCCGCCGCATTCATCCATTTTCGAACCGCGAAGGCGGGATGCGAGAGGGCATGTGCATTTCACTCAATCCCAAAATCTATGGCGCCCTCTCCCTCGACAAACCGGTGTTAGCCCACATGATGATGAACACACACTGTTGCACACATGCAAACATATGTACATATATACATATATATATATATACATATATATATATACATACATATATATACATGCATGCATATACATATATATATACTTACATATATACACACACAACCACATATATTTTTACATGTATGTACATATATATGTGTGTGTATATATATATATATATATAATATATATATATATACATATATATTTTATATATATATATATATATATATATATATATACAAAAACATGTTTACCCACGAACAGAGAGAGAAACCGATCATAACGTTAATATGATTGAGTGCAACACACACAGAGTAGGTATGTGAGCGCACAGAATATTAATCGGAATTGCCTTCTCGAGGGGCGACTCGGGGAGTTGGGAAGGGGGAGGATGATGGCACGGCGATGGTTGGCGATCAAAATTAAAGCGGAGAGAATCCAAGGGGAAGTTTGGATTCAATGTCGGGTGGGAGGTGGGCGGCGGAGAGAGTCAATATGCAGCCATCATAATCATTTGATGTCATCAATTTAGAGGATAACCCGCCCATACTCTCACCCCAAAAAAAGGATGAATTAATTAATTATTTCAACCATTGATGCCCATTTTAAAAATGTAGAGGTGATATAGCTATCGGGTATATTTTCATTTTTTTCACATTGAGTTAAATTCGGATTGATTCATTGTTATTTTGATCATCAAAAATAACATACGAGTATATCGTTCACTCTTCAAAGCGGACGGAATTAGTGGTTCATCTGTGAATTAGCGATGGATTAAATACGAAAATTTGTGCTCTGAAAGCAATAAAGGCAGGATTCACGTTAAGAAATACTCAGTATCTGCATTAAATCCCATTTTATCTTAATTACACGGCCACAATTGCAACGAAATTCATTACACGAAAACCGACGATTGAAATCTGCTCGTCAATGACCACATTCTATATTCACGGAGGATGTGGATTCAGGAATTGACGTTCTAGCGAACATCAATCCCTTATGTTTCCTTTTCTGCGTCAAATTATGTGAGATTTAAATCGGTTTATTGAATCAATCGGCCCTATTGAATAATATTCAATATATACTGAATATTTATATTCAATATATATATATATATATATTGAATAATACTCAAACATGAGGATCTTAATATATCTTATTATTAATTTTACGACTGCATTATTGTGTCTATTAAACATTGTTTGGTACAAGACTCCCGCGGCAGCTCACATTTCAGTTCCCTTATAAGTTGGCACTCGGGTATTGTGGGATCACGCGCAATGCCAGGGACTGATGCACAGCGCTGAAAACATCAACAACACTCCTTCACACATAATTTTTCATTATCTTTGTATTCAAACAAAAGAATTATATAACGTATTAAGTTATTGCCAATTATATCTTCATTAACAATTTCCGAAAATTGTAACTCCTGTAGAATTAAATACAAAAATCTTTCAGATTTTACCGAAAGTTTGATGAAAGACTTTTCTTCCTCCAAAAGCGATTTCACGAGGTTTGAGCCTGGTACCATTGAATTGCATCACTTCTAAGCTCATATTCTCTGGTTGGCCCAAAAGCATACATACACGCAATTGTCCCCTGATCGGATATTGCCAACGTTAAAGATCGGATGAAGAAAGAATTTTTCTTTGCATACTGTATGGTTCATTGTTTGTATTAACTCCCTTTTAATGGCGATGGACTCTTCTCCAGGAATTCGACACTTAATTTTTCATTTTCTAATATGCGGAAGTTTTTGAATTAACAACTGTCAAGTCTTTCATGCATAGTATGTGATGGTCACTCATCGCGTGATGCGCATGCCTTCTGTTGATGCCCACCTTGCCTTAAGCCATTGTGGTGGCTTGCAGGATACAATGCATATACATGCGAAGGCGTAGGTCTATGAATTACATGCATTCGTAGAGCCATTTAATCCTTGGAACTGAGGAATGCTATGGAATGATTACGGGGAGGATAAAAGTCAAGGGGAACTTTCTAAGATTGCATTTTATTACGTTACAAATAGTATATCCATATACTATTGAAATAGTAATGGAAAGGAATTACTAGTCACAATGCAAAGTAATTCATTGGCAAAATAATGCTGTTTGATGGTATTGATGCGCATTGAATTTCCAACCCATGCATTCCATTTCCAACTTTTGATTTGAACGCGAGGGCAATTCTCGTATAACAAAGGGTAACGTAGTGGGCAATAATTTCCCTTTGTGCGCACTCTTTCGGTGCTCCTCTCGTTTGCGTTAATCTCCGCGAGCATCATGCGTTCCCTCGTCCATTGACGCAGCCGCGCTGGAGCAACGTGAACGTGAGGGCAGCAACAACGCGCGCGTGTCTGCTCCAGGGAGAAGGCAGAAGGAGTGAGGGGACGAATCTCACTCAGGGTATTATTATGCGACTGCAAGATTGACCCCGAGGACAGGATCAGACGTTCTCGTCACCAACGCCATGGGAATGCGGCGACACTTACATCAACCCATCTCTCCTCCGACAACCCCCAGGGTCGGATTTAAGGGTGGCCCAGTCCCTCGGAGCCAAGCTATAAGGAGGTGGCTATGATAAATCTCACACATAAGATATTGCGCTGAAATATACATGAATTATATTAGAAATACGACCGTGGTCCTTTTGAATTCTTACCTGAAATTCTTCATGAAATAAAATTAAAATAATGCGCAACCATTTTAATTTTCGTCTCATATAAAACACACCGAGGCGATCTTTTTGCACTGTAATTATAATAAAAATTTGGTGCTGTTGGAGTTTGATTGTACAGTTTACGCAGGGATTACAGTCACTGCTTAGTAAATTACACAACGAGTGCGATTGTAATTCAATGAGAATCAGCGAAAAGAAAATGAAGATGATAAAATTCTTATGAAGCGGGAAGGCTAAGTCAAACATTACAATTGGAGGGGACAAAGTAGAGTAGTTGCTTTACTTAAGAAGTACGTCGGGCGAAAATATTCAAAACATTAAAAACATAAAAGGACGAATTACGTTATGTAAAGGAAAGAAGTTAGTTGACGAGGTGGACCTTAAGTAAATATTAATTGAAAAGACTGGTCAGCAGGAGCGTGCTTTTTCTGTGACTACAAAAATTTGATCGTCGAGGCAAAGGAATAAGCGGAGATGGGAGATATTTAAGATGCGGGGAATGGAAAAAGTGGTATGAGTGGAGAAAACGGAAGTTCTAGAAATAGCAGGTGAGGAGAGGCTGATATTCAAAGCAAGAAGAACAAGAGTGGATACAGATCACACTGACGGGAAATTAAATGTTCAAGGTTTTGATAGAAGAGTGAATTTTGAGTGGGATAGAGGAAAGGAAAGATTAGGAATATTGGACAAAATGAAAGGAGGCAAGAAGTATGTGGAGCTGAAGAACGGTGTATATTAATGCGATGTTTTAGGGCACTAAGTGCCATGCTGGGCGAAGCTAAGAATGTAGCAGTGTCTCGTCTCTGCGTCCATATGAGTATTCCGTGATCGGTTCATTACTGCTTATCAGAACAATTTTATCTCATGTGTTTTCATGTCAACTCGCTCCGTGTTCATACTTCCGTTCTCGCGCCTACGTATTTAATCAGGGTGAGGTTTTTTTCCTTTAGTTTTGGGCCGGGGGTGCACGGAGGTCCTTCCTCTGAGGGAGGTACCCCTGCCGGCCGGCTAAGAAGGGGGGGTTCGCTCATGTGATGTCCACCGTCGGATAGAGGCGGGGGCGCTGCGTAAGGGGAGGGCGGTGTGGTGCGGGGATTGGGCGTTGGATTAGGGCGCTGTTGTTGCGAGGAAGGGGATGCCGCACGCGGCTCGTGAGCAACCCGGTTGAGGCTCAGCTTGTGCGTTTGACAGCGCGGAAATGGACGCAGCGGGATGGAAGGCCCAAGGGATGGAGCAGCCGGAGGGTGCAACGAAGGGCTAAAGCCGCGCGGGCGGATGCTGCGGGCTTCGATTCCAGCAGATTCTCAATTTTCAACAGTCTGGATCAGTTTATTAATTGGGCTCACTATTAAAGCCGTCCATGTACTCTCGTACTTGCTATTTGACCCTTATGTGATCCTTAAGATAATCACTTCATTCATTTTATTCTAAGAATCTGCTTGTAATCAGTCACAAAAAAACATTGTAAAAATCTTTATAGCGTTAAAAAAAGCGATCAGACTGACAATTGGCGATATTTAAACTGCTCACTGATAACAATATAGTTGATTTTTTTAGTTCATGTTAAAATTTAATCCGTACAGTTTTGATACACATTCGGAAATTTTAAATGGCGAAAGACTATTCCAAAGAGGTTTCCCACTAAATAAAGTTGATTTCAGCACCTCAGACGATACAGTCTCGTGAACTCTGCGAGAGAATTCCTCGTATACATTTTCTTTTTTTTCATTCAAAACAACAGATTATGTGTTAAAGAAATATCCAAATGAATATTTAATGTTCATGAGGGTTTCCAGTTTTACAAAAATATAATAAAACCATAAACACTATGATCAAAACGAAGGTCAGATTGGCAGGATTAGTCCATCTAATAACAGAATGGGCTGGAGACGCTGGATGGTCGGGGAAGGTGAGGAAAGGCGAGGCGAAGGGTTGGGAGGGGAATTTTTAGAAGTGGGGAAATAATATGGAAGGAGTGAGGAGCGGAGGGGGGATGAATATATGTTTACAATGGGGTAATCAATGCCTAGTATTAATACCTGGGTAATTCCAGGAATCGAGGAGCCACCTTCACCTTGCATCCAGCGTCTCCACCCCCTTCTGTTATTACCTTTTCCTCAGTTCCTTCCTGCTCTTCATTGAGAAAGGTGGCTTGAACCACCGAAAATTCGAAAACGTGGGAGTTTCTTTTATTTTTTGTTTGTTTGTGTAATTTTCTTTTTTGTTCACTACTACTAGCTCCAAATAGATTTATTTATTTATTTTGCATTAGTCCGAAAACAGTAATTCGACATTTAAATCCGACTTTGAACATCGGTATAACAATTAACACAATCAAAGGGCCCAAGCCCTAGGTGGAGGAAAAACCACCTAGGGAATTGAACCCGCGACCTGCGGGTTGGTAGACGCGGACGTTACCCCGCCGGCCATCGGGGCCAGCGGGGTAACATATATTTTTATTATTTGTAGCATATATATACGTATATATATATATATATACGTATATATATACACATATACCATAAACACAGTAATCAAACCGAAGGTCAGTTTGGTAGGTGGTGGTAGAGTTCACCCAGTACTAAACCCGACGGCGTGTGAAATTCACACATCAGGGTAAGGGGGGCCAGTTCCTTTCCCTGTGCCGGTTATGGTTTTCCACGAAGACCTGGTACCCGAAGATTCACAGAGCTTGGGTGGAGCTGCAAGTGCCCGGATAGGCTTGCCCGGGAATAGAACCTGGGACCTGCGGTCAGTGGTGAAACGCTCTGCCCCTGGACTACCGCGACCCACACACACACGCATACATACATACATACATATATATACATATATATATTTATATATATATATAAATATATTAATGTATATACATATATTTATATGTATATATATATATATGTATATATATGTATATACATACATATATATATATATATATATATATATATATATCATAATCAGTATTTCAATCCTAGGATTGGTTTACTGCAGCTACAGCATTCTTCGCTATTTGAATGCCAGACTGCATATTCTAGGGAGAATAATGTAGTGGTTTCCCGTTGCCTTCCACATCACAGTACTGCGGCCAATACCGTAAACTTCGCTCTCGCCAGCAGCTGTGGTAACTGATGCCGGGCCGACCCACTCGGTCTGCGCCACCGCGTGTATCTAAAATCATCAGATAGCTCGGTAGTGTGGCAAAATGACTGCCTTTGGGAACAAAATATATTCAACACAAAATAGTAGCCATCTACGACAGACGCACACACATAAAGGCATATACAAGTTGCATTTTCATAACGTTCAATCACGTGCGACTCGTATCAGCTGAGCTCACGGATCGTGTTAAGAAGGTGGGTGCCTTCGGTTCGGGGCGTAATTTGGAGAAATCTGTCCCAGTGACGATAACGACGGAATGTTTAACCACTTGCAGCGTGGGCGTGTGCAGTCGTGCGGACGGGGGCGAGCACAATAAACCACTCCCCTCTCAAACCTTACCCCTCCCCCCCGCCGCCCCCTCTTCCCCACTAAGGGGGGTGGGGAAATAAGGCGGATCCCGTACGTTAAAACTCGTGGGCGGAGTTCCAAAATGGAAACTCGCATAGTGCGTGCGAGTTGAGCATTTTTTCGTACACGCCCTTACCTCTTGAAAAAAATAAATACATGCCATATAACCAACCACTAGAAGTCGCGTCGAACGGCTTGGAAGTGGAAGCACACTCGCCGGCCTCGGAAATAAAACGGTATGAGAGTTTTTGTTCCCCAGGCTTAAACATGGGCTCTGCATGTACATATATACGAGCTGGGTTCCCTTCCTCGAAAGAGAACCCGACTATATGTAAAACCATTCCTAACCAACCCCCTTTCCTCAACAATTTCCCTCCGGTGGAATCCCGGCGTCTGCCGATTTGAAATCTTCCCAAGCAAATTAGTCTAGACACGTGCCGCTAGAGTTTTTTCCCCTTCTGCACTGACACAGATATGATTTCCTAAGATGATAATTTATAGCTAGGCAAGATTTATTTATTTCAGTAAAGATGAAGGGCACAAGAAAGGAATAGCTTAATGGCCCATGTAAAAGTAACCTATTTTAGACCAAAGTTCGCCGACGGACCAACTTCAGAGGCAATGAAATGGCAAAACAATTCCTGAAAGATTTACCCCAGCTCTCCGGTGGTAGGCAGCAGAAATGGACATAACATTAGCAGAACGGAAAGTTTCGAAAGCTATGCAAATTTGCTGGCAAAGAAGAATGATGAAACTCAAACACGAAGAAGGAATATCTTGAAAACAGTTCTTGGTAAGAGTTTGGGAGAAAATAAATAGGAATAAAAGAAAAAATATACTCTCATTATATCTGAAAAGAAAAAAGGATAACCTTATCGGAATGATTCTGAGAAACGATGGCCTGATTAAGGCACTCGTCGATGGAGATGGGAAAGGGCTGAGTTTCAAAGAAAGGTCTCTGATGAGAAACACAAAACAAATATTTTCTGATAACGGAGAGAAAAAATTTTAAGGAATGAAAAGGCAAATAAAGAGAAATGAGTGAAGAGCCCTATCAAGCCATTCCCTGGGTTAATGTCCAGTGGTAGTTTTGAATTTATTCAAGAGCTACAAATTTCGTTGTTTGAAATGGGCACTTCGGATTAGCCTGATTAAATATTAATGGGAAGTTAGTGGGAGTTATACACCATAGTGAAACACTTAAAAAGTGTTACCTAAAATGAGCTGACAGTTTTTTGGCACAGTATTTATTTTAGATGCCACTTTTCTGATTTATTTCTGAAATATCATTCATATAAATGTGTAGCTCTATGTTTATGGAAGATGGCATCAGTTTTCTGTGACATGTATTGGCATGCTAGTGGTCTATGGTATAAGTAGTTGGGGTTCACTTCAACTGTTTCCTTTTTCGCATAACTGAGAACTCCTTCAGTGAGTGAAATTAACACTTTTTAACTAAGTTTTCCGCTAGCATGTATAAGGATTTGCAACACTTTTCTGGGATTTTAGTTGATTCTTTCCCTTCTACAAACCCTTTAAACACCCTTCCTCTTCCTTAACTCTTACCCATCCGACCTGCTGCTTGCACCCCCTGCATTGCACCTTATTAATGGATCGCGGGATATTTATGTAGATGCAGAAAAACTGGACAAGATATTTGGCAGACAGCATATTCTTATCGTGAATCAATATTAAATAGGTTTTTTATTTGGAATTCTTAATAGAAAGTGCCTATGATAGTGGACATTGATGAATGACCGATGGAGTATTAATATCGGTAAAATTAAAAGCTGAATGAAACATGGAATATCATGACGGTATTATTTGACTTTTTTTGAGGCTCTTTCGAGCCAATTTTTGCAAAACTTTCATCTTATATTGTATTTTTCACATTAGTAAAATCATTATTTAGTTTTCGTTAATGTATAAAATGTAGAACGATAATGATTATGCATAAAGTTAATTAAATATTTTTTCCAAGCGAAATATTTTTCAACTTTATAGGTATGAGGAGCCAAAAATTATATGACAGAGAATATGGCCCTTAATTTATAACGTAGAGCTAAGGTAGACCAGATGAATTCATAAGTTGGTTGTGGTGTTAGGTCCGGAGTTACCGGTGCGTACAAGTATCGATTAATCGCCTGCCTTAGATGAAGCCCTCCATCCCGCAACTCGCCCTTGGGGGTCCTCCTCTCTCTTACCGCTCACGCTGGGCCCACGCAATCTGCTCGTCTCGAGCCCAAATCGGCTCGAGTGTAACCATCCGCAGCAACGGCCGCTTCAAGCGGCAACTCTTTCACGGGAACTGCGCCCTAAAGCCTACCACCTCTTCTCCTCACACCAACGCAATCAGTCGGTCAACAAGGCATGAAAACCCGAGTGCTACATGCATCTTTTAATAATGCGGCGGGTTTTCATCCATCTCTGACGCTGTTGTATTCTTGGGCACCCGACGATTACGCACGCGTAATTTCGGCTTCTTGAAAAAGTAAGTACCTACCCTTAATTAGTTATTAACCAACCACGGCTCCAACCATGGGCTCACGTTCCAGCAATGACTACATTACAGACAGCAGACGCTAAATCTCAATATTTTGACGGTCTGGGAAAGGAAAAAAAGAGTGCGCGACTGCTCAAAGTTTCCCAAATAGACGTTAAATAGTAAAATCTTTTTATTTTTTTTTAAATTTCACCCTTGAAGTTCATGATATTGAAATGAAATGATCGACCATTTTAAAATTTTGAATCAAACAATAAAATATGCTCAAACCGTTGGGTAAATTTCGCAGGTCAGTAAGTAAACCGTGATCGTAAGTCCAGCCATTTGCCTCTGCGGCCAAAGGATTCACTCCGCTGATCCTTCTAAATGCCTGCTTAATAATTATTTTTAATAGATGAATAAACATAGAATGCCCTGATATTTTATTATATTTCTACCTTTGTGAAGGATCTACTCTTCCAGCAGAAAACAATTAGGTGAATAATGTAATTAGTGGTGTATTTGCAGCGGATACGTAGATAAGAAACATTAAATATCAAATGCTCTGGGGCTTTTTTTAGAGGTGCGATTCAACTTACAAGTCTTTGTAGCTAACTCTCATAGAATCTTCTCATGAGAATGAATCTCAAATAGTTTAACCTTGTTTTAAAATTATCCGCGGTTTCACAATGCTCTACATAACATTTAAGAATTAAAAATAAGGTCTTCCACGGAGTCTTAGCAGATGAAGTCCTCTTGAGTTTTCTCTTCTACGCTGGTTCACTCGGTACGACTGGTATTCCAAGAAATTCCCCCACTCCAAAAGAAACTTTCTGGGGACTTGTAGAAGCCGGATGGATGGAATGACTGTCAACCTTCCGTCCAACCAGTTGGACCAATAGGAATTACTATAACCATCGCCAATAGTTAAGACTTCTCGTATAGTACGTAAATTGTAAAGAATGAGCGTGCCTTTGAGAAAAGGGACTTCATTCATTTAACTTTGGCATTGATAAATTCAAATAAGTATATCCGTCGGCAGTGGGATATTGAAGACTGTGGTGGAGGGGAGAATTTTTGGCAAAAGAGGAAGGGGAAGGAACAGGATAGGGATGTTGGACGGGATGAAGGGAGGAAGGAAGTACACAGAGATGAAGAGGGACCTCATGTAGAGTAGGTTGCTGGATTGTATTTTGTTAGGAGTCTAAGAACATATATTCCGTAGTTGTGTCCATCCAAAAACCTACCTTAACCTTATTATAATAGCATCCAAATGTTTCTTTACCCAAGTATTTATTTAAAACGTACTCGGTCACCTACGGGGTTTCATTGCGGAGTCGTGCGGTTCCCGTAACCCCTCGAGTGAGTAGAATAGCCGTGCCTCTCTCTCTTTCCCTGCGCGTCACTCACTGCTCGCTCCATCCCCGACAATGCATGCCCCATTCCCCGCTTCCATCCACTCAACAATCGCCCCAATCCTCCGCCCCCCCCCCACCCGCTCCCCTCCCGCCCAGCTCCATTTTCCCACCATTTTCTCTCTCTTCCAACCAACTCTCCCCGTCCCACTATCTATTTCCGGCGACCCACCCGTCCGTCCACGCGACCTCCGTGGAATCATATACGGCGGTCCATCGATCGATACTCGCATTATCGCACAACCCACGACACACAGACACACACTAGCACGGCACCCCCGAACTCCGGCCCGCCACCTAGCAAGCCCTCGGCACCCCTTCGCTCATCCCCTGCACCCCTCCCCCCTCAGATCCTGCCTCCTCCTCCTCCCGTCCCATTCTCTCTCACGACTCACCCGCTCTCTTGCGACGCTCCGTTGGACAAATTGAATTATTCGAGGGTACGAGAGAGGGGAGCGAGAGGGAGGTTCGGGGGGTGGGGGGAGCAGATTGGGGTGGGTATTCGGAGCATTATAAAAGGGGGTGTATGGGTGGGGGGATGAGGTGGAAGACGATACGGGGCGTGGGGACGGGAGGGTTGGCTGGGGGGGGGGGAGGGGTGACTCGTCTCCAGGTCTCAAACCCTAGGGTGTAGTTACCATAAATCTCCCGATGCTCCACGCCATTTGGGATATTTGTCCGTGGGTGAAGTATCTAATACGAATTGGCAAACCCCTATTTCTTATCTCGCATTCACTGCTACTTTGGCCGGGTTGGGTGGAGGGGGCCGCTTTCGCATCGTTAAGCAATATATTA
This sequence comes from Hetaerina americana, assembly GCF_022747635.1. NCBI lineage: Eukaryota > Metazoa > Arthropoda > Insecta > Odonata > Calopterygidae > Hetaerina > Hetaerina americana. Next base: position 6,522,113 of record NW_027287095.1, read on the forward strand.
GCACCAGATTTTGGTCCGTAATCGTAACTTGAAATTAATTTTCGATTCCGTAAGTGCAGAAAATCACGACTTAAACTGTTGAAATGATGTGCATGAAAAATATGGGCGTTTTGAAGCACGCTTCGTCCTCTGAGGGTGCGATAAATCCTCAGCCATGCCTCTAGAAGCAGAAAGGGAAGCCATTTATCATCGTCATAGGTTATTAAATCGAGGATTGGCTTCAATCAGCCATTAAGGGCTCCATCCTGTTACCTTCCAATATCTTAACTATTTCATTGTTCATTAACCTGACGTCTTTCAATGCTATCTTTTTCGTAATCTATCCTTGTTCCTCTATGTACCTATCTCCAAAAGTGACTTCCGATTACGTCCATCCGTTTTAATCTTATCTTTCCAAAGCGAGTTTTGTCAAAGTAAAATATTAAACATGAAATGTCTTTATGTATGCACACCATTAGTGTGTCATTTTGATTTCATCATTGTTATTTTCGGAGCGAACGATTTGTACTCTTTCGGGAGATCCTTTTCAAGCTGTTTCACTCTAAAAAAGAGCAAACAATTAGGTAGCTTTTCTCTAAAAAGAGGCATTAAAAATGGCTTTATGATATGTGAATTAAAATATGCCCAGATGATTAATTGGAATTGTAGTGCCATTTATTAAACCAGACGAAAACAAAACAGGAAAGGGATGATTGTGTAAAATTCTTGACATTAAAAATTACATTATGTATTAGAATAATTATTGGGTCAGGAATAGCACCCCGAAATTCAGGACTCACAAGCTGATTAAAGTTAAGGCACGAGCAACAGTCATTTAACCCGAAATGTAATGTCAGGACAAATTTTTGGCAAGGGTAGAGCTCAGTAGCCTGCTTCCTTTCACTGATAACCTTTGTTCATTAGGTTTACAGTTCATATAAATGTATGGCCGAATTATGGAGTCCAATATTTGGCAAACCATAATTTTATTCGAGATAGTATCAAAACCAAATTATTATAACATACTCGCCCTCATCCACTGGCTGCTGAATAAATGCCAATTTATTTATCAGACACTTTCTAAATTGCTTTTCTTATCTATTTTCGGAAAAAAAGGCATTCACGCTAAGGGTATCAGCTGAGGGGCATACTATATGATGCAAAATAAAGTATGCACTTCCAGGGAAATTCAAAACAAATTTTATCAGAAGCAACAAGAACCGTTAAGTCACCGTCGACTGTTCCGCGTTATTACCGTTGTTAAAACAAAGTTATGAACACCTCGTTCTATATTACGAAACTCGGACTAGCACGAGGTTTTTTAACCCAATAAATTTATTTCTTTAAGAGTACTCGATCTGAAATTTAACCGTGAATTTTTACACCGTTATTTCGGGCCAGGAATGAGTACATTAAGGCTAATGTCGCCGCATTGCTGCGAGGTCTATATAAGTCCGGATTCTCACTATCATCGATGTGGAAACAAAGAGATGAGGGGGCGAGCAGTGGGGGCGAGAAATAGAAAAGGAAGGAAATGATCTCGTTTCATTTTCCGCGAATGCTCCAGGCACTCATCTCTCCTCGCTCAATTTGCTCCCAAGCATATCCCCCCCCCTCCTTCACTCCACCTTGTGCTGCTGAGCAAAGTGTCGCGTTCGCATAGTCGCGCTTGCCAACTATGGGAGGGTTATGAGGAGGCCAGAAACTAAACTCTCTAAAATGAACATTCGGAACTCATGGTTGATCATCCTTAGAAGAAATAGACCCACGCAACTAAGCTCTACATTCATACACAGGTGCAGTCACAAGATTCGGGACGAATGGGTGGATTGATACCGCATAGGGAAACCACAGGAGACGAGTAAGTTACTCAAAATATAGTTAAATCCAGTAGCTAAACGGTAATTGATAAGTTTAAATGCGGTATCAATAAGTTGCTAGATTAAAAATTAGATAAATATCGTGCGAGGTAATTCTGCCAGCATAGAGTAAATTTCTATGGTTCGAGTCTACTCCAAGACGAGGCATCGTCAATATGACTTCGCACTACGTGCGGATGGGCAGGGACGGGCGAATATGAGGCCATTACCATGGAATGGAGCGAGAGAGAGAGGGAGCATTTCATCTCTATTTTATTTCGGCTCCTGCCATTCCTATTTATTTTAACAGCGTCCGCTGTTGCGTCCTATGGGGACGGCTACTAATGGCCGCTCAATGGGACGGCGTTCCGCCGACTCTCCCTCCTCCCCATGCCTATTATCCAGGCCCCTTCCGCGGGCGACGGCGGGGGAAAGGGGCGGGGGAGGAGGCAGATCGGCAAGCCGTACGAGGAAAAAGAGCGCATGCATTAGGATCACCACCTAACACTACCACCAGGAAAAAAGGCAGTCGCACGCACGGCCGAACGCCGGAAGCCGTGAACATCACTCGGGTTTTTACCTCCGGATGGCTTTGAATTCTGGCCCGGTTTTGTTGCCATAAAACACAATTTTAACTTTCGCGGTTTCGACAGTCTGTTGTTGGTTAAGCATAAATAACTCTTCCACGCCCGCGCTGTGCGGTTTTAATTTTTTCATCGCATGCGATTTATGTGGGAACGACTTTCGTATATCTTATATCTATCAGATATAACCACCCAACGCCGTGGGTGGGCTAATTAATTATTTGCCCACTTAGCTACCAGTACACTGATGAGTGGAGAAGGATTTTCTTTAATTGGCTTTAGAGAAAAATTATCGTCAAAAAGATAAGGCAACATATTGAATTGTTTTTACCATTTTAATTGAAATAACTGAAAACTAAATCGAGTCATAGTCTACTGTGTGTATCTAATATTTCATTCTATTGCCATGATATCATACTTTAAAACACCACGTTTAACATTGCGTTCTTTCAATGAGCCTGTAGTGGCTAAAACCATATACTACGTGTAAAGATTAATATTAGTTACCAAAAAACACGGGCAGGCATTTTAGAAGCCAATTCATCTCCCACAAAATATGACCCGTGATATGATATAATACTTAGTAGTTGCAAGTGAAGGCTTGGCGGCGATAATTCTTTTAAATCCTAAAAATGACTATTTGCAACTAGATACATAAAAAGTTGTTTAGAATAAAATTTCTGACATTAACTAAAAATTATTTTACCACAAGAAAGCAGTCAATTATTCGAGGCGGAAATTAATATCGCCAGTGTTCTAATGCCTCGCTATTTTCAAATTTCGGAATATATTGCTAAATAATCGTGTTATATTAGCCAGAGCAAAATTTCCCCTGCAATGACATAGGAATAAGAAATCCTTAAAATATTTTCCTACTTGCGTCTCGTCTTTTGTTTTTCAGGAATCAAGCCCGATAAAAATTCAAGATGATAGGAACTTCAGTTTTATTAATTATCACCAGAGGATAAGCTGACATTTCATAGATAATTTCGACCAAACACGTTTCGTATCGGAGTTTCCATAATTCTATACATAATTCCACTACAGCTATCGCAACAAGTTTTCTGAGTGCTCTTTCTCTTCAAATTATACATAAGGTTACATTCTGGAAATTAGAATTCTTCATATATTTGATATATTCCCTCGTAAAAATACTAAATCCGTACTGAAGTCTTAAAATCATTGAATCATCAACTTTTAAAATTGAGTGCCTCAACATACCTTATGTACGCAAGTTACTTCCGCGTTAATTTGGCACCGGAATCGCTCATTTCAGAGTTTCCTTTCACTACAAAAACAGGTTACCAAATCATGAAGATTATTCCTATTTTACAGATCATGAATTGAGAGTTATGATTTCGATTATTTTTTGGGGAGCAAATATTGTGCAACTTCATCAACAGTAAATTTCATTCAAGCAAGGGTTCATCAACGTGCCAAAAAATGGCATAACTCCATCGATTAATACAAATGATATAGTTTCAAATTCATTAAATACTCATGCAATTGTCAGTTTGAATATGAATTACAATTACCTAGATAATATTTTGGCAACCTTTGGCTCGAACAGAGATGAATTGAATTTTTTAAAGAACCAAAAACCACTTATTCAAGTCAATATTTATTATTTAATACTTATTTCAAAATAGCGTAAGTGATGATACTAATGTGGTACAAATCTCAATCCTGCTTTACCGTTTTTTGTAACATAAATGCCAATCAAAATATTTCTTAAAGTACATTAGATTTATTCTTATCACGCCAGAGTAACAGGTATCAAAGCTATGCCTGTCGCATGCTGTGCCAATTCGCATTGAAGAAGGGCTTGAAAAACAATCGCAAATCCACACCACATTAGTTAACTCCGAAAATTCAATGCTGGAGAAGATGAGGCCTTCATGAAACCAAGCCAATAAAAAATTGCAATATATTTCGCAAGCATAATTTTTCTGAATGTGTAGCAGTTGACGATAAATGAAACATAACCATCCATTCGAGATTTTTTTGCCTTGAACAAACCTTAAATGTCATTGAATAGTTTAGAAATTCGCCTTTTTAAAATAAGTTAAGAAAAAGAAGGAGGTAAGGAGAGGAGAAGAGATGACGCCCAACAAGAAGGCAGAGACTGTGAGAGGATTCCTATTAAACCCAGACATATTACGGCCGACGAAATTGCAGATCTTTCCGCCATTTTAAACTTTCAGATTCGGAAGAAAGCAAATGTATGCACAAAAAAGGGAAATAGGTTAAATGTTTGGCTTCATTTGGAATGATTTCCAAATTCATTAACTAGACAACGGGTGAAACATTACGTGCCCTGCGCAACAAAAGAAAACCGCCACATGCGCTAACGAACTTAGTACAGTCGGATCGGAGTAAAACGGGGCAAAGTGGGAATCAGACAATGGCGGTGGATGCTAATTTAAAATTGTCGATATTACAGCCCGCGTTAAAGCCTAATGTCCACGCTCCGCGACAAAGTAAATTTTTCCCCTTGGAGATCAGAGACAAACAAGAAACGAACGAGCGCACATGATTTCTTCGGTTAATGAGACTGCCACTTCCTGCATGTCATGCCGCGCGATGCTTCCAGGGGCCCTTCATACGCCAACGGCGGTTTTCACGCTCTTCCACTTGAATTGAGGCGCGCGTCGCCATGCTAATGAAATCCAAGAATTTAGGACGGACATACACGAAGTAAAACATTAAAAAAAAAAAACAGATTTTTTGTCATAAAGCTGATGAATCATTAACGATTTGTCAAGGAAATCTATATACGCGTACGTCAATAATAAAGTCGAACGAACTAAAATACCCATCTATCCGCATGTCATGTTAGAGTTGCACAACTTTATATTCTAGCAAAGAACTTGACTCCCGAAGATTACAAGACAGAAGAATTCGAGATACCGACTCAGGGGAATAGAATCGGCGAAATCAAAAAGAAGAAAAAACGATTTAATTCTTTGAGTCGTGACTCATACAAAAAAAGGTCAATTGACAAATCTTTATTCACAATTATTTATTAATTCGTTATATTTTTACCTTCATCGGAAATTAAATAATATGATTTGAAACTAATATTATTTGCTAGCAACTGCTAATACCATTCCTAACTGAAACACCACTGTGCCATATAAATAATTAACAACGAAAAGAACATCGATTGCACCCACGTCATGGTTGATTTAGGAGAAGGAAATCATTTTTCAAGCGTTAGAAACAATCAATCAATTCAGTTGCATCGGAGGGCAGCACTACAACTAGACTCCGGATTCGATCCATGGACGTTCAGGGTATTCCGACGAGAGAGTGGCCCCTCGGGCTATCATCTAGCCCGTTCTATACCATTTCTGCCGGTGGCAGCGGTGTAAAGTCCTCGTCTTCCAGGTCGAGATTTCCGCCTGGGTCTTAGGGTTTCCTTAACGTGTCTTATATATATATATATATATATATATATATATATATATATATATATATATATACATATGTATATATATTTATAAGAGAGAGAAGCTGAATGCAGATATCACATTTAACTGAAATTAAAAAACAAAACGTGAAGTGAAACTTGAGCAAGTGGAATCCTTCATCCACCTGGGCAGCAGCATAACAAAGGATGGACGGAGTTCGACCGACGCTAAGCGAAAAACGCATTCATGAAGAAAAGGCAATTACTATGTTCAAAGAACCTAAGGCTGGAAAAAAGGAAGCAATTCGTCAAGACCTTTGTGTGGGGCATGGTGCTCTATGGTCCCGAGACTTGGAACATTGGAAAAGTGGACCAGCGAAGAATAGAAGCCTTTGAATGATGTTGGTGGAGGAGAATGCTGAACATTTGATAGACAGACAAAGTAAGGAACAAGGAAGTATATAGAAGAGTAAGAGAGAAAAGGACCATATGGAGAACTCTACGGCAAAGAGGAAATAGATGGATTGGATACACATTGAGACAAAATGGATTTATTAGGAATATAATAAGGGAAAAATAGAAGGGAAGATTCCACGAGGAAGACCAAGAGACATGTACATAGGACAAATTAAGAAGGACGTAAAACAGAGTAAAAGTAGCAGGAATTGAGGGAATTGACACTAAACAGAGTAGAATGGAGGGCTGCAGTAAACCAATCCTAGGATTGAAATAATTATTATATATATATGTCAATCCTAGGATTTGTTTAGTGCAGCATATACTTATATATATATATATATATATATATATATATATATATATATATATATATATATATATATATATAACACTTTTTGAAAGTCTCACGGACGTGAATAATAATGTATAACACTTAGCACTAGTGGACACAGACAAAAACACAGATACACGCAGAAAAGAGACTCACTAACTTTCGAATTTTCGGTGGTCGCAGCCACCTTCATCAAGGAAAAGAGGGATAGAACTGAAGGGAATACGAGGGCTAGAGCGATGGATGGAAAGGGAAGGTGGGGAGAGAATTCGGAAGGGAAGGGTTTGGAGGGACAGCGTTAGAAGGGTAGGGAAAATGTATAATGTGATGTGGGTGGAGTGGGGATGAAAATATGTTTGAAGCAGGGTAATTAATGCCTAATATTGGCTAGGAATCAGTCAACAATCATCAATGTATCTCGTCCATCTTGGATAGTTATTGAATAAAAGAGTAAATATCTTATGTGAGCAGAACATGTTAACCATAATCATTTTATTCTAGAATGATTTATCATTTACAGCAAGAATATATATTATTTCCAAATTAAAAATAAATAATGGCAAATAATTTGAAAGAATATGTAATGAGTTCGTTTTCTGATACCGTCTCCCTTAAAGATAAAGTTCGGTATTCCGACTCCGAGTTCTTTCCTTAAAGAGTAAGAACTGTTCAAATGACAGGTGTGGCTTGCAAATTCGATTCATGAAGCACCCACATAAACACGGCAAATAATGGGCCAAGTAAACCAACCTCAACGCATAATACGTGAGTTTGCTTCGCAAAGGTGGTCGATGAAAGTCAACTCAGTCGGTTATTTATTAACTTGGGGCTAGTCAGATACGTTGCATGTCTTTGCCCTCGGAGAGTCACCCAAGTGGCCTTACCACGGGCATGTTATGCATATTATTTCCTCCCTAGTGCACGCTACTTCCATCTCCCATAGACCTCCAACTCGCGGTAAAAGCGCGTCCAGCGCGGTGGCCGGCCGGATGGGGGACCATCATAATGCCCCATCGAACAGCCAAATGGCTCGGAGCTCCCGCGCTTCCAGGAAAGGGATGAGGAGTAGTCGGCGCCGCGGAAAACGTAGCAAAAAGAAATAAACGGGCCAAGGATATGTTTATGAACAAAGTTTGAGGTTTTAGGCCTCGCAGCTGCTTCATGATAATGGAATCAACGCGATACGTAAACCCTACTTCTACAACGATGGAGCCGTGAAATTGAAGAAGGCCAATTACCTGAGCCCGCAGGAAGAGATCCTATCAAAATCCTCTTCAGCCGATGTTAGCGGAAAATAGAATGAACCACTGGAGTGTATTTATCAGCAAGTTAACTCCTGCACACAGTAGAGTCCATTTTTTAAGTGGCGAAACTAGTGCACCTAATCTGAGTTAAAAACTTTTAGATTCCAGAGTTTTATCAAGTTTTAGTTTTAAGATAAATGTTTGTGATTGCATTTTTACCCCAGACTGCACCTACATTGCATATATTATTGCACGAAAGTTTCTTCATTTCTATGACTTACTATGGTTTAAGCTTGAATATGCGCATGTACCTAGAAAATTGTTTATGAGTTATAAACTGACGTTGGCCTTAAATCGACTGAAATTAAACAGACAAATAAAGTAAAGTGTGCACTCTCTACATTCCACGAATTGTTGTCGAAAATCTACTGCGGTATATTGGCGGAATTTTGCTATTTAAAAAAGTGCCAATGTACCCACACGCACGAAACATATATCCACCCAATCAAACACGATAACCCGACCCGATACGGTGATCAAATATTCATTCACGTGGATATATGGGTATATATATATACATCAAATTTATTATATTATATACATTACTTCTATATCTTCAGATGAAGACGGATTGTTTCCGTCGAAATATCAAGAAATAACGTGTGAGTGTTTTTCTTTTTTTGTGTTTCTATATTGTGTGTTACTGTGTATTGTACTATATATAATGAAAATCTGTGGAATTAACCGAAACCCTGGCCGTGCAGATTATATGTATACATATATATATATATATATATATATATATATATATATATATATATATATATATATATATATATATATATATATATATATATATATATATATAAATATAATCTTCGAAATGGAACGCTCTTCGGCGACGCACAAATATATACAAACACAGATGTAGATTTTTAGAATATAGAGACACAAAGAAAGGAAACTCACAATTTGTTATTTGACGTTTCGACAGCACGGCTGTCGTCTTCAGAATGGCGTTCTCGGGGAAGAGCGGAGAGGATGTGCGGGGGAGAGGTGGGCGAAGGAGAGGTAAAGGGACCAATAGGAAATGAACAAGGGGGTGGGGGGGATATGTAGGCAGCCATATGATGCATTGAGTGGGCTTGGTTCAGCCCGGGCGGTTTGAATGATTGGGCCACCCAGATATGCGCCATCTCGCGGGTTCTCATCTCTATTATACTCGCAGATTTGGGAAGGATTTCAATCACCGAAACGGAGAAACAGTCGTCAAAAGATTCATTGATGGAAGCGGTGTGAGTAGGGATGGGATAATTAAGAAAGGTGGGAGATTTAGTGGAATATCGGTGGTTATTCATCTCCCCCGCACATCCTCTCCGCTCTTCCCCGAGAACGCCATTCTGAAGACGACAGCCGTACTGTCGAAACGTCAAATAACAAATTGTGAGTGTCCTTTCTTTGTGTCTCTATATTCTAAAAATCTACATCTGTGTTTGTATATATATATATATATATATATATATATATATATATATATATATATGTATACATATAAGGAAAGGGAATAGGAACACGCGCATAAATGAAGACGAACTCAGGAAAGGTGGGGAAGGCAGAATCGACCAGATCACAAGTGTAGAAATATTTCCTTGAACGGGACTTGGACTACGGATCTTTCAACTTGCCGGGACAATGCTCTAACGATGGACAGAAACGGCTGGGCAAGTCGAAAGATCCGTGGTTCAAGTCCCGGGCAAGGAAATATTTTTGCACTTATTTTTATTATATAAATCTCGTTACAATTAGGGAATTGTGATCTGCTCGATTCCGCCTTCTCCACCTTTCCTGTGTTTGTCTGTGTGTGTACCTATCCATTTTCCTTTCATATCGCTGTCTTTTACCCATCCCTTTTCCTTTGTATATCTATATCCATGTGAAAAAAATTATTATAGGTGTATGTGTACATATATATATATATATATATATATATATATATATATATATATATATATATATATATATATAATCTGCACGACCAGGGTTTCGGTTAATTCCACAGATTTTCATTTTCGGTCATTCAGCTTCATTTCGTGACACGAGCAACATTGGTCGTCTGACTTTCCAATTTGGGCTCGGGGGAAGCGAGACCCTCAGAGGGCCCACGAGAAACCCCCCCGAAGCATTTAACAAAAGCGACCTCCGGAATCGATCAATTATCCCACCGCTTAGTTCCGCGGGAGTGGCCGGCTTGTATCGGCCGCGAATCATTCTCGAGGAGTCCCCGAACGAGCAGTTAGTTGGTTTATCCGGCGTCCTCCAGGCCCGTTGCTGAGGGCTCGAGAAAGAGAAGGGGGGGGGTGAATGGAGAGAGTGTGACATCCCCCGAATGCGCACACACGACGTCTGATCCCCGGCAAGCCAAACGAGAGTGCTTCGTGCGTTCTCACCCGTCGGCTGGCGTGGGATCGCGTCGCTGTGTGTGCGTGTGTGCTGACGTGAAAGCGACGTTTTAGCACAAAAGGGAAGACTGAGGGCATGACAAAGCTTCGTTGGAAATCGCGGGATTAGCCATTCCGTTGTTCGGGGGAGACGTGGATGCGTCGGGCTGCGTGCGCATGTGTGTGGGTTACAAAAACGGTTGAATGATGGATGGCGGCTGCCAGTGGGGCGTGCACACACACACACCCACGTCGCCGGGCGCGGTGGCGCCCCGCTCTCGCGGACGCATCATTCGGGGATTCGCATCATCGACGCTGGTGGCGTCGCTTTCGTGCTCGCGGGGGGGGGGGGGGTGTGGACGGTCGGCCAAAGGTCCACTCACCCTTCTCGTTTCGTTCGCATCGCAAAACGGTCGAAAACGTATCGACGATGAGTGAAAACTAAAAGAATGGAGGAAGTGAACCCAGGACAGAAGCGGGGCGACGTACGAGGCGAGCGGACTAAATGTCCACAGGGGGGCGCCAGGTGGGGGGCACATGGGGGGGGGGGGTGGCGGACAATGACAATGGAAAGACTGCAGAGCGGGGGTTGGAGTGGATGACAGTGCCGTCGTTTGCGCTATCTTGTTAATTACAAGCGTCCGTATCTGCAGAAAGTTCCCACACTTTACGTTTACTTGGACGAGGGATGTGCTGATGAAATACCGATGCGTTAAAAACCAAAAGGTAATCTGATCCGGAGGAGGTTTTTTTTTATCAAAAAGGAGAATCTTTGCTGCTCGTTAATGAAAACACGTGAGCAATTTACGCGTTTATGTGATCAGGAGATATAACATTGGAATTCTCTGATTACCTTAGAGATATGTTATTGAATTCAAATGCTTGAGAGCAGCCGATTACTCCGTTGTGAAAATTTATAATTTAAGATCTTAACTGGAGTGAAATTTAATTTTGGTTCTTCATTTTTGCAGGTCATTTAAAAAAAGTTGAGGATTTCATGCCTTCCTATGAAATAATCTAGAATGTATTAATCGTGAGAATTGAAGGAAAATCTCAAGGTAAAATCTATTTTTACGTTGCATTTGTTGAGATTTTATTGTCAGATCGATTAAATCGCTTCCTGCATCGTCAGATCCTATAACAGTGGCAAAATTAAAGTGATAAATATAAAAGGCTCACTCTTTTCTTTTTAAGCTGTATTCAGTCCCACCACAAAAGGAGGGGAGTGGACCAACATATTGTACAACACGTACGTTTTAGAGGGGCCGGGGATAAACTACCCCATATGAGATAAAAGTGAAAATTCAGGGGATAGGAAGAGGCTCAGGGACCATCCTGGACAGCTCAATTTCTATCTACGCCATCGCAAGTCTGCCTTCCCTTAACAGACTTCTAGCTCCCACTCTCTTAACGAATTTTCTCCCTAAAAATATCTGCCAAACGCATCCGCCGAGGTATTTAGTATTGAAGATCGAGTTTTTTCACATATTTGTGACTCAATGATTTGAATGTTAATTCGCAGCATTACCAATATTAAGAGCAAAGTGCCATCCCTATGACTAGAAGGTGAGAACTGCTGCATCAGTCTGCATCGGCATATTTCAATATACAACTTATTCTCATCTAACAAACTACAACTGTAAACGTAATACCCTGGGTAACAGGTGCGAGATTTCCCATTAGGTTGCAGTCCTTTGAGTATAAATAATTCGAGTGAAGCGCTCAGCATACTTACACAAACTCTGAAGTTCTTCAAAAGTTCCCGCACATTTGCATCAATCTTTAGAAAAAATTCCAAATTTTTCATTCGCCACCACGACGAAGTTCACGCAGGGTAGTAATGCACGCAAGGCCGTTTCCCTTTAGACATTTTGGGGATACAAAATCCCATATTTGGCGCAGCATATCATAGGATTATGAGCGCAAGGACTGCAGAAGCGCATTCCTCAAAAGTCTCCCAACCCGTAACGGTTGCTTGCAAACCTTTAGCGGCGCGAAACTGCACAGTTGCCGAAGAAACTTCTCCCCCCCTCCCCCCGTCTGGTGAAATTAGGTCGCCGGAGCTGGGAGGAAATTAATTAGGTCCTATAGCAGCACACACACACACACACACTCGCGCGATCCTGCTCACGGAAGCAGTGCACCAGGCGATAATTCCTCGGGAAACACCGGGGCCACGGCTGGAGGAACCGACTCAGAGCGGGCCACGGCGCATAAATCAGACAAGAGCCAAACTCCAGAGACGTTCGTTCCCTTAGCCATTTTTGACCAAGGTAACTCCGCCCCTCTCCTTTTCTCCTTTCCTTTCTTCTGTCCCTCCCTCCCTCTCTCCTCCCTTCCCCTATCTCTCTCTCTCCCTTTCCCTCTGCATCCCTTTCCTCCCCTTACTGGACAGGAGCTACTACAAAAGGTCGTAACTTGAAAAATTAGCAAAAACCGTTAAATATATTTTTTTTTAAAGTGAAATACGAGGTAGGCTTAAAACTAATGAACACATTCCACATTCTTGTAGACCGCAAAAAAATGACCTTCAGAAGCACTCCTGGTGGCATGTGGAAGTAACATTCCTCCTCAACATGAATGCGCAAGTTTGAGTTTGGTTACATTGAGCCAGTGTATTTTGAGAAGCGGGATTTGAATATATATTGTACATTGGAAGCTTCTCATCCGTCCCAAAAAATGAATGCACTTAAAGATATATTTTCTAGATTTAATTTTAATGCTCTTTTGATCCCACCACATATGCATAAGCAATGGGGCTCAGGGAACGGAAGCCAAGAAGAAAAATCTCAGATGTACGAGATAAGACGGCGCTTGGATATCGTCAAATGTGTCACGTTGTAACACGTGTAGCACGAGGTGTTTTGGTCATCATGCATTCTTTTGAGAATTTGGTATTCACCCGTTGGAGGTCATTTCACATCGGTATTGAGATGCTGGATATCGCTTTGGCTATGTCTTCCATATTATTATTACTACACCGGAAATATGGATGCGCGCAAGAGGTCATCAGATCGTCACAATGCAGTCCCTCGTTGCATCGCGTCGCTTAAAGGCGGCGTCCCTCATTCCGGTCGGCCCGCCATCTCCCCGTGATCCCGACCGTGGCCTCCCTCCGCCCGCCCCTCCCCCCTCCCGTTCCGGTTCCTTCATTCAACCATCATCATCATCATCGGGTCCCCCACCCCACCCGGCAGTCTCTCCGCGGGTCGCGTCATCTTCCATCGACTTCCTCGATCAAACGACTCACCTTCCATACCAATTCCTTCCCTAGGGCTCCCGGTCTGACCTTCTTAGACCCTCCCTGGGTTGGAAATTTTCTCCTCTTACGAATAAGGACAGCGAACCATCTTCATTAGTAAACGTTGACTCAGGATTGACTCTCGAAATCACCGAAACTTTACGCGATATCCATTTCTCAGAAACGATTGGAGCTGAAAGGGGGCCAAACCAACGGCATTATGTACCATGCATTATTGTAGTATTTTTGACGTATCGTTTACAAATACGAGAAATGTAAAAGGCAGTAGCATTGGGAGTACCGCGAGACAGTGATGCTTTAAGAAAGGATATATTTACATCAGTCGTCGGGAAGGGAACTTTTTTTGACTACAGTGCTTCTCTGACCATAAAGTTCATTATAATGCATTGCGTGCACTATTCTAAGCCGTGCTCCACCCACGGTAAAATCAATTGATTGAATTAGACAGTTCCCCTCATGTGTGCTACTTAATCATTATTTACTCAAAAGGGTTTTTTTATCCGTAAAAACGTAAAATTACGAAAATTTGTCGAATAATCAATATAACTATTCATAATAGTATTGACGTTAGATAAATTGTTTTTGTTTATGTTGAACCAACAACTAACTTCATAACGAAACGTAAACTTATCGAGGAGAAGCCACTAACGCGGCTAGAAAAATATAATATCCTAAAAGTGATTCAAAATTCAAGCAATATAGTATTAGCGTGAATCGTGAGGTAATAAACATAATTTCCGGCGAATAGTTTTAGGAATTATTTTTGGGAAAACTGCACAACCACATAAACGTACTTGCAAACCTTGCGGCGGGAAACAAGGAACGGCACATTTACCGAGGAGAAGCGATGCAACGGTTAGTATGTGGGGGGAAAACAGATTACACACTAGCGATGAGGTGCATATGAGATTAAGTACATATACGTCGCGACGCATACATGTACCGTACAAAAATTAGGCATATGAATACATAGTTTGCAAACTATAGACATCGAAGCAAGGAAACTTGTATACGGCACTAAAAGCCCCAGTAATTCGCGTCCTGCTGCCTTGCTCACCACCCGTCTTGCTCCGATAATTGCAGGCACGGCGACGAGGCCCGAGGGAGCACGAGTGGCGAGACTCGGGTAGTGTGCGGAGGAAGAGGCGCGGCACTTTTGAGGTGTGCGGCGTGTCTGCCGTTGGAACGGGAGGAAGGGACGGGCCCTCGACTACCATTATGTTCACCCACAATGGAGAGTCTCCAGCCATTACCGAAACTCTTTCCCCTTTAATCATTCGCTACCATCTCACACGCTCATCCAGTGTTACTCAGACCACTGGCGTCCATCAGCGCGCTAAACACAGTCCCTTCCTGCAACTTTCCCCTTATCTTATCCCTTGTTTCTCTCACTAATCTCCCTATCCGGCCCTCCTTTACCACCCAACTATACACATACGTTCCTCACGCCCTCTTTTACTCCATGGTACACGCTCACCTCATGCCTGAGTTGCTGCCTTAATAGAGTAGCATTGACGGAGGGAAACATTTACAAGAAAAGAAGATATTCAATGGCGGAAGGAATTAAATTTTGATTTCTCGAACAAAAATGTATACTCCAAGGGAATAGCATAAATTAAGTTATAGTTTTTTTAGGGGAGGCGGCCGACAGTTTAGGTCTTTTGCGCCATTAGGAACGCGAAGTTTAGCGTCCCATCCGACGGACGTCGTACTCACTCAAAGTGCTCTCTCCACGAAGCACATCGATCGGGGTGCCACTGTAAAATATTTGTTGTTTCCAGGATTTGAACTTGTGTCCTCTCAGTTGGAAGCCTGTATTTTAGCTACCTCACCATCCCGATCCCCAGCATAAAATAATCATACCAAGTGGGTAAGCCAATCAATGATTAACCGCACCCGTATTAATTAATGAATTCTCGCCTATGCCGATAGGTGAAGATTAAGTTTCACCGCCAATCTGAGGGATAAAATATATAGATACGACAGCCAAAAGAATTGAATTTTGTAAAAAAAAACCTTTTTTACTCTCTCCAGTACCATTAATAGATTTCAACAATTTACGTCTGCAGTTAATTTCATAGATTTAAATGGATATGGAGGTTGCAAATGGGATCAAATTGTGTGAAATGCATCATGGCTGCGGATTCAGATATCTCATGGCGCAGATCCACATCTATGAGAGTAATTTAAATCCTTACGGACAAAATAACTAGCAACATTTTGAACATTTCTAATTGAATTGCCAGTTTTCCAGAGAAAACAGAGTCTATTAGATTGTTGAATACGTTAAAGTTGGAGTACTACATCACACCTTAAATCTCTTTATCCATGCTCATTACTTAATCATGAAAAATCTGAAAACAGCAACGACAGTCCATGCATTTCACTAAAGCCCTCCGCGAGGTCGCAAAAATTCGTGGCGGAAGATTCTTTAACCTACTATGGCTCCGAAACTTTGTCGTTGAGGTTGGAAGATAGAGGAAGAACGGAGAACTTTTAAGAAATGGGTGTGGAGAAGAATTGAGTAAGTAAATTCGAAAGCGATATACAATTATTTATGCGCCGTGAGGGAAAAGAGGAAGTTTATGGGTGAAATCCGAAACAAGGCAGAAACGGCGAATAGCGGAAATATTGCGAGGTCATGGGATGTTAAAGGCGATGATAGGAGAGAGAATTTTACGTCAGTGAGTCGGAGATAGAGAGTTATGTATTTCAAGACGATCTGATAACGAATAGATAGCAGTTATAACTGAAGAATGAAAGCGTTTGAAATTGCACAATAGAGTTGCAAAGGGTCGTCCATAGGTTAACTTCAAAGAGTAGGTACACTATAAGAGTAAGTACTGTAAAGGTATTACGTTTAATTTATTTATCACCTCGATTCGAGCTGTAAGCATGCGTGCTGCTGCTGGACCAAGTATCGAAATTGCAAACCCGTTGAGTCACCGAAGATTCGACTGTCGCCGTGGGCTTGTGCCCCGCTTCCTCCTAACTGCTATCCTTCCGACTCTCCCACATGCTCACCACGCCCTCCTACCTTCTCAGCCCTACTCCCCCTCACCCTTCCCCCTCTTCCCCTTAATGCCTCCCATCCATTCCCTGCCAACCCCTTCCTGCCGCAATCCCACGCTACGCCTATCTCATTCGCCGTATTATATCCATTCATTCTCTTTCCCCAATCACGGGAATGACTAATCTCACCAATATTGGCCCCAAGAGGGACCCAAAGCCATGGACGGAGTCCCACAGCGGGAGATACATATATATATATATATGCATGTATGTATGTGTGTGTGTGTGTGTATGTATACATTTGCTTAATATATACCCCGGCCTTCCGCCGTATTAGAAAGCAATTCGGTGCTCACGAAATCAATTCTTTTGTCCCGCCCCGAGTATGGACTCGAGGGGCGCCGTTAAAAGCTCACGCGGTCGTCCGTGGCCTTTTAGAGCGATGCTGTTGGGTTTTCTGGGGGGAAGGGAGGGGCAGGGGTTACAATGTGATATATTGCGAGCCTCTCTGCACCGATATGGGCCCTTCGTCCGTACTTGCGGGCAAGATATGTCCCTGGGGGGGTTAGTGTATAAATAAGGGGCCAGGGGGAGGGGTTGGGAGGTACACGACCGGGGTGAAAAAGAAGAGGGAGGGTAAATAAAAGGATAAAAGGGGAAACAAAGGGTTTAGGGATGTGTCGGCTGGGGAGGAGATCCACCGCATGTCCGGACAGGAGCGAGTGGAGCTATAAAGCACCGGATGAGTCACGCATTGCGATCGCAAATACATACGTCAAAGAGTTTTGAAAAGAAAGCGAGGTATTGGTTCAGCGTATGAGTCGGCGTTGTTGGAATCGAAGGTACACACCACTGTAGCGTAAGGTCGCATAACACTCCATTGTGGTGCCTTACAAAAGGGGTGGGGAGACGTTTTGGCTCATGGGCCGAATAATTGCATTGACAAATTCCAAGAATCTAGCCAGTGATCCACTATGATTCTAATACACAAACATAAAAATAAATAACTATAATGCAATAAAAAACTACAATCAAAAGTGTTGAACCAATTTACGTCACAACATTCATTAAATACACCCCTCGACTGCAGACAAACATATGCACAGAAAAATTAAGCATTATGGCAATAATTCCTGTGAAAAAACCCACTGCTGGAAAGGCAAAAGCTCACACAAGAAGGAAAGAGGGTCGAGGATAGGCGATAGGTATAAGGGTGACTGTGCAGGAGGAAGAAAGGAAGAGGGGAAGAGGGGTAGAGAGATATATGAGTGAGTGGGGGAAATAAAGAGGGGTGGACCGTCAAGAGAATTGACAGGTGGCAAAGAGTACAAGGGAGAGAAAAGGAGAGAAAGAGTGAGGAGGACAGGGAACGAGAAAGAGTGTCGAGGAAGCAGAATGGTAGGGGGCATGCTCTCACGTGTTTTGGAAGGCGGAAAAAAAATTCAGAGACTGGTCAGGGAGTTGGGGGTAGGAAGGTGGAGTTTGGGGTAAAAGAAAAAGGAGAGGTCACGGATCGACCCCTGGGGGAGGGGTAGGGAAAGACGGCGAGACTGGACCCGGGGATTCGATTTGAACGTTTGGGGAGGGAATGAGTGTGGGAGGCGGGATGGCAGAGCTAAAGGGGTTAGGGTCACAGGCACGGTGGGGGTGGTTGAAGGAAGGAGGTCGTGTTGCGAAAGGGGGAAGGAAAGGACAGAGGTCCAATCCGGATGCGTCACTTTCACCCGAGCGTGTTGTCACGAGGGATAAGGGAATTTGGATTTTTTTCTGGCGGCGTGTGGGATTGCCGGAATAGGCTGAGGGTTTTGAAGGAGGAGAGGTGGGGAATGGAAGGAACGCGCTGAATCTAAACGATGCCGGCGAGAAAAAAATACATAAAGCGACGGAGAGGACGATTCGTACCAGGATAAACATATCTTTCAATTTTTCGCAATTAACCGATTCGAATGATGAAAGGAAAAAATAATTTCAAAGACCTGCGTACGGAAGTCAATGATCTCTTATCACAATCTGTCGCCGTCAAGTACTTGGCCACAATCACGACGATTTGATAGGAGAAAAACATGATATAGCATGTAATCTGATGAATAAATTTGGCGTAATCCCGTTGGATAACTTACAAATAGAGAAAATTACAAGGGCCATTCTATTAAAATGGGATGGGAATTTAAAAGGAGTCAGGGATGGAGAGAGGTGAAGAGAACGCGTGATTCGAATAGAAATTGTTATTTTTATCGCTTCAATCTTCTTATCTCGATGAAGGTATATCGTTTACCCATCGCTTTCATTCATGAAATATGTAAAGTGGACTTTAGGTTAAATAAAATGAGGCCCACCGAGCGTAGGGCGGCGGAAAATCATTTAATGGTTTTAAAAATTCCTATTCATTGCTATGGACAACAATAGTTTTAAACTCGGAAGCTGGTTATAATCGTGGGTGCATAACTCACCACGATAGAAAGCCCTATAAATCGTGATATTCAAGCATTCCACAAAGGTGTAGGCAATTCCTATACCAGTGTCGCCTGCTTTTCGCCATCAAGTTCCTGTATTGATAAAACAAGTTCGGATTCAGCTAGACATCTGATTTGATACATGCTCTTCCACCCGGTACCAGAATGGACAAGTTTGTCAGCTTACGCACTCTTCTTGTACTTTCAAGCCACTTAACCGACATTAGTATGTTCACCCGACATGATTGAAACAAAATTCATGGTTGAAGAACACTTGTACCACTAATGGCAACCTTGAATGAATAAGAACTATTTTTGTAACTTTCAGGACACGAAATAAGATTTTATTATTGATATTTTCAATCTTTTTTACATATAACTAAAACGTTTTTCAAAACATTTCATTTTCGAACCAAAAAATAACAAATCCCTGGCCATAGCGTCTACTTTATATCATTTATTTCTGTAGATAAAGATGACTTCACGGGATTAATCACCCAAAGAGGTAACACAATACACGTAGACTGGAAAAAATAATTTTATTCCTTATTTAAATATTATTTATGCAAATCCATATTCATTTTTTTTATTTTCAAATATTAAAATTCTACAAAAACTAACATCGGTGAATTTGACTACATAGAATAGCCCGCCAGGATCTAATTCAATGAGTGGCCACATGGAGTGACTTCAATTGACTTTATATCGCGGTAAAATTCAGCATCTCCTAATGCGCGAAGTCCATGAAGAATCCACGGCGCGGCTGATTCACCTCGATGACAAATAAATCATAATAATCATCACTCGTGTGGCGAGGATAGAGGGTGCAGAAATTACAATTAACCTCAGCAAGTCAAATCATTCTTATGAATCTTCCAAGGAAAAGCACAAGGATAATATAAACTTATTTGTAAATTTGCATTGAAAGAGCTTCATGTTTCGGATTATAACCTGCCGTTTTCGCTTCCCCACGATTAGGATTTCGGGCGGTCTAAGCAGGGTGAGCGAGCAGAAATCCGGCACCCAAGAGAGGGGAACAAAATGAGCAAGAAAACTGAAAAATCGTGGTAGCACCGAAAGGCGTCGTAAATAATACGCCACTAAGTAATCATCCGAATTGGGATATTGTGTTTTCTCCTCGCCGCTTTATTCGCTTAAAGCAAGCCCGAATGAAAACACACTCAGCGGCCGTGTTAGTGGATAATTGAACGCAAACATATGTAGACTTGGGGTGAAGGTGGATCGGCTTCCGTTCCGGGGATTTCGTCGCGGCTAGAACAATGTGAAATAGGATTTGCCTCGACCGGATGTACGAGTTGCGGACAGTCGGGGGTGGGCGGGTTTGGGAGGGTGATATTGATGCGAGGAGGGAACGTCCCCTGCCGAACAGGGAAGGGAAAAGGGTAGCGACGGATTATAATCAGACCAGGGCGTAAGCAGGGCCGAACGGGTTGCCACGAAGGGAACCACAGTCGCCGGAATAAATGCACGAGGCCACTTCAAAGGGAATTTTAATCTCAATGACGTTGCATAAAGCGAATGAGGACGGGTCGGAAGAAGACACGGAGAGGGCGAGAGGACACGATTGGCGGCTCCAGTGGCTGAGCCGGCGGGGAACCGGCTGGTGTGCGCAAGGGCATTCATTCCATGGAAAGTGACGTGACGGCCGAGACAAAGGCTACTTCTGAGAATTCACACGCAGAGGGTGCAATTGCTCATAAAAAAATACCTGCACTTCCCATGCTTCAAACCAATTATGAACTTAAGATATTTCTTAGGGACACGATTGGAGTTCTAAATCTATTCCCTCTTAAAACTTCCCTCATTTCAAAAAGATACGAGTCTTACGAAATATTCCTAATAATAATAACAATAATCCCACGGAGGCATGTGTGAATGCTATCATGGATGATAATTTTTAGTGAGCCTTTTGATGACTACAAATCATTCACTATTACAACGAATGAACTCCGAAGAAAGTATACAGCATAGCAGTTTTACTACGGGCAAATATACTTATATAACTGATTGATTTTGCCAAATATATTTGCAAGTTTACATATAATATATTTCCAGCATAGACGTTCTTAAGTAATTTTTTCTTAAAAAATTGCCCCGACAGAAACCATCACGTTCAACTCTGAGAAATTTACCATTAAAGTAACGACTGTCGGCTTGAATGATCGAGGCAATCATTCTCATAGTCAGGGCATAGACGGTTAGTTTTGGAGGATCCATTACAACTATTAAATAACGTTTAACATTTCTCCAACCTAAGCTACAGCTATCTCGGTATTATTTAATTCTTCAGCTTTTCATTTTTTTTAACAAATCATAAATTAAAGGTGCCTAAATGGTTGGGCTAGTCGAAGTGGAAAAGACTCAACTCCAGTTAGTAGGAGAGGAAGACGGAGGTCAAATAGATGGAGATGTGGAAGAGTAAAGCAAAGCGAGAGGGAAATGGTGCAAAGTGACGGACGATAGGAAAGCAATCTCGCCCTTCCCGAGTCAACCGAAGGGGAAAGAACGAAATGGAGCTTGAATAATGGAAGTTGTCGAGGCGGAGGGAACTCGAAGTTACCGACCGTAACAGAAATGAAACGAGAAGAATGGGAACAGTATTTTAAAGGCACCGAGGAATGAATGATCAATTTGCCTTTTTTTAACCATTTCTGCATATTTCACCGTTACGTCAACACTTATTAAACTGTGGTCATTCAAATAGAGAAAGTTATTTTATCTGCAATGAATTTTTTTAAAAATGAATTACAATGCCAAGAACTAAAAATAATGATTACGTAAATTCATTAATAAGAGGTATATTCTCCCTTCTACTCTATATAACCAATTGATCCGAGATGAAAATATTACAAAATAATAAGAAAAAGATGGAAAATGTTACGAAACCCATTAACGAGAATGAGTAAAGCGGAAAAAGAGAGTCTAAAAAAACGGAATTCGTAAACAACTTAGGCGGAGTAGTCATTTGAAATTAAACGAGCAAACATTTTTGGGAAGAAAGGAAAGAAGGGTGGCGGAAAGGGTGCGGGAGTTGGCTTAAAATGAAGAAATTGACAGCGACCGTGAAGCAGGGAGGCTCCGAACATGAGGGTTCGGAGTGGGACCGCGAGGAAGGGAGGTGACAGCGGAAGGGGAGATGGGACTGGGGGGAGGGAGAAGTCTCATCATCAGAAGAGGAGCGCCAGGGGGACCTACAATCCCCGGCATCCGTCGAAGAGGCGCGCCCGAGCCTGGCGATGAAGCCTGGCGCGTCTCACAAGGCAATAGCGAGGGAGGGATAAAATCCACCCGCCCTCGGCTGCCCTCGCGGACTTGCCGTCACGCACCACCACCTCCTCCCCCCATATCCCTCTCCCCTGATAACATTTCTTCTTAAAAATATCTCCCCCTGGCATCCCCACCCGTCGCTCTCAGAGAGGGAAAGTGCTGAGGGCGCCCTGGGTTACGCAGGCGTCGCCGCATTTGGCCTCAGTGCTTCCAAAATTTCGGCAGGAGGCACTAAAGGTTCCACATGGACGGAGGAATATAGATGGAAACTTTTCTGAGCTACCCTCGACACATAAGAAGCAATTTCCATGTAAAGACTGCCTACGTTTAGGATATTTTCATTAAAAGACTTGATGTGCGAAGGCGGAGGGTCTGCATTGCTATAGATTTGGAGAAGGTTGAAGATGTAATGGGTTTTGAGAAGAGAGAATAATAAAACTGGACATTTGGGGGACCATTAAATAGATTAGAAAATGGGAGAAATTGAAAACTATTGAATGTTGAAGACGGAGTGCTTTGGAAGTGGTTTCCGTGTAGACTCTAGTCCAGCGACTTATTCTCTTCTCCCTCTTTAACTTTCAATTCGCAGACGTGGAGCAATACCATCCGAAGAAACCAGATAGTTATTTTCCCATCCCACCAAACCTTTGTCTTACACTACTTGGGGTTCACTTTGCAGCGAACCCCGGTTTTTTTATTGATAAGTAGAAAATTACGTACTTTCACCTGACGAGTACGGTCGCTCATCTTCGCGAGTGGAGTCGAAGCCAAAACAAGACGAGTCATTCTCACACTCACAAAACCAAAAATGATGGATAATCAAAGGTAGATATGATGCAATGGTAAATCTTTTACGTTTTATGGCGAAATATTTAAAATAAAAAAGGCTTGTGAACATTCATTGGATATGATCGAAATGAATTTGAAAACTCAAAATGATTTTGAAAGAAAAGGAAACGGGGAAATAAATCTGTATAATATTGGAATATAATTAATTCGGCGATAAATAGCGTTTCTGTTTGAAATTAATGAGCTCATTCTCTTTTCAACTTGAATTAATGACTAAATGCGTAAATTCGTATCTGACTTCTACCTATCGAGCTCGGTTAATTTTGAATTCCAAACTTCCGGAAATTCGGTAGATTATATGTGTTATAATAACCCGCAAGCCCAAGATATCACACGTAAAAAGGGTGCATATTAAATACGACAACCAAACCAAATCTGCCAAATGCCAGGAAAACTGGAATTTCGACGGTTAATTAAACTTTTAAGGCCTGTTAAACATTAATTTCGACTGGCGAAGACGTTAAAGGTTAACGACTTAATTGATTTGGACAGCCGAGATTTAATTTCAATCCAAAGCAAGTAAGTTTTGATTATTGGGGACGAGTGAATTTTAAAGATGGGCCCCAATCACATCGTTAATGCATGCGTCGCACTGTGTCACAACGAAGGTAAATATAATAAGTATTCAAGCATATTCAAACAACTAGTCGAAACAGCCTCTAAATAACTTTAATTAAGCAACAAATATTTTAACGGAAATTAATATGCAAAATCCAAAATATGCTTCAAATCAAAGGCAACTGATTATAGATCTTCATTACATCATCGATAGGCACATTTATTATTTTTGGACAACGACCAAAATTTGTAACTGCATTGAGCATAACGGGAGAGCAATCTTAAGCCTCATTAATCAACGGTACACGAACACATAAATTATAAGTTCCATTTATTATTTAAATGTTCATGGAAAAATTGCATTGATAGCATATTTATAGTCGTATTTAATAATGTTTTATGAGAGTTCAAAGTTGCATAGGATAAACATTACCTTGGTTTCTAATAATCCAAAGGAATGCTCAAATTTTATAACTTATTTCTGATCTAAAAACTGCGAACTCGAAATGAAAATAGCTGTCTTATTGATGAAATATTAACTTATAATAATTAGACCGATCTCGATGGCAATTGGAGGAATCAGGCTGCCCACCGGCACAATCTAGTCGACTGGAAGAGCATCACTCCGCGTAAATAAATGAATGATATCGTCTCTATCGTCTCCACGTCTTCACATAACCACACAGCGCAAAGGAGAACCATCGAGCGGAGCGCAATATTCCCCTCGGTAACTCCATCGCCCCCGCCCGCCGTCGTCTCCCTCTCCCGCCCCGTCCTCCCTCCGCTCCGACAACCATCCCTCCTCGTCTTTTCTTCGGCGGCGGAAAAAGACACCTGCTCTTCCCGCGCGCTAAACTGAAGCGTGCGTATTCATAAACCCGGTGTTTGCCGCCGGGGACGGGGAGGGAAGAGGGGAGGAGTGGGGGCGGGGGGAGACCTAAGTGTTTGTGGAGGCCGGAGGGTATGGAAGAGGATGGTTTACGGGGACGGTCTTCCCTGGGGGGTGGGGAGGGGGAGGGAGCAAGAGTGGTGGAGGCAGGGAGGCACTCGTATCGCCCTCCAACCCTTTCTTCGGCACTTTTGAGACAAGAGAGGGCATTATAAATGGGGTTGTTTTGGGGCCGAGGAAGGGGGAGGTGGGGGACGGCGAAAGAGGAGCGGGACTGTTCGGTGCGGTGGCGGAAAGAGAAGGAAGGGGGGGAGGTTAATTAAGTTCGTTCGACGCAGCAGCGAGTGCAATTTTTACCTGAGTCTCCTCAAGCCGTCCTTGAGCGTATTAAGCGAAAATAAGATGCAGAGCTTATCTGGCTGGGGAGAGGGTAAGGTAAAGGTTTATTCGGTAAAGTGAAGAACGGAGGAAGCCGATTTTCTCCGGAATCGACATTCCTCTTCGCTTGTGGAGCCCGACTTATTCACATTAGTGACGGCTTGAACTTATCTTGATCAAAGTATATAATTTGCTTAAGTATTTAGCTAGAACGGTGAAAAATGTAGAGCTAATTGCACTTAAAGTTAATTTAAAATAAAATAATTTAAGTTGTCAATTTCATCATATAATTCACAATATTAAATACTCGACTCTTAACTTATTTCATGCACTGAATTAAGCATAGTGGCTATTGAGTGGACCTTATCACATAAAAACAATATAATTACAAGATTTTTGATGAGTGGAACTAGAAGGTTAGATGAGGTGGTCAGCAAAGTGAAAATGTTCAATTTCCTTACTTTTAAGTCATATTTCATCTCATAGAGTTACAATAAACGACAAAAAGGTACTTCTAAAAAATATATAAGTAGAGAAAATAAATTCTAAAATATAAAAATCATTAAAAAAACAAATTTACTCGTAAAAATGTTGTTGTATATTCGCACTTGCATTTTTATATATAAGATGAATTTACCACGACAATACAATGATAAATTTTCCAAATCACCTCTAAAAAATGAAAACAACAAGGGAGAATCTGGAACTGCGAGTCGGGACGAGGGCAAGAATGACATAATCCCGGATTTGCATCAATTTCTGCAGACCAGGAGTGCTCCGCGGGAAGTAGGACACGCCTAATCACCTTCCCGGAATTAACCATTAAACCCTTTAATTTTTCCACGCGTTTTATTCTCTCGAATTATATATCCCGTAGTGTTCTGTATTCCTGAGTTTCGCATCGGAAAGGCATGACTGGAAATGAGGAGACCGAGGCCGCCCAAATTATCTTTTTGAGGGAAAAGATAGATGTCACCTATGAATTACACCTCATTTTAAACACGCATGTATCAGCATTTTATCACCAGTGATTCATATTCTTCGTTGTAAATTGACATATATGTGAAAGAAAAAAATACGCGAGTACCGTAAATAAAAGAAATTATTGGAACATTTTCGTCTAAAAATGAATTATTTGCGGGAAATTCCATTATATCTATCCTAAATTAGGAGCAAAACCATTCGTTAAAAAAAAAGAACAAATGAAATTTAAAACAAAACAGATTTCGATGTAATTCTACGCCATCAGGCATGTGTTTTTATCAAATGATTCATTTGCGTCGGCGTGATTTTTTACACAAAAAGTGTTAGCAGAGGCAAAATATAAGTGACTTGGCCTTCAGATTAAGTTAATTAATGATTATTTATTGCATCAACGCCCGAATGAATGCAGTATGTGGTACAGCCATACATTAATCAAGCAGGAATAGATCTAGGGGATTATATTCAGACCTGGTTGTCAAAGGAACAGAGTCGCCCAAGCGATGCCAATATGTTTTTTGACGATGTGACAAGAATGAACGGGGAATAATGTGGAGAATGAATAAAATTTTAGAAGCCGCAGTCTCAAGCGCAAAGTAGATAATTGTGATGGCGTTCCGCGTCGAGGTTGCCATGAACGACATATTCCGACGACGCGTTTGTTTATTGTTAACCTCCAATTCAATTTCCTTCCCTCGACAAGATTTCAACGGGATGAGAAGGGAAATTCCAGGCGTCGTTTAGGCGTGCTGTCGATAATCCCTCGTCTCTCCGGCTCACAAACCAGGAGCCACACACACACACACTATCATCATGCCGCAAAAACGATGACATCGACCTTCAGATTGCAAAAGGACGAAATTTCAGTTTGCTTTGACTTTCTTCCCCCGGCACTGAACTTTATGTCTTCAGCGCATTCACGTCAGGAAGTACTCAGATTCCTCAAGAGTGTTTCAAAAAGCAAGTCTTCTTCACTTCAGTGGAGTTTGAGAGACTCTGTCACAACAACGATAGAAGAATGGGCCTTTCACTTTTACGTACGCTGGAAAAAATTGGGTGATTTATAATTGTCATACTGTACTAATATGCCCGGGAGGTAAAACCAAATTTTAACAAAATAGTTAAAAAGAAGAATTAAGAATTGCTCTGGCTTTAGGCTTAGTTACAACATCTGTATTTAATTAAATGAAATTATTGAATTTGCAATTCAACTCACTTTATTTTGAGCACGACGACCCAGGTTTCAACGTTGAACTTCAACTGATGATGAAATTCAATAATTTCATTTCATTTCTATATGTTATGTAAATTCCATTAAGTTACTCCGGAGACAGCGAATCTTAAGTTAAATTGTAGATGTGAGTGCGATTATACCTTTTGGTTTACTTAATTGCTGTTTTAACCTATCGCACCAGCTCAGATTTCCTCCGCTAAGGAGATTCAGGAGATGGTCAGCATTCTAAGAACGTATGCTAGTAGACTGGTGAAAGTGTGAAGTAAACTAATAGGAAGGTGAACTAATAATTAGTTGACGGTGACGCCTGATGCCGTTGAAACTTTTTAAAAATTCTTACTCTTTAATTTCTAACGTGCAATTAATGGGCATTGTAATTACAAGCAAAAGACGAAAGATGATTAAACTACAAAAAGGGGAAAGACGTAAGAAGAAAAAAGAATTTTTTTCTCTAGGAATAATTACGCACTCTTTCCATTCGTCCTGTTTTTATGTGCTGTTTTTTCAATGTTTAGAGAAATATATTTTAAATTGTATGTTGGGATTAGTTCCTAGAAAATTGAAAGGAAATAAAAGGCAAATGATAATTTCTGCTCTCTCTCTCTATATATATATATATACACGAGGGTCATCCGGAAATTAGTACCCGTTCGTGCCGCATGAAGTGCTGACGACGCGAGTAGCCGCTGGACGAGGTCAGATAGCTTCAGTGGCTTGTCTGCCTTCTCTGAGCCAAGTTGCGTGACGCTAGCATTGCCTGTGTTGTTTCTGTGATTGTTTACAATGTTTAAAAAAATTGAGAACGCCGCCAGTTGTGAAGTGAGGGCAGTGATTAAATTCCTCAATGCAAGAAACGTTCGCCCATGTGATATTCATCGCCAATTAAAGGAGGTGTATGGAGACAATGTAATGGACGAGTCGTCTGTTCGGCGGTGGTGTCGCAACTTCAACATGGGGAGGGGGAACACACACGACGATGAGCGTTCGGGGAGACCGTCTGTCATTACAGACCAACTGGTGAGCTCAGTTGACGAATTCGTGAGGAACGATCGGCGCGTCACAATTGATGACATCTGTGAGCATTTTCCCAATGTTTCTCGAACAATTGTTCATGAAATTGTTAAACACCATCTGCATTATGCAAAAATTTGTGCAAGATGGGTCCCTCGCGTATCTCAATGAGCTGGCGGCGAAGGACTATGCAGCAGGAATACAGAAACTTGTCACACGTTATGACAAATGCCTTAATTTGCTTAGAGATTATGTTGAGAAGTAGTTTAAAGTATCCTCTTTCAAATAAAATTTTTTATGTTTGTTAATATTTACTTTTGTGTCTTTATTTCACGAACGGGTACTACTTTCCGGATGACCCTCGTGTGTGTGTGTGTATATATATATATATATATATATATATATATATATATATATATATATATATATATATATATATATATATATATATATATATATATATATATATATAATGATTGTACGGAAAAAGTCACACGAGCGGCACAATAATGGGCTGACACAATATAACACAAATAGAATAGAATAGCAACATTTAAAAGGACACTCAAACGGTAAGTTGTTCGAGCTTTCGGCCCTCTCAGAGGCCTTCTTCAAGAGAAGGCCTCTATATATATATATATATATATATATATATATATATATATATATATATATATATATATATATATATATACACACATCTCATATATTATCCAGATTCATCTTAAGGAGAAGGTACGTGTAATGTAAATTTACGCATAAAAAATAAATCTATAAAAATGGGGGGGAGTCGAATTCCAGCTGGGTTCAAAGTTTTTGTCTGTTTTCATTTGGCAACCTTCAACCTTCGCCATCACCCATACGCTCTTCCTCCTTTGGCATTACTATTCGTTCCTTACAGCCTACACTCTTATTAAAATACCTCGAGGATTTGTTATCAGAGTTGGGCCGTTGGAACATTTTTTAGCACAAAACGAAATTGCCTCGGCCGTCATACATTCATTCCTAGGTCCAGCCCTTTGATGAGAGAACTAGAATCACTACAAGTGCCTTTAAATTTCGTTCGACTTCCAACTGGTGCCCGTCTCATTTTAATCTTTGACTCGCATCTCTGTTTCCTCCTTGTCGCCTCTTTGGAATGTTAACACCTGTGAAAAGCGCGCGCGCACGCACACACACACACGCACCTCTCTCCGACATTAAATCCGGGGAATTCCTCGTTATATAGCCCATCCACGCTCCTCACCTCCCCCCCCCCTCAGGCGGAACTAGCCACTCTACCTCCGTCTTTCCCGCCCCCACCCTGTCCCCCCGCCGAGGGCCATTCTGAGCGCGAGGAGGCCCTTGAGATGGAGGAAGTCGAGGCGGCCTTGTGAGGAAGGAACACACGAGTGTGCCATTCACTAGAGTCGAGGACGCGGGGGGCGGAGCTGGTGGTGGAAGGGAACAGGAGCAGCGCAGACGAGAGGAAAAGAAAGAAAGAGAGAGAGGGAGAACAGAAGGGTGCGAAGGGAAGGAAAGCGAGGGGGAGAGACAAAAGGAGAGACTAATCCAAGGGTGAGGACGGGGAGCCATATACACGTCGGAAAATTTCCACTTATTTTGCCGTTCATCTCCCTTTGAAATGACTTCCGTACGTCGTAGGAAATAAAAGTGGGAAAAAAAGAAATATGTCTGATATATTATGTATGGCAATGATGATGCTTCGACAGTATTCGTGCACGATCATTCCAGAGGTCACCGCTCTCACTGGATTATTAAAACGTTGCTGAATTACTCCTCATTACTCCTCAAACTTTCATGGAATGACTACTCATTGAATTTTAAGCAATATTTGCTAAGGAAATCATCTAGCATCGATTACTACTGCCTTAAGAAAGGGGCAACATGGGACATTAGCTAATTAAAGGGTCTTCGATTCTCGAACAGATTTTTGCATTCGGTCTCGATACATCGAGTCCTTGTTTATAAGAGGTATGAACAGAAAAAATAAGGACTACTCATAAATAAAGGGGAGAAATTAAAGCGAAAAAGGCAGCTGAAACGTGCCTGAGCTGAAATATTCCAAGGCAATTTTGCTCGATAGGTTAAGGGTTTTGGCATCGATAAATCAAATATGCAGAGAGAGACAAACGCAAACAACTCAGAGGTACCAACAAAATCACAATTGCCTTGCGCCGCAATGATGATATTTCGACCTCGTCTCGTCAATGATTGACGCACGCAAATAATCATAAAGTATGATGAGAGGCGGAGCAGAAACATATTTACGATCTTAGGCTCGAGAAGGGCGAAGAAGGGCCCCCGCATCGCGACAGTGTGTCAACAGAGAGGGAAGGGAATACATGCCTTTACAGCTATATGTATATATACATGTACGTGGCAGAGGCGATGGGTGAGAGGAGATGGATGGATGACGAATGAGAGCGGGGAACGAAAGGGCGTGCCCGGAGATGGCATGAACTGGGGGCGGAGAGGGTGGGTGAGCGACGGCGGGGGAGGGGGATGAATGGGGGGGGGAGGCTCGGAGAAGGCCATGTTTAAAAGGCAACGATAAATGGGGATACAGGAAATCAGCTACGGCGTACGGAAATGGAAATTGCCCACCTACATACCTAAGGACGTTCTATTTGTCATTAAGCACACGAAATGGCATTCCTTGGTAAAAGACAAGAAACTAAAGATTTAAGGGGTAATTCCAAGAAAACCGGGAAACAAAGCTTGCAATTGAAACATATAAATAAGAGGAATTTCTCTTATCTTTAATTTAAAAGGTATGTTTGACTAGCCTAACGTGGACTATATAGACTATAATATGGGCTATACTATAATATAGGCTATTATGGAGTGAGATTTTGGATTTGTTTGCGTACAACTGAACGAGGCCAGGAAAAATGCTACCAGAACTGCAAAATATCTGTCCAAATATGCGCTAAAATAAAAGACACGGAAGAGATATTTCTAGCCTAAACAAGGAGTAGTTGTTGTACTAACAAATAAATAAATACACATATAAATATATATATATATATATATATATATATATATATATATATAAACTTGTATTAAAACATTTTTTAGAAAGAAACACAGAGAAAGGACACTCACAAATCTAGTTGGCGTTTCGACGGCACGATGACAAATAGGTTGACGAATCAATGAGCAATGAAATAACATATACCATATGCATCGTGAGCAGACAAGTATGAAAGGAGTTAGGATTGTTTGACCATGTTGGGAGAATTAAAAAGAGTCGAATCACCAAGCAGAATTATGAAGAGAAAAGAAAATGATTTGGGAGGAAGCGGTGGACCGAGAAAATCGTGACTGAATATTTTCAAAAAATTGTATCCCTTGTATTGTATCAATACAAGGAATGTAAGGGTTCTCAGAAACAAAGATAGGTTGACAAAGATAGGATGGAAGAAGTACTACAGAAGTTACAAAAGGAGCAAGTTTCCAGGAAAGGTCTAAATGCAGGCTCCATTTGACACTGCCCCCTCCGAAAAGTAACGGCGCAATGGGTGCGGATTCAATAACCCTTGCGCTTCATTCGTACCATGTTCAAAGCGATGGGTGGAAGTCAAATTATTACATCTGTAAATACGAAAAAATTAATTAACAAACGTATTCAACGTCCAGGTGAAGAGTCAATACAGCAATTATATTAATGTACGCGAATATTGTTTTAATATTTTCTATTTTACTACGTAAAATCGATTACCAATTCAACTAAAGTCGTAGTTCTTCCTAATTTCAGCAAAGAAAATGAAGTCGACACGTTGACTGCAAGCGTTGATATGCCTTTACCTGATATTCCCCAAAACTGATAAGAGTTGAAAGGCGATAAGAATCGATATCTTGAAATTTACAAAATTTTAGGAATGATAAAAAACGAACAAATTTCAGAGGGGAACCTACATGTTCCTTAGTGGGGAAAAAATATTTCCAGTTTTTAACTGTACACTCAAATTAAATTTTACGCAGGACGTTGAAAGTTTTATTTTTAATGAATTAATAAGCCAAGTTATTAACGCAATATTGATTTTATAATGTGAGGAGCAAAACTGATGGTGTCTGTACATTTATTTATTTTTGAAGAGTTTTAATTCAGGCAGGGAAGAAAAACCGTGTATTAGCGTTGTCAGATTTTTCCCAGTCGTGACGGCTACGATACCAAACGAAGAGGAACTCAGCGAACAGCAAATAAGGCTTAGGCATGTCAAAATTAACATTATGTTGGGAGTAGCCAGGTGTGCGTGCCCCCTGGGCCTTAGCGGGAAAATAAGTCACTCGCAATATCAGGGAGTTTGGGAGGAGCTCAAGATCCAGAGTCATCCGGATTTGAACTCAGATCCTCCGGTCAGTATTTGCGCTCTATGTCTAAAGACATAAAATGACTCATATCAAAAGATATTTGACTCAGCAGTGCCCTTTCGATGGCCTTTAATGCTTGAGTACTGCTAATTTGTCAGCTCATTTTATGTTCATGTTTCTGGTCTTTTCCATCATATTACGAGTACGTACCGTGCAAACTATATTCTAGAATATAGCTTATGTTTATTCTATTTATAGACTATGACCTCGTCACTTCCATTTAGCCTCAACTTCGATAAGGGGTTCGATACTCTGTTCCTCTCTTCTCTCATTGAATGCGCCAGCCGCGAGATACTTCGACTCAGGGTCATTATATTACCACAGACTGACATCGTGCAAGGGGCTTATGCCACGCACCGCTCTTATGTGGTGCGTGGCATTGGACTCCACCTCGCCGATGAACACATGCTAGCCATTAAAAAATATCAATACGCTCAATGGTGAAGGTGGCGTGTAGAAAATAAGCGGAGCAGAAAAGGACGCGAGGGAAAAGGAGGCAGAACTTCGAGAGTGACTGGAGACATTGGTGTAATATGCAGGGGTGAAACAGGAAGGGGGCGGCGATACGGAGGAGGAGAATGCAGAGTGGAGGGGGAAGAAAATGGGGAAAGTGTTGGGGTGGAAGAGGAAAGAGAGAGTCGGGGGGGGGGGTGTCCGCGTGGGGGTTATGATTGATGAGGCCACGAATGGTGTGGGGTTTAGTGGAAATGGTGGGTGGGTGGGTTTGAAGGCAGAGGGGGGGCGTGGGCTCTTGGTGGGGGCTGACGCGGGGAGAGGATTATGACAGGGGTGTTCTCGGAACGGAGGAAAAGGGTCGGGGGGAGGAGGAGGAAGGAGACGACGTCGGCTTCGGACCCCCAACGAAGTGTCTCAAAGGAAGTGTACGCGAAGGGGCTTTTCAAGTCACAAGGGGGCCAGGACCTCCCCCACCCCCGACCCTGCTTCCACCCCTCGCCTCCCCCTTCTCACTACGACACCTCAAAAACCGCAGGACTCCATTAACACGGTTTTTCTTGCTCTATTTATTTTTTCGTACGCCTCGTGGCGGGGTGAGGTTCGTCGGCGAGGAACCCGGCCACCCTCTCATTCTCCTCCTCCTTCGCCCAAGCCCGCACCCCCCCTCCCAAACCCTTCCCCCCCTCTGCCACCTTTCCTCCCCCGCAACGCAACTTCCTACTACCGCGGGTAGCTAGAAGAGTGCCCGGGAAGGGAATAAATGATGGAGTTTTTGGAGGAAAAAAATACACCAGGCAGAAAAGGGATAACTATTTATTCCCGAAAAGAGGGGGGGAGCGATAGTGAAGTGGATGCTGTGTATTTACTTTATTATTTTTTGAAGGGGTTTTAAGGGAGAAAGGGAAGAAAAACCGTGAATTTGTGGTCCCCAGACTCGCCCATTTGTTACGGCCACGATCTCAGACGATGATAATGACTCGGTTGAGGGTTTTTTTTATGCGGTCTCTGGGCTTTTATAACAGAATAGCTCAATTATTTTAGATAATAACAAATTTTTTTGCCTTCAGAATAAGTATAGCAACCTTGATGAGGCCATTTTAAAGTTTCAATCAATTAACATTCTGGAAGAAATTATCTCCATTGAAAAAAATGATTTTTATATAAAAATAATTTTTTTTAATTTTTTATGTTATCACCCTATGATGACACTATTAGTCGGCAAAGGCGGCCACAGTAAAGACGGGGACTTGGCCAAAAATAAAAGTTTTTCAGGACAGTTGAAACGACAAGATAAAGTCATCACAATCATAATTGACCATACATACTTTCGAATTACTTAATATAATTACATTGACAGGAAACATTATATTAATTCTGCTTTTTGCATTAGTTTGGAGGATTAATCAAGAATAGCCAAAAACAAAGCGTATATTAATAGCCTAATCTATTGATAATCATTAACTTAGTTGAGGTGGCTCACTGTGGACCGAACAAACGAAGATTAGTAAGGCCCTTTGGTTAATAGTAGATGCCTTAAGCAGTATTGATTGTATCCACTTGAATCTCTCATAGAAATATTATCGCAAGTGTTGAAAAATATCCGACTCGTTCACTTTCGACAGCCCTAGCGCACTGACTCGCCAATCGGCTCCATAGATTTCCAATAGGCTGATCGATCGTCAATTTTCGACTCGTTCGTCGCCATCCAAGGTGATGCGGAGTCGAAGCTTTCATGACCCATCAAAAGGTAAATCGGCTCGCCGCTATTTTCATTTTACGCAGTCTAATCCGACTCAATTCCCTTCCAACGAACGGTAATCAAACTCCGCTTAAAGCATGAGTGTTCATCCATTCTCCCGTCTGTTAGCTGTCGGAATCTCCTCTCCCGATCAAATAGCCATTCAGGCGTCCGCTCCCACACCGTGTCAGCCCGCCGCTGTTGCCTTCCGGCGCAGTCCTGCGTTGAAGGCCGTAGATCTCGGGGCCCTCAGACGAAGCGATCTAATCTCTCCAGCCTCGGCCACCGGGCGGCAAATTCGCATCGCTCGGCAATGTTAGCGGACCAGACGGCAGAGCGCGTCAGGCGATTGCCGAATGATTCCCCGAGCATTAAATACCGTCGGTAATGCAGCATTAGTCGGTGCACTCCCGATGCCAAAATGACCCGGAGAGTCAAGAGTCGGGGTGCCCACGTGATGGGAAATCGATGCGGGAGGAATTGAGATTCACGTACCGATATGAGTAACAAGCAAACCATTTTTTTCATTACCTCTTGGATGATGACATATTGCACCATGCATCTAGTTTCGTTTAATTGTTTACTAAAATCGATACAAATATCACACGATGCTTTACAAGTTTTAGCTATCGGATTTATAAATATTTTAAATAACTGCATGATTCAGGTAAGTACCTGGTGCGGTTGTCAGGATAACTACGTCAACTTATCAAACAAAGAACTGAATAATGTACTTAACTTTTTTCGATTTTAAATATTGTCATTAGAATTATATACACATCTACCGAGTCAATCGCAAAGCAAAAATTTTGTGAAATAATTTTTCTTCATCCAATAGGTATGATGAAGTAGTAAGGTGTCCCCCAGGTCTTCAGTTTTCAAGGTTGAATATCCGTGTAATGTACGTATTGAGTACGCAGAGGAGTGACGACGGATTTATTATTTTGGATCTCCATTATTTTGCATTTAATTTAGCGGATAAGGGAAGTTAAGCGTGTCACAGGGAGGAGATGGGTCAGGAGGGGGCAATCAGGACCCCGCCCTCGAAAATAATACCTGGTTGAGAGAAATTTGGCGCTTTCCCGTGCCTTTCCCCCAAATCCCCCCCCCGCCGCTCCTTCCACAAATTCCCCCTTTTCCTTCTTCCCGCAGTTCCCTCCGCTCCTCCTCCACTCACTCAATCCACCCATCCCCCCTTCCACCTCATTTTCTTTCATCCGCCTATTTCGGCCTGAAAATTTTCGACCTCCCGATATTGGGCATTGAGTGGAGATGTGGTACAATTACCGATCACCGACAAGGGATAAGGACATGGACTCAATTGATTAGGGGGCGCGGCTTCAAAAGGGTTCAAAAGAGAAGAGGAAATGAGAGAGGAGCCGAAGAGGGAAAGAAGACGATGAGAAGGATGAGGGAAAGGGAGTAATAAGGATAATGGACCGCCATGACGGAGGCCTATCGAGGGGAATTTAGTTGAACGATGAAGAAAGGGTTGGAAACGGACTGCGTGGAGAATATAGTGGAGCAATATATACGAGTAGGCATACATTAATGTTCTTGCCAATGGCATTAGATAATATTTTATTGAAAAGAGACAGGGAGGAAGATTAAATAACCTCGTTGCATACATGTTAGGAGATGAATAATATGCGCGAAGAACTTTCAAAAGATAACCAGGGAAAACTTGTATACATTGGTTCTTAGATAAAATGCCCCCTCCATGACACATTAGCCATTTTCATATAGTTAATATGAAAAACTTCGACCATATCATATGGTTCAAACAAATCAGAATGTAACCTGAGAAGATATTTTGGTATTAATCCACGTACGAGTATTGAATTCCACATTGGATACATTCTGCTTCGATTTTTCACACTAATAGAAATACGAGAAGGGTTAGTTCTGTAATTAAATCACAGGTAGTAAATGAATGTGAATGAAAAGATATTGCACGTTATAGTAGATAAAAGAACGATATATGTAGTATGGGGTTCAAAAATATTTTGTGTCATTTTAGTCAAAACTTGGGATCACAGGAATGCGTAGTGACAGGGTTGTATTTAAGGGGTTTATATCCAATATGCCCACTAAGAAAATTAGGAAGGAGAGCTATAGACAATCTAGTAATAAAATATTGTAGGTATTCGCACATACCTAGTAATGGTGAGCGAGGTCAGGTTGAGTAGTGGAATAGGAATGAAAATAGGCGCGGAGTTTATGTTAAGATGCAGGTTGTCAGGCTTTATTTAGCCATTCAGCCAAGATAAGCAGTCACTGCTGAGAGAATTGTAATATGCTCATCAATAGCTAAATCAGTTATGG
Organism: Hetaerina americana; assembly: GCF_022747635.1. Lineage (NCBI taxonomy): Eukaryota > Metazoa > Arthropoda > Insecta > Odonata > Calopterygidae > Hetaerina > Hetaerina americana. The sequence goes on from NW_027287095.1 coordinate 6,559,230, forward strand.
GATGAAAATGAACCGATTGAAAGCAAATAAGATTATTAAGAAATACGAAAAAACGATTTAAAAAACAAAGTAGGAAAGGAAAACTTTTCTTGAAGCAGGTGGAAAGCATCCCTTATTTAAAACGTGTTTTGAAGGAAAATAGTCATATTTATAAATAGTTAGGAGTCAAATTGCTTTATCGACATTGTATTTACTGAGAGAAAAGTATATAAATCAGACACTGGTAGAAAAATGACTAGAAGAAGACCTTGAAAGGGAATGAAACCGCACATGGCACCGAAGCGTGTGCATCTGGGAAATATTGATCGAAATTATAATATAGATGAGCGTAGATTAGGTACGATATAAAATATGGGCCAAAAGAAGCTTTATATACAGAGGGAGACAATACGAGTGAGATGTGAAACAGGAAGAGACGAAGTTGATGAAGGAATTTGAAGAAGGCAGGAAAATTGGAGAGAGAGGTGTTAACATATTAAGATGCCAGAGTTGGTGAACGAAGGAAGAGTATTGGATAAGAAGAGAATATAAAGAAAAGTTCCCTAGCGATGATGCCGTCCAGCAAATATTACATGGATCTCAAAAAATAAGATTTTGTTAGGGTAAGACAATTACGTTATGTGAAGCTCCTGAGATTGAGAGAAAACCACAATTTTGTAAAATTGTTTTCATGGTCTATGGACAAGTTATTTATAAAGGCACAATTAATATTTTTATTGGTAAATGTTTCAGTCTTTAATGAGAATTAACTCTGCTAATTTTTCATCCGATGTATAATTTTAAGTATTATTAGGTAATCTAACGGTTAAGGTAGGTTTATGAATCGTCACAGCTACAAAATAAATATTTTGCGATTCCTAACAAAATACAAAATCCAGTAACCTAATCTATATCAGACCCCTCTTCATCTCTGAGTACTTTCTTCTTCCCTTCATCCCTTCCAACATCCCTATCCTGTTCCTTCTCTTTCCTCGTTTGCCTAACATTCTCCCCTCAATCACAGTCTTCAACATCCCACTGCCGGTCAATACCCCCTTCATCCACTTTTCGTCCATAGGATTTCTCCCAACAAACCCCTCTCTTCGGCCACCATACCAAGTACTTCCTCATTTGTTTTCTTCTCGGTCCATTTCACCTTCTATGTGTGTGTATATATATATATATGTATATATATATGTATATATATATATATATATATGTATATATATATGTATATATATATATATATATATATATATACAGGCACACACATATATATAAACCATAAACACATCAATGAACCCGAAGGTCGGTATGGTAGGTGATGATAGAGCTCACCCAGTACCAAGCCCGACGGTGGGTGAAATTCACACATCAGGGTAGGGGGACCAGTTCCTTACCGGGACCGTTCCTTGCCGGTTATGGTTTGCCAGGAAAACCTGATACCCGAAAAATCAAGGTTTTGGAGATATATACACACACACTTACACACAAGGTTTCTATAAAAAGTATCGTTAACTATTTTTTTCTGACGTGTACGTGAAGTGCTGAATTCAGATCGTTGGTTTAGTGATCGCAGATCGCATTAGCATTGATAAGAATACAGTGCACTCCATTATCACGTAAAATATGGCAATGCGAAAGATCTGCTCTGAACTCGTCTCGAAAGTCTTGACGGTCGACCAAAAGCATAGTCTAGAGTCTGCTTGGAAAGACCTTCTATAACGACATCGCGATGATTCACCAACCCTCTTCCAGTCCCGACTTGGCACCAGCAGACTATTCCAAAGAGTGACATTCTCCCTCAAAGAACACCACCGTGGTATCCTAAGTGCCGTCAAAGAAGCACGCACGCGTACCCTTGAGGACCTTCCGGAATCCCCTTTCGAGTCGTGGAAAAACCGCTGACAAAGGTGTGTTGACGCTCAAGGAATGTACTTTGAAGAATTACGAGGCATTTTGGCAGTATTTAAAATAAATCTCCTTTTCCGAATATTTTCCCAATGCCTTTTATATGCACTATGCATGAAATCACTACTTTTTGGTAAAAGAAATGCGTGATTACACTTACACTCCTTATTGTCACGTTAGTTTTTATTCTCACAGTGTCATACGAAAAACAACCCCGATATAATCACATTAATTTAATTAAACATCGTTATATTTTTCCATTTTAATGCATGCGATAAAAATAATATAACGCTTCTCTCCATGCTCTTATGAGACGGATATTACTTACTTATATTGGAACACACTTTCGGATTTTTTTTTTATATTTTAAAAAAGGTAAACAGGATTTCAAAGCGAGTTAAGCTTTATTTATTCCGCATCTTATTGAATGCATGCGGATCCTATGGGTACAATTCAATGTATCAAATATTTGGAATAAAGATACGACGCTGAACACATTTCCAAATAAATATGCCCCAAGTGGCAATAGTGTGTGCAGCATTAAAAGTTTTCAATTTTCGGTACACATGAAAGAGGAAGGAATATTGCCTCCTCTTGCTGAGGCGGGTCGTGTTTACTCAATGAGAGGGAGGTCAGTGAGGAGAAGGCATGAGAGAGCGATGAGGCGAGCATATAAAGGGATAAAGGAATCAAAAAGCCGCGAGATGAAAGTGGGAAAGGAAGAAAAAAAAGACGGAAGAACGAAATTGGGTGGAAGATATAAAGGAAGAGAAGGAGGGAGAGGAAAGGCGAGGAATTATTCGGGGTGGGGAGAGTAAGGGAAGCAAGCGAGGGGGAACATGTGGAAGTGGAGGAGAGAGGTAGAATGAAGGCGAAAAAAGTTTCAGAAAAGTAATTGAGGAGAGATCGAAGGAAATGTTACGAAAGGAAAGGCGGAGGAGAGGAAGGGGAGGGAGGCGGGGCTTTCGGTTTATTTGATATAAGAGGGGTAGTAGTAGTATTCCAGCGGCAAAGGGAGAAACAACCCGAAGTAGTGTGGATATATTTCAATATTCGCTCTGGATCCTAAGGGCATTGCTGAAGGCGATTGCTTTGCTAATAGTTACGAAAGGCGCCGAATATTTATACGAGAAAGGTTGGAAAGACAATTAATACTTTCTATCTATCAGCCATATTTCTTTCCGCGGGTAAATACATACATTATTAATCAACTACTGTGGCGAACAATATCATTTCTCTGTAGTACTATCAGATGTTTTATTTAGCTCCGCCGTGATGGAGGTAAGGGCTTAAGTGTTGAAAAATACTCAAACGCTTGAGGAGGAAGCTGGAAAATAATTTTCTTACCTTGGAAGAATTTGGTTTCCAGTACTTATTTTACCGACGCAAACGATATCCTCAAGAGATTTTAGGCTGCAAGGTATTGTCTATCTTGATTAAAACTTTTTTATGACTTAAACCTTTCATTTCTTCGTTATTAATGGCAACAGGTATCACAGAGTATCCCTGAAAATTAATACGCGAGAGTAAACCTTGATTACATTTTTTCCAACCCTCGTACTTCGATTTGATCTCTCATATTTACTTAACGTATTAAAATTGCAAGATTATCGTCAGAGTTTCAACGTTTATGGTTCATTTTTTGTAAATTAATATTCCACACCCCTGGATTTCAAAAGGTATGCACAGATGCTCCCATTAAATAGAATGAATAGAAATGAAAGCACAGGAAATAGAAGAGTTGAATAAATAACAAATTTGGTGAGTTTCTACAAGCAACCAATCATTTCCAGTGAGCTCAAATTTTGAATTAAACATAGAAGGAAGTAAACAGGTTTTCCCAATTCGTTCAGATTAATACTCGTACTTCCACTCCCATTCTTTCTCACTAACGAACGTCTTTAATTTTATTTTCTTTCAATATTTAATTACGCTTATTCATCGACGATTGGAATGAAAATACGTGGGGTGGAAATATCATTGTTCATAATTGATAATTGGCATGAATATTCATAACTCTATAGCACAAGGAGTAGTCCTCGCGGCAATTTTTCATCGACAATATATCGTCGCGGATATTAGTCAATCAACTATATTTTTTTTCTCTGTCGTAGCTCATGATGCTTTCTTAATATGAATCGGGGCCTTACTCAATAAAAAAAATCTACTGTATGCTTACTTTACCAGTGTAGCCCACTTTCAATGAGCGTCAAACGCTTTAGATATACTTAGGCCCTGGTCAGCATGTGAAGTAAGATGCACTATGTAGTGTACAAGTGAATGGAAATATTTGGACGAAAGAATTACTTTCTTACATGAATGGAACGGTCGTATTGGATATTTGGAATGGTTTTCACACAGTGCCAACGGACAAAGCACCGTCCGGCACAGGTGTCCGCACCAAGTCGAACGAAGAGCGAAATGGGCTGGTCCAGAATGATGGAAGGGAGACAGATGAGAAAAAAAATCTCCCCTTTTCCTCCGTCCCCCCTATCGAAGGGATGGAGCAGGGAAGTGGATGAGAGGAGGGGGGTCGATGGTGGGTGGTGTACAGACAGAGATGGGAGGAGATGGGGAAGGGATTCGGAAAGAGGGGAGGAAGGGAAAAATTGGCGAGGGGTCTCCGTCGAGGCGTTCTATAGAACACTGCCGGGGGTGCACTCGCTTCGAAGATGGGGAAGGAAGATGGGCGAAGGAGCCCGGAAGAGGCTCGGAGGCACGGATTATAATGCCTTACTCGGATTATACGAGGTTTCTCGTACAGGGTTTGTCCGGAAAATAAGTGTACTGAGCTCAGGAAAAAAAATTTATTACACTTTTACATATCTTAAGCTAATATTCCTCAAAATAGGACCCTTGTGAGTCGATACACTTGTTCCAGCGGCGTTCCCATTCCTGGAACGCTCCCGTGAAGGCATCATCGGGAACCTCTCGAAGATTCGTCGTCGACCTCTTCTCTGCCCTCCACGAACATCTTGTGCCACCGAAAGATCATGTTTCTGGACATGGCTGACTCCCCGTAAGCCTGGTTAATCATACCGACAGTTTCGGTAGACGATTTCCCAAGCTTTACCGCAAATTTGATGGAATAACGCTGCTCCAAAAACTTCGGCATCGCGTTCCGTGACGTGGGTCGAGCGTGGAGGTTCGCGTTAAAAGAGCTCCTCACTACACCACAGCTCAGAGCCGACTGCCTTTTTCAGCGTCGCTTGCCAACATACCCCCCTCCAATCGTAGCCCGTCAGAGCGGTGCTGGGCGCGCCTGGAGCGGCGCGCCCAGCCCAGGAGTCAGTGCACTTATTTTCCGGGCGAACCCTGTATCTACATTAAGCCTGTTATCCGGATCCGGATGGCAAGCGCAGGTCACGGTAAACATTCCTACCATTATGATGTTTATAGCGCGGCATCTACTCACTAGACTACATGATTGGGTCTTATGCCAGGTAGAACGCTTCTAGGATCAATTAATATTTTAAACAAATTTTCCAGATAACATTAATTAACACTGTGTATTTTGTTTCATTATGTTATATATGGGTGTGTGTGTGTATACACGATTTTATGATTACCTGAAAACGTCATATTTTGAACAAAGACGCCGCAGGCGGTAAGTGCTGAACTGTTCAGTCGGGATGCACAAAGAAAAAAAACCCCTCGTTAATCCTCGTGACAGTTAATGAAGTGTCTTATCGTCTTAAGAAGCCTGACAAACGACCATCCATGAGGAAGGTGATGGAAGTAAAGATAAAGGGTGCATGCAGAAGGGATGCGGAAATTGAGCAAGGGGCTGGGAAAGTGAAGGGGTAAGCCAGAGGGGTACGCCAAAAGTCATCAAATTCGAAAAAAATTAGCGAAGGAAAATATGAAGGGAGAGTGGGTCGGATGAATACGGACAGGGATTGCGGAGGGATGAATGGATAGCGCGTGCGGGGAGGGAGCGAGCTAGTTTGCGGAAGGGAGAGAGGTTTTTGCGGGAGTTGAGAGCGTCTGAAGGGGATGAAAATATTCGTTGAAGTAAAAAGAGACGAGGAGAAATTTAAGGGCGTTATAAGAACGACAGAAAAATTTTAAACATCTGTTCTATCAACTGAACCTCAAACTTAAAAACTCTTCCGAATAGAAATTTCTGGGCCAAGATCTTTTAGATGATAAATTTTTCATAATGGTTTCGTTAGGATTAGGACTAAAATGTTTGTCAACATTTTGCACAAACGTGAGTAAAATTCCTAAATAATTGTGTAACACAAATTAAGGATTGTAATGAAGGGGGGAAACACAGAATATGTAATGAGTCAATACATATATAATTTATGATGGTGAAGTACCCGATTTTGCGATACGAACCTTGCTCCCTTGCGACTAGATATATAATGTATGCGATGCATTGCGATAGATACATGTATGTACAATCACACACATATGAACTATTATTTGCAATGCTTAAATTTGCAACGATTCGGGAAATAGGCAAAAGGCCATTAGAGGTATTGCTAACTAGTATTGAGCTACACAAGTTTTGTATACTACCTTGATCAAAAGGTTCCCGGAATAACCACCGTGTGGCGCTCCCATCGTTCCGATTTGAGTTCTGTTTTTTTGTTAAATTGGTACATCTGTTGTTGATATTCCCTTTAAATCTTAGTGTCATAACTTGACATTTGCAAAAGTTACGTAGCCAAGAGTACATCTATCTCTGTGTGTGTTGGCGATTTTTTACAATTTCAGAAATGGATTTAAATTTGCAACAACGAACTTGTATTAAATTTTGCGTAAAAAACGGATTTAGTGGCGCACGGACGTTGGAAATGTTGGAAAAGTGTTTCGGCAACGATTCTCTAAAAAAAACGGTCGTTTACCAGTGGCACGAGCGGTTCAGAAGTGGTCGTGAGTCAATCGAAGATGATGAACGCAGTGGCAGACCATCGACATCGAAAGTCGGTGAAAAAATTGATAAAGTAAAAGAAATGTTGGTCAATAACCGCAAATTAACCATCAGAGAAATAGCGGAGGACTTGAACATTGCCTATGGATCCGCCCAAGACATTGTGGTTAATGATTTGGGTTTCCGTCGTGTAGCAGCAAAGTTGGTGCCAAAAGACCTCAATTTCATGCAAAAAAGAGACCGTGTTGACGTCGCAAAAGACATGATTTGCGAGGCTGAATCCGATCCCACATTCACCAAAAGGATCATTACTGGAGACGAGACGTGGGTTTATGAGTACGACACGCAATCCAGACATCAGGCAAGTGAATGGCGTTCACCAAATGAGCCGAGACCAAAAAAACCACGTCGTTTTCAGTCAAAAAAGAAGGCAATGCTGACGGTTTTCATGGATTACAACGGTGTAGTGCATCATGAATTTTTGCCAGAAGGCCAGACAGTAAACAAAGAGTATTATTTGGGCGTTATGAGACGTTTGCGTGAAGCAATTCGCCGAAAGAGACCAGAAATGTGGGCAGAAAACTCGTGGATTTTGCACCATGATAACGCACCGTCGCACAGTGCTATCATTATTCGTAATTTTTTGACGAAAAATGCAACAAATACCATCCAACAGCCACCGAATTCACCTGATTTGGCTCCCTGTGACTTCTTTCTGTTCAATCGAGTTAAAAAACCATTACGGGGAACGCGTTTTAGCAGCCGAGAGGAAGTAATGGAAAAATCGCAGGAAGCACTCATGGACATACCGAAAACCGACCGTAACTTTTGCAAATGTCAAGTTATGACAATAAGATTTAAAGGGAATATCAACAACAGATGTACCAATTTAACAAAAAAAACAGAACTCAAATCGGAACGATGGGAGCGCCACACGGTGGTTATTCCGGGAACTTTTTGATCAAGGTAGTATATAAAAGAACCCACGAGGAAGAATCTCTGTGACTAAAGTTATTTGTAAACCAGTCTTAAAATTCTTCGTGGCATATTCCTTCGTTTCATAGAATTCGTATTTTTCTCTTGTTTTACAGCGGACTCTGAATGTGTAACTGCGTACTAAGTCAATTTTTATACAAAGGGAAAACAGAGATGAAAGAAACCCAGGATTTGGTATCTAATTGTGTTCAAAATATTATTTGATAAGGATTTGATAAGGATTATTGTCTAGAAACTTATCAAAAGGCTAATTCGTTAAACCATTTCGACGACAACTATTTTTTATTGTCAATTTAGAGACATAAATGTTGCCAATTATTTTTTGGGAACATAGTTGATTAAAAAATTTAAGAAATTGTTTTCGTGTGACCTAATCAACCAATCATCTTATTTTACTAACAATCCTAGTTATTTTTTATGTCTCATACTCATTTTCGGAGTGAACGGAGTGCATTTACGGAAGAATGTACTCCGTTATGCAAGGAATGTTAAAAGGAAACTGGAACTCCATACTTCACTAACTCTCATGACTCACGAGCATGGTTTTTCATGCTGTGCAGAATCATCATGTCATCGCGAGGCTTCAGAGAGGCGAAAAAATGGTCGGGTGTAATAATCAATTGTAAAGTGAAGAATTGCAGGGTTTCTTTTCGCCATTCCTTGAAATACTTATGGAGGAATTCCACATATTTGAGCCAGAGAAAGTATCCTAACTCAGTCATGCATGCGGAGGGAGTGAGATATGAGGAAATAAGGCAGAGGAATGGCTTTAAAGATTGGTTCTGCTGATTAATAGTCATGTCACATTTGAAATTATACAGATTGGAAAAGCTCAAATAGTTGAAAGTTTTCATGGAAAAGATAACTTAAGCAACAAGTTTTGGAAGTCAATTTGGAACATACTAGCGAAGAATCTCGAATCTGTGAGACATGACATCACCGTGGCACACCCCATCGCCCTCCCGCGGACAAATGTTGATTTCAAAATGGAACTTTTCCGGTTGGGAAAATCCCCTCCTTGCTTTCTCGTTTCCGAAATACGATGCCATGAATCCTTCCTTTCGCGAAGATAAAGCCCTCAATCCTAAACCGAGCCAGCCAAAACTTTCGGAACAACTTTTTCCCTCTCTATCTTTCTCAGTCAGTTAAAAGTTGCTCCAGATTTTGGCCGTGAATACCTCCCGTATTGATGTATCCCCGGACGAGAAAAAGAACTTCCAACTTTTTGAATTCCTTTTATCAAGCCAAGCGAAAAGATAGGAGGAATCCGAATTCTCTTATCCCACGCAATGGTTGGAGAGGACAAGTTAAGTTGAACCCTTAGATAATACGAGGGGTATATTGGGATCAAATTTAGAAATCTTTTAGTTTTGATGGACAAAAATGTGGGTAAAATAATGGTGTACACGTATACTTAGATTAGGTTTGGCATTACATATTATTTTAATTTAATTTATTATTTTAAAAATTGTCATCAGAAATCCCTCACCTCCAGATGCGACTCTATTTAAGAAAGGTGACTTCATGAAGGATGATTAATTGCCTCAACTAGGCGCTAAGCCGTATTTCCTGTCAGGCATCCACCCCCCACTGGTGAAGCCAGGCGCTCTGAAAAGAATTACATGAAAACACGTACAGATTCTTTAGATCTAAATGAAATTATTATCCCAGGAACTTCTTTCCGCCAATTTAGGTGAAATAAACCATTTTTTTATGATTGCAATGATTACTAATGCTGGACAATGGACTCGATTTTTTGTTTTAAATAAATTCAAAAAAACCTGTCTAACCGTAAATGCACCTGCGGCTTTGAAAAAAAATATTTTTATCTATTTTACAGATATTTATTCGAGTATTCTTTAATATTCAGATGCTTAAATTACCTTACAAATGAGATTATCTGAGATACTCTTGTTTCGAAAGTTGCTAGCATAAAAAAGAAAGGTGTTTTTATACGGCTTAAATATAAGTAATGGATTATTTGTCCTGAGGTCAATCTTTAATTATGATAAGTGATCACCTCTTTGGCCGTCGTCTACCAATCACGTGAGTGGAAAAAAGGCACAACTTATGTGTGTAAACACCGGAGTCTATTAAGGTTCCAACTTGAATAGCACAGGCAGGATTTAATAATTCTCAGTTTGATTTCTCTTTTCCACATTCTCCTGGGGTAATTCTTCATCAACGAAACACTCCAATCAATGGTGCTCTTCTTTCAATCCTTCATCCATGCTGATCACCCTCTCAAATCTCCTCACATTTGATATTATATACAATTCTCCTTTCCTCTGATTATTTTGTTCCCTATTTAAATCTCCATTATCGTAAGAATATAGCAATTTGACGCCCCCAGAGACACATTTATAAATCAAAAGAGATGGAAATGGCAATGGATGCTGACAGTTCAATTATTGATTAATGTGCTTGAAAATAAAATTGATTTAACGAAAACGACCACGCTCACACTCACACCGAGTGTGTCTCTTTCATAGATTTCAAACTGAACAGAAAATTCCAGAATAAATTCCAGGAGTACTACCTTGACTGCGAAAACCAGCGACATGCCAGGGTTTTAGTATTGAAAAGTCCTTTCATCAAATGCATGGCCACAAAAATTACAATTAAAATTATAGAAACTATTTCTCATTACACACTTTGCCTTTGCTGAAGAGTTTGCTCGCGAAATCGAAATTATTGACTACTTGAGTCACCCGCACATATTCTATGTTTTTTCATTGAAATTCTCTTCAAGGCAACCACTAATCTTATTTATACTTTGCGTATTACCAGTAAAGGTCACACAATGAAAAAGGGATCATTTGGGGGAGTGAAAGAGAGACTGTTGGGGGCAGACCAACTAATGAAGCAATTATCCAATCAAAAGCACAAGTGCGTTTATTTCTTATCAGAGGCGTTTAAAACAGACGTGACATTCAAGCCAACACCGAATATTGTTTCATTTTCTACTACAATGACTCGAAAAAATGTAACTAACTGGCACCAATTATTTTAAAAGACAATTTGCTCATAAATAAAAATGCCACTTCCTCGCAAGGAATTTAAAAAATAATAATTTACAAATATTTTCCACCCAGTCCTTAAATTTCCTGTAGTTTCACTACCTTTCCAGACCAGCTCTAAAATGACCAGAGGCTTACGTATTTTCACGAAATTGTAATGAAAATGTACTAGTGTATTTTCAACAAAATGAACGGTAATGTTTCCCCGGGCAGGAAACTGCATCATCACCTCTTCAACCACACTTTAAAGTGGCTTGCGAAATGATTGACTGTTCCCAGCAAATATCAAACTCATAAATGATGGGTGAGAGAGAGAGAGAAATGGAGCTCTTAATTTAAAAATGTATGTGCATTTATCAATGGAAGAGCAAACAAAAAGGGTTTTGGGATATCCGCACACACTTCATCCACCGCGGCGCCCTTCAGTCGTTAGCGGGCCGTGGCCGTGAAAAAAAAATGGGTGGGAGAGAGTGAAACCATTAGCCATCGACCCCTCCACGGTCACCCATAACGTACACACGGCATCAACACGACTTTCTCCGATCCCCTACGGCTCCCGCCATTCCATTGGAAAGGTCCTTCACCCCATCCGCCCTCGCCTAAGAGGCGCGAGTGAAAGGCCTTGCTCTATCCATTAACCCTTTCCGGGAAAGGGGCGGCGATGGGGAAGGGGCCGCCGACGTCGATCCATCGCTCGCCCGCCTCCTCCTCCACCCTTCGGCCGCTAGAAATATTTTGGTCCCTGGATACAAAAGCACACCGCAGTGCAAAATACCCAAGGACTCCATGCACCCCTTACAATACCTATTTGACCGTCCTTCCTCGGCTCTTACAAATCCAAAGTCTCGCGCGCGAAGTCTCGCCTTGGGTCTCCGAGGGCCTCAATTGGGCCTCCAATCGTCGCCCTGAAAAGACGGCCGGCATTCGAAGGTACATTTCGTTTAAGCTTGTTATTTGTATTCTTAAAAGCAACCAAATATAAGGCGTATTTGGCCAACTTTCCTTCATTCTCAAGGGAAAATATTTCCGGAGAGGGTAAAGTCTAAACAGTTAGTCTTTACGATGTGGACTACCGAGATGGTGACTCTTTTGGCAGACGAAGAAACTCGAAGTGTGTCCCAGACGATGGCAGCTTTCAAGGTACGCGTATTCGGCATTTATTTGCACGCACATTCAGAAAGGGTTGTGTCTATGAACAATTGTTCCTTTCACGCGACCATCTTTAATCTTTCTAGGACCGCTTCCCAATCTCTGCATTATTTCTACGTACGTTGTTCACATTCTGCAACATGTGAACGATGCGTTAAAAAAACTAATCATCTCGGGCATAGGGATTTGGGCTTGGAATATAAAATACACTTCTCAGTATAAAATAATTCGTTATAATACAAACTATATGCCCAAAACATCGGAGATATATCAAAATATTAGAGGTTTTCACGCATTGGGATCTACTTTGTGTCAATTTCAAATGGGGAACTTGTAAGTAAAAAAAACCATGGAAATGTGACCACTAAAGACAAAACAAATAAGAGCAGCATGAACAATCAATTTTCTTGACAGCTTAAATAGCATTTATCTGCTTATTGAAGTTTTACCACTTAAATAAAACCGCACTCGACAAATTAATATAATTCATCTCATTCACACAATCGGGAGATAAAAACTATTTTTTAAAGAACTAAATGGTCACTCGTCTATGTTTAATAATTGGTCATGATGACGATGACGGTGGTCAAAAAGCAACCTGAAACGAATACAGGGACATAAGACTACGCAAACTAAATTAGAACGTATGGTGAAGAAAAACGATAAAAGTATTTGATTTCCAACTGGAAAACAAAGCCTGACATTGACATTGGCAGAAGGGCACTTGTGATAAATGAATGGATTACGGCGGGCTGCACTGGATAAAATGCCAACGATGTACGACCTCATAAAATGATGACGTCATTCACTGTTTTTCGTGGGGTGAGGGGAGTTGGCAGGGTGTAAAACTGGTTGGCGGTAGGGAAGGAGAAGAAGGGTGGAAAGGTCGATGACTCCGAGCGTCCGCGTGTAACAAGTGCGCCCGACCCCCAAAGGGGAGTGACGATATTAATGACGCCAAAATTCTCTGATCCCCGAGGATCCCACAAAATAATAGAAGATAAAATAGAAAAAAGAAACTGGTGTATCACCATGGTGTAATTAAAACGCAAGGAATGAAAGGACGCCCCATTTCACTGAGGAATGGGAGTGGTGCGAAGACGGAGACGGGAACTACGAAATGCATCGCCAGAGTGGTGGTCTCGAGGAATGGAATGGAAGGCGGAGGCGGAGCGGGGTCCGGGGGGGGCGGAGGCGGTGACGTCGTGGGGGATGGGGGGCGGTGTGAGGGCAGAGGTCAGGTGGGGGAGGGCGAATGGCGAGTGGGGAGTGAAAAAGAGAGAGATGACGGCTCGCCGAACGCAAGAAAGGGGATATTAATCTGACACGCCCACGACGACGACAAAAGTTCCATCGGACTGAATTCGGCAAATTTGCATTTCTTCACGGGCGGTTCACTGGCGCGACCTTGGTATGACCTCAGTCGGAGGAATTCTGAAGTGCTTAAGTGATAAGTGCCACCTACTTCTGAACCCTAAAATTCTCTCTTCGCGCATGTCAGTGATAATGAGTAACTGATATGTTTTGCAGGTATATATGTATGTAGATGTCTAAATGTTACGTGGATGGATCTTTAAAATTTGTGTTAATATGTTGCAAATGAAAGCTTTCTCCGAAAATATATGTACGTGAAAATAGTGATAATAAATGTACTAAGTATTAATTGATATGAAAGATGAAATAATTCACAAATCAAATTTACCCAGTAATGTATTCGTGAAAACTGTTTATCTTTCCCTTATATTTGATCTATTTCAATTTCACATAATATTAGCCAAATCATTGGAGAAGGGATAGGGTTTTCAAGATCGTAAAATTTCTTAAATCAACTCTTTGCTAAAAGATTTTATGATTGCAAGTTTTTCTAATTTACACCGGACACTAACAACATGAGAACATTATTAATAGCCCTTTTAACACTGTTCCTTCATCGGAATCAAAATGAGTGCATTATTTTTATGATAGAAAATTATACCTACAAACTGGACCAGCCAGATCAGATTGGCGATGCCGAATGACACAATTTCAGGAAAATCATTACCAAATAATCACCAGCCCTATCTTTTCGTAGATCATCGGGCTGAATCGACTTTTAGAAATAATGGAAAGCAGTAACGTATCCCAAAAGTCTAATCACTTACTTTTACATCAAAGTCGAAGGTGCATCCAGGTCATTAAATAACGCTTCATTTTACGCAGCACCCTTAACAATAAAAATGGATCGATTTGGATGCCATGCAGGGAAATCCAAAGAGAGAATGAAACGTAAAAACGTGTTTCTTGTTCGATCATCCTAATAAATGGACTCTGCTGGGCCAAGAAATGTGGACAATAATCTTCGGCAAATCGTCGTTTCCTTCGCAAAGCCGCCACATCATTTTTTTCCAGCGCTCCCATTGCAGACATCGCCCCATCGATCCTGCTATTAAAAACATTTCCTCTACAAAATATATCTTCTCCAAATAGCTCTGTGATTTAAGGAGTCCATGAATATAATCCAAAGAAAGAAGCACGTTGTTAAGCGACAGCAAATATAAATCATAAACGACACCATTCCATTTCAGGTGTAGTTGAGAATAGGCGGATGACCATGTGATCTTGAGATTAACAGTTTACCACCGAGATAAAGTGATGAGAAATTCTCAAATTTCTAAGAAGTTGGTCGTCCAACTACGTATCTTTCAAATAAGGAAACGAAACCCGAGGTTATTCCATAGCCATCTTTCTATTTGGAAAAGTAACATTCTTTGACTTTCGAATACTGCTTTGTTGGAGAGAAATGTCTTGATAAACGTAGAAAGAGTATTTTATAGCTCCTTGTGAGGAGCATGAGAAAACTACCTAAATATGTCTTAATTACGTATTTAATGATGCATGAAAAAGTTTACATCTCTGTAAAGTAATCGACGTTCCTTATTCTCTAATTACTCATTAAACAATTCATATTAAACCTTAAGCAGACAACAAATGGGATTTAATTTCATTCCAAGAGAATATACTTTGCTCACATTGTTTTCAGCCTTACTATTCTCTCATTCGTACTCCCTTCTCAAATGGAGATGTCAAGTACACTTTACCAACGTGTTTCAGTGTATGACTGAAGAACATCTGGCTTCGACACATTTTTTCCAAAAGCTTAAAGATACAGTACATTTACGTAACGCTGTCAATATAAAATGATGAGACAGAGGTGGAATATTTAACCGGAAAATGATTTTTTAGTTAAAAATTTAATTACTTATTTATAAAATCATCACGATTAATTCATGATGCCGGGGTAAAATTTAACACCAGATTTCAATTATTCCACGTTGCCAAAATTATAAATCAAGGAGAAAAATTTTTCATTGTTATTTAGCAAAAATTGGAACACGACTCTAATTAATGCAAATTTGAAATAATTAATAAGCAAGGAAGAGACAAAATGTTCAAGTTTTGAATCGTAACGCAAATTTGTTCAGCTCATTAAACTTTACTAAGCGCATGAAGCATTCGAGTATTTTCGTTTAGTTACCTGGTCTGGCATTCAAGTTTAATCATTCTCATTTTAGAAAACTCGTTCATCTCCGTACGATATTCGACGATTTCCTCTCACGGTGACAGCAGCGTCATACATGTATACTTGCATAAGAAGCAGTGGCTGGAGCTGATGACCACCTTTGAATGCTGTTCGATCTTCTCTCCTCTTTAAGTATTTAAAACCAACTTCTAGCCGCGCTATAGATGATGAAAGACTTTCCAAAATTGAAGCAAACATAGACCTCGGTTCTAGATATGCTCGAGCGAAAGAAAAATTTCAATATAGCGTCGCACGTCGTCTCCAGAGTAGCCATAGGCGAACTGAATATGCATCACCTTGCAACGGCTTCCGCTGACGTAATAATGCAGTCAAATCAAAAATACTTGTATTTGTATATATATATATATATATATATATATATATATATATATATATATATATATATACAAAAACATATATATATTTATATATACAAACATATATATTGTATATATGTATATATTATATTAATGTATATGTTTATATATGTATAAATAATAAATTATTCCAACAATATGGCAACAATTTTTTTGTTTTAATAATAAATTATGCGAATAAAAAATGGGCGAACTCTTTACTGAACATCCCTAGTAATTAAATATGCTAATGAATGCAACCCGGTAGTAAAATAATTTAAAATCATTAATAAATGCACATATTAATCTAAATTCATAAAAATTTGATAAATAATTCCCTTGGTTTGATGCTTTCCATGATGAAAAACGTTTATAATGAATATACATATATGATAGTATAAATCATTTTTCTTCAACGAATGAAAGCCAAAGTAAATTAATCAAGGAATCTGTTGATGAAGAGAAATTAATCCGGTGAAAAGAAGACAGAGAGAGAATGGAATTGGCTTTCTGTTCCGTGGTACAACCAAATAAATGTTCAACTGCAGAGCAGGAAAGAGGAAAAATCTGCAAAGGAGCTATTTATTTTCCCGGGACGCCTGTCCTTGCACGACCACTTCGTACCCTATGCGACAGCAACCCATCGCGGTTGACTGGAGGGTGCGCGCTTTTTTCCCCTTTTAGGTATCACTTGAGTCAGGTTCCCGGGAAGGAGATGAATCCTAGGTCGGCTCGACTTACAAAGAGGCCGCGCTCAGCAGACGGCTCCATGACAACCCCACCTCCCCGCCCACATTCTCAATCCCAGATGGAGTCGCCCGGCCCCGAGTCGGGGCGCAATGGAACGGCGACCGACGCTGCCTGCCTCCGCGGGGGAGACGGGATGAGCGACGCGACGGAGGGCAAGGAGCGGTGGGATTGAATGGTTTGGGACGGGCGAGGTGTCACTTCCCGAAGAGACAATGCGGACACGAAGAAAGGAGCAGACGACAAGGCGACGTCTTGGCCTAGAGGTCTCCCACGGAGACAGTCCCCGCGGAGATGAAGAAGGGTAAATGTCATTACCAGGAATGTTCAAAATGGCACGGTCCGAAGGGAGTGGGGTAGGCGAATCACCCTGAGAACCGTCCGAAGTGTCCGCCGAACTAAGACGTAAAAAGAAACGTAAACTGCATCCTCCTCAAGAATATTCGAGAGAAAATAGGAAATATTTTCCTTCTATCGTATAAAGAACAACCGCTACCACTTTCATATTTTATGATAAGCGCATTTCAACCCGGAAAATATACCTCCTAGAGTTCACGGAATATCTGTAAATCATCTTTGCAAGCATGATTCTTTTTAAAACATGATGATGCAGTTTTAAAACATTCGCTACACTCTATATATATATATATATATATATATATATATAT
This sequence comes from Hetaerina americana, assembly GCF_022747635.1. Lineage (NCBI taxonomy): Eukaryota > Metazoa > Arthropoda > Insecta > Odonata > Calopterygidae > Hetaerina > Hetaerina americana. The sequence goes on from NW_027287095.1 coordinate 6,576,497, forward strand.
ATATATATATATATATATATATATATATATATATATATATATATATATATATATATATATACATATACATATATATATACACACATATATATATATATACATATACATATATATATATATATACACATATATATATATTTCTATATATATATACATATATACATATATACATATATATATATATATATATATATATATATATATATATATATATATATATATATATATATAAATAGACGGCAATGTCCACGCCCTCAAATGGAATCGAAGGGGAACAAATTGGCAATCTACGCTATTGCAGCGGTTCACCGTAAAATCGCACATTCAGAACTAATCGTCGTAAACAGAGAAATCTCTATGAAAATAAATTAGTTTCAAAATAATGAAGATAAAATTTCGGAAATTTCAGTAAAATGAAAACCATCATAAGAGCAATCCTCAGCTTGATGTAGTATGTTTATCATAATTGGGCATTTCAAAAAGTTTCACTAACTAATTGTATCACGGAAACAAATTATGAATTCTTAGCGATTATAAACTTCTTTTCATGGCTTAAAGAGTTCGGGAATAAATTGTTAAACTTAATTAAAGTCGAGACTGTTGAATTAATGAGACTTAAAAAAGTATTTCGTCGTGAAGAAGTTCGTGAGATTGGCTCTTCACCATTGTTATATTTTTAGACTCTTCAAGAGACCCTTTTCTGAAATTCACACCGAGCGCACAAAAGGGTGACATGGTACGTATTATTTGAATTAAACCCTTAGCTCCTGCGGCATTCCAAGGTACCTGCTTGTATGATTTTCGCGATCGGATATTACAGTTCTGGAAATCAAACTGGCAGTGCAGCTCAGACGCCATGATAGACTCCCGTATCGATTTTTACTTCCTATTCAACTTCTTTAACCCGGATAAGGTGCAGTTCTCCCATTTTTTTTATCCATCGGGCTCCTTGTCACTAGACATTTCCGTCTTCGTCGTCGTCGTCTGAGGCTTCCGTTTTATTTTCACAACATGCCTCCACCGTATTATTAGGCAGGTGCAAGCCTTCACGCGGAGAACAGATACCGCGAGAGTGCAAAAACGGATAGAAACTTTTAGAGTAAGTATTCGACTCGCCGATCCGATAATGTTCCCCTTAACCTCAAACCCCATTCCGTCCCACGCGATATCGCCTAGCGTGCTTTTGGGTGGTTGAGGGGATTGGCTGGGAATATTCGCGCCAGAAGCAACTCTGATGCGGTGTGAAAAAAGAAATTAACGTAGTTTTCGGAAGTGCATACTACAGTTTTCTTCTGTTTTAACTTATTCTCAAGGGTTGCAAATTAAAAAAATAATTTAGAGCTGAGTACTTACCCTTGCGGAAAGGTCCAGCGAAATTGTGATCCAAAATATCAATTGCTTTCTGAAATAAATAAAAATAACTGTGATTACTCTTTTGCATAATACATTACTCAAAACTGTATCATTTAAATCTATTCACATTACCATGAAATTAGAAAAACAATCAATGATTTTCTTTATTTTCATGACACATGAAGGTAGATTACTCAAAGACAAATTTTCTGTGGCAAAAATATTTCATATAAAAAATTAGGTAAAAAATTTAACACTTTCCACAGATTCATAATTTGAGGAAAAGTGATAACTTCTTCTTTAAATATGAATTCCTTCTACTATATCATTCAACCCAATACAAACTGCGATATTTATAAAAATAAGAAATGACTCGTTTTTTCAAAAAAATACTAGCAATAGACAGTGTTAATGCTGTAGAATAGATCGTCACTGTATAGTATAACCACATCTTTTACGCAATATTTTCATGAAGCCATTTGAACACTGGAGTACCCTTCAAAAAGCTCGGAAATACATTCATCACCCAAGAACTACGACCCTCAACCATTAACGATATTTTGGAAAGGTGATTAATTGAGAACCCCTCCCACTTGTTCAGTTTCTATCGAGGGGAACTACGAAAAATAAACACTTTATCACGAAGCATAGGGCGCTGAGTACCAGTGAGATGATTATGATTAAAATTAAAGGCACTACACTCTGAAGCTCACTTAAATGTGAAATCAAGATATTTTTCTCGCCTGTCACGAAGAGAGGCAACAGATTGAGAGGCTCGCGACGCCGATTACTGCATCCTATTTATTTTAACGATGGCTTTGGAAGCGGACCAAAAATGGGCGGCTATCGAGGCTGTCCCATCCACCTCACCCCTTCCACTTCCTAATGCCTCCCACCCCCGCAGTTAAGCCAACCACCCCCTTCACCCTCCGACCCTTCCCATCTCTCACCCCTCACACACACACACAAACACCATCCCTCTATTCAACCCTCCTTCCGGGGGAAAAACGTCCATCCCCAGAGGAACCCCACCCCGACTTCCACGTTCCTCCCACCCGACTACGAAGGGGAGAGAGAGCTCAAGTGGCAACGAAGGGTTGAGTGACAACCACAGCGGTGCAAGGAGAAGGGGGTGGGATGTGGCGTGGGGGGGAGGGAGGGGAGTGACGGGACATGTGGGTGTGCGGAGGGGGGATGGGCGGGTGGGGTGGGAGCGGAGGTAGTGGGCGGGAGGTGCCGTGAATCACCCAATTAGCCTCCACTTCTAGATAGAGAGGATGATGGGGGGACGGGGGGTGAAAACGTGGGAAGGGTTTGGGCAAGAAAAATGTGTAGATGGAGGGGGCGAGATATGCACAAAAATGGCGAGGGATGAAAGTTCGAGGGGAAGGAGGATGTCGGGGCGGGGAGGGATTTGAATCATAGAGGGAGACTGCGGGGAGAGGAAGCAGCAATAGGTTGGGATAGGAGAGATAGAGTCCGGAAGGAGAGCCTGTGGCGTGGAAGGGGGGAGCGGAAGGGTTGAAGCACCAAGAGGTAAAAAGGGCGTAAGGACGAGAGCGAGGGGAGGACGTCGATATGGCTTCGACGTGGCCGAAGGCAGAGAGTGAGTGGTTGACGGCAGTTGAGGGGAGGCGGTTGGAGAGAAGAAGAGGCAACAGTTCGCAGCCGTCATCACAATGGCCCGCACGCGGCAACCCTACCCCCACCCTTGTCGGTACCCCGTCCGCCAATCCTCCCTCACCCCACGCCACGAATCCGTGCATCTGTGACGCGTGCAGAGCGAGTGCCTCCGTCCCCTTCCCCGCCATTCCCCTCCTCTTGCTTTCGCATCACGTCCCACGGTTCGGTCGCCGCAGGGCCCGGCAGTCTCGTGTCTCATCCTCCCCCTTCACCCCCCCCACCCTCCCCCTGGTGCCCACGGGAACCCCACGTGGTGTGCTCTAGCCCACCCACCACCCCTCCGCCACGCGCACAGCCACCCAAGGATACGAGACCAGGGCTGCCAATCTGTAATGTGTGCATTTTGACGATGATAACTCCTCATCTCACGTTATAAGACGTGGCTACCCTGTGATCGTTCATGTGGATCAGAGATATGGAACAGTAAAGCACGCCAGAGAGGAAACTAAGAAACTTCGTACAGGAGGCAGATGCTCACGATGTCTGGGCAGCAAGTGAGAGAGAGGAATGGAATATACAGGAGATTCGCTTAAAAAGGAGAGGAAATTCAGGGCACAATTACGGTATGGATTGGGCACAACTTGGGGTCACAGAGGGTTTTGCAAGGAAATGAACAGGAGGGAGAATTGGAGGAAAGGGGCTGCGGGGAACACCAAAGGGAACTACGAAATGTGGTAAATTTAGATCCAGGCCAAATAATGAGGGTTGTTCGATAAAAGACCTGCCAGGGCATTCACGAGAGCATCAGAAAGGAGCCCGAAGGAGGTCACCCAATCTTTGCTCTGAGATGCTGATAGAGGTGTGAGATTACTTTATTTCATTATTGATTCGCGAGGACTATAGGAACATTCCATTCCATTTTGAAAAATTTTAACTGATATTTTCTCAATATTATCATGTTCAACAAAAAAATGAAAGACTAGATAAACAATTATCATGAGAGATAAACAAAAATTAAATAAGACTAGAAATTTGACGGTTTCTAAAATCGGTTTCCACACATGAAATAATTAGTGTGTGATCATTGACTGTTAGTAACCGGTAATTCTGAAACTTAGTTTCATAACAATTGTATTTTTTTAGCGCAGAGAATGAATTACACATTTCAATAACCATAAAGTAACGTTAGTCAGAAATATTAGGTAATAACCTTAGTCAGAAATTCTGGTATATTTACACATTTGTCACAGTAAAATAATGATAGAGTGGACACCGCCAGAGCTACCTGAACTTATCTTAAAATATAACTTCCGATCCTGTGTAAACATAATATAGACAATGTTCAAACATAACCACTCCTTAAAGTCACCCCGATTGAAACTGGTCTATGAACTATCAGTTGAGACATCATTCCTCCAGTAAAGAAATTAAGATTTAAAGAACAATAATTAATTAATTCAAAATAGGCCAGCCATATAGATGTTTATTTTTCAATATTAACATGCCGTGATCAGTTTACCGGAGGATTTCCCAGGGTAATACGTAAAATAATGACAAAATACGTATCCCATTGTTTCATTCAGGCTCATACAAAATTTTTCTTGAAGGTTAGAAATTTTCGCAGCCACCTGGGCTGATTGAGGATAATTCGTGCATGTACTTTAACCTCAGACACGCTTGCCATATTTTTTGTTTCTTGACAGACACGCAAGAGAGAGAAAGAATGCTAGAACGGCGACAAAACATTGTGATTCCACCCTCGACCGCCCGCCTTTTCACGGGGGACCATTCGAAATTGTCGTTTAGACGTCGAGGAGGACGGCTCCACTCGGACGGCGGGAGATGGGGAGTTGAATGGGGGTCTGCGATGGAGGGAGTAATGTTACCGTGGAATGGGTCACGTGCTCCCCGCCGCCCCCACCCGCCCCGCGTGCCGGGCTCCCGCCCCACTTCCGAGAGCGGACGTGCGTCCATAGATCGTGATCGCGGAATGCGTGAGCGTGACAAGCGAAGGAGGAGGAGGGCCCCTTGCGTCCTCTTTTGCATCTGCACCGAAGGGACACGCCCCATCCGAGTGGAAACCATTCATTTGCTCTGCGGACGACCCCTTTCATTTGCTGCTTTAATTTATTCGGGATGCGCAGCTCAAGAGACGGCGGCGACACATCTGCCGCCATGCTGGAGGCTGGACGGGTGCAGAGAGAGAGAGGAGTTGGGTGGGGACAACACCGAGTCCAGCGACAACGTCCAACATCGTGTCCATCGCTTCGATCGGAAAAAAGCAGGCATTCTCCGACAGATATTGGATGCTTATTATTGGATATTTCAGTATTTTCTCATAAACATTACAATTACACAATTCCAAAACGTGAAACGCTCTCAATCGATTCTACGATCTCTTCGGATGTTTTTTATATCATGAATTCAATCGTTTGACGCAGATAATTTCAACAATCTCCGCTGGGAATGGTGATAAACATGTTCATATTGATAAATGAAGTGTCCTCTGAATCCCTAGGTATTTCATCAATATTTTTTGTTTGTTTTCTGAAGATAAGTAGTGACCCTTGTGCCTTTGGGAATCAGGGATGCCACTCTCGGCTTATTATCAGGATACTCGGGGACCGAACCGCCACGGTTGACACAAGACCTATTTCAAATACGAATCTGCGACCTTTAGGATTTTATAAGGAATCATTACTCTCCTAAATAACATGGCCCGCTACCTCGTGTCCCCAGCAGTCCCCAGTATCCAATTTTCCAAAATGGTATGCCTATCCCTTTTAGTCCAGGATTTTATTTTAATAATAAAAATATAAAAATGTCTTCACCTAAATCTCAGACAGATGTTAAATTCAAATTTATTTCATTTTCACCCTTCAGTGCAATAATTTAATGGCGACTGCCAAATTGGAAATTTTATATCAATCAGAAATGAAATTGTAGTATGGGGAACGAATAAGTGGAATAATTGGGCAGGGCGTCTCCAAAATAAGGACCTATAATTGACGTTCGGTAACTGAATAAAAAGAATTATTTCTTCATTGCGGAGTATATCCTTGTTATATATCTTTCCCATGTCCAAATGATGCTTATTCTGTATTTTATCAAAGTAAAAATGTGGTGTTATTCACGCGCCCCATGCTCCAATGAGGTTTCAAACTTCATTACAAAGGAACATATTCTTTAAAAATGTGCCGCAGCTGGAAAACCAATCATATTCTTCGTAGAAGAGTCGACTAAACCTCTAATTTGAAAATCTCTTACAAGAGCGATCTAATTTACGTGATAATGTTTCGTGAGGAAGCTTTCGCCATGTGTCATTTCACGAAATACTGAAAATAACCCCTTCTTAATCCGAATTAAAAGACAAAGATTCGGGGGATAAAGAGCTGTAAAGCGAGCCTTCATACGACAGAGGTAAAAGAAAAGCACCGAGCAGGCTGGAGTTTGATTGAGGGAAGGAGATAGGTCCCATGCAGTAGAGGTTGGAGGATAGGTGAGAGTGTGAGGAGGAAGTGTGGAGCAGAGGTTGGTTCAGAGCAGAGCGGTCAACGGACGTTCTCGATGGACGAGTGTCGGTCGGGGCGGGGCGCCCAAACCCTTTGCTGGTGTCCATCAATCATGCGACCATTGAGTGGGTCCCCGTGCCGAGCCTTGGTGCACTCAGCGTTCTCTCCCTCCCGTCGCCGTCGCCACGCGGAAGCGACAGCAGGGAGCGGCGGCGGAGTAGATTATGTGTGTGAGTGCGGGGGCGACTGATGCAGCCGTGCAGAACGGGTGTGGGACCACAGGGTGAAGTGAGTCGAGGAGGGAAGAGAATGGAGTGAGAATGGGAGGATTAAGGAGAAGCGAGAAGGGGGGAAATCAAAACGACGAGGGCGCTGGGGGAGGGAAGATTAGGAGAGCGAGGGAGAGTTGCGAGGGAGAGGGTTGGGGGGCGCTTGGGGGGGCGTGAGGGCGTGAAAGTACGACACACGCGCTCCCAAGTCGGGGCAGATGGAGATGTCGCCGAGCGGCGAGGCGGGCAGGGTGGGTGTGGGAGAGAGAGTGGGTGTGGGAGGGAGGGTGAGAGTGGTGCGATAGGGTGGGGGGAAAATGCAGGGGGTCGGCCACTCCTGCCTCTCCTCGCTTCCGACGGGGATCACATTGTAGCTTCATCAAAATCCACTTCCCGTGAATGGACGCACTACTACAGCTGGCTGTCTAACAATAGCACGTTTCCAAAAGGATATGAATCCCTTTCGGGGTGAACCTTCGAGAATCTCCTCCTCACGGAGTTTAAATTAAAAGTTGAAACTTTCTCCAGTAGGCACATTAAACCCGGACTATAATTTATACGAATACAAACATACTAAAAATTACTCATAATTGGGTTAATAAACGATATAGGCATAAACCTAAACTTAATTCTTTTTGACTCAATAAAGGAATAAATCACTAACAGTTTTGGTTTTACACTAACAGTTTAACTTTTAACAAATATTCTCTTGCTATGTAAGTATAATATTTTCCAATGAAAGCAGAAAACACGGTACTTGCCATTCCAATGGGTATTATTATTTTTCCTAATCAGATATTAATAGGAAAATATTTAGGAGACCATTTTTTTCATACGCCATGCATTGTTTATAGATATCCCTCAAAAGTTTATATTTGCTTTCATTTACCACATTAATTACCGTGAGTGTGAGAATATTGGCGGGCTTAAATGTTCCAAAATCCGGAAAAATAAACTTATATTTGAAACAATAATTTTACTAAAGTGTTTTTAACCTTAACAATTATTCATCCACGGAAAATATAGCAAATTTATTGACACGCAATATAATATTCAAACGTCATCTCTAACAAAGAGATTGTCGTTTGAGTCGCGATTTCAACCAAATTTAACTCGTTACGAAATCTGAGTCATCAATAAAATGAATCGAAAGATTCACACATTACCGAATTCAGTCTTCCAAGTACGACGACGCTTCCAGACCTCGCAATAAATAACAGAAATAATTTTTTTATTTCCAGAACCGCCCGTTTCCCTTCGATAACTGTTTCCATCCTTCCTCAATTCTTCGGTGGGAGAAAAATGACTTCCTCAGAAATGAGCGCAACACAAAACGAATCGATCGATCCGAGGCTATCGATTGTCTGATTGGCTCGATAGCCCGCAAGAGCTAAACCTTTAACAAGGGTCCGAAACTCCCCCCCTCCTCCTTTGGAAGGTTTTACTCAGAAGCGGCGAACGAGCACCCCACGTCTCGCAAATGGGCCGACCATTATTTGCGCGCCATTCACGCAAAGGGGGGGGAGAGTGGTACGTGCGCAGGCGTCCATCATTTGGTGGGAACAAAACGGACGGGGGATGATGTTGAGCGCTCCCCGCAGTGGGAGTTCCTTTTTAAAAGGCGGGGCCAAAGGAGAGGATTTCATTACGTTCCAAACTTGGGTATTGTTGTGCCCTGCGGCGGAGAGACGCCCGCTCGGGAGAATGGGCGCGCGAGGGTCGAGGACCGGCCGAAGCGGCGGTGGACGACGGGCTCCGAAGACCTTCTCCCCCACACCCCTTCTTCGCCCAACCTCCCCGTGGGGAGGGGTGCATGCCCCCTTGCCTCTGGTAGTGGGCGGGGATCGATCCAGTGAAGGCGATCGGAAAGGGTGGGGGTCCAGGAGTCTCCGGATGGGAGGAAAATGGCAAGAGCATACAAAAAGAGAAGTACGTCCAGGGTAAGGGGGACAGGAAGACGTTTCCTATGCAGCACTACTACCAGGTGAACCTGGGTAAAGTGTTATTGAAAAGGGACGTTATATTTTACGATACGTCTTTCTCTCCCTCTCTAAAAGACTAGGCTATTTGTACTCATCATTTGGTCCGAGAAGTAATTATTTCAAAATATAATAATACTGAATAGATCAACAATGCTTAAAAATCTCCTTAAACATGAAAATCATATAAAAACTTAAAGTTTGTCATTGAAATGAACGAGAAAAAGAGTTTAAATACAAAAAACCTTTTCAGCGTCATAAATACATCAAATTTTTTTTACAATCTAATGGTTTCATTCAATTTCTGCCCTTATAATAATATAAACAATTACTAAAAATTGAACAGAGATGATTGAATTCATCTGAATTTTGAATAAATCATAACTCTATGAAAATATTCTATAAATTATATCATGTAAAACTCTTGAAGTAAATGAAATCAATTTTAATGGCAATTGTCCACCATTAAACCATACTATGTTTCTCAAAATCATGAAATTAAATACTCATCAGACTACTTTTTTCTGTAGTGCCCATTTTAAACTATTTATTATTTGAATGCATACAAGAATGAAGGTCTATTACAGTTTTCATTTTAAAAGGCGACGTTTTAAGAGCTTCAACTATAAAGTGATTCTATTCCTTGACTATTTCTAAAAATCACCACAATGACATTGACCTTTAAGTTAGTTTGATTGGCAAGAAAAAAAGCCCTTCTCTTATGCTTACCCTGTAGAGATGTGAAAGGGCTTCCTGCTCTGATTATTGAAATCCATTTACCAGCGTAGATATGGCCAGCTGTTGGGCCCCTTTTAGTTTCCTTGGAAAATACGGTGCCGGTGCCCAAAAAATCACGCATCTTGGGCAAAGATGAGAATGCTGAGAAACATAACCGAGAAAGAACAAGGGCTTCCAGATTATTATCCCAGCGCTCTAATCAATGCAAAACCACTCCTCACCAACTAATCCTTAGAGGTCCGTAACCGTCCACCGATCATCGAAGACAAACGAGATCTAATCAAATGGTAGCTTTCCTCAGTGACTACCCTCATGTTTCAAGGATTTGAAGAAAACATCCCTCGATCGGAAGCGATGTGGTCCAGAATGAGTGAGACAGGTACATCAACGTAATTCAACACGAACGTGTAATAACAAAAGGAAAGAAAGAATGAAACCGAGTGGACATAAAATAATGCGACGGAGGAGGAGAAAGGAGAGAGGGGTGAAAGGGAGCATGAGCTGGGCTGAGTAATGAGAAAGGTAGGAAAGAATTGGATGTATTGACTGATCAATTGAGGGATTTATGTCATTTCGGGGCATATGTGCCTCGTATCAGTAGTAGATTATATGATGGGGATGAATTACAGAAAATTTCTCCCAGAGTATTCCAGTTCGCAAGGGCAGGGTCTTCGTCAAAACCCATATACCACAAGTTTACGTGAACTCACTCACCAATTACCACAGATAGAAATTGCTTATCATGTAAATTTTATATTAATGTATATGTACGCGCACATTTAGATTTATGCATGTTTTCGTGAATGCTTAAAAATGCAGAGGGTGAAATACAATCTCACGCATCGGACACGCTCATTACTATCTTGTGATTTGTTTTGCCCCAACCGCCTTTACCTGGGTAAGATTACTCCGTGTGTGCAATACATGTGTCCAAAAGCAGATGAGATATATTTAATATATATACATGTATATGTATATAAATATTTATATGTATATATAAATATATATATACATACATACATACTCGTAAAAAAATATATATTTCTGCGCACACACATATGTAATAATATATGCTTGCGAACAAATTCGCACTTACGATATTTATATATGTTTTTCATTTGGCATAAAAAGAGTAATATATCATTTTAGAAGCAATGAAACTATTTTATTTTTGGGCTATTCTACCAAGAATAACATAAAGTACTCCTTATTTGTAGTAAAAATTTCGTGAGAATTATGTGTATTACTGTACGGAAATTGAAGCTCTTATCTGAATCCTTCTGTAATTTTCTATCGTCACTGTATATATTTCTTGTCTGCATCAATTGAATTAATTTTTTTTTAATTACCCACCATGGAGAATCCTTAGGCATAAATAAATATTTTAATTGACACTATCCAACAACATCTTGAAACAAAGATATCTTGCTAAGGATCTTGGTAAGTGAAAACGGAGATATCAAAATGAAATATGACATTCTCGTCTTCTACACAGCCGGATCTTCTCATCGTATCATCGTGGACATTTCTTCTTTTGATCATACTGCTCCGACAAGTAATATAAGGGAGCAAAGAAGGTCAAATCCCGGAAGAAAAACGACCTTAAGCCCCCCGAGAAGACGTGATATAACTGTCGTCGAAGGGAGGAGGATACAGTAGTCACTCGAAATGGAAAGCTTATGCCCCCGTTTTGGGGTCAGGGAGGTGGTCTTAAGGACAGGGGGCGAGTGGAATTGAGGGAGGGGCAAAACAAGTGAGTGACAGGACCCGCTCCATTTGCGGGGGCATGAGGGGAGAGTGGTGGAGGAAGAGCGGATGCGAGGCGAGGGCTGGGGCGAGATTGGCCCAAGTGGGAAGGGCCCGAGTGTCCACGGCGAGAGTTTTAGAAAGACCCACGGCCGAACGAACCGCAAGTTCTCTGATGGGCTAGGGGTTTGCTCGGTACATGCTATTATTTAGCTCGTGTAAAACTCGAGAAGACATTTATGAAATTTTACTACCAATGGCGAGGTCAATTTTCACCATAATTCAATCAGAGCGAATTATTTTCGTTTCATGAAATTCATGCGTGCAAGCAGTGAGAAATTAGCCAGTAACAACTACGGCTGCAAGGTTGTAATCCGTCGTAAACTCAAGCAACAGCGAATAGATTCATGTAACATTACTGCGGGAAATTAGAACATTACCTAGGTTTCTGGAAAAAAACTAGCCTGGGAATGTCTCCAGACACGTAAAAATTTAAGCGGGAGCCGGAAAGTAATGGCTACGAATGAATGTACTAGAAGATTTCCTACGAGAAGAAATGGGGATGTGAGGCAGGGTATTTTGGGAAACCAACCTCTATTGGGTAAATGCCGGCAAATGTGTTCGTAATTAGACACTGCGATCACTCTTTTCGGGGATGCATCCCAGTTTGGACTCTCTTATAATGAATGATTGGGCGAGAGACGTAAAGGTCATTGAAATTCGTCCGTCGTGAAGAATATTAATTTCGTTCGCGACATTTAAAAGCATCGACACCGAAGTCCAGAGCCAGTAAGTAACGCCGTGATGGTTAACCATGAGAGAACCAAAAAGGCGAGGAACCAAGAGGAGGCAGATGAAAGATGTCGAGGAAGGGAGGAGGAGCAGATGTTCCCCTGCATCTGGGAAGTTGCAAAGGGGAGCGAACGATCGACGCCCCTTGGGACGATCCCCGCCCACCCACCCGCCGCCCCGTAACTCGAAAACTCGATCGCGAGACCAGAGTTCTTCTTCTCTCAGCCACACTTGCAGCCGGGCCCCCTCTCATCTCCCCTCCCTTATGAAGATCGACGGATAAATTGACTGAGGAACGGCATCGAACTAGATCGAGTGCAACGTAGAGCAGCTAAATAGCAGTATCACGACACTAACGAAAGAATTAGGATGGGATACACTATTTGACCGTAGATTAAAATACAGGGTAAATTAACTGTGTAAGTTTGAGGCAATTCTCTTATCCGAGGATGTCCAAGGCATACGAGGATTGCTATTTAAATTCACCAATTAACACAAGTATCTTTTTGAGATTTTGTCAAATTATACGGGATCCAAAACGATCAAATTTTTTACAGAGCTAAATGAGCATACAACATCTTATTGATGCTTGTCATACTAATCCCCAAGGATGCCTCAATCCCACGATAAGTCACACGGTGATCTTTATTTACTAGTTCTTGCACAGAATCAATGTTTTGTGGTGCAAAAACTGATTCTGGACGACCTTCACGGCTTTCGTCGCTGAGCGGACGGCGGCCATGATGGAATTCGTTAAACCAGCGTTTCACAGTGGTAAAGGATGGGGCTTTATCACCAAAAGTGGAAGTAAGTTGATCGATGCACTCCTGTCTTGATAATCCACGTCGAAAGTCATAAAAAATCATCGCACGAAAGTGCTTACGAGTTAATTCCATTTTTTTCCTGAGGAAAATTTTCGAGTCACTATGAACAACACAAGTTGTGACCAAGCGACGGAATGTTCTCAAAAACGTTATCGTCAAAAGGCTCTAACTTTCAGATGGAAACGTCAGTTGGCATCTAGAGCACTTAGTGTTTTCAAAGCTTAAGAAATAAATAGCAAACTTTGTGCTACAGGACTAGAATTATTATGAAAGTTCAAATCACGAACGTAAATCAGGGAGATAGATTGTAGAACGGAGAAATTTAAAATGCCATTTTTTCCTCGTACAATTAGATACCAAAATAGATATGAACGTTGACGCAAAGGAGATAAATAGTATTAATAGTGTACAGGTATATATTGGCAATAAATTCGTTTCAAACACACTATTATCACATTTTAAAATTATGCGATCTTGAGGAGGAGAAAGTACTTTTGATGAGTAGAGAGGTATTTTTTGAAAAAATATCCCTTCGTAGGAGGAGGTAGATAAGATCGATACAGAGCATTTTAATTGAAAATTGGCTATTGAAGACTGTATATGTAGGTTGAGAAACCGAGGAAGTGGCATGAATAGGATTGGGATGCTAGAGGAAGGAATTATGCGGAATGAAAGAGGGATTGTAGTCCTGGATGTTGGGTTGTGTTATGTTAGGAGAGGCAAGGAAATTGCCGCTGTACCGTTCGGTGTCTTGCTTCCATCAAAAACCTACCTTAACCGGTAGACTACCGACAACAATAATAAGTCCTGCGTTCCAAAAATTACCTGAAATATAGAATTAACTTTTAAATTTTTATATGCGGCAAAAATGAGATTCTTACATTTCTCAAGTTTGAATAAAAAATCATTAAATAAAACCGCTCAGTGAATTTATAAATTATAATCCCCTAGCCCCCCTTGGGCTGGCATTCCCTCGCTTCTCCCTACCCTTGAGGGCCGAGGGCCACAGATGAGGGAGACGTCACGGAGGGAATGTGGTCCCAAGAGAGGAGGTGGTGTCGACGGCAGCACCAACAGGAACGGGAGGAGTGGTCTCGGAGAAAAGGCAAAAGGAATAAACATTCGGGCAGCAATTTCCGAAACGGTTCCCATGAAAATCGGGAAATTTTTTCCCGAACTCTCGATCTCCCAATTTCGTCGAATGCTTTCGAATATTTTCATTTTAAAATGCATCACTGCTTTTTGTGTATTTAAAAAATATGGCTCTTAGCTAACTGAGCACCGAGCCATATGAACCGCCCTATTTCCTTCCGTTTTCAATGTATTCATCCAGCCAGGAAATCGCATACGGTTGAGCTCTAGACTTGGTGGAATTCCATTTCAGACGGAAAAAATGGCGACTTTGCTCTTCACACAGCGATAACCCTTCTATGACTATTTCGTTATTCAATTGCATTTCCAGGTTAGAAAATTTCTTGATGGTCGCTCGTTATACGGGGCATGCTTAATGTTGAAAAGTAATTGAGAGACCACATAAAACAGGTTTTAATTGTTTCTCTAGTCTTAATGACCTATTCCTTAAGTTACGATGTTAAGATTAAGTCAATTGCATAGTAAAGTTAATCGAACTTTACAACGAATTTTATGCGTCACTCATCCATAAATAAATGTGCCTTCACTCATAGATAACATGAGAACGTACAATTTTTACGTGCAATAATTGAAGAACATTCTTCGGCTAATCATAATTCTAATGAACTGTTCGCAGCTGTGACATTGGCGATAATATCCCTCGAAAAACATGAGACATTTAAAATAAGCAAGTAATTTCGTCTACACACGAACATTCTTCTTGGTACTTACCGCCAGAAGTTATACATTTATGGACAGGTACCTTTTTCATAGGAAATTAATTTTGTCGTTACCAATTTTTTTTGAGCAATGAAATACCATAATTACGCATAATGCATCAACTATTCACAGTCATACTTTTGTAATAGCTGTTGTAGGTCAGAGAGGTGTTAAAGACCAGAAAAATAAATCATAATTCACTGCATATATATCTTATCAATCGGTCAGCCAAAGTTATCACAACATATCGATCGAAAGTTCGGGTGGCAATTGCTTCTCAGCCATTTTTGCTGGTTACAGATCTGGTTGACTGTAATTATTAATAACTTGAATCATCGCCTGAAGTACCAGTCTACGAATTTACAATCGGTAATCTGTAATGTATGTAATATTATCGATTGTGGAGGAGTGTCAGAAAAGGACTGCTGAAGACGCTCGCTGCAAAGCAAGAAACATGGAGCACCATTACGATCCACACTTACCTTTGCATAGCAAGCGTTTGAAAGCACGTTTCAAGTTCCAAGCAAGCACAGATTAAGCGCCGGTGATACTCTCGACTTAAAAATACACCATATCATTATGCTGCGGAGACTTGAAAAGGGGAGAAAGGGGCGGAGCCGTCGGGGGTGGAGTGGAGGAGGTGTGGTGACCAAAGAGCGAGGGCAAGGAGGGTCACATCCGGTCACGTGCCTTAAAAATCTCCTCCCGCTTGAGCCTGTTGAGATGTCGCAGGCCGATGCTTTTTACGACTTCCGGGCCGAAGGGGAGTGCGCAATACAACAGGCGAAGGAGCCAATCCCGCTCCCATTGGAGAGCGGGATTGGCTCCTTCGGAAGTGAACGGCGGAGTGGACAGAAGTTTTTGGTCGGACCTCACTCCGTTGAAGGCTTCTTTCCTATATGCACCTAACATTAGCGTTGCCGTGCCAACTGTTGTTGTCACATAAAAAAGTTGGACGGAGGTATCACGCGACGGCGTGCGTCACTCAATTATTCGCACCCAGTCATTCGGGCTTATTTTCCTAATGCCTTTTTTAGTTTTCTGTGAACTCCATTCATTGCACTGAGAAAAATATCAGGGAGCTTTAGCAAGACGTACATTTGGTACATTTTCATCGCATATGTTATGGAGAAATTATTAGATGCTCGATTAAGTAGATAATTTCAATTTCATTTAAATATAAACAATGAAATCCACTATGTTCTTAGATCGAGATTATTTATTGGCATTCATATTTATTAAATGGAGGCCACATGCTAAAAACATGGTGGTTAAAAAACCAATCGAAACGATTATTTTATAGAGAATTCATTGCATGATATAATAATGGTGGATAGATATTTCAGACAGAAAAATTTGTATAATCAACAAGAACTGTTAATTAGTGTCAAAAACACGATTTAAAATAAACAACGATCAAAATATCATCGTTGGATTCCAAATATTTAAATTTTAACTCTCCATCTGAAAGATTACTTTATGAAGTTTGATGGTACGATTCATAGATTATTTCCCTCGAGTTGACCATCCAAATACAACTACCGATTTAATATTTATCTACAAAAAAATAAGAAATAAATTAAAACCAGAAATGTAATTTTTTAAGATTATAAGTACATTGAATGAAATGGGATGTTTTTTTCGCCATTGGTCATTTAAAATTGTTTTATCACGGTACTAGTGAAGTAACTATTACAAGGGAGACGGGACAAAAGTGGATTGTAATAGGCAAAGCAGCTAGGAGAAACGAAGCACGTGGATCATTCTCAAGCAATTTATGATTCAAAATGAACAGTTTCAATGGTTTGCGACTAAACTGAACTGAAAATCACCCCAGACAGCTCGCGGCGGCGCGCGCCGAAGATGAATTATTGAAGGGGCGGTCCCGTGAAGTAATGTATTAATGGCACATGAGTTGTTCTCGCCAAATATTAATGGCTTGCGGGAAAACCAGTCGTAGTTTCGCGGTTGAACTAAGCTCGGACATAGCTATTCTAATTCTCCACCATTGCATGCATATTGGACCGTAGGAGATAGCAGTGGGTGGGAAATTAAAGTCTCTACATCAATCAAACTAAAACTATGGAAATAAAGTTGAACGATTTCATAGTAACTCTTAAATTTCGAAAGAAAAACTGTGTCTGTCCAAGTCATCATCCAAAATAAATTTAACCTTCTCCTAAACTTAATGATGATATTCCAATAATTGGCAGCAGAAAAAATCTCGCTCAGTAAAACTCGCGAATCCTTTCTTTTATACTAAAATGAAAAGCCCATCTACAAATCCCCTCGTTTCCGAGGAGGAGCTGCATTTTATTCAGGGGATTCTATGACTAAAAATGCGTATTTTGTTATCCTTTGCAGGCTTTACGATGGTATAAAATCACTCAGAATATGTACCCGCATTTTGACTTTCATATGAAGCGCCCTCCAGATTCGCGGTCCCATGGTGTAATGGTTAGCACTCTGGACTTTGAATCCAGCGATCCGAGTTCAAATCTCGGTGGGACCTAATTTTTTACTTCCTGCTAACTACTCAAAATTGATTAAAATGCATTTAATTTTACCATAACAATAAATAGACTTTAAATTTTTATTAATATGCTGAGATTATTGAATTAGTATTTATATTTAAAATCATTAAATTCTACTCTTATATTACGAAAATCTGCAATGTCACCAACACTGTATTATCACCCGATGGTATAGATGCTGTTTAATATAAACCACGGCTTTTTTTGTAATATGGGTTGGAAAAATTAGTGTTCTAAATTCTTTTATGAATCTTAATCGTCAAATTTCTACAACGTTTAGCCTATAAGCAAACAAGGAGAGTTAATGAAATAGCATATACATATGCTTATGCTGTGTTATGCAAATCAGCAAATTTTAACCTTTAAGAAAATTCATGCGGGTGCTTGGGTTCAATTCTCTAATGCCTGAAATCCTTTTATGCGAGGGAAAAAAGAGTATCGTACTTCAACCGCTCTGCGTCGGTGTACAATCTCTGGTATTTTATCCCGATGGTCGCATCTACAAACAACTTGAGGCCAAAAAAATTCCCTCGGAGTCGCAAAGAAAGTCTGGGGTTCGGTAGGCACCCACATAAAATGCATGGAGAAAAGAATATTCACATGGCCGTGGGATTCATTTCGTCGGCGATCTTGCGCCTTGCGTCAACAGAAGAAATGTGATGGCTGAAGGGAGAAGAAGGTTTGTGGATGGCAGGAGAGAGGGTGGGGTGGGGGAGGATGGAAGAAGATTTTGTATTTTTTTGGAATCTGAACATTGTAGTACTGCACGGCCCAGGTATACGTACACGACTCGCGGGCCCTTACTTCCATGTTGGGCGCGAAATCGTTGTGAAACTCTTGGATGAAAGAGAAATCCAGTGATCGAATTGTAGGGCATAGGGTACAACGCACGGTAATAGGATTGGTGGTGGTCATGGATTCAGGTTTGTTTGGAAAGCGGTGTTTAATAATGCGGTTGGAAAGTGAAGTTTTACCTTCTCTAACATAGGAGAGGCGAATGTTGCAATTGAGGATCTGGATGGCATTTTTGGGGAGACAGTCGGTGCGGAAGCAGAGTAGAGAGACGAGATGAAGATGTGAGGGATTGGGGAGGGAGAGAGCGGAAGGGATGAAAGGGCAAGCCTCACAGGGGAGGTGCCTGCAGGGCGGTGGTAACCGATGGAGGGATCTGACAACAAGCTGATAATACCTACGATGCTGTGGAGGTGTGTGAGTCGTATGCAGAAGGACAATGAAAGAATATGGAGAATGTGGATTCACTGTATTCTATCAATGAATACAAGTATAATTATTTCGGTGTCGTACTTTTGGGGAGTGATGAGTAATTGGTGGAAGGAAGGAGATTTAAAAAAAAGATATTCCAGATATCCAAAAGGTTTAAGTAGCGTATAGCGTAAGTTGAGACTGTTTAAACTGGGTGCGTTGTTGCAAATTTCATGGCTTCTCGAGGAAAGTGAATCGGGGATAAAACTGTCGAGAAATGTAATCTAGTGGCGCCAGAAATGGAGGTGATTTCTATGGATGAAAATGAGCTAAAACTTGAAATTAAGGCATAAAGACGATTCACATTATTGTCGCAAAGGAGAAAAAAGTCATCGATGTCTTGGGTCCATTGAAGTGCTGTGAGGTTTTTTGCGGAAAGGAAAGTGTTTCCTAAGTTACCCATTAAGAGGTTGGGCATCAGTTTGGAGCATACGAATGAGCATAGCAATTGACGCTTGGACTGAAGGTAGAAAGAAGATTTGTTTAAGAGGAAATTATAATCAGTTAATACAAGTTTTGAGGTGTTTAGTAGAAACTATGAGGAAGGAAGATGACGCGTCGTCTTTGGGAAAGAGAGTGGTGTAGATTATCTTGATCGTAGGGGATTTAATGGGTGAGGTGATGCTCATATGAGCAGGCTTGAAATGGTGCGAGCCCAAGTGCCATCCATGTACTTTCAGCGACGAATTTGGATACGTTTTTCACCCAATACATATGGAATTCATTCGAACTTAAAACTAATGCATAAGTGTCATTTCTTTCCTTGGAAATGAGATTTTACGATTTCTAAACGCATTTATTGCTTAACTTCTCCAACGCAAGACCCTTTGAAAAATATTAATGTGACTTTACAGCGTAGTTTGAGATATAGTCTTAAATCTGAAAATTAAAGTGAGTTTTAACAAACAGTTTGAGCATAAATATTTGGCTCGCAGAGTTATTGTGATTAAAACGTTTTCTTATGATTTTAAGTAAGGGAATATAATGATTCATTTCAAACACGTACATGAACACACGTAGTATGCGTTAAAATAAATATTTTCGCAGAATGGGTGACCGCGAATTTATTTTCTTAAGCTCTTCCGGTGGCTGAAAAGGAATGTACGGAGAATAATACCACGGTTAAACGTAGCTATAATATAATAATATATGAACGGCGATAAATATTCAAAGCGAGTCATTAGCACGTTGTGATAACATGCACGTGAGGTAGAGTCACATGGGATTACTCTGATAGCTTGAGCCTGCCTGGTACATTTCCTGGCACGCCACTCATTGAATGAATATTACGGCGGGAAAGATTAACATATCACGCAGAATTTTCGGATTTCCTCTTTTAAAAGGTGTTTAAGAGAACAGCAGCTTATAATATTAAAATTTCATACCCATGAATATTAAATCTAATTAATGACCAATTAAAAAATGTTTAATTTAGCGTTATTTTATCACACACACAATACAGGTCCTTTGTGCTTAGCGTCTCTTAATTTTTATGTAGCTGAATGTTTTCGTCGTCCATAGTTTTCTGAGAAACTTAGTTCAACTCTCTCTGGGAAAATTTCGGGTCTATCCCTGAATAATTTGTCACGCATTGTTTTAACACCTGGGAACCAAAAATTTTAAACGGAGAAATTGATGAATAAATGGAATAACATCGTTCTCCCCTTGGCTCTTTGAAGCTGTGGGAGCATGAATTGAATTTAAATACCGTTTCCACCCCGCCCATTGTTACACGGAAAGCTTATTAACCCTTTTCTTCGTCTTTTGGTCCTCGAGAGCGACTTCTGTGGGAACTTGGAAGAAACCTTTGAGGGAAACTTGAGTAGCAAAACCTTTAAGCATTTTGCTATTGTTTTTCAAATATATTTTCATCGGCACATAAGTCTCATCAAAGTACACCATTTGCAAGGATTATTGTCTACGTAATTACCATCAAAAACAATTATTTTTCTCCTACCTGAAGGACACGCTTTTCCCAGCTTATACAACCGACCTCTTATTTAGCCTCATAAATTACCATTTACATCTCGACACAAAACAATTGGAAATAGTTTCCTCGTTATGTTTTAATTTTTTTCGATTGCACAGCTGGAAAAATATAAAAAAATCACAAAAATCTTTTCGCACCGAAAAAAATTATCTAATTCAAGAACCGTATCTAGCTTCAGAATATATTTTTGAAATTAGTAACACCCGAACTTAGCTACTAAAGAAAATGAATTTAATTATAATCACGGCAGTTAATTGATTTCCTCTAAATTTATTTTAAACTGTTTTGAAGGATTCCCCTGCATTTTCATCAAAGAAAATCATCGTATAATTAAAAACAATCAGGGTGAATAGAAAATGTGATAGAAGAATTTTCTTATTTGTTAATTGGTATGTCTATCTGTCGGAGAGTGAGAGGAATCGAAGTAATTAATTCAATGAAATCACGATTTGCGCGCTCATTTTTCTCATTGAAATCAACTATAAAATAACGAGCAAAATATTATACTTATTTGACGATTATTCGGTCATCTACGGCGATATAATTAATTATTAAGCGATATCGACAAATATCGGTCTCTGGTGTATTGGCTAAGTGGGGAATTCACTTAAACCTACAAAACAATCCACAGCAATTACTTTCTCGGAAAATAAATCAATACGCACATCTATAGACTCGGAGGACTAGACATAAATATGGTTGACGAAGTGAATTACTTGGAGTCACACTAACATCGGGAACAAAATGGGGAAATCACGATGAAAACTGCCGAGGAGCTATCCATCCAAGAAAAGTTGGGCCTTCAAACGAAAAGTGGTAAAAATTCGAAGAAAACTCAACGAAGACACAAAGCCAGCTATTTAGCATTGATTTAGATTTCACCGTAATTATGAGTCGAGTAATTGAGACTCTGGAATAAAAGGATATAATTTTGGAATTAAACGAGATCTACACTAGAGTGGGTCATTATTACGGATATCCCGGATTGAGAGACAAGAGAAGCAAGAAGATTTAGACGCAAGAATTAACCAACCCATTGGATAAGAATCGCAAGATCGCATTATGATTGTGCAATTGAAGGGAATTGAATTATGACAAAGAATAAAGTATTATAACCCCGATTTATATTGGTAGGCGAGAAAACAAGAACAAATTCAGCAACAAATGACTGCCGAGAAGACCAAATTAAGAAGTTCTTTTAATACTCACAAAGGTCGTGACCGCGAGAGTAACCAACATCACTAATAACAAAAATTCGAGCTGCCAGAAGATAAAACATCACCTTTAAGGTAAAAAATCACCAATCACCCAGATGGTTGTTCACTGAACACCCTGCCACAGTGTTCGCGGTGGCTCCCGGGACAATACGTACTTGTAAAAATAGCAGTGCTTGCGATTGAGCGAGAATGAGCCACGGATCCATATGTTCAACCGGAGGAGGCTGAGATAAAAATCACAGCTGAAGGATCGCCCTGAAGATCTAATCACGCCGTTCATTTCCCCCCGCCTTTCCTCCTCACCAAATGGAAAACAAAAGCACGGTACCTGATTTAACGTGTTATTTTTTTCGTGGCGTTCGAATTGCGTGTCCAACGCGTTGACCGATGCGACTGCGCGAATGGAAATGAAAAGAGAACGGATGTGCGTTTCGCGAAGCCATTCCTCATCATCAAGCCAAACCATACTAGGCTCTCCGTTACTGCGGCCCACGCACGCATCCACAGAAAAATAAACCCCTCACCACGACCCCCGAGTTCGTCATAACCCTCGCCTGGACAGTAAAGAGTTATGAGAGCTGATAGTTTGCATTCATATTTGGCCCCAGACGGGGAGTCACTCCAAATATCATTAATTCCCGTCCGATTTGGCCAACGCGAGTGTTGAAATATGAGAAGGCATTTTCACTGCTTTCACGAGTTTTATATGCTGTTTTTCTTTCGACACACAATTATTTCACGCCAAGATTTCCAATTACTGAGAAATCCTTTTGAATTAATAAAACCATTTATTCCAATAGCAACAAAATGTAATCATAAATTATGATTTAGTACGATTAGCGGTAATCATTAATTAAAATCAAATTCAATCTGGATTTCACCCAAATTTATAATAGCAAAAATTCCTCCGCCAATAATAATGGAGCAGAACATCTTTTAATTTTACGAAGCGAGAAGTAGTAGAAACTGATTTTAAGATACTCAATACCTGAGAACTTTTAATATATACCTGTAACTTAGAATTGTACTCAATGTGGACTTCAACCCTTCATCCTTGGAGGTAACCGGTGATAAATTATTATAACAGAGTATTCGATTAATTTCATTAGAAGACAATTTATTCAAAAACAATTAATTGCATGCAAAACAAGATCTTGAAAAACGCCTTCCTGTGAAATGCTATGCTGTTTAACATTTTTCTCCAACTGAGCAAAATCTCTGTGATTCCGTTTATCAAACTTAAATTATAATTCTCCTCACCCAATCTCAAAAGCATTCATACATGGCATATATATATATATATATATATATATATATATATATATATATATATATATATATATATATATATATATATATATATATGCTTTCGTAGACGTAACACGGAAGTGCCGAATAGTACAATACACAGTAACACACAATATAGAAACACAAAAAAAGAGAACACTCACACGTATTTTCTTGATATTTCGACGGAAACAATCCGTCTTCCTCTGAAGATATAGAAGTAATGATTACTTCTATATCTTCAGAGGAAGACGGATTGTTTCCGTCGAAATATCAAGAAAATACGTGTGAGTGTTCTCTTTTTTTGTGTTTCTATATTGTGTGTTACTGTGTATTGTACTATATATATATATTTATTTATATATATTTATATATGTGTGTGTGTGGGTATATATATATGTAAAATTTTTTTGACAAATATTTGAGGTACATAGGCTACGGAATCCTGCAATCCTCTACCTGCAATCACTAATAAGAGAGCATTTTATTAATGTGTAATACATAATAATACTTTGATGAGTTAAAATATTACTGTTGGATCACCTGCCATCCTGATTATTTTTTTAATTTCATGAAACCCAAAATGTTTTTTAGTTTATGATGATGAAACTCCTAACATGTGGCGACACATGTTTAATGGATTAGCCAACAAAACTCATAGGGCCTAACTTACGAGAGTAATTTTTCCTTATGCGTATGTCTAATTCCACGAACCACGTGATATTCGTATTACAAATATGCAATGTCAGTGAATTAATCTACGTAGTTGAACACTATGACTGCGGGGAGGACAATAATTCAGTTACAGCTCGGCTTTCAACGCATACGAAATCATAGTCGCAGATTTACGACAGCCACGTTGATAAACCTAACGTACAGTGAGCCAAGCGCCTCAGTTCAGCCAATCAGCGATCACTTTGGGACGTTGGAAGCCAAGGAAGGAATTCCTGATAAATCGAAATTTGTGCACGGCGATCAATTCCTGTCAGCCAACGCGATTCGCGGTTGGGAGGATGGGAAGGAGGGAGGGAAAGGGCGCGAATAAATCCCAATGAACGAGACGGATATCCATCGCGTAGATGCAATTCCAGAGCACAGGGGGTGGGGAGAGGAAGATTGCCGATGGAGTGCTGCATCGAAAGCGGGTGGGAAAGAGGGGGGGGGGGGTACCGCCGCTTTGGTTATGGGAACGACGCCACCGTGGAATGGAAAGTGACGAACAGAGACGATTCCGAAGGAGAGTTCAATAGACGAGAAAGGGACTTGAGAAATAATGACAGATTCCCATGCTTCAAATGTCAAATTCCGAGGCTCTCCGAGGGTCTGATTTGTGGTGGTAGGTACACCCTCATGCAGTGACAGGGTGGAGCGTCTACGGCCAATTGTCACACTTCAATATAACGATTCGACGCTCACCCAAAGTTCCTCTCCCCTCATCTACTTACATCAGTTCTCTCGGCGCACCCCAACAACACTTTCGGCAAACGCTTATTGCATTTCTGGAATCCAGGATTTTGGGAACAGGGGGGGGGGGATTAATTTCCTGAGTAGGCAAATTGATCGTTCATACCCTCACTGCATTCAAGGATAGGTGTGTTGGGGATGTTGTGACACCACCTTTTTTATCCTATGCAAATACAAGGGATTGTGAGGTGGTCGTGATGCATATTTTACATTCAAATTGGATACTATAAGCAGGGAAATTAGTAGGGCCTGAGAACATAGCGGTGTGCAATTATAATCGCAAATTTTGCGAGCAATTTAATCCTGACACAGTTTCTTTCTCATATTATATTTTGGCGGTCTTAATCTACCGATGTGTCCAAGTTTACTCATGTGCCTCGCGATTTGTGCTGCCTGCTTCTACTTGCATATTTATTCCCGTCGGGTTTTATTCCCATTGGTTAAAATACGATATATCTTGCGGTGAGAGCTGTACATACTGTGTTGTCAAAATGTCTACGATTATGTGTCTTAAAACTTCCACTAGTATACGACCTGCGACCTAATTATATATATTCATTATTAAATCGCACGTAGGCAGGTACCACTGATAAAATGCATATTTCTCCTCAATATTTTATAACAGACAAACTCCACTCAATTTAAACTTACATTTTTTATCTAAAATGAAGCAAAGAATTAATGGTGAAGAAATTAAGGAACAGGTATCGAGATATACTTCCCCAATGAGGAACAGTTTATGCTATCATCGCAACTGCCTCTCCACTGTGTTTGCTAAGTCAGGTGTCGCAAATCAAATCCCGTCTACTCCTTTTTCCTCACCCTTGGCCAGAAACCTACCAGCTGCTCTCATTGTCCTGCTTCCCACTATACATACATTGCCCATGGTGGTTTGCGGGGATGTTACAATTACCTCATGGCAAATACCTAGTGACTGCAACCCTGAGGTAAATAGGGCTGGGATTGAATCATAAGGAAAATAACGAATTAGATGGTTTCTGGCTCAACTTTGTGGAAGTTCATGCCCGTTAAATGAAGGACACAATGTTTTTTTCCATTGCACTTTATTTTGGTACAACTAGTTTCAACGGTTAGGCGTCATCATCAGGTACCTCTTTATGACGCCTACGCGTTGAAACTAGTTGTACCAAAATAAAGAAGAGTGGAAAAATACATTGTGTTCTTCATTTAACGAATGAAGATTAAGGCTGAGGAACTACGTATTATTTTTTATCTAACAAACAGTTTGGCTTCACTGTTTGCGTCAATATCCACCATTTCTTGTTTTAAACACAATTAATACCTAGTGTACTCGTTAGTTAGGTTTTCGACGGACGCAGAGATTGCTGTCCATTGCTAGATTTCTAAGCCTGGCCTAATACGGCCCTAAACACCACTAAACTTCACAATACAATACAAATAATTGTGGCCACCATTCATTCGTCCAACATGCCTAATCTTTTCCGCCCTCTCCCTCGCTTACCCAATTCAGATAAGGGTTCGGTCAATGGGTCATTTAGAGACGGGTTCGATTTCTTGGGCTTCGGCTTGTGTGGTAATCTCTCTGTCCACAAAGTTTATCCGCGGGTAGCTATCTCGTAATCGGAAGCATTAGGAGGGTGGAGATTAATAGTATGGTGGTACTAGGTCTCAGTCTAATCCCTGGAGGAAATAGGCATTTATCAATTCAAATGGTATCATACGTCCTCAATTTCACCTTAAACACCAGCCAAAGACTATGGTTTATATCGTCAAAATCGCATTTAGCGGGTCTCTTGGCTTACTTGGCATATCGACGGCACTATAAAGGCATGCGTCAATAGAAATCGTCAATTTTCGAGATAGGCGGAGTACGTGCAATGAAAACATTGAATGTGCTTTGAGACAACATGATCGCAAGAACAACTTTCACACGACCGACAGAATGAGTTTAATAATACAAAGACAGAATAAAATTGGTAATTAACAATATGGGTCATCAAAGCAGAAAATATTTGAGAATAAAATGGTACGATAGATGAAAGCATTCATGCATCCAATCTCGAATTACTAGAAAAGTAGGTACATTCTCGTGCGGCAATAACATATGGAAGCATAGGGAAAGTTCACCCGTGGATTTCATGGGAAACATTTGCCAAACGTTTCAAACACTCTACTACGTAGGTGAAATTTTTACATGACCACGACAGAACTTTGCCAAAAAAGAATGACGACCACTTCGTTGGAAACGCGTTATTCGAGAGGCAGAGTAATAACTGTGTCTAATGCGTTTTTTATGAAAATGCTCAACTTTCACCACAATTGAAGGATTAAATCAGTGAATTTCAGACTCCAATTGATACACGCGCCGCAGTTGCAACAAAGCGCGTAATGATCAGAGGTCTTAATTCAATTAAATTGCGAAAATTACCTTATGTTATCCTTCTATTACAATGAAAGTGAACCCAACTAGGGAATATGGACCAAGGATTGGATGAATTCACCGAGTGTGCGACACATTGAGAGTTGAATTATTTTGGCCCGGTACACCTTTCAAGGGTTTTCCAGAGTTAAAAGGGTAAGTTTGAAAACACGCGGTGAAATTTATTTGACTATCCTAGAAGCAAAAATAACTTTGACACGATGTGAAATTTATTTGACTATCCTAGAAGCAAAAATAACTTTGACACGATGTAAAGTTGAAATAAAAATATATCTCAGCAATTGCAGATCTATCATTAAATGTTGACGATCACCAACATGGCATCGTTACGTCCAATCACTTGGCGCAAAAACAAGAGACTAGCGGTTAGGCCAATACTCTGACCGCAACTCACGGTAGTGGCATTCCCTAGAGGAGATTGCACGTGCATGCCCGGGGGAACGGAATGAATGTCGACCTATGCGGTCCCGGAAGTCCGCGTTCTGTCGGGATATGATTGGCTGGTCCAATTGGAACCGCGGGGGATCCGCGGATTGAGAGGGCAACCGAAGCGCAAACATGGGTGCATCAGAGCACTATACGCCCCAAGGAGGACTCGAGGGACACGTGGAGAGAGTTGTGCCCTTGCGGTGCGAGGTGGAGAGGGAGTAAGCTGCAAGGGTAGGAGGTGGGTAAAGGGGGACGGAAGGGTGTACGGTGGGGAAGGGTGAGGAGGTGAAGTTAAGGGGGGTATCCAGAGAGTGAGGGAAGGGGTTGGAGATGGGTTGAAGGGTGAAGGGGGGTGTGTGGAAGGGGTGAGGGCGAAGGTGGTGCGGAAGAGGGACCGGATTTGCACGCCTTTGGAATTGCTTCCTGCCGGAAGTTCACTCGGTGGAACGCTCAAAAAAGGGGAGAGAAATTGAGTGAAAGGGAGGGAGGGAGAAAGGGAGAGGGAGAAATGGGAGAGAGTGGATTTGAAAGGAGAAGGTGGAGTCGAGGGGCAGCTAACGCGTGTGCGAGGCGAAGGGTGGAGGATCTCGACTCCTGGATTGGACATTTTGAGAAAGAGGTTTGAGGAGTGGGAGGAGTGAGGAACAGCGCGGAGAGAAGAAAGAGTAGGGCTGAGTATCTCCTCTAAAATCCTTACTTTCCTCGTCATAAATTCTCCATTCTATACTCATTCTCTTACGCCGCTTACCTAAGATATTTTATTGCCTTCGACAAATATCAGTGTCCTTTCTTTGTGTTTATATGCTTTAAAAATCTACATCTGTGTTTACATACATATATACATATATATATATATATATATATATATATATATATATATATATATATATATATATAACTTATGTGAAAGTCTTACGGAGGTGAACAATAATGAATAACAAGTCAGCACTGGCGATCAAAAACAAAAACACAGAAGCACACATAAAAGATAAGAAACTCACACGTTTTCGAATTTTCGGTGGTCAAACCATTTTTCTCAAAGAGGAAAAGGTAGGAACTGTTCCTTCATTCTCTTCCTTGAGAAAGGTGGCTTTACCACCAAAAGTTTTAAAACGTGTAAGTTTATTTTCTTTTTTGTGTGCTTCTGTGTTTTTATTCGCCAGTTCTGACTTGATTTGTGTGTGCGTGTGTATATATATATATATATATATATATATATATATATATATATATATATAGAAATATATTTAAAACACACACACACACATACACACTCATACATAATGCATACACATACCCTTCAGAATAAAATATTTAACTAATGAATTTTTATCCCAAAATACGCATTCATAGTAATGCTCAATACTCAAAATACTCATTCATCAAAAGACATTTTCAGTGTCCCTTTCTTACTTTTTTAGACCAGGTTTTACCTGATAACATCTAAGAGGCAAGTAACCTGCAGTTTGTCTGGTTATTTTTACAAAAATTTCAAATTATGGGGAAAATAATGAAATATTTTGAAAGAAATCTGGAGGGTTGTATGTACTTACATTTTTACGCTAAAAATATTAAATTTCGTATCATTCGAATGAAGAAATATTTTTGAAAGCAAAATAGTTGATTTTACTGCTACTCGAATTATCTCACTAGGTGGTGCTCAAACGGTCTTTATCAAGGAAAACGCATTATTTTTCTTTGTAAAGTGACATTCACGTATTCTACATCATAAGGAATACACATTTTTTGAAAAGCCTTCTTCTACCCTCATACTCTTTTCTCAAAAAATGACAGTTTTCGTCTGTTTCTTCAAAGTGTAAATAGAGTAAAACAAGTTTAATACGAGCAGTTTCTCTAAAAAAGGCTCAAGCATAATATGTGTGCATACACGTGTGTGTATTCTTGTGTATGCACGTAAAAATTTACTTTTAAAGGTTTGAAAAACTCCAGTCATAAAAATTACAACTCTAAATTGATGTAGACCCATCAGTCCTCAGATCTAAATAATAGATGTAGTCACTGAATTCAACGTTTTCAGTGCGGAGAGCACCAAGAGAACTACCGGATTCTTTGAAAGAGAAGCTGAATGGCGAAAACCCTAGCGGTCCCCCGTTAATCAGAATTCTCCAACTAATCTTTCCTAGCAGATCCTATTCCTAACACAATACACTTTTTGCGAAATAAAGATTGTAAAATTTTCCCCTGATAGAAATTATAAAGACTCGAATGCTATTTTGACTTTTAGTGTGGTAAGTAGTTAATTCGAAAATGCGCAATCATTCTACTCGTCAATAAGTGTCGGTATTTCACTTTCAAAAAATAAATATGCTTAGATTACTTATGAGTTGCTTAAGTATATATTTCAAAGATTTATGAAATAAGTTCGGTCTAGTGCAATTTGGTGTCAGAGAATTTAAATACCACGAATAAAATTAAAAATGAGTTTGCTTGGCATGATAAATTAAAAAAAAAATGATATCTCCTTGAAATTTATCTATAAATGGCCATATAGACCTAAGTACACGTGGGTCAAATCAGTATATTATTGCCTTAACTGTATCGAAAGCTTTCTCACAAATTAGGAAAATCGGAAGATAATATGAGTCAAATTGAGTAGTTCCAGGCGTGATGTGGTGGAAATCGAACATAATGAATTACTGACAATAGAATTATTCCACTGGATAATCTTACTGGCTTATCCAGTGGAATTGCGTCACTGTAGGTTATTCATTTATATCAGTCATTTGTAGAATAAAGCATGAAAGTACGCTGAAAGATTATTCAATTTAGATTATTCTGCAAGGACTGTGAAAACAGGAAAACGGATGGTCAATTTCAGTGG
The DNA here is from genome assembly GCF_022747635.1 of Hetaerina americana. NCBI lineage: Eukaryota > Metazoa > Arthropoda > Insecta > Odonata > Calopterygidae > Hetaerina > Hetaerina americana. Next base: position 6,606,632 of record NW_027287095.1, read on the forward strand.
TTTATTTTAAAATTAAATTCAATTATGATCGGTATGGATAGAAATAATGAGGGAAATTTCAGTGGAATGACACCAAAGAAAAGAACAATTTTGTGCGCAAAAGGGACTCACTGTGCGTCGAGACAACAAAAGTTCATTTGCCACGCCATTTGCCTTTTTGAATTTAATTAGAGTAATTAATGTTCAATGCGTTCCGTGGACTGCAATGTGGGCAAGGTGCAATGTCGGCGGTGGGTTAACGACAAAGGGATGTTTAAAAAAAAGCTTTAAAATTAAAAGTCTCTCATACCACCGAGAGAGAGAGAGAGAGAGAGTGTCCTGGAGCGATGGAATTTCGGTAGCTTTAAAGCAATGGTTTCAAACGCTGCTCTTTTTTTTGAGAGAGAGAAAAGAATGCGTCTCTGCTTGGACCGCGTAAAAATAGCAAAGAGTTGAGGCTACTTCGCAAATGAAATTTTCCGTTTAATCATTGGTGAATTCAACAGGGGTCCGCCTTTGTAACTGTGGAGTTTTCGGGCAAAATGAAAAACTAAAAAAAGGTTTTTTTTTTATCAACAGGCATAAAATTCTCGCGCAAATAAACTTATTTATTATTATATTACTAGTCTTATGAAAGTAATGCCCATGGTATGGATATTTTAAAGAACTCGAACTTTCATTCTCTAATTCCATCCATTCTCCAAGGTAAACGGGGATATTTTACGATGGAGATGTGTGCAAAGGGGAAAGATTTCGAATTATACTGTGTAGAATGCGAATGATCCTGGAAAATGAAGCTGAATGCTTTGGGTTTTGATCATGATAAAAATAATATCGACGAACTTACACTGTCATGCATTTCACTCAGTAAACCTGGAGGATGCTGAACCGTGCAAGTTTAGTGATACTGGGAAGACTACATGGATTTTTACTACAATGAAAATGGATCTTTCTGTTTTTATACTAATTGATGAATAACCTGATTATTCACATCTTGAAATTATTTAGGGAACTCTGAAACGTGCCATTCATCTGCCAAATGCATATAATGTCTTTATAAAAACCTGCATGACAAATAATAATTGAATTTACGCCACGTAACATTCAGTGTTTAATATTTTAATGTTTTAATTTTCAATTCAATAAATTGAATTATGTAAATGTGAGTTTTTATCCATCAAGAGAACAGCACGTGCTTGAGAGATGTCAAATGAAAAACTTGAAACATATTTATTTTGAATCTCGTAATTTCTTGAGAAGATTAGTAGCTATATTATTTCCATATGTACTCTCCACTGTGTACAGTAGAAATATTCCAGTGATTTGAAAAATCTCTAACTCTAGAAATAATTCTAGAAATGTCATAGCTTTAACTCTGCTACTAGGAGCTATGTAGTCAATAATTGTCATGCCTGACCAGGTCAAGGAAAGTCTCTCACAGAATTAATGAATGCTGTTTAGGAACTGCCTAGTTCACATGTAAATATGTTGGAGTGACAGATTAATCATGAACTTTCATTTATCGATAAATTTCAATTTTTCTTCTCTCTTAACTACACAACAAACATATGAAAGAATGCTGTTTCTCAGCGATGCGTGCTGCAAATGTGGCAGCTGCCATGTTTACAGATATTTTGCATCATATTGTTGCGTTCAGGCATCTTACTGCAAACTGTGGAACACTCTTCAAATCATGGCTATCATAATTGCCAGATAATAGGACGGTGGGACTCCATTTTGAAATTTTAATGTGCTTTCATGGATTTCACTTGATTCACCCTTGTCCATAAAAATATGGTATTATAAATAAAAACGCATAAATGCTTTTTCTTAGTATTTCCTCTCTAAAATCTTCGTTAATATTTTATGGGCAAGATTTTGAGTTACCACCAAAGAGGCCAACTCAAGGTTATGGATCAAACTAATTGCATTATTGCTAATTAAGCAGGAAGCTCGCGGCACAATTCGGAGATCTTTCGTTACAAACACTTCGATGGCACCCGCGTCTTATTTCTCCAGCGGTGGCGGTGTGTCGCCCATAAGAATAAATTAATTGGCTGCGGGTGGGGTGAGAATGAGCTGCGGTTTAAGTTTCACGTCCCCGCGTTGAAAATGTGTGCTCACAATAAGTCAAGGGAAGCGTTCTGTAAATCTATTCCGTAGCTAGGCTTCCCCAAAGAATACAAAATAAATTCTCCCTTTAATTAGAAACGCCGCAAGAACTTAAAACTACTCACGGCGGCGGGGAGGGCGCGGAGGGAAAGGCAACGAGACCAAAACTCTTGCTGCAAAAACACGGCATCCACGCAGGAGCAATCCCCCACCCCACACCGCCCCGCGCTCGACCGTCAAGAGAACCCAAAACTAATTTCAAGAGGAACATCCCTTGCCCGCTCGCTCGCTCGCTTCCATGATGCATGAAGTGGGCAGCACCTAAAACCTCATGCAATATAATGCACCCGGATAATCTCCAAAAAGCCCCGCCTCAGCCTCCACCGATCCATGCCTTTTTACCGTTCACGTTTTGCGAAAATATGAACGGTCATATCCGTCCATCTTTGCACCGAGTTGCTCTGTTAGCACGTGATGCTTGCCACTTTTACGCTCCCAAAATTGACATAGCAACCGCAAACTTAATAAAGCATGTTAGGAGATGTCTATAATTAATATCGAACGTATTTATAATGTGTATGTCACTAGATATTTTATAAGCAGATGAATCTAAAACATTATATATGATGCATTGCATGTTATTGGTTCAGAGATGCCGGAAAATCAGTCATTAATTATGCATACATACGCAATAATGAACTGCATTTTTTAAGTGTTACCCAAAGGAAGGAGATATGAGAATGTTGGTCTTTGCTGGGATTTGTAATAATGGTTTTTTGATGGTGAATTTATGAGGAAAGACCTAATAATATCTCCCAATCAATGGAATCAACTACTACATATACATGTAAGTGGCCAATCCGTTGATACAGTGCGTAACCATTATATTCCCAAAGTATCAGGAGTAGACACCACTGTGGCCTTTTCATTATTTAATCTGGTTTTCGCTCTTCTCTATTTATTTAAAAATCAATGTTATGCGAACTTATAGCTTTCAAAAAAAATTAAAAATTCATAATATCTGCAAAAACTTAATATTTTAGTACAAGTCATTAATTCAGCGCATTTTCAATTCAAACCAATTTTAAAAAATGAAATATTTAACCACTACTCGTACGTCAGAAATTGTTGTACATAAGGTAAATGGGAATCATGAAAACCTAAGCAACTTTCTAATTTTTACAAGTACAACATATTTTCACGTTGCAGAAAATATTTTTTATTAGGAAATAATCTGAGTAGTAATCCATCTAGTGTATTTATTTTAGCATAAGATAGCAAACAAACATTTACACTCGTAATGTATTTTAGAGAGAAAATATCATAATACCTCTCTCCCATTACGTTCACGATATTTCCAACGGTCATATTCCTGCTTCAGCTACGTAACAGGTTTCTATGAAAACAATTCGCAACTGTTTATACGAAAACAACAAACTTGGCGCGCGTAGAGTGCCGAATAGAACTTTATACTCTCTTATGGTATTGCACTCTTTAGTCTTTTTTCTTTGGTGATATCCATTACAGAACTCCAAGAGCTTTTCATGCCCTGAAATTGGAGTGATAGGGAAATATTCTCTGATCTCAAACGAATAGGGAAACAGCACCTGAACTTTTTCCAACGAATTTAGACGAATTATTTCTTCAGTCTTATCTGGAAAACTACGGACAGCAATATATTACAATGAAAACTCCACGCATCACAGCGATTCGTAAGAGAAATGGCGGAGAATAACTTGTCGTTTCGCGAGGAAGAAAAACCAGCACGACTCAATCCAAGAATGCGCTCGACGAAATCCCGAGAGAAAGGTGGAGAGGAAATCCTTCCGTCAGCTGTTACGTTTTTTGAATCATCATTCTCATTTCAACATTGAAAAAACAGAGCGAAATGCATTCTCGAGCTGGAAAAAGTAGAAAATCTGCACCAAATTGGCATAGTATTAATGTAGTAGCCTTGGGCGATGTGGAAAACACCTGTCGCCAATGACCGACGAATTGAACGCGAGGGATGAGGCGGAATGGAGAAGGCCAGACGGCGTTGGGGAGGAAGTGAGGGGGGCCGGAGGAAAGAGGAGAGGAAGAAGGGAAGGTGGGGGTGACGAGGTCAGGATGTGGTAAAAATACACAAATTCTTTAGGGTTCGACTGAGGGCCAGGAAGCTAAACTAAAAACAACAGATATTAATATGCACAGAAATTCTGATAGGCCCCTCGATGGCTACAGCTATACTACATTTTTCTCTTCATAACAGAGAGGAGGTAAATACACAGGAGGACTTTCTCACTGAGTCCACAATAATGGGGTTGAAATGCATGTATTTTATAGGGATGTTATTGTCAACAACGGGTGTTTTCAATACTACGCATGAATAAGGGTAATATTTGACTACGTGTTCCCCACTGAAAATATTAAATTGCTAGATTAACTGCGAACGGATTCTCTAACAAGTAGCAGCCAGTATAAAAACTCCACAATGACATGAATTTAATCTTTTTGTTTCCGTACTATTTCAAAGAGACAAGGATTAGTATTTTTTTATTTATTTCTTTCTTTCTTGTAAAAACGACCTACGCATAACAATATTTGGGACCGCACGAAGCATACCATTCTCTACTAAGTTTTTCCCTCATAAACCACTGGTTTCAAAAGGTCTGAAGCAAAAAATGTGTACACCCCCAATATATTTTATTCTTCATGATTCATTTCTCAGATTAACGCCTTACGCATTCTTTATAGGGATAATTTAAAAAGTAGATAGTTTTCTAGCCTCCGAAGTCCTCCGACCCTTCCATCTTGTCCTCCTATTTCAAAGATCGAGATTGAGGTCTTTTGCACCCCGATATGAAATGAACAGTGGAGAACATGCACTGGATACGAATGATGTTGAACTGAAAAAGACTTACGTCCAAAAAATACGTGAATTTTCAGTCACGCATAAAATTCTGGCAGTACACGTGTTAAGCTGGTTTACGCTTACACATGGGAAGAATTCGATCAGTGCGGCGTAAAAGTGGAAAAGGAGGAAAAATTGAAGGCATGAGGGGGGATGGGGAGGGGAAGGAAGAAGAGGAGAGAGAGAGAGAAGTCGACAGGAAGGGGATACATATGTATGTATATCGGAAAGCGTGCTATGGGTTGCGAGCGGGAAGGAAAGGGAAGGAAAAAGAGAAGTAGGGAGGAGATTCGAAAGGGTGCAAGAGAGCCGAGGTTATATGGCCATGGGGTTGTGAAGGGGGATGAGGGAGAGGGAGTTAAGAGCGTGGTGGAAGGAGAGGACTGGGAAGGAAATATTCATGCCAGAGGAAATTGAAATGAGGGGAATGTGGGATGGGAGGCAAAGTGGGGTGGGTGGGAAGGGATGTAAAATTGGGGGTGCGCTGGAAGGGGGTTGAAGGGGCAGAGAAGGGAGGGATTGACATCGAATGAATAGACGAGATGTGGAAAAGGGAGGAAAGAGATACAGAGGAAGAATCAGAGGCATAATCTTCGGGGTCGAGGATAATGTATTTGAGAGGGATTGATCTCTGGAGTGGGAGGAGATGGAACGGCGTAGGGAAACGGAGAGTGGTGGGGCCGAGAAACGATGTCATTGTTATGCTTAAGAGGAGCGCAGAATCCGCACGTGGGAAGACAAGTCGCGATGGAAAGGCAATGCGATATCTTCACCTCCGAGACGACCGAAGGAATGCGCCGGAGATATCTATCCAAGAGATTCATTCAATGTCCCTCAGTAGATTAAAAAAATGAAAGTTTGCGTCGTTCGAGAGGATTTAAATTAATTTTTAGTAGCTCATCCAGATAATTTATTACTGACAACATCCCACCATCAGGAAAAGCACCAGCATGACTTAATGCGGTTTTTAAAATGACTTCAGTGGACTCCTCTAACTACGCCAAATACGAGTAGTTCTCAGGTTTAAATAATGACAATTTCATTGAAAAAAGCTCTCCTGGTTTGGTATTGTATTTGAATTGTCGTGAACTATGTTTCACAGCAAATCAATCCCTTGGTGATTTTAAATTTAATCTCAGAAACGAGAATCCTTAAGTGATGACAGTACTTAAAGGAGACTCTAATGCAGAAATGATGACGGTTTCACAGAGTGCGTGTACCAATAAATATGAACTGTTTGCACTACTTCAAAATGCCATGTTTTGCCTCCTAATTTTTTACCAGAGTCTATAACACGAAAATAATGGAGTTCACTCTTTAAAATTTTATCACAAGTAGAAATTACATAGGAGGAAAATATTAATAGACGTGGCAATGAGGTGGTTTGTCAAGTCGAGAGATGATAACCAGTCGACGTTTGTCATCGACAGCGGGTGGACTTTCTCTCACCTACTGAGGGCACTCAGGCCCTTCGATTCCGATCCGCGAAGGACTAGAATGGCAAAGTGAGCAGCCTCAGAGGAGGAGGATGGATCTTCTGTGGCGGAGGGAGGGATGAGCGGGGTGGAAGAGCAGGGTTTGAACGAGGTGAAGGAGGAAGGCGGGATTGAGGAAGCGAAAAATAATTGGGGTTGGCTTCGTTTTGAATAATGGCCTCCCTCCTTCCTGCAGGTGAAGGAATTCCGCTCCCTTCCGCCGCTCCTTTATTTTCGCCCCCCCCCCCACCATCGTGTGGAAAATCTGCGGTCGTTTCCTCCCCACGACCCTGCGCTCCACCTATCGACAACGGGGGTAATGGTATCTTTCCCATTATCGGTTCATTCATTTCGCCGATTGTGGGCAAGAGCGCAAACAGAACTATTCGGCGGTAAAACCCTACGCGGGGGATATGGAAATAAATTTGGCTTTCAAGGGCCGGAGATATTTCGTTGCGGAGTGCAGACGACCACTTTTTTATTTGCATTTTTTTCGAATTTTACGGCGACACCAAGAGGCGGGCTGGATATAAAAATTCGTGGGCAAATGAATAGCCGACCGAATAAACCGTCGGACGGTTGATTCGGAATTCATATAGCGGGCGCACCAATTTATGAGCTGTAAGTCTAGGGGATATTTATGAACTTCAAGTTAAAAATATATGTATATCCATCCCGAAATCCTTTTATTTAATCATCAAATATGATAATATTTCAAGCAAGCAAAGAGAATTAAGGATAAAAATGCGCTAAATTTTTACCACAGCGGGATTTAGTGGTTTTTTGTAAGATAAACGTTCAGAGTATTAAGAGGAAAATGGTTGTGGAGGGTCTCTGCACTTCCAGATTGACGGGACATTATGCATATCGGGGAAATATATTATTGTAAATAAATATGAATTCTAGATCGCACTCAAATGATTGATTTCTTACTTCCAGCTGGAAATATCAGAGCCACGTCTCACACGTTCACTAATGTCTGCAAACGTAGAATGTTTCCCTTCTTTTCCAAATATACGACTCGTTTTTTTTATAAATGCAAGCGTTCTCCGTTCAATTCAGGGAAATGATCATCCACCATGTGAATAATGAGACGAATAACTATGATACGGCGACGACATTTAGTGACATCATAACTAGGAAATAAATTCGTAAAATATGCGCCGGCGATATTTCTCAGGGAGTTCGCAGCGTTACGACCCATAACTCTTCGTTGATTGCATTGGGAATTCGGCTTTTAATCGCCACAAGTCATAAACTCCTTTCTAAAAGCTTTTAACCCGTGGACGAATGTAATAGGAGGAGTACACCACTTATATATATTTCGAGAGCCATAATAATTTCGGTGGGTCGCAAATCATCGATCCAGGGGTGGCTCTCCCTCTCCTCCCTCCCCTTTCACAACCCCATCGGCGAAGGGAAAGCGGCGACGGCGGCAGCAGCTGTTTAATCGCGCGGAAGAAGACATTGGATTGATCGAACGACGTGGGCGGGGTGGAGTCCCGCCGCATTTGCGGGGATGGGTTGAAGCGGGACGAAAGGAGAGGAGAGTTCGATGGGAGGGAAAGGGGGTGGTTGAAAGAAAAAGGGATCGCGAAAGAGGAATAAGGGGGTTTTGGCCGCCATATAGGAAGGGAATTCGCGAGAATATCTGGGTATGGGTTAAGATGGAAGAGAACGGTATGGACTAGGAGAGGGGGATTGGTGGAGGAGCAAGACAAAGCCTATGAGGATGATGGGGGAATTGAGAGAGGCGTGGTTTCTGGGGGGGAGGGGTTAGAAGCGGGGAGAAGAGGGCGATAATAAGCAGACACGACGATGCGAGAGAGGGCGTGAATTGGCGCGAGAGAGACGAGAGGCACGAGGCGTGGACTGAACGGGTAATCGTCCGAGGCAGTCCCCCTTTGGGTTAAAGGAAATGCTTTAGAGAAACTGCTTTCCCTATACTTCCCTATACCGCTCGACTTCTCAATCTCCCAACTGCTGGCCCAAACATGGTTTAAATCCACAGTTCGGTAGCAGCCACATATGTGCATCTGAGCGACTCAATTCCTAAATTTAAGCAATGCATGCCCAATAAATACGATTTAAAAGGATAGCACGATGAGTTTGGCTGAAATAAACAGAAGGAAAAATGGAAAATAAGAGGGAATATTTTTCTCGTTAGTTCGCCATTCAATCTTCAATGTTTGTAACTGAAAGGGAGTGGAGATGAAAACCAAAATAGAAAAGTCACATGAACAAGTAAAGGAGCGTGAAAATCAACATGAATCTCTTATTAAATGTATCTCACTGTGAAATGAGTTATCTCGTCTATGCTTCTGCAAATTAAACTGGACCATAATAACTAAAATAAGGAAACGGATAGAGGCGAAAGAGTACTTCCAATATTTCCGCAACGCACGATCATTCAGAGAAAATTGCATAACACATGCCTTAAGATCTAATGGCTAATTGAAAATGCATTCTCCTAATAATGACGATGAAATTTTAACAAGCTCCAGATTACATGTAAGAATACAACTTCAATACCTAATTTCTTTCTTTTTCATGGTACCTAACGTAGAAGGTAATGAACTGGGATGATGATAATTTCGAAAGTTGTAACAAAAAATCCAATCATTTTTAAAGAAATTATGATGCACGATTATTTGCACGACGTACGCATATTTAACACATAACGCCCCAAAAGAAGTGGAGTAAAATTAGCTTAGAAGTAATAATACGACAAAAAAATTTGGAGCACGCGGAAATAGAGCAAAAACAAGAATAATATAAGAGCAGATGAATAGTTAAAGCAAAAATAAATATGAAATCTAACTTATTTATTATACGTCCATCAAGTCTTTCAGAAGTGGTCTGTTAAAAAATGCCTTTTCAATATCCACATGCAAAATCAGTAAAAGGATATAATATTTGAAAAATAACTAGAAAGGACTTAGATGAAAGCACACCGTTAACATAGTAAACTCCGGTGCCCAAACAAAGGGCTGTTTTCTTTTTCATTTTTCGGTGTGATTATTATCCCTCCTATGATACGAGGGTCATCCGGAAAGTAGTACCCGTTCGTGCCGCATGAAGTGCTGACGACGCGAGTAGCCGCTGGACGAGGTCAGATAGCTTCAGTGGCTTGTCTGCCTTCTCTGAGCCAAGTTGCGTGACGCTAGCATTGCCTGTGTTGTTTCTGTGATTGTTTACAATGTTTAAAAAAATTGAGAACGCCGCCAGTTGTGAAGTGAGGGCAGTGATTAAATTCCTCAATGCAAGAAACGTTCGCCCATGTGATATTCATCGCCAATTAAAGGAGGTGTATGGAGACAATGTAATGGACGAGTCGTCTGTTCGGCGGTGGTGTCGCAACTTCAACATGGGGAGGGGGAACACACACGACGATGAGCGTTCGGGGAGACCGTCTGTCATTACAGACCAACTGGTGAGCTCAGTTGACGAATTCGTGAGGAACGATCGGCGCGTCACCATTGATGACATCTGTGAGCATTTTCCCAATGTTTCTCGAACAATTGTTCATGAAATTGTTAAACACCATCTGCATTATGCAAAAATTTGTGCAAGATGGGTCCCTCGCGTATCTCAATGAGCTGGCGGCGAAGGACTATGCAGCAGGAATACAGAAACTTGTCACACGTTATGACAAATGCCTTAATTTGCTTGGAGATTATGTTGAGAAGTAGTTTAAAGTATCCTCTTTCAAATAAAATTTTTTATGTTTGTTAATATTTACTTTTGTGTCTTTATTTCACGAACGGGTACTACTTTCCGGATGACCCTCGTACTATCGCTCACTTGTCTTCCGAGTAGCGAGATGAACTTTCTTGTCAAAGATGACCAATAATAGTTTTGAAATACGACAGTACCTAGAGCAATGATTCTCTTATTAATCCAAGCCCAAATCCCAAAAGTAACAGCAAACTTGTTATTTCCTGAAGTATGGAAAACTTAAAGCACCTCATGATTCATCTCAAATGTGCACACAATAATTCCGATGACTTAATCCCGGTGAAAAGAAAACTCCTTTAAAAACAGGTTTCCTAAGCAACCGATGATTGGAATGTCGGGGGAAGAAGAACAGGGGCGAGGGAATTAAATCCATTTACTCCACAATACCTCCACGAACGATCGCGATGAGCATAGCGCAAGTATTTCGGATCCGTAGAATAAACGGTTGAGAGCCCACCGGCATGAGGGTGGAGAGGAAAATGGGGTGCGGAGAAAAAGTTTGGACGCATAAGGGGAGATTATCGGGGAAATATTGAGGGTGGAAGAGGGGAAGGCAATAAGGAAGGCTTGGGAGTGCGTGTGGTGAGAGGAGGAGGATTCCCTCCTGCCGCACTGACTCGCGAGGGGCGAAGGAGGGCCGTGGATTTCGGGACGTGCCCCCTCTCGGGTGGTGGCGGAAGGTGGGGAAAGTGGAACGGGGGGGAAGGAGAGAAGGGAGCGGGTTTGAGAAGGAAGGGTGGTGCACGTGGGAGGGGGTGCGTCGGAATACGTTTTCACGCACCGTGGAGGGACGTGGAGATATTGGGGGAACGGGGATATTTTCTCTCTCCATATAACGTTCCCTAGACAACTCGGGCTCAAAATTCTAATTTGCAGTTTATGTGCACTGACACTACGGCAATGACTGAATGACTGTGAAGTGTTAGTAGAGAATGAATATGGCGCAGGATATTGCGCAATTTTACTTCGCCCACAGCAGCCATAAAAGCAAAGTGTTTTATTTCGCGATTTTAGGAAACAGTGATTTTTTTAGAAATCTCGTTCATTCAAATACCAGAATTATCTCTACATCAAATGCATAGAGTTTTGCTCACTGGATACCATTCGCACTTTATCTCTCGCAAGTGAAAGATACCTCAAAACAATAAAACGCTAGTTGACTTTTTATTATTTGTAATATTTTTATTAATTTCTTTGAGGAAAGAAATCATTTTACGTATTCCATGGAAATTTTAGCATTGCTATAAAGGAGTGTGCAATGAGGATAGAAAGGAAATAAGAGCATGGAATGTTAAATTTATAACTTTCCTCTTTGCGTGAGAGCAAATTTCATGTTCTCCATCAGTTAAACGTCTACATTGTTAAGTATTCAATCGTTCCCGGCTCAACTTTGTGAAAGTTCATGTTCATTAAATGAAGAACACGATGTATATTTCCACTGCTCTTTATTTACATACAACTAGTTTCAACGCTTAGGCGTCATCATCAGGTACCTCAGGATGACGTCTAAGTGTGTGACTAATTGTGTTCTTCATTTAATGTCAACACTGTTCCCTAGAATCGCACGTCTGCTTCGTGTGCGATTCGCCAGAAGGAATTTAGAGCACGGAAACAGTAATGGAGGAAACACACTGACAATATTGGAGGAAAAAAGGATAGGTTAAACTGCCACCACCAAAGATTATAAGTATTTCAAATTTAAACCAAAAGCTTCAATGTAAGCAAGGCGAAGGAAAGAAGTATGAAAGATAACAGAAAGATAGAAACAGTGAAATAAAATATATGAGATTAAAAACTCAAAAGAAGCAATCAAGGATAAAAATAAGGAAAAAATAAGGTTTAAGAGGACGAACTATAGTATATTCGATACATTATAAAAAGAATAGAAAGAGGGTAATTAAAAAATTGAAGTTTCTTTAAGAGATGAATGCAAGTAAAGCTGAAGACGACTTGTGATAGAAAAGGGAGATTGCGTGAATGACTCTTTAACAAGAAATCCTCGGAGATGCGTAATTAAGGGCTGATTAGACGCAATTCGGATGCGGAGTAGTGATCTTCTAATGTCTATAAACGTAAAAGATATGGAATGAGAATGGTGTATGCACAACTTCTCCATAAGTAGAACGGCAAAGAGTTATCAGACGTAACGTTTATAGTGGGTAAGTATGGACAGATGAGTGTCTTACGAAGAAAGCAATGTACTGGCAATAATAAGAGAATAAGGGAAGAAAGATTTTTGAAGGTGTAAGGGAGAGTAAGGAGGAAAGATGGACTCAAGGACTGAAGGGAGGGAAAAGTTGAATCTCCGAGGGTTACGTCACGGAAGCATAATGAACTGTGGGACCGAACGGAATTCACCTTGTGTGTTATTATGACCATACACACACACACAAGCAGTGTACGGTTTCTTGGGAATATGAGATATGGAGAGATGGGCAAAAAGGGTGAAGGAGAGGCAATATGGGAGCGAGGGAAGGAAGGACGAGAGGAACGATTTGGTTCGGAAGATGGGCGATCGGAGAAACACAAGAAGGGAGAAGAGGAAATGGGAAGAAATGGTGAAAGATGGGAACGATTTGAAGAGAGGGAGGAAGGGAATTGAGTTTCTCCGGGTTTTTTCGAGGGGAAAGGGAGTCGGAGGAGGAGTTGGGAGCACATCTGCCGAAGGAACTCGGGCGGACTGGCCCCCGGTGGCGGGCGGTGTGTGGGCACGGGGGCGGGGGAATCGGGGGTTTGGTAGAGAGCGGGTGGAGGAAAGGGGGGGGGGGCAAGGAACTGGAACGGCATGGTCCAGATGGGGAATGCTTCTGCGGCTGCGGGGGGATTTTGGAGCGAAAGGAGGTAGGGGCGGAGCGGGACGGGGTGGGAGGGAAACACGAGGCGTTGTGGTCGAGGCGAGGGGGGTGGGGAGAGGGAGTTCCGCGGGAGGGAGGGAGGGGAGAGAAAAAAGGCAAGTCCATTTCAGGACGAGACTGGTTGTCTCACCCGGAGTGCGTGCTTTCTTTTCCTCGTAAAACGACTTCAACATTATTTAAAAGCCTTCTTATAATGTTCCTGATGCAAGGCATTATTTCGATTCCATCTGAAAAAGACGATAAAATGTAACTGATAACGTTTATTTACTTGACTCGAGCTACGCTAAGTATGCCACAGTAGAAGGTGAATATTTTCTCAAGATAATACGCTAATATTCAGATTCCAAGGAGTGCGTGATACGTAGATAGTTCTGACTTAAAATGCACCGCGACCAATTGCTATTTAGTGTCACTTACGCTTCCAGAAATAATTTCGGAGGAATGTTTGTGCTGCGGAGTTTGAATTGGATTGAAAAAATACGTACAAATGTACGAGTTGCTCTTTTTTTTTATCACTGAATAGTGCGGAATTTTAATTTCATTTTAAATTTTAAATCAACTAAACAAGAGCACGGTCATTATACTAAATAAATTATTCATTCAAAGCTATACCGTTAATTGGAAAAATACGTGAGGCAACAAACTCTCCCATAGAGTCGAAATATTGGAAAAGTTACGTTCAAACTTTATTGCATTTCATACAAGGACCATCATACGCAGTGTGGGTACACTTGACGGCACCAAGGAAAACGCAGCGGGACAAAAATGGGCAGTGTCCATTGAAGGAGAATTTTATTCCCCATAAAAGTAGTCCACGGACGAGGAAAAAATAAAGGGAAAGACCAGCAAACGCCTTGTGAATAGAAAATGGAGGTCATTTCGAGGCGGAAAAGACGGATGAGCGACGGGGTGCGTGCCCAAGCGCGTCCCCACTCGTTTCCGCGACTGGCACCCGGACTGTCATCGCTCGCTGCCTGCGCAACTACGTGCCTCTCCGCCCGGAAGGAAATAAAGATGCCGTTTCCCCTTTTAATGATGTAAATGACAGATTTATCGCAGCGGAATACTTATTGAGACTCTGAACCTCCTTATTGATCTCCCACAGGAATAAATCTCTCAGAGGCTTAAAATATTACCTGACCCTGTAGTCCCTTGGAGCTCAGGGGCTGTTTCCTTTTTTTTCTGAGTAATTTTAATATTTTAACTGTAATACCATGAGTCCATAAAGGGGGTCAAAATACCTGACACCTTCAATCCGTAAATATCTACAATCATGTTAAAGGGAAAATATTTTTTGCAGGGATCCATTCATATATTCACCCATTTTTTCCAATTCATATGCGACTACAGGCAACCTGTATATCAGCCAACGCCAAACCGGGGTATTGGGCATAACCGCTCTATTACTATATTAAATAACAAATTAACACACTTAAAGAAAAAAATCTTATTTGATGAGAGAATATAAACAACTTTCTTCGTTGGTATACGTTAGTACAAAGAATTTAGCATTTAAAAGTAAAGTTAAGAACAAATTTCTCGCGAAAGAAATTTCCCTTCCTCAGCCGCCAACATATTTGTCTTTGTGTTAAAATAAACGGAATTATAAGAAGACAGGACAGCAATTTCGAAGTTTTATCCTGGAAATCTTATATTTTCCTTTAAACTCAGCTGATGCTCAATACTGGCTATCTACGTATACTACATTTTATGACCCAAAAATCCATTGCAAAAGAGTTTACACGAAAACATCTGAGCCTGGGCATAAGTAATTTTAAACAATCCCAAAATGGAATATATTTGTCATTGCGTAGTATTATTAGGTATTATTATACAATAAGGGATCTTATATACATGCACATTTAGTTAAGCAATAAATCTCCGTCTGAATGTATATAGGCTAAATAATATCTCTCTGGGTCCCAGGGCATTTTCCAAATAACCTGTGTCCATTTTGATGCTTAAACTAATAATTCGTAACGATTAAACGATTTCTTTGTTATTTTTGATTTTTATTTGTTCCAAAATGTAGTCCCTTACTTCATACTGTATGCACCTGCCATTGAAGTTCATGAATAAGTTTAGGTTTTATTATTCCACGGATGCTGCCAAATCAATGGGGTTCTAAGTATTTTTTGGGCTTTCTATAATTCAATGTGACAATTTCAAAACACAAACACTCTTTCGAAATTAACTTGTTATTTTGCTTAGAATCACTCTAGTATCCTCCGTCATACTCAATTTTTTCTCTTATGAAACATCTATCACATGGCCATACACGGGATAAGACCTAAAGGGAGAATAAATGGAGTATGACTAACCTTCAAGAGAAAGAGGAGGAAATTCGAACCACACTTACAGAGATTACCTTTGTCACAAAGTGACGGAATCGGGCCTGCGGTGGGAGCATCTTCACACCTCGTGCATCAAGCGAGAGGGAATGAAAGCCGAAGGAGTATCCTAGGGTTAGGAGGGCCACGCCACCACATTTGCGTAATAAATACGCCTTGCGAAAGTCTTAATGAATAAGGCGGCCGGAGGTCCTAAACGACGAAGCGGAAATTGGACAAGGAAACGGGACGGTATGCGCACGGCCATTGGGAAATCCTGCGTCCCTATTAGCCAACCCTTGAGGGGTTTAACCCGAGTGGAAGATGCTGTTTCGTTGTGAGGGAAAGGAGAGGGGAATGAATACGACTGCAGATTGTCTGAGAGGGAGCGGACGAGGAAGGGCGAGAAAAGGCGTTCTTTTCAGAATGCCAGAGCGGGAGGAAAAGAATGGGTGTATAAGTATAAACGTTGGAAACAAGTTATACGTTGGTGGTACTTAACCCCTACAGTCTAAAAGTATTCTGACATTACTTAGCAATGAATCACCGCGGAAGCTTCTGGATGATATTTGCTTTAACATGATCTTGTGTGAGATGGGGTTGAAGCCGATCCTAGAAGGAAAATTTGAAATGATTATTTATTATTTTCCTCAACATTCTCACCCCTCTCCTCTGAGCAAAAATATTTTTCTTGAGCTTGAATTGTCAAAATATTATTTTTATAAGAAATTATCAAATGATCATATATGATCTTTAATATTAAGAATAAGCGCATGAAATTACTTCACCTCTGATAAAACTAATTACACAACTTTACGTAAAATTAAGCCTATATTTACGGTGCGCTGAAAAATCTGATCGTAAACGCTTATTTCAAACGAAAATAATAACGTGAATGCTTATAGCTTTTGAGAATACTTCAGAGTATAATCGATGTCACTAATGAAATTTGATGGCAACTTTGTTACATTTATTTTAACATTATTTTGCAAAGAGCTCTAGCTCTATTTTTTATGGAGCTCTTGTAATACCAGTACCAAGTCCGACTTAAACTAATTAAACAAGTTTTCTGAGTATATCATCGAAGTAAACTTGATAAAATATCTTTTGAAAATTTCTCGAGATACTTTCGGAATTCGCAAAATTATTGTGATTAGGATGCTTTTAAGCTGATCAATATTATTTCTGGAACATTATTGCAGGCGCTATAGGGAAAACAAATGACTGAAATTCATTTATTCGATAGAAAAGAGAAGAAAGACAACTCGAGAGAGATTTTGCGCAGTAGCAATAAAAAGAGGATGAGTTATAGATTTCTGCAGAGCTCCTTTCGATTAATTAGGCGAGGGAAAAATAGATATCCAAGAGACGGATTATGAATATCAACATGTTAAAAAAAAGGTACGAGGAAGAATTCGACATGGAAGGGAAAGGAGCTTTCACCGGGTAAGTTTCAGGGGAAATGGATAATAACCAGAGACTGTTAGAAAAAAATAAAGAGAAGAATCAGGATGATTTGCAACGAGAGGAAACGCTGCGAGTCGAATCTCAGGGGAATGCAGCGGGAAGGAGGGACGGGCAGGGAAAGGAGACGGGAGAAAGGGAAAGGGGTAGGGAGAGAGAGAGAGAGAGAGGCAGCAGATGATTAAAAAGGGAATGCTGAGTGAGGCAGGGAACGGGAGAGACTCGGAGAATGTGACCCGACAAATGCATGAGAAGAAATAATTTTCCCCCGAGTGCGGAAAGGAGGAGGAAGCCGGAATGTATCCGCCGGTTCGCCCACCAGCCCATTCCTCGCCCCTCCCCCCGTTTGCTCCTCCCTCTCCCCCTAGCGGCACCCGCTCCACCCGGCAACCGCCACTCCCTCGACCGCCCGCCCCTCTGCGTCTCTCTGTACGGACTTCAGCGACATATTCTCAACACCTTCCCTCTCGACTAGACTTGACGGCTGACTCCCTCCGACGCCTTTCCCATCCGCGTTTCAATGCGTCTGTATCTCGTGGGCACCCATGCAGGAAACGCGATCTCTTTCTAACACTCGGCAGGGGACGATCAGGGTGAGAATCATTCGTGACACATCTAACGTCAACACGAGAACCTGCGTAGTGCTGTTATGAGCGGAGAACTCAAGAAACTCATGCCCGCCTTCTATCTTAATAGCGCGTCTAAAGATAAGCCGACGAGCATAAATCTGGGCATGAGATCACAGTGCTGTTTATGTATGTATTATGCCTTCGTCCTTTCTTCGATAACCAAAAATAAAGTATATTAAAGTAACATAGAAAACCTAAAGCCTTCTGCTTTTTCATACGTATCTAATTATTGTTTCAATACGAGTTCAATTTAAATACTCGTACATTACTGAATATTTATTCACTTGTACGGACCGACGAAATACCATGGCATAAAATAAGAGTAAATTACCTGATATATTGATGGAATTAGGGGTTAGGGATACAAAAACGAAAATATTCATAATTTGACCTTATGGAAAGCCCCAACTATTTTAAGCCTAACGCGATTCGTCATGTGCATACGTCATTTAAAGAATATTTGTCAACAACAATTCCCTGCCATTCCGTCTAAAATTATTTGACGAAAGGACTAGACTTGATTTTTTAAAAGTTTGAAATTGTCAACTGTGCACATAACACTATCATAAGGTTTAAATAATAATTTAAGCTCGTGTAAATCCATCCACGATTTACGTAATTTTCCGTGTACACTTTGACCAACTGATTCCAGGTACACGAATTGTCCAAAGCCTTTTATATCTCCGTATCATTAAATCCTATGATAATGATTTATCACAGAACTTCCTCCTTTGCCTTAAACCCTCGCCCCAACCCTTTCTTGTCCTTATCTATTTCAACGAGACACCAAACAATCTTATGAAATTTTAACCTCTTGACGATGACGCATTAGTATTGGGGTATGTTATAAAGTGCTTCCTTTTAAATAGTGTGCAGGAAGTATTACAAAGTTCTGTTCATTTATTACAATATGATATATGATTTCAAATACCAGCCATATATTTTACTCTCCCATTGGCTATTCAACATTTCAATTAATATCTTACAACTTTATGCAAAGAAATAAGAGATTAAAGAAAATCCAATGCAGTTCGCGAAGATTGAGGAGGTCCCTCGTGCCTCGTCCCTCCCGTCTTCTTGAACACGACTCCCTCTCCGCGTTTCGGTTATATTTTCCTCCCTCGGGAGCGGGCATGGGAGAAACCGCACAAGACGCCCCCCTGCTCCTCCTAAACACAGCTTCCCCTTTGTCTCTGCCCCGTCTCACCCTCGCATTATCATGCCTACGCCACCCATAACGGGCGTCTCCTACGACGAGTACGCCGAGCAACAGATGTTGCGGGGCTGGCAATGGACGCCTAGCGGAGGGGAAGCGTGGCTGCATCTCGTGCTGACCACGGCATTACTTTTTTCAATACTCCGGCGGCCCAGGACGGAGAAGACTTCGCCATTGCTTTCGAACAACCCATTGCATTGAATTTGAGGATGACACAAGATATATTGGACCAAAGCAGAGAGCAAAGCGTCAGAAAGAGAGAGAGTTATGACCGACTTCTGGCACATGCCTTCCCAAAATAAGTGAACGAAACCTTGGGACTATAACTGTTAAAAAGGTTAATTTTTAAATTATTAAGCTGGAGATATATTTAAATGCTTCAGAATTTGTACGATTAAAAAATTGAAATCGTACTCCGCCATATTCTTAATTCTTATACCAGGCAAAAAAAAGGAAATAGCACCGCACACAAATAAAGGAAAATGTCCCAAATACAAAAGATTTATCCTCATAACTCTTTATGCCCTGAAAATTTTGAGAACGTTTTTGTTTCGACTCAATATAAGACGCTAGTGTCAGTCGGAAATATGTGATCTATTCACGTTCAATTCTCCCTGTGAAAAATTCCTGAATCGGTGATTAATTGCCAGATGGGTGGCGAAAGACCTTTCATCAACCGTAAAATAATTCGCGAGGACCTCCTCATCATATAACTTCACCCTTGAATATACCACAGAAGTCGTAAATTAGTAAAAGAAACTCTATGTTATAAAGTATGAGCCAAGGGTGAGGGGTAAAACATCGACGAACAATTTCATTCCATCAAACCGACCGGCAAGGAGGAGGGCTGAGGATCTGTTTATTCTTTGAATTGCCACGATGGAGGAGGCGACGACGGGGATTCAAGATTACTTCTCTCGCGAGATGTGTAGATGAACATCGCCTTATCTCGTGTCCCTTTTCCTTCGGAGTGAAGTGACCGGGAGAGGCGGCGGGGCGGGAAAGGGCGCCTCCGTGGAACGGGTGGATATGGGCATCGGGGTGGATTGCATTCCCGGGAGGAGTTGAACCCGGATAACCGGGGAGAGAGAGCAAGAAGATGGAAAGTAATCCTCCCCCGTTCGTCCGACTCCGATTCCCTCAATGCCCTCCCCATCAGCAATCTCCATGATTACTCCTGAATGGTCTCCCAGCTTACGACTCCTCAAACTAATAGAAGATTCCAGGCATCTGTAAATGCGTGAATTCCAATATCAATGTACGGATTCACTCGTGACTTTACGACAAAATTCTTGGAGTAATCAAGGAAGAGTGGATAGAAGCAACGATACTATATCGATTATATTCGAATTCCAAGAAACTGCGGGAGATGCCGCAAAAGTAACTTTTAACGGAGTCATCCGCTAATATGCATTTCAATGCAACAATTTCAGAGTGTAAAAATCTTTCGCCTTGACCGGGATCCCGGTCAAGGAGAATGATTTTTACTCTCTGAAAATATTGGACTATATTAGCCTGTGTAAAATATACCTTTATTTTATTTCAATAATACATACATATATGGACAGCTACCTTATGTGGCAACACCACGTACATATCCCTTGATTTGATGGTTGCTATGATAAAACATAAAAGATTTAAAGATGAAAAAATAATATTCAATCAGTGCTGTTAAATATTCAATGGAATGGACTCAGGAATAGATGTTCCTAGTAGTAAAGCGAAATTTGTATGAGGAAGTTTATAGACAAGTTCTTCCATAGCGTCACGAGACATTTCTAAGTTTCTCTTCAGTTATGTGACTATCGATTTTCAGTAATAATCAGTAATAATGCTTATTAAGTACATGATATAAAACAATACCGACTAAATTAACAAAACAGAGATTATAAGCGTTCTTTGATTTTGCGCTCTTTGAATATATATAGAAAACGGCACATGCTACAAGATGGCGAAAACATGTTACATATATATTTTCAGGGTTGCATTGGAAAAACTTGGCTTCATCAAACGAATGACGCGCAAAGACTCAAATAAATATATGAGGAGAGAAGATTTTACTTCACCTTGGTCGGATGATGGAGAGGATTTTACTTTACCTTGACTGTGCGTACTGTGTTTAGGACTTCGCAGACAGAAGGAAAAAATCAAAATAATTGCGAATCGAACACAACACCTAAGTTAAACAATACGACTCTCGTACGCTCGAAACTTTTATTAAGCATCGTTACGGACGAACAGAAAGCATGACACTTTTATCGGAAGTCATGCATTTAGGAGCTAAAGATCTCATGAAAATTACGTGCACTACTTAAAATAGTAGGTAAATACAAACGGTATGATCTGATAAACGGGGAATGGCAATTATATCCACGCATTATTACGGCTAAATGGACCACAGGAAAAGGTTAAGGATAACAGTCCACCAAACCGACCTTAAGGAATCATTTACCCTCACATAACTCTAGATCAAACCGATAAAAACTTCGCGAACAATAATTCCGACGATCCGAAGAGATAATTTCACCAAACACTAAAATAGACCATTTAATTAATAGAATTATTCTTAGACCTAGTAAACTTATTTTACATTTAACATGCCATTGTGGTGGCCTGTGCGATAATATATAGATATTAGGAGTCTCCGTAATTATTTACAAAAGAAAAGTCTTCAGGCTTATCCCGCATTCCCAATGCATATTACTGAATAGAGGAACCACTCAGGAATTTAATATCACTCGTTGGATCGATTTAACTCAAAACCGGACCTTGTGGTAGAAAGGAGTAAAAGAGAAGGGTGCTTCAAGGGTATATTCTTCGCTCTTCTCGGGGGAATGCTATTTCAAATCGCACATCACGCCTTTCGATATCCCATCGCTCTCAGAGGAGCTCCCCAATTTTTTCCTAAATCGTCCCCGTTCAAGAAAAATAACAGGAAAAAAGATCGGAAGAGAGAAAAGATGCCTGCGCTCGGTCGCTCGCTTCGATCTCAGCCGCTCAGGGGCGCCCACATGCACGGAGAGCCCGAGATGAACAGAGAGTCGCTCGGGGGGAGGGGGTGGGGAGAGGGACGTTCTCCAAGCCGGTGCGTGGATTCAAGTTAGCCGCCAGAAATGGAAAGACAATAGCGGAAGGGGAAGGAGGATATTGCGTAGGAGTGGTGGTTCGGGGGTGGAGGGAGTGAGGCGACGCGCGAGAGAAATGAAAAGAGGACTTTTCGTACCCAATATCGCCCGAGAGCGTG
This sequence comes from Hetaerina americana, assembly GCF_022747635.1. NCBI lineage: Eukaryota > Metazoa > Arthropoda > Insecta > Odonata > Calopterygidae > Hetaerina > Hetaerina americana. The sequence continues at coordinate 6,628,567 of NW_027287095.1, forward strand.
GGAGCAGGTGAGAAGTGTGTATCCCCCCGCCCTCATCCTCCGACGAATACATTTATGCTCACTCTCGGATTGACACGCTGCACGCACCCACTCGCACTCACGTTTTAGGGAGGAAGGCATCATGTCTATAGTAAAAGAGACGAGCCCTGTGGATAGAAATATCCCAGGAAGAAGAAAAAGGTGGATGGGTGCGAGGGGAAAGAAGAGGGGTCCCGGAAGGACGGATAACGGCGGAGTGTTCATCAGATCGATTGGGGATCGAGAGAGGGTGGATGGGAGAGAGAGCGAAGCAAGAAAAAGGAAGATTGATGCGTTAAAAGGAAGACACTGGGCGTGTACGGAAGGGGGTGAAGGCGTGGAATTACGGATGCGCATGGGCGAGGTAAATCTTTATTCCTCGCGCACCAATAAGAACAATCCTTGACCTTCGCCGTGTGATTTTCATCTGAAACAAATAACTGTAGATGGATTTTCAATCTGTGACAGAATAAAACGTCCGGGCAAATGAGGCCCAGGTTGCGAAAGAATTGCATCAAAGACAGCAGAAAATGGGATAGTAAGCACATTTATAAAAGGTTGGCATGTGCATCTGAAAACTTGACCTAGGCCCCGGTTTCATAATGACTGACTAGATTAAATTGATAGTTAATATGGGCGATTAGACGGAACGGATTTGACGAGCACTTCACTGAAGTACTTCAGCCTAAGTTGACGAGTACTTTAACCGAAGATTTAGACTAAACTAGCGATCATAAAACGAATGTTTTGCTTTAACTGGAGTTTAAAGTTGATGTTCAGTTTAACTCGGGATTATACAACCAGAACTGAATTTTGCTCATTTAGTTTTTTTAGAAATGCAGGGTAATATAGAAGAAATAGTTATTATGCACTGGTTTCCAGGGTCTATTCCAATTCTACCCCTGAATTCCTACTTCTGAATCTAACCAGTTAGACTACTGCTAATAATAATTAAATTTGTACAGAATTGTATCTCAATATAACCTTCAGAAACCTAGTTTTCCATTTATAGCACGCTCAGGGTACGTATCCACGTACAACATTTTAAAAACGTATTTTCTCATCTAAATAACTGAATAACAAATACATAGTCCCTATTTCCCATTAATATAGGAAAACTACGTTTACAAAGGTCCGCTCTTATTACTCCTCGGCTGAAATTTGTGAAAATTGCGTTTAATTGCGGGCAAGATAGGTATTACATTTAGATCTTAATTATTCCGAAGAAAACTTAAATGTGTTTAGGCCAAATATCTTTTATAATTTAATATTTTTTATTACCGTTCCCTTCAAAAACCGAAATTGAGTCATGAAATAGGTTAGAGACTAAAAGGCGATTCCTGGAAGTAGTGGTAGCATCATGAGCGCCACACAACTTTTACAATGCATCGATAGGTGATCCAATTTCCAATTCAATCTCTGCGCAGGTAGTTCGCCCATGTCAGATGTGAATTGATAGATCACGGGTCCAACTGAAACCGGGATGAAAGGCGGAAGGTGAATGCTTAGACAGAAGTCATCCATGTGCTGGCGGTGTTACTGAAATTTAAATATCGATCTTTGTCCTTGAGTGATCAAAAAATGCAGAGATGTCTCGGGGAAGGAATTTTCACCCATCCCGTGGGGGAGAGCGATGGAGTGGATGGGGGCGGAGGAGCGAGGAGAATTCAGGGTGGGCGGCAGAGCGGGGGGCGGGCGGCAGAAGCGCCACGGGGGAAGAGGATCAAACCCCCACCCCCACGAATGAGGAAGGAAAGTGCGAGGGAAGTGAGGATTTGAGGATTTGAGTATCGGGTGGGGGGAGGATGCCGTGGAAGGGAGAGGATATTCATTTTCCAATATCGACCGAAATTATTAAAATAAATATCAAATTAGCAACGAAATATCGACTTGGCGATAAAAAGTGTGCATATCGATTAATATCGACAATATTGTTTATCTCGTCAATATCACCCATATTGCTTATCGTCTATATCTCATATCGACTATATAGTTAGTCCTTAGGGAATACAACAAGGTCCCTTTCGTTTCTCGATGATATAGACGGGGGTATAATATACCTTGGAGATGATATTGATTAAATAACGGAATTCATTATCAATAAGGCATCTCCATTATCAATATATGGCTGATTATAGTATCTATCCCTTTCTAATCCAGATTTTTACTCATTTTTTTACTTCGGTCGATCTTCAATATCGTACATATTATGTAAACGATTGTATTGTACACATAATGGCGATTATGCGTATATAGAATCGATAACTAATATCATGTATACACACACACACACACACACACATATATATATATATATATAGTATATATATTTAAACATAGTAATCAACCCGAAGGTCCGTTTGGTAGGTGATGGTAGAGTTCACCCAGTACTAAGCCCGAGGGCGTGTCAACTTCACTCATCAGGGTAGGGGGCCAGTTCCTTTCCCTGTGCCAGTTATGGTTTCCCAGGAAGATCTGGTACCCGAAAAATCACATAGCTTGGGTGTGGAGCTGCAGGTGCCCCGAGTACCTTGCCCGGGAATCGAACCCGGGCCCCTCCGGTCAGCAGTCCAGTCCGGTATCTAAATATATATATATATACATTCAAACACGAAATCCCGCCAAACGGCGAATAAATACTCATATATACAGATATATATATATATATATATATATATATATATATATATATATATATATATATATATATATATATATATATATATATACAGACACAAAGGTCTAGTCTATAATAAAAACAATATCGAAAAGGAATCGATATATCGCCGTCTCACTCAGCCCTAGGAGTAGTAGTTTGCTTGCCCCCCCCCCCGCCAAGAGCGTGGGAGTGTGAGAGGAGTAGGTGCGCGAGTGCGTGGGCAGCCCCTCCCCGCTCATTGATCCACCCCCAATATGCGGCGGCAGGGATAAACAGCGGAGGGCTGGAGGACGGGGGCGGTGGCGCGCGCGCGCCATGCTGTCGCAACGGTTAGATCGGTGCGTTCGTTCACTATATCTGCGGTGTTCAAGACAACCAAATGAAAACTGATCATGAAAACGCTTGTTCATTTTGCCGAAAATGTTTTTTTTAATAACAAAGACAGTGGTAGATTGAATCTTTGATATTATATTAGATCATCAACTCTACCATACCAGATTTTCTCATTCGTTGTGAAAGACTACTTCACTGGCTTTGACGACTATTTGCTGCAAAAGTGAAGTATTACAGTATCATCGTCAATTTTAAACACTGGTTGACAATATGAAAACTGAGACCATGTATGTCTCTAATTGTGATGCAAAGATTAAACATAAGTTTGCTTTGGCAATCTCACTGACATCTCGAGGATAAGGGATACTTACGGATTTATATTCATGCTGAAGAAAATAATGCAAGCTATTTTCTCCTACAAACACCTTGATTATTATTTGCGGCTCAAATGAATGAAACTCTTCTTGGAATTGGATGCTGTTTTACACATGGTCTATGGGCCATGTTCTAAAGTAATTTGGTAAGAGAATTTTAATATAATACCATTTTCTCCAAAATATTTCTGAGAGTAATTACCCACCAGAGAAAGTGGCATCAGGATAAAGTAGAACAGATTCCCACGCTGATTAGTAAAGCGTAAACCTAACGTGACATAATTATTTCCGGCCATACTTTTGACCCTGAGTACTCATTTTAAATTATGAATAAATGAAAAAATTGTATTCGTAAATAATTCATGCGAAAATATTGAGATCAAATTGAATTAATTGCATCAGTTCAGGAAGGAAACTAAGAGGAAGATTTAATCACCATCAGATTCATCAAATTATAACGAATTATACAAGGTTTGTATACAAAGTTTCGGTGTCAATTTTTTCCTCAAGTGTGTATGTAAATTCAGACTGCCAGTTAAGTGTGTGCATGATCGCATATCGTACTGGCATTGATAAGATGACATTGCTAACTATTTTCGCTGAAAATTTGGCGATTCGAAAGATCTTCGCTAAACTCGTCCCGGAGGTCTTGACGGACGACCAAGAGCAGAGTCGAGTATCTGCTTGCGAAAACCTTCTGAAACGGCATATCGGTGATTCCCCATCCCCCTTAAAGTCCTGACTTGGCACCGGTAGGTAGACTTTTTCCTAATGCCAATAGTGAATGCCTCCCTCAGTGGACACCGCCATGGGACCGACCCTAAGTGCCGTCAAAGAAGCTTCCACGGTTACCCTTAAGGACCATCCGGAATCCGCCTACCAGGGAGCCTTCGAGTTGTGAAAAAGCCGCGGGAAAAAGTGTGTCGACGCTCAAGTGATGTACTTTAAAGAATTTTGAGGCATTTCAGCAATATCTAATATAAACCCATTTTTCCGATAATTAGCCCGATACTTTTTATACAACCCATAAATTCATAATTTTATCTTCAATGTTTTGACCAAAATTTATACGAGATTTTAATAATTTATTCAATTCACAATCACCACTTTCTATGCAGCAAACTAAAAAAAACGTGACCTAGATTTTTTCTGCGATGTTCTTATTTTGATACTTAATAATTCGGCTGATAAGGATACATGAATAATTGTGCATCTCGAAGTCGCATCATCAAACACGCGCCTTGAAGAAGAGAAAATTTTTCGAGTGGAAGGATGAAGAACTTAATTGATGAATGTGATCGAAGAAAAGGTGAGGTATCTTAGAAGTCTTTAGGGTTAAGAGATCAAGCATGGATTTGAGAGGCATAATGAAGTATTATATGATAAGGGAAAAATGAAATAAATTTATTAAAGAGAGCATTTTTCTTTTCTTAACCTAAAACCGGTATTTACGTCAGCGCTCGTCCCGAGAGGGAACAGTGGGTACGTACGTATCGCATGGTCACCATACCGACCTCTCGTTTAACTATTTTAATCAATTGAAATGTGGATTTTTATCTTAGCTACTCTTGCTAAATGCACATTTTAATCTTTCTGCAAACCATAAAATTTATCTTTAAACAGATCCATCTATTCAAATCCAGCATTTCGAAAGACATTTTAACGTCTTTTGTATTCATAGCTAAATATTGCGAACGGTTGTAAACCCCGCGGCTGGAATAATACGCATTGGAACTATACAATACAGAGGAGAGAATTAAAATTCTGGAAAATTGAGTTTTTAATAATTTATTCAGCACAAATTTGGCTATGAAATACGCCCCATCAATGAAGTATATTTGGCGCTAATAAAGCACCCTGAGATGAACCATTTTTACAAACGGGCTGCCACATATCAAGGAATGGAGGCGATCTTAAAACAGCATAATTTCAACCGAGAGACGCCGCTACATTTAGAATACACAAAATATTCACCTAAAGCCGTAAACGGCATCGGATTACGAACTTCGAAGGCACGCAATACTCTCATTTCGCTATTTCATTGTTTAATTTTTTCCCCAGGTAAGCCGATAGAGACAGCATTTGTGTAGGAATAATTTAAAGCTAACTATTTCTTTCTGATTAATCTCTGTCTCATTCCAGGTTGAAAATCAACTAGGGAAAAAAGGCACGGTTGGTTCTATAAAGTATTCCCGAGCCTGTAATTATGGATGGAAATGCAAAATAATCAAAATTGCTTTTATATTATAACTTCACGACGAAAAGAGTACATACACGCAATGAGCAAAAATAACCACGATACAGGCACATTCAGGCACAATAATGTATTTATCAGTTGATTCAATCTTCCATTATAAATCAATGTAGCGAAGGAAATACGCAGGCAAAAATACTGAATAATATAAGTTAAATTACAGCCATAATTGGGTCGACTTAACTAAGCTCTCTTTTCAGGAATATGAGCCACTGTTCCTAAGCTTTTGCTCGTTTGATGTGTGAAGACAATAGCAATAGAGAGGCGGATTAGTCTTCAGAAGGAGGATGACAAGACACTTTTAGCAGAGCCTCTTTCTAATCTATCCTCTGAGCACACAAGAGTATCGGAATATGTTTTTTCAAGCGTGCGATGGACTCGTTGAAAGAAGGGATGCGAAAGTTCTCGAGTTGGAATACAATCGACCGTATCCATCGAAGGATCGGTGAAATATAAGTGCATTCATGCCTCGGGGCACCCGGAGTGATTTTCTACGCACTGCTTGCGCAAGGCACCCGCCCCCCCCCCACCCACCCACGCATCCGCCGGCCAAACACGAAATACTCAGCGGCGATAGCTAAGGGTTTGGTACGGGAGAGAATGCTGATGGAGTCGCGGAGAGATTGAGTCTCGTGAGGCAGCTGGCGAAAGGGGATGTAAATATAGATAAAGGGCGAGGGAGAGAGAGGGGGAGAGAGGTGCGGGGAGTGCAGGGGTGGGAAGGTGGAGAGCCGGGGGGGAGAAGTGGGGGAGAGGGCGAGATGGGGGTAGGGTGGAGTTCGTGCCCCCGAGTAGGCGAAGAGAGGAAGAATCCCTCGGAGGCATTCCGGGTGATAGATAAGGAACGTGGGCGCGACCCACGTAGGGCGGCGGAAGGGGGGAAGGGGAGCCAAGCGAGGCGAGGGAGGGTTGGAAATCCAAGAGGGGTGACGATGTTTCGGTTAAGCATGCGTGAAGATGCATCGATGCCGATTCTCCGTGTCGTAACGATTCCTTCGATACAAAGAATGAGATGAATGTTCCCTTTCGATTCTCTGCCGTAAGACATTAAGCGTGGACTTGTGATGGCCGATACCACTCGTGAATATCGCCAGTGCCTTCACCCAAAATAAAGTCATTCGATGAATTTAAGAAATGAGCTTTTCTTCCTTTGATTTAGGCTATTTTGGAGATTTGGTGAAAATTATTTAACTATTACTGCAAATTGTCATTTTTCTTAAATGCCTGCTACGGATTTGACAAAAGAGCCCGGAGTATAATTCGCTGAGTTGTAATTCCACGTAACTGATTCCGAATTAGCACGGGGTTTGTTCTTGACGCAAGAAAACGTTCTACCGTCAGGGAAACATATAGAGGACCTTGGAAACCTATGCGAATGCATGCATGTGGCAAGAGACCAAACTTATTCATATTCATATTTTCCCATTGAATTGATTTTGATTTTTTTCCAAGAAGACAAGTGTGAATGAGGAAATACAATTTCTTTCAAATTTAATCTTAATATTCATAATTTGTCTTTTTGAAATAACGAATTAAAAATAGAGTCAAATGCTATTAGTCAATGGATACTAAAATATTTGTGCACGCCTTTGAAACTCCAAAAAAAAACGCCATTAGTGGACGCTAGAGTGAACGATAAGGAATGAGTAAGTACGGATGAAACATGACGTGGCCGCTTGGCATGGGAAGACGAGGCAAGGATATGAAGCAAAAGGGCTCACACCTTGTGACACGCGGATGAAGGGGTAAAACTGAAATTTTCTTAAGAGCAATGTAATGGGGGAAATTTCAAAGAAAGAAAAGGTGAATTTCTGGTTCTAAGGACGCTAAAAGGTTGGGTGGAAAGAAGAGGCGAAGGAATGAAAGGAAAAACACCATGGTACAGAAGGAAGATAGATGAATTTAGGGAGTGGGATAAAAGAGGAGAGTACGTAAACGGGTTATGTACGTTAAAGCGGCGTAAGAAACATGGGATTAAAATAATAAATAAAAATGATGTGATAAAAAACAGGGCAAAGATCAAAATTAACGGCAACGCAAAAACTTGGCACATGTTGGAAACTGAGAGAAACCTAAGAGCTTTTACGAGGGCTTGAATGCGAATCCCTAAATTGCTGGGAAGATGTATTTTCACAACCATTCCAGCGTCATTTATGTCAGTTAACGTTTGCACTTTGCCTCGCGTAAAGTGACAGCTGAGGCATTTCTCACCCCTCCCTAGAGCACAAGCGCGTTTACGGATGTTGTTCGTGGGTCAGGAACATGGGAAACACATTTCCCCTTCGCTGCCTTAAATATTATCTGAATTCTACGCAAGGAACCTGCGTTAAAATGGCATAATTTGGCCAAATATTATGCCAAGAGGTTGACGAACGAAAAAGAGATTTTCGAAAGAAAAAAGACGCACCAAGTTCCAATGCTAGACGCGTTCGTTCATAAAACCTTGTTTTGTTTTTTCAAAATTAAATGTTTCGTCTTTTGAAATTCGTTTACGTTGTCTTCAATCTGAAATCAATGCAATATTTGCTAAAGTTATTGAATTACGACACTATCTCGTACCGAAAGTTCTGATCGGTTTTCAATTGGCTTAATGTTTTCGTCGATTATTTCGAAAACAATAAGAGAGAGCGAGAGAAAGATAATACGGAGATCCAGTAGAGGAGGCAGAAGAAAGCAGAGTAGAACGAAAAGGATTAAGATTTGGATCCCATGAGCTAGAGAAAGAAATCGTCATCCAGGAGATAGGAGGAGGGAGTGGGAACAGGGGTCACAAGGTCAAGGAGGTCACGACAACCAAGAGAGACGCTAGCCTTAAATCCCACACTCGCTGCCGCGCGAGACTCTAACACGAAAGAGGTGCCCTGACAGAAAGTCCTGATTCATTTACGGGACGTGCTCCACGGGGGAAGGACCGAGGTGATTTACTGGAACTTGATGCCGTTGTGTCGTGCCGTTCGTGCCCACACCACTACATTGTGCCAGCGTACAGCGTACTGAACACACGTTCACTGCTGCAGTGAGGAAACGCGTCATCCTTGAGTACTAAATCCTTTAATCAAACGTGCGAACATATAGGTATATTTCTTCAATACGCTTTCGGAAACTTCGTTTATAAAAATGAAATCACGTAATGTATCTAAGGTATTTCAAGTAAAGTAGGCATGAAAACGATTCGACAACTGCGATATTATTGAAAGACGAAATTTGATGATTTCCTATGTAAAAGCTTCTTTGCTCGCTATCTGAACACTCTTTTCGGGGCATTCTTGATTAACAAGTATCAATGTGTATACTCTTCGTTCATTAACTGAATTTTACATTTTGTATACTTTTATAGCACGCATCCCAAAGAGTACGCGCGGTATAATTCCAACGTTTTTAAGAATCAATAATATAATATCATGAAAAATTGGGCGTTGAGCGTTTAAAAAAATAAATTAATACTCTCCCAAGCGAACGCATTTCATAAATCTGAATCTTAATATGAAAAAATAACATACAACGAAAAGAAACCTAACATGGAGTTTGGCAGAAAATGAATTACGAACATTGGGCTCGGGTTTAAAGTCGGGACTGCTTCACTTTTGTCATCTCGAGCGGTGGAGCACTAAAGAGAAAGCCAAGTGCAACAGTAGGGGACCCGTAAATGAGAGCCAAGCGCAACAGTTCTATCTTGGACAAACGATCGGAGGGATATAACTCAATATTTCCCTTCGACGGTTGCACAACGAATGCTTACGGAGAGGGCATGGGCTGGGGAGGTCGTGAGCTGAGGTAACCGTGTAGGAGAGTACGGTAAAGGACGGGTGTCTTGGCGATGCAGGAAGGAGATGATGTCAAGCGGGCAGGCAGAGTGGGGTTGCGGGTGAGACAAGTTGCGCGTGGGCGAGGGAGAGTGTTTGCTGGCAGGCTGGATGGGAGAGACCCCAGATGCGCCTTGGACAGGGGCTGAAATCGGCGTGGGAGGCACCCAGGTGGAGACTCAGGGGATCGAGGGGGAAGAGGGCTTTAAGAAGTGAGGGGAGGGGACTGCTGTGCGATAAGACGATGCTACGACAGCATTCCGTGTTTTTCATATATAATAAATCGATGCGGTAATTTAAATAAATCGATACATTGAAGTTCAACGTTTATCGATGATAACCTAGCAATATGGATGATACTGCCGATGTATCTAGGGGTACTATTTGACAATTGATCGATATGGTCGACAAACGATATTGGCGATACTGCAAAATGACTGTCGATATGAGCCAAGGGGACACTAAGGGTGATATTCTAGATGTACTTTTGATGCAGCAACCTTCCAAATGAGAAAACAATTGAAGAGCATACCTTGTAATACTACAATAGCCTTATCATCGAAAGATATTATGAAGATGTTTCCGATGCTCGATATCACTCGATGCACGCGACTGTAACCGCCACGTCGATTTATCTTTAAGACCTCGGTATTCCATAAATACCGAGGGTCGACGTTTGAAAATGTATATCGCACAGCTGCGGTCGAGAGGGAAGGGGTCGCGTGTAAAGGCGGATGTGTGGCTGTTCGTGTGGTGGCGAGAGGTGGTGGGGTGCTCAAGGCGCTCGGCAAGAGGTCAGGGGTCGGGGGCAGGGGAGAGACGGGGGGAGTGGCGTTGGCGGTGCCCTTCCTCCGTCGAAGACGAGGGGAGAAGCCATCCGTGTTGACGGCGCCCCAATCCCTCCCAACTTTCGCTCAATTGATTGCCTGCTAATGAAGCGGCTGCCGCACCGCTTCACAACTCCTCGGCCCTCGAACAATCCGTCCCTTCTTCCCAGGAGCGCGGTGATTTCCCTCCGAGGACTCGATGCCTCGACCGCAAACCCTTCCACCACCACCACCCCACCACCCCCGTACTCTCACACACCGTCTTAAATGGGAGGCGGGGGACGGTGACGCGCGAGTGGATCCCGGACCGCCTTGCTCTCAAATCCTGTGCTTGCACCCGAAAACTACAGGAAAGAAAGCGAGGAAGAAATGGGGTGGAGGGACAGAGCATGAAAGTCTGCCCAATAATTACGCGAACTGAGGCCATAAAAACTTTATTTTGCAAAAATTAGTCTACACCGATTTTGTTCCCTTCAAAGTATTCTTCATTCGTTGCTATGTACTTATTCAATCTTCTTTTTCACTGTTTAAAGCACCCTTGGAAGTCCTCGGCAGTTAGGCTTTTTAGTTTTCTCATCGTTTCTTGTTTTATTGCGTCCACATCCTCCCAGTGACGTCCCCTCATCACATTTTTGCATTTTGGGAATAGGAATAAGTCGCAGGGGGCGAGATCTTGCGGATGAGGATGATCAAGGATGGTGATTGAATTTTTTGCCAGAAACTTGAAAACAATTAATGCTGAATGTGCAGGTGCTTTGCCACGGTGAAGGATCCATTCATAATGTTCGGTTAAACTTGTGTGCATCGCTGATTTTCCTGAATTCAGTTCATCAGCTATAATTCGGACAGCTTTTCGACGATCGGTAAGGACAAGGGGCCGCACATGATCAATGTTGCCGTCAACACAGGTGGTTGAAGGCCGTCCTGGCCTTGTATCATCCGTGGCGTCTTTTCGGCCATCTTTAAAACGCTTAATCCACTTAGAAACGGATGTTTACTTCCAAACATCATCACCGTAAACAACTGTCAACATTTCAGTAATTTCTTAGTAACTTTTACCGCACCTTACCAAAAAAACTTGATGCTGATTCGTTCCTCCGTGATTTCGTCAATTTCCATTTTCGCCAAACAGTATGAACAAGGACAACAGAAACTAACATAATTGGCACCATACGCACAGCTCGACGATCCGCCAAGCACAGACAGCTCATAGGGTCTCAGGCAAGGAGATCACTCCATTCCAAAATGTCCGGAAGGTTTGATGCCGCCGTGAGAGGTGGATACAGGCCCTATTTTCTAGTGGAGTATATTAGGGTGGCCTTTAGGAGCTTTCGTTTGTCGATGACCAATCCACCACGGCGGAAGTACAAAGTGATTTCTGGAAAAGGTGCCCGGACGAAAGTGTTCTAAATGAATCACGGTGACCTATTCAGCAACCAAACACGAATTCGATAGCGCTTTGTGAGAGAAATCAATGACACTAAAATTTCACTTATTGATGGAGTCAGGTTTCCCATTGCAGAGATCGTGCTCAAAATCCTGCACTACCATCTTTTCGGGATCACTAAAAGATTTCTTGCTCTTATTGAGACAACGCAGGGGGCAAGGGGAATAAAGGTAATGCCCTCTACGTTTTAATTTGCGATTTGTAAACTCCTTAGGGATAATCAAGCGGCAGCTCTATCCTGGCTTATAAAAACAAATTTCGAGTTAACTAGCGTAGTTTGTACTGGTTTCCTATTAGACTCCTCAAGCACAGATTGTTGGAGAAGCAAAATATAAAGTTTTTGCCCAGAATTCCACTTATGAGGATACCAAAATCAAACATGATTAATTCAGTGAATCATATTCTCTCTTTTTAGAAGAAGATGATCATTAAATACATTTGACCATTTTTACAGTGAATTAAAATAGTTATGTTCAATAATGTAGTAGCTATTAAGGAAAGTAGCTAACTGTAGTAGCTAACTGAGGAAACTTCTTTTTGATCCATATGAATACTTCAAGATAAAACCTATAATACAGGCTGAACAAAGTGCGAAGCAGTGTCGCTAAAATCTTACCATTAGCGCCCTTGCCTTTTTCGCTTAATTAAAACATTGATATGTGAACCATAAGTACTCAAATGAGCGTATGTGTAGATTTAAAGGTGCAATCCACAGAACACGTTTTTTATAGTTAAAAATAAATTCCCTAAACATTCAATTTATATCAAGCTACATTTCACTTACAATTGACTGTAATCAATTTGAATAGTTTTCCTTCATTCCAGTTTCAAACAAAGTTTCATAACCCAAAAGATATCAGGATTAAAACCCATTAAGACTTTGTTAAAATTGGTCTCCTCTAAACACCCCTGTTACCATTGACTTCAGCATGGGATTCGAGTAAGATCAGTCTTAATCCTAATTGGGGGAGGGGGCACAACCATTAATGAAAAATTGAAAGTTTCGCCCAACAAAATAAACCCTAAATAACAATCCGATACGATGGCTATATCTGAAAATAACAATGAAAATGGACTCGTGATGAGGAAAAAAGGTCTAGCATAGAATTTACAATGCTTTATGAGCCAACATTTAGCAATAGGATTTATGGAAATTAATGAAGCAGTTGAAATAAACGGTTTATGCCATAACTTTTGTTTACGCAAGATATATATAACTCCTTTGATTAACACATTCTCGTGAAAGTGACATTTTCCGAAGAGAGAAGAAACGAGAAGACAAATGTGATGCGAAAGAACGAGGCGTAAGATAACGGTCGGTCGGTATACTATATTCCCGAGGAATTCAAGAGGAAGAAAAGTTAGAGAAAAGTTCTCCGATCAATAATTAAGAATTGCGAACGCAAAGATCCGATCCTTCAGGGACATAAAGAGCCCTAAAAAAAGCATTTGGAAATTATGAATCGCAGTATTTCCTTCAGGAGGAGGAATTAAGGAAACTTTGCGGGGTGTTAATTGAGAGAATGGAAATGACGAAATGGTGGATTGGGGGAGTGAAGAGGGGGTGGGTGGGGCGGAGAGAGGGGAATGGAGTGGGGAGAGAAGGGGCGTGGCAACGGTAGATCTGGGGGTGCTCTTTTTATTGTTTTTTTCTTTTCGAAGCCTCGAGAGAGAAGTTTGAATGCGTTCATAACAATGGTGCTTGCGCTTAAAAGAAGAATCCTTTCAACGGTGACGTTTTCAGGTAATAAGAACCTTCCGAAGAAACAAATAAATAGAATAAATCATGACGGGCTTTGTTTGCGATTTAATTCGAGAAGAAGTGTAATAACTCACTAGTTCGCTTCATTGAAATAACTGAGCATTTTTAATTAATAATAGTATTTAATACTTAAATATTTCATACAATGCTTTTATTCGCAATGCGAAGTAGTAAACATAAATAAATGAGGACGTGATTAGAAGCATCGTTGTTTACTTCCATTGCCTGATGTATTCACTCCGAATATTTTATATTTGCCAAATCAGCTTTGTATGAAGAAAGAAATATTCAAAACTCTTTGCATGTATCTTCATTCCATTGCATTGAAAAATAACAGCGAATAAAAGAGTTTCCGTAAAGTGAATGGATGAGTCCATGGGTTAAAGGAATGTGTAAAAGTTCCTCATCCTATGGTTAAGGGCGGAAGTTAATAAACAATGGTAAAATTATTTACAGTGTTGAAAAATAAATGTTAATTTAATAACTTTTGTACGATTTTAAAATGAAAATTACTCTCTTACAACCTTCATTTAATCAATTTATTCTCTACATTTTAAAATGGGAAGTTGATCTCATGTATCTCACTTTCCACAGGGTAATTAATTACGTACATCACCACAAGTGATTTCCGCAAAAAATTCGCAATATTTGAATAAATGAGGAACGCGTATAGGGACAACATTCATACGCATAAAAGACTGGATAAGGAAATAAAACTTGCGGGATTCGCTCACTTCGGGTACACAATAGTACATTTCATTTATATTTTATTTATGAACCCATGGACGCCGTTATTTCTGCTAAATCTTCTAGTCCGTCCAAACTAATATTCACCTCAATATGTTTACGTATTTTGCCGTAACATAATGCTGGAGTTTTCTAATAATCCTTTCATTAGGATGTGTCCGTAGCGATTAGCCCCATCCAAGTGATTGCAAGCGGATAAGTAATTTTTGCACACACACACACACACACACACACACATATATATATATATATATATATATATATATATATATATATATATATATATATATATATATATATAATGTCTGCAGAAAAATGTAAGCATGAACTCTCCACTACACAATGCTTCTTTGCAAGGAAATTTGTATTCCCCCCAAAAAATACAGTGGAAAACCTACCCACCCCAGGCTCAAAACCTTTCCGAATTATATATATATATTATATATATATATATATAAATATATATATAATTCGCGAAGGTTTTGAGCCTGGAGTGGGTACGTTTTCCACTGTATTTTTTGGGGAGAATACAAATATCCTTGCAAAGAAGCATTGTATAGTGGAGAGTTCATGCTTACATTATTCTGCAGACATTAGATATATATATATATATATATATATATATTTATTTATTTATTTATAATACTTAACTGCCTAGATCAAACAATAACGCTTTAGACTTTCTTTCTTATTAGTTCATTTTACAATTATCGGTAGCAAAATAAATGAAAATCTGCACTGCGACTAACACAAAACTTCTTTCTGTATCTTCCAAAATGAATGCTCATTGAGAAGTATACGTGAAAGTTTTACCACCTAAATTTGAAAGAAATATGTGAGAATCAGCACTGAGAGGATTTCTCTTATTGAAGTAAATGTAACAAAGCGGAATCCGTACGGACGCAAAATGCAAAAGCGTAACTGTCTACAGCCTTCAGCAACACTCCGAGAGAGCTAAGGAGAATTTCAAATTGAAAGCCTTGAAGGGGAAAAAATTCCGTTGGAGATTGAAAGGAAAAAAAGGAATAGGTATTCATTCGTCAGGATAAAATGAATTCCGACTCATGAGGCGACAATCGTGTTTCCGGCTGACCCCGGAGCTAGGTCGGTTTGGAAAAGCCGGGATGGTGGGGGACACTACGATAGAAAACGGGGGTGGGTGGGACTGTACGGGGTTAGGGTATGAGGCACGAAGAAGGAGACCCTAGGAGTGCAGCCGTGGAATGAAATTTCATTTCCAACCGCTTTTTCAACATTCGAATATTTTTCCCTCTCTCTCTCGACGTTACCGACCCCAGGAAATTCGGATGTGAACGTTCTCCAAAGAGTTTTTTAATACCCCTCCTTTCTACTCCTCAGATTTATTTTTTTTCCTAAGTGCCAACGCGATGGAGTTCCTAAGCAGTAAGCGACGGAGGAACAAC
The DNA here is from genome assembly GCF_022747635.1 of Hetaerina americana. Lineage (NCBI taxonomy): Eukaryota > Metazoa > Arthropoda > Insecta > Odonata > Calopterygidae > Hetaerina > Hetaerina americana. The sequence continues at coordinate 6,644,215 of NW_027287095.1, forward strand.
AAGGGGCTTGGGCAACATACGAAGCGTTTCCCAGCTTTCTCCCGGTGCGATGGGGTGAAAGGAGCCCTGGCGTAGGGATGACTGAGGGGAGAACACCGTGTGTGATTTTTCTGCGAGTGTTCGGTGAAGCGACCGCCGATGGAAAAATTAACGTAACACCGTTCCCTTCCGGAACAAGGGCAGGATATTGAAATGGGGGCGGAGGTCACGTTAGGGGGTTGGTGGGAAAGTAGGTAGTGAAATCTTTATTCATTGATGCTTTTAAACCATACTCATTACGTATCCTCGTCCAATAGCGTAAATACAAATGTAATTTAAGGAAATAATATCTGCATGTGTAATTGAATTCACTAAAAAATAACGTGTATTTTTTTCATCTTTCTATTGATTTAGCATTACCCCGAAACAACACTTTTTGGTGTTTACATCGGACTATTAAATAAGATAACACACCATTACAAAAACCCACGCCTTAGGTGAAGGAAAACCCACCCGGGTGGGAATCAAACCGGCGATCCTTGAGTTGGCAGACGAGAGTGTCAACGCATACGTTAAAATATTTGAGTGATAATGAATTATAGTCATTATATTTAATACAAAAATTGATTTCATTAGTACAAATGTTGTAATCCCGTGAGTTAGTGGTAACAGTGAAAACTTGAAGCAGGCAACCGATACGACATAATAGTGCAATAATAATTTTTAACAAATCACAGTTACGTACTGCAACTTCAGTGTAATGAGCAAGTGAAGAAAACGTTTATCAACACGCAATGCATTGCGCATTGAGCAACATTATAACGCCAACGAAGTTATAGTAAATAAAACATAAATAAGTATCCCCATTAATTTATTTGGCGGCATTATATAAAATTTAGACATTTGGCATATGAACGTATAAATAGCAAGCCCAAAAAACGGAGATGTCTGAAATGGGAAGATCGTCTCCATGACTTCAGAGTTCCAGGTGTCTGCTTCCCTCCTATGATTTTGTAGCACCCATGTTCTTAAGAGTATATCGACAGAGACATTAATTCCGCTCTACAAATTTTGCAAATGTCGCTCACCGTCATAAGCTCACTATATTGAATTGATGAAAATGTTACTCATGGTCACAGATAATGAGCTAATGTATTTCATAATGAACCATGTATTTGAAGGAGAATGAATTTCAACAGACACCACGGCAATGCCATTAACGCAATCCGCTGTATTACTTTATAGTATTTACATTTAAGGCGTATTCATCGATGATTTAATCGGGAACGACTTCTTTAGGAGTAAATTATGTGTCCAGAATAAATAGTAATGCCTCGTAGGAATAATGAAACTAAGTCTTTCCCTGTGATATTATTCTTGGAATTTCCAGGTTTTAAGATCTTTTTTAAGAAGTCATTTACTCTTGACCCTTGAGTGCACTTTAATTGGATCTATAGTCTCACGACCTTTCTTCCCAAGCTGGTGTGGTTCCCCAGATTGTGTGCCCTATCACTCCATCCCACACCGCACCGCCTTCCGAAGCCCAAAGCACGCGTAGATGGATTTCCCTTCGACTTATCCCGGCGCGGCGCCCCAAGTAACGTCTCCTGGCCACCGGTGGCATCAGCTTCTCCAGAGAAGCGAGATATCATCTTAATTGAGCTAAAGGCAATTATGGTGAAGGATTAATACCAGAGGTTGGATGAAATGTTAATAAAAAAAAGATTTCCCCATTAACCAACACACGCTTTTCAGAAAAAGACTTCCGAGGGTACGTCCCTATCAATAGAGTAAATGATAACACGTTGCGATTTAGGTTTTTCGAAGGGCTCGACTTTTACCTTACTTCAAACAGATGAAATGTAATACTCGGTAATTGATTTAAGTCAATCTGATTTGAAAACGTACACAGGATATAAAATTCCGGGGCCATTACCTCTACCACTGTCGTGCTGTTTTTACGTAACATTTTTTTGTTTACTTCATTCACAATAAATCGTATTTTTTCTACCATACATTACAAGTGCCCTAATCCCTGCAGAATGGGGTTGGCTACATTGACAAATTTTATTTCAAACCTAAACTTTCTTGTGTTGGACTAATTTCGGATTAACTGACTTACTCGACAACAGTGAGGAAATTAAAAATAATTCTTTTTTTTCTTCATTTTCAAAGTAAATAACAAAAAAAGAAAGAGCCAAATCAATTCGCCTCCCAATAAATCAATTAATCAGCGCTCTCCTTCTGATGATGGGTCGCGGGGAAGGCAACTGCATTAACAAATGGAGACAGAGAATGTGGTCTTCTCCATTTTCCCCGCGCGAATTTACCCGTAATGCCTCCCAGCGAATACGTCCCACCTCAGGTATTTCCTTTCCCTCCCTCCTATCTTTCACTCCCCACCTTATTCATCACTCTCAGACCTCTTTTCAACCCTCTTCTAGTTATTTTTTTCCAATTCCAGACTATTCTCCACTACTCCTGCCTCTCGCTCCCTTCTCCACTCTATCCGAGATTATCCCCCATCCACACTCACCCTCGTCTCCTCTTCAAACAAGGACGGGGGGAAGGGGGAGGTTGGGGGTTGGAGGGGTGAGGATCGGCGGGGAGAACAAGAGGTGAAGAGGGAGTTGGAAGAGGGAAGGGGGGATGGAGCAGCCACCATAATACCTCCAGTTCATCGCTCATTTCATTAAGTCTGCGTAATAAAGGATAATGTCCTTTTATTTCTTTTTCGGCGAGCGGAATAATAGTTGAAAAGTCACGATCTACTTTCCGCAGTGTTCCTAACTTGAATGATAAAGCGAGCACAAAGCCGAAAGTAATTAACGCGCCAAGTGGATGTCCGTCCGCATCAGAAATAACTTCAGAGTACATTTTTTTGAATGTTCAGAAAATATGTTTTCGTCAAAAGTCATTAAAATGTATTACACCGCGCTGCGGACCCGTTAGCGGTAAAAAAAACACATTTCATGAAGTTTATCACTTAGGGCATAAAAATTTTGAGAAATTTACGTATATGCATTATTTTGAAAGGGCTAAGCGTCCTGATAGAAAATAATAATCCATTGACGTTAGAGACCCATCGGCAACATACCCCCCCTTCATGCTAAGGAAATAATCGATTTCCTTGTTCAAATTTCATGAAAAATATATTTTTCCGAATAAATGCAATCAAATCACTACTAGTTGGCGTCAGGTTGACAGCGAGATGAGAACAAAGAGCACTTTCAGGCCGCAAAAGTCATGCAATAGTTAATGCACAAATATAACCTGACGGTGATCTTGATACAGTGGTACCGATGTACAGAAATATCCTTGTCCTAGGTCTAGGCACAAATTATTTACATTTGGCTGATTGCATTCTTACTCTTTCTTTACAACAAATGAGATTTCTCTAACGACATTATTAGGATTTTAATACGTCTATTACACACCACAAGGGGGAAATTCTGAAATCAAAATTATCTAAATACCCAACACCAACTTCTTTGTTCTGTGACAGAATGGAAGCGCTAAATCTACCGACTGATATTAAGAGCCTTACAAATACTGCATCAAATCCCTCGAAATTAGAATGCTGACTGAGCTGAAACCAGACGTTAAAATGAAAACCAGATGTTTTAAAATATAGACGAATGCATTTAAGTTATTTTATATTTATAATTAAATTTTCCATAACCTACCACTACCGTCCAAGAGAAATTAATCCCCGATAAAACCTAGAATATGACGGTTTGACTACCAGAGTTGGAATGTGTTAAGGGTCGAAAAAGACTGCGAAATATGTATTCGTGCATCAATCACCATCAAGTCTTATGCGTATGATTAGACAAAGACACCCCCCCCCACGAATACTAGTACAGCATTAATATAGAAGCCCTTCGTGATGGTGTGCGTTTTTATCCGCTTGTTTAAATTGCGAGCAAGCTGTGATAATGAAACCCATTCGCACGTTTGCAAGGTTGGGAGGATTAACAGGAATTGCTGCTCGGCAAGGAACAAATTAAAAGAATGGGACGTTTTTATTGACCATGTCTCTTCTCTTAGCCGCCAAACTTTCATATATACGTAACTTGGAGGATTTCGGTTTTGACGAGGATTTTTAAATCATTGCTTAAAAAATTGAGTTTTTCAATGTAGCCTACTCGAGCTAGGATGGTAGTACTAAGGGGCTACTCCATATAAATAAGAATATAAATAGAGTGACTCAGATCTAAGGACATAAGTGCTTAGGTCCCAAGGGGTAGCGGGCATTTATCAGGCCAGGCATGCATCACAAAATTGAAAACACAATAAAATGAAATGTTTTTCTTTCGATTAATGGAACAGTTTCAGCACCCGACCATAAAAATGTCGTATTTTTTAATCATCATATCGCCAGAAAAATACACACAATTTAAATGGTTTGTAACATAAAACGAGAAAAATTTTAATATTTAGGTGATAAATTTCAAGTTGAGAGCAAAGATTATTGGTATCGTGAAAAATGGTCAACGAATAGTGCATCAAATAGTTGATTGATTTCATTGCAGCATAGAAAGGTGAATTCTCCATTTGCAATAGTAAAGCATACTTGCTCGTAGGAAACCATATCTTTAATTCTTCCCATCACACATCACACAAATTCAGTGCAAACTATTCCGCAATTAATACACACTCTTTTATGTTAATGACTTAAACAATCCCTCCACGCGGAAATGAAAATGCGAATGTGTCAAGTAGGTCTCACCCATGACCCATAAAGTCGCAAGTGACCCTCATAAATTTGCAACGGAAACAAAAGGAAAAGAGAATAAAATAATATAGAAACAAAAACAATACACGTACACTCGTAACATGTCATATGCATCACATTTAACAATAAAATAAATTTATCCATTCCATTGGTAGTGTCATTCAAAATCCATTAGTCAATTAATTAAAGGAAAACTAAGTTCGAATATGAGGTTTCTTAATCTACGAAAGGAAGGTTAGGAAGCGTACATTTCCATCGCCATCATTTATAAATGTCATTGTTCCAAAGATGGACTTGAACAAGCTATCCACTAAGTTCTTACCTCCACTTATTTCACATTTTTTTGGCTTATTGGGCAAAGTTAGCTACTTTCTGTATCTTATCGAGGGTTTTCCTTCTTTTGCTTTCACAATCGATATACTTCACAGAAAAACATTCCATCGAAATGCAGTTTTTCTTTTAACCAATACTTGGTTAATTTGATGTTTATCACTAATTTTTTAGCAATGGACAAAAGGCAGCCGCTCTTTTACTTTAAGCATTAATCATTCCAATAATTGGCATATTCTTCATTGATACAATTCTCAATCTTCATTGATGCCATTAATTGATTGATTGATACCATTCTTAATCTTAATACGATATTCTGCATTGATACCATTCTTTTTCTTCATAGATACCATGCTCAAATCCTAATTGAGATGGAGATGCCGGATGCAGTGCGGCACATACATATAAACATAACCACTATGATTCAGTTCTTCTCGCAGGCCCTATAGTATATTTGGAAACACTGATATTGCTCTAAAACAATTCCGTAACCCCCGAGTTAAAAATTATCTACGAATCGATCCTCTAGGCACATCGGATCGTCGGTGGGGGAGGAACAGGGATGCGACGACGCCCCAAGGCTCGAGTGCTCTGCCGTTGAGGGATCCTCTCTCTGTCGCGGTCCCTCTCCCCCTCCCGGCTCCTCCCACCCCATCCACCCTCCACTTCCGTGCATCGGCCGCCGGTGCATCCGACCTCGCTCACTATATTTACTTCACCAAAGGGGGAGGAGCGGGCGTGTTGCCGGCGGCGCTATATTTGCGCCCGGGCGGAAGGGAGGTGTCGGGCCAAGAGAGGAGGCGTGTCCTGGCGGCGTGCCTCCTGTCTTCCCCCCTCCGTCCCCCACTGACGCCTCCCACCCCATCCCAGACCCACTCCCTCGACGAAGGAGCAGCGATCCACTTTCCCTGCCGCACTCTCGCGCCCCGCAGCCCCCCCCCGTATCTTCATTCGGAAAAGGAAACGAGACCAGAAGGGCAGGGCTCGTGGGCTGAGCAGGAAAATGTGTTCGGCAGCCATCGCGGTATCAACAGATATATACCGGAAGCACATGAAGTTGCAGGACCGGTAGCGTGTAGTGCTATAGTGTAGTGTTTAAGGGACATGTAGGTTTTCTTTTATGTATTCATGGACTTGTAGGGACACATCCATTGCCCTTGGGACGTGGATAACTCCACCTGGAGGATAAATTTTGTTTTATGTACATGTCACTAATTATGTGAATAAAAAGGAGGTCATTCCACTCACAGGCCATGCTGTATTAGAACGCCTAGTACACGGGGGCTGGACCACCGATCCCATGGTTCCAGTTTCCAACCCAGGCGATGCCCCCGGAAACGCATGGGCTCTTCTGGGAACCACATCCTTCTAGCCCGATCACATCCATCACATGGAAAGTAAACTCTCTCTTCTCTTGGACCTGAATATGTGGATACCCTACAACCTTTGGCCTAACACGAAGTGAAATCAAAACAATTCAAATAAGCCTTTAATTTCCAGTCTGTTTTGTCCTAGTAGGTAGGTACATAGGAATAAAAGTTGAGGGTTAATGGTAGGCTTTCGCTTACGATTTCCAAAAGTGACGACGTTTCATATTCAAAGAACTGCGACAGATGCCACGACAGTAACTTTAACGGAGCCATCCCCTAATGCGCATTAAAATGAGAGAATTTCAATGTGTGCAAATCAATCGCCTCCATCTTAGTTTATTACTTTTGGTTTAATTTCTATGCAAATACATACGAAAGTAATGCCAACTAATTGTCGTGACTATCGCTTATTACAACTACCACTTGTTCTCCAAGTTGTGCATTTAATGTTCTTCTTTCCTTCATTTGCTGGTTCTCCAACAACGAATGTGTCCAACGACCCTACGATAGATGTGTGCGTACACGTCCCTCTCGAGTAAAAGTTGTATCTACACATTAACCTACAAGTCGTCTAAGAACGAGCGAGAGGGATTTTTATGGATAGCAGCAGCTAATACGTGGGTGGAGTCTTGACCATGTAATTTAAAAGACACATTTTGTTTACTCATTAACATTTTTTTAAATATTTTTAATTTTTTTAAATTTAAATTATTTGACTCCGCTAATGTGAACTCGTATAAGAACGTTTTCGGAATAATGACATTTTTGTACTGGTTGATTCTACGGCTTCCTTGCTCCAATTTCCTACAAATATCTAGCCTTCTATATATAACATATTCTCCAGGTGTCAGCAGAAAAAGCTCACCAACTAAGGGCAGATGATGACAATGAAAGCAAACTTCGAGGGCCTAGGCTTCGAAAAAATAAATTACCACAAACCATTGATGACTCGAAACATAATCCCTCCTTCGTTAAGGGACGAAACCCCAACTGAGAAGAGGAAGCGCGCTTCTTTCGGCAATTATAAAAAAAAGAGACTACAGCTTCGGAGCGTACACCTTGCGCCGCCTCCGCACACCTATCTCGCCAATCTGTGGGGGACAACTTTCGCCGGCGGGAGTTTCGCCAAAAAAAATGCGCTATGCCGAAAAAAAATATTCACTATATTATTTATACCCACTTTCACTTTCTCCCCGGGGTTGACCTTGGTTGCTAACGAGAAGGGGAAGAGGAAAGCAAGGTGGGGAAGAGGAAAGCAAGGTGGGGAAGGAAGACAAGGCACGATGGCGGGGGCATAATTAAGAAAAGGCTAAACCTGGCCTATAATTTCCACGAGGAACCGAGTTTATTTTTTGTCTTCAGGTGGAGGGGAAAGGTGAAACATCCGTCACGTTTTTTTTCTCTCTTTTTTCCTCATCGTCTTTGAGTATTACTACGCTACGGCCGTAGAAGGGAGAGGGAGGGAGGAGGAGGAGGAAGGGCACACGACCCCACACCGAAGAAAGGGAGAGTGTCCTTTTCGGACGATCCGAGATGTTAATCTTGACGGGGCCATTCCGATAAGGTGAACGGTCTCGAATGGAGGAGGCAGCTTCTCCCCTTCCCACCACTCCTCCCCCCAACCCGTCCATTCCCACCACTCACCACATCTCTTTCTTCACTCCTCACCCCCCACAAACTCTCACTCTCCGTGGAAACATCGGGGCAGGTGCTGCGGGCAGAGCGGCGCACTGCGAGACGGTGGCACGGGAGCTAAGGAAATGGGGCGGGGAAGATGACGGGAGAGGTTATTTAAAGAGAAATATTGCCTCGGATGGATATATGATCTGCAGAAGATTCAGACGGACGCGCAAAAAAATATCGAAAACACGGTTGGAGCAAGGTTGGTGGCCCGGCCAAGCCACAATGATTGTTGACCTAACAACCTCCCTGCCACACCATTCGTGAAAGGTTATAAGATCACTCTAGTCATTAAAACCATTATGCTAATTTTTAACTTCAATTAATGAGCCATTTTCAACTTTATGCATAACTTCATTTCCGGGTGATTCTTGTTATTTCCTACGGCCATGGTCACGAATTATGAAAGGATTTTACGGGCATATCTGACTGCTCGACGGTCAATATGTCTCAATTTCTTGCGAAATCCACGGAGTATTTGATGCGGGAATATAATTATTCACTTTTTCCCAGCTTTGAACAAGTATAATTTGAATTTATGAGGTAGCTGTATGGCTTGCATGGAATATTCATACCTTTGGCGGCTCCCAATTCAGGACATAGTTACAGCAAAAACGCTCACCATTCGGGATAGCACTCATTCCTTAGAAATGATGCAAAATTGAATTAAAAGTTATCCGATTTTCGTACATCGTGGCGTTCATTTTCGCCTAATCATAGGAATGGAAACACCAATCAACAAATGTTGGTCCAGCTTTCCCACATAAATGTGTAAAATTTAAAGAGAGTATCAATATTTCCATTATGATCTTTGGTATCCATGTCATGAATCTGAAATTTTTATTTTAATATTTTGAGGCTACGGCTCTTAAAATTTTCATTATGAGCCTTAATCAGCTAAGGGAAGTCGATTTTACTTACTAAAACGCGCTATATTTGCAAACACATTAGTAGAAATTATGATTAATTCTTACGATCTTACGTTGGTAACATTTTTGATTGGTGTACTTTTGTGAAGTGTTCAGGAATAAAACGAAAAATTATATTGGCATCGTCGTTAATAAATATGTGAAAATATAGGTAGTCTTTTTTAGCCAATCGCCGGCAGATTATACGAATTTTCTATTTTTTCCAAATGGAATGCGATGAGCCATTTAAAATTACTCCGTGTGTTTGAAACCACAAAATCCTCAACTAAACGTAGAATTCCAACTCCTGGTATTTTGTTTTTCATACATTCCACCCTATGGTTTCTAACAAAAATCTCTCATACACTCTGAAGCCTATAGATTTTTCAAATATTAGCTACAAAATTTTACATTGAAAATAAGATTATATTACCGCTAGTTTCATAATAATATTCGATAAATATGCCAATTTTATTACTATTTGCTGGTAATGAGACCAAAAAACAACTTTAACGCGCTGCTATGATTGAGTTTAATACCCCGTATTACTGGCATTATCCCAAGAGTCATCATAGCAATCATTCGTTCATAGAATGATCGTATTTTGAACGGCATATGGAGATATACTATGTAGGCTTCGCACAAAATGCCTCTTCCTACAAGCGTACAATGGAAAGGAATTAAGTTTTATATCAATGAATAATATTTCTTATCTTCAGGAGGATATTTCTCTGCTTAATAATTAACAAAATTGAGAAATTTTGGAGAAAATAGTGTTCTTAATTCTGCAAGAGAGGAAATTCATCATTTACGCAAAACCACTGCCAAAAATCATAACTTCGGGAAAGCCGTTGCCAAAAAATCATAATTCAGGGAAGATTTTATGCCCAGCACACTAAACTATTATGTTACGTACTAAATATTCAATATTAATAACATAACTTACTTTGGTTTTCGTAAAGCAATTAGGATGAATTAAGCCTACGCCTACCAAAGAAAGAAATTATTGTTTTGCTCAATCAAAAATCCACCGTGTTTTCCCTTCTTTCTTATTTGGCGTATTTAATTTTAATAGCGTGGACCGTGCATAGAGAACTTGATCAGAACAAAAATTTTCTATCACCGAAATTCTATCATTCAATAATGCTTTTGACTTTCTACATCAAGATTTTTGCCCATCATACAGGGAATTGAATTTCCATGTCCCTTGGGTTTAACAGTCTTCACGCACTTTTGAAGTAGAGTTCCAAAAAGAAAAGAAGAGAGAATGAGATTGTAATCCTAGCAGCAACGATTGCTTTCTTTGGTAAAGCCTTTTCCTCTGGTACACAGAAGGTATGGTGAGCTCATTTACGAAGTCAGTCTTAATATGTATTTATATATATATATATAAAGACCCAAGACCCAAACCCTTCTTATCAAAAGGATATTCTCACTTTTCTTTCCAATTTCGGTCCCAAAGAAGGTCTCTCCCCCTCAGACATATCCATTCTTTCACCACCTAATCCTAAGACTCCCCATTTCTATTTGCTACCCAAAATACACAAAACCAATAACCCCGGACGCCCTATTGTCTCCAGCATCAACTCACCCACAGAACGAATCTCCGCATTAATAGACCACCACCTTCAACCGATAGCCACTTCACTCCCTTCTTACATTAAAGACTCGCACCACTTCCTGGAACGTCTACACTCAATCCCAATTCCGCACAACACAACCATTCTAATGGCCACGATAGACGTCACATCTCTGTACACCTCCATTCCCCACAAAGAAGGCTTAGAAGCCCTGCAACATTACCTCTCCCTACGATCCACACCACACACCCCATCCACAGATTTCCTCCTCGAATTAAGCCAAATCGTTCTTACCAAAAATGCTTTTAAATTCAATGACAAAATATATTTACAAATAAAAGGCACTGCAATGGGCACGCGTATGGCTCCTGCATACGCCAATCTTTTTATGGGTAAACTAGAACACGACTTTCTGCAACAACAAACCCTAAAACCACTTTTCTGGGCCCGCTATATCGATGATATTTTCCTCCTTTGGTCCCACGGACGCGAAACTTTATCCTCTTTCATTTCCTCTCTCAACTCCTCCTCCTCAGTATCATTCACTTCTTCTATATCCGACTCGAATATTACCTTCCTAGATATCGATATTCACCTCCAAAACAATACGTTTCACACTTCAGTCCACATTAAACCAACCAATAAGCAACAATATCTTCATTTCGACAGCTGCCATCCTCCTCACACAAAGCGCTCCATCCCATTCTCACTCTCTATCCGTGGCTTCCGTCTCTGCAACAACACCCCCTCCCAACAGAAATACTTGGACCAGCTGCATGAATCCCTCAGAAAATGTGGGTACCCTGAAAAACTGCTAAACAGTAAAATCCTCAAACCGTCAACACAATACACTCCCCTCCCCAAACCAAACCGCCCAAAATGCCCTAATCTTATCACCACTTTCTTCCCCGGAACACACAAAATTAAACATCTAATCCGTGACCTATTCCCAATTATCAATAACACTCAGTCCACATCACTTTTATTCCCACACTGTCCCTCTGTTTCGTTTAAACGCCCGTCGAACCTGCAAGACATCTTTAAGTCCACAAATCCAACTTCAAGCACCCCCGTCTCTCCCCCGCCCCTATCCGCACCATGCAACCGCCCACGCTGCAAATGCTGTCATCTTTTAAGACCCTCCCCCTCACTCAGTACCAACTCCCAACCACTCGCCACCTGTACCTCAAAAAATATTATATATCGCCTCTCCTGTAACTTCTGCCCTGCCTTCTACGTGGGCGAATGCACGACCGCACTTTCCCTCCGCATGAATAACCACCGATATTCCACCAAATCTCCCACCTTTCTTAATTATCCCATCCCTACTCACACCGCTTCCCACAACCAATCTTTTGACGACTGCTTCTCTGTTTCGGTTATTGAAATCCTTCCCAAATCTGCGAGTATAATAGAGGTGAGAACCCGCGAGATGGCGCATATCTGGGTGGCCCAATCATTCAAACCGCCCGGGCTGAACCAAGCCCACTGAATGCATCAATTGGCTGCCTGCATATCCCCCCCACCCCCTTGTTCATTTCCTATTGGTCCCTTTACCTCTCCTTCCCCCACCTCTCCCCCGCACATCCTCTCCGCTCTTCCCCGAGAACGCCATTCTGAAGACGACAGCCGTGCTGTCGAAACGTAAAATAACAAATTGTGAGTGTCCTTTCTTTGTGTCTCTATATTCTAAAAATCTACATCTGTGTTTATATATATATATATATTCATTTATATATGTACTGAAATATAAATATGGGCTACTACTCTTAAAGAATATTTTCTAGGGTCAAAGGTACACATGAATGTTTGTTACTTTATTTAAAGCAACAACGAGGGAATTATTTTCCAAGATTATTCGGGTCTCCCACCGGGTCCACGTTCGTAGGGTTGCCGACGTTTCGATGGCCGAGTCGTCCATCGTCTTCAGGGCATGTCGGTACTCAGGTTTGGCCGCCTTATATAGGCGGCCAAACCTGAGTACCGACATGCCCTGAAGACGATGGACGACTCGGCCATCGAAACGTCGGCAACCCTACGAACGTGGACCCGGTGGGAGACCCGAATAATCTTGGAAAACATTATTCGCCGGGAAAGTACCAGATCATTCTTAACGAGGGAATTAATCGATCGGCCAGAAGACACCTTTCGACACGAATTGTATTAAATTTGATTCCTAATCAATGTGTAGGAATATGGCGACGATAATTATAAAAAGTTTATTTTGTTCCAAGTTCCTCCAATATTTGAACGATTCTTTCTTAAGTTATATTCATTAACATTACTCCGTCAAATCTGAGATAACTAAAAGATCGTCGCGTAAGCACAATAAATATTTGGATAAATAAGAAAGCAAAATCATAAAATTCAGCTTGATTACGCAACTTCCTCTTTACACGATACTTCTTATGATCTCCGAAAAAATCAAATTTCACATCATGCTGTATATGCGACATTGTATGGACATTCTCGTTGAATACTTCCAATTAATTATCGGGCAATACTCTGATAATCGCTCATATTAAAATGCAAGTTTACGCCTTTTGTGGAACTATCGAGCCGAATAGATGATATAACATGAATATGCCAATATGACCTCAGATAAGAATTACATGTCAGACCTGTCTGATGATGGATAGTAACTTGGTATTCAGCGAAATTAAAAAAGAATAGCAATACATCAGCAAAACCATCGATCCGAAAGCGTAACGTATCTCAGGTCCGCAGTCTTATCAAAAGGATAATACGTTTACTTCTGATACGAATATCTACTTAATACGAAATACGGATTGTTTAAATATCTATGTATTTGTGTGCATACATGCATGTATCAGCAGGAAACTCCGCAAAAGTTATTATTACAGCATTTCCTTCATTTGTTTGAATTCATTTATAAAATAACGACTTTATCCCACAAAGATTCTCCATATAACTGATATTTTTTTATAAAAGAGGGCTAATGGAGGTCTACAGGGGCGTTTGTACCTGCCATTAGCAAAAAATAATTTTTTAAGGCAATTTAGGAAAATATTTCCAGACGTGGAGGACCTCTCGGAAAAATGAAACCAAAAAACCTCTGCGGAGTGTTTTGTAAGAATATCGGTCATAAGGATAAGAGGAAAAAATGGCCAATCTCTTTAATAGGGCAAAATTAAAGCCATCACGCACAACATGGAGGGACCACCAATATGAGAAAATGATGGTATTGTAGGGAAAATGATGAGCGAAAAAAAAAACATCTCCATTGTTACACAGAGTTGCTAGTCCTCCTGACACAAGGCCCTTATAAGAGCAATACTTCCCCCTTAACACTTACCAGAATGCCACTTGATATTTGTGGTCAAAAATATCAAGTATGGATTCATAAATTAACGCTTTTATGCATATTTCAACGCAAGCAGTGCCGCAGGCATTTGATAATATAGGGGCAAACGTTTTTAATGAGTAAAGATTGATTATATCAAATTTCAGAGCAAAGGACAAACGAGAATATGGAAGAATTTTCAGTAATAAAAAATGTAGATGATGTTTTTACAATACGATAGGGTAAATAATTGTAAAATATATTGTGGAAGGTAATATCGCAACACGTTTGGGCCCATTGTCATTCTAAATAAACAATTATTATTTCAGACTTTACGACAACGTTAAAGAACTGACAATCCGATTATTTAGAATCATACGTAGAAGGAGGGATCTTGTCCCATAAGCTTTTACACGGCGCCCAGTTTTACATTAGCTGCTGTTTCACATTTACCCTTGCTCAGGCTCAAAAAATATCCGATCCTGTTCATACATGCCACCCTTGAAATTTTCTGTAAGTAATACGGTCAAATTTCTTCAACGTTGCAAATGAGAGGTCGATAGGGTTGATTTCTTATTCATGTGATCATCGGTTCATACTGCGGAAGATAAACAAGAGAAATATGAAACCATTACAGTCGCCTAATAATCACGCCAGATATATTCACATTAATTCTAACGCATTATAAAAGTCGGAGAGTGCGAATAATACTCAACCAATCAACGAATTAGTGATGAAGGAATACAGAAGCGTAATGATATGCTTTATTTTTGGTTTCCTTTTCTAATGTTTATAACAGTTCGTTTTTCTAATTATATTATTTACTACTGAGAGGTTAGAATTTAAATACAACACAAAAAGAATTTCGAGTTGGTAGCCGTCAGATTACGATGAAACAAAGACTACGAATGAAAGTGTTGGATCAAGACGAAGACGTGACGCATACATAATCGATTTAATTACCAAAAGTGTAGACAAAAAAAACTCTATTATGAATGATACTGTGGAGTATTGGTGGCGTACAAAAAAATTTGTTTAAATTGAGACAAGGTGTATCATAGGTTCCTAAAAATTTAGCAAATAAATTTTTGCTCCGTCAATTTAAAACCGGGAAGAGGTGTCGAATGTTATGAAGGGGCAGGTGAATATTACAGAGGAGAGCGGGAAACATTGGCAAAATGTGCGAGCATAAGGAGAGAGACACAGTGTTGAGGGAGGGAACGGGGGAAGAAATGAAAACGGAGGACTCTGGGAGAGGGAATGGAGAAGGGAGAGGAGGAACGATCGACAGCGCGGTAGCAGACGGCGAGTGGTTATTGGGCAGGGGCCGGGAGGGTGTAGGTGCGGGGGATAAGGTGAGATAGCGCTGCAAACGGCGGGAAAAAAGTAACGAGTTTAATTTCATTAGTTATCGCAGTAGGCGAGGCGAGCGTTAACGAGATAACTGGATAATGACGCCGACGGCAAACTGAAATTCGCGCCAGGGAAGAAGTGGAGGGAGGGAGGAGAGCGCACGCGGAATCTCTGGGGCCTGGGGATGGAGGTTTGCGGAGGAAGTGTTCTGTCCGCGTTCGCTAAAATTTGCAAACTCAAAATTCGACTTTAAACGTGATACTATCATCTCTGTGAGGGAAAAGGATAGAGATAGAGAGGGGGGGAGGGGGATAATTGCTTATGAACCAATTGATGCCTTGGCCGAAGAGAAACTATGCCATGGAATAAGACAACGTTTAAAAGATTTACTCTGAGGGGGAGATGAATCAAGTAACACTACAAACTCTGGTGATTAGCTTTCTTCAGTATTGATATGATAATTTTAACGGAAAAGTAAAGAAAAACATTGCAATTGGTACACTAAAACACCGACTTGACGGTTGATGTTAGTTCTTACCAGAAGAACCGGCATTAGTTATATTTAGTAAGAAATGAACGTATCTACAAGTAGGTGAGTGTAAGTTAGGAATTCTTTGCAGAAAAAATTTACGTATTTATTTGATAAATAAAGAATGAATATTTTTGATTTTTTACGATAAACATTTAAATTATAAAAAATATGATCTTTCAGATAAATAAGATGAACATATGCTACTCTCTTTAAGACATGCTATTCTCAATTTTGATTTCATGATTGCGAGCAATTGGATGTAGCTTGGTTACTCTTTTCTCTTATCCTCTCATAAGATCGTAAAACGAATGGAAAAGTAATCATTAAATAAAGCCAGGAATGACCATTGAACTTTAATACTTAAGTTAATGAGAACCTCAAAAACTCGTACGAATATTGTTTTAATGATGTACGTTAGTAATGGTGAATAATATCCTTGGACTCTATTGTAAGGATTGCTATCAGAATATCTTATGAGGGATTGAATACAGTACAAAGGTGTTGGATGAATAATACTCTTTTATATTTTTGCTGGTGCCTACATGAAAAGAAACGGGATTTGAAAAGTTTGTTATGACCAATAAAAAATCAGAAAGCCATGAAAAATGTGTAGTTGCAGCGTTAAAAAATTTTAGCACTTGATATAACCATGACCATATAAAATAATGACCATTCCCAGGGTCGGTATACCTTGAATAAATAATGTAAGACACGTATGTAGCATTTTTATCGTGTGAAAGAGCTGAGTTATTCATAAACACTTTTCAATCATGATTGTAAATGGATTCTATAGGATCAATCCTGGACAGAGGCTTTCTTCTATAGTCTTATGTTTAACGACAGACAGAATTATTATTCTGGTAACTTATTAATAATACATAGGGATGGCTCGTAGAGTACAGGTTTTCTTCAACAACTTATTTAAGCCGCTTTAATAAAATAGCCAGAGGTGCAACTGATCAGAGAAAAAACTAAAATACAAACAATTTTGTTGGACCTTCCCAACACTCCACGAAGGGAGAAAAAAGGAAATATTCTTGGCCTTATTTCCCACACCAATACGGAAGACTCCCATCGATTCCGATTCGGCTGACCGGTAGGAAAGAGGAGGCCCCCTTCGCAATTGTTCTGACGTTCACGACAACAAGCGACATCCGCATGCCCAAAAAACACGCCAGGTGCCAAAGGCATCCCCAAGGTCCTTGTGCCAAACGTACCGCGAATTTGCAAAGGGAGCGCACGGAAGGGGAACGCGGAAGGGGGACTGGGGGGAGAGGGGGAGAAGGAGGGGGTGGAGGGGAAGAGGAAGCGCCGCCGGGCGGGGCCGAACAATGGCGGTGACGCGAATAGTAGTACGCACCACGAGCGGGAATGTCTTGCGAATCCACCGCCCTCGTGACCTCTGGGGAAAAGGGGAGGTGAGGTAGGGGAGGGAGGGAGGAAAGGAGGAAGAAAGGGAACCGCGGTAAAAGAGAAAAAAAAACACTTTCAAAAATTGGCAGGGGGAGAATGAAAAAACTACGCACGAGCAGCAGGCATAATTTGGACACACGCTCATGAGATGAGACGGGTGGGGTGGGATGAATAAGGGGGGTGGGAAGGGGCGAAGGCATTTCGCGAATGGAGCGTCGTCATCCTGTGGGCCACCGCACCTCCGCCCTCCCACACCCCCCCCCCATCCGGGCGGGCTCCGTTTAAAGCCACCCCACACCGCTCAACCCCCCCTCTCCCTCCCTCCTCACCCCTCTCACCCGGACGCGCCTCCGCGAAACACGGCCACTGAAAAAAATGGGTGAGCGTACAACTCGGCGAAAAGGGAGGGGGGAGAAAAACCGCGGGCGAAAAAATTATAATGAAAGACTCGAATCCATGGCGAGAAATAGTGGTAACGAGAGGGGAGGGTGGAGTAGGGGGTGAAACAAAAGGAAAAAGCAAATGGCGAGGGGCGACGAGGGGAGGGTGGAGGGGAGTGGGGTAGGGCGGAATGGGATGAGGGGAGTGGGTGGGGCCATCCACGCTTGGGGAACTCCTTTTCGGCCGCCAAACACTCTCCCTCCCCCCCCTCCCGCCCCCCCACCCACTCTCCCGTCCGTCCGAGTCGGTATTTGCAGTGTTTTGTTTTCGTGCTCTGCGTGCCGCTCACCGCTCCTCTCTCCCACGCGAATTCTTCCGAAGAAAAGGGGAGGGTGGGTGGGTGGGGTGAGGGTGCTGGTTGTTTGAAGCGGTGTTGCCACATGGACGCACTCAACGATGCGCAAATTTTGGCGCCTTTTTGTCCGCATTTCCATCCCCCAAAAAATTACACAAGAGTAATAATATCATCCGAATTTAAGTCATATGGTGTCCAAATCGGTGAAATTCATCCCTGCTAATATAATTGACAGCATTTTTCCAAGTGAGATAAAGATAAAGCCTTACCTTCTAACCTGCAACGCAAACTTATATGTAGAATTTGGGTACTTAGCAATAATCTAATGTGTCCATCATAAAAAAATAAAATTCCTTTAATAAATACTTTGCATCCGAACCAGCGTTGAAAAAACCTCTCTAGATTTCCTTTGGTCGTGAAAAATCGGCGTTTTTTTGTACATTTTCTGGTGGACATGATCGTATGACATGCCTATGTAAAAATAGTGCCATTCAACAAGTTGAATGGGATAGAAAAATTATGCACAAACACGAGTCCTCTTTCTTGCCTACTGCATTAAAATATTTACTGATTATTTCTTCAAAAAGAAATTCTCTTCGCTCTGCGGCGACCGATGAACATCTCGGTCCCGTCAAAACGACGAGGGCGATTCTAAAAGTAAGGTCTCCTATTTTTTTTCATGAAAAATCAAATTTATTCTCAAATTAGCGTGCATCGTTAGAAACGTTAAGCATCTAGCTATTTTTCTACACAGTCGTCTTAACGATCAATCACTTTTTGCATCCCTGTAAGCAGCGTTTTAATGCCGGCGTCATACCTTTCTCCCGCCGCGTCGCGAAGCCAACTGACGACTGCTTCTCCGCTATAAATTCATCGCCATTTGGTGGAAGTGTACACTGAGTAGTGTATGGACATATAAGACGTACGGAAGTCGTGCCGGGAGTTTTTTCATGGTCGGGAAAACGCCCACGATGAGCAGCGGCCGGGGCGGCCGAGTTTGCCGGAATCAACGGTGGCTCCAATTGACGAAATTTTACGCAACAACCGGGGAATCACCCTTAATGAGATAAATGAAGGCCTTAAAGCAGAGAATGGCTACTTTTCCGTGCAGAATATTGTATCGGAGGTCCTCGGTTACAACAAGGTGTCTCTCCAAAGGAGTGTGTTTACATCATGACAATGCACGTCCACGTGTGTCACATCATACGACCACCCTACTCATTTAATTCGTCTGGGATATCATCGACCACCCTCCTTACAGCCCGGACGTTGCCCCCAGCGGCTACCACTTGTTTTCCGCTCTCAAAAAACACCCTGGAGGACAAAAATTCAAGTCAGACGAGAAAGTGCAAGAAGCAGTCGTCAGTTGGCTTCGTGACGCGGCGGGAGAAATGTACGACGCCGGTATTAAAAGGCTGGTTACAAGGATGCAAAAAGTGATTGATCGTGAAGGCGACTATGTAGAAAAATAGCTAAATGCTCAGTTTTTCCAACGATGTACGCAAAATTAAGAATAAATTTGATTTTTCATGAAAAAAATAGGAGACCTTACTTTTCGAATCGCCCTCGTATATTATCACCATAGCGTCATGGTGGGTCCGTTTATGAATTTCGACCGCAGAATTCAATTCCTACAATTATTTCCCTCTGAACTATAATCTAGCTTTTGACCACGGAAATATTGAAAGCGCTCAATTGTCTACATAGAGATCTGAAGTTACTATATTTCAGCTATGATGAAATGAATTCATTTCGACTTTACTTGCGTGGATAACTGAATTTTAGAGAACTCGAGCGCTTCTTTATAGCGAGGGGGGTTGGCAACAATGGTTGAGGGGCAAAAATTTGAGGAGGAGGAGGGAAGGAGAAGGAACCAACTTCCTTCTTCCCCAAAGGAGGAATACTAATTTGCGGAGTGAGGGCGTGGAACGGAAGGAGGGAAGGATTTTTGATGGGGAAGGGGGAGGTGAGGGTTTTTCGGAGGATTTCGGAATGAGAGGGGGGGCTCAAGCGGGAATGGTGGGCGGGAAATGTGAGAAGGGTGGGGAGAGGGAGGTGGGGAGTGGGGTGAGGTGAGAGGGGTGGCCAAGTGTGGGTGTGTGGGAAGGAGGAGCGAGCTGGAGAATTGCGGAGGGAGGGGCGAAGGGGGTCGCGCTCGCAGGACTTAAAAAAGTTTCAAGCGTTGGGAGTAGAAGGATAGGACGCGCTCCAGCAACGCCCCCGCGGGAAGGCAGAACGCTCGAAAATGGTCGCCACCTCCGCGGGGGCCGACCGACACCCCCGGAGGCGAAGCGCTGGGAGTCGCAACCGACGGTCTGCTGTGGATTACGTGTACGCGGGACCGCGAGCCTCCGCTCTCACTCGCCAAGTTCCAACTTACTCGAGTAGTAGTAGTATTTAAGGGAGGCGACCGAAATCTGAGGTTATTTGCGCGATTAGGGATGGACAAGAAAGGATGAAGGGTGGAGGGAAACCCGGCGTCGGGATTAGCCTACTCTTTACAAAAGGCGCCAAGGGGTCCGCAGCAGTCCCATCCGACGGACGGCGCACTCACTCAAATTGCCCTCCAGAAAGCACCTCAAGTAGGGATCGAGATACCACTGAAAAATATTCAACACCACCGGGATTTGAACCCGGGCCCTCTGGGTGGTAAGCCAGTACGATAGCCACCGCATGATCTTAATCTCCCAACTTACTCGAATCTCGTCAAGACGTACTGCGTACAAACCATCGCGAAGTGATGCTTGGTCCTGGGACAATCTGCGTTCCAGCTGGGAAAGACTGCGATTGGTCGAAATGTCAAGTTTACGAGATATGTGTATCAACTAATAGTATGCCACCGATACGACCATCATCATCAAACATTAAAGGCAGTGCCCTGTCGCAATAGCCACGCCTATCTATTCACTGCTACCTTCCGGCTAACATATGATCTGAAGTTCATCCTATGCTCCAAGTTCTTTAATAAAGTAGATCTGGGACGTCCTCTTGGTTTATTCCCCATAACTTTTCCTTCAAATACGTTCTTAAGGAATTGGTAATGCCATAGTGAATGTGTGATTAATTTTTCCCTTCGTCACCCTATTGTCCTCGAGGGCAACCTCTTTTCTTTCACTTTTGCGAAAACATTTTCATTACTTTTTCTTTCTTCCCAGCTTGTTTTTGTTAGTTTCCTCCGAGTCCACATTTCCATTACCTCCAGCTTTTTTCTTCCCGCTTTCTTGATTGTCCACGTCTTACACACCAAATAACAATAGTCCAGCCAATGCGTATATTCTGTCATACTATGTGATTATAAAAAATAAAACTGAAATATTTACTGTAATGACTTGTATACGATTGATTTGAAATTACAATAAGCACTCCTCAATCACATCAAACAAAATGCAAAGTATTCCCATACAATCGGTCACTGCAAAGAAAATTCTTTCAGTGAATAAACGCGCAATATATTCTTTACATTGATCATTTGTCAATTCTATCACATATCGTATTAATCTTCTTACACTTTCTACGGCATAATAAGGATTGTTCAGGAACCATACTTCATTCCGGCTTTACACAATTTGGTTGAATTAGAAAGGGTAAATAAGATTTCTTTCACAACCAGACATTTATCCAGTCTCTCTCTCTCTCTCTCTGATGAATTGATTGGCTCTTGAAGCGCGGAATCTGGATTTTAAGCAGTGATATTTTACTCTCTTTGGATAGAGCCTTTTCCATTTTGACGAATACGAGAAGTGATTTACGAATAAAACGGTTTTCAACTGAATCCCTGGCCTTCCATTGAATGTATTCTTGACACGAGAAATTTTATTAAAGAGTAATTTACTAAGCCTGACTCTGAAATCTGTTCTAAAAAATTGGCGATATTCTCCGGAGGAATTTAGGCCGACCTCGTTGACCACAGGTGCCCCAACGATGTCACCTTGCCTTGGTCCCAGGAAAATGCTACATTTCCCCTAGAGATAGGTCAAAAACGTTTACCCTTCTGGAAGCAACGTGGAGTGGGGACACAGGGTCAAATGTTTCCATTGTAACTCTATTACGGTTTGCTCAGGAGGACTTTTATCTGAGCCAACTGATTTCCACGACGCTTTATGAAATAAGGTATTATATACACTAAGTTATGTACTTCATGTATAAGGACGAGACATTGGGTGAGTACTGTGGTTATTATTGATGAATATTTTAATATTATAATCAAAAAGTCTTCTTAATTAGACTTTGAATAAAATTAAACAAAAATATTTTTTTATTTCTTCGTCATAGAACCGGTTTTGCCAATGATACTTGTAAACAGTCTTTATTTTGACAGAATTTTTTTTCCATACGTACAATGGGCTGCCAAAAAAGTAGCTTACGTTCGGACCTATCGTGGCGGTGGGTAGGGCTAGAGCCGCCACCATCTTGGTGTCTAAACGTCCCTACACTCAGTACGGATCCTGCTGTAGAAGTGTGTAGACTGTGGTTCTTCTACTTTGCTCACCGCGAACTGTTAAAATGTGCACTGCAATAGAAGATCCCGCGAGTTGTGGAGTGTGATCTGTGATTAGGTTTTCACTGGCAAAAAAATCACAAGCCTATTGAAACTCATGGGCAACTTTGTGAATTGTACAGAGAGACGAAATAATGAGTGAAGGCGAGGTGAGGCAGTGGTGCATTCAGTTTCAAAATGGCCAGAGCACCAATGTCCACGATGAGGACCACAGTCTAGCATTGCGGCAGATGAACGGATGGATTGCCAGTTCTTGGACATCATGGGCATTTGTCCGTTCACTCTTTAAATAACAACGCCACAGACGCACAACACAGTCACTCCACACTTGGTCTGTACACAGCACATATTTCACGGTGGATTTCCACGTATTTCAACTTACAGGGTTCGTCCGGAAAATAAGTGTACTGAGCTCAGGAAAAAAATTTATTACACTTTTACATATCTTAAGCTAATATTCCTCAAAATAGGACCCTTGTGAGTCGATACACTTGTTCCAGCGGCGTTCCCATTCCTGGAACGCTCCCGCGAAGGCATCATTGGGAACCTCTCGAAGACTCGTCGTCGACCTCTTCTCTGCCCTCCACGAACATCTTGTGCCACCGAAAGATCATGTTTCTGGACATGGCTGACTCCCCGTAAGCCTGGTTAATCATACCGACAGTTTCGGTAGACGATTTCCCAAGCTTTACCGCAAATTTGATGGAATAACGTTGCTCCAAAAACTTCGGCATCGCGTTCGGTGACGTGGGTCGAGCGTGGAGGTTCGCGTTAACAGAGCTCCTCACTATACCACAGCTCAGAGCCGACTGCCTTTTTCAGCGTCGCTTGCCAACATACCCCCCTCCAATCGCAGCCCGTCAGAGCGGTGCTGGGCGCGCCTGGATCGGCGCGCCCAGCCCAGGAGTCAGTAGACTTATTTTCCGGACGAACACTGTATAACAGTTTGACGATAGTTTAGGACACAATTCAAATACAAAGCCTTTTCCGGCGAAGGACCCAAATGAAAATCTATCCACCATTAATTTCTATGTAGCCAAAAATTTAGCAACCATGGTCGTCTTACTAAGTGCACAAATAAAACCTACACATTACATCATCACTCTTCGAACTCACTAGTTTAATTGCTCTTGCTTGCCTGTGCACCGTCGATGCAGTGAAAGAAAGGGGGCGAATCCGCCGTTCCTATTAATCGAGAAAGAGAGTCCAAAGAGGGAATTGTTTCTTAGGATACGGATGCGTTTAGTTAACCATTTAAGCGACCAGTTAACAGGACTAAAATTGATGGTCTATTTGTGCCATGTTAAACACATCGCTGGCAGTTAAGAGGAAGATACTAATGTAGGTGACAATAGACGGAAGGCTTATAATTAAACCAAAAATCGTTATCAATTAATTTCCATGAACCCTTTTGTCCTTCTGAATCGCTCATTAAAGGAACCCACTTGACGTGATAAGCTTTTAATTTCTCAACTTCGCAGGTGAAGTTATAAATGGTGGTCGCGAACGGGTGGAGGGAAGAGGGGGGGGAATGAATGGGGGCAGCCGGGTGTTTGAGGAGGAGAGCCCCGTTCATTCATTGTGCGTTGGGAAGCGGCCGCCGGGGGATGGGGGGGGGGGGGGTTGAAAGTAGCTGGGTGGGGGGGGGGGTAGAAGAAGAGGCAGATTTTGTGTTTGCCCTCGTGTATGCTTGTGCACGCGTCCTCTTCCGCCTAAAGTTCGCGGGGAAAGTTAGTTCTCTTTTGTTTTTCTACGAGCCCAAAAAGGCGAGATTTTCGTTGACTCGCGAATCTCCAAACGCGTGCATATTTACAGCCCTCGGAGGGAAAGAGAGCCCCACGCACTCTCTCGCACCCAAGGAAACTTTCCGGGCCATTGGCTTGCGCCCTCCTACCCCACCCGCCCTCAGCCTCGCCCCGGCCCCCGCTTCATAAAAGGAATGCTTTACGTCGCAACATCATACACTGCCATAAATTGGACAACAAATCTTCCCGTTGCTTCCGGAACCTTTTGTTTTTTGGATTCGTTCCCGAAGCGAAAGAAACGTCGAGCCTTGGAGCGAGAGTCTAGTTTTTAACGACCCATTTAAGTGCAAAGAGTGAAACCTATCGAGGTTGCGAAACACGCAAATACTTCAGAGTACCTTAACTCACATGGGCAATTGGTGAACATGGCAAACACAGCAAACATGGCCAATTACGGATCCCTATATCAAGTGTTGTTTTCGAATTAATGGGAAATAAATAAATAAATCTTCTCCATCCTTCTCCAAACCCACATTTTAAAAGCCTCCAATCTACGCCTATCATTCTGCTACAGGATCCATATGTGCGTGTATACGATAGATGCGAGTATTTTTATGTGATGTTAACACCGTCGGAAAAAGCCCGAGTGGTGATAAATATGTGCATAAAATAACAGAGAGAGAGATTAATGTAGACCTTGCAATAGGGGGAAAAAGAAGTATTTTACAATCCTTTGGTAATTATACCAGTTTTGTCTATTGGAAAGCAGTCACTACGTCAAAAGCACTGTTTATTTGGTTTGGTAAACGTGTAACGCATTCCTATATTTACCATTATACACACACACACACATATATATATATATATATATATATATATATATATATATGTGTGTGTATATATATGTAGTATATATATATATGTGTGTGTGTGTATATATATGTATATATATATATATATATATGTATATATATATATATATATATATATATATATATATATATATATATATCGTATACACACGCATGCTCGTATATGTTACATAATTCAAGTAAAATAAATAAACAATATATATTACGTACTATTCGTAAACAGAATTATCATGCGTTTTTCCTGAGAGCTTTGCATTATTTCTTAATCTACCCTTTCTTATTCCCTCGGTGCGTTATCTAGGAGATGATAGTGCTTCCCATTTTAGACCACTTAGGAAAAGAGTCACTTGACATGACAGGCCTCCTGGAAACCCTCTTGGCCTCCAATTGACACGAGACGACCCTGGCTCGAGTGCCCTATATCACGTGAGTGCTTCGGGTGCTATTACGGAGCCCAAATAATATGGGTGGAAACCTTGAATTCTCAAACGGGTGGGGGGCCGTAGCTATATTTACGCCTCATTTCAAGAGCGATGAAATATAGCGCAGATAGGCGGTGGCCTGCGGAGTGCTGAATGGAAGCCCAAGACCAAAGCAGGCAAGGGGAAAGTCGAAGAGTTCAATTTTAAAACAACGAAAAGGAAATTACCTATTCGTACTTTGGAAGGAAGTCTGTACTCTGCACCTGAAGATAAAACATGTCGCATAATTACGACGGCCAAGAAACTAATTTTATAATTAAATACGAACATTATAATCGATTTAGCAATGATTCAAGAGTTCAGAGTTCACAAATGGCGCAGTCGATATATTGTAAACGACTAATGTTCAACTATCATTCAGAGTGCAATCAAGAGAATAAGGGTCATGCATTGCTAATTTATACACTAGAATAATTGAACGACATTTAGAGAACGGATACTTCTACCACGCCATCTCCAACAGATGAGAATTAACATTAACAGAATCATTAAGATTTATACATTTAAATTGAACGACTCATATGTTAAACAAAGTTCAATAATCCAGTTAAAATCACCACTCATAGTGAGGACGGAAAATATCATACATACTCAATGACTCCATATACTATATATGTGTATACGTAAATATACGTATACATAAACCTTGGTCGTGCATAATAAAATATACTATATATATATATATACATACATACATATATAATTACATACCGTACTGTACCTTCAATATGTACATTGGTGCCACCTACCTAGGTGGGAGTGGCTTAAGTAAATATTTGTAAGGTGGAAGAGGCCGATCGTTATAAAGAGGGAGTCAGAGGGTAAAGCTAAGAATAAAACTAATCAAAATTGTCAATTTGTTGCATCCGTATTATTACATTATTCGACCGATTAAAATAAAAGTTAGACTTGTAAATTTGAACTGAACAGCTTTCATATCTTAATTAAGCTCAAAAAAACAGAACTCCTAAGGAATTAGAGAAAATATTCAATTGACTGACTATTAAATAATAAACTGTGGTTAACACGGTTACAAATTCTTTTGGTGTTTCTGAATCCACTATTGTTGTTTGGAGCTACAAAAAGGTGCATTTCATTGAAAGTGAATAAATGTACGAATATATTCACATTCACAATCACGGATAAGGATTTTCCAACATGGAATATTGTAAAATCTGTCAATTAGGAAAATCTGCAAAAGTGATTTACACAAAATTCATAATCTTGCAAACGAATTATGAACACCATACGACTAACTTCGGTTTGTAATCAAACAGAATTCGATTTTTCCGTCGAAGAAAATTATTGATAATTTCGACATCAGTCACTCCTAAAACAATTTAAAGTCGCCCTCTGGAGACCGAATTCATAAATTTCCACGGAAATGCCGAGTTAATCACCCCCCACGGATCGAATTTGCGCCCATCGGATCAAACGATCAAGGGTGTGTGACAGATTGAATTCCTCGCTCCGTCCCTAAAATTATTGGGCTCGCGCATCCCATCGCCCTTCCACGGAGAGAGACACGGGAGGACACTCGGGTTATCAAAAAATGACCACCAGGGCCCCGAATCGCGTTTCGAGGGCCTTTGGGAGTGAGGACTCAAAAAAGAGTCCAGCTCTCGTGATGGGGTTTAAATCACTTCTCACGCGGATGGGGGGCGTGGGATGCCTCCTCGGTTGCACCCATCCACCACCGATGGCCGACCGCTCACCAAATTGGGGACAATTTCATTTCCCTGCTGCGGATTCCATTATGGAGGGAAAAAACGTGTCCTCCTCCGGCCGAGCGGGCGACACGGGATCCGGGGGACCCGGTCTACAAAAAAAAATTAGATAATTTCCCTTCCGACGGCCCCTGCTACGCGACGTGGCTTCCTCATGTATGTAAACGAGCCTCGGCTGCGAGAGGATGACGGGGGGGGGGGGGTCGAGAGGGCTGTCAACCTCGTTCACCTGGTTACACGGCACCTCTCGACCCTTTCCCGACCACCCCCTCCTCTCCCCTCCCACCGCTCTCTCCTCCCCAACTAAACAAACCCGTGAGGTTATTAAAACAGCGCGAGGAAGGGGGGGAACCAAATTACCATATCTCCTCCTTATGGGTAACGCCGGAAGCGGTGCTACCGTTCCTAAACTCACCCCGCTCCTCCTTCCCTTACTGCTTACGATATCGGACTATTCAAAATAATTATAATGAGATTATTAGCCCGGCGCGCCTGGGAAGAAGAGGCTCCCGGAATAAAGCCTTCCGCTCTCTTTCCTATTCTCTTCCTACGCCATGTTAACAAGGACGCCCATTTAGGAGTCCCTCCCATCCCCTCCGGCAGTAACCGCCCCCCCCCCCGAGGGCCATGAACATGATTTCCCTCAGGTCAGGTTTGGAAAGGCTTCTTTTAAGCCCGAAAAGGTTTGCCGAGATATCTCTCGCGGCTGCGGCCTAGAGGTAGGACGCAACGAGGTTTTTCTATAAAAAATACGAGGATGTGTTCAGAAAAGGGAAAGAGAGGAAAAGAGGATTGAGGCGTAAGGAACCACAGAGCAAATGAGATGGCTGTCGTGTTATAGAACACGAAGTTGGTGCATCTGAGTCCATTAGCCACCAGGCAAACTGATCCAGAGATTTAACTTCCGTTTAAAATCCTCCCATATTGCGTCCCGGCACCATCGAATGCCCGCGAATCAATCGAATTGCGCAGCCTCGATTGCTTATTAACCTGTTTGACTGGCTACATTCTATGCATGTTTGCGAATCCGATGGAACTAATTCCTTCGTAAACGCATCGACCGGGTAGCCATTAAATTTTCCGGGTGCGCTCGTAGTTTTATGAGTCTGCTCAATCTTCCTTTTTGAGGGAATGGAAAGAGGAGAAGAGCAATGCACTCTCGTGTTCATTTGCGCATAATCAATTCTGCGTTCACCTGAATTGCAACAGAGCAATAAAACGGTTTAAATTCACAAAATCCACTCGAGTAGGAACGGAATTACAGTTCTGAGCATATTAAACGTGACATCAAGAGAAGAGGCTAACATGATAACCACTCTGAACGGTAATATAACTCCGCCTTGCTCTTTACTTAACCTTGAATTATGTAATACTACGTAGTGTAATTTTATCTCATTCCTAAAACATATTATAACCATTCAGTAATTTTATTAATTATCTTATATAAATAATACTTACCTATAGGAAGAGTTCAGCGTTCAACTCACACTTGGGAGAGTTTTAATTTTTTCAACTCATTTTTTAAAGTCCTGCCAATCTCGCAATTTATAGCGAATTACCTAGTAACCGTCAGTACTGCAGTGACAGAGTTTGCAAATCATGATGGCCAATGAACTGAGTCAAACACAGAAGCTTCTTCGTTATAACTTCACAGCTAAGCTCAAGAATTCACTCCTCTCGGGAAAAATGCGAGTCCACGATCAATTATGACATTTTGAATCGAGATAAAATTTAAAATCCCAGCATTTTCATTCCCTACTATATACTTGAGTTCTCCCTTAGTTACAGTAAGTTGACATAAGCAACGCAGTAGAAAAATTAATAATGTAAAAGTATATAGAAAGGGGGGCATTTAACTTCTAGTTTATCAATTCTTGAGCAAAACAAAAGAGAAGCTAAGACGTTTTCATGTGCCCATGTGTTGAGGAAGCCTAAGAGCCCTGGCTGCTATTATTTTCGTTCCAAGAAGAAACACTTCCCGAAACAAATGATTTATGCTCAACTCTGAGATAAAAGATTATTTAAGCCACTATCAGCACGGCCAGATGATTAGTAAACAAATTGAGCGTTTACTGTGTATTTACGTATAGTATATCTTCATTCGTCGTAAGAAAATTCAGTTGTTCCTGATCTCATACAAATAAAATCTTTATATAGGATGAAAAATATTTGAGCATGGTGTTGTTCTTTGTTTGATATCATAAAAACCGATAATGCTTTTCTATATTATTAAACAATGATCTAGCAGTATTTACCGGTCTAAGCGATAGGATATGTTTTATACTTTAGCGAAGGGAAACCAAGAGTTGCACCATGAACCCTGTGGAGAAGGAAGGAAGAACACCAAACTTTAAAACCGGAGTAATGTGTGAAATAGCAAACACGGGAAGCACCGTCAGGCGAAAGTTGTCGCCTCCCGAGGGGAAGCGGAGCGAGGACGAGATACAGGGTTGGAGTTTCCCAAGGATATAAAACTGAAAACTTGTTTAATGGGGCGAAGCTTTTGAGATCCGTGGAATGCAACATGGAGGGTGGCGACATAAAATAACACAGTGGTGGGGAGGGCCGAGGCATGCGAAATGCAATGGAAACCATGGCGGAAAGGAATGGGCGTATTTAAAGAAAAGACGTTCAAGTGAATTTTATTTGCAATTAGAATCCGTGCGCGGAGGGTGCTTTATATGCTAATAATTTTCTCGCGTAATTTAATTACATTCCATTTTTCTGGATTACTTCATTAGCACATTTTTCGCAAGCCAGTAAAAAAAACCTGAATCATAATTATGGCGTCGAAATTAACAACCTATCGCAAATCAATGTCAATTTGATAGATAGCACGTACACACCACTAAAATGCATTTCCAATAGAGAACGAATTTCCAACCAGGGTATTGAACGTTCGGCTACAAATCGGTATCCAAAGTCAAGGATTAAATTATGGCTGGAGACCTAAACTAAAGCAAAGCACTCCTAGCAAAACTCTTTTGCACTGAGAGGTGTTATGGGAGGAAAATTATCTAGAAAATCATAGTGACCATCCCCAGCATAGAATTCGTGGATATCCCACACGAAAAGGCATAGTTTTGAGAGCGTCAGCCGTCATAAGAACTATCGATCGAAGATAATCGTTGGAATTGCAATCTGTAAATCCAGGTCCCTCTCGTTCGCGGCGAGTTTACACTTCCGTCTGCGAATATGCGTACAACTAGTCACAGAGCGAGTCTACATCTAAGTATATGATGAATGGCTCCACTTCGTGCGAGCGTGTCATGGAAACCGCCTCGATTGCATCTCTTAGGCCTCGAGCTGGCGGCTTCACATCCCGGTAATCTGATACAGCTTAATTAGGGACGTAATAATTCTAACTACGTGTCCGGCTGCATAAATTTTTTTCAGCAAATCCAACAGAGGAGTGCGCCGACATTTCCCCATTTCAGGTAGTAAAACATGATACATAAATTTCAAACGTAACACAACGCAAGGTACTTAGACTTTACGGATAACCGGAAAGGCCTGCGTGGAAAAAAAAAGATATACATGCAGGCAAATAAATATTTTTATGAGCGCCGGGGATAAAACGCGGGACTTGCCGTTATCTTGACTGCATGAGGGTAAACGGAGAAGGGTTAAATGGACCCGTGTGCGCATCATGAATGTACGTACGCACGGGGACATCCAGGTTTGAAATATAGGGTTACTTTTTCGCTCCTCATCGCCCCTCCCCCTGAAAGACTACACCTTTGACTGAGCGGGGAGTGTTTTTAAAGAGAGGGTGAGGCGGAGGGAGGGGATGAAAACGTCGACTCGGGAGGGTTGTTGGAACGGTCACAGGGGATGGGGGAGAAGTGGCGCGAGAGGAGGTGGGAGGGTGGAGATGATTTAGGAGACATTTCGGCGCCCGGTGGTGCGGGAGGAGTAGGGTGGGGGGAAGGGGTGGTGGTTGAGGGAGGGAGGGAAAGAGGAAGGAGGTGAGAATAACACGAGCCGGCGAGAGTTCAAGGGGTTATGTGGAGGGGGAGATGGCCGGGAGGGGAGAAAGAGTCAAACCCCCCAACCCTTAAATTCCTGCGCTTAAAAGGGAGCGAAATTTCGGGCGAAAAGTTACCTCCATGAAGGAAAGCGAGTCTGCGGTACCGGGGTGTTAAGGGTGACATCCCCCATCTCCACCCCCACCCCCCCGGCGAACTCCGCCCACGCCTCGGGGAGGGTGAAGCACCACCACGGCAACGGACGAGGACGACGCTCGGTGGTGCTCGGGGGCGGCAGCGAGGCGATCTGAGAGGGTGGCCGCGAGAGGGGGGATGAGGGGGTATTAAAGGTGAAGCGAGGGAGGAGACGGGGTGGCGAAGGGGAGCGCGGGAGGGAGGCCCACCGATCAACGGCGGAGCCGGAGGAAGGGCGAGCCAGGTCGCTCGGCTACTCACCAATGAGGACCATTGCGATTTATGAAGACCGTGAGAATTTTTCTCTCTCTCTCTCTATTTTCCGTCATGAATACCGACAATGTTGTTGGGAAATATACGAAATCGTATGGTAGAATTTCTTCGTGATATAAAAAAGCCTATACCAAAGGATCCTTAGGTATAGGCTTTAGATACTTTAGGTAGCCTAGATAGGCTAGATAAGCTTTAGATACGCGCTCATAAGCGACGAGTCGAAACGTGTTGTATGTGAACCTTTAAGTGGATTATTACCAACGACATTTGCATTTCATTTTAACATGTCCGCAATAATTTTGAATGACCATAAGTATAAAACTCCTATCAAATTCACATGTGTTTGACTCAATTACGATCGTATTCTCCTAGTGGCATTAGTCAAAAAAACTCGTTATACATAAACTATAACAGTATACATCTACTGTATAAAAAACTCGAAGTATAAAAAATCGTTAGTAATAATATCATTAACTAAAGCTATCATAAAACATGATAAATTTCACTTTTTAAAGTTAACGCTGACGACTCGAGAGTACTGGGTTCAATTTCGGCTGATGCCTCTGAAAATGGCAGGTTCAACCAAAGACACTACGTGATTTATCCGTAGTTACTAGATAATCGTGGGTGTACGCAAGTGATACACAAGGAGAGGTGTGTCACTAATATAGCATATTCATTAATGACCTCACTTCCTTGTCAATGTGCGAATTGAACACAACATAAAGTTAGCTAAGAGGCGATCCCTTCCCTCTCCCATGAAACCAAAACGCTGGCTGATCGCTGCGGCTTTTTTTATTAAACTTGGCAGCTCACTCGTGCGATCAAATGTTTTCCCCCGAGAGTAGATTATCTAGATGAAGCGAAGGATATCACCTATACTTAATGCCTCAAAATATTTCATTAATTAAGACCCGCGAAAATTCGGGAGCGAACATTCATAAATCGTTCTTCAACGACATCAATAGTTATCAGCGCATACTTAAAGGAGCAGATTCATTAAGAACAAATTTAAAAATTTACGATCGAACATTGACGAAGCCGAAAGTAGTTCACAAGAAACAGAGATTTAAAAACTCCATGAAGATACACTACATATAAAAACGATCCAAAATAAAACAGAGGAAAGAAGAACGAAATATCCAAGTAAAAAAATACTCTGCTGTTCAAAGAGTACTAGAGGCGACAGAATATATTGAGTCAGGAAAGACGCATTATCATTCATAAACATAGTTATTCCGTGCTGTTATGAAAACTATTCTAAAAGGAGGATCACACACATTGAATACAACCATTGTAATTGATTTTCTCGTTAATGCACGAGTAATAAATTACATTTCTTTCCGGGGAATGCCTTTTGAAACAACTATCCATAGAATTCCTCGATGGTCAATTCCATTTCTTCCGTAGTCACAAGAATAAGGCATCTTCACGACGATTAATCATGTCACGGTGATTACCTTTCCAAAAAAATAGAAAGACGCAAAGAAGGAACATTTTTCCCGATAAAAAAGACAATGTACAAGCAACGCGATACACCAATTAATGCTCTTGTCAATACAAATATCTCTCTACGAAGTAAATCAACGAAGATAAACGGAAGGAATGAATCACAGATTCCACAAAGAGGGAAGACCCTCAGTAAGATGATAACTTAAAACGGGAAAATATGTTTCGGCGATTGAAGGAAACGCGTTTGACTTCACAGACCCCTTCCTCCCAAACACTGGACGCCGAGAAGTCAATCAGAAGGATATCAATTGAAGGACGGGAGAGAGGGCGGTGCGTGGGTAGAGAGGGGTAAAGCAAATGATGAGAAGATGGCGACGCGTCCCGCCATCCGGAATGGGAAACACGGAGCGTCGCCGGCGCCATCCACACATCAAAGGGAGGGGATGCCAAGCCGTGAGGAGTGAAGCCGCCGGGGCTCCAAAGAATCTCCAAAATAACGGGACGCGGGAAATAAAAACAACCCGCCATCCCCCTCTCCACCCCACCCCCTCTCTCGAAACGGCAAACCCAACCCCTGGATTCGTAATAAAATTAAAGGAATCGATGAAAAATAAAGGAAAAGAGGCGACGGCGTCGTGCACGAAAGCTTGCCCTGAAATCGTGAATCCGCCACCCATCACGGATTAGGGGTGGGAAAGGAAGGGACGGAGAGCAATGGAGTCGGAAAAAAATATGAAGGCGTGGCGTGAGGGAAATTCGATGAAAGAGGAGATGTGGAGGGATGCTGAGGAAAATCGCGCGCGGTGGCTCAAACAAAGGAGAGCCTTCGGGGAAGGAATAAAGGGCGGGGAACGGTGCCAAAGACGCAGGATATACCAACGCTCTCACACCTTGCTTCGTTCAAAAAAACATATACACATACATTCCGAATACATTATATATATATATATATATATATATATATATATATATATATATATATATATATATATATATAATGGGCTGACACAATATAACACAAATAGAAAAGAATAGACACATTTAAAAGAACACTCACACGGTAAATTGTTCGAGCTTTCGGCCCTCTCAGAGGCCTTCTTCAAGAGAGACTCTTGTCTCTCTTGAAGAAGGCCTCTGAGAGGGCCGAAAGCTCGAACAATTTACCGTGTGAGTGTTCTTTTAAATGTGTCTATTCTTTTCTATTTGTGTTATATTGTGTCAGCCCATTATTGTGCCGCTCGTGTTAGTTTTTCCGTACAATCGTTATATATATATATATATATATATATATATATATATATATATATATATATATATATATATATATATATATATATATAATGTATTCGGAAGAAACAGTATTACTGACTCAGTACTAATACTACTCAGTCAGTACTACTGTTTCTTCCGAGTAAGACGGAGCTAAATTCCGTCGAAATTATTAAGAAATAAAGAGTGAGTGTTCTTTTTATGTGTTCTTATATTGTTTGCTGCTGTCCACTATATATATATATATATATATATATATATATATATATATATATATATATATATATATATATGTATCCTCGCTTATGAGAATCGAATCACTTAACTTGTATTTTCTCCGCCAAGAGCGGGGAACTAACTAACTGTAATACGAGTATTATGCCTCCCTCTCTGAGTACTTGAAATTTCTGTTTTACACGTTTCCGAAAGGCCTTATAGAAACAGTAAGAGAAAAAAATGTAAGAACAGTGACTACGCCTCCTACAGTAAAGTTTAGAGACATTGTAGTAATTAAATGAGGGTCAAAAAGATATATTTGAAACCTTAAAATATAGCAGGTAAATGCTTGAAAGTGAGAAAATAAAAAAGTCCTTTTTAATGAATTTTCCACAGTAAAATTGAGCAAGGGATCTCGGATGGAAGTATAGATTTCATGAGATCTACATTTTATACATTAAATTACAGCTTTTACGAGGCTATCATATGCGAGACTCTTTTAATATAATATTAGAAACGTTTCCATCACTGTGGCGAGAAACACTCGAGTGTTTTAATTAACGATTTGCTCGTTACAAAAATAAGTCAAGTGACAATCACATTGATAATATGTAGACGTTCAATGACTCATGAAAGGTGTTTGGTTAACGGTAGTTAGTTTCGCTTTGGTGTTTACGAACAGTTGCACATCGTTGAGAGTGCTGCGTTGGCATGGTGGTGTAGGATATAGGAATATTGTTGTAAGGAATTTATTAGAGTCATGAGATATGAAGGGGGAGGAAAATGAAATACTAGCTGGATGGAATGAAAGGAGAAAGGAAGTTAACGGAATTGAGGAAGGGTTGATTGCAGTGTGGGGTGTCAGCCCCGTGACTTCTTAGGCAAGCCTAAGAAATGTCGGGGTATCAAGTTTGTGTTCATCCAACACTTCCCTTAAACAGTATAACTAATTAATAATAATCAATCAGTATCACATAAAATAGTAAATCAAGTTCTAAACAAGGACCATGATGAATACTGAATTGTCCAAGTCGATTCAAATTACAAGTTGCCTCGATCATGCGGTCGCACATGCGGATCCAAATTTCTTATACACTGAGTGCATTGAAAGAAATTAAATGAAAATTACGATGTGTAACGGAGGCTTTAAGATGGCAAACTGCATTAATCAAACATATGGTACATATGGGGAACCGCTGTAGTAAATTGGGTAGAGTGTTGGACTACTGATTGATGGCCCAGGTTCGATTCCAGGTAATGCCTCCAGGCACCCTCAGCATCACCAGAGCTGTGGGCTTTTTCGGATGCGAGATCTTCCTGGGAAAAAAGAACTCCCCCCCCGTAATACCCTCATGTGTGAATTTAACACACTATTGGGCTTAGTATTAGGTGAAAAATACATTCAGCCTTAAAATCAACGAGAGGGTTGATAAGTGTGGTTTTATAGTGTATAACAGGAGATAATTACATCTATATTTGAATATTTTTATATTCAACCTTGTGTAATCGAAGTTCTGCCCGTAGATTTAATGCAATCTCCCTCTTTTTGAAAATCAAACAATTTGCTTATTTTTAAGGCGTATCTATTCCAGTATCCGTCCCTGCACAGAGTCAATTAACTTAGAGAGATTAAGTGTAGAGCAGATAGCTTTATGATGTCATTTTTACCACGGACGATGAGGGATCAGAATAACGTCCTCCGTCCGCACAAGGAGTGAAAAGTATTTTCTGTCAGAAGTAGCTAGGTGTGTGATCACCCCCTGCCGCACACTCTAGCGGTGGCTTGCTGGGCACCATGTAATAAAATATAATAAAATATGTGGGGTAGAGTATGCACATGCGTGGTCTCATTAACCTTCCGTCAATTTCGAGCGCCACGTGCTGCTGACCCATCAACAGACTAGAATACGTATATGTCGCAAATGAATAGACGCACGAAAGTACGGACAATTAGATTTTGTCCCTAACTCGCCTCGCCACCCCTCACTTCCCACAAAGCCGTTAAATGGGAAAGTGAGCCATCAAGACGTCTCTTTCGGATAATTTGGGCAAGATTTAGAGGGGGCACTGGGGGGGGGGGGTGCGGGGAGGCTTGGGGGAGCTTAGCTTCCTCGGGCTCGGATGGAAGCGGCATCGGCGACGAATGAGACGACAGCTCCGAGGGGATGGAGCTGGCGGAGGGAGGGTTTCCGTTGAAACTGGGTCTTAAATTTAAACCATTTCCGAGAAAAGGAGAAGTCCTTACTTCCCTTATATATTTCCAGAGAGCCGTCCCCGAATAAATACCAAGTGAAGATGAAGAACATCATTTACTCGAGGTGAATATTTTAGCTAAGCGGCAGGCCGTGTTCCCCGAGACGGCTTCACGAGACAAGTGCACGAAAAAGAGCTTCACGCGGTTCAAGTCTCCGTTCTCGCGCATCAAACAAGGGCTCGTGCATGGAATTGAGCGGAAACTGTTGAAGAATCAAACAAAATAGTTCCCATACTCTTATTACCCCCACGCGTTAAATGCTATAAACAATAAAGGGAGAACATGGAGCGGAGCTGGGATTATTAATAACATTGTAGCCTTACTCTGAGAAATGTAAACAAAGTGACAATGTGGCGACAATACTACACATGTTGAAATAATGGGCGATGTGCATTTAAATCCTCAAGAATAGGAGGACTATCATGGACTGTAGAGTAACAATATTGGAACTGTTACAATACTAGCAAGCCCCGTTCCAAGTCATAGTATGCCTTTTTTCCAGAGTTGTATCGCATTAAAAAGGTGCACGAAAAAACTACGGCGAATACGATTCATTTCGGGCGTTTTACCGTCGAAATATTGCATGAGCACTTGGCCGGTGAGGCGCAACCTTAATGAACAGGAATTTGAGCCTGACTTAACCTAAGGAATGATATGCTAAGGGAAAATAGCACACTTTTAATCCATTCCTGTCTTCTAGGAAGTGCTTGTCTCATACATCAAAAGAAATATTAGGTTTCTAGTATTTCCATTGGAGTGGAACCTCACTCACACCCTCCAGCTGAACTCCAAAGTTCTCCTGACGAAAGGGACACAGAATACCACACTATTTATCTTCCATTCCTTCTAATGACAGAGTATCCTACGCAAAAGTAATAATGCATTCGAAGTCTTCCGATTTCAATTCCTATGCGATATCAGGAACTCAGTAAATATGACCCGCTGGCTGTTGATTTAGAATGTATGAATTTTCTAAGAGGTTTTTCCCAGCCGTATAATGAAACTAGTTTTATCCATAGGCGCCGCCTATACTTAGTCCAATCGTTTCCTGAATGCCGTCCGTCTCTTGAATGCTATATTTCTCGAAGGGCATTCTCAAGAGATGCCGAAGCAGGAGGAGCATTCCACCCGAGGGCCTATTTCCGGCCTCGAAGGGATCGCTCGGAATTTGATGGGAGGGACTTGAGATTGCCATAATAAAAGGAGCTAATTTTTTCTAAAAATATATAACCCCCCCCAGAGGTTTACTGGCTACATATGTAAAGTTAATATAATTACTTAATAACGACTTATGGTATCATGATGTCCCTACAAAATAATGGGTTGAAGACCATTCCCAGGAAAATCTAGAATATGCAGTATCAAACGTCAAGATATTTTTTATTATTGCTTATATTCAAATCAGCTTCATCTGCATAAATATTTAATCATGAGAAAATGCCCCATTTAGCATATTATTATATTTAATTAGTACCAGTTGACAGATATATATTCATGCATTGTATTCAAGATTTGAAAAATGACTAAGTCCTATCATCAGATCGAGGGAATTACAAATGTTCCTAAGAAAATTATCGGCGTATGATATGTTTTTCCCAATTTTTTTAAATGTCCTATTCCATGGTTTTAGAAAAATAATCTATTTTTAAACTCCCATCGGAAGCCATACCATCATATCGCAGGTGTATGCGCTATTGTTCGAAATTCGGACAGTTCTGACTGCTTCTTACTGCGAACGGATAATATTTTTTTTATTTATATACGTGAAATTAAAACGCTTTAAGTCAATTTCATGAACGAAATGATAATCTTGAGGTTGAAAAATAAAAGGTCACTTTCACGTTGTGCCCACTTATTAAGGGGCGTTCTAAAACACTTACGAATTCAATTGGCAGCATTTGAGCAGCGCTTGGAATTGTTGGGTGCGGTGCATTGACTCAATCTCCAAAGGACACCTTTCTTTTTACAAGAGAGGGTGCGTTGTCCTCATACTATCCTAAGTCACCCGCCAAAGCTATTTGAATTGCAACCGTGCCAAAGCAGCGGGAGAAATAGAGAGTGAAGAGAATTTACCCTTGCTATCACACAATGACGAATGGTAACTTTCGGTTCTAGACGCTCCTATGGCCAAGGTCAGATCGCACCAAATAAATTAGTTACCAATCCTAGAGCACGTAAAAAACATCCATTCCCTGGCAGAAATCACAAGCTTATGCTTCTGGTTGCCAGGTTGAAGAATTATTGACTTAACATCCGGTTCAAAATTAAACCGTGAATGATGAAAGAGTACCATGGTGGCCCTAAAGAAGTGAACACATTCACCATCAGGATCGGAACTCGTTTTGCTAAATTTTTCTACACTTGAGTTTAAATGTAAAGCCTTGTAAATGCCATCCCAATTAAGTTAATTAAGTGAAAAAAACAGCATTTAACGAACAAAGTGAACTCATTTTCCGATTGCTTCCATCATCGCAAGACTTGACACTATATTCCCAGTGCTGTTCACCGAGCGCGAAGAAAAGTTTTGTTCCCGATCCACGAAAAATATTGTCCTTTTTCTAGACTCCACACTTTCGACGCGGTGTCAAACCGTGAGATCCATGCTACTACCTATTGCCTTTTGAACATTAGCGTCATTAAGCGTTCTTTAAACACGGATACGAGCTCTTCTAGTACGCAATCCAGCGAAGGTCTCCTCGACGGCGAGGCGGAATAAGCACTCTCTCGGCCACTGAGTTCTCACCGAGACGGGATCTCATTAAGTTTTCTCAAACGAGAGTTAAGGGGAGGTTGAGGGGTGGTGGTGGGGGAGAGATGGAGTCTCCGTGCTCTCCTGGCGTTGCTGTGCACTGCTGTAAACAACCCCAGAGGATTAATCGCTGGAGGGTGAGCGAGCGAGCACTCATTGTGCGAGTGACAGGCCGACAAGAGCAATATGATTGGGGGCACAGAAATGGAATGGGGTTACGCCGCGGTAGGAGAAGAATAAATCGATGGCTAGGGCGTGAATGGGAGACCCTCGGCAGCCACCTCGGGTGGGGGGGTCAGGGGGGGGGGGCTCTGCGAGGGAGGGCGACCACCATTCGAAAAGAGACAATGGAAGAACGATGTGAAGAAGCTCTTGGAAAGCCCGGGTGCAAACGGCGAGTTAGCACGGAGGCGATCGTACGTAATTTTGGAACCCAGCAGAACGGAAGCATTGCATACAAACGTCCGACGCAGTCGAAGGATATCATGCTTTCGTGGAGATTGTAATTTTTTTCTCTATGAATTATGAAAAGAAAACCACATTTGCATGAATACATTCGCGGAAGTAAAAAACTTGACCTAAATGTTGATTAATTTTCAAATGGTTAAATTTGGAAATATAAGTCTACTGCATACATATTGCAGGCGGCGAACGTTCAATGAACCTAGAAGGAGATATCATTAAATCCCACCTTAAATTATCCCACTTGTGTGTGCAAGAGCTTACAATTATTTGAAATGAGTAATATGAAACATTGTTAGGAGAATAGCGTAATCATGGCCGAAACTCAACTTCGCTTCATTTGTCTGATTTGTAGATAAAAATAACCTCAATACATTTCAAATTTAGGTTTAATCTTTTAACTGATTCGGAATAAAATTTGTAGAAACTCTTCAAAATATTAATCATCGCAACAAAGGGTTAACAACTAGGATTAATAGCATCGAGATGGTGCGGTGGCTATTGTACTGGCTTCCAACCCAGAGCGCCCGGGTTCAAATCCCGGCGGTGTTGAATATTTTTAAATGGTGTCTCGATCCCTACTTGAGGTGCTTTCTGGAGAGCACTTTGAGTGAGTACGCCGTCCGTCGGATGGGACGTTAAGCCGCGGACCCCTTGGCACCTTTCGTCAAGTGTAGGCTAATGCCGACGCCGGGTTTCTCTCCACCCTTCATCCTTTCCTGTCCATCCCCTATGGCGCCGATGACCTCAGCTGTCGGTCGCCTCCCCTATATACCAATGCTACTATTCCAAATGTTTCACGGGACGGTTGTGGAAATTACCATTGCTGATTATTTTGCCAGTTTTCGGAAAACTTAAGTTTTACGTGTTTCCTTATAGCGACGGAGAGTCTTGAGAGGTTCTTATACGTTGTGGACATATCATAATCGGATTCTTAATTAACAATATGAGCGCTAATATGTATATATTTTCTAACTGCAGAGACTTCCGCTCCGACTACCACAACTACACTTCGAAGCAATTCGCACGAGAGAGAAAATTAAGGAACGTATTTGCCAAAACTTCCCTGATAAACGAGTGAATTAATTAATTCCCCTCGAAAACCTTTCCGCGACTACTTTCTCCCTCCCCCCCTCGGAATCTCTCTCTCTCTTCTCCGCGCCCGTGCGCCGAGGCTCGAGTAATTAGATTCACGCCGGCCGAATTTCTCAGACGGGGTGGCGTCGGAAATAAAGAGTCGAATGAAAAGACTCTTTTAAGAATTAGACGTCTCGACGAACTCGAAGGATAACGCAGCCTCCGGAGGGAGAGGGACAAACAGCCACGGGGTGGGGGGGTGTGGGCGAGGCGTGTGGGCGAAAGGGGTTGCCGACGGCAGAAAGTCGAGGTGCGAGCCGACCGTGGTGGAACGCGGTTGTTACAGGGTGGGTGCGGCTCTCGGGCCGCATCGTTTCCCGAGAGAGAGACCTGAAAGGTATGTTAATGTCCCAGAATGAGATTTTGCGCAGCATTGAGAAAGAGGGGGAAAGGAATACATTCGGCCCCTGAGGCTAAATTGAAATGAACATGTCCCCCAATTATATTTCAAACGCTCTCATTTCTGCGGTGCCATTATCCCCACTCGTACGAGAAGTTGAACGGTAGGATGCACGACTGTACTCCAGAGGAATTTCTCTGGCTAATTCTGCGTTTACAAGTTGGTCACAAAATTAAAACGCACCAAAACAAACCACATCGCCATAGATACAACTTCAGAATAGTCAAAGACGCGAAATTCTGTTTGATCTGAAGAAACGAGTTGTATGGAGGGACCAACTGCTCTGGAGATCAATCCACGCAAACGAATTAAGGCATTATAATATTAAATTCAAGTCAATTTCCACCCTCAACGTAAATTTTCAACATGGCTACTGCACAGTGTTATTATGATGAGAGTGTTATTTACTCTAGTAATAATTTTGTGTGCTAAAACCATGGTTAGTTAATAATAAATGGTAAATGATGACCTGCTTTCATCATTTTATTACAACATTAATTCAAAATCTTTACAAAATAATGCCTGCATGACACCACCCTGAGAATGAAAGTAGTTGAAACTTTGTTTGAAATAAAATCTTGAAATTGTCCATCCGAAATAGAAATTCCAGTAATAATAATAATATATTTTTCGTGAATTTAAATGGCCCTCGTCTCTAAAAACGATTGATTATATTCTGCTAATTTACTCAATATTCTCGAAAATATCTTCGCTGCAAACAAAATGAAGATTATCGAGACTTAAGGACAGAGAGAGTAGAAGGTTAAATTAGACGTTGAATTCGGCGGGGGTGAACTTGAAATTAAGCGATGTTTAGCCTGTGTTCATCTAAAAAACTTACCTCAAACTATAGATAACCAAATGATAATAATTGTATTTCAAAACTACCATTACTAGATGTGATATTACATTGAAGGAACAAATTGCAAAAGTGATCAGCTCAAGAAAATACTGCGAATCGCGGCAGCGAAGGAACCAAGCGGTGTTTCGTCCTTATTTCTCATGCTCAAGCAAGATAGAGCGAGACGCGGATTAAAAGCACCTCATGAATGAAGCTCATATTTCTTCCTTTCGATTCTTTTACTAAAAAGCTGTGTGCACAAACAAATTCATTGCCATTAAACATTTCCATTAATTACAGAAATTGAGTGAAGTTTTGATGAAGTGTCAACAGTGTGGTTCCATTCATGGGAAATCTCTCGTGTGCGCTGAGTATACTAGCCTTGAAGAGATTATCAATGTTATCTATTATTCCAGATATTCATATCTAGTCACTGTTCCAAAATGCTGTCCATGTTTTTAAAAAGTAAAGTTCTTACTACGCAAGGCATTATTTTGTAGACAACGCACTCAAATACTTGTATATGACTCGGGTCTTAGGGATATGTGCGGTCAATATATATAATATGCCGTTGATTTGTTTTTTTAGAAGAAACAATAATATTATGTTCTTGAAACAGATGCACCCATTCATTTAAAACATCAATATTTTATCAAAAACAAGGCAGAAAATCTCCATGTCCTTCATGTGAAAAAAATTAGACTTTTGCCAAAAGTAAAACTAGGACAAAGGATTAGGCTGCAGCAGTATTTTGAAAAGGATAAGAGAGAAGTGTGAAGTGTGGTTTATGATGCAACTACATCGTCAAGAAGAGCATCGGAGCAAACGCAGACGCCTGCCAACCGCCTTTTTTTTAATTTACTAAAAAACGAGAGGACTTCGGATTTGGAGAAAAAAAGGGAAAAAAAGAGAGATGCCATTCGATTTGGAGGAACGAAAGGAACGGAAAGAGATGGTTTGGAGGGCGTTGAGAAAAAGCAGGGCAAACGAAAACATGACCTATGCAGGGAGGTGGGAAAAGGAGAAGAGAAAGGGAGAGGTGGACGAGGGAATTCAATGGTTGGAAAAGAGATTGCTCTGCGGAACCTCTCCTCTAAATTAGTTCCTCTTCACTCTCCTCTTTTCTCTTTCTTCCCTCGTTTCCGACTCCTCCTCTTCTCCTAAAACATTTCCCTCCTTTCCAATCTCCTCGGCAACTGCTTAAATCCGACCCCGAGCAACGTCTTGCTCCCTGAAGGAGGGACCCGTGGGGAAGAGAGGTTTATCGGACTCTATAGCTGGAGCTATTTATTAGGAATCGCACAGGTTCTCTCTCGTTAGCTCGTGCCCAAGGTGGTACGGAATCGATAGAGATAGAACAAAAGCACC
This sequence comes from Hetaerina americana, assembly GCF_022747635.1. Classification (NCBI taxonomy): domain Eukaryota; kingdom Metazoa; phylum Arthropoda; class Insecta; order Odonata; family Calopterygidae; genus Hetaerina; species Hetaerina americana. The sequence continues at coordinate 6,688,046 of NW_027287095.1, forward strand.
GAGATAGAAATCAGTGATAGTTGCACTTTTGAATGTTGTTCGTACAGGGGTTAAAAACTTTGACCACGGCCGAAAAGAAGGCTTGGCACATGGAGGGAGGAGCTACATGAAATGTGACGTCAAGCGGAGAGCGTTCAAGAGATGTAAGATAAATATTAAGTTTATTCAATTAAATATAACTTAGATATTTTAGTAGCAAGTCACCGCTAGGGTGTGTGGCAGGAGGTGACTACACACCAGACTAACTTTGACCCGAATATAACCCTAAAGCGGTCGGACAATGTTATTCTGATCCCTTATCATTCGTGAAAAAAAATTAAAACTTAAATCTCGCTATGAGCCAATAGAAAATAAAATATTTTTTGAGAAATCATTTAAATGTACTTATTTTCTCTCTGCGTGGGTTGATTTTTTTCACAAAAAACAAAAATATGAAATTAAAACCAAAACTTTATTTAATGACTGGCTTGAGTGCGTAACAAGCTTCTGCAGGGAAATCATACGCATATCTAAAACAAAACTGCTCTTCGGAATTGATTTATAAATGACGGAGTTTTTGAAAAATCTTCAGAGATCGCGAGGCCTTTAGATTTATGTGATATAAGATCCCATCATCATTAGAATTAGTCGATAGAAAAATGAACGGTGGAATCGTTGGAAAGACAGTTCATATTCGCGTGGTGTCCAAGGCTGCAGATGTCCGTCGCCTCTTGCCACCGCTCGTCCCACCTCTCAAGCGGGCATCGCCTCCCCTCTCACATCACAGCCATGGGACACACCCCCCGGAATGCAAATTTTACTTTACCAACAATTATTATCCTCTTTACCCGCAAGCCATTCCCAGCATGTGCAGACACGCCATCTATTGGAGCGGGCTCTCACGAGACCTGGTCTGAGGGAGTCCGACGTAATTGTATCGAAATCGCCCCTCTACCCTCCTTCATCCCCTTCACGACCCATTGCGAGGGCTTTCATTCCCCACGACCTTTCGCATCATGCGTTGTTAGGGCGCATTGCTCGCAGGGAACTCTCGTAAAGCGGGCGTCTCTGGATGCAGTTACGTTTTCGAAATTGGGGATACGTCCCCATCGGGATTTTCGCCAGCGCCCTACGACTTCTCGACAAACGTTAGCAGTTTAACGTATTTTACATAATTTTTTTTTAACGAGAAGCTAAGCGATGTTGTTGCTGCGAGGAAGCTGGAGCTAAAAATGGCAATCACGAATACAACCAGGAACAACACAGAGATGCCACATCGAAAGTTTTCCAATCCTATCTCCGATGAATTAACTCCTTCCATTTCTGACATGAACCAATATCATTTATTAGATCTCTATAAATGGGTTAGAATGTGACGACAAGAACAGTAAATGAAAGAGTGCATTCATTTTACGGGAAGAGTCGCAAGTAATAATGTATCCGCTTTTTATGCAATTGGGGGACTGAGAAGACGAAGACCGTGTCATGCCAACGGTGAACTCCAAGCATAAAGACAAAGTGACAAAACAACTTCCACGTCCGCAGTGGGATATGAATCAACGACCCTCCGGTTGGCCAAATGGCAAATATCCCACCGTAACCAGTTGCATCGGCAAAAGAGTTAGAAATCTGAGAATTTCACACTTCGGAGCACGACATACGGTAGAGTTGAGTACAGTGAAGAGCCAAACTAAGATTTCCACCCCCCATATTATATTTCCCAGACCTCGTTTCCCAGCCCGTCAACTGGAAGATACGGAAGAAAACACGCAGAGTAAAAAAAACCATCGATTTGGGTCGGATGCGCCGTCATAACATCCCCTACACAGATACGCTCACGATGATACCACGACCCACTTTGTCCTACTCAACTTCCCCGTTCAATTCCTTGCAGCAGTAGTAGTGGTGACCCCTTCCAGCATCAGAAAAGCCATCGCGCCCCAAGATTAGGGATGATTTTTGACATATATTGGACCGCAAGGCATTTATGAAAGGGTTAAATTCCGTTCACTGGGAATTGCAACATTTAGATTCGAAGAAAATAGCGAAAATACTTACACATACTACTCTACAAAGCTAATTAATTATGTATTACTTTGGCTCAAAATAATTGTTTTCAATAATCAATACAAAGATCTTTCCTCGAGATTAATACTTTAGCCAGGGCAGTTGTACCGAACTATTACGCAAAGTTAACGAGTTAGAAAGAATGTAATAGATAAAATTATGCGTGTTTATCCTTACCAATTCTGCTGCGATGAATATATCCGTGAGACTTTAGGACCTGAAATACAGAAAAAGAAATTTGTTAGCAAGTACATGATGAACAATCTCTCAAACAACCCAACCATTAAAAAGCAAAAGGAACCATTATTAAAGGCTTATTACCTAAATTTTTTGCAGCGCTTTGCATTACTACAATGCAGAACAAGAATACGCGATACATGATACTACTGTCAGCGAGCAATAATATGGGCGCTACACTACAGCCAAAAATAGGTACGGTTTCGAAATTAAGAAATCGTTTTAAATACTCAAATCATATTATCCCATTAAGGATTTAATAAAATAAGCAAACCAATTTGAAACACGAAGTATTCCAGTCATAATTATGCACAAATCAGCCCTGAAAGATATTTAAATGGTTTAAAGTTAATTCACTCTAATTCACGCAAAGTCGTTTTTCCTTCCTTAAATATGAGACAGCTTTCACCAGCGCCTAGAAGAATAAATATTAAAGTTTGAAGGCAACCAATAAAACACCACGGAAGACAAATTCCAACATGGATACCTGATGCAATAAATGAAAGCGGAGAAAGTAAATAAAAAAAGAAACTAAGATATTCCCACTAATCAGCTATCCACAAATGTAGCCTCAGCATTTGGGAATCATCGTAATAATCAAAACCATTCTCATTATGTAGTTCATTATTTTTATTTAAAGCTCTATTTTCAGCAGTAAGAATAAAAAAAACAATCTCCGAATGACTAACTTTTAAAAGGGATGGCGATTAATCAAAAAAGTATTTTTTTTAACGTTTTCCAAGCGTAAATACGCTGAAAAGCAATTCCAGCCGTCCAGCAGTACGGCGACCTTTCCGGCCCTCTTCCAGCGCCCTAAACCTGTCGTCCGTTGACCCCGTTGGGTAACCGCCCATAGCATGAAGGGACCGAGCCACGGCGCCAACAACACAAACCAAAGGGACGGACGCCCCCCCACGAAATTATCGCACGGTTGTTGCATCGGCTAGTTGGGGTGCCCTTGGACGGGAAATCCTCTCTCACCCCTTTCATTCTCTTCTCCTCAGAGCCCTTTGCCCTCTCTAGTCCCTCATTCTATGGCTCTTGCTCCTCGAGTGAATTTTATTTCGTCCTAGTTTTGCTTTCAATTTTAGAGTAGCCACAACACTTTTGAGATCACTTCGTCACAGTATTTAGGCATGAATTGGGCCGGCGATGGAAACAGGTAAATCGAACTCTCCGAGAATGATGACTCGCTGAGCAGCTTGGACGGGTTTCTATCCATTGGACCTCATAGTCATTGCTAGTATAAGTAGTTCACTACCATCGGGTTAATATTCAATTTGCGGTCATATTTCCCCAAATTGGTGATACTGGTCTTATATTTATTCCGATTACAATTTGTCAACAAAGTATTTACTATCCATGCCAAAACACTTTCTCGTAATTTTCCAAAGAAATTATTGTGTGGCACAACGCGTTTTACCAACTCACGGAATCGTTGCGGTAACATCAGTGCAAGTCCGTGAAACGTATTGTATCACAAAATACATTCTGTGGAAATGTACCAAGTCTTTCAATACAGATACTAAATATTCCCACGAAGTGAACCCTGACACTGTAAACACGTAAATACTAATTAAAAATAAACTCGGTAAATATCTGATTATTATCTGAAGTTATGTCTGATTGGTTTACATATTCTAGTATTCAAACCCTTCAACAAATCTATTCAACTGTTACTATTTCTTAAATGATGAGAGTCAGGTTATAATGATGTTGGCTGATTGAACACTTTAAAAGCAATAGCAATCGGTTACAGCAATTAGATATACAATTGGTCACCGAATTGCGAGATCCAAAAGACAACGATGCAGGAAATAAATGAGAGCATTGGTAAAACAAGTCCGACCCCTTCGCTAATTGTAAAAATACTATTGGTTAACAATCATCGCTGCTCGGGGTACTGAATTTCCACTGTTCACATCGCCCCGTTACACAAAATGCGCGCCCCCCTTTCTTCCAATCCCCTAATTCCTGCCCACTCCCAGTTATGCATATACGTACGAGTACATGTACACAAGCACACGCACACACACACACTCACAAACCCATGTCCGCCAAGTTAATGAGTGGCGGGAGATAGGGCGGGAGAGCGAGTGGCCACCCCTGACCCGAGGTTTAATTAAATAGGTGCGTGTGCGGCGCTCTGGCGATGATGATGACGACGACGCAGGGGACTGTGATGATGCCAGGGGGGGGAGGGGTGTGGATTGGGTCGGGCAGGGCCCGCAGGAGGAGAGAGAGTTGGCCCGGAAAAACTCTCGGACCTTCCAACCACCTACCACGACTCATCCCTCCCCCCCCCAAACAGGGTAGACACCGAGCGGAAAAGCGAAAGGGGTGGCGGTGGGGGGGGAATAGGATGGGGAGGGTTGGTAACCCTTAGTTGGGGGCCGGAGGAAGGGCCGTTGAGCTCTTTTAACGCCCCACCGCGGTTCGAATCCAAACGCCGCGCCTCTTCTCGCTCACAGTATGCGGGCCCTCAACGCACGCCACGTATCTCGGCGGGGAGTGAGGATGAGATGGGGTCATCTCATCAGCACCCACCACGGAACCCCTTCAAAAGCCCCGTTTCCAGCGCCAAAGAGGGACGGGAGTGGTCTCTGAAGAAGGTCTTCCTGCCCTCTCCTATCTTCGCGGAGACCTACGACTCCCTCGGGCGGACACGTTTCTTAGTGGGTCCCTTCTTTTGCCCTCCCCATTCGGCCGATTTCATCTTAGGAATTGAAAGTTCCGCGAGGAGAGGGCACGAATGCGATTGGATCCAGAGCTCCCGCCTTTCAGCACTTGAGGTCATACTCGTTCGGCGTGCTATCAAGGGACTGGTGAGTACGCTCTGCGCATGAGAACAGGGCGAAGACTTGATTCCTTCGACGGGTGAGGACTGAGGCAAATGTTTTGATTCATTTCCACTTCACAATCAGGAGTGGTGTTTTGAAATTTGCTGTATCCTGGAGAATAGGAATGAGGGAACATCCCCATATTTTAATTCAAAGGAATACGGTGTTTTATAAAGGAAAACGATTGAGAATCTTTTCCACATGAATGCACTCTCATGATTAATGCTGCCAGAGCATTTTCAAGGAACCAAACTTTCCCCGAGAAGCTGCATTAATATCAGCTCCTCTTGCATTAATTGGAAGGGCGTCTCTTTAGCAGTGGTGTTGAAAATGCATTGTTATTCCCATCGGACTGCTGTAGGAGATATCATGCTAATAAAATTAGAGAGATTAAGTGTAGAACAAATAGATTTAAGATGTCATTTTTTCAACGAACGATAGGGGATCATAATAATATTGTCCGACCGCGGTAGGGTCGGCGAAACGTCCCTTTGGTCAGCCATAGGCGGACGTATGTCTCTCTCCCCATCCAGTTTTATTTTATATTTATTAGCCTTAATGAGGAACATTACAAACAGATGTAAAAAGCCACAGGGTGCATCAGGTTTCATAAATTTTTACCGCATTCAGGAAAAATATATGTGACTGAGGTCGACAGATTTATTTTCCTAAGGTAACTTTCTCTTATAGTTCTACTTTAATGAAATTCAAGTTGGCACTGATTATACTTGTTCATATTTACCAATATTAAGTTTCAAGAGAAAAATTAATGAGAGTTATTATGGTCTTAAATGACAAATCTCACCATTCTATCAGAAGTTTGGTTTTTTAAATTCCAAATGGTGTCGACGCTATCTATGCATATCTATCTTTTTTTATAGCTTATCCACCAAAGGTTTTCATTTTCCCTTTCATGTAGAAAAGAGGTTGCTCTATTAAACGCCCGCCCTGCTCTCCATCCCTGTCTCCCTTAAAAATTATGTTCCTTTTTTTTAATCCCTGGGACCACTGAGTAGGCGAGGTGAAATGTCCAGCGACGACTCGAGTGTGGTTTATCTTTTTAAGTGGCGGAAGCCGTGTCATTAGGACATGAATACTTGTTTGGCACTCAACCTCGTTGAAAACGTCGCTCAAAAACGTTTTCGAGGGAAAGGAGCGGATGAAAAATGTGACAAAAAAATTTCCGCCTGTTAAACTGGAGATCAGTTAACGTTTCCGGCCTTTCCCTTAGCTAATAATTACACTCAAACGTAAGCCGTCTGTGCAAATTTATGCTTGCCGTGGTCATCAAAGGGGAAACGATTGTTTTCTCTAGTAGGAAATGCGCTACTGTTCGTGGTAAAAATGTTTTCCTCGGATACTTGAGTCGCACGAAATGCGGGTTGTCATTTCATAGTTTAAATTTTCTTGATATTTACTTCTATGGGTTCCTAAATTTATATGGTACTCTGGGAAACACATTAACCTGGAGTTTTTCATGTTAATACTATAAAATAGAAGATTTTACCTTGAAATTTACTCAATACTGGACACGAAACCTTTCCTCCGTGATTAAAACCGACCCCGGTGGCGGTGGGGTAACGTCCTCGTCTTTCATTCCAAGGATCGCGGGTTCGATTCCCGCATAGGTGGGTTTTCCTACACCTAGGGTTTGGGTGTTTGCATTTTTTACCATTTTTAATAGTCCGATTTAAAGGCCAAAATGCGCTGTTTTCGGACGAATGCTAGATCAATAAAACATTTTTAGCAATGAACGCAGTTTTGGACTAAGTGATCGTGTTTCTATAAGATAGCATGCAAGAAATGCAATGCAGGAGATGGGGGCAGGGCGACAAATGACGACAGGATATTTTCTGCATCTTAAGAATGGACGTGCATTATGTGTACCTTGTTAAATTTTGAACTTTTCTCATTATATCCTCCTAACTTCCTCCGGTTATGCACAAAACAAGCGATGGTAGGAAAAATTTCGTTACGTTAATTTTACACTGTCATTAAAATGTTCGCTTTGAGAGGATAGTTTCTCGGAAAGAAACAACGTTAATTATAAATGTTCTCCGGGTTGAAACATATCTTTCTCAGTCCGCAAAGCCAGTCGGCAAGGACACACACTGGAGCGCCTGACAAACAAGTGAAGGTGGCAGGCTTCACAAAACGAAACAAAGAGCGATGAAATCTGGAGGATGGCCAACATGCGTGCACACGTCACGCCTAAACCTCATCTCTGTGCTCCCCCAGCGGTGAATGAAACGCAAACGGTCGAGGTTTAAACGCCTGAGGAAAATCATCGTCGTGGGGAAAGTAGGCTTTAGTTAAATTTTCAAATCTTTCGCCACTCTATGATATAATTTCCTTATCGACGCAAACTAAGTTCCTCGAGCTAGGAGTGAAAATGAAATTACTCATTTCTCAAATTACAAAATCAATCCGACCATATACCAAAATATAACCGCGAATGAAAGTTGTTTAAATTAGTTTTAACTGTACCCAAAATATTCTACTGCAGCCCATAGGAATGGATTATTCTCTCCTGGTGTAGTACTAAGAGTGTCGAAGGTCAAGGGTTTTATCCTGGAGATTTAGAAAACCTTTGCAAAATATTTTTGGGAATTCCAAGTTTTTACAAAATTCTGAAAACATCAAATTGGAAACTATATAAGTATGTAGATTTTGCCACCTAAATAAAATGCCAATCTCTGCGGAATCACCACGAAAATCTAAGCCATAGCGGTGATTTCAATGTAACATACCTCGGAAATCAAATAAAAACGCTGCGATTTTAGCTGAGAAAATCGATCTTGTTTCAATGATGATCACGCTGTGATGCATATTCAAATTTGTAGTCCGCAAAAAGTCATTTTCTTTTTTTAATTACTTTTTCCATAGACTCGAGAAACGCATTGAAAGAGCAAGGCAGACGCCATGCTTTTAAAAGTATACTGCGTCGATACCCCAGCATGCGTTTTTGCATCTCGTTTTCCCACCGAAAAAATTGGGTCACAAGCGAAGAGTTGTTCAAAGTCAGTCTACAAACCCCTGTCAATTGAAAAGCACTCGCGGAGAAAGGAGACTCGAAATTCTCCGAGGGCCCCGATCGATTCCTCGAGAGACTTAAAATGAATTGGAATAATGGCGACGGTGGCATTTTCGATAAGTCACGTTCCGTCAACCTCCTGCCCCTCTTTCGCTCGGGTCATGCACCGAAAGAGGAAAAAAAACCAAAACCCCTTGTACCCCTTATTGATCTGAATGTGGATGGTTTCATTACTGGTACATGTTCAAGCGAATATCACCTTCGGCATTCTGAACGAGCAGCACGGGAGGCAATATATTCTACAGCAGGAAAAAGTTTCTAAAAAGTGACAAAACACTTCGAAATTCAACGCTGAAATTAAATGAAAAAATATTATTTCAATTTTATTCTGATAACAATGCATACTGGAAAAAATTATTTCCGTTGCAAAAATGAATTTTCATGTTTCAACATGAAAGCAATCACTTTCCGTATATTAAACACGTTCAATATAGAAAAAAGAGCTTTGATGATTATCATGGAAATTGGAGTAGTTATTGTAACAAATAATTATTATTTCACTGACAAAGAATTCCTTCCGAAGTCCAATAGCAAAGCTTCAATTCCGCGAAATTGGTATATATATTCACTCTACCTCGCACATTTCAACGTTTTGCAATAACACCACTCATATGAAGTGCAAGGATTCCCATAACCAATTTCGCGCCATTTAATAGCTGGCGGAATCTCCCGTTGATTTTAGAAGAGTCAATTTAAAAACACGAATGTTACTTGGTGCCATAAATAAACACACAAAAGTCTTCGCACTTTACGGGAGTTTTATTTATCACACTGCGTCCAGTTCCTCTTCGATAAATCCGGGTGATACCTTGATTACATGAAATCAGTTTGTAAGTTGAGCAAACGGACAGCTTCTATCACGAGACAGTCACAAAGCAGATTGATCTTTTAGCGTAAATTTATTGGACTATCTTAACAGAGCTCAAATAATAATAGTAACCAAGTCAGTTACATAGTCAAGTAAGGTAACCAAGATAGTTACGTCTAGTCTTGTTCATGCTTAGAAGGACGAAACTTAATTGAATCTTATTTTCACTAGGAATGTATCGCATTCCGTTCAAATTTGACGCGTCTACCGTTTAAAGCAACTAATTTCAGCTTTGACTAATACGTATTCTCATTTATCAACCCTCTTAAAAAGCTAAAGATGAATTTTTTTAATTATCGTGGAAACGAAATCCATACACACACACACAATGGCAGATCATTGATAAAATGGTTCATTACCGTTGAGAGGGTTTCAAAATGAATAAACAGCCTTTGTCGAATACTCCGATTTTCGGGTCAATTATTTTCAACATACATGTATAATCAATGGAAGAATGGCGATGAACTAAGAGAATGGAATCGCGGAGAGGTTAGTCCAAGGAGACGAGAAGGAGATTGAAGAGATAGACTGAAAACAGGCGACGGAGATATCCAACAGACGAATCCTCGGATTGATATTATAAGATGATGATGGTTACAGCTAAACAGAAATAATTTTATTGGAAGTAATCATTATTCTTAGCTTAAATAAACCCTTTTCGTCTCTCAACTAAAAAAATTGGGTTGAAAGATAAAAATATCCTTACGTTTTAATTACGGAAGCAAAAAAATTGGAATCTGAAGACGATGGACGGAATCACAAATAAAGATTATTGCACCCGGGTCGGGAGGTATTTGGGATGGGGTGATCGGGAGTGTCTCAAAGGGTTTTCGTTTCCAAAGGAGGAGCGAGCGAGGGGGGAGGGAGTGAGAGCGGCGGCGGAGACGGTTGGGACCCGCGAGGTGCTTCTCGCCATTGTAGCGAGCGCCTCGCGGCCGCAACGCTTTCGTTCCCCCGGTCTCCTGAGCCTCTCCTCCCCCCCTCCTCGCCGTTCCCTCGCCGCGAAGCCTCTCGCCCGCCTTCCGAGGATTTGCGGCAAGTGAGAAAGGGAAGAGGAGGAGAGAGGGGAAGGAAAAAAAGAGAGATTTGCGCGTACTTCAGAGAGGTTTGGAGTGGGGACGCCGGAGCGGAAGAGAGCCAACCGGAGAGGCAGAGGAAGGACCGCGGGAGGAGGTCGAGATGGGAAGGGAAGGAGGACTTGCTTTAATCACGGTCCCTTTTTTCCGAGAGGAGGAGGGCATGGGGAAATAAATTGCATCAATTAAAGCCCTTGCGAAGGGGGCACGGCCGGACGTGGGAAGATGGAGGTCCGAGAGCAGAGGCATAAAGCACGACTACGTCGGCCGCGAGGGAAAGAGAGTGATATTATAGCAGAGGGATGAAGGGCCAAAACACTAAAAACGCTACACTTCAGAAATTTTTCTACGATACTACTCTATCGAAAGTAACGGAATATTTAGCTCCTCCGATTGGTCACCAAGATATACTTATATAGCAACGTCCTCGATTGATAGCCAATGCATCAAATGTCAAGATGTGATTATCACCGAGAGTTAACATAAGTGACGACTAACTGTGATGCATATCCTTAGTGCGACATCTATTTTTAGGACAAGTGAAAATTAAGAAAAAAGGGCTTGACCTGTAAAACTTTCATCAATTCAAACTGCCGCAACTGGTCCACCGGCTGAATGGGGGAGAGTCCAGACACCAGCAATGGCTCACATGGTCACATGATACTTCAGATTCTCATTTTCCAAAATCATTACCAAAAGGATGTCAACTACGATATGTTCCCGTTTATCACCCGTATTACTTCTAATACCTTCGATGATAATAACTGAAAATAATTTTTTTTGAAAATTTATTTTTCAATACGCAGTGCTACCCCCAAAGGTGACGAGGTAAAGGGAGGGAGGGTGGGGTGGGTGCTTGTGCTCTGGTGGTAGCGAGGGAATGGGGGGGGGGAGAATGGTTGGAATTCCAAGATGCAGAGAAGAGACGGATGGGAATGGGACGAAAAATTAGTAAATTGCGGCCGGGAGGCAATTAAAACAGAGGAAACATGAGGCATCCATCTCGTCCTTTTTTCGCGTTAATTATTCGCGGAGTTTTGCGGTCTGTTTTTGGGTACTTTTTTAAAAAAAAAAACTACTCAGACAAAGAGCAAGTCCCTAAATGTGCCCCATAAACTGAAGCGTGAAATATTTTTTTCACAGAACATCGGATGGGTAGAGCGTATATGGTGCTGAATTTTCCTCCAGTTCATACGCCGGGAGATGAAATTATGTGCGCGGCGCAACTGCGACACAAACTTCTTTAACCGTCTATAAACTCAACAAATGACCATCGTTGTACCACGGAATAAAATTACGAGCAGGTAGTTTCAAATATTATTTCGAAAACAGGGCACCTGTGAGTAGGAAGTGCGTAGATTCAAGAATTATTCCGATTTCGCCGAGGAAAATAGATCAAGGGAGAATACTATATATCTGGATGATTATTATAATATAGTATTAACCTATATATTACGTCAAATGAGTGAATAATTGAAACCTGCTGAATCAGAATGAATTGAGTGTTTTATTTAATGCATATTCTATCAACATAAATTAATTATATTTTACTCTTAGATATTTCACATTTAAAATGTTGAAAACAATCTAACTTATTCGTGAAATCAGCCGTGGTATCGTAGAAAGCAATCGTAGCATGCGATAAATTCACCAAAAAATGTTCACAAGATCACTTTGAAAATCATTGCACTCACAACTCGAGATATATGGACCACACAGTCATGTAGAATAGATGATTGATATTATGATTGTGACGCTTACGTCGGATGAGAAACTAGGTCTACTGATAAAAAGAAATGTTTCAGGCGTTACATAGTGGAATATCATCTCCATTTTCCACAAAATAAAATTTTCTACGTCCGGTTTCAATGTAACTACGTCATCACCCTTTTTAAAATCAAAATTTTTATGTTGTGGAAAATAGCCAATTTTAATAAATTAATTGTATGGGTCCTCTGAGTCAAAAGTGGTTGCTTTATTATAGCATCTAAAGTTATTAATCTGGAAGCAAATTTAACACACATTTGCGAAAGGAAAGGTTGTCTCCATGGCTCCAACCCCTCGAAGAATCTGAGTGCATTCCTGGAGCAGGCAGATTGCTTCCGTCGATTGGGTCGTTTTGAAAGGACATAATCCCTTAACACGTTCCAACAGTAGCACCGACTGGGCAAATCCCAAACATCCTACGCCGAGTCGTACGAGACGGAACACATGTGCGACTTTATCCCAGGGCAATAATTGCGTATATGTGGATACGAATGACGGGGATGACACGAGACAAGATGTTGGCGGGCGGCACACACGGGGAAGAGCAGACGGGGAGCAGTGGCGGTGTGGGTGCGGGGGGCAAAATGTCGCCGACAGGGGCGCTAGGGGTGGCAGGGGTCGACAACCGACGCCGGAACAGGACACAAGGGTGAGCGGATAAGTGGCGAGAGGGAGGAGGTCGGACGGCGGGGGATGCTTGCCTCCTCCGAGATCGGGGCCGTGGGAACTGAGCACGTCGGAGCGCGTTCCGGGGGACAGGGGGTTGAAGGGGGGTTAAAGAGGGAGGGAGAGGGGGATGGGCTTTAAGGGATATACGACGGAGATCCTACTCGCAGCGTGCGTGAACTATCGGCACTCAACTCATGCGCAAACGGACACGCGTGTATTGCTGAGGAAATCGCTCCCGCATTAAAGTTTTGACGCCATCTGATTCCATCCAAAGGATTTCTCGGCACAATAACTTACGCAAACAGATTGCATGAAGACAATTACAGAAACAACACAAGTTCTGCACGTTTGTACGCGTGCTATGGTAAGGGTCATCGATTTTATCAGAGGTATATTAATGATAAAAGCAGCGTTACTCAATGACGTGGTTCTCCTCGGACTATGTAGCTCCACTACAGAACACTAATTCGACATAGGCACGCAGCTAAATAACATGACCATTATTATAACACCTAAGCATTGTTTTGCTTCAAATACCCTCCGCTCCGCATCCCTTATTTTAACATCCTTAAAGACTTGCCCTTTTTCCTGGAACGTATTCCTGTCGGAATGAAACATTCCATTGTCAGCACCAACTTTGATTGCTTTCTTCGAATTTATCCCTGATCCTTTTCCCTTCCACGACCATTCCTAGAACTTATAACTTGTACGCATTCTCGTCTGTTTTATTACTTCCATTCCTCTCCAATGTAATATCTTCAAATCCTCCAATCCAACATAACTCCCTTTCCTCATACACAGAACCATAGATACAACTACGAGTACGGCCCATCATTAAGTTTTCACACATTTTTCTTTACACTTTACACATGAATCTTCCCTCATATTATCTCCTTGCTGTGAATGCATCTTCACTTAACGAAATTCTTCTCTTCATGTTATTTCTAATTTTTCAATTTTGATCTAAAATAATTCATACATATTCATACACAAAATACGTCCGAAATGGGTAGGTGAACCGTGAGAAATTCATCACTTGTCCCATCTTTCTCTTTAGCGGATTTTTGAATTATTTTTAGCAAAACTTATAATGGTTCATAGTAAAATAGTGTCGCAAAAAACTTATCATCCAAAAAAATCACAAATACAAAAAGGTTTATCATCAGAAATAGAGTAACTCTACCACAAAAGCATCTTGCTTGCATTGATACAGGCATTCATTTTAAATATTAAGGGCTCCAATGAAAAAAATAATGGAAATACATGACAAAAACAACAATCAGAATGAAATATAATCCTAAGTTTCATTAAATCCTAATGTAACGTATGTGTACATCATGTATATATACATATATACATATATATATATATATATATATATATATATATATATATATATATACATATGCATATGTATATATATGTATATATATATATGCGTGTGTGTGTCTATATTTATACATATACATTATTTTTGTATATATATATACACACATATGTTTAAATAGGAATATGTATACGATGTATCAGAATCCGAATATGACGGCCGTGCCGTCGAAACGTCAAAACTAAAACTACATAGGTGTGTCCTTTCTTTGTGTTTCTATGTTTTAAAAATCTATCATCATGTTTATATATATATATATATATATATATACATATATATATATATATATATGTATATATATGGTAGTATTCAGAACATTTACACAAAGAGGCAAAGGACACTAATGCCTTAGTGGGAGAGTTTGGCAAGAGCAGAGGATTGAAAATGGACGTGAATCATTTCTTGGTGCTCTCAGGGTCGTTTCTCCCCGCGATGTTGCAAATTTAAGGCGATCAATGTTAAGGTGACCGACCGATAAGGTGTGCCCGATTACAACACGAATAAAAAACATGATTACACGCTTGTGGCGCGCTTCAAGTGCCGAAATTCCTCCGCACTCCCACGAGGGAGGGAGGAAGAGAGAGGGAGGGAAAGGGAGCGAGTCGGGAAACACGACGCTGATGGTGGTATTAAAACAATAGCCGGACATCGAATGGGAGGAGCACTTGGCGTGCGTTGCATGTGACGACCCTCCCCTCCACTCACCCTACACCGCCCGCCCCTCCTGCACACGGCGAAATACATTTCGAGCGCCCTCTCAAAACGAGGCGGCCGCGGGGGTGGAGTGGGGGGATGTTCCGGCTTCTGTTGCGCTTCCCGTGTGCATCTCTTCCTGATTGATGATCACTCCGGAGTGATGCTTCTCTCTCGACCCTCCTCCCCGCCCGCAGGATCCCTCGAACGCCGACACCGGGCGAATTCGACCTGGCACACGCGCGGGGTATTCGCCGGGCACGAATGGCGCGACGTCGAGGGGGTTGGCCGCGTCGAGAGCCTCGCCTGGGGCGGCGGCGGCGACGAATCCCGAAATCCGAGGCAGATTGAAGCATTCATATGTGATATACGGGTTGAGCCCTTGGCATTCAATTAATTCCGCGAGACCGTTCGCCGCGACCATCATCCTTTTGGTGTGGGCAATCACATCGACGGTTGGCATAAAATGGCTCTTCCACCCTCGCACCCCTCCACATCCTCTCCCTGGCTTTTCCGGATTTCCAGATTTTTTCTTCGACATTGTCCGTTACTGAGCCTGAAGCGTTATATATATATATATATATATATATATATATATATATATATATATATATATATACTACCTTGATCAAAAAGTTCCCGGAATAACCACCGTGTGGCGCTCCCATCGTTCCGATTTGAGTTCTGTTTTTTTTGTTAAATTGGTACATCTGTTGTTGATATTCCCTTTAAATCTTAGTGTCATAACTTGACATTTGCAAAAGTTACGTAGCCAAGAGTACATCTATCTCTGTGTGTGTTGGCGATTTTTTACAATTTCAGAAATGGATTTAAATTTGCAACAACGAACTTGTATTAAATTTTGCGTAAAAAACGGATTTAGTGGCGCACGGACGTTGGAAATGTTGGAAAAGTGTTTCGGCAACGATTCTCTAAAAAAAACGGTCGTTTACCAGTGGCACGAGCGGTTCAGAAGTGGTCGTGAGTCAATCGAAGATGATGAACGCAGTGGCAGACCATCGACATCGAAAGTCGGTGAAAAAATTGATAAAGTAAAAGAAATGTTGGTCAATAACCGCAAATTAACCATCAGAGAAATAGCGGAGGACTTGAACATTGCCTATGGATCCGCCCAAGACATTGTGGTTAATGATTTGGGTTTCCGTCGTGTAGCAGCAAAAATACCTCAATTTCATGCAAAAAAGAGACCGTGTTGACGTCGCAAAAGACATGATTTGCGAGGCTGAATCCGATCCCACATTCATCAAAAGGATCATTACTGGAGACGAGACGTGGGTTTATGAGTACGACACGCAATCCAGACATCAGGCAAGTGAATGGCGTTCACCAAATGAGCCGAGACCAAAAAAACCACGTCGTTTTCAGTCAAAAAAGAAGGCAATGCTGACGGTTTTCATGGATTACAACGGTGTAGTGCATCATGAATTTTTGCCAGAAGGCCAGACAGTAAACAAAGAGTATTATTTGGGCGTTATGAGACGTTTGCGTGAAGCAATTCGCCGAAAGAGACCAGAAATGTGGGCAGAAAACTCGTGGATTTTGCACCATGATAACGCACCGTCGCACAGTGCTATCATTATTCGTAATTTTTTGACGAAAAATGCAACAAATACCATCCAACAGCCACCGAATTCACCTGATTTGGCTCCCTGTGACTTCTTTCTGTTCAATCGAGTTAAAAAACCATTACGGGGAACGCGTTTTAGCAGCCGAGAGGAAGTAATGGAAAAATCGCAGGAAGCACTGATGGACATACCGAAAACCGAATATAAAAAATGTTTCGAGGATTGGATCAAGCGCTGGCATAAGTGTGTTGCAGTCGATGGGGATTACTTTGAAGGGGACAATATAGATTTAGATGAATAAACTTGTATTTTTAATTTTCTGAATAAATTCCGGGAAATTTTTGATCAAGGAGTATATATATATATATATTATATATTATATATTCGCCATGCAGCCTCATCTCCTTCGCCCGAAAATTTCTTTCTCTCTCATCTTGCTCACATCATCCTCATTATCCATTTTACACTTCATCTGCCTCTTCAGCACAGCTTATATTATTAAGAGTTATTCCACAGTTTCAAAATTTTAACCGAAATATGCTACTTCCCATAAATTTTCCCATCTTTCTCTTTTTGCCACTAACACAAATGATTCTGTGATTTATAGACTGATTTTTCCTTCTCAAAGTGACACTTCTGATTTTTCTATTTTTTATGTGTAGTAACGACTTATTCAACAATAATTGTTAGGTTTATTTCTAAATTAACTTAAGTGTAGTCAATTATGATTCAGTCACGTTTCATCTGTAGAAATTTGTAATCTTTTACATATCCTCCCAAACTAAAATAGTTTTCTTTTTACAAACATTTATCCACCTAATACAATCCAATTCATGACATTATTCCCATATTTACTTGAGGTAAAAAACTGGAAATTTTCTTTCCTCAAGGAGGTTTGGATTTAATCTCTTTAAGATGAAAGATGGGTAGAAATAATCACCATTCAACATCAATTAAAATGGATTGCCACACGAGATATGAGAGCGGTACAAAAAAAGCTTCCATTCACGATGACGAGTGATCAATGCCCGTTCTCTCGAATTATGGTCGAGACATTGGTTACCGCACTCGTAATGCAGTTATAAGTACGTAAACATTGTACGAATCGAACGCTCGGGAATCAGTCATCCATTAATTCGACACCGTCACTCAACTGCGAGAGCCTTGCTTTCACTACTGTCACAAAGCATTCTTTCCTCTTATTATACTTACTGGACAACGACGAATTTGCCAAATCGCCCGCTCAGCTAAAAGCGACGCTGGGATGAATTCCCTTAATTCATGCTCCCTCCCAGTGTCCGCTGCCGTGCATAACGTTCCCGCCACGCAATAATTGCAGCCGTAATATGACCAAGAGACGCATATAATGGAAGCTCAATATCAATTTATTTGCTTCCACTACACTTTGAAACTATTATCCTGCCGTCAGTTAACAAGACAAACGCTGGCGCCACGTAAAGTATTGGCAAAGAAGAAGCCAAATTGTAAAGTATGCATAGAAATGAAACAAGCATGAAATGCGATACAAATTATCAATATTAAATGCGCGTTAAAAGAAAGAATTAATTCACGGATTACCACACAATTTCGGTAAAATCTGAATCAGCGTCACTTAAAAAAATATACCAGAAACATTGCTCGCAAAATGCAAATGCCCATCTAAAGAACTCACATTTAGCAAACATATTTCCAGGTCGGGGGGGATGGGGATGGGTTAAAAAATAAATGATTAGATACGGGTGAAATCTTGTTACCTTTATTGCACGCTTCAGGGCAGCACGCACAGTTGGGAAAGGGGGGAGGGGAGGGGCAGGAAGGGCGCCCGGGGAGGATGGGGTGGGAGGAAAGGGACGGAGGAGTGGCAGGGGAGCACGAAAAGCTTTGATACGAAAGAACGGTGTGTTATTGAATAAGGTCGAGGCATAAAAAGAGTGTGAGAGGGAGGTTTATATAAAAAACGGAGGGGGGCGGGGGGGGGAGATGGGTTGTGATGGAGGGGTGGGAGCGGTAAATGTCGTTAGTGAGAGGCAGAGGAAGGCAATAGAGGACGCTGTCGATAAAAAAAGAAAAGGCGCGCCAGCGAGTGGAATAAAAATGTAATTTCTCACGGAAGACTTTCACGCACGGCTGCGAAGTTGCGATTATCGAATTATGCTTTCTAGTACACTCAATATTTGTCGCGCAAGTTTTTTTTTTAAGTTTTTAAGGATCCCGCCGTGATCCCTCTCCAGATATGTAACTCACTTTTTTGTTAGCATTTTCACGCACTTCGGAATGCACTTGCACCGTATGATCGCGTATACGAACGACTCCTTCTCTCACCAACCACTTCAATTGAATGTATTTTGAAATCACTGGTCGCAAATAAACATTTTGATACGGAGGGGCGCAGGATTCTTTTCGATATTTTCAATGAATTTTCATAATAGTACCTAACTAGAGTATGAAAAACATACATGATCCAAATCATAGAACGAAATTATCTGGTGATGACGTTCAACGTCGAAACCTTGGTCGTATTTTAAATAAAGTGTGTGGAATTACAAAGTCAATAATTTAATTTCATTTCAATATGCAATTTAGTTTTGAAGAGCACAAGTGAGAGTATCTCTGTCCCACGAACGATTACACTCAAAAATAACTAAAGGTTTACCTAATATGAAGCAATAAGTCAATTCTTGGTGAAATATCGCAATAAAGCAAGAATTAAAGAATAAAAGATTGACTACACGGAGTATTAAGATAGTAACTATTCTGATACGAGAATGGGCCCACAGCATTGAATTTACCATATCTAATCGAGATGGGACGGGGATCGAGATGGTGCGGAGGATCGAGATGGTGCGGGGGCTAACGTACTGGCTTCCCACCCTGAGGGCGCGGGTTCAAATCCCGACGGTGTTGAATATTTTTCAGTGGTATCTCGATCCCTACTTGAGGTGCTTTGTGGAGAGCACTTTGAGTGAGTACGCCGTCCGTCGGATGGGACGTTAAACTGCGGACCCCTTGGCGCCTTTCGTAAAGAGTAGGCTAATGCCGACGCCGGGTTTCTCTCCACCCTTCATCCTTTCCTGTCCATCCCCTATGGCGCAAATGACCTTAGCTGTCGGTCGCCTCCCCTCAAAACTACTACTACTGTAATTCACGTGGCCTCTACCATATAACATTCTCGGCTGTATCTGAGCATGCAAACATAGAAACCAAAACTGAAAGAGTTAATATCAAATTATCATATTAGCAATGCTGCTACCCCAAGGCTCTCATTGCAAGAGAATAGAAGCAAAACGCTGAAGACGAGAAGGGCCCTATGTTAATCACCCGCGGAAATCCCAAGGCATTAATATGAAAACAATTTTTCTTAATTGAGGGGGCAGGAAGGGATCGTTAAAGAGGTATAATATTAGGACGCGATGGACGATGGGTACCTCTCCAAATATACTCCCTGCCTGCAACGAGGAAATTCCGCACTGCAAGAAATGTCACTTCAAGGAAGAGAAAGAAATATTTCAATCAACTACCAAAAAGGAGAAGCCAACTGGTATTGACACCGTCGACGTCTCCTGGATAAAATGTCCTCAAGATATCGTGCGGGTTGGATATTCCATTCCACCAGACGTGGGCTGGAAACTAGCACGGGAGACCCTTCAGATACGAAGAGGGTAAGCAAGAAGATAACTATTGGAAAGAGAAAAGAAAGTTAATTAAATTTGATTCATCGAGGGAATTATTTCGGTTCCAAATTGTTTCACAAGACCAGATCTTCCGGAAAAAGTTAGGAATCGACTCTAAAACGGATTTAGATACGCTTTCTTTCCTCTCACAATACGACATCGCTCAGAGGAAAATATGTTTAACAAGTTTCCTCAAAGAACCTGACTGTTAGCTTGCACGGACAAGACCACCAAAGAGAAGCACCTATAACGAAACCATTGAACTCACCTGAAGTTACATGATCTAGGATAGTGCTCAAGCACCCCATGCCATATATCCTCTTGGGAACTCGAAGGTTTAAAATATAGGTGCGGATGAAACCACAAGGCGCGGGCGACAATAACTTGTAAACGGGTGGGGAATGGAACATGAAAGGTATCAAAGGAGGAGTGTCGTCGCATCCCTCAATGGAAAACATGTGGGAGTTCTTTCCTTCCTTTTGCGGAATGTTGCTGTTTCGGACGGAGTGCGGCAGTCCAGGGAGGAAGGAAGGCGAGGGTGAGGAGGGAGGAGCGGTGCGGGAGCAGGCAGGGCGCCGCGGCATCCCGACCCCTTCCCGTCGCGACGGTGAGCGGGGAGGAGGAGACGGTGAGCGCAGGAGGAAAGTCTGTGACTGACTAAAATAAGATATTCTCAGAAAGGGACGCGGATTAGGGGGCGGGTGGGTAGGGAGGGGCAAGGTGTGGGGTTTTTCAAAAGTTTTTCCCCCTCGGCATTAAACATTCATTTGCATCCGTGAGACTGAAAATGCTTGGAAGAGACGCTGCGTGGAGTATTCGGGAGGAATTTGTGGGTTTTATAAGGTGATGATACACCCCGCTCACATTTGGGTGTCGGGTGCTTGATGAAGGGACAACCAGGAAGACATTCGTGCTTCTGACACGCTTCGGCAGTATTTTTATCGCAAACAGAATCACAAGAGCTTCTCCCAAGTATCATCGAGGACTCCAGAAAAATTATTAAGTGTATCCAACAGTTCCGACTTAAAATGTGCTGCATTCCAGCGTGTTGTATGTTGTACGCATATTCAATAATTGTGGCTTGATGTTTTTTGCTATACTTGCACTTGTTGCTTTTTGTGGAAACCAAAATTTAATGATGGCCGTGATGAAAAATCAAATCACTAAAGTATTCGTCTAAATTTGTCAATGCAGCACAAAGGTAACCGTCCCGGAATATTTTTAAGTGGTGACTGCCTGGCATAGCAAACGTTAATGTTGATATCAACAAAAAATACAGCTTCAATCTAACATTTACTCTTGTTATAATAATACCAGATATGGAAATCCCGAGATTGAATCTCACCAATTGGACCTGGGACGACTCCAGTTTGAAACCCATTACACATACCTTCCATTATTGTGGGCTATTTTCACGGTTGTAGTGACCACGTGATAAAAGTGTAGGAAAGGGCTAAGTCCCAGAAATGTTTCACGAGGAGGGAATTCCATAACAAATCTAACACAGGGAGAACATTATTGTTTTAATGAAAGAGAAATATTATTCCTTCAATCAGGGACGGAGAAATTCCCTTTCGTTGCAATCGGGCAGTGGGCTTAATCAATGAGCATGAAATTATTGGAAAAAAAAACCGAAACCGAGGGAGTGTAACGGAAAAGAAAACACTTTGTTCTTCCACACATATTCTTTTATGCCCGACCTCGGTTTCGACTTACAAAGTCAGCATAAGGCGAAGTACAGAGGACACACAGCTTTACCATTCATCGAGTTCCCTTTTTAGCCATACTCTCTTGCCTGCTTCTACGGCGTGTTTCCCGGAGGATGACCAGGTCATCTGACTTCTCAGTTGGATGTATTTCGGGAAGACTCCACGGGTGATGCACTGACCATTGAAAGGGAGTGTATGAAAAACTAAGGGCTGATTGTCAAGCGGATCTTTTCCAAAGAGCTTTCCGATCGAATGAAAGATTCTTAATGTCGACGTTTAGTCGTTTGGATAGCAATTCTATCGTCTATATTATTCTATCTATAGTTTTATGCTCAGTTCTAGATCGGATAACGTGGACTCGCGTCACCTCCCTCCCATGCCTCGCGTCGAGTAAGCAAACCACATACACACATGGCTGACGCATTCGCGGTTCTACTGTTTCCCAGAAGCAAATCTACACATATTACACTCTCTGTAAATAATGAATGAGGCATCCCCTTCCGTCTCGTACTCTCGCTCCCTCATCCACTTTCCCCAATCATAAAATTGAGTGGCGGAGAGGAGGCGGTGCGATGCAGGCGGGATTTTCATCGTCCCATCACGCGCATTTCCGGCGAAAAAACGGGAGCAGTCGGGAAGAGCGGGAGGTGTCGGGAAAGGGGGAGAGATAGGGGGGGAGGAGATGCGAGGTTAGCCGTCGTCTCCTTGGAAGGGAGTGGGGAGGAGAGATCATCGAGGGGGCACCGGAGCGGTTGAGATGGATGTAGAAGGGAGATAAGCAAAAACCACGACGGGAGGCGGCGAGGGAAGGCGATGAAGGGTGGTGGGGTGGGAAGGGAGTGGTTGGGTGGGAGGGTGGGCTCAAGTGGCTCAAATGAGTCGCCGTTTTCTACTTTTTTCTTGGGCCATCCGACGCGCGGGCGGCGGGGAAAGGGGGGGAGGAGGAGGCTGCGTGGGGAAACTTCTTTGGATCTCCATTGCCACTTAGGAACAGATAGAAAGGAAGAGAGACGTGGGCACGGCAGTTGGAGGGGCCTGAAATGTTCCAAACCACTTTTTATCGGGCAAAGAGGAAAGATGGTACAAAAAAGCTCGCACTATTTCACCCTTAAAAACATTAAGGAATATGACGGAAGCGTTTAGAATCTTTACGAAAGAGGAAAAGGGGTTTTTCAATTAAAAACGATAACTCTTCATCCATCGCATAACGAATGAAGTTTTAAAATTAAACGCTTTTCGCGATTTTAGCGCAAAATATTTCGTATAAACCTTTGTTTGTGCAAGGCTGTGAGCTATATCCCCGCGAAATTACACTGATAACACCTAATTTGTGTTTCTAAGGAATTAGAGAACAGGTTTTATAGTTGGTCGAATGTTACAATTATTTTTCAATTCAATAATTCGTTATCAGACGCCGAAGGACTCTCCTTTCATTGTTTTTCATTTAAGTTTTTAGTTTAACCTTTAATGAAAAGATTATATAGACGTTTGTACTAAATGCATATTGTGCCGGAGTCTGACACTTAATTAAGGTGGGAACCCCTTGTAAGCAGGAAGGATTACGAGCCAGGATAAATGTGAAGTGAGAAGCTAAGCACAGGAATTACGAGGCAGTGAGGAGGCAAGCCGTGTCAACGATCTTTGTGGCATGCGCTCCTAGGCTGAGGACGCTGGCATCTCTGCGAGTTGGAAGGATAATTAAAGCCAGGAATGGAAGTGGGAGGGGGACGTGGGCCTAAGCAACCCCAGTGCCCACGTCGGCCAACAATGGGCCAGAGACTTTGGAGCGCAAGCTTAAAAAAAACATTAAAGCAAAAAGTTATGTACTATATTTCGGGGTTATCTATAAGGAAACCGATTGGGGCACCGGTATGCAGGAGACATCATGCTCGTGCATCATGCGAGAACTAAAAATGCACGTACTCTTCCACATTGCAATAATTTTGAAAATTAAGCGTAGCAAGTCAAGGATAAGATCGGTCTAGCTAGAAATTCGCGGGGATTTACTTGAAAATATTACCTATAATCTTACAATGGCGATGTTTATCATTAAACTAAGCTCTCCATCAGAGAATCGGAAACAAGAGCCCGATTTCAAAGTCTTACGAATTTTTCTTTGAGCTTTCTTGCGTCACCTTCTCTGCCCCCTAAGAAATGTTTCCTTAGAATTATTATCGTTTCTTTCGCCCAATTTTGTTCCTCCCGCAATTTTCCTCACGCAAAAGTTCTGGTGCGCATTAACGTATGCTATGCATTTTTTTATTATTTCACAAAGTGTTACTAATCAAAATAAACTAAAATTATTCCACCGATGCCACATGAGGAACGGGTTGCCTGAACGATTCCATCGCGTGAGCAGAGAATCGAGCAGTTACAAGCACGCCATGTGAATTGCTCTCATTCAACGTTTAACACCACACCGGTACTCGGAATTCCGTTTAAAAGCAGTCGTAAAATATCAATGAAAAGAGAGAGACACGAAAGAAATCATATTACCGTGTCCGACTGATTTTCATACATAGTGATAAAAAAAATTCCTTTTTATTCGTTAAATGCGGCAGCCGTGAAAGGGAGGGACATCAATGCTTTTCCCAGGCATAACACAATCTCATCCCTGTCGGATAACTGTGGATCTCGCTGGGCTTCGTTTCCAGAAAATATCATGCGACTGGTGCATTGTGGGAGGGTAACTGGGGGAGGAGCGACAGAAATAGTGTGCAGAGGGAGGAGAGCAAATGGAAGTGGTTGGTAAGGAGGAGGGTGGTATTGGGGTGGGGGGAGTTAGGGGGATGGAAGGGGACGCGGTAGGGATGAGGGTGCGAGATACACTTCAGATGACGTACGGGCAAATGCGATTTATTCAGTTCTGGGGTAGGTTCTGTTCTGTTTCGTGGGGGAAAAGTGTGTAACTATTAAAATGATTTTTTATATTACCTCAAGAAACACCTTTAAGTTGATTTATGGAAAGACATAAATCTTTTCCAGTCTATTTTTTTGAAAAATAACTCTACCATCTATGCACCTACATGAAATCACTCAGAAATTGAGGATCAGATCGGAATACTTCCAAGTTTTGAAGAAACTAACAAGTCTACCGAGTATTTCTCAGACACATTCATTTAATATCCGTTTATTTCACTCAGTACGTCCTCATTTAACAGGAAATTCGTCTCTATTTGGACAAACACCTTATCTCTTAATCACTGCATCTTTTATCAAAACGAAAAATCTTGAATTTGCTGGTACCTTCCAGTTTGTTTGAACGATGGTTAATACAGTCATATGATTACTTATTCAGAGGAGTCTGCTGACTACTCATGGTCACCGTATCAACAGACCGATGAAACTTTTGCTGATGGCTGGCATTGAAGATTGCTAGCAAGATATTTGGTACTGCCACATATGCAGGGGTCGGTAGTCAAGCCGGTTATTTCATGAAAGTGACACTCAAAAGAGAATAATACATGAAGTAAATTCAAAGTAAATGATAAATTAGATACAATTCTTTATTATTATGTGGTTCATCTATAGCATACATATTAAAATTACGCTGGACTTTCTATTTTACAAGTACATTAACATTTAAAAATAACTGTAGCGTTGTTAAATGTTAATAAATGTCCATTTTGGACAGGTCTTTCCAATTCCTAATTTATTTCGTTACTAGAATCTGAAACGTTTACTATTCGCAGGTCAAATTTCATTAATTTTGTAATTATTATTTTCAGTTCACCAAAAGACTTGTTTGAAAGTTTAATTTTTGAGAGATTTTACTCGAGACAATGAGAAAATAATCCAAGCTATAACTACAGCTAATAAAGTAGAAAAAAGACAGCATAGATACTCTGCCGAGTGCATAAACTCCACGATTCGTAATTCACTCGCGCACAACTCTCGACAACAGCAGAGAAAGAGTGGCACAAACTATTAATTAATAAAAACCTCTCCCTTTCACACTACTATGTACTTCATTGCTGATTTCTGAACATTGTACCAAACGCTCTTGCGCTGACTCGAAATAATACATGCTGAGAGTAATCAAAGTCTGCCTACACTTGCGAAGAATTTAATAATTCACAATGCAGTCGACACGTGAGATTCTTTCCCATTACTAACAGTCCAATTATCTGCTACAGACATCTCGACAGACATACGAAGACCGAGACGAGATACGCCTGGACCAAAATCGATCACTATTTATTTTTTCTCCCACTACGACCATGCTACAAATTTAATTAACTGGTCAGTGACTTTTCATCATCCCAAACGATTTCCGCCTCATGTGTAGATTCGGGAAGCGCTCCTACCGCACCTAGGTCATCTTCAACCTCGACCCCGAAGTTAGCAATAGCGACTCCCAGTCATGAGTCTCTACTTCCCCAACGAGGTAATACCCTCGCCGTCCTGAACTCGAAGTGTACCTGTACAAAGGATGAGTGGGAGCGGGGGAGAGAGAGAAAACGGGCGTGAGAAGTAACCGACTCGGAGGGAGGCGATGTGGTGAGAGTGGAGGGTGGGGGTGGCGTAGCGTAGTCAGGCAGGAAGGGGGGCATTAGCCCA
Source organism: Hetaerina americana (assembly GCF_022747635.1). NCBI lineage: Eukaryota > Metazoa > Arthropoda > Insecta > Odonata > Calopterygidae > Hetaerina > Hetaerina americana. The sequence goes on from NW_027287095.1 coordinate 6,714,249, forward strand.
AATGGGAGCGTCCAGAGGGGGTGCGCGAAGACGGAGTTTCGCAGGGGGAGTCAGAGAGTGGTGGCTAAGTGGAGGAAGGGGACGGGAGGGTGGCGGTGGGTTGCGGATGGGGTTGGAGGCAAATTGAGTTTCGCTTGCCGGGGAGAGGAGACAAGGGAGGAAGAATGACAAACATGAGTGGCGGGAGACGGCGAATAGGGGGAGACAAAAGGGAAGGGAGACGGGAAGGAGAGGATGAAGGGAGGAAGAGGGGAGGAAGGCGATGGAAGAGGGGCGAGAGGGACGTTAAATAAGGAAATATAATTGCAGGGACTGAAAACGCACACCTGATGTGAATGAAGATCCCGTCCGATGGTTCGCCAGCAGATAGGAATCGAGGCAATCGAGAGAAATGTGATGAGGAAATTTTGGAATGAGGGGAGATTCAAAATTTCGCATCATTCGTCCGGGGGAAAGGGAGAGACTTATCTCAACAACAGAAAGGTAAGAGAAGACTCTTCAAAGGAGTTGAATAACACTTCGTAAAGAGGAACTCTTCCAGGGAGAGAAACTCACCACGAAGAGATGTAGAGAGCGTTTCAAGTTATTTTTAAATAACATTGCTTTGGTACCACTCATCAGCGCAGCATTAAAGGCATAACGAGCAACAAACAAGCAATCTCGTTTCATCAATAGAGAATAATTAGACATTGAAAGTACGAAACACCGTGACTGAACCATATAATTCAATTCGATAAACTAGTGTAAATGTAGACATGGAAACAATTAAAGTCGTCGTTTCCGTGGAAAGTTGTCACTTGAACATTCCCAACTAATACCAATCCGTACCTCCGTCGTAACTCCATGTTTGCATGAATCATGACGATCAGAAAAAATATATTGTCTCAATCAAATTAGTAAAAGGAAATAACGAAGAATGCGTACGAGCTGCAACGATTATAAATAACAGAACTAAAGGACACTGATGCGATTTACTCTACATTTAGGATTTTATTAGTAAACATCGGAAAAAATAGATAAATACTCAATAGGGGTAAATATCTAAATAGTTAATCTCATGGATAAAGTTAATGCATAGCTTTTTTGAATGTTATATAGTATTTTATGACTGCTATAAATTATCTGTCAGAGCACTAAAATGTTGTACTCCTTTACCATATGTGGTTTGTTAGGTTAGAATTTAAAAGCTCAGCTCTTACTGCGGCTGACGGCTTTTAATTTCACTCGTCAACGAAAAAGGTCAATACCATGTCTCCTTTGGCCTCCTACCTACATATTCATAATCCCCCCGGTCACTTGAATCTAATACTCCCCAAAATTTTCGAAAGCTCTCTTCTATTACTGCATTCTCAAACTCCTAATTCATGCCAAGGGCCCAAAAGTGAATACAACTCATACCAGTGCCAACCATCTCTAAAACGATATCTAATTTTGTTAAAAGTCATAGGGTTATGACTTGGCCTAAGGGTATTGCGAAAAGCTGAACTCTCGGAAATCATCGGTGTAACATTAATTAGACAAAATCTAAGAAATACATCTTCGAAGAAATGGTATTACTAGGATGACATTCATGGAAACTTTAAATAAGATATAATAACCCATTCTTCTTCTATTTTCCCTTGCTTCAACACACCATACCCTCCAGGGCCAGATTAAATGAAGACAGAGGTCTTAATTCAGTCCTCCCCCGAGGTGGGGTATGGTATAAGCGGTACGGAGAGGCACTGTGCGGTTTCATTACTTGAGAAAAACATCGGCGATGGCTGTGTCGATATAAACTAAGAGGACACTGAAGCCTGGGAGTGGATGAGGGGTCTACTGACGCGGAGTCGGAAGGGTAAGAGGTGGGGAGGAGAGTCAAGCCAGCGGAGAAGATGGGGGGAGCATGAGGGGTAGAGGCGACGAAGAAGGAGGGGAGAGGGCAATTTGCCACCGGGGGGGGGAGATGGAATGGGTAAAGGCGGTCGCGTGGGGGTTTTGATTAAAGGGAACGAAGGTGAAAGGAGAACAGGTGGGGGAAAACAACATAATATTCGGGGCGGTCGCACTAAAATGCTGAAAAAATGTATTGAAGCGAACAGCATACGATGAGGCACCCTTTCTGACACTTCCAAGCATTCCAGAAAGCACGTAAAATTTTCCAGCGCACCACTCTCCAAATTACCTTATGACTGAAGGGAAAATGAAGGTGTCACGTGGGAATTTTATGGCGCGATTCTCTGACAATTCACCAAGTTGCACGGTCGCTCTGTGCAAAGGCAACAAATATTTTTCTCAATGAAAATAAGATTCAGATATAACGATTCATGCAAAATATGTATACCCTTTTCTCAAATCTTTTGAGGCTAGGAACTACGGATGCGACATGAAATGTTTTTATATTCGCGGAAACTATAAAAATTTCAAAAAATGGAAATAGAAATTGGATCGACTAGCGAGAAAAAAACGGCTGAAAATGAGTTTTTAAGGAAGTAATTAACTGTTAGTTTGCTCTTTTCCGACACACTTGTTACAATATACAACACGTTCCGGCATTAACATGTCAACTATAGGTTTACAAAAACATGTGCTTGGGTGATCGACAGTGCATAGTTTGAATGGGAGGTGGAGAAGAGGAGGATGAGAAAGGGAAAGGTAAAGGGAGAAAGAGAAGGAAGTTTTGCCAAAGGGGTCTTTTTATCTCAAGTCAAAAGAGGGGTGAAGGGTAGTTACCTTGGGTACACAAGAACCTGGCACTGGTGAGTGTGGCTCTAGGGCGGGGGGTTGTTAAAAAGGTTAACTTTAAAAGGAGAAAAGGGCTGGTGAAAGTAAAACCGATAAATAGGTTCCCTTCCCTTTTTTGTTAAACAAGTCCAAAATTCCTAAGCATCTATCTAACTGTGTGTATTTCATCTCTAGATGCATAATTTAGAGCCACCCTTAGATCATATTAGGGCAAAAATAACAGAGACGAAAAATATTACAATTTTCCACTTTATAAAGATTAATTGTCGACTAGTTTCTATGTGCTACCCCATTTTCAAAGGAAAAGAACACTTTACTCGAAAATGATGTAGTACATCGAAACTAGTGGAAAATAAATCCTTATAAGTGGAAAATTGTAATAGTTTTCGTCTATGTTATTATGGAACAGTTCCACGACATCACACCTGAATCTGTAATTCATATTAAGGGTAACAATTTGGTTTGGTCAAGATAGATTTCAAGGGAGGTTAAAATAAAAGCAACCTGGTCAATAAAATGTATACAGTTAAATAGGTATACTTTTGCTCTTTTGATCATTCTCTTGATTGAGTCATCACTTTTATGCGTGGTACCATAGGCTGTTAAAGTAAAATTAGGAAAAAAATGCGTAAGTATACGTTGGTGTACTTGGATAACAAATTATTTATTTAAATATTTTATCACAGGCTGGTTCTGTGATTAGCCTTTACTTTCATTGAGTATCATTGTTTGACTTACTCCCTAATATAAAATAAATCAACCTTATAGCATGAAATTAAGACCGTGAGATGCGACAACACGGCTTATAACTATGAGAAGTATGATATTGAATGTCATTTTTAATAAATGAAGAAATACATTTTCAAATTCACAGGAAGGGTGACTCTAAAATTGCAAATACCCAACGAATCGAGACCAAGTAAAGTGCCACATCGCGGAGAAGGTGGAACCAAAATATGAAACCTTAAATCAACCCCAAAGCCAACAGCTTCAACTAAACTTTATTCGGATAAAAAGAAACTCAACGAAACGGTATTGGCGCGCTCGCGCACACACGATTTATTATTCGTTTATTCGCCGCGTTCCCTCGACTCATCCTCTCCGCCTTCCGGGCTTCCCCGCTCCAAACATCCACCAGCGGCGCCAAACCCACCCCTCCCCTCGAGTGAATCCCCCTCCTTAACCGCCCAGGCCCCTCGAGGTTTGCAGCCCCTCCCCCCGGGGGGGAATTTCGGGGCGGCGCGAGGGAAGATGTGACGGTGCAATATCCAAATCCAATACAACGCGGAACCATCGACACAGAAGATTAGCGAGATGACACGCAGGGCGGAGGAGCCAGGGCCCTCCGGAGGCGAGGGAGGAATGGTAGGGGACGAAAGGGAAGGGGCGGGGTGGAGGCGGAAGATCTTGCGGTGGAGGGGGCGGACGAGGACTGATGAGGGCGCCGGAGGAAATGTGTGAGAGAGAGGAGAATTCTTAAAGAGAGTTTGGGAGGGAGGAAGAAATTGAGGCATCGAGAGACTTGGGGGAGGGAAACAGCTTGCAAACAGAAACAGGCAGAGGACGAGAGGTCTTGTGCGACGATGAGCATCACATCTATGCGGGAAGGGGGCGCAATAAACGGCCGAATATTTTTTTCCTCTGCATTTCCTCACTCGGAGTGAGTGAACGGAAAGGACAGGAAGGAAATCTTGAGCACCGGAGATGGGAATCTCGATAAACAGGAATATCGAGATGGACAAATCTGATGTACTCCCGCGGATAATATGCCACCCTCGGGATAACAAAATATGGATAAACGGAAATCACTTAATGGAATCAAGAAAAATCAGATCGGCAACAATAAACGAGAAATGCAGCTTGGAACCTGATATGTAAATCAGCAAAGAAAACGGTTGGAGGGTCGTTTCCACAAAATAGCGCCTATTCAGCGCTAATATTAAAACGAATTTTCGCGCATCATATGCCGATTCGCAGTGAGTCTTGAAAAGCAGCGCATTCTATCTATGCAAGTAGCTAAAAAGCATTAAGTATTATTTTATTTTATCTACAAAATGTTTTAGGGTATTTATTCATTACTTGGGAATCCCAAGAAACACGCTTGCGGGTTTCCTCTTGGTAATGCTTTTCTTTTAACTACTTTCAAAGAAGATGCACTTAATTTCCAAGGGCCCAAATGGATATACTTGACAGCAATGTCAAATTTCATTGAATAACCGTAACATAAAAATTATGAAACAAAAAACTGAGAGCTAACTTTTTCCATTACGGACGAATTGAAAAAATCAGATATGATATATCATCGCTAAAAATGGGCATGAACTCCCAATGGTCGCGGAGGGTACAACTGATATTCATGGGGACACAATTACTGAGATCAGATCTGACGAGAGTGCATATTTTTCCAGGGAAGAGGCGGACGTAGAAGGAAAGTCGTATTCTCCCTTCATTATGCAACATTCAGCTCGTGCCTAAAACTTTACGCGAAAAACTTCACGAAACGGACATTCACTCCCACGCGTCTCGTTCCGTGAAAAGGTTGATGAGATTCACCCTCCCAAAGCTGAGTACATTTTTTATGAAACTCACTCGTCGGATAAAGCAAACTTCTTTTATTGCAAACTTTTTGCAAAAGACTAAATCGGCAGGGTAAAAATAGGATACTAAATTAAAAATTTAATTACATGATTCATTCAAAAAGCAATCCGTATATATTTAATCAGTATTGACTCCTGGAGAAGGAAAATCTTTACTCTTTTATCTGGGAAAGGACTTGAGGGAGAGATAGAGAGAACTAAATGACACCACCGGAGGCGGAGACTGATATATATTGGATAGAGGAAAAAATGACTTTCGGGAAGTGATTACCTTCGCAAAATACATTTTTACCGTCGCAATGGGCTTCATTAGGGGAACGGGTAGGTATAGCAGGGTCGAGGAGGAACGCTAACGGAGAGGGAACCCCATTGGCACGAAGTGAGGAGCCTTAAAGAGCGGACGGGAGAAAATGAAGAAGGGTACGAGCAATATATGAGGCTGCGAAGGGAGGAGAGAGGGAGGGAAGGAGTGGATGAGGGAGGGGGAGCGATGAAGCTGATTAAAACCGAAGGCCACGAGGGGTCGAGGCGAGACGCAGGAGGAACCGAAAGGCGAGCAAGGAAGGAGCCTGATATGAGAAGGCGACGAGTTGTGAGTCGGCGGAGGAGGGTGAGTACAACTTCTGATTACAACGGAAGAAGGCAACTACGTAGATGGGAAGGGCCATTTTGCCCTCGTCTCTCGACTACCGAAAAAGGTGGATTCTGGGTACACGAGTTATTTATTTTTAAACTAAACCTTACGTCTCCGTGTCTGCAGAAACTAACCCCTCACAGCTTATCTTCCACAAATATACATCAATTGTTAAGGGTTGAAGTTAGCAATCCGACCATTTTGCCATAATTCCAAGAATTGCAGTTATAATCAACCTTTATATTTTATTTTTATATCTATCTTGCATAAATTTACTTCATTACGGTTAAACTTTACGAAACAATAAAGACAAGTAAGTCAAAATCTCGAAAGAGATTAAGTAGTATAAATGGTAATCAATCGACGCACACATTTTTATGCCCGGTGGAGCTTTTTGCTACCATCCGTTAAAAATACCGAGGTGTAATGTGCGGAGTAACCAATTCAGATGATGACGTCAGATTGAAAAGCGATAGAAGAAATGGATTTGTGACAATGGTGCTGTTGGCCAACAGACGACCATTTCTGCAAAGCGGCTGCGAAGGCTTTGTTCGACTCTTCCGCAAGGATCCACACACGAGCCATCGGAAAACGCAGTGGAATGAAAAATGAAAAAAAAATCCTTTGATGATTCTGATTGAAAACCGCAAATTGCGTTTCGTACGCCCTAATGAGTCCTTTTCACTTGTCACTGGAGTTCCTCAATGAGGACTTTCCGAAGCCCACCATAAGCTCATCAGATAAACGTACGAACATGTATTTAGCCTTTACCGAAGTTGGTCGAAATATCATCGTCCTTAAACATTTGATACACGATCCGAACTCGTAATACTGCCAGTACTCCCTTTCACTGTTCTGTCTTCCATAACCATTTTATAAATTATATAATTCTTAATTTTGATTATAAAAAATCTTTTTTGCACAGATATAACGGACACTTTTCTTAAGATACGAGTATATATTTGGAATCAAGTCATTCTTAGTCTAGCTTAGACGAAAAGCTTTTAGTGATGTTTTCAAATCTTAAACCAACCACCTTCAAGAAGAGTACACCTTGTATACACATGCCCTTTGGTTTCGGAATTTAAAATTTCGCTCTCCACTGCTCCAACATGTGGCATATGAATAGGTAATGCAACACGGATGATAACAGAACAATGAAATGGATTATGAGAGGGAGCAAAACTGTGAAAATAAGTACTTCTGAAGTTTGGCTGGACCTGGGGGGATGGAAGAAAAAAGTAAGCAGCTGCAAGAAGGGCGAAATGGTATTGAATCTGAACCCGCTTCCTCAAAATTGCCCGATCACTGGCGTCATTGAAGCCATGGAAACACACGAAGGCCGAGAAAGATACGATGAGGTAAGCAGGGGAACGTGATGTGTTACGGGCGAGAAGAACTCCAGTCAGGAGGGCGTGGGAGAGAGCATAGGGGGTTGTCGACTCCGAGAGAAATAGAAGCAGGACCAGGGGGGGGAGGATTCGGGGCAGGAGGAGGCGAAGCAATTTTGATTTGGACGAAAAGAGAGGCGATTGGGAGGGAGCGATTCGGGCGGCGGGGTGGGGGGGGGGCGGGGGGCGTCTAGGGCCCTGGAATAAATCGGCACGCGGGACACGAAGGTAGTCATCGCATTACGTCGCTCCCTTCGACAGACTTAAGTGAGTAAGAGAGAGAGAGAGAGGGTGGGTGACTAAGACGGAGGAGGATTGCTTTGGGTAGTGGCGTGGGAGTGAATTCTTGGCGGTCCCGGGCGAGAAAGATGAGGGGGAGAGGGTGCGGAGGGGGAGCGGACAAGGGTATCGGGAGACACCGAGGGAGGCTGCCGCCCCCTAGGACTATTTCCTGCGATCCTACCCGGGGGGGGGGGACTGAGAACGAGGTTATAGGAACTTCGATCGGACCTCTCTCTTGCGAGGGTGCAGGAAAACCCGTGACTATACCCCTTCCCATCATTCCCTCGCCGCACGACTACCCTCGCCTCCCCGTACACAGACGAACCCCCAATATCCCGCTAAGGAGAGATCTATATAAGCCATTCACTCGGATCCTCCCCCTGGTACTTGCGGCTCGGGTGAGGGACGACCGCTCTCCCGTCGCTCAGGCAACCGCCGCGCCTCACGTCATCCCCCCTCCCCCCTAGCGCACGCACCCATCTACCCACGCATCCACCCCCCCATTCCCCCTCCGCCCGACCCTCACACCCTACGCACGTCTTCGTATTCTCTCCTCCGGAAGACACGGGGCCCACGTATAACTCGAGCCCTGGGCGCAAACATAATGTGGCACTCTTAATCCGGGAGTAATTAGAGGGGGCGGGTAACGAGGGATCGCATCCCTCGAAGGGGGGAGGAGAGCAGAGAGCAGAGGTGGTCGATGGAGTTATTGGGGATTAGTCAGCGCGCAATCGTCATGGGGGGATCGTGTGTGATCCTCGGTTGGGGCGAGGCAGGGTGAGCTGCAGGGTTTTGCGGAAAGAGCCGAGGGCGGGCCGAGAGATGGGGGGCGAGGAGGGCGTCGTTCCTCGCGCGAGATACCACACACGGGCGTGCTCACGAAACTCAAGAAGGCGCCCGCCCCCGCACCAGGCGTGTCATAAACCCAAGGGGACGTCACGGCGCCTTTATTCGGGGGGGGGCGCGGGGGGGGGCAGCCGGAGTGGGGCCAGTTGCCTCGCTCCCACTCGCCCCCTGGCCACATTTTGCAATGGCAGAAAATGTCATTCGAATTCGTAATTGCTTCAAGATCCAAGTGAAGAACGAATGTGTTCAAATTAGGCACTCCTTCCTAGTTTACTTCTTAATGAACTTCCGGAAAATATTACTCTTGGGGTTGGTAACACTAATAGGGTCACATATAAACTAAATAATTGTACAAACAATTCATACCAACAGTTATAGTTTTGTCTAATTGACTTTTAAATTGCCTACTATGTCTGCCAATGGCTGAATGAATCTAACCCTGATTTGTGTTGCTGACTTTCTGATATTCGAAATTCGGTTGAAAACTAGCCCTGTAACACTTAACATACTTAATTGTGTAGAAGTAAAAAAATTACAACTCGTAATCTCTAGATTAGTAGTAGATTATTATGGCAAGTAAGCAAAAATGGGAATACATGCTTTCATTCTATATATAATGCCTTCGAAATAACTGGCCAGGTTTAAAGAAAACATTTCACTAAAAGGAAACTGTTTTATAATCAAAGATTTAGAGAAATATTGCGTTCTACATTCATCCAACAATTTCGTACTTCTTGGAAGTGTTATTAGAATTTTAGGCTAATGACGGGGCATTTAACATAACTACCTCCTCTTTAAAAGATTATTAGAGAAACTTATCTCCGCTTTCAGCACAAGTCGAAGACTTTCAAAGATTCGAAAAGCATGCCTGATAAGAGGGACCACTCAAACAATTAAGGACACTTAAACTCCGATAAGACTCCATTCTCACGACGGCCTCTGCCCAAGGCGGCGGTTAAGGGAGTAAGGGGGGGGGGCGGTTGAAGGCCCGCCAACCGTCGGTCGCTTCGTGACGCTTCGCCCTGAGGAAAGTGAACTTCGAACTCGGAAAAAATATATAATTCAAAACACTGGTGAACTCATTTAACATTTAGAGAGTCTAAACCGAAAATCATTTCATTAGGAACCCAAGCGTTGCTTTTCGAAATGGAATAACGTTAAGAATAAGTCATCCACAGTTGACTTTGTGGTTCTTTTGAGTACATTTTCCAAAATGAAGAAAAAGATAATTAAGCTGTGTATTAACGGTTAGAGAGAACATTCCAATTACGTATAAAGGATAACTATACTTTTCAGCCATGTACATAAACACTTGAAGAGTTGTAAGGTAGAAATAAGCTGTTCTCCTGGTGCAGTAATGTATTATGATCCTTTCCAAAGATATTCAACGAATTCGACTAAAATCATAATGATGAAATCATTCCTCCATCTTGATAGCGATAAAAGATTAGAGAGAAGTTGCGACATTTTTTCAAAACCTCTGCTTTGGGACGAACATCATCTTTCTGTGATCCTTCAAATCAGTACGAATTTGGTGCATAAATCGCTGAAAAATAAAATTATTTTTTTTGATCGGCCTGTTGCTAAAGTAGACACAATTTTAGCTGTTGCAATATGCATCACTTGAAAGTTCACCTTCGTAAAAAAAGAAAATAAACATCCAAAACGACTCTCGACTCCATTTGATCCAATCAAATATGCAAGGGCAACTCGGACTATTCCAGGAGGAAAGTGCTCTCTCTCCCCCTGGTCAACAGCAGCGAGCCCGGACCGCACCTTATACTTTAATGGAAAAGAATTCCCCAAGACTGAAGTTGATATCTCTCCCCCACGCGTATCTTTCCCTTCCATTACCGTCCCCTCCACCCCCACTCCATTCCTCTATCCCGATCCCTCGGCATCGACGAAGGCGAAGAAACAACTATTGTTCCTCTAGCACTAACATAAGCCTCCCATCCCATCGTCCTACCCTTCCCCCCCCTTGGAAACTACGCATCCTCTCCCTTTACGTTTACTCCCCGCTCCATTGCCCCCTCCCTGGAGGGTAGGTATACGCGTGGGAGGAGGGGCGAGGAAGAGAGACTGAGCGGTTGGAGGAGAGGGTTGGAGTGAGATGTGCGGAGACAAGGTGGGTTTGCTGGAGAGGGCGTGGCGGAGAGAGGGATGGGCAAGGAGCTCGCGGAGCGGCGTCGTTGGTGGGCGGGAGAGGGCATTGGGGTGGGGGATGAGAAAGATGTCCCTTCGGACGCTGGCTGAAGGAGTGGGGAGCGGCGGACTGAGACGGAACTGGAGCGGGGGGGGGGAGTAACAGAGGAAGGGGGAAGAAATATGTAAGGAAGGATAAGGGAGGGGACGAGGAAATGATGATGGTGGGAAAGAGGGGAGGAGAGAGGGAGAGAGGAGAAGAAGGGGTTGGAAGTTTTGAAGTGGATGAGGAAATTAGCTGCGGGGGAGGGGAGAGAGAGAGGGTGGGAGGTGGTGGTTGAGGACTATGGGGCCGGAGGAAAAGGAAAACGCTGGTTGGATCTGCGAAGGGTGGGGTGGCGAGAAGAGAGTGGGAGGGAGGAATGAAAGGGTAGACAGTGGGGAAGGAGGAAAATTGTGAGAAAAAGGAGACGAAGGAAGCGATTCGTAGGAGGTGATGAGGGAAAGTGCCGGCGATAGGCCTTGGCGGCGCCGCATGAATACACTGCCGGGAAGGGCGAACGACGAGCTTCATATCACTGAACCAGCTGAATATAACAAACCCCCCGTTTATGTGCGATCACTATCTGCTGCCTGACAATAGAGAATGCCCCGGCACCACCTTTTGGAGCAATAGGTCGGTGTTTTGCCATGTCAAGCTTTAAGTAACACGGAAGAAGATAGAATAAATAACTCCAAGCACATAGGACACAACAATATGTATCATTATAAAAATAACTTTATCAAGTTAAAAAATGTTGATGGGTGTATGGTTTTTTGGGTTGTAGAATATATAAATGAAAAATAATTACCATGGTTAATTTTTTTCATTCTTGATAACCATAACTTCAAGGTGCAGAAGAAAAATAAAACTAACCTGAAACATTTTTGGCGTTGGTTTGTAGCATTTTTTCACAGGTCTACAACAGAAAATAATAAATGCTCTTCTAGTTCATAACCATTCTTGATCAAGTATTTTTTAAAACATTTTTTCATGAATTTTCTCAAAAGCAAAAGGATACACGACATGAATTTAAATTATTTGATACCCTACCCAAACTTCGGCATTCAGGTGCTAGTCACTGACTGTCTAACTGTTTACAAAATATTTATTAAGAATATATAGTTAATAAAATAAATATAATCTGACCTCTTGATGACCCTAAGAAGAGAAAATCCTTTTAGATATATAATGAATATAAAAAATGTATATAACCAAAACACAGCAATAACAACCCGAAGGTCGGTTTAGTATGTGATGGTAGAGATCACCCAGTACTAATCCATATACGGCGTGTGAAAATTCACGCATCAGGGTAGGGGGACCAGATCCTTTCCATGAGCCGGTTATGGTTTCCTAGGAAGACCTGGTACCCGAAAAATTACAAAGCTTGGGTGGAGCTGCAGGTGCCCAGAGTGCCTTGCCCGGGAATCGAACCTGGGTTCTCCGATCAGTAGACCACCGCTCTACCCCCTGGACTATCGCCACCCACACACACGAAATATACAAATATATATATAATATACCCACCCAATATATATATACACACACCCAAACACACATTTTTGATGCACACTTGCACTTAATTATAGTAAAGAATGAAAATATTAACCATATCACCGGTGGCGCAACGTCCTTGCCAGCCAAATCAGAGGCCACGTGTTCGATTCCCGCCTAGATGGGTTTTCCTCCGCCATGGGACTGAAGAGGACTATGAAGTGGAAGTGGAAGAAGGGACTGTGAAGTCCCCATCTCAACCCAATCATAGTCGTCATATAAATAAATAAAAAACACGAAAACACCTCACTTCGATATTTTGGTGGCCCCAGCCACCAAAGCCATCAGGGTAAAAGAAGTCACTGTTAGTAGTCAGAGTGTCTCCTTCTACCCTTATGATGGAGGCTGGGAACACCAAAATATCGAAGTGAGTTGTGTTTGCGTTTTGGTTAATCTTTTTACTTTTTACTGTAATTAAAGGCAAGTGGGCATCAAGAATAAGTGAACGCCATGAGGTGATATCTTTAAAAAATATATTCATGTGTGTGTACATAATAAAAATATGTATGCATATATATACTTAATTAAAAAAAACCATAAATACAGTAATCAACCCCAAGGTCGGTTTGGTAGGTGATGGTAGAGTTCACCCAGTACTGAGCCCGACGGCGTGTGAAATTTACACATCAGGGTAGGGGGTCCAGTTCCTTTCCGTGCCGGTTATGGTTTCCCAGGAATATCTGGTACCCAAAAATTCACATAGCTTAGGCGGAGCTGCAGGTGCCCAGAATGCCTTATCCGGGAATCGAACTCGGGACCCGGAGGTCAGTAGACGAACGCTCTACCCACTAGACTGCCGCGACCCACATATATATATATATATATATATATATATATATATATATATATATATATAGACACACACACACATAAATTTAAAGATAACTTCCTTGGAATAGAAGTACTAAGGCAATACCTAATCGATTTAAAACCTAGATACATTAAAGCAGCAAATATTATGATGTGAGTCAATGACACGGGAGTGTCATTGTGCGGCTGCAAATTAGTAGACCACAATTCATTTCGTAAAATGAATAACGCGAAAAAGGCCTTTCGGAGGAAATAATTAGGAACTCGCACGTGAAACACGATCGTAGCCATGTGGTCGACCCTCTGCATCGATGACTTCCATCCGAATGATGCGCTTCCATTGAAAATTGACTTGGAGACCACGTTACCGGGCACCTGGTAGATTAGATTCCCACCGGAATATGAGTCATTTCCGCTCCAGACCCACTCCTCATTCTCGTAAACGGAAATACATGACGGTCATTTCCTGATTGATCGGTTTTTGAGAGACGACTAATAGAGTAAAACAGACGAATTAAGCCTCACACACACTCGCGAAGCAATGAACTATGTGTACAGGGAAGTGCCAAAGATGTTACGTACACGCCCCGAACTCACGCACGGCCACCTGGACCGGACCCCCTGCGGTAGTCACTACACCCTTGGTGATGAAGAAATAGCGCTCGCTCCCCCTAAAACAAGGGAATCGCGATGATTACACGCGTGTCGAGAGTAACAGAGTACGACGGTGTCTGAGACGAATAACGCCCCGCCACGAATGATATTACGCACACGCGGAAATGGTGTTGGTGAGGGTAGGCTGGGGGCGGGGGGGGGTGGGGTGGTGTGAGAGGAGCCACCCTTCTCACCCATCGGGGCACGGGGGAGGTTGGGGGAGAATGGAACAGGAAGTTGACTCGAAAATTCGGGGGTTATGCAAAGAGCTGCTAAGGGCGAGAGGGGAGTCAGGGTAGGCGAATATGAAGAGTGTTTGGGGCGGTAGGCAGGGGGACGGGATCTGATGGGAGGGGACCTTGGAGGTGAAGCGGCAGAGGTAGGGTCGTGGAAGGTGCGTGGGGTGGAGGGAGGGAGGGCAGTGTTACCAACTAACCTCCAAAGGCTCGAGAAATCGCTATAGAAAATAGGTAAGGCGTTTCTCATGCAAGATCTTATGGAACGAAGTTATCTGTGCTTCTTATTTCGCCATCTCATAATTACCCCTTTCAATCCTTTCCTCTTTCTCAATTAATGTAACCTCGTCATTGTTGGTATTCACTTATTCACCGTAGGAACCTACGCTTTGAACAGAATTCTTTAGTCTTTACCAATTCACATATTAAACGTGAACAGTTAGCCTCTTGGCCACAAACCTCGTATTTTTATTGCATTTTGAGGCGTGATTCGGACGTTCTGCGATTTGAATTGGCTGGTGTTGCGTATAGCCAATCCTTAGAAGTCAATTTGAGCTCTTAGATTCTAGTATTAGAAATAATATGGAACCGTTTAGAAATCAAAAATCTATTTTCCAATATTCTCATTTTTGCTTGCCCAACGTTTTACTGAGATGAGTTTGTGTGCAAACGTCTGATCACCAATGGAAAGGCATTTATGCTCCGAGAATAGGTGAAATTAATTATGACAATTTGATCGTGTTGAAAGCGTAACCCGTTCTCTCCGTCTCTTATGCAAGAATTGCTATATATATATATTACTTTCCTCTCTCAGCTTTCCAAATACGTGATGTGTTAAACTGAAGCAGTTATAGTAACACTTCGGAATAATTCTCTTCACTGCTAGTCATGAAAGACGGAAACTACAGTTCCCAACATACTCCTCCAAAATTAAATCTATTCAGGGTACGCAAATTTCGAATCAATTACGCAATGGTTTCAACAGCTACGTGGAGTTTAGTAGAACTTGAAGGATACTGAAAGGATACCGCGGTTAAATTAGCATGGAAGAATGTGGAGCATGTAATATATATATATATATATATATATATATATATATATATATATATATATATATATATAGCATTTTCAAAGGTGATAACTTGTTAAGGACTCCGTGTATGATAATCCTGAAACACAATTGTGTCATCGATACAAACAGAGACTAAATAGCAAAATATTTGTCTTGTACCATCTGTGTGAACATAATATGTTGTAACATAGATCAATACAATCAGAGAAAAAAATAATTCAACGCCACATTTGCTCAACTGTCCCTAAATTTCATTCTTGGTGATAGTGCAACAAAGGGCACGACTGATAAAGGATTGAGAAGTAGGCTTTGAAGCAGTTTAAACATTTAAAAAATATCATCGGATACCAACATCAGAGAGGAGGAAATGAGTAGAAAGGGAAATGAAATTGTCAGAGACAAGTCGAGCAAATCACTGCGATATACATGTACAACATTTCACAAGTTTCCACCGAAATGTTGGATATATACAATAATTTGAATAAATTGTCCCATTGCTCCTGGAGTGGACTCTCGCGTTGAAATCGCGTCCATCGTCAAAGAGAGCATTTGTTTAGGAAAGTAAACTGTTTGATTTTCAAATGGTTTACATTTCGGCCGAAACGTTGTGAGTACTGCCGCTCCGTGGGGTCGGGTTGCTGCTCTCTTGGCTTTCTTTCGGCGTTGAGCACGGGGGAGCGCTTTGCCGGAGGATGGGTTGGCAACGCCGGGGGAGTAGGGAACCGCATGGTGGTTGGGGGTTTGCCAAACGAAGGTGCGAGGGGGAGGACGACGTGGGCTAGCGGAGGAGGGAGCCGGGAGGTTACGGGGGTGGTAGCGGCGTGGGATGGGCGGGGTTGCATACTCGGTTTGGGGAAAATGACGGACCAGGGAAAAGCCGAAAGACAGGTAGGTGGGCGTGTAGACTGGCGCGGGGACGTAGGAGTTAGGAAGAGAGAGCGAGCGTCTACGTGGTGGGCAGGCGGCAGGGGAGGGGAGAGGTGGCTTGATGTGTACGCGGGGAAGGGGGAGGAGAAAAAGGGCTGCCCCCGGAGAGGGAAAAGGGAGAAAGATGAGAACGGACGCAGCGACTATAAAAAGAGGGGCAAGGGGCGGAGGAAATGAGAGGCGGGGAAGAGAGAGAGCGAGAGAGATGAGGGAACTGTGGGTAAAAAGAGGGAGATGAAGTGGTGGCGAAGGTTGGCAGTGAAGTGGCGGGGGAGGGAGCGGTCGGAGGCCGCGGGGGTGCTTCCAGGGGGGAGGGGAGGAGAGAAGCCGGTGGTTTTCGTGGGCAAGGAGAGAGAGAGAGATAGAGGGGATGGGAGGAAGGGGGGAGAGGTCAGGATTCTCTCCGAAAGGGGGAGGAAATTGGTGTTCAGGCGAGCGGGAAGATAAGACGGAACAAGTTAGTTATCGCCGTAAAGGGTCGGTTGTGGGTTTGCTCCAGGGAGGGGGTTGAGGGTGAGAGATTGCGTATTCATTAAAACATAAAAAATGGAGATGCAAGGGATACTTGGCGTGACGTTTTAAAGGTGAGCTATTTAAAGGGGGCTGAGAGGAGGGGATGATCCTGGGTCGGTCGGGGATTGAACCGAAGGCTACCCCTCGTCGCCTAATTGTTACGACTGAACTAAATCCTGGGGCGGGTTCCGATCTCAATTCGTTCCACATCCGAAGGAGACGACGTCGAATTCCTTTGCGATCATCTACATTAAACGGCAATATTTAAAGGAGAACTATTTTCCATGAACGTCTAGAATCTTAGCATTAGATTTTTTCAAGGATCCCGGCACCCCATTTTCATATTCAATTTTTCCCCAATAGCGCTTCCATCGGTCTTGACCAGGTTGCAGCCAAATATATTGTATGGTAAGTAGTATTAAGTGACCAAACGTTTATGTAAGCAGATGCATTTCTTTAGTTTTCCATGACGAATTTAAAAAATGACGTAATTTTTGGCGTGGTTTTGTATATATCAATAGAAATACGTAAATTTTTTAAAGTATTCTGTACTAAACTTGATTGTAGAGTTAAAGTTGCGTTGCTCAGTTTTTTTCAGGTTTACCTCAGTTGCTCATTTACCTCTGAGACGTTCATAAAATGTCATACTCTACTTAGAATAGAATAAATTCAGGGGTATCGGTATGGTGCGGTGGCTAACGAACTTGCTTCCCATTCAGAGGGCCCGGGATCGAATCCCGTGGTGGTGGCCCGAGTGGCCGATATTTTTCAGCGATAGACCGATCGCAACCTAAGGTGCTTTATGGAGAGTACTATGAATTAGCTAAGAAGAGTAGGATAATGCCGACGCCAGGTTTCTCTCCACCCTTCATCTTTTCCTGTCTATCCCTAATGGCGCAAATTACCTCAGCAAAATATCTCCCGTAAAAACTACTAAATAGAATACATGTGGACTTGGATCACGTCATGCTTCACTCTATTTTTCACGAATTAATGTATTGCAGCAAGAATAATTCACTTGAACCGGTACAGATGGACGCCATGAGGACCCCAACCTATCGAATAGCCTATTTCAACTCTTCTCTCACGACGGTATGTAACGGAAATATCATGATCTCAGTCAGTGGTTGAAATGTTGTCATCAGTTGAAATGCGATCATAAATACTCACCATAAATGTTCGACACCCGAGAAATACGAGGAACAGTTTATTCAGTGATTTAATTCTTTCATTAGAATCTGCAAATACATTTTAGCTTCAGAATGTATTCTTAAAATTAAATAAAAGATGATAAAGAAAGCTGAAGAACCATATTTGTTGGCCTGAGTAGGCCTCCTCTGACTTTGGCTCAATAAATTGAAACAGATAATGAAGTACGTATAATAGTTCCCTAGTTGAGTGTGTGACACATTATTTAAAAGTGACAATCAGATACTTGCCTAAAAAATGCTGATGCTGACTCCTACGTGGAAAAATGTTGGCGATAGCATTCCCGCGATTTCACGTCACTGGCAAGTTAATTTGTACCGCACTCCAATTCTAATATGTTCAAATATAAATGCTAGAATTGTTATTTTTAAGGCCTTCCGTTAATGTAATTATAAATTTTTACAAAAAAATATAAATTCTTGCATTTAATTGTTTTTGCAACAATCCATTTCTCTAGCTTTTACAATTCGCTTCCTTCTACGAATTTAGGCACGCCTTAATGACGAATTGCTTTCTTTAATGCACAAAATGTGAATATTTTTTTATGGGGGCATCACATTTATGTAACATATTTATGGAAAATTAATCCTAATGAACATTTTATATATTAAGGGCAGATATTAATCCCCATTGCTATACATTGGTGAAAAAATCTAGCTAAATATCGAGCGCAAGAATTTCTATGGAATACCACGTCACACCTCGGCCACAGAGTCTCCTTGAGCGACCCATTGTCTTCACCTCCACTGAAATGGCGAAATATCACATGTATTTTTCCCTAAATATCAAGTACCGAAAATGTCAATCCTTCACTACATCGTAAATTGACTTCGCAAATCATTGCACTTTCTCAATTTAAGTTAAAATGCAAACACACTAAAGGGGTATAAAACTCTTCAAATATCAATGAAAAATAATTAACACAATAAATATAAAATATTGCAAAATTATTTATACGCTAATTATGATGTAATGATATTATTAATATTTATGTTGATTGAAGACATATCACAAAAGTTCTGAAAAGTTGAATCTGGAAATGTATTCAAAATGCAAATAGATAAACTGCCAATTCTCGAAACGAGTATGAAAAAACGATTTTTCCATCAGAGTTACGGTTACGGATAAGGGGACTGCTGAAGTTGCCGATCTACGAAACCAGAAGAAGATAAAAATGGAAGAGGCAAGAAAAACGACGAGGGATGAAGGGCAAGGAAGTGCAAGTGACGGAAAACAAAAACTCTATTCATTCATGTCCCACTTTATTGCAAATTGAGATTACCCTTCTTACATGCGTAAGAAGGGGAGGAGGGAGGTGGGTGCTTCGGTGCATGGGCGGTCACAAGATTAAAGCATCGCATTTTTCATTCTTCCCTTTGGCGCATCAGAGGGTGGCTATAATATATTCCCCTTATTTTGCATTGGAATTGTATTATGGATTAAAAACATGAGCAAAGCGGTAAAACTCCATTTCATAGATGAATGGCAATGAAGTAACTTGAAGGATGCGAAATTTTTTTATACGAAAGAATAATCAATAATGCGTTTTGTGGATGAGGTGAATTTCAAACATGACTGCATATCATTTCCAAAATTTACAGCAATTGTCCACATAAAATAAAAATTTATCTATAAGAAATTTTACTGCAAACGAACAGTTTTCTTCAATAAATATTGATACACTTTACTCCATTAAATCATGACTTCTGAGCATAAATCTACCGAAAGGAATATTCATGGTCAAGTATCATAAAACCCGGTGTAATCTCTCTCATTCCAGCAAAAAACGACTTGATTTGAAAGCCAATTATTTAGTACATGTACACAATTAGATAGTATTTACTTAATTCAAAGAACTGCGATAGATGCCTCAACAATAAATTTAACGGATCCATTCACTAATTTGCATTGCAATGCAACCATTCCAAAGTGTTAAAATCATTCGCCTTCAAAAAACCTCGACCCCTCGATATCCGCCCAAGTGCTTTAGCCTACTATCTACCGAGGCTTTTTCTTACACTGTGAAATTTTATGGACTTTAAAGGAACAAGATAATGATATTGAGAAAAGGCCCACCTAAAAATCATTATTTACCTAATAACCAAAATTTAAATGCCTAAGTCGTTGGCTTAATTATTCTCCTTTAATTTAATGAAAGCACATAATAAATTCATTGAATTCTTAAATACGTTGTGTCAGGGAGGTTTCAACAAACGCCATGTCATGAATCATTTTTTTGCCTTCAAACCGATTTGACCATGTAAACATTTTCCCGAAACTTAATTAATCAAAAATTAGTTGACAAAAAATAACCCAAATTAATTTATTTCTCAATTATTAATTCAAATATTATTCATCCAATTGACCGACTGGGGGAAGAAAAACTTTGTAAATGACTTCCAAAATGTTGAAAGATAAAATGATCAACTATTGAATAAATCAAATGCAGACATTCCTCCAATTTCCTTCACCGTTAAAAATCACATCCATTCAAATAAGAAAGAGAGACATATTCTTTTACCTAACCTCTCCGTTGATTGTTACGCGAAACTACACGAGAAGTTGAATTAACAAAGAAACCGCACGTTCCGTCGGAGGAAAGACAAACACGTCAGCGCAAATTACAAATTGCCTCCAGTGTTTCCCTTCTCGTTCTTCCCGCGGACTTCACCTTATTGATCGATTGCGGAAATTGCACCAGCACCCACACCTCTCTCGCTCCCACACCTCCCGCCCCTGAAGCCTCCCACCACCCCTTCGCCTAACTCTCTCTCTCTCCCCTCCCTCTTTCTCCATACGTACCTCTCTCCCGTAATCCCCTCTCGCTTTTTTTCCCGAACGTCCTCATCCATTTGCATTTCCCTCGATCCATTTGCCCCCCCAATACCCCCCCCCATACACAACTCCCTCAACCACCCACGCGTTTACCTCGAGTCGAGAGAGAGAGGAAGATAGTGAAAGAAGGAGAAGAGGAAAAAAAGAAGCACCCCTACTTCTTCCTCAACTTCCCCCCCATTTCTCCCTTAAGGTGCGTGCAACCTCGGCCTCCCCTCCCCACCCACTCCTCCCTCCTTATCCGCATTTCCAACGCAGACATCCATTTGCGCGGAGCCCGATCCCCTTCGCCTTCCTCCACCTCCCAAACAACACCCCCGCCCTCGCAACTGGAAAAGAAGGAATACCATCGCCCTCTTTGCGGCAAATCCCGAGAAGAAAGGGGAAGGGAAGAGAGAGAGAGAGAGAGAGATAGAGAGGAATTCTCGTGAGATAAAAAATAAGTTGGGGAAAAAATAGCACGAAAATCGAAGGAAAAGGAGAAAGACTCCGAGGTTTATTTTTTTCTTCCCCCCCCCCTCCCCCCCCTCCCTCCCCTCCCACCGCTCCCGCCATCCCCCTCTCTCTCTCTCACTCCCTCCCACGGAAAGCAATGATTGACGTTGCTGATTGGAAAGGCGTGCTTCTTTGGCCCCGAGCTGATGGCTGCCGCGGAACGGGGGGGAGGGGGGGTGAAGGGGTGTGGGACGCAAGTACCCTGAGGTGGTAAAATGGGTTCTCAGAATGATTTCAAGAAGCGGGGAGGAGTGTGGGGCGTGGCAGGCGTTTGGACGAGGCCTGGGGTGAGGGAATCGAGGGTTGGACGAGGGGTTATGTGGAGAGAGGGAATAAAAACTCCGAGGGAAGAAGAAAAGGGTCTTTAGGGATGGACAACGGAAAGATGGAGCGAGGAATGGAACGGCGGGAAGAAAAGCGACGGCGGGAGAAATTGGGGCGAACGAAGCGCTCTCTTTCTCCCTCTCGTTTACATTGAGGGCATCATCAGTGGCAGGAGAATACACTAGAATAAGAATGCTTGAAAGAGAATATGACCTGGAATCACATAACCAACGGGGGGTGATGCTGGAAAGGTATGAGTGGTGAGGTGGTCCAATGACAGACAATGACTGGTCGACCTTAATAAAAAAGGACCCGCTAAGCATTTGCCCGTTCAGAATTGAAATTTTCCTGAGGCATTTTACGAATAAAATTGGAGTCAATTCATCTTGGAGGGAAATTAAATAATAGACATCTCCTTAATTTTGAAGGGATTTCAAAGGGAATGGTTGAACATTATAAAATATTAAGGTGGTGGTAAAATAAAGGTATCGTATAAATTTCAAATACATTTAGGGTTTTTACTGAGTGGATTTTTCTTTACGACCTTTTAAAGAGCAGAGCTTCAACCTGACAAGAAGCACTTTATTGGGAAATACGTCTACCGGAAGAAAAAGTAACTGCGACGGGAATGGCGCCACAAAAATACCTCGGCTTTATAGATTATGTGCAAAACCATCATAATTAGCCGGATCAATTTTTCTCTTGGGGTAAATTCTTCTTTTCGTCATATTAGCCTAGTAAAGGATGAAACTCAGTCGAAATCTTCACAATTCACTAATAAGAAAACGAACGAACACTTTAACTCCTAAGAAATGTATGCCTTAATTGAAAACTTGGTGTTCTCCGATAGGGTAGATTATTTATTATCGATACGAATTCTTGCCACTCAAATACACAAAGAAAAACAGTACGCAAATAATATTTGCATATAGGACTCAAATAATGTTATGAAAGTCCGAGAAGCGCGGAAAAGGGAAGAGAGAGAAACGGAAAAATGGAAGCACGAAGGGAGCGACGTAACTAAACGTATGAGAAACAAGAGAGAGACGGGGGAGGAGTCTCGAGAGAAGGCGGCGAGAGGAAAGAGAAAGTATGAGGGGCAGGCAAGGGCGCGCGAGGAAGAGAGAGCAAGAGAAAGGGGAGGGTGGCCTGGCAGGAGTTTTCGGCGAATGGAGTTTCGGGGGCAAACTGCCCCCTCAATGCTTCGCTCCCTCACGAGAGGGGTCAACTCGAGTGGAGGCTGGTTTGCGAAAAGAATTCCGTGTGGGGTCAAGAGGATGGGGCGCGGGGCGGAGGAGAGACAAGTTGCGGATGTGGGGGAGGGAGAGAATGCGGCCGAAGTGGGCGTGGTGGGGAGAGAGGAGATGGTTGAGGGTGGAGAGTGCGAGGAATGCGAGGGGGGAAACGAGAGAATGGGGGAGGATACGGGGAAGGGGCAGAATATCCAAATAAAGGGGATAACGAGGGTTGGATGCGGAAGACGGAAGAGAAAGAGCGCGAGGCGGAGGGAGAGAGAAGCAAATAAGAGGGGAGCAAGGATTCATGGGGCGGATTTTGATTTCCCTCCGCGCGGGAACGTGCACTCACGCCGCTTGGTGGGACCGAATTGGAAGAAGTTGACCAGGAATCAAATTCGGCGGGGCATTGTGTTTTTGTTGTCCCGCACGGACTCCATAAGATCCAACATCCAAGTTTAAATATATCATTCTCCGAGTATTAGTACGGATGCCCGTCACGTTCAGGAATAAGGTTAAGGGAGGATATCTATATTGGGCGGGATTGGAGAAATTGTACCAGCTAAGTTGATGAAATTTATTCCAATAGGAAGGGATCCATCGCCATTAGCATTACAATAAAAATTAAATATATGCTAGCAAAACATAAACGTTTGTAATATTTACATAACTTCATACAATTTCGTAATTTATATTAAGTACGAGGGTCATCCGGAAAGTAGTACCCGTTCGTGCCGCATGAAGTGCTGACGACGCGAGTAGCCGCTGGACGAGGTCAGATAGCTTCAGTGGCTTGTCTGCCTTCTCTGAGCCAAGTTGCGTGACGCTAGCATTGCCTGTGTTGTTTCTGTGATTGTTTACAATGTTTAAAAAAATTGAGAACGCCGCCAGTTGTGAAGTGAGGGCAGTGATTAAATTCCTCAATGCAAGAAACGTTCGCCCATGTGATATTCATCGCCAATTAAAGGAGGTGTATGGAGACAATGTAATGGACGAGTCGTCTGTTCGGCGGTGGTGTCGCAACTTCAACATGGGGAGGGGGAACACACACGACGATGAGCGTTCGGGGAGACCGTCTGTCATTACAGACCAACTGGTGAGCTCAGTTGACGAATTCGTGAGGAACGATCGGCGCGTCACAACTGATGACATCTGTGAGCATTTTCCCAATGTTTCTCGAACAATTGTTCATGAAATTGTTAAACACCATCTGCATTATGCAAAAATTTGTGCAAGATGGGTCCCTCGCGTATCTCAATGAGCTGGCGGCGAAGGACTATGCAGCAGGAATACAGAAACTTGTCACACGTTATGACAAATGCCTTAATTTGCTTGGAGATTATGTTGAGAAGTAGTTTAAAGTATCCTCTTTCAAATAAAATTTTTTATGTTTGTTAATATTTACATTTGTGTCTTTATTTCACGAACGGGTACTACTTTCCGGATGACCCTCGTATATCTACAGACTAGCCGTACAAAGAGTATGAATACGATTATTTCAAGCCCATCCGCGTCGCTATTTCTCTTTCAATTGATCGAAAAAAAAAATGATACTGCAACGACTTTTGTTTCAGTGACTTTCAGCTCATGAAACCTATTTGACAAAACCGCTAGTATCGTCGATGAAACTGGGTGAAATAAATAAATTACGGCTTTAATGTGAGGTTATAATACCACTGCACGTCCATCTAGTGGTGAGATACCTTTTCACATATTTCTTCATATATTCTCACAAAAGTAAATTAAGTATATTAAGTCCAAAAAAATCAGAGACAAAAATCCTCGCAACCTCTCTGCTATGCTGTAGTCTCTTGCCACATTTTCGTCGCCGGGCCCTGTGCGCTTACCCGAAGGCCCTCCCCACATGGTCCTTCCTCTCTCACGTCCCAAATCTCACTCCGTTAAAATTGTTTACAAAATCCCAGAGGCAACCTAGAGAAAAATGCGATGCTTTATTTTGTACACATTAAGATAATGTACATATTTATGTATACATAGTGTTGGCACGTGATCATGTTTTTCAAACACAAGAAAAATCAAGGCAAGATTTTAAATATCACGTCTCTCAAGCACAAAGGATCATATTCTTTTTCCATCTGCCTTTAAAGTTTTGACTGTGTATTTTCAACCACTTAATATGCAAAGCGTATGTTAAACGCATAATTAAATGGGCTGAGTTTTAGTTTTTTTATCTCTAACAGTGTTTGACCATTATCCCTTATCTAACATTGTTTTAGAAACTTCGAATACACTGAAGGAAAAGCACGAGGTAGAGCCACCCATCCGTGCTATGAGGAAGAACACAAGCCGCTCTTATCTTTATACGCGCTACCCTAACTAAGTTACACTTCCCTTGGTGCACTTCCCTAGAATCTTGCTTGGCGTCTAGACAGGGGATCCGGGGCGAACGCATTTACCGTCGTGGTCACGTGCCACGTGGAGGGGTACGAAACTTATCCTTTATCCATTTTCCTCAGTTTCATCTAGAACGTCATTGATTTCATTCTTGAAGAATGTGCCTGTATTCTTATTGTTTATGCTAATGGTAATATTTAAGTTTGTGTTCCATTCGACGTGAAATTAATTCAAAAGATAAATCTTCGACACAATTATCTAGACTTATTTTTAAATCTTACCCGTTCAACGTTATTCTCAGAGTATTTCTCTGAGTTTCAATTATCAAAATAGGAAATTGAAAATCCCACTGATTCTACGCATGAATAGCATTGGAAGTGAGGTGAGCCGATAAATCCGTGGGAACGAAATATTTCTTGTAAAATTTAATTCAAACGATCACACGAGAGGGTCCAAAATAGTTAAGATACTCCTTTGCTGAAAAAGATTTTCCCCCTCTTTTCATTAAAATTTTATCAAATGTACAATATTTAAAAATAAAAAATTTAATAAAATACAACGTCATTACTCTCTCCCGTAAAGTAAACATATTTCCCGACCAATTCCATTCTAGAGGAGAAAAATTCAAAAATATATCAAATTCCATATTTAATTGGTACTTTATATTCAAAGTTTAATTCCAAAATTTAGAATCATTATGTGCCAATATTTTTAGTTATAAACGGTTCACTTTTTCTAAGTTGGTTCATATTTTCTTACATGCTAAAATAAACTTTCATCCAGAGATGTCCAACGAATTACCACAAATACGTAGGATCTTTTCACCTATCTTTCAATCATCTTTTCACGTACTTTGGCAACGTTGATATTTCGAAATATGACCATCAGGCTAAGCCGAAAGATTGGCAAACCCACAGGAAGGTGAAGCAAGGGGAATAAAAGCCAGAAATAGTACCTAATTTTAATAAATGGTCTAAGGCAATCCAAGAAATTTGGCCCTTATGTGTATATTATTTGTACCCAAAAGATAAATCATGCCCTATCCAATGCTTCGTACTACTTCTGAATGGGCACAGAAAATCCTTTGAAGGAAAATGCTAATTAAACGTGGTACGTTAATTGATAACCACTGGATGAATAAACGATATATGTCATTGGATTAAATTAATGTTTAATTTGGACATTGTGCTGTTTTCGCTACCTTCCTTTTCCCAGTATTAAATTGAGCTCATTTCAAAATTCATTTTTATTAATTTATTAGGACAAAAAACTTGCGGAGGTACAAATCCAACCCGACATTCAAAAAGCAATCATAATTTCCACATTTTTCAAGCATAGAAATGAATAATAGCATGAAATTCTCAGTTTTAACATAATTTTCTTAACACTATCAACAAACAAAGCTTACCAATAATTGTATCCCTTAAAAGATGGAACTTGAAATGCAAAAGGTTTAATTTCAAATGCCCTCCTAGTTAGCCAAATGAACTTATAAGTGAAATACCATAAAATAACTACTATTATCAAAATAAGTCATTAAGGCAATGCATTAATGAAAAGTATGATTAGGACTGTCACTATGATTTGCAATGTCAAAATGTAATTAAATTGAGAAAAAAACATTAAAAAACGCAACTGGATACTGACTGTCAATCGAGATTACATAAACGGTGGAAAGAGAAAAGGACACGAAGTGAATTAAAATTGTTGAAAGAAACTAGAAGCACAACTTGCATATTCATTGAATAATTTTGTTTCACCATTTGGAATAATATATCCGTTAATAAGAGGAAGAGTTCCATGGAGCTTGGGGGTTGCTCCCTTCAAGGGGTCTCATTCGGGGGATATCTGGGAATAATGTAAATGCAGATGAGGGGCCAGGCGGGGGAACAGTAAGGAGACTTAGAGGGATATACATATATGTACATTCAATACATAAGGGAGGGGGATTCGGAGAAAGAGAGGTAGAGAGGGAGAGAAAATGGCGTTAGATTTGAAGTTTGAATAACAGTTGCAAGCACGGGGCATGGATGAGGGCCCGGGTATGGGGGTTGGAATTTGAGGGAGGGAGGGCTGCGTGAGTGAGCCCGGGGAGAGGGGGCGGGATGGAGCAATGATGGAGAGTTGGCTCGGTGGAAATGAAAACAGTCGTTAAAGGGTTTTATCTCCCTTCCAAGGAAAATGTTTGCACTCCGCTAACGGAATGAATGGTCCGATTCTGACGAGAGAATAAGCAAGAGAGTGAATGAGAAAGAGAGAGAGAGAGATCAGGCAGGTAGTATTTGCCCTCGGTCCACTTTGGAAGGAAATAATAGTCTCTTTCTAGGGCAAAATTAGGAGAGACGGTCTCGGTAAGAGCGGAGAAAACGGATTTGGCGGACGAGCAAGATTTACCGACTCAGCGCTCCATCAGCAATGAGTGAAAATCGTGCGTGCGAGTAGTGAGGAAATGATGCGCATGAGGATTTGCTGTTTATATTTTGCGTCCCTGGGAATTCTGAGGATGCAGGAAAAGTGGGAGGAGGGGCCTTTGAGAGGGAGTTACAAGTTGATGAAGTTGACCGAAAGAAGAACGCCAGGAAAGCGTTGGTCATTCAGGAGGATCGGAAACGATCTGAATAGGCAGAAATCAGCAGGAGGTGAATTGAATAATAATGTTCAATTAAAAACATTAGGAATAGGATACGATTGAGATCATTTGTACTACGCGTAGAATCCTTGGAGTGCATACGAGTAAGCATTCGGTAAACATACTATATATATATATATATATATATATATATATATATATATATATATATATATATATATATATATATAGTATATATATACACATGAATATATATATATATATATATATATTCACATGTAAGTAGATATCAGGAAAAGGGATAGGAACACATAAAAGGCGAACACAGGAGAGGTGGCGAAGGCGGAATCGAGCAGATCACTCGCGCAAAAAATATATATACACATGCATAAATAATTACATATATATATATACATAAATACACATAATCATACACACACACATTCAAGCACGAAAATCTGCCAAATGGCGAACACATATATACACATGAAAATAGATAAAAGGAAAAGGCCAAGCAGCATATATGAAAGACGAACACAGGAATGGTATGGAGGATAACAAGCGCAAAAAAATGTAAATAATGACGTCGTTATGTCATAGTTTTCGCGCACACATCCACTATTTTACATACATATTTGGCAGATGATGGTAGAGTCATACATCAGGATAGGGGGACCAGTTTTTTTTCCTGTACCGGTATGGTTTCCCAGGAAGATCTGGTACCCGAAAAATCACACAGCTTGGGGTGAGCTGGGGGTGCCCAGAGAGGCAAGGTCAGTAGTCCAGCGCTCTACCTCTCGACTAACACGACCCACACACATACATACATATATATATACATATATATACATATATATATACATACACACACACATACTCATTTAACATATATATATATACATACAATCTTATTTATATATATATATATATAATAAAGATATGTGCGTTAAAAACAAAACATGATAACTTCATTATTTACAAATTCAGGAAGCATTTTAAGTATCGATTCAGTACAAAAAATTGCTCCGTCCATCGACCTTCCAAAAATAAATACCGATTGTCCCGGTAATAAAACAACATAAATGTAAAAATGACTGAACGGAAACGAAATTTCGGGCACTACCGTCGTGTTTGATGTGGCAGCCAAAAACATCTATTCCCACTAAGGTTGCGGAATTTGGTTTCTCAAATCGCTGAAATCAATTTCATGGTTAGCTTTATAGGTGAGAGTTGTGCTCGACTCTCACTAAGCCGGCAAGTGGGATACGCACATTAAAAGGGCAATAAGAGGGACCGGTTCCTTTCCCTGTTCAATCATTCGGTTTCCCACAGGAATATCTTTATTCCGAGAAAGCACAGCTTGAGTAAGACAAACGATGCAAGCCCGAATTTGAATCCGAGTCTCTATAATCAAAAGCCAAACGTTCCACGCTCTAGAACACCGCACTCACTTTGATTTAACGCAGAGCGGAAAAAAATAGTTAGGGAATCAAATGTGAATGATTATATAACGTGCTCACATCATTTCCGTCGGAGTGACCACACAAATGTAAAGAGTCCCCCAGTCAGCGGGAGCGATAAAAGGGAGATGCGGAATTGCACGGACCGAAAGGCACTCAGAGGAGATGAAATTTCGCACTCAATGGCCGTGCGACGCATCGCTGTCGGGATGCAGGGCGATGACGTCGCCAATCATCGCCCGAAACTCCCGGGTGCGTGATAACGTGCGCCGTGATCGATGGATGCCTTTGTCCGTCTCATTTGAATCCCAGCGACACGTGAGCAACGGAGCCGTGGAATCGACATCGCGACCGAACGGCCATTTCACGGGAGGCGTGCTCGGAAATTCACAGTAAATGCCCACGCTAGGACTCTCACTAACCCCACTCCTCCTCCATTGCGATCGAGCCGAGTTCCCCATCCGCCCGGAGCCAACCACGCACGCCCCTTTCATGAGCCATCCCCTGATGCGCAGGACGAAAAGAAATTCCCATTGATGGTTATTAGCTGTCGTATGCGGTTCCGCAGAAAACAACGAAAGCGACACAGGGATATAAACAGGCTCGACCGGTCTTCATTTACCGAAAGTGGTGACTACACGCGCAACATTCGAGGGAGAAACTTCATTATTCTATTATATCTTTCTCTTTTCTCACTTATCTCATAAGTTTAGAAACGTCACAGGAGCGAAAAAATTAATATTAGTATTCATGAATGTAAAATGAAGTAGATAAACTATGATGGTGGACATAAAATCTGTCGTCATTCTTGATTAAACTTCGCCTAAAAACTATCCACTTAGTCACCGATATCTTGCATCGACGTCAGATGATAACTAGCACAGTACTTGTTCAGGGCAACGAGACAGATTATGGCGTTACGAACAAATTTCGTTGGTAGTCAGACGTGCTATGGTGAAATTCGAATATAATAATGTACAAATGACAACTTTTTTCCAATAGATGTTAATTTAATCCACGACCGGTTTCCATGTACTACATCATCTGAACCTGAGGGTGAAGTGGCGGATCGAAGTCGGTCGTGTAATTAATCGAAAAAGTGCTGTCATTTGTTCATCATAACAAATTATATCATCTCTCAGACTCATTAACGATTTCATAAAGATCTGCTTCACAGCGAAGGGCACGATCCACGTTGACACACCTAATTTATAACTTGGTGCCAGCGAGTCTCCCATCAAAATCATATTTCCCTTCCCACTGTGAAATAAACTCGTATCCATATTACCCTTTAACAGCTGTCAGTCACATCCTTATGATCTAATTTCTGAATTCCATCACATTCATTAACCCTCGAGGCACTAATGGTTACGACTCATAAGAATTGTGAACTTACAGGTTTAATGAAAATATACCATTACATCCATGACGTGCAATGAGCTCGAAGTTCAGCAGTTCCTCCCAATTTGGCATTTTTAAATTGACCGAAAACCTGAATGTTAAATATTTGTACACGAATTTGTGCTTTTACGTAGGAGACACTTGACCCATATTTTTAATAATCCTCCCTTTTCGTACTTCTACCAACTCTTAATACAGCAATGAAAAATTTCTGAACATTATATAGTTATGAATCCATTATGAAACTTAATGAACACTGTCAACTAAGACATTAAAATGCCTTTCATCGTTCGATGGGTAATCTTCGTGTTTCACTTTAACTGACCTCTCTAAATAGATCACAAACCCTGCCATGAAATATTCATTCACGAAATCGGGCTGCTCTTCAAACGGCGCTTGTTCAGAGACTGATTAATGAGTTCGGCAGTTGCGAATGTCGCCTCATCCGCCGCCGTTGATCTGAATTCGGGCGGGACATGTCGGTGGCTCCTAATGGTGGCGACCGCGTGGGGACACGAATGGGACACGTTTCTCACTCGCCAGCTTCGCCCCCCATCCCTTCTTCAAATCATACCTCCCCAACACGACAACCCCTTTCGGCCCTCGCTATAGCCGCCCACCCCACATCCCTGGCCCTCATCTATTCCCAGAACGCACGCTGTCGCTGCACCCTTGCCGCCCATTACAACAAGACTCAGGGCCGGCGGAGGTCGAGAGAAGGTCCAATGCGTAGGGTGCGAGGGAGGGAGGGAAGGCGGGGGTGGGCGGGGGTTCGGGGCACGCCTTGGAACTGGAATTCCACGGACGTGAGTACGGACGGAGGCGAGAGGGTGTGAGGGAAGTGAGTGGGGGAGGAGAACAAAGGTTGTGAGGGAGAGAGGGCCGAGGAGTGCCTATGGGGAGGGGGAGAAACGCAAGAGGGGCTCCTGCACGCCCTCGAGGGGGGGGGGGGGTTAAGGAGGAGGGCGGGCTCGGAGGCGAGACGGAAAGGGCGAGGAGGGAATCTTGAAAGGCGAGAGCCATATGAGAAGTAGAGGAATGCGGTTGCAGAGGCATTGAAATGAGGATGGGAGAGGAGGGGGGAGGGAGAGGAGGGAGGTGAGGAGGAGTCAGCTCCTCCCCCGACCTCCGAGTGAGGAGTCTTAGCGTGTGGAGGGATGTGGGTGGGTTAGGAGAGGAGGGGGGCGTTTTCTTCTGCGTCGGGCGCCAAGGACGGAGTTCCTTTATACGGACGGACAAAACCCAGGCCTGCGGTTGAAGAAAGCGGGGAAGGAGTGAACTGGGTTCAGGAAGAGAGTCATTACGATGCCTACGACACATTGTGGCCTCACTGTGTGGGATGCACGAGGACGAGATCCGCATTCACTTGTCGCAAAGCCGAGACTCGGCAGCAGAGATACCGGAGCAACAGCAATGTAAAACTACGTATCATGTGCTGTTTTGATTGGCTCGTCAGATAGTAATGTCAGTGTTGGTATCTAAGACGGATGATAACACCACAAACCGTTAATATTTACGCAATTTCAGAGTACTGCGCGTATTTTGCATGCCTGCCTAACAATTAAGCTAAATACTTCTTTGAACCAAGCATAACGGCCAACTACGATCAGGCGAGGTGGCATACCCCGGCGCCAATGAAGCTTCCGAATTCAATCAGTAATGAGAAGAAACCTAAAGATGTGCCAAAGATGCATTAACATTTGCCAAAGAATAAAAAAGACGCAATAGGGACCGAAAACAGACTCGCGAGACAAAGATAGCTGTTGCGTCGTAAAACGTATGCATAAAATCAAGTGCAGGAAGAAAAAGTTCAACTTTCTGCCTTGCTTCTTTCACATATTTTCAAATTATTTTCAATAAAAATCACAGAAATACACAGATTCATTATTACCGCGCATGTATTAAAAATGTCATAGGTTGTACAATAGTGAAGTTAAAATAAACTTGAAAATCACGCCAAAAGATGCATATTTGTCATGAAACATTATTTAAATCCATGGTTTCATTTTACATTGGCGACCGCAAATGTTTGTCATCACGTCCGGGCGGCTCGAATTCAAAAAGAAAACAATCCGAGAACACCCAACTTGCTATCTATAGCATTTTTTTAGGAGTCTAAAGAAATGGAGAGGAATATTCGGGAGACCCTACACTGCGAGGAAACAATTCTGCGAAAGGAACGGAAGCATGAATAGTTTGAATAGGAATGCAGATTAGTCATCAAGAGGACCAAAGAATCGGCCACAGAAAGAGTGTTCAAGGCAAACAAAAAATATGCTATTCGGCCCCTTCCCTCCGAGCAGGAATGAGTCTGGAATCACTTCCAAGAAGCTCTCCAAATGGAACTCCAACAAGAGAGACAGCACGGGGTAAGATGTGCTAAACCAATGATACCAATTTGCCAGTGAAACGCCAGCTAAATTAAGTGGCAGGATGAGTAATATCGACGCGTTGACAGAGTAAAGAGTGTTTTTCATCAGCTTACTTGACGATTTTACTCAGTGAACTGTGCTTCCTTGGAGCATGCGTCACAAATTAATTCAGTAACCTTGACTAAAGTTTTCCCTTAAAGGCACGGAACTTGGTGACGAGATTTGATGAATAAAGAACGTGAAATGCGCAAAAAAATTAGTTTTTAGTTACGTCCAATGAATGAAGAGATATATACTCAAAAGTTACAAATCAAAACATCACTTTATGACAAGTGCAAGCTCAAGCTTTTTGGTGACGCTGTAGTCACTCGAACTGTAAAACGCTTACCTCTCAAATGCATTGACACTGTTGCCTGTTGATCGGTTCCAATAACTGTTGACATCTTAAATAAAGGAAATCATATAAATGCGTACAAATATTTTACTTAATCAATTGATACATTGATCTTGCATCATACTTGATACTCTGCTGTAAATGGGTTCATTGTTGTTTTTAAATATCCAGCTTGGAAAAAAAGCAGTTAAATACATCTAGTTAACTAAAAATCATAAGTACCCAATGAACACTGATGATAATGGAAATGGTTGAATGAGCGGTTCAAATGTGTAGATAGCGACAAAGTTCTAAAATTACGCATTGATCAGGGCCATTAATTCCACATCTGACTCACAGACATTCCTTGAAGTAAAAGATAAAAATTTTTTACAGCGTGGAGAGAAAAATGAGACAACACCGAAAGCTCAGAGGAACTGCGTTGAAGCGAACGCCCAGCTTCCAACTTGGCCTTCTCAAGGCGGGAGAGAGAGAGGGAGAGACTTTGGAGAAAAAACGAGGGTTTCGCAAAAACCTAGGCGGCACGGAGTAAGATGACAAGGAAGAGGTTCTCGCGAGCAACTGCTCTCAGGCTTAACTCCGGCTTTAACGGGTGAGCGAACTTGTTGGCTGCCTTGACAATGGAGAGAAGGGGGCGAGGAGGAGATCTTGCGAGGATGCGTGTGCGTGCGTGCTGGCGAGGATACATCGTCTCGGGGATGGCGAGGGAAGGGAGAGGGGGGCGGGGATGGTGATGGAGAGGGAGAGAGAGAGAGATGGCTGGCGTAGGCGACGGGAAGAGGTCGGTCGGCCGGGTTGCGCTCAACAGGCAACCGGCGATACGAATCGGCCAACGCCGGCGGAGACGGAGTTATTGAACCGATCCCACTCCCGCCCGCCCCCCTCCCTACACCCACACGTGCAAACCACACAGAGGTTTTCTGAGTGGCACTAGACGGAATTTCTACGCGAGACGAGGACATCAAACGATTCGGTTCTGGTTAGGCGTCCATGCGTTTATTCGGTACGAACTCGCATCTTCATCCATGTTGCCATTGGTCGTCTCTCGATCAAATGATCATTTAAGCCAAAAACCAATAAAGTTCATGGCATGAACAACTTTCACTGAGCGTTACAGAGTGTAATCTACGCCAAAGCGGCCGACATTGATGAACATTCACTTTTGGGTCAATCAACCACACGTAGATAGTACATCGATTGGAGGAATGTTTGAGCCCGATGATCCCCGGTAATAACTAAAACATATTTTCGGGGTCATACACTCTAAACTCTTCATTGCTCACATTATTTTATTCTTCAGTCACAATCGCTTGTAATATCACACCATCGCGTCCCGAAAATACATAATCCCATCCTTGTTCTTCCGTTTCCGTAACCTATCACATCTTTCAAGAACTCATTAAAATGCAATATTCAACAATAAGTTGATTGAATATTTTACATTCTAATGGTTGCATTATCTTTATTAGTTTTTATTTATATACTGTCGAACTTTCTCAAGAGAAATTAGCCAAATGCTCGTGAATTATTGATAACCTCCAGCTGAAATAATTTCTGCTAAGAAATATTTTTCTCATTCAACTGATCGGACCACTTGAGGTCATAACGTTTTAAAACTATCGGCGAAAACCTCCACATTACGATACACTGAAAATTCTCGAGAGAGAGAGAGAGACACGATTTCTCTTATTTCAAGGCGCTCCGACGAAATAATGCATTAAAACGGACGAAATACTCTTACACTGATAAAGCATGTTGTCCAACTAACCAAGGCATTATTTCCCGTTCTCTAATGTTCGAATGAGAGAAGACAGCAATATGTTTGAATTCTCTTTTTAACTAATTATTCAAATCCCATTGGAAATCAATTTTAATTAGAAGTACGCAGGCCCCGTCAATTTGATTCCCAAAATCCTCCTCAACCATACAGTTAAAAGATCCCACCTTCCTTAAAATTACTGGCATCAACGTGAAATACAGATCCCGTTAATTTCTAAATTATTATTACGTATTTGATGCTCTCGTGGATTGAAATTTTCAGCTACTTCAGAAATAAAATCCACATTATAATAAAAATGAAGAACAAAACAAGAAGAGCTCAAGAATAGAGAAATAGATTAAGATAGCGGAGGAACTGAGATAAATTCCTTATTTTACAATAGTTTGAATACTACAATCTAATGCTCTTTTCAACTCACGCTTTTAGTAATTAAAAATCACCGCAAAAGATAAATTTTTATTAGGTAATTTACCGATTAAGGTATGCTTTGGATGGACATAACGATCAAATAAATATTTCGTTTCTCCTAAAAAAAAACCCAACATCCTACTTACTCTGCAGCAAGTCCCTCTTCATCTCCGTGTACTTCCTTCATCCCGCCCAACATCCTATTCCTGCCCCTTCCTCATTTTCCTTACCGCACAAGATATTTTCCGTAGCTAATACACTTTTTTAACTCCCATCACATTTATTTCCAAGTTTTTAATAAGTCTCAAAGCCCCTCTTATGAGTTTGTGATCATATTTTTTAATATCTATTTCAACTGAAGATGACATTTTCATTAAGTTAATCAGAAACCACAAATTACAATAACATTCCAAAATTCTCAATTAATTTCGAATATTCAAATAATAATATTGAAAAAAAAACACATTATGAGAGTAATTCTCATTTCTTGGAGCTACCAAATTAAGCTGTACCAAAAGAAAGTACGTCTCCTTACTCATAATATAAGTACTAATACTTCAATACCATACAAGCAGTAGTTCGATCTGTTCCAATTAAAAATCATTGAACATGATATTGAGTCACTGGAGTACCCCACGCGAGAGAGAGAGAGAGCGAGTACTTTGGTTGGCCTAAATTTTACAAGACTCGTTTCCATCATTACAATGTCTGAAACCTATGAAAATCGTTTGCTAGCGCTTATTCGGAAGGGTCAAGAACCCATGCCGTGGTTCGGTTAGACCCGTAAAACGGAATTTTAATGAACGGGTGAAGGCGCCGTACATTTCTCTCCGGCGTATATTTGGCTCGTATCCAAGAAACCATCAGAAAGACAAAAGCATCTTTTCGGTAATCACACAGCAAGAAACTTCATCTACTATTGTTTCGCCTGCAATTTCTTAGAAAAATATGATTAATGGGTTGTTCCTACCATAAGAAAGTATAACTACCGTAAATTTAGATTCATTTGCAATGCATGAGTCTCTCGCTCGCGGATTCTCTTGATTTATATCTCTTTAAAAGAAAATATAGCGAAAGGTTTAAGTGAAGAAGCAAAAAATCAATGTTATTTTTTATCTTCACCCTTTTTCGAGCAGTACTCTAAATATTTATTGAAGTATATTTTAGTTTATTATAGTGTTGGGTTTCATCAAAACATTTTTTTCCAGACATAACCTCTAATGATCAAAGCCAGTTCAATTACTATGCCTCAAGCTAAGATAATACTTGCTTCTTATCTCGTGGTCGTACTAATGCAGTGGCAGTAAAACACAAACGATCTAACTATCGAAAACTAAAGATTGTCCATATGTGAGTATATTTTTAAGGAAAAAATGGGAGGAAGGTGAATTTATGGAAAACGCGATATTTATGAAAGATCTCAGGTTTTCCCGGCGTATGGTATTCAAGAAGTTCTCTCGGGTTTCCCACCGGGTCAGGTTGCAGTACACCGACGTTTCGAAGGCTGACTCTGCCATCGTCTTCACCCTGAAGACGATGGCAGAGTCAGCCTTCGAAACGTCGGTGTACTGCAACCTGACCCGGTGGGAAACCCGAGAGAACTTCTTGAAAGCGATATTTATGTATTGCAAAACAAGACATTATTAAGGTGAATGTACAGTTAAGGAGGCACACAGTAAGTTGCAAGTGCAATACATTAACTATTATTTCCAAAAAGGTAGGTTGTAACGTGGACGAATGTAACACCCACATGCTCTAAAAACACATTCAAGCCCAGCGAAGGAGAACATACAAAAACGTGGGAAAAGTCATGCATGGGAACATGGAGATACATGTAATCCACATCCAATCAAGAGGAAAATACGATACATGCATTACGAGGATGACCCAGCATTATTTGTCCCACAGCATAAACAACACTGACCCTAAACTCTTAAACTTTCAGTCTCCCTAGATCCCAAAGCGTGATGTCGTTTTAGACAACTTAAGGAGGAGCTAAATTGTGCCATATTTTTTCCAGACAATGCGAAACACACTCGCAATGTACTGTATAAAGTTTCACAAGTAATTTTGTTTCCTTCAAGCGAACGCAACGAATTCCAGCTCCATTGAACCTTGGGCACGGCAAAAATAACAGCAAAACATGGGATTTTCACTCTGATGCAATCATAACATCTGTTTCATTTCATTCCACAGCACTTAATGCTAACTCCGTCAAGGGAAGCATCTTCCCACATGCACAGCGTGGCTAGGAAGTGTGAGCACGGCGACGCACTGCCCCGACAGTTTCTCCCTTCGCTCGGACGAAGGAGGAAGTGCGAAAGGTACAAAAAAATCGTGTAAATCTCGACGTGGAGCGATTATTTCTCCTCCAACCTTTCCTCGGGATCCTTAATTCATGACTCTCCCGCCGCTGGATCCCCTAAAAAACACCTCGGCGCCCCTTAAACGTCTGCCCTGCTCCCGTAGTCATTCTCATTCGCCGCCTTTCTCTGCCCCTCCCCTCATCTCCTCTCGACGTCTCATCACCCAAGGAGTTTGGAAAAAATGATTTTTTTATCAATTTTGATTTATTTTTACACGCTCTTAATCACACAGGAAAGAAAGGAATATTAAGTGCGATTTTTATATTCAGCACGCTAGTCTTTTTTTTTAATTCTCATTCAAATTCCTCGGAAACCTCAGAGATTCGCTTCAATGCTCAGTTAGGACTATCTCGATGAAAAAAGAACACATAAATTGCATTAATGAGATTTTATCAAATTTATTTGTCAGTCTTTGAGATAATCTGGTTGCAAAAACTTCATATAGGCATGCTCATTTCTCTTTTTTTGTTTTATACTTTTTCGTGCAATATTTGATAATTAATATTACTTGATTAGTTTTCAGTTCTCGCCAACTTGTTCCAGCCTAATCGCTTAACTACGGAAAATGAAATATTTTTTCATATCCCAGCTATGAATATGGGGATAAATCAGTGGCAAAGTTAGCTTAGTAAAGTTTGGAATTTCCTCCTCACTATGCAATGATATTCTCCAGGAACTACATCTATGTGCATGTGTGGACTCTATTTTGAATAATGTTAGCAAAGCTGTTTAACCTTCCGCGGTCTCTTCTTTTCCCTCGGCGAGCTCTCTCGCCCTAATACTCCACTCGAACGCGCGATCCTCTTACACTCCTCCCTCTGAAT
The DNA here is from genome assembly GCF_022747635.1 of Hetaerina americana. Lineage (NCBI taxonomy): Eukaryota > Metazoa > Arthropoda > Insecta > Odonata > Calopterygidae > Hetaerina > Hetaerina americana. The sequence continues at coordinate 6,752,725 of NW_027287095.1, forward strand.
TCTCTCTTTTTCCTCTCTCCCGAATTATTCTTGTCCTTTTTTTAACTTTTATTGCAACTGATCCCTCAGTACGACGACTTTTTCACCTCCACCCTCATCCATTTTCCTTCTCTACCCGCATTGTTTTTTCTTGCGAACCTACTCGGTGTAATCATATTACATATTCAAATCAAGGCGACGGAGGGGAAAAAAACTTATCCCGTGGTCAAAGAGTAATGCATCAAGCACTCTTTCCCCTATTCCATTAACCTCCTCTTCATATATCGCATCTCTCTCGATTTTTACCCGCTATTGTTCTTTTAACCATATCCAACTTTTCTACAGTACAACGTGATACGCACACCCGGTTGTTTTTTTAAATTTTTATTTCACAAGTTTTATTTATTTGCCTTCTCGAGTTATTTCTCGTCTTGTCCTTTCTTCCGTCGCATATTTTGCATGCATTTCGTGGACAGCATTTTATTTATAGTTGACACAGAAGATGGATTTCAGTATTTTTAACTTTGTTCAATTTGAGACCTCGGATTTCGTTAGCTTGTGTTCACGAGATTCCAAGTATGTAATTTAACAATTCTACATTTGCAGCATACGTTTCTCTTGATGTGGTGCGTCCTTTTTATTCCTGTCTCATTCCTGACGATTACTTCAAATGAACTTAAACTGCGAGCAAGTTCAAGCGCATTTATTTCACCTTTTAAGGCAACGGTGAGTATTTTAATTTGCGCATTCCAAAAAAGATGGAAATAAAGTAATTTTTAGTTTTATCAAATATTTCAATGAATAAATGTTCGCGCTCAAAAACTCACCTCCTACTAAGTTTCCTCAACTCCTGTTTGCCTGTTCGCCGATATTTCCGCAACAGAACGGCACCAATAAACCAGGACTATGGACCGGGAAGGAGGATACAAAATGTTAACTCCCCTTTCTTTGCCCCAAACCTAAACTTCTCGTCTGTGTTCGCTCCCAGGCTTTCCTCTATATATCCTCTCCCCGAAGCCCCAATCCCCGTCACGTTCCTCTCTCTCTCGTCCTCCCTCTTCGCTCTCCATCTGTGCCTTCTCCTCACCCCATTTCTTTCCTCACACCTCTCTCCCTCCCCCCCCCCCGCCAAGGACCCTTCCTCCCACGGCCCTTTTCTCCCTCATTTGCTCCGACACACTCCACCCATCCAACTTCTCGCCATCCACCCTTTCGTATGTAGTGCGTGCGTGTGTGTATACACTCGGACATCGAACGGCATTCTTGGACGACGAAAGAGGGACGGCGAAAGGCGGGGAGAGTGAGATGCAGATTAGATGTGCCCTTTCTCTCCTTGTCGTCCCCTTCTTCTTCCTCCCGTCCGCCTCTCCAAAGGGAGAGAGTGCGGGGCGGGGAGCGGCGAAAGTTTCCGGTGGTGCGTGCCCGGGAAAGGCGGGGGGGTGTGTTGGGAGGAGGAGAAAGGTTGGAGTATAGAGGGGGAGTGTGGGGGCGATCCCAAACGACTGACTGTCGGACAGACCGCCTCGGGGTATGGCTCCCTTGGGAATCGGATGCAAAGCGACGATAATGCCTTTGTCTTACAAGCAGATATCCCTCCCCCTCAATCTCTCCCTTCCTTTCACTCCCTCCTCCTCATCTTCCCCACGCTTTCTCTCCGATCCCACTTCCCTCGCCCTGGACCACATCCCTCCTCTCTTCCCCGCAGCGTTCGAAACGGAGGAGAGTACAATCGCAACGGAGCCAGCGGGAGATGGAGGTGGTCAAATCTGGAAAATCTGCAGCGTGTGACCAAAAACACGGGAGGTCTGAGACCCATGAGAGCACAGGGAGGAATTTACGGCCGGGAGGACTTAGGAGGAAGATATGTTTCGTATGAGGGGGGGAAAAAAGGTTAAAGTTTATGTGAGGACTCTTCATTCTGCACAATGACTATGGATTGTCCTCGTCTGCAAAGCTTTTACCATAACTGTGATTTACGTGAAGGGCGATTCGCCGCCTCACTGCGGTGAATCCGGAAGTTTGAATAAATCAAGATCAGCCGGAAAGTTGCAGCTTAAATTGCTTTTCCTTAATAAAAAATCACAGCCTCCTCTTTAGTTCTCATCACTTAATCATAACTTGAAGCGATGATATTTCGGTTGATATACCACAATTATATTCTTCTTTTATATAAAAGGTCATACCTCGCGCTCGCAAGTTAGCCATATACATTTTGAAACCACTGACCTCTTACTACCGCATAACTGTTCGATTTTTCAACAACATCTGCAAGAAAAAATGAGCAGATAACACGCCTATAAATTTATGCGCAAGTACGATAAATCCAAAATTGACTGGCGTAAGTTTTTTAAAATACTTTTTTCAATCGTAAAATTTGGAAGGGCTGCAAGAAGAAATAAGTATTACCTTTACAACTGTGTGTGCCTTGATCTTGAAATCCATGCATACCCATATAAATGAAATTCTATACATTTCCTAAGGAATGAATTTACCAAACAAGCTCATGAATACGTAATGATCTTTTTAAATAAATTAATGAATAATTTTTATGATTTAAAGTGAAATTAAAAGGCTTCATATGTCACCTAAAAATGTATAATTTAAATCACTTTTTAAACGTTCCCATTCAATTTAATGTTTCTGCAATAAGACCTTCAACATACGTTTCATAAAACGATCATTTGAAGTTTGAAACATTCTGTTGCTGGGACATGGATTGAGAGATACACCAGAGCTCTCTGATCATCTCTCTCATTCTTGATGGGACGGATTGAATACATTGATCCCGGAAATATATTCATCAATTCAAATCTTCCCCACATCCCAGAGCGAAAAGAAACTCAATTCACCTCATCTTATAGGCAGACGATAAAATATGCTGCAAAGGCACGCTTGAATTTAATCCTTCGAAATCGATCACCCCACACAAAATATTCCTTCTTCCTGTCCGTAGTTCCCACAAAGAATCTAAACTAAGAATTAAATGACAAATTTTATAGAACTATCTACTACGTCATAAATTACCAGTATGCACATGGATATTAGGGAAAAATTCAAAGAATGGTGCTAATCAAGTACTACAAACAACGTTAATACGAGGAATAAATAACAATAAGTCAAAATTAACTTAGTCATTTCTCTAGAATTTATCTCAAGGTGGAATTCATTTATATAACTATATAAATGCGTTCTCCAATAATATCTACCTGAGGTAGATTTTGAAGAAGCTAAGAATCCCTAGAGGAAAGAAAGCCTGTGGGAAATTCCTGGTCATAACCAAACCAACGGACGCAGGTCAATGAACTTCATTATGAGGCAAGTGAAACAATTTTGAACCGAGCAATCCTTTTATTAACACCGGAGAACGGGCATTTGAGGAAATTTTTACTTCTTCGGTGTTCGACCCTTCACAACGAGTAAAGTACATCTGAAGCGCCTCTGGCAGAGTTTCCAAAATGAAAGGAAAAAATTGCCCTCGAGTGGTTATCTAAGGGCCGGCGAGGAGCTGTGCGGTTGAGTTGTTCGAGGAGAGGTGAAGTGGGGGATCCAGATGGGTGCGTGAGTGTGAGGAAGGTGGGAGGGGGGAAAGGAGGGAGTGGGTGTGAAGGGGGGGGGGGAGAGGGAAGCTTCGAGAGCGAGTGGGACTCGAGGACCAGGAGGAGAGGCGAAGGATTTGGACGGCCGCCCATTAGTCGGGGGCCGGGGGAAAATTTGGATGCGACGGCGAGTCTCCCATCGCAAAGGCATGAGAAGTGGATTTGGTGACGTGTCGTGAGTGGTTAAGGGGAAACGGAGGGAAGCCCAGAAACGCCCGCGACTGGTCGACAAGTGAATCTATGTGCCAGCCATCAAACGATTACGTGAGTGAAAAACAAGCCCTAAAAACATAATCGTTGTCTCTCGAGCTTTTTCCTTGTTTGACACAATGAAAATGGAATCATAATCCAGCCGAAGGCGTTGAGGGGTTCACCGTCATTTACGACAAAAATTATAAATGCCACATATATTTCTTGATTTTGAGTGTTGATAAGGAAAATTAATCACATTAAAGGATACATGTGCGGTTTTAATCATCTGTTTAGTAATTTTTCCAAAGGAATCAGTCAATGGGGGAAGTATTTACTTCTATCATAAAAAAACAGAAAGATGATCATTAATAATTCACCCGCCATCCACGTTAGTGCTACGAAGGTAACTAAAGAAGTATATTTATTCCTTGACCCTGAATTTAAAAGTTATGCTAAAATATACTTCGTGATTCCATGTAAATTCACGTATTATCAGGCAGATACCATCGTACTTGGCTTCCCCTTATATTTCTATTCTAGTACGTCATTTCAAGCCTTCCCTCATCTTGAAATGAGTGTTTTTGTTCTTTTGGATAAGTAGGAATACGAACTTGATCTATGCGAATCACGAGCGTTTCAACGGATACACAAGGTCTGTCCCAAGGGGAGTATAACTTATCTTTTCCCGGATAGACGGAAGAACGGGCGGCGGTTTCTCTCGCTGGGTTCGAGTGAGGGGCGTCTCAGGAAAGGCTGGAGGCCGGTGGCAGTTAGCTCCCAGCCCTTGCGGAGTGCGGATCGTTCGTTTGCGAAACCTTTATAACATGACTACGTTACGCTTCGTCATGAGCCGGTTGCTGAAACAGGACTATGCCATTAAATTTTGCGTGAAACTAGGAAAGAGACTCATGACATGCCTAAGGCAGCCATGGGTAGATCGGGTGATTTCGAGTAGCACAAGTTGTTTCGGGAGGGTAAAGAAGATGTTGAAGACGCCGAACGTTCAGGATGCCCTTCGACGAGACGCCCTATGGGTAAATCTTGCAGTGAATAAAGGCTTTGTTGGACAGGGATCGCGGATTAAGTGTTCACATGGATTCTGATAAACTTGGCATCCCTATATTGATGTTCATCGACTGGTGACCGAAAACGTGGGCATGAGGAAGGTGTGTGGGAAGCTAGTGTCACAAGTGCTCTCTGACGAACAAAAGGAAACTCGCACGCGAATCTGCCAAGAGTTTCTCGACCATGACTCAGCATCCTACAGCCCGAGCGTTACCCCACGAGGCTTCTTCCTTTTTCGCCACCTCAAACCCAAGCTGAAAGGACATCACCACCCCTCAATGGAAGCGTTACAACAGGCCGAGACGAAGGACCTGGGCAACATTCGTGGCGCCGCGCCGTCTTCCAGAAAGCGTACAAGGTGTGGATAATCCGCTGGCAGGGGTGTGTGGACGCATAAGGGAGCTACTTCGAAGATTTTTGTGTGAATGTACCAATTCTGGCAAAAGTTTTTTTTTATCGACTCAGTTATACTATTTTGACATAGACCTTGTACACTGAATTAGTACTTCAACGATAAAAAAGAAAAACATTTATTGGAGTGATAATCAGAATAACTTTAAAAAAAGTATTTATTTAAAATATTTTCAGTTAATAATAATTTAATGATGAACAACTTTAAACGGGGGAATATTAAAAAAATCAATCGGCTGTCAAATTCCACAGTTTTTTTATTAGCTCCGCCAAAATCTCGTGATACTAACCATAATTCTCGAAAACCGCGTCCTGGGACGTAGGGCTTTTAAAGATCTCAAGAGGCCAACAAACAAAAAGTATGACAAAACCTCGGTCGCACACGCATTCAATCATACGGACGCGACCTCGAAGGGAATTTCAACTAGAGCGTGCGTAGGGGGTAGGGCGGGCAGGAGGGGGAGGAGGAGGGTCCGCAAGGGAAGCAGTAAGCCGGATCCCATTAACTGCTATCGGTTATCACCCGCGGGCAGTCGAGATCTGCCTCGGGCAGATTGCTCGCTCGCGACGAGACGGCCCGCGTGTAATGGAGGAGGCGGTGGTTGCCTTGGGGAATGGGATAGGAAACCATAAATTGAAGGATGCCTGCGCTGCGGCGTTGTTAACGGTGCCTCCTGGGAGTCATACGGTGGTAAAGTTAGAAACGCTAGGCATAACAAAAGGTAAAGGACGGTTAGAAATGTTCCCTGCCAATGATCCAACCCGTTTCCGAGATAGCATCGAATGTCATCCATGGCAAAGACTGACTTTGCCTTGAAAAGGGAAAAATACTGTGTCCCCACATTTTTCAGCAGACCTGTGAATCTGCTTTGTAATCATATACGAAAGTGATACAAAAACACATGATATAAAATGAAAATATTCAGCAATATATTCCCTTAAACTATTAATTGAGCGGAAGGAAAAATGTGACGGCGTCACCGCTTGGGGGCCTTTATTTACCTCTAAATGTTGTTTTATTTCTGGGTTTATGAACCAAATGACTTTTTATGCTTCCAAACTTTTAAAAAAATTGATCGGCGGAAATCGATTCACGTCGAACTACGAGATCATCAGCAACACAGATGCTTGTTTCAAGGACCTTCCGAAATACTACTTTTTGCACGGCTTAAAAAAAGTTGGAAAAACATTTGGAAAAGCGCAACGAGTTAAACGGAGATTATGTTGAAAAATGAAAATATTGCTTCCTAATTTTTGCTAGGGACTTATTGAACGACCCACGTGCGAATACATTATATATATATATATGTGGCTCATCTCTTTCTTCTGGCTATGCGTGCCACGAAACGCACTGTTCCTTTCCTGTATGATGTTGTATGAATTCTAACCCACTGTCCTTTCCTTTCCTTGTGTATTGTCTATTTCTCCTTTGGTGGGTGAAACAGCCCCCTGACGCCATCTCTTGGCTGAAAGAATCGGGGCGCTTGGCGACATATTAGACCCACGGATCTCAGGGTAAATTGACTATCCTCGATAGCTCAAGAGGTTAAGAGCATCCGCCCGGCAAGTGGAAAGATCCGGTGTTCGAGTCCCGGTTGAGGAAATATTTTTACTCTTGTGATCCGTTCGATTCCGCCTTCCCCACCTCTATTGTGTTCGTCCTTTATATGTGTTCCTATCCCTTTTCCTTATATCTGTTTCTGTATATATGAGTATTTATTCGCCGTTTGGCGGGATTTCGTGTTTGAATGTGTATATATATATATATATATATATATATATATATATATATATATATATATATATATATATATATATATATATAAGTAGCAGACTGGTGTCAGTCATTACTTCTATATCTTCAGATGAAGACGGAGTGTTTCCGTCGAAATATCAAGAAATAACGTGTAAGTGTTCTTCTTTTTTTTGTGTTTCTATATTGTGTGTTACTGTGTATTAAACTATATATACATATATACACACATATATACATACATATACATATATACACACATATATATACACATATATATACACACACATGCAGAAGCAACTAGAGATGGTATTTTGCTTCTGCCTCAAGACGAGACGCCCCCACGGAGGGCGTGGGAGGAGGCGGGGGCGGATCGATAGTGCGTCCGCCGGCCGGATACTCTAGCCGTGGCGTTGCGGACCACTAAACCTCCCTACACACGACGAATGTACTTCACCCTATGGAGCGCTCCTTTAGTCTCCCCTCCCTCTCCCCATCCTCAACCTCACCCTCGACCTTGTCCCTTACCACAGGGCGCTGGCCACCACCCCGGCCGCAGAGAAATGGAGAGAGAGAGAAGCTTTTTTTAAGAATCTCCCCTCTCCAACCCGTGTCTCTACATTCGCAGGATTATGCATCTCCGCGTGGCATATATACAATGCGGGTCCTCTATGTGTTCAGGATGGTCGCGAGCTGCTGGCGTGGGGCGACTTACTCGGCGCCCAGTCAGTCTTAACAGTGGCCGAGGGGAGCTCACGAAATTACGTTGCCCTCCTTCACTGTTTTTTGAGGATTAACAGGGAAAATAATTTGACCCCGAGGCGTAAATAGTACGAGAGACAGGAGTTAAATCTCTTCTCTACATATGTAATGCGAAATGAGCATTCAAGAGCTCACCCTAGGAGTGAAAATTATAAATACGCGGCAGAAAGTTCTCAATTACGGTATTATACTGTTCTGATCATTTAAACATCAATTTTGCAACTTAGCTACATCAAATGAAGGCGATATATATTAAAGCAAAAAAACGTACCCAATAATTTGGCCTCAAAGAAGAACTATACCAGGCACAAATATACAGTTTATTCGTATATATATATGTATATATATATATATATATATATATATATATATATATATATATATATAACGTATAACACTTAGCACTATTGGACACAGACAAAAACACACAGAAACACACAAAAAAGAGACTCTCTATTTTTCGAATTTTCGGTGGTCGTGGCCCCCTTTATCAAGGGAGAGAGGGACAGAACAGAGCTCTGTTCCTCTCTTCCTTGATAAAGGGGGCCACGACCACCGAAAATTCGAAAAATAGAGAGTCTCTTTTTTGTGTGTTTCTGTGTGTTTTTGTCTGTGTCCACTAGTGCTAAGTGTTATACATTATTATTCACGCCCGTGAGACTTTCAAAAAGTGTTTTATATATATATATATATATATATATATATATATATATATATATATATATATATATAGAGAGAGAGAGAGAGAGAGACGCATATACATACAAATACACACACGTACATTGCCTTACGATACTGCGTTAACGAGAAATAAAGACCAAAATTGAAAATATGACGTGATTATATTAATGGAATTTTTAATTTTCTTTGAGGAATTAAATAAATATTCCTTGGACATATTGGAAAATCTTGATTGATGGGCATTAATATGGATTGAATCTCTAGTCGTTTTTATTATATAAATTTTGACTCCAACTTCATGCAATATTACCCAATAAAAACGATTATTGATATGGCTTTGTCACTATAATTTTGAAATATTATACTTTTTCTGCAATTTGTATCAGGTATTCCCATCGTTCAAATTACGTGATATCTCCATAGTACCTGATCTTTAAGTGATATGCAACATAAATATTACGCACTTGGTGCAAAATCACCCCCTACCTATATGCCTCATTGGTGACTAGAAAGATACCTACAACGTTGAAACGTACGTGTAGATTGTAAATGTGTAAAGAATTAAAAAGTATCGAAACCGCAGAAAATCCCTAAATGTATTTTTGGTTCGATAATGGTCACCCCTAGTGCAATTAACCCAATTGTTTTACGGTTGAAGGATACTATTCAATTAACCCTTAAGTACTCAGAAATGCTCATACTAACAGGATCTTTTAGGCGACCAGTTCCTCTACTCTGCCCATAGTGGTTTCGATCAAACTCAATGCATATGAAACAAGCAAAACTTTTATTCAGGAATGGATGTCGTAATACTTCCACTGGATTTGAACTTGGAACACGAATATAGGCAGATTAATACTATATTGGCTATTAGACTGGCATGAATTTTTTTTAAATATTTAAATGAGGAATAACTATTTTATGAAAGTATTCACAACGTTTGTCATACTCTAATGCCAACTCCAAACTACTCATCTGAAATCTATTTGAAACGGATTTCTGATATTTCAGTATTGTGGTTCTAGTGATGAGAAGAATTCAATTTAACGGGCAAATTAAAATTATAAAAAATATAAAATGAATTCAAGAAATATATCAAAAGCAAAAAGTTATTTTCCATGGAAAGCACACGAAATTGCTGTGGTATTTTGCTACTCGCGTTTATTTCACTCTACGGCAGAGACCTCGTGGCGTTTTCATCCAGTCACGCACACAGAGCACCCTCTACTTCCTTTTGCTCACGTGCCCTGTTCTCCAGCCGTATCACTCCCTCTTCAATTCCCTTTATTCTTCCATCCCTCAATCCATCAGACCTCTTTTGAGGCTTCTTCCCTCCCGCAGCTTCTCTCCAAACACCACCCCTTCCCCATTCACTGCAAAACAGGGAAGAGGTGCGATACAGATAAGGGAGAAGAAACTCCCACTTTCCACCAAAGAGAAAGAAGGAACTTCCCAGGAACACAAGGGTTCACCAGAGTAACCATTCCTCATCCTTCCCGGAATGGTTTCGGCGCGATGGAGCTCCATGCACGCCACGCAGGATAAAACGATGTAGCAAGGAAAAACGCCAAACGAGAGATGGCGAGCGGGATAAGCCCACGCTTGAAAATGGGAGAACTTCATCAAAGATCCAGGAGAGAGAAAAAATACTTTGTTCTGATAGTGGTCCTCCTTAAATCTACTTGGCAAGCACATTATATACTTTGTTCCTTCGCGATCTTTAACGAACTCTCTTCACGTTTCTTTGTTTTTATTATCGTAAATGTGTTGTTGACTTGTCAAGAAATATTTAGCAGATATTAAATCAAATAGATGATTTAAATTTAGACGAAAACTGTGGTGAGAATAAATAAAAAAGTTGCGAGTGATTTGAATTTTTCATATTCAAGTATTCTTTTTAAAGACGTCATACGACATACAAGCACGATAGTATATTTCCAAAACGTTTAACTTCGCTCATCTCGAACATCATACGATATTTCAACATTAATCTTAATACATACACGTTGTATCACCGTGAACTTCGAGATCACTTAACTCATTTCCTAACGCACCTTTTTTCATTTTTAGATTTATAAATATTTCACGTAATAAAGAAGATATCGCATATCATCTACGTGTTACTAGGTGACAGATATATCAAAATATATGCACCATGTCATTCTGTGTTTCTATGACACCTAGCTACGTATGTTTATCATATCAAGAATCGATCGATATCCAAAACTTTAAATTTAGCAAACATTTCCCCCATTTCTTCTCAATACCCTTTGCTTTTAATCTGCCTGAATTGAATTCGCAACCTCGACCCAGGATCTCTTGGTTCTGTTTCCTTATCGGCCGCTAATCACCTCCTGGTAAAACACAAACCACACCCACCAGACAACTCACGCTCCCGACTTTCTTCTCTTCATCTCACCGCTATGAACTCACCATCCCCTTCCTCCCCACGAAACGATTTTAAATCTTCACGCAGGTACCCAAACTTCCTAACATTCACTTTCTGAACAAAAAATTGTAATTCTTCGTTAACTCATTCAATTTTGAGAAATTTATCATGTTTCTACATTATGGAGAACACATTTTGGATCACTATAACACTGATAAACGCAAAAAAAAATGTATGGGGTTCTCTTTTTTGGAACCTGCTTGTTTTCCACTTATTCTCTTTTTGCTCCATCAGGATGCATGCTTAAGTTAGCCATGTTGGTCAAATGTAATAGTTTCAATGTTCGGCAGTCATCTCTCATCATAGTGTTTTTTTTTAATTGGGACGATTAAAATTCTTCTTAAATAGAGAGATATCTTTTAAATTTAATGAAATAGTTTAGGATTTAGACTCAAAAATGTTTTGCTAATAGGAGGCTGTGATCATTTTTCTGCATTGTATAGCTCCAAATAATAACCATCACGTAAAATATCATTGAAAACATTTTCAGATCAGTGTCTGATAACTTTAATCATGCCTGTAAAGAAATTAGTTCTATAATTGATATACATTTTTATTTAAGTAAAAAGAAAATTAAGTTTTCGGAACTTTTTAATAAATGATGAACGTACGTGAGCGTTCAGTCAAAGCAAACATTAGTAAATTAAACCAACATTCGCTTATGATCACACTAAACGGCTAAAATGAACCACAGCCCATGCGAAAGAGGAATCCCATTTTTTATTCTCTCGCCAAGGCTAGCTCAAAGTGCACCACTTTATTTATGGCTCAATATCTTACTCTCGCTGACCGTATCAACATGTGTCCTATCTGCCAAAGCTCAGGAAAAGTGACCCCGCGCCGTAATTGCACGGACCGGAAAACTTATTCCCGTTGGGAGATGAGAAAAATAGGAAAATTAATCGAAAACGAGTGCTCCAAAGTACGTGGGAAGTCAACGACCTTAACATCGAAGGGACACACACAAACTCACGTAACATAGACAGAGTGGCGGTTGCCAAAGGTCGATAACAAAAGGTCAAGGGATTTGTAGGGATGAATAAATAGTAGGAAGCGAAGGATATTAGGATGCGAAGGGCTCCGCACAAAGGGCTTTCTCTCTCTGTCTATCCCGACTCTCGGGAATACGATTTAGAAGCGAAAACCGCTCGTTTTGATGCCGCTCCTCCCTTTAATCGTTTAAGTTGTCCGTAGATAGAAAGGTGAGGGTCAGAGACGCAATAGCCAATCCGGCCCTAAGGGTAAGGGGAAGATTTATTCCCCCGACGTCCAGATGCGCTCAACGACGAGGATCGACACGATGGCTCTTGTACTTGCGTGACTTGTATCCCATCTCGACGTCAGAGTGGCATTCGACGTCACGTCAATCTCGTTATTTCAAATGTACCAGCGACACGACAATCGTCCAATGGCATCACCTCCATTTAAAAAAACTATTCTAAATATTAAGTTTCGACGTCAACCCGAGTTTTAAATCATCCACGTTTTCTTTTCTTTTTTAGTTCTGTCACGATGCGCTAACAAACGCGAGCATTTTCGTTTCGCACCATGTTGGCTCGAATTCAGGACCGTATTCCTCTGAAGATAGAACAGTGCGATTAACCGGGAACAGAGGACGGTGAGACAGGCGGGGGGAAGGGGAATGGCGAGGGAGCGACGCAAACGGCTTGCCAATGCATTCTTAATGCAGGGGCAGTACAATAAAGTGCACGCGAATGGCGAAGCGGCGTTCGAGAGTTTAACTGCGCCGTGGCGCCCAAGTGCCCTTTTCGATTCTCTTTATCCCCTCTTTCTCCCCCTTTCCCTCCATACCCCCCCCCCTCCTCACACAACAAACTTCACCCGATGGCAATTGGACGGCGTTAGTCCAAAAAGGATACAGAAACTGAATGAAGCCATACAAAGATATATTTATTTGAATAAAATCTTAAAGACGTTTAATTTACGAAACAACATAGAGGGCTTAACGTCTTTGAAATCGGTCTGCTAGTTTTATGTGCAATATCAACGAAGGTTCAGGAGTTTATGTATTCGTCATGAGTTAAAGTGCGATATATTCGCTTTATTTCTTACGCACGACACCCGCACATTCAGTCTAAAGATTGATATCCAGTATCACCAATTCAGGTAACGTCATAATACGGATTAATCGCACCAAAGCACGTTAGTGATTTTCGTCATTGCAAAAGTGATCTAAATCTAAAATTCGATTGAAATATAGCCTTATTAAATTGATAACTGGAATGAAAGAAAAAGAGTAGCGTTTAACACCCTCGAATCAACCCTTATGGACCCCACCCCACCCACTGAAAGATTACCATCCGCAAATAATCAAAGGGCAAATAGAAAAAAAACCCGATGATATTGCGTGAACGAAAGCAGATTTTAACCCCCCAAAAAAATAAAAATTAGCGGGGAAAGCATGAATCAAGCTCGGAAAAATTATTGGCGAGGGCAAAGAAGATTCAGCGCTGGTTGGGAGGTGATAAATAAACGTGCGCGGTAATGGGCGAGTTGAAATATGGCCACGCGAAAGGCGGGATTGAAATCATCCTCAATCCGCGGGGACGGCGCGATGCGTGACCCATGAGAAATGAGACAATAAGATAAATGGGCGGAGAGGGGGGGGGTGGGGGTGACGACGGGATGGAAGGCGGAGGGTAGACCACGGAAGTACCGGGAGACGCCGGGAGTGCGTGCTCACGGGGCATGCAGGCGCTCGCGAATAGCAACAGCGTCTTTTACGACCTAAAATGCAGTCGACGGGAAGGTTGTCCTTCAGTGTCGGATCTATTCAAAAGCACAAAACGTCTGTTTTGCCTCTCGCGTGTCTCGATCCACCGAGAGGCACGTTTTCATCAGGACTGAATCGATCCACCAACGGCAGATTTACTTCGGCTTCGTCCCTAGGAGAAGGGACGCGGTTTCCACGCACGAGGGAGCGGCATGCGAGTACCCACCCGCCGTCGGGCAGTTACACGAGGCTACAAACACTAGTGCGCCAATGGCTGAATTATCTAGATTCTTCATACCCCCGACCGGGAGAATCAAGGTTGCGTCGGAGGCCGGAATGCAGGGAATGGGGAAGAGGGCTCGCTTCCGCGGCGTACGGCCGGCGGCGTCTTCCGTTTTAATCTTGCCTTCCGGCTCTCGCTCATCTGTGGGGCGCGGAAGTAAAAAACTCCATTTGATACATTCTGACTTTCATTTTGGCTCTTTCCTTCGCGGTTGTTTCCCTTTCAGAGTTTTGGGAAACCATGAAAATGGGGATGTGGATGAAAATAAGAATTCCGGTTTACGTTTTCAAGAAAAGTTGAACAATGTTTATTTTTTCCATTAGAAAGGTTAATGCCGTCGATCCAATTGGTTAACCTCAAAGTAGAATTGAATCAAGTCGGCACAGATCGATAAACAATGACTGTTTTTATTGTAGTGTCTCTGGAAAATTCTTCTTCGCTAATTGCTCATCTCTCTATTTGTTAAAACTCAAAAATTAAATTATGCCTTTTAAATTTAATGATCACATTTTAAATGTCTGTATGTGGCTGACATATGATTCCATGTCGGATTTCAATGAATCATGCTGATGGACATTGGGGTAATATAAAGAAATCTTTTCCTCACATAAAAATTTAGTTTCTAGTTTATTTTTATCAGCACACTTAAAACTACTCTAGTGCCATTGTAGTAGGCAGAAAAAATATATTTTAAATGTTCACCTTTTTACCTATGCATAAGCAAATGTTCTAGTTCACATATTTGACTAATGACTTAAAAATTAGAAGATGTATCTTCGATTCTTCTTTTATCTGCTCAGGATTATTCTCTGATTTTGATCTCAGATCTTTTAGAGGAGATTTGAATCAAAATATTGATCCTGTAAAGCAGCAATCATTACGAGAGATGAAAAGCTGAAGGGATAATAAGTGGAAAACAGTTATGAATTCTAAATTAAAAGATTTGGGAAATGATATCAATCCTCAAGCCATTCCATGAAATTCACTACACAGTTTCCGTCCTGTAATTTACATCGAGGCGGCTGTATGCCGTTTAGGAAGCAAATTATTTGAGAGACTCCCTGGGGAAAAAGTTAAGTCGCGGCTTATGGTGAAGTTAGAACTTTTAAGCCCGACTAAGAATTCCTCCTTCAGACATTATATTCTACTTAGCAAAACGTTATCACTTAAAAGAAAGGCATTCAGAGCAAAGCCATGGAGAACTTCTTCATATCATTATATATTATGCAGTTTAATCCATTAAACTGATGACGTCCTCTTAACTTATCTCAAGGAGTATTCGAGCCACAGGCAAGTTTGTCCGCGTTTTCTGAGGAGATAATTCCCTTCCCTCTTCCCTGGGGTTTGCCGTAATAGGTTGCCTCGGCAGCAATACTCCAAAACCGCTCCAAAACGACATTAAAGCGTCTGTATCTTGCGGCGCGGGGGGGGGGGGGGGGGAGTGGTATGGGGGACGCCAATGCAACTCGCACGGATTCGGTAATCATCGCCAGAGACGGGATGGATGCAATTGCTCCGCGCGTATCTCTCCCGCCCGATTGCATAATTGGGCGTGTGGGACAAACGTATTTCTCGAACCGAAAGCCCTCCTCGCCGCCTCCGCTTGACGGGCGCTGGCCCGTAAGGGGTAGGTATCTGCGGCGTACCCCTCCCTCCCCCCCGGGTGGCGCCCGCGAGACAAATCGCTCTGGATGGGGGTCGAGTTGGGTTGAGGATAGGGGGGGCGAAGCGAATGACTGAATGAAGTAAGGCGGGGAGCGAGAGAGGGACATGTTAGAATGAAATGGGGGAGTTTATGGAGTAGGAAGGAACGGAGCGATGTGGTATATTATATGCGTTTGCTCATGTGTGTGCGAAGGGTTTGTGTGTGTGTGTGTGTGTCATGTCCGCCACCGCTCAAGGGCGGGAAGGCCAAGGGAAAGTTTTGACAGGGATGAGTCATCCGCCTA
This sequence comes from Hetaerina americana, assembly GCF_022747635.1. NCBI lineage: Eukaryota > Metazoa > Arthropoda > Insecta > Odonata > Calopterygidae > Hetaerina > Hetaerina americana. The sequence continues at coordinate 6,768,579 of NW_027287095.1, forward strand.
AAGGGAAAGGAGGCGCGGCAACGTCGCATATTCTTGATATAAGAAGGGAGTGTTCTGTGCCGGGGGGGAGGGGGAGGGTAAGCGGGGGAGCTGTGGTTTGGGGGGAGGGGTTGATGGCTAAGGAGACAATCGAAGGGGGAATCCCATAAGGAAGGAGAGTCCAGACGTCTTCTTTGGCCCCGGGCCAGGAAGAGAGCGGGATCCCTCCGGAGGGATGGGAAGATTAGGGGAAATAAAGGGGAAGAGCCCCGTATAGAACTATGTAATCCATTTAGTTAGATGCTTTAAGAAACTTCATTCCATTTGCATGCAAGGTCCCGATCAAAGGGCCTTCTTCAGGTAAACATCTGGTCAAGATAAGATAGGGAACGGAGGTTGTCACCCACGCAATCCTGAATATTTTATCCCATATTTTTTAAGCTTGTGATTTCACTGGAATAAATTTTTCATCTACGAAATTTCTATCCCCTTTATGAATTCAAGAAATGTCTCTTTAAAAATACAAAGATACCAATAAAGATAAAAAATTCTGCTTCAGATAACTAATTGGAATTATCAAAGAATTTCGTAAACGTTTTGTAGTTTTTTACGCCATGGACGAATGAGGGGCGTTTTAGCGACCCCATTTAGTTTCAACGCGTAAATGAATACGTGAAGACAATTCACCTGAGAAGGTTGGGCGAGTGCTAAACCCATCCATGGATTTTTTTTTACATTCGCTATTAGTTCTTTTATGTTTCTGATAATTTACACATATTACAGTAAATATGTCCACGATTAAATTATCGTAAGCATAAAAGAAAGCGCCTGTGATCACCTAAGATGCGTATTTACGTAAATCATATCCCATTTTTTGTAAAAGTTTAGTTTTCGGCGCATAGCGCGTTGCAAAACAATCGGGGAGAGTTTCGCTACAGTGGTACTTGGATGTGTTAATGAATAAATAGTAAATAAAAATTAATACGAATCGATAAAAGTATTAGAGTTCAAGTGCTTCGCAATTGGAATTTATTTGCAATTGCGAAACATTTGAATAAAATATTATCTGATGCCTATAAAAAATTTAAGAACAAAAATATATATGCTTATTTAACTTTCCAATTCTTCAATTCAACTCAATTATTTTAATTCCAATCCCACGCGAAACATAAAACTTGATTGTCATTTCCTTACGAAGGATCTGATGCATAAAAGGTGTATGAAGGAATTTGTTCTCATTCACTCGCACAGGGTTTTTCTACTTAAAATCCATAATGCGGATGGTTTCATCCCCGTGATTTCGCCGTTGAATACATACACACAAAAAATAGATGTTACAGACACGACAGATGCATGTGAATACATTCACTTACAGGAAGCGTTTTATGATAAACGCTTAATTAAAGGATATAATGAAAACTTGGTTCAAAAGGAATATGAATAGATATTGCGTTCAAGAATAGAGGGAAAGCCTTTATAAAATGAAGGTTGATATCGATGGAGGCATCGGGATTTTATTTGTTTGTCTTGCCGGTAATTTATTTGCCAACATCGCTAAATTAAATCTTCACTAAATGCCAGACTAAGAACACTGAATACCAAAAATCTATTGGTGATTGAATATTATTCGATTTTGGAACTCAAAGACGGATACCAATCCAAGGAACATTCCTCACTCAAGATTCATGGCACTCTTTGACTAATGGGGTCGAAGAGATGGCGCCAATCATAATTATATCATCTTTAATTTTGAGCTTCTCACACGAAAACACCCGCTCAATGAAATATTTGTTAAGGTGAGATTAATTGTTGGTGACTCTGATTCCTGAAAAACAATAATCGTAAATAATTCCTGGGATTTATTCAAAATACAGTAAACAAACAGACTTCGTTCAATATATCTGTGAGACCAGAAAAGTATCCTTAACATTAGGCCTTTCAATTTTATTAAATGTAAAAAAGTAAACCATATAAACGTACCATCCGTAGTAAAAGTAATCAATACATAAAAGTAATACGAGTACATGAATGAATTACTTTGACGCTAAATTTGAAAGACTTTTAAAAAACGTTTTTGCTTAAATGGCAAGAAACTTCAATTCATTTTGGTCGCTAAGTTTAAAACCGGGTTAAATTTATCGAATGGCTATCAAATTAAATAGATCCGTTTTTCGGTCGGACCCAAATAATTACTACAGATATCATCAACAAAAATGAGCCAGCCTATCGGCCATATGCAAACGCGAGGAATCCCTCAAGAGGGAGAGTATTTTCAAAGCCAGGAAAAACGAAACAAAACTCGGGACACTACTTTGGACACTCGCCCGCTCCTTGAACGAGACGAAGGCGTGGAGGATGGGAAATGGCCGAACATCGACATAACCGAAGGAACTGGAAACACAAAAACACGATGGTCTTCGCTGAAAATAGAGATTGACTACGATTCACATCCGCATGTGAGGGTACATATAAATATATCTCCATTAGTGCAAAGCCAAAATACCCGCAACAGGGGAGGAGGCACAAGGCAGTCTTCTGAGACGGCAACCAAAGCATTAAAAATTAATACCCATGGGAATACAGTGAAACCTATGGGGTCTGCCTATTGATTTTAGAAGCTTGAGTATGTGGATATCACGCTTTTTCGCGTACTTTTCCTACCCGTGGAGCTAGCGGTGCTCAAAATCAGGAATCGGTTAGAAGACGTGCATATTTTGAAACAACTGTAGTAGTGTATTAAATTGATTTATTGAGCGTACTCAATTTGTAGACTTTTGATGGATCCATTTAGTAAGCACTGCTAATGTACCATCCAACAATATGCTAAACAGATAAAACCAGGCATTTTAATAATGATGCCATCCTTCAACGTCACTTAATTTCTGCAAATGGAGTTTAAATTGGTGCAGTGCAACCGGATTAAATATCAATACATGCATAAATTAGTACCAACCACTTTCATTGAGTCACACTTCATTTTTTGTTACATTTATAACTGTTTAAAAAATCTAAGAAATTCAGTGTCCCACATTATGAAGAACGTAATTAATTCATTCCTTTTCGGTTGATTTGATCAACTCCAAGCAAATTTTCCACAAGCATTAGTTAACCCAACATTCATTTTACGAAAAATAATTTTTATAGACGGAGGACTAGGCTTTAATGGGTACATATTAAATTCTAAACGCAAAAGATAAATTATTCTCAACAGTGATATTTGATTTTCACTCTAGCCTTTTAGGAGGTTAAGCTGAAAAAAATGAGTCACTCACCGCGCAGTAATAGCTTGACGGTGAAGCTTCATCAGTTTTGCGGAAAATGAAAAAATAAATGATACATAAAAAAACAGTCGACGTCGGAGATGCATAAGCTGTTAATTGACGGCACGAAAAGGGACGAGGACTACTGCAATAAAACAAGAGTCAAGATCGCATAAAACTGGCCCCCTGCACGTATTTGGTGTATTTAAACGGTTTTACGGGCGGGCGCTCTGGTAATTTGAATCAGAATTCGCGTCGCGTCTCTTAGCTCTCGTATGCTTTCGGCTCTATTATGGAAAGGGGGAAGGGGTCGACGGAAGGGGTGGTTGGGAGTGGGGGCGGCCGAAGTGCAGTACGTAATGAGGGGGTTTTCATCACTCCCCGACTGCCGAATGGGTTATGCAGGGAGAGAGAATTGATCAAGCCGTCTGAATCGGCGGAGACCGCGGGGCGCGCATTCATGTTCGAAGGGGGGGGACTAAAGGAGCCCTCACAACTCTTGGAATTCACCCGTGTGCGCCCCTGCATTAAAAATAAATACCCAGATATACAGAACAGGCTCTTTAAAAGAATGCGGAAACCCAATCACGTAAACAAAACTGCAAATCAATATCGCCCTTCAATTCAATGAAGGCTTTACGTCGCCGGAATCACTTTCCGAGCCAAGTATTGACGAGAAAATGGCGTTCCCTCGATGGAACCCACATGCGACTGACTGACTGACAAATAAATGTGATTTTCGGCCGGATTCTGTCTCGCTTATGCCGTGTCCAGTGTGCTGGCGAAAAAACAGTGATCAAGTTTCATTACGTGATCTCAGCCACCAATTATATCTGTTATGGAATGGAAGAGTGTTTCGGAGCAGAGATGACATAATTTATGAATCAATTAGTCTATTTTTCATACTTTCTCCATTCGTTTTATGAAACAGACTTACGACAGAAATTCTGTTCATGCACCAGCATTTCTAAACCTAATGCCGATTAGAATATAAATTTTCCCTTGAATGTTATATATATATAGATGATGTAGAAGCACTCGCCAGAGTAATATAACATTTGAACGGCACAAAAGAACACAATAATAAGAGAACACGTAAAAGGACCCACATATTTCATAAAGTTTAAGCTTTCGGCCTTCTTTGAGGCCTTCTCTAGGTCGGAATCTTCCGGTCAGAATCTTCAGGTCAAACAGATGAGTCTGGCCTGAAGAGTGCCGAAAGCTAAGAGAAACGCATACAAATGACACTCTCACGTATTCCAAATTTTCAGTGACCGAAATCACTTTCCTGTGGGGAAAGAAGGAACTGAGAAGCGGTACCTCAAATCCAAAATTTGGAATACGTGTGTGCGTAATGTGTTTTTGTTGCTAGTAAACTTGGAGGGCTTTAATTATGCAACAATATCAACTGTCACATATTTTTCCATGACAAAATGCCTGATTATGTAAGCTAAAAAATGGCAGATGCTCAAGCTCGTTCATGGAATATGATTCATGCACACTCAATTGCATTCAGGAACTCATAGCCTTTTTACTAAGTCACTACTGAGGTGCACGTAAGTGTATCACTTTCGCAGAACGAATGGCAATATATCGTGATAAAAGGGCAACAAGTTTTCTTGAAACTTACGAAGGAATCATTAGGTATATCGCAAAGGCATACAAATAGATTTACGCGTACGTTCATTTAAAAAATAACCAAAACAGCAAAAAATGCTGTATTTGTTACTTTAGTGCACGCATTAGAGCCAAGATGCTGAGAACATTTCTGATAACAATTAAGTTTTTATAGTAGCGAAAATTGCCTTTTTTTTAACTACGCCAGTGCAGTCTAACAGATTGTATAGCAGATTGGACAAAACTAAGGAAATCAATTTGATTAATACTCACGGCCTCAAATGGGTGAAACATATGCGGGGAATCAAACCCGGACCTTCCGGGGAGTAGGTCAACGCTCTACCCCTGGACTACAACGTCCCCACATTACTATCATGCTGCCACTAAATAAAAGACTGCGGAGGAACACAATAATGCGCTGTCGCAGGAAGCAGTTTTGTAAAGCAACATTTTTAAGGATCAACACAGCTAATACTGTGCTCCGAGAAAAACTTAGAAGAACAGCACCACATTAGAGAGAATTAATGATTTCACGAAGGCCTAAAACGATTCGGGTGTTTCAGTGAACCGCGTAATGTCGCAGTTAAGACCCTCTAAAATTTTCAGAAGCAAACCCTGTTCATGCCAGATACGGTGTTTTTTTCCATTGGAAAGAGATACAATGTTTATCATCCCTCCGTTAGGTTATCTCGTGCGCGCGGAATGCAAGCAGGATCGGACCAATAACCATCCCAAGCGCAGCAGACGGGATAAAGTAATGCAGCGGTGGAAATGGCGGTATTAATTTTTCTCTCCGATTTTCATTGCAGAGAAAAAATATTTCACCACAAATGCGAAATACGAAAGCGGAAGCGCATTCTAAACTTCGAGCAATATGAGGAAATAAAACAAAGGAAACAAACAAATTCTTTCCTCTAGCAGCAGCTCCTCATGGATTGCATACGAAATTGATAATGGGCATCGGGCGGAAAATACTCATTGGACAAAATTATTAATTTTTGAATAAATTGAAAATAGGAATTAGGTAACGCAATGACCACAACGAATTTAAAGAGAAATCTTATAGCATCATCGATAAATTCCCATTGGGACTGATTCTGATTACATTCGATGACTGAAATTCTCTCCTCTTATTTTTACGCACGGACTGGTATCATATAGTTTTTATATGAAACATTCCCTCAAAATAACAATATCTAATGTATTCAGACGTCACTTTGTGGAACTCTGTTATCTGAAAAAACGGTAAAATCTTATAGCACCGAAAATAATAATTTTTCATTCGCAAACTCATGTTTCGATACATCATATGTGGATTCTATGTATTGATACCATATCACGGAAGCTATTAATTTTAATATTCGACGATGCTTAATTGACCCTCACAAAATAATTTGATCTTCTGCTCAAAGCAACTATTGGATACAGCGTATTTAGTTCCAATTGATTAAAAGGAAAACATGTCAAAAATATAAATCTTAATGCAACAAAAAACATCGAAACTCTTCCTTCATAAATTTGGGCTACAAAATTGAAAAAAATGACAGGATTTGGGCACAAAAAACAGTAATAAATAAAGCCTAAGAGCAAAAGCACCTATTTAAATGGCAGTCGATACAAATACACGGTGAATTTGGATACATGCAGGTGAATGATTCCATTGCAGGCCATTTTTCCATGCGTTTATTTCGTTCACTGTAACCCATTTCTCACCTTCCTACAACCAGAACAAAAATTTTTGATTATTGCTCATGTAACCTCTTCCCTCACGTTTACAGCCAAGCCAATCCAATTACGTACTGTAGAATTAGCTTGCATTCGACTATGTAAATTCTTCCAAACTCCCAGGCTACATCTTTCCCATTAACGTACATCTTTCTCTCCTTTTTCTTCAACAGCCAAGCATTTAGAAGGCAAACCCCTGCGTACATCCATACTCCTCTCCTTAATATTCCGTATTTTCCTTTCCTAATCCTTCAGCCAGTTACTACTCATACTCTGAGGAAGGTGGCTGGCATCAACAAAATATAAATCTATCAAGTGTGTCTCTTTTTCATGTGTCTATATTTGTTTATATACTTTGTTCACGTAAGGGTTATCTCCGTTTCTCTCTCTCTCTCTCTCTCTCTCTATATATATATATATATATATATATATATATATATATATATATATATATATATATATATAAAGGAGAGTGTTTGTTTGTATGTATGTAATTTGTTTACTTTTTGCTGTCATAGAAACAGCATTTTTCCAACTATGCCAGCAGGATACTTTTGCAAGAACACTATTGTATTCAGAATTGCCAAGATATTATACGTGGAATACATCAAGGAAAGTCTTTTGTAGAAGAAAAATGGGCAACTTTGATCCTGAGAATAATATTTATTCATGTGACGCATTGGGCCGAGTCTACACAGTCCATCCTAACAACGCCGAATGTTATTTTTTAAGAATGCTTCTACATACCATTAGAGGACCTCGCTCATTTGCAGAATTAAGAACGGTAAACGGAGAAATATGTGAGACATTCAGAGAAGCTTGCCAGAATTTAGGGTTGCTAGAAGGAGATCAACACTGGGATGACTCACTGCGAGAGGCCAGTTTGATTTCTCTTCCAGGACAAATCCGAATTTTGTTTGCCATCATAATAACCTCCTGTAATCCATCTAACCCAAAAACAATATGGGAAAAATATAAAGAATCAATGAGTGAGGATATACTGGCTAAAGTTCGAAGTGAAAATCCTACATTGGATATTACGTTTAACTCCGACATTTTTAATAAAACTTTTATTATTTTGGAGGAAAAGTGTATCACCATGGTTAACAAGACTTTAGTGGAACTCGGTCTTTTTGCACCTGTACAAGATCAACAGGGTGTATTTTATCCAGATTATATACGTGAAACTAGCTACAATGTCTTAGACTTAGAAGCATACATCGCGGATAAAAAACCACTTTTTAATGAAGATCAGAAATTCGTGTACGAAACAATAATGGATTAAGTAGATAAACAAGAAGGAGGTATCATTTTTCTTGATACTGCTGGTGGCACGGGAAAAACATTTTTGATTAATTTAGTTCTCGCTGAAATCAGGGTTCATGGAGAAATTGCTCTAGCCGTTGCATCTTCAGGTATTGCAGCGACATTAATGGAAGGAGGAAGAACAGCCCACTCTGCCCTTAAGTTGCCCCTTAATATTTCCCGACAAGAAAATCCCACAGGCCATATAAATAAAACAAGCGGCCAGGCACAAGTTCTTATAGAATGTAAATTGATAGTATGGGATGAGTGTACGATGGCTCATAAAAAATCTCTTGAGGCCTTCAACGCAACACTTCAAGATCTTAGCGGAAACTGCAGTTTAATGGGAGGAGCTCTGGTACTCCTGTGTGGAGACTTCCCTCAAACTCTGCCTGTCATTCCAAAATCGACTCGAGCCGATGAAATTTATGCCTGTTTAAAACATTCTGTTCTATGGAATCATGTCCAAGAAATTAGCCTTAAGCAAAACATGCGAATCCTCTTAAGAGATGGGAATGCTCAAAATTTTGCAAATAAACTTTTGGAGATTGGAGAAGATAGATTAGTTATTGAAGCATCTGGTATGATAAAATTGTCATCAGATTTATGTGTATCGGTGAAAACTGTCCGCGATATGATACGAGCAGTCTATCCTAACGTTAATCAAAATTATAAAAATTTAGAATGGTTGCGAGAAAGAGCCATTCTTGCTCCTAAGAACGATTATGTTAATGAAATTAACAAGGAGATACTAGCCATGCTGCCAGGAGACGTGATTGAATATAAATCGGTTGATACCATAGTGGATGCTGACGAATCCGTCAATTATCCAACGGAATTCCTAAATTCACTTGATCCAGCTGGATTGCCACAACATTGCCTAATACTTAAAGTAGGATCTCCAATCATTTTATTGCGAAATTTAGATCCACCAAAACTCTGCAATGGGACACGATTGTGTGTGACAAAATTAATGAAAAATATAATCCAGGCAGTCATTTTAACTGGAAAAGGAAAAGGTGAAATAATTTTTATTCCACGGATACCTCTAATCCCAACTGATCTTCCCTGCAACTTTAAACGATTACAGTTTCCAGTCCGGCTAGCTTTTTCAATTACCATTAATAAATCAAAGGGACAGTATTTAAAGTTTTGTGGTGTTGATCTAAGATCGCCATGTATTAGCCACGGGCAACTTTATGTTGCTTGCTCCATAGTAGGTTCGCCTAAAAATGTATATATTCTTTCTCCTGGATATGAAACAAAAAATGTAGTTTATAAACAGGTGTTAAATAAAAAAGATTCTTAAATTTGTATGAAGTAGTGTATTATTGTACTTTATAATTTGTTGTTTTCATTTATGTAGTATATTTATATTATTGTTTCTCCCTAACCCGTGCAAAGCCGGGCATTCAGCTAGTATATATATATATATATATATATATATATATATATATATATATATATATATATATATATATATATATATATATACACACACGAGGGTCATCCGGAAAGTAGTACCCGTTCGTGAAATAAAGACACAAAAGTAAATATTAACAAACATAAAAAATTTTATTTGAAAGAGGATACTTTAAACTACTTCTCAACATAATCTCCAAGCAAATTAAGGCATTTGTCATAACGTGTGACAAGTTTCTGTATTTCTGCTGCATAGTCCTTCGCCGCCAGCTCATTGAGATACAGGGTCACTCCTTCTTTAAGTTCTTCAGATGGTGTTTAACAATTTCATGAACAATTGTTCGAGAAACATTGGGAAAATGCTCACAGATGTCATCAATTGTGACGCGCCGATCGTTCCTCACGAATTCGTCAACTGAGCTCACCAGTTGGTCTGTAATGACAGACGGTATCCCCGAACGCTCATCGTCGTGTGTGTTCCCCCTCCCCATGTTGAAGTTGCGACACCACCGCCGAACAGACGACTCGTCCATTACATTGTCTCCATACACCTCCTTTAATTGGCGATGAATATCACATGGGCGAACGTTTCTTGCATTGAGGAATTTAATCACTGCCCTCACTTCACAACTGGCGGCGTTCTCAATTTTTTTAAACATTGTAAACAATCACAGAAACAACACAGGCAATGCTAGCGTCACGGTACTTGGCTCAGAGAAGGCAGACAAGCCACTGAAGCTATCTGACCTCGTCCAGCGGCTACTCGCGTCGTCAGCACTTCATGCGGCACGAACGGGTACTACTTTCCGGATGACCCTCGTATGAAGGCAGACAAGCCACTGAAGCTATCTGACCTCGTCCAGCGGCTACTCGCGTCGTCAGCACTTCATGCGGCACGAACGGGTACTACTTTCCGGATGACCCTCGTATGTATGTATGTATATATATATATATATATATATATATATATATATATATATATATATATATATATATATATATATATATATATATATATATATATATATATATATATATATATATATATATATATATATATATATATATATATATATATATATATATATATATATATATATATATATATGTATATATAGGGACAGAACTCTTGTCAGAGTTCTGTCCCTCTCTTCCTTGATAAAGGTGGTCACGACCACCGAAAATTCGAAAAATAGTGAGGTCTCTTTTTTGTGTGTTTTTGTCTGTGTCCACTAGTGCTAAGTGTTATAATATATATATATATATATATATATATATATATATATATATATATATATATATATATATATATATATATATATATATGTGTGTGTGTGTGTGTGTGTGTGTTCAATTTGTAGCATGTTTGGTATGTAATCACCCCCTGCCATGCATTGCCCTTAGCATGTAGAATAAAGAGATCCAGTTAGGGTCTCTTAATACTGTGTTTCTAAGTTTAATATGCCATTGCCACGATTGGCACTAACCTTTAATTCACATTTGTGAACATGTTTTGCAACTGAGGAACAAAAATGGTTTCCCTTCTCATTTGAAGAGAGGGAGAATGCCTATTCAGCGTATTATTAATGGTATGTGTAGTGTATACCCATTATTATGGTATAGTACGCATTTTTTTATCAAAGTAATTTTCCGGCAGCAAATAGGTTAACCAGTTTTCATTAGATGGATTTACTCGTAAGTCCAGGAAATTCCAGCAATTCCAGTGGCCCCGGAATATGTTCGAAGGGCGTCGTCATAAGGAGCTACATCTATTACATGGAAACAGATTCCCCCACCAACTCCTGACTGCATTGTTCGTGTAACGAAGAATCGATATGCAAGAACCGTAAAAGAAGAGCTCCCGTAAAGTACGCACCTTTTCCAAAATGGGAAACACGGACATAATACCTTCACGAGGAGCGGAGTCATTTCATGCGCATTAAGTATTCATTGATGTCCCTATAAAAAAACTAAAACAAAGCTTTCCAGAGGAATAGAACGACATTTTAAAAAGTTTGAAAATTCGTGTAATTGTTCAGAAGCCCCAAGTTTTTCCCAAACCGAGGGAACAATAAAGTTTCCCTTCTCATTTGAAGAGAGAAAATAAAAAATGTTAACACGCCGTAAAATAAAAATATCGCACGAACGGAAACATAAATGAAATAAGCAGGCAGGTGCGGGCGTAAAGAAGGAAACAAAGGAGAACAGGAAACAGAATCAAATTAAAATACGGAAGGAATACTTGAATCGAGGTAGGAGAAAGACTCCAGTGGGAAGTCGTGGGCCGCAGAGAAAATACTTGAGCCGAAGAACACTCTCTGATTATGTATAATGCGTGGCGATAAATGAGTTGCCACATGTCGTATAGGACAGTGGTGGCCTCAACTTTCCGTTTACAAGTACTGCCCAATAAATACGCCAACTGAGGCCATAAAAACTTTCTTTGGCAAAATTTGGTCTGCATCGATTTTGTCCCCTTCAAAGTAACTCTCAATTCGTTACTATGAACTTATTCCATCTTCTTTTCCACTGTTTAAAGCACCCTGGGAAGTCCTCAGCAGTTAGGCTTTTTTTAGTTATCTCGTCAATTCTTGTTTTATTGTATCTACATCTCTCCAGTGATGTCCTCTCATCACATTTTTTGCATTTTGGGAGTAGGAAAAAGTCGCAGGGGGCGAGATCTGGCGAATAGGGTGGATGATCAAGGATGGTGATCGGTAAGAACAAGGCACCGCACACGATCAATGCTGTCGTCAACACAGATGGCTGAAGGTCGTCCCGGCCCTGAATCATCCGTGGCGTCTTGTCGGCCATCTTTTAAACGCTTAATCCACTTGAACACGGATGTTTTCTTCAGACCAATATCACCGTAAACAGCTGTCAACATTTCAGTAATTTCTTGATAACTTTTACCTCAATTCACCAATACCTCGATTTTGATTCATTTCTTCGTTATTTCGTCAATTTCCACTTTGGACAACAAGTAAAACAAGGCCAACAGAAACTAACATAACTGGCACCATACGCACAGCTCGACGATCCGCCAAGCACAGACGGCTCATTGGGTCTCAGGCAACTAGCATCGCTAGTGGGCGGGGCTATAGTCCGCATCATGGCCGACAGATTGCACCAGTTCGTGTATTTATTGGGCAGACTACGTATACTCCGGTTCTCTCCCTGGTCCCGTTTCACCAAGAAAAATTGTGATAATGTAAACGCTCTTCTTCTGGAACAAACTACCGTTTACTCAGGTGATAGTGGTAAATAGTAGGGGAGGCCTAACACCCATGGTCATTTTCGTCACTGGGTAGGATTAGGTGGGTACGTATTGTATTGGGTAGGGAGTTCAAGCAAAGGAGGAGGGGTGGGTGTCGGCATAAGCCTCTTAACGATAGGCACCATTGAGTCCACAGTTTGACGTTCCATCGGACGGACGGAGTCCTCACGCAAAGTGCTCTCCACAAAACACCCCAGGTAGGGATGATGATACCACTGCAAAATCCGTCCACATCCGGGATTCGTACAAGGCCCTCCGTGTGAGAAGCCAGTACATTAGCCACCACACGGTCCCGATCCGCTCTTCCTGCAGTGAAGTCCTAGAGTGAAGTATACTTTTTCACGCTGATTTCTCCTATTAACTCATTAATGTAGCGCAATGGGAACAAACTTTCCAGGGGAGATCTGATAGTAAAGAAACATTTTAACATCATTCCAATAGCTGATAATTGAAGTTAATATTTAACACAAAACAAAGACGATTTAAATCCGATTGAAGAAGCTTTGATGACAAAATAAAATGCTTGAACATGAAAATATGTTACAGGGTCCTGATCTCCTTTTGAACAAGTACCCTCGGAGGATGACGACAGTCAAAAACGCTGAGTTGGAAATGGATATAGGATTTCATTACATTTATAAAGGTTCTAGTTTAACCCTCCAACGGAATAGGAAGCATGGTACATAAGGTTACTTCATGTGGAGAACATGTCGCGGACTCCCAACGATCGTAATAACTCAAACATGACAACCCCCTGCAGAATATTAACAGACGGTCTGCGCTCAAAATATTAACAGCTCTCTCGGATAAACACTTTGATTTTCCCCTTAATTACCCGGTCTTAAAGCGAATGCGAACGCATATCATGAACGACGCCATCAAACTCCTTTATCGTATTTCCCAGTTTCCCATGGAGGAGGCACCGTATGACATACTATATCGAGTGGATCGGTTCGGCATTTTGCCTCGCAGTAATGAGCGATAAAATCTACGGCGACTGCGAAGCCCACGGAGAACTGACTGTGAGAATGGGAGGGCTACTTTCCCAAGAACAATGCTTAGGAATGGTGATAATTAAAGTGAGCAATAAATGAAAAAAATGTAAGTATGCAAATAGTAAGGAAAGTCAAAGGAATTTCAAGCAAGCAATATCAAGAAGAGGTGTTGGCCAAAACTGAACACTTTTGAAATAATACTACTACATATAGAGCACTGGCATTGTTTTTTCCTTTATTTGATGACTTGATGATTGTTTTAGAAGGATATAATTCCCTAATGTAGTACTTTGAATAGAAAAAAACATAAATAAGTAATAAATACGTCGTAACAAAATGCACTATGTGATATGATAATGTATAGCAATCTCGTAAAATATGTGGTTATTATGCCACTTCCTGATGCACCTTTGCTTTAGTAACTCGGATCGAAAACCTATTTTGCACGACTGCAGATATGTGTCAACGGGATACGATAAGACAGACCAAAGCCGACAGGCTAGCAAAATAAAAAAAAATCACGATAAGACACTTCGGTAAACAACGGAAATAAAGTCTTCAGCACTTGAAAGAATTCTTGTAAAGTTCTGATACCGATTTATTTAAATAATACTATTCAAAGATTAGTTGAAAAAGTAAATGTCAAATATAAATGGCGACTCACTTCCCGATGCGGCATAACACCTAAATGGCTCTTTAAAATTGGAAGATAATACATGAATTTAATCAGTGCTGCCCAATGTTTATGCTCGTGTCCAAAATCATTACATCAACGTAAAAAGGTCACAAGTTTCACTCTCATGTACTTGTATGTATACCTAAATCGAGAGCGATTCCATCAATGAAAGAACTACGCTCCGGCGAGTCAAGGACTACACGTTCATTGACAATGGATGGAGAAAATCATCGACTTCTGAAGTAACCCATGCGTGAATTACTTCCACTACGTACGCTTGCTCAAAACTACACACATCTCGATGCATGCGGACCCCGAAATAAAGCGCCACAACGGAATAACTTTGGCTGGATGGGGAGCCACTCGTGACGGTGAGGGAAGGCGTTTTTGGGGTCCCAATATTTTCGTTTAAAATGCACCCTTACGAAGTTTCACACCCCGACTACCTCCTTCCGCCCGCCTCCCCAAGATCTCAAAGCACTTCCACCCCGTGTTGCATATTTATGAGTCGGCTGCCGCGCAAGTATCTCCCGCTCGCCCTCACCCTAACACACCCCTCTCCCCAGGAGCAGCCACTCCACCTTTCTCCCCCACTTCCCGTAGGACTCATAGGACACGCACCCTCTCGTCCCACCTTTCCCACTTTTCATGGAGACGTCACCCGTACTCCTCCCGATCGCTAGTCCTTCCAGCCGCGTCTGTCCCATGCCTCGCCGGCCGGAATTACAATACTACTCCGCCACTCCCCTTACCTCTCTCGGCCCCATCCCTGGCCATGATTCAAAAAAGGACATCCCTCCTCTTCACACGGCGCTCAGAATCAATACCACGCATAGGCCGAGTCCACTGTTTGTCTCTTTCATCGTCTGCCGTACGTTAGGCATCGTAGAGTGTCCACCGCCGGCATTTAATCAGGGATTAAAGGAGAGGAAAAGGGGCATGTAGGAGAGGAATAAGAGGAGGAGCACGCTGGGTTTTCGATTAAAAATGTATATTTTTTTCGGCAACTAGATGGAGTGGTAAGAAAATGACCGCCATATTAATCAGGTACGTAATCGAGAGAACGAAGTCGAAAGTCAGGCAGCTCTTAAAACTACAGGTATCAACTCACGGTGTTTCATATTGTCCGTCAATATCCAAGATATTACTCGCACCGTCTCTAACATTATAACCTTAGGTCTCAAGTGAAAACTCTAGAAGTGCTTCATCGGAAACAGAAAATACTATCTAAACGTTAAATAAATCAGCACGATGAAATATACGCACAGCCAGCGTGAACTTAGTTACTTTATTAAATTTTATTCATTAAAGATTAAATTTAACTCTTTAATTAATTATGTTATTCTAAGGAACACATTGTTCCAATGACTTCATCTAATTCCCAAAAGACCAATATTCTGAAATAAGATTAAATTAAGGGTACTTTGTCCATATTTCTGAGTGGCGAGAGTGTATATATATATATATATATATATATATATATATATATATATATATATATATGTATATATAAAACTTTTTGAAAGTCTCACGGACGTGAATAATAATGTATAACACTTAGCACTAGTGGACACAGACAAAAACACAGAAACACACAAAAAAAGAGACTCACTATTTTTCAAATTTTCGGTGGTCGTTGCCACCTTTATCAAGGAAGAGAGGGACAGAACTCTATACTATATATATGTATATATATATATATATATATATATATATATGTACATATTTCCGAGTGGTGAGAATATGTATATGTGTATATATATATACACACATATACATATTCTCACCACTCGGAAATATGTACAAATTGCTCTCAATATCGTCTGATTTCAGTTTGATGGTTTATGATAAAATTTAGAACTCTTTTATACCTGTGATCTGCTCAATTCCACCTTCCCCACTATTTTCCTATGTTCGTCCTTCATATGAGTTCCTATCCCTTTTCCTGATATCTACAAACACACATAGCTCTAGCTATATACAAATGTATACATACACAAACATATGTATATATATATATATATATATATATATATATATATATATATATACATCGTATATTCATTCGCATCATCTTGTTTGAAAAGAAGGCAATTAAGGACATAAAAATCATTTCTGTATCTCCTTTCCCAACTCAGGGCTGCATTTTTTTTCAATAGCTTCAATTAAAAAGTAACTGGCGAAAACTCTTTCCGGGGACTCCGAAGAAGCAAAAGGAAAGTAATGAAGGGGAGTGGAGAAGTATAGCCAGGAGGGAATGTTTTTGTTTCTCAAGACTCTCTCTCTTTCTCTTTGGAAGAAAGGGGAGAAAAAATTATGAGAGTTTTGACGCCGGCTAAGATAAAAACTTTTTCGAAAAATCGTTACAAAACGTACATTTTTAAAGAGAATCGAGTTTAAAAAGTAAAAAAGGAAGCCTTGCCTGTTGACAGCTTGCTTTTGCACCTCTCTCTCCGAAATAATGTCGGAAAGATCATTCTCTAAGAAGAGAGGGAGAGAAATAAACTGAAATAAAACCCCTTCCTATTTTTCTACCGATGGTGTAGTTAACGTAACGCGAGACGAAAATAAGAGGAGAAGCTCATCCTTCACGGGTAATTAACGAGGGAATTCGGTACATGAAAGCATTCCCTTGAATGTAAGACCCGGTCCCTCGAATTCTCTGTAAACGGTAAGCTAGGTAATTAACAGAGCGCAAATAGAAAACCGGTTCCTGTCGAGTCGTCGTACTTATCCTCCCTATTAGAGAACTTAAGATGGGTAAATCAAAGAAGCAGCGATGCCTTTAGGCAAATAAGTGACTGCATTGAGAGGAGAGAGCAGAGATGGCTGATACCAAGCTACCACAGTAGGCAGACAGTGACAAAGCCATAGTTCCGAAAGGCATGTTTCCTTGCTTCAAAGTACCTCTTGTCATCTTGCTTTGAACGCACAGGCTCCCACCGGCACATCAACGAATATAAACGCGTTCTCCATCAAGTGTTTGCAAATGCATGCGAAAATGGACGGTATAGTTAATTGGTTGGAAGCAAATTTTCCTCCATTGTTATTATTAATTTATAGGTATAGTTAATTGGTTGGAAGCAAATTTTCCTCCATTGTTATTATTAATTTATGCATTGAAGATTCCAGAAGATGCCTAAGAAACAAATACATATTATCCCAATGCTTAAACTACAACAAGTACATGATAAATATGATTATTATGATACACGGGGATTAAATATTAATTTTAAATCTATGAACACTTTCTTTAATCGAGGAATAAAAAATAAATGTTCCTATCTCATCATTTTCCCTGCTTGAATATATTAGGCCACATTTATTACTCTGAATGCAAATTAAACACCATGTTAATCGACTTTCAATAATTGTGAACTTGGTTCGTAAATAATTAAATTTTAACTCTTCATCGGCATTAATGAGAATTCGGGACGTTAAAGCACTGGAATGACACATCTATCGTTGCTTTCCTTGTAAAAATACGTTCATTATTTATTTATCCATTACTAATTAAGCAACAAACTAAAACATTAAATCTGAATATTAATGTTAATAGTAAATATCATCAAAATGGTATACTTATCATGATAAATAAAGATGTTAACTGTCGTAAACGAAAGCTAGTGAGAGTGACTGGCCTCATGTTATTTTCAAATACTCTCATTACGAAGCGAAACAACATGACATATTTTTTGTTATTCTAAGGTTAGAGTTTTTATTCAGTTGAGTCTTTCAAAATATGTCTGAAAAAAATACGCAGCATTTAATAAAAATAAGTATCAATCACAGCAAGCTACTTCCGATCATAAGAAATTTAGCACAGTATAAACTATTCGTTATTCCATTCATAACAGTCACAAATTAAGCTCAGTCACTAATCAATCTCGTCTCGTGAATAGCGTAAAACTAAAAGCTTGAATTTATTCTTAAATTTTCATTCTCCACGCACCAAACCAAAGTTAAAAAGATGATAGAAATTCAATGAATACTTGATAGGATTTAAAAAGCGATATTATAAATAATTCCTTAGGTAATTCATCGACCCTCCTCCTTCAGCATGCGACTCTTTAAGTGTGATTAAATATTCATCGCAAAACGCATAATACTATGCTGAAAACAACATTCAAGCTTACTTCTAGCCAGGAAAAATGACAACGGTTTGTCTCACAAAATCTGCCTCATCTGAACTCGAATAACCAATTGTTGCATCGAATAACCAGCTTTGGAAAGGAGTCAAAGCAGACGAAAGGGAAAGATTCATTACCCTGAGATAATTGAGTTGAATCAAGTGGCATAAAATTACATACCTGAATCGTATTCTACAAATCATCAAGAGACATTGAAATGAGTAAAGGTTTAATTAGTCATGGCAGGTGACGGAATCTACGGCGAATCATGCCGTTAGGAAACATTTTAAACTCATTTTCAAATCGGTCTTCGACGTCACTCCGAGTAACTCCTCGGTCATAAGCTCAACTTCACGTTGCTGCGATATCATACCCCAGACTGCTTAAATTTCAATGGCGTGAGAAGGAAAACAATGAATATTCATGAGAAATTCATTACCTACGCAAGTTTTTAAAATCGATAGACCGAACCAGTCAGGTCTTCCTCTCCTAATTTCCATTTACGAGGCTATCGCTTCGTGAGAATTAAAATATCCCACCAGACGGTATAACAGCTAATGATATCCGAGCCCTGACACCACGAAAGAGTTCCAAAAAAGGCATCACAAATCTGAAGAACGAGTTGGGAAGCCAAGGGGATGATATATGAGGTGGGGAGAAATACGGGGTAAGGGGGTGAGAAGCCACTCTCCGGCTGAGCAAAAGGACTGCAAATTTGGCTCAATTATCTGCCGGTTATAATCTATCCTGGTGTGGGAAAGAGGATGTCTCCGTCTTTTTAGCTCGAGTGATTGCTCAAAGTAAATGAACGAAACACTGATTTACCGCAAGCATAGTCTTTAGAGAAGGTTTGTTACACGCTCATCGCCACGCACGGCCATGGTCGTCTTACAGAAAACAATATTTTAGGGAACTAATTTTACTCATAAAAATACTAACATGAGGTGCCGTTTGCCTGAATGTATCTATTTACATCAAAACTACCTCTTCTCAACTCTGTATATCGTACGTTGCTAATAGTAATAGAATGTTACTGCGCGAGAAGACCGAGAACTGGGTTGTCTGCGGCGTGGAGGCAGCCTATCGGGTGAAGTCAAGCTTATTTTCGGAGGTCCTGGGTTCAATTCCCTCTGGCCTTGGGCAACCCAACTATAGCACAAGCAGAGCGAAGGATTTACTACACGTTTCTTGAAAACCGCAGGAGGCTCAAGGAAAGGAACTATTTCCCCTCCCCTCACTTTCCCAAATGGTGATTGTCACATGCTATTAGGCTTGACACCTCGGTGACCTCGACCCTCGCCGAGCAAATCACATGGGTTGATTGCTGTGGCTGGCTGATTTAAGGTAAAAAAAGAACAGATAGAGCCACAGAAATGTTGGATGTACTGAAATAGGAGAATTTGAAAAATAGAAGAAAAAGTTAGGCGCGATGTATAGAGTTGTTAAAAAGGACGAAGAAGGGAAAATTTTAATTTTAAATTAATTTTAAAAGGGAAAAAACGACTAATTTTAAGGGAAAACACGACCAAAGTTTCAAAATAAAAATAAGAACACAAAAAAACTAATAGGAAAAAATACTCTTTTTTAAATAGAACTATTGTTGATTGGAACCAGCTGCCTGGAGGTTTGTTTGAGCCCTTTCCATCCAATTTTAGGAGATTTAAGGATAAGTGGAAAGCAGCCACTGTGTAATAAACTTCATTGTAGTTATTATAATATTGTTTGTGTGTGATGTGGATGGCATTTTGTATTTAATGTGAAAGTTTGTTTGCATGTGATGTGGAAGTGTCATTGTATGTAAGAATATTTTGTCTCTTACCTGTTTTTCTAGTGCGTGTATTTATGTTCGTAGTAAGAGTGATCATTGATCAATCTTGACCGTTGCCACCGGGACAATTAGCTAATTGCTACGTAATTCTTAAATAAATAAGAGGCCATAAATCTGTATAAAATCTGCATTGGAGTACTACTCACCAGTAGGCATTAGAAGAGTGCCACCAGGTTATTCAGGGCTCCTAAATAGGGATAGAAAACGGAGAAGAAGGGCATTAGTACTATTTCCTTCATTTTTTTAACACAAGAAAAATACTAAATATAGTACATGTCCAACTTTTCCTCAAGTGCGAAAACTTCATTAGTCAGCAGATATTTTTTTCCTGAGGAATCTCATAGGAAAGCAATTCACGCGGTGCGAAAAGATAGCCATTTTTTCTACTCAAGGAATGTTAATAAGCATTTGCACCGGAGGAGAAGAGGGAAAAATAAAATATAATCAAAGCCTAGCAAACTAAAGTAACAAATTATGTCACTACACATGATGCTATTTAGCTGGTGTCTAATTTAAGGCATAAAAATCAGAGTCATATGAAATGATAAAAGAAGGCATTCCATACTTTTCATAAAATGAAACATCCATGAGCTACAGTCCAACCAAACTTTCTACACTCAAGAGATGGTAGTTTGCCCTGGATGGCAATATGGTGCAGAAAAATTTCTATGTTAAAAACAAATGGAAAAACGTTAAACATAATATATTCACCGATTATTCAATTACCACCGACTGTGTTGCAAAAAGGCTCTAAATATCCAATAATATCGTGCTGTTTTCATTATTTAATACATTTTGAAGGGGAAAAATAGAAAAAGAGAGAGAGAGACGTCGAGATAATGACATCACTGACCTTCTTCTCTTAATTCTCAGCGAGACTATATAAGAATAAGACCAAATTAATATCAAAGTAATTATGCTATTTCCATTCCCAAACGATCGATAAGATCAAACGAAGAGGCAAATATACTAAACGAAGTCAAGTGGAAGTTTAAACTAAATGACTCAAATTAAACTTGGTGTAAACTTACAGTAAACTAATTCTTAGTTCCTCCCATACAATCTTCGCGCCAAGACTTCAAGAGATATCTGTGATTTTCGAGGTCAAAACACTTAAAAAATGACAAGCTGTTGAAACTGTAGCCAGAACTGAAGATTCACAGGGTGAGATACATTACTCATTAGCTTGTTCGACGTTTGTGAAGTTTTCATTTGAAATAGTTTCTCAATCAAAGCAATTCCATACGCAGACTTTGTCCGTTCCATGATATCCTACGCACGCTCGCTACGATCTATATAACGGATAAACGATAAAGGCGTGAAAAATAGCTCGTGGGAAAACGATAATGTAAACGCCACAAGCGAACGCCGCAAAGTCCCGTTATTCTTTAACTCCGTCACACATCGCAGTGTAACGAGAGAAACCACATCCTCATAGAATAAAAAAAATAATCCAAGTCACGAACCGAGACACACTTACTCACACATGCACAGACAAAAAGAATGGGATATTATTTCCATGCGAACGGACAATGATTAAAAAAATATATGTGTGTATGCAAAGAAGAGAGAATGTCCCTCCATGGGGATCAACCCATTCTAGTCCGACAAAGTCGGCCGACCTTGGCGGATAAGAAAGAATGTCAGGCGGTGCGAAAAATTTTAAGGAGAAAACTGAAAACGCCCCTTCACCTCTCAACGAGGTGAGGCTCGTGAATTTTTTTTTGCGTCGTTAAGAATATTTATATTTAAACTGGAAGACGGCGAAGTTAATAGGTGGAGACCTCTCGGCGGAATAATGACGGGAGCGAAAGGAAGTGTTGGGTTTTTCTCTCCGAGGGGCTAAGTGTGTTTCTTTCCCGGAACAGATCGGAGGGGAGGCACGGAGAAGGGAGTGAAAAATTAATGATAAAGTTATGGGAGAAAAATGAGAACGGGAAGTGGAGTCGGTAGGGTGTGGATACAAAACCGCGCTCTCGAGAGGATTATCACTTGCGGAAAAGTAACAGTAAGGAAAGTAAGCGCAGTATGATGAGATTTTAATAGCCTTCGGACTTAATTGCTACACTCTTGTATCGCCATATTCTATATTAAATCTCTGGGTTTTATGTAAATTATAATCTAAGAACATTGCCCTCTATAATAAAGATATTTGTAACCTGCTTGGAATATTGTAGTTTGCTTTCCACCAGTCGTTTTATTAATTTCTACATGCAGCGTATCCGAGTTGAACGTTTTCGTACTAATGGCAAGTATGATGATAAGTTCCGTGAATAATGCTGTTTCTAGAATATAGGATCTTCATAAGGTTCATTTGATTTCTGAATTAGATCGCGTGTAGCGTTAAGAATCGCTAGATTTGTAAAACTCTGTTATGATAAACTTAGAAGCGTATCCAAAATATTAGAGGAGCTAGGATGGGAATCACTCAGGGAGCGAAGTTTAAATTCCAAATTAAACTTCTTGAATTAACTGGAAGGAGGTCTCTTTAACTATGATGTTCAAAATGTATCATTACACCTATCGTTCTAAGGTAGGAGAGATCACGTCAATAAAATTAGAGAGTTTAATTGTAGAACAGATAGATTTAAGATGTCATTTTTTCCACGGACAATAAGGAATTAGATTAACATTATTCAAAAGCACAAGGGGGGGGGGGGAGTATTACGAGGCAAAAGCAGTCTAGTGTGTAATCACTCCCTGCCTCACAACCTAGCGATGGCTTGCAGAGTGCCATACGAGTTTATGAATGAATGTAAGTTCAACACAAGTTCAGTTTAAAATATTAGCAACTGTATTAAGTGATCGAAGCACTTCTACAAATTATATTGCTCTGACAACATCATCGGTAATATGAAAAAGACTCATACAATTCTGAAAATAGTGCATCAACATTGACCCTAATTTTCCTTACTCACTCACTTTACTGTGATGTACTCAGTTCTCAATATAATAGCTGCCCATATTCTCATTTAGTAATACTTTGCCATGGAGTCACACTAATCACCTTTGGTACTCTCCCAAAGGAATTTCACACATATTTCACATCAGTTTCTGAAATTCAACCGTTGAATTACCGGGAACGGTGCGGTAATTTCTAAATCGATTGCATCTTTTGTACATATCCGCCTCCCAGCGTCCTCAGACAATACTGAAACTCTGTAAACGGCATCACTCAACTGAGGAAGGGGTGTTCCACATCGGAACATCAATGAGAGAGATGCGAGGGCGAAGGGCAAGGAGAGCGAAGGGTTTGCGGGCAAGGTGGGATGGGTGGGTGGGTGGGTGGGTGGGTGGGTGGGTGGGAGTGGAAGGAGGGAAGATGGGAGCGACATAGGGATTCCAATCCCTAGCGACCTACTCTGCGGTCCCCCGCTCGTTGGCGAGGGCAAATACCGAATTTCATTAAGCCCCAATCAAAGGCTCCCGAGCCTCTGGCCTGCCACCCCTCTAATGGAGTTCCTACCATGAGGAAGGGGTGTACCAGATGATCTCAAACAACCTACGTATCTATTTGCGAATTTATTTCCCGCCCACAGTTATGGAGGCGGGTTCACACAGGAGCACACCGAACGGCGCCAGCGAGGAGGCTAAAGGGGTGCAAACAAGCACCTCCACGTGAAAGGGCGGCGGTACGCAGGAAAACACCTCCGACGGCCCATAGTCACATCGTCAATCAACAACCTCCCACGGAGCGACGTCTAATGTCATCAACAGACGCATCTATTAATCACCGGCGTCGGGAGGAGAAGGACGAGCTATAGGTATGAAATAGTTTCAACTCCGTGAGCAAATCTACAGACGAGCTTCAAGCAAACAATGTCTAGCTTATAGCCAAAGCAAACCCCTTATGTCGGAGCGACGGGAGGAGATACGGCGTGCTCCGAGGAGGAAATATCCCTGAACGGCATCCCACGTCTTTGAATGCTCCCGAAACTCAAAAGGGGAACGGAGCGATGAAACGCGAGGAGGAAATTCAAAGGTTGGGTGGTGGGAAGGAGGGAGAGAGAGAGAGATATGCAAAGGTGGAAGAGAAACTCGGTGGAGGGGATGAAGGTCGTTGCGAGGGCGGGGAAACGGTGCGGAATCCGAGGAATAAGGTGACGATGACCGATAAAATAAGGAGGGAATAAGAAGAAAAGCACCGGAGTGTGGGGAGGTGAGGGGGGTGTGAGTTTGTGTGTATGTGGCCGTGAAGCGATGGAACGACGCATGATGATAGTAAAAATGCCTTCTTCATCCGATGGAAACGATGTGGGGGGAAGGGGACGAAGACGTAGGCGGAGCGGGGAGGGACCCCGGGGAGCGGCGGGACGGTGTGGTCGGGGGTTGAGGTCTTGAGAAAAATGAGCCGCCGCATAAACATGCGGGGGAAACCTTGGGGATCATACACTCGGCAGAGAACACGAGGTGGGGACATTCGAAGAAATCCCTACGCGGCGCTTTATTGCCCAAAGGATGGGAAGGGTGGCCGTGGGTGGGGAGGGGGGTGTGTGTGGAGGGAAATGAATCCCTGGAATAAACGACACTGTGTCTGTCGGAGGGTGCGCATACCTACCCACGGGCGAAGTTAGAGGGGAGGATATGAGGGCAGAAGAAGAGGAGGGGTGAGAGAAATATGGCCTCGGTGGAGAATTTCAAGCGCCTGTGAAGAATGGGACGTTATAAGTACATGCTGAGTCACGATTTTAGGTGACTTCATGTGGGGTGGAACAGACGGGGAGTTATCGAGCAGTTCACTGAATTAGGTACTTGCCCTTGTGGGCATTGCTGCGTATTCCGGGTACCAGAGGTTCGGTTAGAGGTAGATTTTCAAGATACCAGAAAACCATCACAGTAACTCTGGCTGGTTTGTACTCAGTCCTTTAACCAGTTCTTCATTACATACTTCTATCTCCTTTCAAACCGTGTGAAATGCACTTCCTATTTCTTTCTCTCGCATACCTACTTCTCCCTTTTCCAAAGTTTCAATATCCTTCCACATCTTAACACCTCAGTCGATTCCGTTTCTTTTAGAAAACACTATCAATGAGTTTCAATGAAACACTCACCAACCCACCGTATATAACACTCTTTCTCATGCCTTTTAAATCAGCCATGCTAACTTTTCCTTTAACTTCAAAACTAAATCTCAAAAGTCTCCACTTGAAGCCCTCAGCCTTTCCCTAAAGGTTCAAGTGTAGGAACATCACAACTCTTGACTTCATATTAAAGTTGTTGCATATCCATGTAAACTGCGGGAGATGCCGCAGCAGTAACTTTTAATGGAGTCATCTGCTAATGCGCATCACATTGCAACAATTTCAAAGGGTAAAAATAATACCGATCAAGGCTATTGATTTTTATGCTTTGAAATTTTTTCAGTGTAGTTTCCTGTCTTTAATTAATATTATTGTCAGTTTCCATTAATTTAAATTTCTCCTTCGAGTAATAGCTTCGCTCGCCGACTAAATACTTCTAATTTTCTTGTCAAAGTAACAATTATCGTTCTTAAAGCCTTTTAAAAAGACTTGAACGACATCAGTTTCATTTAACAATCATATATCATTATTCCCTACCTTTTACATTAACAAAATGCGAGCAACAATGTATTCAATCCCTTGGTAGACAGTCATTCTAACATCCCATCCGCAGATCTGATGTAATCAACTCCCCATGTAGTTCCATTCTTGGCTATAGCAGTGCCATTCCTCTATTATCGTATCCTAAGTCTGGTATTAAAAAATGTGGGAGACAACACCAATGTGAGGCTCCCTGACTCACCATCTCCTTGCCTTTGCTTGAGCAGTTAGTTTTCACGCTTAATAACTTCCATGATATAAATAATTGATTATACATCCGCGCAAAATTTAAAAATTGAGGGTGGTAGTGTTTGCATCACAAAATAAAATCAGAATTGTTTCATTTAAAGCAAAAGCGGGCTGAACTATGCCCACAAAGCAGTGTAACTATTAAATCAAGCAAGATATTGGTTCATAGGTAAACTAATACTCATCTATTGTAGTCTAATTTAAATGCAATTGGCTTATTTTTTGGGTAGTAGTCTCTGCGGAAGTAAGTGTTTGAAATTTTAACAAGACAAATGTAACAATTTTTAATAAAATCTTAGAACTTGCTCACAATTTTCTCTCCTTTTCGTTAACGTAGTCCCGATAAGATTACAAAGTAACGGAAAGAGAGCTGATTTTTCGGATTTGGACACAAACTTACTCATATTGAATGGTTGACTTTAAAAACTGCTAGATGTCAATACCTACTATTATAGTCTGATATGATATTTGGCTGACCTTAAGCTGCTGTGTGGTAGAGAGGCGAATAGCCAAAATCTATCTTTAACATTCTTCCTGAAAACTAGACGGAGCAGTGATATATTCGTTCGCCATCTTCTCTCAGAGATCTCGTGAAACATTACAGCTCCTACTCTGGTGCACGAAATTAGATTATCCTTGCAACTTCTTGTTAAACTTCAAGTGCGTAGTAGGTGAGAGCTATATCTGACTATGAATAATTTGAAACCCTTAGTTATTATTTAGGTACACTTCATCCCTTCCACCATTGTCATATACTCCGCCTATTTTTCCTGCAATTCCCTTGTCCACGACGCTGTCTTGACCTCCGACACGTCTGATTCTTCCCTGAGATTCGACGTGAACGCATTAAATTGAGATGGAAAGAAAAAAGTGGGAAAAGGCAACCGGGAGTGGCACTGCTTCGTTGAAAGATCAGTTACTAACCGGAAGATATATTGCCCTCTGGGAAGTGAAGGAAAACTTAAGAGGGCAAGAGGAAGGAAAAGCGCGTGCTTGTGGAAGCGAGGACTGAGAGACGGCCTGATGGAAAATTTATACGAAGAAAGGTTAAGGATTTGGCCGGAGAGCGATTTCTTTCCCATCCCTCTCTCTCTCTCTCTTTGACTTTCTCATTCTTTTCCTTCGCCCAAACATTGCCGTTTCTCTTACTCTCCTACAGCCCATCTCCTTAACCCTTTTAACTGTCCTCTTCCTCCTCCTTTCAGATTTCTTCCTGCTTTCCAGTCGAACGAACGCAACTCCCTCACCCCCAGAAGAGTAGGTGAGGTGGGCCGGGACTGAACTCCGGGATAAGTGGAGCGGTGGTGGATATTCTTGCGGCGGCAAAAGCTAAATAGAGGAAAAGAAGAGGATATACCCCAAAACAAAAAACCTCTCGACTCTCCTTTCCGTCTCCCTCGTCACACCCCCCCCTCCTCCCCCTTTCCGACTGACTGAGTGAGTGAAAAATTCGGGACAGGGTCGGTTCGGGAGATGGGAACGGACCCGGGAGGACAAACAAAGGAAAAATTAGAGAGAGGAGATGTGTTCAAGTCTAAAAATGGCAGAATCGAAGGGAGTAACTGTGCATCGCCAGTACAGATAGATACAAATACTCGTTCTTTCCCCGGGCAATGTGGAATCATATTATTAAGAGACCAAAGTCACTACAGAAATATTAAAGACAATAAATTTTCAAGTCAGGACGTGATAAAACGTTGGGTAGACATAAGGTATATTCGCAGGTGCATGTGTTCGTTAGTTGATAATACATACAGGATAGTGGCATATGCATTTGCATAAGTGTAAGTTACAAATATTTTAGCCTGAATATATACGACTTTGTGGGTGCAGATTGGCATGAATTTGAGTGTTTTCCATGCGGTTTTATTCCCCTGTACGGGATGTGACCTCACACCCACCGCCATACGCCCTGTCGGTGGTTTGCGGGATACTATGTAGATGTACGAGGGTCATCCGGAAAGTAGTACCCGTTCGTGCCGCATGAAGTGCTGACGACGCGAGTAGCCGCTGGACGAGGTCAGATAGCTTCAGTGGCTTGTCTGCCTTCTCTGAGCCAAGTACCGTGACGCTAGCATTGCCTGTGTTGTTTCTGTGATTGTTTACAATGTTTAAAAAAATTGAGAACGCCGCCAGTTGTGAAGTGAGGGCATGAATTAAATTCCTCAATGCAAGAAACGTTCGCCCATGTGATATTCATCGCCAATTAAAGGAGGTGTATGGAGACAATGTAATGGACGAGTCGTCTGTTCGGCGGTGGTGTCGCAACTTCAACATGGGGAGGGGGAACACACACGACGATGAGCGTTCGGGGAGACCGTCTGTCATTACAGACCAACTGGTGAGCTCAGTTGACGAATTCGTGAGGAACGATCGGCGCGTCACAATTGATGACATCTGTGAGCATTTTCCCAATGTTTCTCGAACAATTGTTCATGAAATTGTTAAACACCATCTGAAGAAATTAAAGAAGGAGTGACCCTGTATCTCAATGAGCTGGCGGCGAAGGACTATGCAGCAGGAATACAGAAACTTGTCACACGTTATGACAAATGCCTTAATTTGCTTGGAGATTATGTTGAGAAGTAGTTTAAAGTATCCTCTTTCAAATAAAATTTTTTATGTTTGTTAATATTTACTTTTGTGTCTTTATTTCACGAACGGGTACTACTTTCCGGATGACCCTCGTAAGTCTAAAGTAAAATATTTTCTCGAAATACAAAAAAATAGACGTTGAAGTTGACTACAATTCCTTTATGACAAACCACAAAATAATATCTTCATTATAATGGAACGAATAAGTGCCTCATGATGAGTGTCCGATATTATTTAAAGGTTCTCACATCCGACATCGATTATTTTTTCCCTGCAAGAAATGAAAACAGCTACAACCTCAAGTTAACATTTTCATAACGATGACTCTGTCGTTTTAAAATTCAGCGCTCGCGTGTATCATATCAACGAAACTAAATAAAGATTATCATTGTTCCTTTTCTCGTTATTTCCCAGCGTAATTCTTCAAATAAGATCGTTTCGAAGTGATAGGATTTTATGAGACATGTATTCAAGCCCTTTTCACAGAAATTTCTTCCTGCCCTTCCCCCCTCCTCATCCCTTGCCTTCCCGCGTCAACTCAGACGTCACAAGATGTGTCTCCGGCTGGCTCGTGAGTTTGGCTCCATCCACATCCCGGCTACTTTATTGCGTCCTCCGGGATCGTTTGGGCAGCAAACATGCGGACTCTATTGAGTTGAGCGGTTGGATCTTTGAGCTCGCTTTCTGTTGACATTTAGGTGAGCAGACGAAGAGAGAGGGGCTCATAACTTTTTCTTGTGAGGAATGTGGGATTTCCTAAAGCCAGGGTATAAAAAATGCTCCTCCGTGAATATCTGGGAAATTTGGGAGTCAGTCAGGTAGAAGTGGTAGGGGCAATTCAAAGGTCACATTCCATATCGAGTGACAGAGAATATTTCAAAAATAAATAACAGCATCCACATGTAGCTTATGAAAAGTATCGAAACATAATGAGAAGGCAGATTCCGGTATCTCGCAAACCACGAAAAGGGTAAGAATTAGCCACAGCTGTCAGTAGAGCCAAAAAGTGGGCATAGTATAGGCAGAATTTCCTCTCTAAATTTAATTATATCAAAAATATTTATGATACTATATGCTGTATTTGAGACTAAACACGATGGAAATAACTACAAAACGCTGATGCATCTAAAATAGTTTCTCCTTGCAATATAAATAATGGAAGATTTTACTTTCAGAAACCATTCGTAAAACACATGCAAATTTTCTTGCATCAGACCGGAAATGCATAAGGTTGCATATTGCATAGAACATGCAATATTGAACTCAATAAATGTTAGTTTAAGCGTGTAAAATTCTTCCGCGCATTAAATCTCAATCATTAGAGGAGAAATGAGGGGAGTACGTATATCCAAAGAACAAGCTTTCTTTTTGGATGACATGGGTGTTGGTTAACCTTTAAGTTTCTCAGTTTCAGCTTCAAAACGTCACAACACTAAGGGCTTTGCCAGTTATATTTAATTGTGCATTCTCTGGGAAGGTCAAACCTCTATCAAATCCCTAACCTTTACGTCACGGGAGAGCAGAGAGAGAGGAGGGAGAGGAACGCGCGGAATGAGAAACCCGAATGGGAGCGGGGGGGGGGGACAGGGATAGGAGGAGAGGGATAAAGGCGGAGAAGGACACAGAGACAGGCTCTGGCTTGATGGAATATTTCGTCAGCTATTATTACAAAAGTTTTATGCATGATGATTGAGCATAGTTAAAACTTCAATGTTTTGTTTAATACATTCTTTAACACTTGTTCATGTTTTTCATTTAGTGACGCAAGGGCCTTGATCCGGTCCACCTATACTTACCAATGCCCTCATGCGACAATAAAATGTTCACAAGCACCGCGCAAGGTCACGATTGGGAAAGCTTTTCATTTTAGATTCCACTTCAAAAGAAAGATACGCATTGATGAAGAGCTATTTTTTTTATATTAGTTGCCAGAAAATGTGATTTCGGGATAGCAAGCAAGCGAGTAACATCCGAGTCCATAACAAATTGTATCGAACACCTTCCAGTCACGTGGGTTTTCCGACACAAGTTGTGATGTTAAGATATCCCGCGTAGAACTGAACGCCTTATATATCTTTTTCGTCTTTTCCACTTCGCCCATCGCCGAGACTTTTCCCAGTGCTCCCCAAACTCAGAAGCGGTGCAGGGGGAGCGATTCCACGGCGGGAGGGGGGAGGTACATGCGCTTTACGAAATTTATTTGAAGGGGAGTTTCGGGGAAGAAAAGGAAAGAGAGAGAAATAAAGAAAATAGAGTGGAGGTTAAGGGAAGGCTTCGCACATTCCGGGGATTTTATTTCTCGTGTGAGAGAGCGAAGGGTGGGGTAAGAAAGGCAGTTGAAGAGAGCGGGGGAAGATCCAATGAAGAAGGCAATGGCCAAGGAGACGTCAGTACTCCACCAAACAATAGGCTTTCTTTCAATCCCCCCAGAGGAATCTGGAGGGGGAGATCACGGCGAAGATGACCACATGGGGAATCAAACGAAAAAGAAGAGGGGCGGTTTTTGGGGGTGAGTACGGGTATTTACTGTATTTGTCCACGTCCCAACCCCCTCCAGCCGCAGCCAATTCCACTTGCGACACGTTCTCTGGCGTTTGCTTCCTAGGCTTAACCACGAGAGGGGGGATTTCGCGGCGACTATAGTCGATGGACGATGACAGCACAACGCAGCAGAAAACCAGAACGGTTTACCGGCACGCAACATTAGATTTATTCTTGAATATTTAAGCAGCGAAAGATGAGACGTTTTCAATGAATACATGTATACTTATTGTGCCAAATTCGTATTGCCTGTTACAATAATTCGTTACTGATGTTTTGAATTTGATAGTAACTGGTCAGGAATTGGCTCGAAGACCAAATATTCTCTATCATTAGGTCCACGGCAATACGAAGTGAATTAATTCCAAGTGCATGCAAGCCATTCTAAATTAAGTGAAAATTTACTTTATCCGATGAAGACATGTATGTAGATTCCGCACACCCTCGGAATATATATATAAAAAGAAAATATATATAACGTTCTCATGAACATATAGTTATAGCGAACCCCTTCCCTGGCGAAAGTTTGTGGTTTCGAGTCAACCCTCTTCACCGCCCAGGCCAAGAAAAACTAAATTTTACCAATTTTACATAACAAATTAATCTGTTTAAAAGCCAGGAAAACTTTAATTCAAACGATCCTTTTGGTGTTCAATGTTAAACAAATACACGAGGGAAGAAAAACCTGGTTATACCGCACTATATAACGGTCATCTGCAATAAATCATTTGCTGTCACTGCTCGCCGCGGGCGGAACAAACACAGTCCAACCTTGAGGGAATCTCCTTCAATTGCATCAATTAAAAGAACCTTGCATAACATCCTCCTAAAATCACAGCAGATATGCAAGTAAGACACTTAAGGAGCCATCGGTCATATCATATTCACACAACTATCAGTCAGAAATATCCACTTCACACATTAATCTTACTGTTCAAATCTTACTTTTGGTGATGATTTTGAGTTAAATTTCTTTTTTTTTACAATGGCATTTAATCGTATTGCAGCAAAATTTTTTCTATCATTTTTTCCTTCAATATTTCTTAAATCTGTATTATTAATCAATAATTTTAATTTAGTTAATTTTTCTCCACATTTATGTGTATATATCATTTGTCTTTTTGTTCCTTCTCTTCTTTATCACGCATTGATTATTTTCTATTTATTATTATTTTTATTTTTTTTAATTTAGTAAATTATAACATTAGCATTATCTATCAGTTGGTTTTCGCAGGTTTTTCACACTCCCCTAAATGAGTGGGTGTTTCCCTACAGTGGGTTTTTTCGTCAAGGATAAAAGCCTTATCCCTAACGTTTTTCTCACAATTTTGCATATCTTTCCACACTATTTGTAGTCATGCATATTCATTGTAAATCAATTGTCAACATCTTGGTCTTTTTTATATTATTTAGCACTCAAATTTAATTTTAATTTCTTTAAAGGTATTTGACGATGGCTTAGATGGAAGAAGGGACTGCCACAGTCTCGATCTCGCTTGAATAAAACCGTATTATTATTATCATGGGCTCATATAAGATGTAAGTTTCATTAAGTTTTTAAATTAACTTTCTTAATCCTTATAATGCCCCTTAATGCATGTCAGAATGGCAAAATACATACAAACTTGAGGAAACTTTCTCTTTTCTCAAATAACTGTTTAGGAGAAATTTTCATCTTAAATTACAATCAGTTTAAAAGTCGATTACAACATTCATTAAGGATCTGACTTAGCTAGTATTATTCACCATTTCAGGATATGCTACCAATTATGCGTTATAACATTTCAAACAAGGGTTATCTCTTGTAATTTGAATGGTTCTTACTTTCGAGTGAAATCCCCACGACTAGATTTAGCGCTTCAGCCTTCTGTGCGAGTCCCTTCCTTTCTTTGTTCCCATTCTGGATTCCCATTCCTACACCCAGAAGCGAGCGAGGGAACGCTCCTGGCTATGGTGGGCCGCACACTTACGGAGGATGAGGTTCAACTGCAATTTTCTCCACCTGCTTCACGCAATTTCTCCCACAGTAACAAGAATAATAGGTGCACCCTATGAAGGCTGAGCATCCAGTAAGATACCCTCATAAAATGGTGAGGTAAATTACTTCTTCAGATCGTACCAACTCCCTGATGATTTATGGGTTAGCGAAAAGAAAGAATGAAAATGAAACAAAAATGGAAGGTCTTGCACTTCAGTTAATATTGAAAAATGTTATATAATCCCGGAAAAAAATAAAAATCGCAATTTTATTGTAAAAGACACAATGAACATTTCAATTAACTCCAAATACTTATTTTCATTTCCCCTTCCTAGCCTAAACATTTATCTCCACATCTAAGGTGTAACCGACGTCATTTTGTGAACGTTACTTGCTTTCATGTTGTGAAACAAAGTCACAAGTTAATTTGCGTGCTGAGTTTAACAAATAACGTCCATAACTCTTTATGAAAACTTCAACGTATTAACGACAACCAAAGTTTCGAAACCACACTCGGTTTTGGTTAAACTTAATGTTTAAATTAATTTTATGACTTTAGTTTGCCGGAACAGGGATCAAAACTTTATCTCCTTTGAGATACTATGCGACTAGAAGAAGTATACATGTTGGCGTAACCATGGATCCTAAAATCTTCCGTTTGGTAGAGGTATCGTTCAATGAATTTTGCTAAACGCCTCCCTCTCGAGCTCCAAGAGAGATTAACTCCTCGGTCGCACTTATGAGGGGAGTCTCTCAAGTCAAGGTGGGCAAAAAGGTGTTGCACTGAAGGGAGTCATGACCAATCAATCGCCAATCATCGCTCCGTTGTTCGAACGGCGAGCGTGGCACTAAAGACCTATTAGTTGTTCAATTGGCGCCGTCGACCGATTGGTATACCGACGAAAAAATTGACAGGAGCGCATAAGTGAATTTCTTTTTCTCATTAATACATCCAGCACGCGTTGCCCTCCAATATGCACGCCTAAAGTGAAGAGGAACATAAGGAGAGGGTGGGGGGAAGAGAAAACGACCCCGGGGGCAAAAAGACCACGGATAATAAAAAGGGAAACGCGAAACGAGGCGCGTGTTAAGAGAGAGAGAGAGAGAGAGAGAGAGAGAGAGAGAGAGAGAGAGAGAGAGAGAGAGAGAGAGAGAGAGAGAGAGAGAGAGAGAGAGGGAGGAAAGGAGCTCGTGAGAGAGAGAGAGAGAAAGACAAAAGAATTATCCAATTTTCCGTCCCCTTTTAGGCCATAAAAGAAATAAAGGGGGAAGCGGGGGGGAGGGCTGGTGGGAGTTCAGTTAGAGCCGAGCGGGGAGGAGGACGTTAGGGGTTGCTTCGAGGCGTCTTGAGGCACAGCTGAGCCGCAGTTGTAACAAAGTCTAAGAGAGCGGCATGGGTGTGGGGTTGATGGAGAGAGGGGGCTGCTACAAAAGGACCACCCGCCCCCTGGAAACCGAAGAGAGGCTCAAGAACAAAGGGATTGGGAGGGAGAAGAGGGATGAAAAGAGAGGGAGACGTGGGACGGGGTAGTGGAAGGGATTCCAAAATAACGGAAAAGGAAACTTGAGACCAATGTAATACGGAAGCTACACTCGCAAACGTCACCCGCAGGCTACCGAACGACATTTATTAACTCGTAACTCTTCAATGACATAACTGACAGTGATGTGAAATTGAAAGATAGAGCACAATCATGGATAAAAAAATGAGAGAAATTCTTAATTGAAGCATGTGATGACCACTGAATGGTTCACGTATTCATTCTCTCATGTCTGCAGTTCTCATCCTTCGAAAATATTTCGAAGCTATGGTTCCATTGAAAGGATTGACTATATTTTTACATTCGTTCCATTTCATTTGAAACGTATCCCTTAAACGTTTACTGTATTTTTCATATCACCTTCATCGTATCAACAAGGTGCCAACTCGGCCAAACAAAATAATTGCCTCTCAGCGGTCCCAAAATTAGACATCGTTCTTAAGAATCATAGACAAGCATAGACGGACATACTCGTATTTCCTCAAATAAGCTCATTATAATCCACATCCTATATAACCACAGCAACATATATCAGCTAGCGTCTTATGTCTCTAATTTTCAATTAATCATTTCAGTTTTTCTGGGTTACATAACTTCAGTAGGTGTTTGAGAAGGTGCAATACTGTGGAGGATAATCTAAGAAAGTCCCTCGCATCTCTAAAACTCCAAACCATACCGATTTCTCAGGCACGACCTTTCTCGCTCTTTGTCTCTCTCCTCTCCTTCCGTGAACACCCCTTGGGTTTTTTCCCCTTCAAGACGGTTCACCCAAAGAGGAAAGTCCTCGCGAAAAACGGTCCCAAAGGAACAATCCTCTCCCTGGTTAAAGGACGCCGGAAGGAACGCGACGGCCAAAGAAAGGAGAGAAAGAGGGAGAAAGCAGTTAGGAAGTTGGAGAGTCGGAGATAAGAAGGCGAGAAGAAAGCGGTGGACGGGACAAAGGGCCAGTCTAAAAGTAACAGCGGTGAAAGCAATAGCGCAAAGGAGCGCACAATGGCGAAGTTCATTTTTCTCCTCGTGGGTGGGCGGCTAATTACGCCAAAGATGGATATTAGAACAAGGAGAAGGGAGATGAGAAACATAACGTTGGTAACCATGTTCTCCTAACGATAGTGTCTTAGCGCAGAGTACTCGGAGCTGGGAATGCCAAATTAACCATGTTTTACGTACCACATTACTCGACTCGGAAGTTGACAGGTGTGGGAGCAAAACAGCTTTAACTAACAGCGGTATGGCGTGCGAGAGACGACCGCATCAGATTAGAAAGGTCCGGTTCCTTAACTTGTATCGCCTGAGGAGTCTCAGGAAGACCTGGGTACGAGAAAAACACCCAGCTGCTGCCCAAGAGTCACTCTTCTCCCTGGATTCAAACCCGTGATCCCTCCATTCGTTGCCCGAACGCTCTAACCCTATTGTGCTACCACGCCAAACATGTCTCACGTAAAATTAATGAATAAAATAACAAAATGCCATTCGAATTCATTGAGACTTACATATAATGTATAGGATTCTGAATTAAAAAGACCGAATATAAAATAACGGCATCGCCTTACCTTTCTAGGAAAACGGCCATCGGGGCAGAGGAGAGGACAGGAGACGACAGTGAGGAACGGATAGCTTCGGTGAGGGAAGAAAGAGAGCGACAGCCGGGAGGGAGGAGAGCGGATGGGAGGAGGAGGACAAAAGGAAAAGGACGCTCACCGTGGGGTTAGGCAAAGAGGGAAAGGGATACGGGAGCGGACATGAAGGAGATGATCGCCGATAAGACAAAAGGAGACGGAGGAAGGGGAGACGGGAGATTGGAAAGATCGAGCGCGGGGGGTCACGTGATACCCTTTAGGGTGGGGGAGGTCCTCTCCCACTTCCCCACATTAAGGGAGGGAGGGCGGGGTGCTGCCCTTGCCAGTGTGAGAAGTAGAGCAGTGGGAAAGGGAGAAGAGAAGGCGTGGTACGCGGTGGCTGGGCGGTTGCCATGGAGGGCAGGGGAAAGGGCGACTGATGTGGGGATGTGCGCGTGGGATGGAAGGAGGTCGAAATCTCCTGGGGAGGTGCAGTGGACCCCTGCGGGAACGGATGGGATGGAGGAAGGGGAAGGACGCGTGGATGGAGCCTGACGGGGGATGGGATATGGGATGACGGTTGCGTGGGGAAATACTGAGTCACATCCCATCGGATATCTCCCCGACAATGTACCTTCGGCGGCGCACCTCCTTGCGTCCGAGACAATAAAAGGTGGGATTGATTTCTTCCTCCCCTAACGGAAGGACTCCTCATCCCCACACCCCCTACGTAATCTGCACCCCCGCTTCCATTCCCATTCCGGTGGAAAGGGTGCTCGGCACGCACACACGTCCGATGCATTCCTAACGCACTCGGTAATCCGGGACGACATGCAGACGAATAAAACGCGCGCTGGATTTCCTCGTCCCGAAGTTGGATTTGCTGAGTCTGGGAGAACAGACGCGAGACACTCCGGGAATGGCAAACTGACGCAAGTAGGCACAAAATCCCTCAAGCACGGTGAATTGCGTGCGACGCATGATATTTCGGATATTCGATGATAGTAGAGAGAAATGCGGCTTAATGCCCTGCGCATTTAGCTGAAAGGAGCGAATAATTTGTAGATTTTTTTTTCATCAGAATGGAAATACTATTCAGATATTTTGCGTGAACAGTCACATAATACACCTTTTTTCATAGCGTGATCTACAAAATTCTCTCAGCCGAACTCAACCTGAGTGTTATCGTACTACACACGGGGTGATATGACATATTTCAGGACTATGCTATTTATTTATTTCGCATTAGTCTGAAAAGAGCACTTCGACCTTTTAGTCGGGCTTTGAACATTGATATAACAATGACAGAATAAATACTAGGTATTTTCTAAAAACGTTTTGTTTGAAAGAACTAATTTCAACGAATAGCCGCCATTCTCAGGTACCTTAGATGTGTTGAAACTAGTTGTACCAAATAAAAAGTTTTTGAAAAACACCTTGTATTCTTCTTTGATTTTAAATGAATTTCCACGTAGTGATACCATCAAGTGTACTGAGTTATTCGATTTTACATCACATTTAATAATGTGCTACGAAATTCACTTACGAAACTAGAGCCATTGTTCGATTTATCGAATTCATATACTTTATGGTGGTCACTTTACGCTTCAAACAAGTAAATAAAAGGGAGTTACCTCTTTGAAGACCTCTTTACTAACGTCAATATTCCTTTACTATCGATTATATTTACTCTCCTTTCATACGACATGCTATTTAATGCTAAAATGAAATAAGGTTCACCAATATTGTCAACCATGTAAGTGTAATATGAGTTATATTTAGTCTTCTTGAAAGGGACTGTAGTACACAATTATGTAAAAATTTGAATATCACATAATCATATCAATCACAGCGGTCAATGTTTAATAAGATACAATAGTTCGACTCAAAATATCTATTGTTAAAAATTCTCCGCGAGTGCTGATTAAATATGTTCACATTTTGGGAGAAAGCGGATCGCCCAACCTGGATATAATAAGAATGAGTTAAGAGTTGTAAGATGCTTTACGATGAGAAAAGAGAGAATTCTTATCCACTGGTGCGTTTAAGTAAGCGCGTGCGTACACTGAAGTGTTGAATCCAAAATATGCTTCAAAGAAAGCCAACGAAAGCATTTAAAGCGAAATAATGAGGCAACACGATTGAATGTTCCACTTCCGCCACAGTGGACTCGGGAAATTAAAAAGAGAAATAAATACGACGAAGAAGCGAGAGGGAATGATAGAGAAGCCAAGGCATTGTAGGAGTGAAAAAAATGAAAGGAGCGAAAGGCGGACCAGAGAAGAGTAAGAAAGCTTTGGAGCAAAAGGAGAGGAGAGAAAGATGTGTGAGGATACAAGGGGAGGGAAATGCCTCGCGGAAACACTCTCTCTCTCTCTCTCTCTCTGCCTTACTAGCCGAATGAAAGCACCAAACTCAATTTACAAAATTGAATAGCCAAGCGCTCTGTCCTCGCAGTTAAATCTCGGCAGTGCTCTGCTGACTCTGAAGCTTCCTCAGCCAAGGAGAAATATGTTCTCATTTCTTTATCCGATGTATCCTGACCACAACGGATCCCTGGCAAATAGAATGCATTCAAGGAAAACCCTGCTCTAATGGTAGTAATAAAAACCAACAACCAGATAGGGTCCAGACTTAATGGCTAATTTTGATAGATTTTTAACTAAATGAGATTATATATTTATCATAATTAACCACTCCGCAATTGAAGAAAGAATAAAGTTCTACCCCCAGTCACTTATTTATCTGACTTCTCATTAGTATTCAGATATTTACTCGGGAAAAAAGTAATTCCTTAAGATTCATTAACTCTCAAACGTTGCCCCAATACATTGTAGAGATTATCATATTCATTTACATTTTATTCAGCCAGAAAATATGACTTTTACCACTAAATCAAAACAAATCTGGCATCCTGCTGATGTAAAAACCTTGGAATATGTTTCAAAATTATTAAATTTCACATAAAAGTGCAATAAGACATTTTTACAGACGATGATTATGAAACATAAACTAATCCTTTGCGCTCTTACGCTTAAGTGTATTACGTATCGACCTCAACTATACTCATCCTGAAGACAGTTGATACATTTATACCTGCTCTTATATCGCCTATATTTTCTATTATTATTAAAACATTCGATGTATTCGGTGCTATAATGGGTTCAATACTTTCTTGTGAAAAGATACGAGGTGAAATCGAGGCAAATGAGTATTAAAATGGGTACAAATGAACAAATAGGAATTACGCAAGCCAAAATGTGCATATCCTAATTGACATTACTGACTTTTGATACATAATTTCACACCACGAATCCTCCTCTGCGGGACGAATAAATCGCAGATTATTTCAAAGCAGAGAATTTCGTGTTTAAAGCGAGTGGGCAAATCAAAATCCAATTCATTTTAGTCAGTCCTGACTTTCTATTTATCAAATGGCCGACGCCATGCGGTTGATAAGGGTAATTTGTTTTTCTATTGGCCCAATACCTAATCAAGGGAAAATATCAAAATAGTACAGAACTAATTATGAAGTGATTTAATGGCACTAATTTCCGCGGTGATATCGCGATAGCAATGGAATAAAGAACTCCTCATTTGTCACGTAGAAGAGAGCGATTTTTGTAGACGATTAATCTTCCCTCCTGACACAATCTAGAACTCAATGCCACCCTGCGGCTATAAACAGCAGAGCGCTAAGAGAGTCATTAAAAGGACGCCCGCAGGGAGGTTTCTATCGCCGTTGTGTTCCATCCCCAGAACTCCCTTTGCAGATGATGATACACGACAGGGGAGTGCGTGCGTTCTTTCGAGGGGAAGCAAATCCAAGTGACCTCGGGGCGGGTCACGGATCCAACACTGCCGTGAAGGTCAGGGGCGACGTGCGGGGGAGGGGGAGCGAGGGCTCTCGCCGGAGTCTGACGACTGATCTGGGAAGAGGGAGAGGATAGACTTGTCGCTGTAGCGGCGGTTGTCGAGGCGCGGGGCCCCTTCCACGGGTGCGACTCTCGCACTTGCCCTCTCCCTGGGTCCGCCTCATCCCTCCCTCTCTTGCGCTCCGAGTGTAAGAAAAATATGGGAAAATATGGCACTCAGCTCCTTGCGTTATGCGGGAATTATTGTTTATTTTCCTGCTTATTGTAAGCTTACTCTGTTTTCGTATTCGGCATAGCGATGAGGCCCAGTGCCCTCTCAGGCAGGAGTAGGCAAGGGAGGCTTCCATTCGATGATCCTCGTATTTGAATACGAGAGAGAAGAAGAAAAGAAATACCACGAAGGGAGGTAGAAGAGGTCCCCATGTGTATTCGGACGGAAAAATCTCAGTTGAAATAAGAACTCTATATTTCTAAAGTACAAAAAGTATCGTGAAGAGTTTCGGAAAAATACTTTTTAAATTTGATATTGCACAATGCTCCAAAATTCCAGCCAGCGGCTTTTCCACGACTCGAAGGCTCACTGGTAGGCGGATTCCAGAGGGTCCTCGTGCAAGGGTACGCGTGCAAGCTTCTTCAACGGCACTAAGGTTCTCAAGGTGGTCTCCTTTGAGGGAAGATTTCACTTTTTGGAATAGGAAATAGTCTGCTGGTGCCAAGTCGTGACTGTAAAGGGGTTGGGGAATGATCGCGATGTAGCGGCAGAAGATCTTCGCAAACAGACAAAAGACTACTCTTGGTCGTCCGTCAAGACCTTCGGGAGAACGAGTTTAACACAGATCTTTTGCATCGCCATTTATTAATAGATAAAATAATGGTGTGCACAGTCATGTCATCAATGCCAGTATACGATCAGCAATCAAGCGCACACTTAACTGACGGCCTTAATTCAGCACCTCAGGCACACTTCAGGAAAAAAATGTTACCGATGCTTTACTTTTTATAAAAACCTTGTATATCTCAATATGAGTTCATGTGAGAAAATTAAACAAAAAATCAACTTATTCAAAGTGAATACAATAAAAATACTAAATCTTTTGCAGTTAACATTTTTTCCGCGCCATCAACAGGAAAATTCCAATCAAGGAGGTGGATTCGGAGTTGGATTTCTCTTCGCAGACTAAGTCTAAGCCACCGTCACCTACTCAGTCCTCTCGGCTCTCTTTCACTGTAAATCGTAACCTATCGTACCAAGAAATTAGTTTCCCGGGAGTATAAATGCTCTCCCACGGCCCTTCCCCGACTCTCCTCACCATAGCCGCGGCTCCCATAAAACTAAGAAATTCTTCCACCGCCGCCTGAAGCACTTTAAATCACCCCGACTCCCTCACATCCCCCGTCACCGCGCCCTCCCCAGTAATTTCGCGTAACAATCCTCCGGCACCACTCCCTTCAGGGATCCCCGCAAGCCCCTCCCTCGCCAGCGGGCCGCACATAAGGGCGCTCTGGGCACGCCCCCCTCCCCCACGCCCCTTACGCCCTTGCTCGCTCTCTGGTGTCTTCCTTTCTTGAGTCTTCCCGAAGACGGGGACTCGATCCAATACAAGGGAGGAACGCTTTTACGGCCCCGGATCCCAGGCCACCTCCTCCCCCGAAATTTCTCTCCTCCCCAAGCAATAGCGCTGAATCAACCCCCAGCTGCTATTTCTTCTCATCTCGTCTAACTCCCACTCGACAGACCCTTTTTCAACCCCCCCCCCCAAAAGCAGCCAGCACCCCTCGCTTCTACTACTCCCCTGAAGAAGGCGGCCCACCTAAGTCCGTTCCACACACCCAAGGGATTTCCCTTCCCTTCGTTTCCCCCCGGCTCCCCTCTCACCCCCGACTGCCACGAGAGCTCCTCCTCCTCCGGGGCCCCCTTCTTTCGCCCCCCCTACTCTCCGGCCGAAATTTCTACGCCTCCCCATCGGCCAGGCACAAACACTAAACGTCACTTCCCACCCTCCTCGCGTCCGCATTAGGACACGTCATCTTTCTCCCCATCTCGGGGTGCATGTACCGACCCTCCCCGCCCCCCTCCTCCACATTCGTCGCTAGACAAGCTAATTCATGTGTAAAGCGCACTTACCCCTTGAATGTTTCATAGTCCCGTGGATCCTTCACGTTTATGGGTTATGGGCGACGTCATAAATTCCGCTACGAAATACTAGTCGCCAGCCAAAATGTGTAAGGGTGTGCCCTTCAGTCGGCAGGGAGAATGCTGTGTAACATACAACGAGTGGCATTTTCAAAAGAGCTTAGCTCTTACCCGAATCATGTTTGTGAAAAAGAACATATGCATCGATTATTATTCAAAAAACATACATCGATCCTCTCATCTCTGTCTCAATATTAAACAAAAATGTCGCCTGCATGAGTGCTTCATTTATACTTGTGGAAACTATACGCTAGAGTTACAAGTTATGTAAAAAAAGATATCTATAATCCATATATTCCTTGTATATTCCACTCACAAGAATTTACATCAACATCAGGTTTGGGAAAGTTTCCTTGAATTTACAAACGATCAAGCATCAAGAATGAGGATAGCAGAATTGAAATCACAGACGGAGTCCTCGTCATCCGATAACGCAGTGCAAATCTAGAATATTTTCACCCACTTATGCACGAAGTATTTAAAAACGAGAGGCGGGCTTAATAACACTGGAATTTCGGATAACCAATACTTCCCTCGTCGTGAGGAGTAGAGAGAGGCGGCGGGGAGGGGAGGGGAGGGGGTTGGCGTGAGGAGAAAGCAGCGAATAAAACAAGAGGATGGGGGGGGGAGGGCGTTTGGAAAAAAATTGACGCGGAACGAAAAATTCCAATGGTATTCGGGAAAGAACCGAAAATCCTGGCAGGAAAGAAGAGACAGGGAAGAAAATAAAAGAAACAAACCAAGGGATTTTCCCCGAAACTCGGTCCATAAGCCACAGGCGAAAAGTCGGGTGGATGGAATGGAAAGGAGGGGGAGGCGGGCGATCGGAAGACGCGTGAGAGTGACGTCTTCTCACGAGATGTGGGACGTTGACGAATTACGCGCCTGGAGAATTGGAAAGAGAGAGAGAGAGAAGAGGGCGAGAGTAAAGTGGGGAGGGGAACGAGGGAACAGAGGGAGAAAAGAAGGGGGGAGAAGGGAATGGCGATGGGGACCCAAATGTAATGGTTGGGGCGGGAGAGGGTGGGGTAGGGAGGGAAGAGGCCCACGAAGACAAAGGGGGCGCCTGGTGGAAGGGGGAGGACAGGGAGGGAGCGAGATGCACTGCGGGATACACAAAGCACCAAAAAGAGGAACACGAGAATTTCGCGCAGCCGCAACGAGGCAGACGAAATCGAGTCAGGATCCACAGCAGATGCTTCTTTTTTTCCGTTACTACTTTCACGACCGGTATCGTAGCCTCCTGAACATCCCCACGTGCGCCCAAACATGATAAACCTAAAACAGATCGCTCCTCGCGGCACAGAATGGGGGAAGGTGGTAGAGGGAGTCGGAAAATGAGAGTCGGCTATTTCGGAACTCAGTTCGTTTCATCTCTTTGAATGTACCCATCTCATGCTGTCCTGGGGAGTGTTTTTCGGTTTTCCTTTTTGAACCAACGTACTTGTTTCTCTCTCGCCGCGAAGAAAAAGGAATTGAAAGGGCCTTCTGGGTACCTTTCCGACACGAAAGGATTCCATGAACGCTACTGAAAGGTCGCTTTCAATTAATTTCGATTGCATTCCTTAGATGACTCATAAATTAATTATAAAACCGTTTCGCGAAGGACAACCAAAGAGACGAGGATTATTTCAAGAGAATTTTAATATTTATTGGGATACTACGGAAGAAAAAAATCATAAGTTTTTGTTCCGGCATTATATAACTTCATTTAAAACAAATATATATGATGCATTTTCGTTTAAAGAGAATCTTTTAAACTTCCCGTGATTACTCATCTCCTAATCCATAATAATCATGGTTTTTCTTCAACATATAACCGCTCGCCAAGAAAATAATATTATCCAAGGAGCTTTTTAATTATCTGCAAGAAGAAATGAATTAAGTTTGAAAAGTTGTCTTGTACTCGTGTTTTTTTAAGGATGAGCATTATTAAGACCGAAAGAAGTTCAATTACATAATGTACGCTTCTCGTTTTCCTACCAAACAGCATAAAACTATTGTGTCGAAATGATAAGTAATGGCTCAACCCTAACTCGAGAATGGCCCATTTGCTTTCGGCATACGCAAGAATCAATCTGATCCAATAAAAATTATCATTTTAGGGAAAAGGTAATTCACTTTAAGCAGAGACAGCAAAGTTTTTGGGGAAACATCCTAAGAGAACCGAAAGGGTCATGAACAACCGCAACGATGTGATTGGCTTCCAAGGTCCAATCAAATATATCTCTAATCGGTAGATGACCTGTGTGTTAACGCTGAAATGACTACGTATTCTTTTTATTCACAGATTTTGAGATTTGAGACAGCGCTCCCTTTCGTTGCTGTGAGATAACATCAATCAAAAACGCCTGGCTTCATTTCCTCCATGTTGCAGCGTCA
This sequence comes from Hetaerina americana, assembly GCF_022747635.1. Classification (NCBI taxonomy): domain Eukaryota; kingdom Metazoa; phylum Arthropoda; class Insecta; order Odonata; family Calopterygidae; genus Hetaerina; species Hetaerina americana. The sequence continues at coordinate 6,813,268 of NW_027287095.1, forward strand.
TGGGGATTGCGAATAAATAAACTTATTTCATAAACTCTATTCAGATCTTTCAAGCATTTTAATTAAAAGAAACACCTTTCTTGGGCGAACTATTGTGGATATAATTTCGTACAATTTTTCCACGCGATTGTCCATAAGTAATATGGGCCTAAATACAAGAAATATTGAAACGGATATCTTCAAGAAGTTCCTTTTTAATACCACAAAGAAAGACAAAAGGGTAGTCCAAAGTTATCTTAAGATTTCACTGTTGTTTTACCATAAACGACACTTCAGTCTTTATGAATGCTGTTGAAAACCTATTATTAGACCTATCTCACTCGCCATGGATAAGAAACCCGTATTTTTTATTCTAAGCAGCCTGTATGATGCCGTCATCCTTTTATATAATATCGTCGTACAGGTAGGGAAGTAATTTACACTTTAGTAATGTGATTCAAAATAGTGCATTTACCTGTAATTAACATATCCTCAATTATTTGATATCGTTTATATATTTATAGATAATTTCCATACAGAAAAACTTGCTTTTTGATTTCACATCCCTGGTCTTGTATCACTCCCTGCCAAATATCCTAGTGGTGGCTTATAGGGGGCACCATGTAGAAGTAGAACAGTTCAAAATAGACTACCTCTACAAGAAATCTGTGCCAGCAATATGAATTGCTTGTTCAATGAGAAAATGATATCTGTTTTCAACCACAAGTAAAAGGCCATGGTTATCGATAAAAATGAATGACACTAGAAATATTTTCACTCCCGAAAGTTACTTTCAGCTGCTAAGTCAGAGGGGTTGTGAAATGTATTCCATCAGTTAGAGATAAGTTCCCACTATTTAACACTTCCTGGACTACTAATCATCTACTCTCGACCTAAACTCTTATTTGACTGTCATTATTTCATGAATCCGTTTTTCGTCCTTCTTCTATTAGCATTCTTCCATTGAAAAGAACCTCTAAGAACCTTCCTCAACTCGTTCTCCCATCAGTCATTCTCATTTCAAAGCTACAGCTTTCCACCATCTATCAGTGTCCCCTACAACCAACTTTTCTACCGTCGGAAGATGAAGAGGTTAAAACGTATAAAAACGCGGAATAAAGTATTGCAAAAACTCTCTGGAGCAAGTAACACGAAATCTATTGGAACACTGGAGCACAAGGTGGACAGGGTCGTTAATGAAGAGAACATTTGATGGAATCCCAGGGACCATACTTGTTTCTGGAATAAGGAGGAAGAAAATTCCGACAACGAACATTTGAATATACTAATATTTCCCTTCATTTTTTTGGTGACAAGAATGCGCACAATAAACGTCAACCAAATTCAAACGTCTCTACTCCGCAAAGGCAATTCTTTTCCGATGGTGTCAACACGGGAAGGCATTTTGTCTCCTTCGTTTAAAAACAACGCATGGGAGTAAGCACTGCAGGGAGAATGCCTTCCGTTCATCCATAAATTCCTGTAGTCGAAGTGAGTGAGTCCTTAGGGCCTTCTCCTTGTTTATAGGAGAGAGATATCCGGGGCACCCAGTTAAGAGAACACGCTAAACAAAAAAGGCAGCGTTGCGCTCGATGGCAAGTGAATAGACTTCCCGAGTCACAAGGAGCCTTGGGAGGGAGATTCGGGAACGGGGGAGTGGGAGGGGTAGTTTGGGTTATTGGGGTGAAGGGGGTCGCGAGGAGACAGTGGGGAGGTGGAAAGAAATAGGAATGAGGGGCGCATGGGGTGAGTGAGAGGATAGGGGACGTGTCGAAGGAAGGAAGCGGGAGAGAGGGGGTGTGGAGCGAGCGAACGACACGGCTGCAGAGGCGGAGATTTAATGGCGATGAGTAACGCAAGGAAATGACTGGTGGGGGACGAAAGACGACGGCTTCGGTGGTTTCCTTCTTGAAGGACATTGAGGCGTTGGGGTGAAAGGGAAGGAATCGTGGGAGAGATGACGATAGAGAGAGAGGGTTTGAGACGAAAGAAACGGGGGCACCCCGAGGGACGGGGGCAGAAACTCTCGGGGGGAGAGCGATTTAGTGCCCACTTTCGGCGTCTGGCCCGCTACCGGGGTCTCCTCTGATTCCCAAGTGCTCCCGAAACATCCACTTTAACCATTCTGAGCCTCTTAAACCTTCCGCATCATCCATTCGCCATCAAAACCAAAGGTGCCCCAGAGAGGTATGGGCACTTAAGCCAATGTTGCTAATTGCAGCAAACAGGAAAAGTGAAGACAATTTTGTGCACGTTTAGCTAGTTGGCTGCATATTTGCCATGAAAAAAATACCTTGCTAAACGAGTCACGTCGTGACATACCGCTGAGCACCGGATTAAGGTACTCAGCGGATCGTAATCGGCCTGTCAACCGCATTTACTCCACGCCTCGTGCACGATGACTAGGAATAATATGATATAATCCTAAAGATGTCACTATAGATATTTTGATAGATATTTTAGTACCCTGCAAGCCACCGCTAGGGGGTGTGGCAGGGGGTGAATCCACACCAGACTAATTCTGACCCGAATGTGACCCTACCGCGGTCGAACAAAGTTATTCTGACCTCTTAGCGTTCGAAGAAAGAAGTGGCATCTTAAATCTATCTGTTCTACGCTTAATTTCTCTAATTATATTGAATATCTCCTACCGTAGTACGATGGGGGTAATAATATATTTTCAACATCACTGCTAAGAAGACATTCTTCCGATTTGTGTAAGAGATTTAATCTGTAATTTAACCTTCGAGTGAGTGATTCCCAACCTAGCTCCTCTAATATTATTATTTATTTATTATTATTAAAACGTACACGTGCAGTAATATTTACATGTCAAGATCAGAGGGTCTCACTCGGATTAGATTTTGTATAAACCGAACACTAAAGTCATATCATGTCAGATAGTTTTATTGAATCAACAACTTCTTAGTCATTTTTTTCTAAATATTTCAACGCGATCAGAAAATAGTAAAGCAATTCATTTCCCAAGAGAAATTCCGGGCATTGATATAAAATGAAAAAGACAGTTTTTGCTCTGACCCACCACGTCACGCCGTAAATTTGATTGAATCAATTACAATACTTCATTTATATGCTCTAGATGCACATCCAATCCATTTTACACCAGTTTCCTCAGATCCATTCATCAAAATTCCTAATTCAAATCCTATAAAAATAATTGAAGCCCTTTAAAACAGCTATAAGAAATTAATGAATTAATTGAGTACTCTTGTGTGCTCTGTCTGATTGTAACAATTTTTTGCGTGAAGAGTTTAGGAGAAATTTAAGGGGTAGAAATTCATCGAAAATTGGACCTTCCCTGTCGCTTTGACGTCGTAGAATTTGGATCGAAGAGTAATTCATCGGAAGTACGAATGTATCGTTATAGAAATCCGCGTGGGCAACTTCCCACGCTCTCAATGAAACGTGCGCGCACACACAGCTGACCAAATGTTCTCAGCGGTGGCGCTCCTTAATCAATATTCTCTTTGCAGAGATCCAAGGGGATTAGGGGATTTGGAGAGGATTCGTTGGCGGGGGCTGTTGCTCGGCGCGGCGGGCGATGACGCAAGGTCGGCTGCGGGAGTCAGCCTAACAGCGTCGTCAAACGCGGCTGGCGGCAACACGACAGACCGCGCGACACATGATACGAGTCCTCCTTCCCGAGACTCAACATGGGCGCGAGGGCGGACGGGAGGGGCTTCTGGGAGAGAGCGAGAAATGCGTCTCCATCGCCCTCACCACGAAACCGGAAACAGCATGTTACAGCACGCGCGGTATGCTGTAAGGGGTTGATAAATGCGCACGTGAAGAGGCACGCGAAGTCAATGGCGAAACTATCATTTTCCCATTAGTCTAGGCCACATATTCGTATCATAAAATCAAGTGTGAGTTCGTTCATAGCACGACGAGGATTGCATTATTTTGTTTTGAATGTTCAAATCTCACATATCTTTGAACTTTTGTTTTTTTTTGGTATTTCATAGCAACACGAGCACGTTTATTTGTGTAAAATGGATATCAATACGTAAATTCCGAGGCTGCCAATGAACTGATGTCATAGGGCTGCATGATAAACAAGAGAAGTCTGGTAAAATTTGGCGTTCTCATTTTCAGAGAGGTTTGATTTTGAAATTCCGTTATTTTGAATAGAAGAAAACTATACCTATGAATGTTAATTATTCTGTTCACTACTGATAACTTAAAATATATTTCATGTGTTTATGTAGCATTCGCGATGAACAAATGAAAGCAACTCGCGAGATGGTAATCGGCAAAGATGACGTGAAAGCAGTAAGGTACCTCGAAATTTTATGTTTGAACGACTTTCAAATAGTCCTCAAGTTTCTGTCTTTAGGGATGAAGGGGACTAATGTAAATGAACACTTCACTATTTTAATAAGGAAATGCACATATGTTAAGGCATCCTTAAAACTCCTAAGGATTTTACCTACAATAATTTCTTCCCCTTCTACATTGAGGTTTATTAAAACTAGAAAATGTTTCGATTTTAGCCAATATTGAGCCTGTCAATAAATCCTTATTTACAATTATTATTATTATAAGGTAATCTACCGGTTAAGGCAGGTTTTTTGATGGACACAACTACCAAATATATATTTTGTGACTCCTCATAAAACACAATCCAGTATCCTACTCTACATCAGGTCCCTCTTCATCTCCGAGTACTTTCTTCCTCCCTTCATCCCGACCAACATCCCTATCCTTATCCTTCCTTTCCTCGTTTGCCCAACATTCTCCCTTCTATTACAGTCTTCAACAGCCCACTGCCGGTCAATAACCCCTTCATCCACTTTTCCTCCATAGGATTTCTCCCAACGATCCCATCCCCTCCCGCACCATACTTCACACGCACTTCCTCGTTTGTTTTCCTTTCGGTCCATTTCACCTTCTCCATTCTTCTCCACAACCCACATTTCAAAAGCCTCCATTTACTATAATAGTAATAATTACACGATCTCCAATAACTTGGAAGATTTACGAAAAATAATTACATTTATCAAGCGATCTCTGATTGGAGGAGTTAACTAGCTCAATGAGTTTATCAACACGAATTTAATACATCTATCTTTTCCTTCTTTACCTATCGATCATTTGGCCGCTCAGTGCAAGCTCTGCCATAGGCAATGTGATTTATTTTCGTTTGCACACGGTACTCACATAATATTTTCATTCTTTATTAGAGCTGTCTGGTGCTCAGTTTCCTTCAACAACTACGCATTCGTCTTCTTCTCCGATACTGCAAAAATTATTTCACACATGTATTTAACGATGTCCGATTTTCAAATGACTACGCGCTCGTACCGACCGTCATGACGATTATTTTTGTTTCTGCCCGCTGACAAAGAAGAAATGAAGTCCGCAACCGCTCTCTTCAGATCACTTCGTTCATAACTCACAATCAGACCAATATGTCCAGGATCATCAGGAATCACTGATCGGCTCCTAAAATCGGGAGCTGGCCCGGTTGGATTCCAGAGGGAACAGGAAGTAAGATCGCTTGTTTAACTACATTTTTCGATCAGAACTGGATAGGCCGATGTACGAGATTGCTTGGTTAACACATTTCGTACACGTACATATTTAAATTACAGAGTATTATAAAATTAAATTTATTAAAACTACCCTAAAATTCTACTAATTTATTTAAATTGCTTCGTAGACTAGAAGGAATAAAGTTAGTTTCTTAACGTCGCACAAACTGAAGGTTGAAATGAACAGTGCGACCAATTAAGAAATCTGAAGCTCCCACCAAAATAAATAATAGGATCCGAGTGTTCCTTTGATTGGAGGTTTCGGCCCGGCAATTACTCAAAATAGCTCGAACAAGTTCGACTGAAATCCATACTTATTCATTAATTCCCAATGATACTTTTGAATAAAATCTGTGAGCCGCTCCCATCTAAATTGACCTGCGGGGTTAACATAGACACATGATCCGCGTTAGCGCGTAAAAACTGGAGGCGATTCCTTCAGCAAATTAAATGGACGGATTTGCGTCGAGACTCTCGTCGATACCCGCTAATTGCCACATTATCGGTGATTTAACAGGGCGGCATAGAACCCCCCCTCCTCTCACCCTCTTCATGAGACAAGAGGGTCGAATTACTCATCGCTCACCCCGTACAAGTAACGATCCCAACTCCCACCATCCCGAAAAGGTCGAGAGGTCACCACGCGATTCGAGCATCCTTTGCTCGAAAGAAAAATGTATGCACCTGTCGCACTCAGCAAACTCCAAGGTATGGAAATAAAAACCAAAATGGTGTCCGGGTGACACGGGATATCATTTTTCTCTTCCCCTTAGAACACTGCGCACCTCGAATAGAATCGGGAAATTTAAGCCCGAGCTTAAAAAATTGGAGGGAGGAATATAGTATTCTTGTTGAATGGGGCGTGGTGGGAATGGAGGGGGATAGACGGAAGCGCGTTAGGAGCGGTAGTTGACATTTTCCCTTTCTGTGCAAATCCTGAGTTTAAAGGTGTGTGGTGGTGGGGGGGGGTGGAGAGTGCGAGTGGGGTTTGAGGGGAGCGCAAAGGCGAGGGAGGGCTTTTTTGTGCCGCTGCTCCTGAGGCGATGGTGAGACACGTGACACCACCGTTGACTCTCCAAAGGAAATATATACCGTTGAGTCGGAGCCCTTAAATAGGATGGTATCGAGAATCGAGTAGATGTGGAGAGGCAGGCGATGAGTGCTTCGAGTCTCCTATTCCTCGGAAACTCGAGGGAAATAACGAATATATGCAGAGGAGGAGAGGCAAGATCAAGTGTTTGGACTCGCGTTGTTCGTCGAAATAGAGACTCCGAAAAATGATACGGTATTATGTATTCCCACCCGTTCATTCAGTTGAATACAAAACAGAGGACATATTAAAGGCCCCATAGAATCCAGTACATACGCCAATCTGCTTCAAAACAACTCCTTCGCTTTTCTCGCGCTCTGCATGTGCATGGTCACAATTAGTAGAGACATTAAGAGGTGAGAACTATGTTAAAGAACGAAGTATCCTTGCGACAAATTGATACGACCCAACCCAATCATTTATCACTGAATGTACATTTTTTTATAATTCAATAATTTTCAAGTTTCCGGTGTTTGATTCCCTGTTTGAGGAACGTTTTTCTATTCTTATTTAGGATAGTTTAAAAAATCTGTAGGCGTTTAAAACAGCAGTGGACACCTTTGGTTTCTGCAAATCGTGCTACCGACTAAATGGGTGGAAATGTGCCTGGCACAGCCAAGCCAAAGGATTTATATAGATAAAGAACCGATTAAGAACCTCCTTAAACTTAAGCTTTGTTACAAATAGGTCTCATTTTTTCTATGACTGGTGAAAAGCATTTGAAAAAAGCTTTTAATGTCTCAAATCCTCCAAATATTTACTTTTTTGGCGTTGAACCTGAGTTATTCACCATATAGGAGAGCACATAATTGAGGAAATTAGCGTCGCTCCTTGCCTGTGTCACTATGGGTTTTGAAATATGGGTTAAAAGAATTAACAAAGACTGTCGTAATATCTCCCAGAGGGATATCCTTTGGTAGGGGATACCTTGAAGCGACCAGTTTCCCAATTGTTCTGAGGACCAAGGATGGATTTTAATTGCTTGTCCACAGTCTATTGGTGATAATGGGTTCTTAAATACCTCCATACCGACTCAAGACATCCCACGCTAAAGCACTGAAACAAATGAGCTCTCACTTCCAGTTTAACAATTAGGAGGAACTAAACCTATAAAACGTTTCCAAAATCAAAATAGTTGCTCTGACGACAGATACATCCATTTGTCCCACATACGGCAGGCATTTTATTGGCAAAATATAGCTATGATTTTTGTATTTTCATCACACCGATTGCGTTTCAAAGATCAACCGGAAGAACAAGCGAAGAACGCGAACGAAAACAATGAACGTGCGCGCGCGACCAGAATAGTTAGAAGTGGGAGCGAGAGAAGGGAAGAGAAGTAAAAGGGATGCTGTCAGGAGACTTGTCACTTCCAAGGAGGCAAACACTGAGCGAAAGGCGAGAGATGGAGCGAGAGGAGGAATCCTGGTGGTGGGAGGGAGGAGGAGGGGAGGGCGGAGGAGTGAGAAACCAATAGAGCACGGGAGTATACGTGCTGGAAGAAAATACAGCCCACACATATATATTTATACCTCCCCCTTACCATATATCCATATATATATATATATATATATATATATGGTAAGTTGGAGGTGAAGGCGCGGGTGATGGATATGTGAGGCGTCGGAGACAATAGCATTGGGAGAGTGGGTGGAGGGGGTGGAGAAGATGTGAGAGGATGGGGGCGTGGCTGAAACGGAACGCTGCACACCCTGGAAGAAAGTATGGTAACAAAAGAGGAGGAGGGAGGAAGGGAAGTGGGGGAAAGGCATCGGTGGAAATGGAGGCGGCGATGATAGAGGGGCGAGTAAGGGAGGGATATGGAAACGGAGGAAGAGGCGGGGAGAAAGAGGAGGGTTAACAATAAGGTGGAAATAGAGTTAGGGAAATAAAGGATCGGAGGGCGAGAGGAAAGGAAAAGGAGAGAGGCGGCGAGGGAAGAAGGGGAGTGGAGTGGGAATCCGGAGGGAGGGAAGATGACGCGTGCCTGCTTCGTGGAGGAGAGCGCGGACAAATTTGGGGGCGAAATACCAAGAGAAATACTCCTTAAGTGCCCTTTTCTCGAAGATGTACTCGGCATTGGTTTAGTTGTCGCAATGTTTAACGCAAAGGGTGGCGGCCTCAGTATCGACTTAAAGTTGAGTTCTAAAGTGAAGACATCATTCAAAATAGCAGGCACCGCTAGACATTATAATTATGCTCCAACGGAAGGCAATTTCCTCTGCTGATTATTCCAGTGAATTATTACATTTTCTACAGTGCTCTTAGTTAATTTTTACAATCTACAGCACAATAATAGCCGAAAAACGTATTCTCTCCTAAGCAAAAAACATGAATTTAACCATAGCAGCACAAGAAACAACGTACTTTTTCATAGAATTACACTATTTGGTACAATGTGTTGATACCGCATCATAGACGTTGGTGGACCCTCCCGCTACCTGCAGCGTTGGGTCACATTCCCTTCCCGTGTCGTTGGGAAGGAGACCGTTGTATGTTGAATGTCCATGTGGTGGTAAAATTTCGACTCCTTACTTTACAAATTCTAGCTTGCACGTTAATGGATACATTTTTTACTGCATCCTAAGGTACAACACCCACTCCCTACTCCATCCACCTATTCCTAGAATATCTCTCACCAAGCGCTCACCTTTGTTTCGCCTCTCCTCCCTTCTTAATTCACTCCCTCACACTGTCGATCCTTTTAATTTATCATACAACAATTTCACCACCCAGGCTTTATCCCACCTCTTAACAATTTAAATTTTTTCCCGGTCCATGTTCGAAATAAAATAATATTAAATTAAATAGAATAAAATAAATTATTTGTTAGACGATAGTATATGTATTTGCATGCGCGTAGAATGAAAGGATTTTTGAATGAATGTATACGCCACTCTGGGTACAGGTTTGCATGTATGCTTTGATTCTGCATGTGGTTTTATTCCTTTTTACGGGTGGTGACCTAAAACCCCCCCGCCATGCGCCATTGCGGCGGCTTACGGGGTATTACGTAGATGTAGATAGGCATCAGCCGGTAACACTGCACAGTGTATGAACATATCCTCCACAAGATTCATCAGAGCAGCCTACATTCATTCACCTTCTCCAACACCATATATTTTTTTACTTTTAACGTTACATGAGAAAGCAATTTCGGCACAAATCATCAGAGAAAGCTTTTAATTGACATAGAGCTACATACGTGCGTCAGTGCGAGCAGGTGAAGAGTGCAAAGTTCTCCCAGCGCAGTTGGTGAGAGACCAGAAACGATTCCCACCGAAAAATAACCAAATGGACGAAAATAAAGCGACTAAGTACCGAATCTTGTCGCTCGGTTCGCTGCTGACGGCAGAGCAACAACCCGCCGGGAAAGGTAAACAGGAAGGGGCACGCGCCACCTAATTCCACCGAGCAAAAATAAAAATCCGAGAGTGCCAGAGCCATGTTGCGAAAGACTGAAACGCCCCGACGAACGACGCGCACGGGCACGCGAATCGGAAAACAAAGGACGAGCAAAGGGCGCACAAGGCTCAGCGAGGAAACCGGAGTGGCGCGGAGCGCAAAACAGGGTGTACACGCCGTTGAGCAAAGGAAGCAAGTGAGCAAAGGAAACATTCTTTTTTTCTTCCTCTCTCTCTCCAATGTCATGTAAGGTAAGGTCGGTGTTTGACGTATTTAAAATTGGACTTAACTATATGAAACTCTGAGGGCACGAATAATCTTTTTACTCGCATCATGCCTTATAACTGATTCATAGCTACCAAAAGTTACACCAGCGCTTTCATAATATTAGAGATTGAAGTATTTACCTATATTGCTGAGGGAGACTACAAGATATTTCGAAATTAATCGATGGCAAATTGCAAAATTTGACTCATCACACTAGGAAACTTTCTAATGATTGGAAATAAAGAACGTCACAAAAGTACTGGTATACATCAATAAATACTACATTTTACTAACGTAGGCTAAATTTTATTCCAAAAACTTATACCTTTTGCCGTATTTGCAATAATAAAATGTTGACAATGATGTTTCGGCGGTCAATAATCAAGAGATCGTTTTAAAATTCAACGCAGAAACTCATTATAATTACGAAACTTATTTGAGGCAAAGACTCGATTTTTCCCACTCATGACGAGAAATTCGAAAGTACCGTGACCTTGAACACACGACCACCGAGGAAAAGTGAGGTCAGTACATTTATTTATAAAAATGAAAATTCAACAATACTTTTCTAAATACCAATTTTTTTAAGTTAGATATTACGTCGTATTTTAACGAAATGTTTATTTGACCAAAGATACCAGTCATTCAAACCACGAGTCTAATCCGAGGATTGGTTCGTAGCGGCTCTCCAAACTATCTAATTCCAATCTTACCATCTTTTTGTTTCCTAATAGCTCCTTGCATTGGCATTTTCCGTTACCTGCTTCTCCTAGACACTCCTCTCCAAATCATTCCCTCCGCATTTTCTTCAATTATGGCATTCATTAACGTGTCTCAGAATGAGGCAACTTTTTCTCGTGAGTGCTCATCTTAGACTTCTCTCATCACCCACTCTTCGACGTACTTATTAAGTTGTTACTCCCTCTATTCGTTTTATTTTCAGCGTTCTTCTTCAGCAATACACATTTCCCTCGCTCCTTTAATCTTCATTTTTTTCTCAGCTGCTATTAAAAATCCAACTATCACATCCGTATAAAAGTAGACTCCATTTTTTAGATTAAACATTTAATCATCAATTCTCTATGTCTATGCTAGCACTGTTGGCCCTTGGTGGTTGTTTTTTCTGATATAGAAAGTCTTCGACGTAATTTCTATTCTGCCTACTTTATCCTTCTTGCTTCTTCCATCGCAATTGATCCTGCTTCCTAAATAACAAAACTCTTCCTCTTGTTCGAATGTACATATTTTTCCCTGCTCTCACTCGGAGGTTTTCCCCCTTGATACGACTGCAGACCGTAACATTCATTCTAATCTTGTTAACCTTGAGGCTGTCCTTTTTCATCTCCACCTCCATATTAGCTAGTATCTTTTTAATGTCTTCTTTACTCTATTTGAGCATATCCATGTTTCCTGAAGATATGAGCATTATTGGGGAATTAAGCGCTTGCACGCTGACCATAGGCTGATTGTTTTGTGAATGCCGCAGATAACAACCCCATGCGAAATATCCTTTTTTCGAAGAACATATTGCGAAAAATCTGGCGCGGAAAACTGAGTCAATAAAATATACAATGTACAAAGCTCTATTTCGAAATGCTTAAGTGAAATTTTCAGAATTTTCCCGAGGTAATTTGGCTTGAGGCCAGAGCTACCACAATTTCATCTCGGACTGGGCATTCGATTGGGCGCGCAATAAGTACGGCAGAGATATCGATGACGGTTAAATCTAAAAAGACAAAGGAATATATTGTTTTAACCAAAAAGATTTTGGGATGGACGTGGTTGAGGTGGAGGATCGGCACCACTGCCCGAAGCGGGCACGGTTCGGAGAGGGTGGGAGAGCTTGGGAGGAGGGAGTGCGGAGGGGTTTAACATCCAATAGGGATGGACGGCGTCCGAGAGAGAGGGGGGAGGGTGAGAGAGTGTTGTGAAAAGGTGCGTCGTGTGGGCGCGAGGGGATATCAGAATGCCAAAGAGACACCGGGATATGGAGGCAATACGTAAACTTATGCGGTCCGAGGGAATGAGACAATGGAGATGGAAATAATTTCTGTGAATCAATGGACATGCTAAGGCATACGCGGAGCTGATATGGTGGGCAACGGCTCCTTAGAAGGTGGTCGAGACGAGGACGCGACAGCGGCGATGGCAATCGCCTTCACGTTCATCGGAGCCAACGCTCGGGCCTAAGACGCGTCTCTATGCCGGTCTCAGCTTATTGGGAGTTATAATTTTTATTGAAACACATTTCTAATGTGGCTAGCAAATTCTTTACGGAGTGTGTCAAGAAAACCGCTGGAACGATATGAGATTGTGTCGACAAGGAAATATAAAATTCGTTGTGACTCTTAAATCCAGAATAACTTATCATCATTTATTGAAGAATTATGTAAATGGTATTTAAATTATTTTAGCGCCGTTAGAAGGGGAAAACTTACGCACAATGGGGAGATCAACAGTAAAATAATTAACTGGCAATAAACTAACTACTCCCAAGTAATAACTTATGAAAACATGGGTGATTAAATTAATTGGTGAATTAATGTACTAGCAATAAGCAGGCGACAAACAGGCAGTCATAATTTATCGTATGCATAAATATTTAGTACATACACGTACCTAGTAAAAGGAGGCAATTAATTTTTAGTCTAATATAACAGGTGGGCCACTCACAAAGGCACTCATAGTAAAAAATACGTCTACAGCAGGAGTGAGAGTCGTTAAGTTGGGTCTTCAAGTTGGAATAATACACTCACTATAGTGTTAATAGAATAAGTTTGATAAAGTGTAACACACGTATAGTTTGTGAATACACTTGAATACATGTTAGCTTATACGAGGGTGGTTCAATAAGTACCCGTGTTTGACGACAAAGAGCGTTCCTGAGGGAAGTTTATGTTATCATCGTGTACTGCCATCCATCAAACGACAGTAAAAACAAATTTCAGACTGATTTAAATGTTAGTTTGGATTTGTCAGCCATTCGAGTAAGACGTGTTTCATGATTTTGGCTAAGATGGAAAAAGAGGAGTATCTTTCGGTAATTCGTTTTTTGTTTTTGAATGGGAAGGAATGCGAGGAGATAAAAGCAAAGTTGGATGCTGTTTATGGGGACACTTCGCCATCTATGACCACAGTTAGATATTGGTTCAATGAATTTAAACGTGGATGAACATCTGTTTTTGATGAGGAGCGACCAGGACGCCCGGCAGACGTGGTTACCGAGGAAATCATTCAGAAAGTCCACGCCATGATTCTCGCTGATCGACAAACGAAAGTGCGCGAAATAGCAGAGGCCGTGGGTGTGTCGACCGGAACAGCAATTAATATTTTACATGATAAGTTGGCGATGAAAAAATTGTCGGCCCGATGGGTGCCGCGATTGCTCACGGTGGACAAAAAGCTGATCCGGAGTTGTCGCCACCAAACTGCTTGAACTACGTTATGAATTGCTGCCGCACCCTCCGTATTCACCCAATCTGGCCCCCTGCGATTTTTTCTTATTCCCTAACATGAAGAAATGGCTCGCGGGAAAAAATTTAGCTCAAACGAGGGTGTTACCGCCGAGACAGAGGCGTATTTTGGAGAGTTCGGCAAATCCTATTTTTTGTAGGAGTTAAAAAAATGGCCAGAACGTTGGGAGAAGTGTATCCGTCTGAAAGGGGACTATGTTGAAAAATAAAAAAAATATTTTGGAAAAAATGGTTTGTTCATTTCTAACACGGGTACTTATTGAACCACCCTGGTATACACAAATGCACGCACACATATACCCATATACGAGCATATCTATATAAATCATGCAGTATTGGTGCGTGCGGCTAAATAGTTAAATTTCGTCTTTAAATAAAAATATCCGAGCGCTTGGACAATTTCGTCATGATTGCGTGCCGTGGAAGTCGGATCTACTAATAATTTGAGATAAAATCGATGCCATTGGCGTCACCAGAAAACTCGGGTATCCCATGACTTTCAGAAAGCCCAAGACTTACCTTACCTCTTCATAAATTGAGGTACTCTCAACTTAATTCTTCCAACATACACGTCACGCTTACTTTCTTTCCGTAGTAAGCTTTGACAAATCTAGCGGATTTTCTCTGAACCATCCCAAATTCCTTACTTAGTGTTTTATCTCATTAGATCCCAAAAACGTACCTCGAATGCCAAATGTGGGTTAACTAAAGCGAAATAAAACATCTCTCTTTTCTTTAAATTTTTATTTCCCACCTAATGAAACCTATTTTTTGGTGGTAGGTCACACTATTTTCCTGATTTATATCTATATAATCCATGAAAGTTTGGATGAAAGTGCAACACCCAAATATTTGAACAATAATCAAACACCAAGCCTAACCCTGAACTAAAACAGTTAATTTGCATAGTTTTTAATAGTGAGACTATTGACGCCAGCAAAATTTTCGAAAAAATGTTAAAATTTTCGCTGAGATCATTCGTTGATCATGGAATACTCGAACTTCTTTGCCCGTGACACGGAGTCACAACCGAGTCTCTAAAGCGAAACTCACGTCAGGGGCGAATATGCCAACGAAGGCGATGATCTGCGATCGAAACTCACCCTTCGTTGATGCATGCGTACGATGATAGAGAATATCTATAGAATTGTCAATTGATCTGTTCGATTCTGATTGCATTTGCGGTGCAATTGAAAGATAAATAGAAAGCAGAATTTAAACTGTGCGTGGATTCCAGCGGCGCAATGCATTACTCTGCAATTATCACCCTTGAGCACGGTCGTAAACCATTTCCCTCAACGTTCCCACGGTGTAAAAAAACTCGGTAAACGCGCGCCAGCGCACCGCAACTTCCGGTCACCTTGGTCCCTCCGAGGCGAGCGACAGTTGGCACCGGGCGAGGTGGATCCCGAGCGAAAGGGGATTCCTTCCCGCTGTTGCTCGCCACGTCCTGACGGGTAGGCGCTAATTGAACGCGGGGGATGAAGGGGAGAGAGAGGGAGCAAAGAAGAATGACCGGCAATTATATACGAGCCGTAGAGAGGAGTAAAGGGAAATTTCTCGACGAGGGGAATTACGACACTAAAATGAAAACTCCTCGGCCAACGGCCGATGCAACGACGGTGGGAAAGGAGTCCGAAAACAAAATCCACTCTCACTGCAAGGAGAGTTGAACGTGTTTCTTAATTATGGGGGCTTGTCTGAGAGGAACGTCACGTGACCGTGTCTGACCACTTCCTACGAGTTTCGCTCCGGCCCGAATCTAGATGCACGCGAAGGCAACAAATATTATAGGGAAGTAATTAAAAAAAAAGACTCTACTACACAGTTATTCGAGACGTTTTGGGGGTAAACTGCCTCCCCGTAGGCATAGGGCGGAGCAGCTGCGCCTGAACTGAAGCGGAGCGCTGAGCGGGAACTTATTTGAACGAATCGGATATTCAAAATGCCCATTCCAATGCACTGTGGCTGGCATTAGGTAATAGCAACATTGGTAACCCTAATTAGGCCTTATTATCCAAGTGATGAAATGATGATTTGAAAATTAGAAAGCTACTATGTAATAAAACCTCCATCAATTTCTCGTGAAAGACAATTAACTGTCTCGGCCGATTCTATCGCCGTAACTAAGGTGTAGCGTGATACCGAAGACACGATTTGGAAATAATTTCAATTTAAATGTATTCAGCTTTTCATTCTCAAGAGTAAGAAGAGATGTATTTCTGTTTTCTCGGCCAATACTATTTTCCACCAAAAATTCCGTCTATTTGCATCACAATTGACTTCCTAGTCGAGGAACTTATAAATTCCGGCCCATGCTTATCAGTGACATGAGCTCGATCAACCACAAAGTCAATAACCGTGACTGTCAGTACACACATTAGAAATCTAAAAGAAACAATAAATTTATGATGAATCAATTTAACTTTGATTTGTTAAAAATGAGTAGTGCTGAATTTAGGCCATTTTTTAGGAGTTTGCAAGAGGCAGGAAAAATTAAATCATAATGATAATGATAGTTATTTCAAGAGGGTAGTGATATTTACTCTAGTGATATGTTTAATTTAATCGTGTTCTTACAAATAATCGTCAACATATTGTCACTACTAGTTGTTTCAGGCGTGAATTTATGGAATTTACTCAGCGTCAATAACTTGGTAATTCCACACAAACATTTGGAGTTACCAAATTATTTCTTTCATTTAACAAATTAAATTGTATCTAAATTACGAATATTGGGGTAAGAGATAGCAGGGGACAAAACAAACGCATTTTGCCTATAAATGCTGATACGGTTTGAAAATGCTTATTGTATTTGAGTTTCGCGCATGCGATATAAGCAACAAATTAAGAAAGTTAAAGAAGTCGCCATTGTTAATTGATTGGGAATAATCCAGCTTTCAACACACTACCATTAGAAATACGATCAATTTTCCATTTTTTTCAACTTGACTATGGACCTCTTCATGGCAGGAGAGGAAGGCTGTTGAGGAAAAGTAGACTGAAAGTGGCATGGGCCAATGAGCCTTTAATTAATAACAGTATATAGTTCAGAACATAGAAAATTAACCTGAGTAGAGTTCCTGAAGCTGCTAGTCTGAATGATTCGGCTAGGAATTTTGAGAACAAATAATAATAAACGATTAAAAAATAGCAAAGATTTAATTAAAAAATTATCAACAAAATTATCAATATTTGGAAAGGCCATGTAAAGCGGCTACATGTTTAAAATTTCGACATTCAACATCAGCGCCCCACAATAAAAAAAGGATCGTGCAGAATGGTCAAAGAAAGGATCTCACGTGTAAAAGAATCCTTGAACCCAAAGAAGGAATGGAATGGAAACTAAGAGGGAATACATTGGTGAAGAAAACTGAAGGTGAGACACCGCAGCCAGAATTTGTGAACTAAAGTACACTATATAACCTCCTTCAAGGCTCTACACCGTCTCATTTATAAAATAGTGCCCGGCACAGGAAGTTAAAAATGTGGATGCCAGTCAAAGATACCAAAAAAATAATAAGATTTATCGCATTCTGCCTATGGCAAAACTATGGTTGCCACCGTAATAAATACCAGAGAATTCCAGTCAGGCTTTCATCCGACGGATCAAGTCTATTCCACGAGCATACAGAGAAGGGCAGAAATAGAGAAGCGATGAATGACTCGAGAACGATTCGAAATACAGGCAAGGTCCGTGCATTTTTTCTTCATTCTTCTTCTTCTATCCTCCCGCCTCAAAATGCAGCGTGATACGAATGGAGAAGGGAGGCCCGCAAGATGGGAAAGGAGGAGGCGAGGGAGGAGGGAGGGGAAGGGAGAAGGGGCTGTAAAACAAATGAGGGCGCCGCTGCCTTGAGAGACACTCACCCATCGAATACAATGGACGAATCTCAACCCCGGCAACTCGGAGTCGAAATAAATTTCCAGGAATATGAAATGCGAGAGAGTGATGCGCGTCGTCGCCTTTTCGGGGGTTCAAAGGGGAAAATAAATAAGTTGCCCTTTATGTGACGGCGGACTGACATGTGAGCAAAACATTTTCCACGGCATATCACAGGGCTCTCTAAATTCGCACAGGTAGCTAGCAATGTCGCGGACCATGGAGGAGGGAAAGAACAAAAAGGAACGTCAAGAAACACAACATTAACAGCATGCTCTTGGTCCGCATTAAAAATAAGGAATTTAATCTTGGAATTAGACAAAGCAAAGGCACAAAGGAGTAAGTCAAAGAATGTTACCATTTAGAAACCTCGAGCGATAGAAAAGTAAGCGGGGTGTTTACAATAGAACGGAATGGCAGAGAAATCTTTCTCACAGGGGAAAAACATACGGCTGGTAGTACTATTCATAGTAAGGGAGGAACTCTTTCATTAAAACATATTTATACGTGTATATGTATATATATATATATATATATATATATATATATATATATATATATATATATATATATATATGTAACAAACTTGGACAGCAACAAACAATACAAGAACACATAAAAAGATCACTCACACGTTATATCTTGATCATTTCGACGGAATTCAACTCTGTCTTCATCGGAAGAAATAGAAGTAATGACTGCTGGAATAGGAGAAGTGAGCGGTGCGAGAGAAACGGAAGGGGGCCAGGGGAACGGGAGAACGGGAGGTGGAGGAGGAGGTTTTTTTAAATTCATCCCTCATCTTATATAATATACGCCAAGCGAATAACCCGAAAATCAAAGAAATGACCCTTACGAGTGGAACATTCTGATTTCACGGAGTAATGCATAATCGTCCACAGGATTCAAATATGTCTCCATGATATAATCCAGGTTATATACTTATTTGTCAAGTAATCAAATACAGTAACAGAAAATACGACCTTGAATAATGTTGCTTAGTTCATGCCATATCTGCACGGGGCCACCATTCTCTAAGTAAACGCAAGTAATGGGGAAAAAACCCACACTCACGGATGTCGTCGAGCACGCGAGGTAAAATAACAAATAAACCCACGAAGCGGAAGTGAATAAGACTTATCAGCACAAATTCATCTTTCGCCCTCTTACCAGACCACTCACCCCCCTCCCCCTGGGTGAAGAGAGACAAACCTAGGAAGGCCGTCGATTCAGGCCGGAGATAAAGGGCGACTGTGTCCCTGTTGCACAAAAATAAAAGGGACCCTGTCGCTGCCACGGCATTAAGCAGCTAGATGGATGTCACAGAAATAATGAAAGCCACGCTGCGCTGACAGGTACAGCCAGCGATGGCCCGTCAGATGGGGCACGGGGGGCTGGTTATAAATGAATGGGTTATATGGACGGGAAGGGGGTTGAGGGTAATAGGCCAGTGGAAAGCGACGGCCGAAAAGGATATATGTGTGTGTATATATATATGATATATATATGCACACATATTTGTATATATATATATATATATATATATATATATATATATGCGCAAACACACACTCACACACATACATATATATATAATATATATATATATACCTACATATACGTAAATGTATGTACATCCACGCGCAAGCAAGCAAACGGGATGGATGTGGGCTGAGGAGAGGAATGGCACTCTCGCTGTTTGGGAGTGATGCATGGGTACATAACGCGGGGGATAAGGGAGGCAGGAGAGAACCAGCGATTATTTCTCGCATGAAAAAATTAATTCCATTGTTACGCACCTCGTTGCGTGCCTTTTATTCGCATACATATATGTATATCCCTCCCTCTCACACTTCTCCCATCTTTTTTCCATTCTCTTTATCCTCCTCCCCAAGTTCCCCACTTTCCCGAAATTTCAAAAAGCGATGGCGCACGATTTTCGCCATCTTTTTCAACCCATTCGCGTGCTTACGCGTGCTTTACGCGTGCGGAGGTAAAAAAACGCGGATTAAAGCATACGAATGCCCGCTCTAAACAGTCATCAACTACATGAATTTTTTCGGTGGCAGAGGGAGAGAAAGAATAAAAGAATTACGCCGAGGTTTTTGTGGGAATTTTTGGATACTTTAAAAGTGCTGAGGGAACGGCGTTAGGGGAAGCGGGATAAAGGCAGGCAGGGAGGAGGGAGAAGGCATATTTTTTTTTGTTCGTGAGACAGAGAGGAAGAGTGAGAGGGAGTTACATGCGTTAAAAAAATAGCCTAATAGACGAAGGGGAAAAATCCAAGATAATGCTACGTACCGTCGGATGCGTAATCATTTAGAAAGTATGAGCCGTTTGCATTCGCGAGCTGAAAAAATAAAAAAATATATATTCCCTGTTACGAACAATGAGAACAGAGGATTTTCTAATATTTTTTGAATAAGTGAACTCTAAATTCCAAAGAAACTGCGGGAGATGCCGCAACAGTAACTTTTAACGGAGTCATCCGCTAATGTGCATTTTAATGCAACAATTTCAGAGCGTAAAAATCATTCGCCTTGACTGGGACTCGAACCCAGATCCCTCAATATCCGGTCGAGTGCTTTAGCCACTTAAGCTACCGAGGCGTCCTCTTAAACTCTGAAATTTTGGGGCTTTTAAAGGAACTAGATGTTATGACGAAATACCGTACATACAATGTCACATGCATTCGTAGTCGTGCGCGAGGCGCCACTGTCCACGAGGTTAAAAGCCAACTTTAAACACGTATGGTGTTTTCCCTTTGACAAATTCCAAAGAAACTGCGGGAGATGCCGCAACAGTAACTTTTAACGGAGTCATCCGCTAATGTGCATTTTAATGCAACAATTTCAGAGCGTAAAAATCATTCGCCTTGACTGGGACTCGAACCCAGATCCCTCAATATCCGGTCGAGTGCTTTAGCCACTTAAGCTACCGAGGCGTCCTCTTAAACTCTGAAATTTTGGGGCTTTTAAAGGAACTAGATGTTATGACGAAATACCGTACATACAATGTCACATGCATTCGTAGTCGTGCGCGAGGCGCCACTGTCCACGAGGTTAAAAGCCAACTTTAAACACGTATGGTGTTTTCCCTTTGACAAATTCCAAAGAAACTGCGGGAGATGCCGCAACAGTAACTTTTAACGGAGTCATCCGCTAATGTGCATTTTAATGCAACAATTTCAGAGCGTAAAAATCATTCGCCTTGACTGGGACTCGAACCCAGATCCCTCAATATCCGGTCGAGTGCTTTAGCCACTTAAGCTACCGAGGCGTCCTCTTAAACTCTGAAATTTTGGGGCTTTTAAAGGAACTAGATGTTATGACGAAATACCGTACATACAATGTCACATGCATTCGTAGTCGTGCGCGAGGCGCCACTGTCCACGAGGTTAAAAGCCAACTTTAAACACGTATGGTGTTTTCCCTTTGACAAATTCCAAAGAAACTGCGGGAGATGCCGCAACAGTAACTTTTAACGGAGTCATCCGCTAATGTGCATTTTAATGCAACAATTTCAGAGCGTAAAAATCATTCGCCTTGACTGGGACTCGAACCCAGATCCCTCAATATCCGGTCGAGTGCTTTAGCCACTTAAGCTACCGAGGCGTCCTCTTAAACTCTGAAATTTTGGGGCTTTTAAAGGAACTAGATGTTATGACGAAATACCGTACATACAATGTCACATGCATTCGTAGTCGTGCGCGAGGCGCCACTGTCCACGAGGTTAAAAGCCAACTTTAAACACGTATGGTGTTTTCCCTTTGACAAATTCCAAAGAAACTGCGGGAGATGCCGCAACAGTAACTTTTAACGGAGTCATCCGCTAATGTGCATTTTAATGCAACAATTTCAGAGCGTAAAAATCATTCGCCTTGACTGGGACTCGAACCCAGATCCCTCAATATCCGGTCGAGTGCTTTAGCCACTTAAGCTACCGAGGCGTCCTCTTAAACTCTGAAATTTTGGGGCTTTTAAAGGAACTAGATGTTATGACGAAATACCGTACATACAATGTCACATGCATTCGTAGTCGTGCGCGAGGCGCCACTGTCCACGAGGTTAAAAGCCAACTTTAAACACGTATGGTGTTTTCCCTTTGACAAATTCCAAAGAAACTGCGGGAGATGCCGCAACAGTAACTTTTAACGGAGTCATCCGCTAATGTGCATTTTAATGCAACAATTTCAGAGCGTAAAAATCATTCGCCTTGACTGGGACTCGAACCCAGATCCCTCAATATCCGGTCGAGTGCTTTAGCCACTTAAGCTACCGAGGCGTCCTCTTAAACTCTGAAATTTTGGGGCTTTTAAAGGAACTAGATGTTATGACGAAATACCGTACATACAATGTCACATGCATTCGTAGTCGTGCGCGAGGCGCCACTGTCCACGAGGTTAAAAGCCAACTTTAAACACGTATGGTGTTTTCCCTTTGACAAATTCCAAAGAAACTGCGGGAGATGCCGCAACAGTAACTTTTAACGGAGTCATCCGCTAATGTGCATTTTAATGCAACAATTTCAGAGCGTAAAAATCATTCGCCTTGACTGGGACTCGAACCCAGATCCCTCAATATCCGGTCGAGTGCTTTAGCCACTTAAGCTACCGAGGCGTCCTCTTAAACTCTGAAATTTTGGGGCTTTTAAAGGAACTAGATGTTATGACGAAATACCGTACATACAATGTCACATGCATTCGTAGTCGTGCGCGAGGCGCCACTGTCCACGAGGTTAAAAGCCAACTTTAAACACGTATGGTGTTTTCCCTTTGACAAATTCCAAAGAAACTGCGGGAGATGCCGCAACAGTAACTTTTAACGGAGTCATCCGCTAATGTGCATTTTAATGCAACAATTTCAGAGCGTAAAAATCATTCGCCTTGACTGGGACTCGAACCCAGATCCCTCAATATCCGGTCGAGTGCTTTAGCCACTTAAGCTACCGAGGCGTCCTCTTAAACTCTGAAATTTTGGGGCTTTTAAAGGAACTAGATGTTATGACGAAATACCGTACATACAATGTCACATGCATTCGTAGTCGTGCGCGAGGCGCCACTGTCCACGAGGTTAAAAGCCAACTTTAAACACGTATGGTGTTTTCCCTTTGACAAATTCCAAAGAAACTGCGGGAGATGCCGCAACAGTAACTTTTAACGGAGTCATCCGCTAATGTGCATTTTAATGCAACAATTTCAGAGCGTAAAAATCATTCGCCTTGACTGGGACTCGAACCCAGATCCCTCAATATCCGGTCGAGTGCTTTAGCCACTTAAGCTACCGAGGCGTCCTCTTAAACTCTGAAATTTTGGGGCTTTTAAAGGAACTAGATGTTATGACGAAATACCGTACATACAATGTCACATGCATTCGTAGTCGTGCGCGAGGCGCCACTGTCCACGAGGTTAAAAGCCAACTTTAAACACGTATGGTGTTTTCCCTTTGACAAATTCCAAAGAAACTGCGGGAGATGCCGCAACAGTAACTTTTAACGGAGTCATCCGCTAATGTGCATTTTAATGCAACAATTTCAGAGCGTAAAAATCATTCGCCTTGACTGGGACTCGAACCCAGATCCCTCAATATCCGGTCGAGTGCTTTAGCCACTTAAGCTACCGAGGCGTCCTCTTAAACTCTGAAATTTTGGGGCTTTTAAAGGAACTAGATGTTATGACGAAATACCGTACATACAATGTCACATGCATTCGTAGTCGTGCGCGAGGCGCCACTGTCCACGAGGTTAAAAGCCAACTTTAAACACGTATGGTGTTTTCCCTTTGACAAATTCCAAAGAAACTGCGGGAGATGCCGCAACAGTAACTTTTAACGGAGTCATCCGCTAATGTGCATTTTAATGCAACAATTTCAGAGCGTAAAAATCATTCGCCTTGACTGGGACTCGAACCCAGATCCCTCAATATCCGGTCGAGTGCTTTAGCCACTTAAGCTACCGAGGCGTCCTCTTAAACTCTGAAATTTTGGGGCTTTTAAAGGAACTAGATGTTATGACGAAATACCGTACATACAATGTCACATGCATTCGTAGTCGTGCGCGAGGCGCCACTGTCCACGAGGTTAAAAGCCAACTTTAAACACGTATGGTGTTTTCCCTTTGACAAATTCCAAAGAAACTGCGGGAGATGCCGCAACAGTAACTTTTAACGGAGTCATCCGCTAATGTGCATTTTAATGCAACAATTTCAGAGCGTAAAAATCATTCGCCTTGACTGGGACTCGAACCCAGATCCCTCAATATCCGGTCGAGTGCTTTAGCCACTTAAGCTACCGAGGCGTCCTCTTAAACTCTGAAATTTTGGGGCTTTTAAAGGAACTAGATGTTATGACGAAATACCGTACATACAATGTCACATGCATTCGTAGTCGTGCGCGAGGCGCCACTGTCCACGAGGTTAAAAGCCAACTTTAAACACGTATGGTGTTTTCCCTTTGACAAATTCCAAAGAAACTGCGGGAGATGCCGCAACAGTAACTTTTAACGGAGTCATCCGCTAATGTGCATTTTAATGCAACAATTTCAGAGCGTAAAAATCATTCGCCTTGACTGGGACTCGAACCCAGATCCCTCAATATCCGGTCGAGTGCTTTAGCCACTTAAGCTACCGAGGCGTCCTCTTAAACTCTGAAATTTTGGGGCTTTTAAAGGAACTAGATGTTATGACGAAATACCGTACATACAATGTCACATGCATTCGTAGTCGTGCGCGAGGCGCCACTGTCCACGAGGTTAAAAGCCAACTTTAAACACGTATGGTGTTTTCCCTTTGACAAATTCCAAAGAAACTGCGGGAGATGCCGCAACAGTAACTTTTAACGGAGTCATCCGCTAATGTGCATTTTAATGCAACAATTTCAGAGCGTAAAAATCATTCGCCTTGACTGGGACTCGAACCCAGATCCCTCAATATCCGGTCGAGTGCTTTAGCCACTTAAGCTACCGAGGCGTCCTCTTAAACTCTGAAATTTTGGGGCTTTTAAAGGAACTAGATGTTATGACGAAATACCGTACATACAATGTCACATGCATTCGTAGTCGTGCGCGAGGCGCCACTGTCCACGAGGTTAAAAGCCAACTTTAAACACGTATGGTGTTTTCCCTTTGACAAATTCCAAAGAAACTGCGGGAGATGCCGCAACAGTAACTTTTAACGGAGTCATCCGCTAATGTGCATTTTAATGCAACAATTTCAGAGCGTAAAAATCATTCGCCTTGACTGGGACTCGAACCCAGATCCCTCAATATCCGGTCGAGTGCTTTAGCCACTTAAGCTACCGAGGCGTCCTCTTAAACTCTGAAATTTTGGGGCTTTTAAAGGAACTAGATGTTATGACGAAATACCGTACATACAATGTCACATGCATTCGTAGTCGTGCGCGAGGCGCCACTGTCCACGAGGTTAAAAGCCAACTTTAAACACGTATGGTGTTTTCCCTTTGACAAATTCCAAAGAAACTGCGGGAGATGCCGCAACAGTAACTTTTAACGGAGTCATCCGCTAATGTGCATTTTAATGCAACAATTTCAGAGCGTAAAAATCATTCGCCTTGACTGGGACTCGAACCCAGATCCCTCAATATCCGGTCGAGTGCTTTAGCCACTTAAGCTACCGAGGCGTCCTCTTAAACTCTGAAATTTTGGGGCTTTTAAAGGAACTAGATGTTATGACGAAATACCGTACATACAATGTCACATGCATTCGTAGTCGTGCGCGAGGCGCCACTGTCCACGAGGTTAAAAGCCAACTTTAAACACGTATGGTGTTTTCCCTTTGACAAATTCCAAAGAAACTGCGGGAGATGCCGCAACAGTAACTTTTAACGGAGTCATCCGCTAATGTGCATTTTAATGCAACAATTTCAGAGCGTAAAAATCATTCGCCTTGACTGGGACTCGAACCCAGATCCCTCAATATCCGGTCGAGTGCTTTAGCCACTTAAGCTACCGAGGCGTCCTCTTAAACTCTGAAATTTTGGGGCTTTTAAAGGAACTAGATGTTATGACGAAATACCGTACATACAATGTCACATGCATTCGTAGTCGTGCGCGAGGCGCCACTGTCCACGAGGTTAAAAGCCAACTTTAAACACGTATGGTGTTTTCCCTTTGACAAATTCCAAAGAAACTGCGGGAGATGCCGCAACAGTAACTTTTAACGGAGTCATCCGCTAATGTGCATTTTAATGCAACAATTTCAGAGCGTAAAAATCATTCGCCTTGACTGGGACTCGAACCCAGATCCCTCAATATCCGGTCGAGTGCTTTAGCCACTTAAGCTACCGAGGCGTCCTCTTAAACTCTGAAATTTTGGGGCTTTTAAAGGAACTAGATGTTATGACGAAATACCGTACATACAATGTCACATGCATTCGTAGTCGTGCGCGAGGCGCCACTGTCCACGAGGTTAAAAGCCAACTTTAAACACGTATGGTGTTTTCCCTTTGACAAATTCCAAAGAAACTGCGGGAGATGCCGCAACAGTAACTTTTAACGGAGTCATCCGCTAATGTGCATTTTAATGCAACAATTTCAGAGCGTAAAAATCATTCGCCTTGACTGGGACTCGAACCCAGATCCCTCAATATCCGGTCGAGTGCTTTAGCCACTTAAGCTACCGAGGCGTCCTCTTAAACTCTGAAATTTTGGGGCTTTTAAAGGAACTAGATGTTATGACGAAATACCGTACATACAATGTCACATGCATTCGTAGTCGTGCGCGAGGCGCCACTGTCCACGAGGTTAAAAGCCAACTTTAAACACGTATGGTGTTTTCCCTTTGACAAATTCCAAAGAAACTGCGGGAGATGCCGCAACAGTAACTTTTAACGGAGTCATCCGCTAATGTGCATTTTAATGCAACAATTTCAGAGCGTAAAAATCATTCGCCTTGACTGGGACTCGAACCCAGATCCCTCAATATCCGGTCGAGTGCTTTAGCCACTTAAGCTACCGAGGCGTCCTCTTAAACTCTGAAATTTTGGGGCTTTTAAAGGAACTAGATGTTATGACGAAATACCGTACATACAATGTCACATGCATTCGTAGTCGTGCGCGAGGCGCCACTGTCCACGAGGTTAAAAGCCAACTTTAAACACGTATGGTGTTTTCCCTTTGACAAATTCCAAAGAAACTGCGGGAGATGCCGCAACAGTAACTTTTAACGGAGTCATCCGCTAATGTGCATTTTAATGCAACAATTTCAGAGCGTAAAAATCATTCGCCTTGACTGGGACTCGAACCCAGATCCCTCAATATCCGGTCGAGTGCTTTAGCCACTTAAGCTACCGAGGCGTCCTCTTAAACTCTGAAATTTTGGGGCTTTTAAAGGAACTAGATGTTATGACGAAATACCGTACATACAATGTCACATGCATTCGTAGTCGTGCGCGAGGCGCCACTGTCCACGAGGTTAAAAGCCAACTTTAAACACGTATGGTGTTTTCCCTTTGACAAATTCCAAAGAAACTGCGGGAGATGCCGCAACAGTAACTTTTAACGGAGTCATCCGCTAATGTGCATTTTAATGCAACAATTTCAGAGCGTAAAAATCATTCGCCTTGACTGGGACTCGAACCCAGATCCCTCAATATCCGGTCGAGTGCTTTAGCCACTTAAGCTACCGAGGCGTCCTCTTAAACTCTGAAATTTTGGGGCTTTTAAAGGAACTAGATGTTATGACGAAATACCGTACATACAATGTCACATGCATTCGTAGTCGTGCGCGAGGCGCCACTGTCCACGAGGTTAAAAGCCAACTTTAAACACGTATGGTGTTTTCCCTTTGACAAATTCCAAAGAAACTGCGGGAGATGCCGCAACAGTAACTTTTAACGGAGTCATCCGCTAATGTGCATTTTAATGCAACAATTTCAGAGCGTAAAAATCATTCGCCTTGACTGGGACTCGAACCCAGATCCCTCAATATCCGGTCGAGTGCTTTAGCCACTTAAGCTACCGAGGCGTCCTCTTAAACTCTGAAATTTTGGGGCTTTTAAAGGAACTAGATGTTATGACGAAATACCGTACATACAATGTCACATGCATTCGTAGTCGTGCGCGAGGCGCCACTGTCCACGAGGTTAAAAGCCAACTTTAAACACGTATGGTGTTTTCCCTTTGACAAATTCCAAAGAAACTGCGGGAGATGCCGCAACAGTAACTTTTAACGGAGTCATCCGCTAATGTGCATTTTAATGCAACAATTTCAGAGCGTAAAAATCATTCGCCTTGACTGGGACTCGAACCCAGATCCCTCAATATCCGGTCGAGTGCTTTAGCCACTTAAGCTACCGAGGCGTCCTCTTAAACTCTGAAATTTTGGGGCTTTTAAAGGAACTAGATGTTATGACGAAATACCGTACATACAATGTCACATGCATTCGTAGTCGTGCGCGAGGCGCCACTGTCCACGAGGTTAAAAGCCAACTTTAAACACGTATGGTGTTTTCCCTTTGACAAATTCCAAAGAAACTGCGGGAGATGCCGCAACAGTAACTTTTAACGGAGTCATCCGCTAATGTGCATTTTAATGCAACAATTTCAGAGCGTAAAAATCATTCGCCTTGACTGGGACTCGAACCCAGATCCCTCAATATCCGGTCGAGTGCTTTAGCCACTTAAGCTACCGAGGCGTCCTCTTAAACTCTGAAATTTTGGGGCTTTTAAAGGAACTAGATGTTATGACGAAATACCGTACATACAATGTCACATGCATTCGTAGTCGTGCGCGAGGCGCCACTGTCCACGAGGTTAAAAGCCAACTTTAAACACGTATGGTGTTTTCCCTTTGACAAATTCCAAAGAAACTGCGGGAGATGCCGCAACAGTAACTTTTAACGGAGTCATCCGCTAATGTGCATTTTAATGCAACAATTTCAGAGCGTAAAAATCATTCGCCTTGACTGGGACTCGAACCCAGATCCCTCAATATCCGGTCGAGTGCTTTAGCCACTTAAGCTACCGAGGCGTCCTCTTAAACTCTGAAATTTTGGGGCTTTTAAAGGAACTAGATGTTATGACGAAATACCGTACATACAATGTCACATGCATTCGTAGTCGTGCGCGAGGCGCCACTGTCCACGAGGTTAAAAGCCAACTTTAAACACGTATGGTGTTTTCCCTTTGACAAATTCCAAAGAAACTGCGGGAGATGCCGCAACAGTAACTTTTAACGGAGTCATCCGCTAATGTGCATTTTAATGCAACAATTTCAGAGCGTAAAAATCATTCGCCTTGACTGGGACTCGAACCCAGATCCCTCAATATCCGGTCGAGTGCTTTAGCCACTTAAGCTACCGAGGCGTCCTCTTAAACTCTGAAATTTTGGGGCTTTTAAAGGAACTAGATGTTATGACGAAATACCGTACATACAATGTCACATGCATTCGTAGTCGTGCGCGAGGCGCCACTGTCCACGAGGTTAAAAGCCAACTTTAAACACGTATGGTGTTTTCCCTTTGACAAATTCCAAAGAAACTGCGGGAGATGCCGCAACAGTAACTTTTAACGGAGTCATCCGCTAATGTGCATTTTAATGCAACAATTTCAGAGCGTAAAAATCATTCGCCTTGACTGGGACTCGAACCCAGATCCCTCAATATCCGGTCGAGTGCTTTAGCCACTTAAGCTACCGAGGCGTCCTCTTAAACTCTGAAATTTTGGGGCTTTTAAAGGAACTAGATGTTATGACGAAATACCGTACATACAATGTCACATGCATTCGTAGTCGTGCGCGAGGCGCCACTGTCCACGAGGTTAAAAGCCAACTTTAAACACGTATGGTGTTTTCCCTTTGACAAATTCCAAAGAAACTGCGGGAGATGCCGCAACAGTAACTTTTAACGGAGTCATCCGCTAATGTGCATTTTAATGCAACAATTTCAGAGCGTAAAAATCATTCGCCTTGACTGCAATGCATGTGACATTGTATGTACGGTATTTCGTCATAACATCTAGTTCCTTTAAAAGCCCCAAAATTTCAGAGTTTAAGAGGACGCCTCGGTAGCTTAAGTGGCTAAAGCACTCGACCGGATATTGAGGGATCTGGGTTCGAGTCCCAGTCAAGGCGAATGATTTTTACGCTCTGAAATTGTTGCATTAAAATGCACATTAGCGGATGACTCCGTTAAAAGTTACTGTTGCGGCATCTCCCGCAGTTTCTTTGGAATTTGTCAAAGGGAAAACACCATACGTGTTTAAAGTTGGCTTTTAACCTCGTGGACAGTGGCGCCTCGCGCACGACTACGAATGCATGTGACATTGTATGTACGGTATTTCGTCATAACATCTAGTTCCTTTAAAAGCCCCAAAATTTCAGAGTTTAAGAGGACGCCTCGGTAGCTTAAGTGGCTAAAGCACTCGACCGGATATTGAGGGATCTGGGTTCGAGTCCCAGTCAAGGCGAATGATTTTTACGCTCTGAAATTGTTGCATTAAAATGCACATTAGCGGATGACTCCGTTAAAAGTTACTGTTGCGGCATCTCCCGCAGTTTCTTTGGAATTTGTCAAAGGGAAAACACCATACGTGTTTAAAGTTGGCTTTTAACCTCGTGGACAGTGGCGCCTCGCGCACGACTACGAATGCATGTGACATTGTATGTACGGTATTTCGTCATAACATCTAGTTCCTTTAAAAGCCCCAAAATTTCAGAGTTTAAGAGGACGCCTCGGTAGCTTAAGTGGCTAAAGCACTCGACCGGATATTGAGGGATCTGGGTTCGAGTCCCAGTCAAGGCGAATGATTTTTACGCTCTGAAATTGTTGCATTAAAATGCACATTAGCGGATGACTCCGTTAAAAGTTACTGTTGCGGCATCTCCCGCAGTTTCTTTGGAATTTGTCAAAGGGAAAACACCATACGTGTTTAAAGTTGGCTTTTAACCTCGTGGACAGTGGCGCCTCGCGCACGACTACGAATGCATGTGACATTGTATGTACGGTATTTCGTCATAACATCTAGTTCCTTTAAAAGCCCCAAAATTTCAGAGTTTAAGAGGACGCCTCGGTAGCTTAAGTGGCTAAAGCACTCGACCGGATATTGAGGGATCTGGGTTCGAGTCCCAGTCAAGGCGAATGATTTTTACGCTCTGAAATTGTTGCATTAAAATGCACATTAGCGGATGACTCCGTTAAAAGTTACTGTTGCGGCATCTCCCGCAGTTTCTTTGGAATTTGTCAAAGGGAAAACACCATACGTGTTTAAAGTTGGCTTTTAACCTCGTGGACAGTGGCGCCTCGCGCACGACTACGAATGCATGTGACATTGTATGTACGGTATTTCGTCATAACATCTAGTTCCTTTAAAAGCCCCAAAATTTCAGAGTTTAAGAGGACGCCTCGGTAGCTTAAGTGGCTAAAGCACTCGACCGGATATTGAGGGATCTGGGTTCGAGTCCCAGTCAAGGCGAATGATTTTTACGCTCTGAAATTGTTGCATTAAAATGCACATTAGCGGATGACTCCGTTAAAAGTTACTGTTGCGGCATCTCCCGCAGTTTCTTTGGAATTTGTCAAAGGGAAAACACCATACGTGTTTAAAGTTGGCTTTTAACCTCGTGGACAGTGGCGCCTCGCGCACGACTACGAATGCATGTGACATTGTATGTACGGTATTTCGTCATAACATCTAGTTCCTTTAAAAGCCCCAAAATTTCAGAGTTTAAGAGGACGCCTCGGTAGCTTAAGTGGCTAAAGCACTCGACCGGATATTGAGGGATCTGGGTTCGAGTCCCAGTCAAGGCGAATGATTTTTACGCTCTGAAATTGTTGCATTAAAATGCACATTAGCGGATGACTCCGTTAAAAGTTACTGTTGCGGCATCTCCCGCAGTTTCTTTGGAATTTGTCAAAGGGAAAACACCATACGTGTTTAAAGTTGGCTTTTAACCTCGTGGACAGTGGCGCCTCGCGCACGACTACGAATGCATGTGACATTGTATGTACGGTATTTCGTCATAACATCTAGTTCCTTTAAAAGCCCCAAAATTTCAGAGTTTAAGAGGACGCCTCGGTAGCTTAAGTGGCTAAAGCACTCGACCGGATATTGAGGGATCTGGGTTCGAGTCCCAGTCAAGGCGAATGATTTTTACGCTCTGAAATTGTTGCATTAAAATGCACATTAGCGGATGACTCCGTTAAAAGTTACTGTTGCGGCATCTCCCGCAGTTTCTTTGGAATTTGTCAAAGGGAAAACACCATACGTGTTTAAAGTTGGCTTTTAACCTCGTGGACAGTGGCGCCTCGCGCACGACTACGAATGCATGTGACATTGTATGTACGGTATTTCGTCATAACATCTAGTTCCTTTAAAAGCCCCAAAATTTCAGAGTTTAAGAGGACGCCTCGGTAGCTTAAGTGGCTAAAGCACTCGACCGGATATTGAGGGATCTGGGTTCGAGTCCCAGTCAAGGCGAATGATTTTTACGCTCTGAAATTGTTGCATTAAGTGAACTCTAGTCACCGTCCGTCGTCTTTCTACGCAATTTATCCTTACACTGTAACTGTCGCTAATCCTGGCGAAAAACTCGCACCTTACACTTAGTGTGACGGTAAAGTTTCTAAGTAGCTCAATTTAGAATCTATGAAAAATATTTAGAAGCTCCGAATGCTAAATCTTTAGAAGCAGTATATTTTACAAAGTCTCGCATCAGGATATAAGCACTGTCTTCCCACCGAAAGCGCCCGGGTTCGAATCCTGAAAGAGGCAGTATTGTTCAATGAAATTCCGATCCCTACATGAGGTGCTTTGTGGAGGGCACTTTGAGTGAGTACGCCGTCCATGGGATAGGACGTTAAACTGCGGACCCCTTGGCGCCTTTCGTTATAGGTAGGCTAATGCCGACGCCGGGTTTCTCTCCATCCCTCCTCCTTTTTGTATTATTGTGTATTATTTATTATATTTTTATATGTATGTATGTATGTATGTATATATATGTTATATTTTGTATTATATTGTGTATGAATGTACTTTTAAATTCTATGGTCATTATAATATGTATATGACAATTGGTTAAATGGAAGAAGAGACCATTTGGTCTCGATTTCGCCCAATTTCTATGTATCTTTCTAATGGCGCAAATGACCTCAGCTGTCAGTCGACCCCCTTTGAACGACTACTACAAGGAAATAAGCATTAATATGATTGAAAAATCTGTGTAAGAATAAGACCTGGAAAGTCAATCTTGCTACTCGTGGGCTATTGAGAAAAGTCATGGTTAAGATACTTGATGAGTAAACAGGGCCACCAATTAAGACTTAAAACAGCACATATTCCTTAATAAAAATAAACCTGACACCAGAAGGTCATCCGCTGAACAAAATTTTTGACGATTGGATGGACACCGCAAGAGAGAGAGAGAGAGATGGGGCATACTGTTATGTGAAATTTACTGATAGATGAACCATATAATTATCTTAATATCAAGCTTATTTGTGAGACGATAAGAAACCATTCTTCGACTCCATTAAAAATGAAGGGAAAGAGCTATGTTCCGATACTTATTTTTATGTCATCTAATATTTCCTTTTTTAATGCACTGGCAAATTTTAAAGAGATGTTTAGCGACAAATAGTAAATACACATAAAATGGTAGGCCTACTTCGTATGATGAACCTGAGATCCCAAAATGATTTATGTGAGGCGGAAGCATTAATGAAAGTGTAATAAGAAGAGGTGCTGTTGCACCATTACCGCCAATTGCACGACGATTACGTGCTCGGCCAGACTTGGGCGTCCGTTCGAGGAGAGGGTCCTTGGGCGATGAGCGTCGACACCGCTTCACCGTCGAAACCCCTCATCCGTTCACTCTCCCGCTCACTCAAGCATGTGAGGCCACGCGCACGGCCACTTTCGATTGTTTCCCGACCGACCAACCGAAGGCAGAGGCCGCCCCGGAGGAGGGCGAGGCAGTTGGGCTCCTCCCTTCGAGACCCCAGTCACGGAGGGCATGGGGCGAATAAAAGAGTGAAACTAAGAATAGATCTTGCTTCGGATGAATATTTCGGAGGGAGAAGGCGTCCCGGATGAAACGGATGTTTACCGCGAGCATCCGCGTCCCCTACCCCTGCCCCCACACCACAACCCCCTTCCCCCCCTCCCTTCCCTGCGAAAGCTGACGAAACATTCAACCGGTGCACTAATGAAGTCCTCCAGAGGGAAGTTCCCGAGAGGCAGTTGAGGTCGATCAAGGGGAGGATCGGCCTTTGCGTCCGCTCGGAGAGACACGAGAAAATTAAGCAGGGGGAATTTCAGCTTAACAAGACGTAACATTACCTGACCTTAGTGTATCCGTAAATTAGATAAGAATAAAATTTTTTGTCAAATATCTCGCTCAGCGCAAAATGCTGTGAATAAAGAACAGTAGTGGATCGTGGTGGTGTGGTGGCTAACGCACTGGTTTTCCACCCAGTGAGCCCGGGTCCGAATCCTGGAGGCGGCAGATATTTTTCAGTAGTATCCTGATTCCTACTTGAGGTGCTTTGTGGAGAGCACTTTGATTGAGAATACCGTCCGTCGGTTGGGACGTTAAACTGCGAACCCCTTGGCGCCTTTCGCTATGAGTAGGCCAATGCCGACGCCGGGTTTCTCTCCACCCTTCATTATTTCCAGTCCTAATGGCGCAAATTACCTTAGCTGTGCAGTCACCTCCCCTAAATACTACTACTAAAGAACAGAATAGCATAGCCATTTTATCTTATTCATCTCATATTCGGGTCAAAATTAGTCTGGTGTGTATCCACCCTCTGCCACACACGCTAGCGGTACCTTGCAGGGTACAATAAAAATTGAAAAAAAAGTATCTGCAGAAGCGCCCAAGGTGTTAGGTCACCAGCCAAGCATGTGCAATCAGTACACCATCGCACAGATATCATCACTTAGATAATGCACTCGAACAAGTTAATCACACGAAAGAAGCTACTCGGGTACATGCAAGTATATTCAATAAGAGGATATATTCAAATCATGCGGGAACAATCTGATAAAGAGGTGTCTATTTAAAATTCATGCAGTGTATCGACAAAATATATACACTGCCAATTCTAATTATCTCTTTCGCGCCTGTGGTCATATCTATTTTGATCTCAAACCATACGAGGACAAAATAACATATTAAATCTATTTGTTCGACTATCTTTCTCCCTGATTTTACGTGCGTGATCTGACTGTTCTACAATAGTAAGTCGGAGCCTGCAATACGTCTTGAACATGCTATTTATTATTGAACATTTCATTTATGTTATAACGAGACCGATAGCGAACCCAAGTACCGTGAGGGAAAGTTGAAAAGCACCTTGAAGAGAGAGAGCTCAAGAGTACGTGAAACCGTTTGGGAGTAAACGGGTGGTACCCGAAATTTTTTAACCGATAAACAATACGGTCGTGGAGGGGGGGCGTATTTTATGATAAGTGACCTTCTTCAAATTTACACCGTAAATTAAACCAATGTATCAAACTATAGTCAACTAGATGCTCCCATCCAAATTCTTTCAATAGTGTCGCGACACTGCTACCTTGTTCATAACAACTTTTCATCGAGACGCCTCGGGGCCTCTCTTGGGACCTCCATCGGCACTTTTGACGCTGGCCACGCGCGGGGAGGGGGGGCTGAGGGAAGGGCGCCGGGGGGGGGGGGGGGGAAGACGAGCGGAACACTGAGGGACGAGTTCGGAGAAAAGCGATGGAGATGCTGGGTTAACAACAGCAAAATAATATAAAGAATAAAACCTTCCTCCAGAATTAGCACGTGTCCCACCGGCCGAATGTGTGAGAGAGTATGGCGCACGAGTGCCCTTAAAAACTTGCGTCCACCTCTCTCTCTCTCGAGAAGACGATTGGCGGCGGCCGCGAGGGGGGGGGGGCGCTTAAAATCGTAAACAGGATCGCACGTGCGAGGGTCGGCGGCAGGGGAATGGGAGGGTGGGGCCAGAGGGGAACAATCATTTCGAGAGACAATGCCATGGGCGGGAGGAAGGAATGAATGGAAACGGGGGGGGGGGAGACTACCTGCACCGCTCTCAGTTTCCGGAATGATGCACGAGGGTTGTCATGAGGACGGCAAAGGGGAATACCTTTCACCATCCACCAACTCTACGCACTTTTACGAGATATAATACATATTCAGAGATGGGCACGGTGGACTTGACGCACTTTTCCCCAACACGAAGAATACTTGCGTGTTGGTAAGTTGTGGGCTGCAGACTATTTCGCTGTCAATCATCGCCCCAACCGCGGCTTCGCGTGCTCTGCATTTCGGCATTCGACCACGGTGGCTTAATGGACTGAGGGAATTTGGAGGTAAGGCTAAATCAAAGATAAAACTTCCGTGTCCTATATTTGGGCTGGAAAAATTTTATACATCATTTCCAATGTATTCGATTGCATACGTCATATTTTTTTCAACTAAAATAATAGAAATTGTAGTACTTCTTTTTATTTTTCATTTTAAGTAAAGAAAGAAGTCATCATATGATAGATCAAATATTACTGGGCCATAACTAACAATATTAACGCGGTAGGGCGATTGAATTTTTTAAGTACCTACTTATTACTTGGGTGTGTGTAATAGAGCACGCGTGGTTCAAACTTGAGCAATGTGGTACACGTACAGATATTTGAAAACCCATTTCATTTGATCGTTTCTGTTAATTAATAGGTACCTAAACATTTTACTGACATGCGATTGGAGAGTCCATGCCCAGTGAGGAATTATTTCCTGCTCTGTATCCTAGTTCGGGAATAATTTGACGTAAATCAGTTTCCTTAAAAAACCTTTAGGTTTTACAATTAGATTCATCATGTCTTATACTGTGATTCCGGGACTCGATACCACTAATTTATCGCACCACAGTTCTGTACACGGAATTGCACGGAAGTTCTTCATTCTCATTAATTAACGGTGCGTACTTAAAACTGCACACGCTATATTACCTTATCTCAGGGTTTAACTTAAACGTCTGCTGTAATTCACTGTTGGCCGGACTAATCGTGACACTGACTCGTGCCCTGAGAGGGTCACCGTTGACCTAAGCTCCACGATGAAACGCCGAGCATTGGTTGCTCTCTTTTCGTGCAAGGGAATGCCAATGTCGACGCGCACGGCACGCCCTCCACCCACTCTCGATCCGCCCTGACCACTGACCCACCCAACACACTTGGGGGTCGGATGACCTCCGTGTTTCTCCGCACGCCTCCCTTGACTGATTCACAGGCCCAGGACCTAACGGGCTACGCTTTCCCTCTCTATGACGAGATCGGTACTCGAGCCCATGCAACGTAGTAAGTAACCTTGACGAACCGTTCCCATGAAAACCGCGACTCAATCGCGTGAGAATGGAAAGCATTCGCCCGCAAAACTTGACTTTAAAATCGATGAAATTTGTGAGAGAACGGATCGCTTTGTTTAATCACGAACAAAATATTTCACTCACACTCACTGCGAGTGCTGGGAGCAAGAAAATCAAGCAACTCTTCTTACAGGCGTGATTGCATCATTGGAAAGCACATAAGAAATTATTTTCCTCACAGAAAGGAATGCCAAATAAAGACGTACAATTTAGCGAGAAATCCCCTACGGAAAATGGCATTTCGATTAAGAAGATAATTACTACGTTTTAAATTTTTCAGTCCTTTTCACGTCAAAGTCTAGAGGGAGGAATTTACATGGGTTGATGCCTTTAAGAGTTGAGAAACAAGGCATGGTATGAGGAAGCGTCTCCGTCGCCTATGACCAATCGAATGCCCGCTTAAATTGCAAGAGAGTCAATCTGAATCACTTTTTAACCTTCAGACGCCGCGAGCTATTCACGGGGGGGGGGGGAATTGCGATTCTCATGAGGGTGACATCACTATCGCCATTTCACCCGGGAGACGCACCCTCGGAGGAATGAATAACATTCGAGGCGTGGCGGGTTGGGGTGGGATGTTATCATTGGGAGAGGGAGCGATGGGCCTTTCCGAAATCCAATGAGGTCATCTCTTCCCCCGTTCTGGAGCAGGGGGTGGGGGGTGGCGGGCTCGGGGAGCAGGGGTCCGTCGTGTGGGCCCACAACACCCCCCGCCGGGCGGCGAAGGGCCGGCAAGCCGACAGCCAAGCCCGCCCGCCCTCTGGCAGCGGGCCAGGAACGAAGAGGGAGGTTGAGGGATTTGAAGGGAGAGGGCACTGGCGGGAGGAAACCTGTTGGTGGGGCCAGGGGATGAAAAATGTGACAATGTGTGGGTGTGTGTGTGACGCAAGGAAAGGACGACGAGGGGAAATGAACTCCCGAGAACGCTCACTCGAAAGTGCATTAATTATCCCTTCGTGTCCGCAAAAGGTGTTAAGACGCCCGCTATGCTAGTTTTTAGCAGCGATCCAGCAGTCACAACGTGCGTCTCGGTTCCCTTTGAAACGGTTGAGTGTAAGGCTCAATCCAGGGAGACGTCTTCTCCCTCTCCCGGGCATCGTTCAAGTGGAGGGAGGTGTGGCTAATAGCATTAGCACTCACTACACAGTCTTCCACTGGCCCATCGGGCACACACGCCTCCGTTGCTCCACCGACCTACCACGGTGGTGATGTAGAGTTAATTCCTACTATAGCACAACGACTGTTCTTTTGGCAGTAGCATACATCCACTACTGTACGTTTAACGTCAAGACTGATGCGTGCTTATGCTATACTCTCTTGGTTGAAAATTGCCATTTGGGGTTATAAAGTTTTTTTGGCAAAATTTTGTGCTTCAAAAACCGAAATGAATTTCACAGATTTTTAAGAAGCAGAAATTGCTTTAAAATCTTCGAAAGGGATAACGAAACTAAATAAAACGCCTATTTAGTAAATTATTTTAAGTACAATTCCTTTGAAAGTCCATTCTAAAATTAGAATGGGTATTTTAGGAACACTGAGAGTGAAATTACGTATAGAGTGGTATTCTTAAATTATAGTGCAATGGAGAAAATTAGGCATGAATTTTAACATTTACGTGAGCAAAAGGAATTCATATCACATTTGACATTGGAGAGTTTTGTCTTCCTGTTAATTCAACGTTTTCTTGTTCCTCGTCATTTCTATGAAAGCTCTGCTCTTATTCCTTTTGAGATGAATGGCCGTGGATTACAATTATTTGCTATTCTTATACTACCACATCCATTTCTGAGGCTTGAAAGAACAAGAATTTGTGTGAAAGTAGGTTAAAAGAAAAGCACTTTCAGCGTTAGCATTCAAAGTTCCATTTACTGCATTTCCCAAAGCATTCACCGAGTCTTTGGGCGTGATAATTACTTATTTGTATGCATAACGCTGCGAGCTATTGAAATTTAATTCGCTAAACAGGAAGAGATGCTATTCACAACACATGCATATGCTGAGTAAACTAAACAGTATGCTTTCCAATTTGGAAATCATTATAATTTTATCACTCCCATAAAATATTTAGCATCATTAAGAGTTAATGCCATGATTCAAATTAAAGCTATATGGGACGGATCGGCCAACATCCTGAATTTGAATTCGCCCCACTTCCGGGTGGCTTACGATAAAAGATACAGCGACCTTTTTAGTGATTCTATTGCTTACTGCAATAAATATTCCGCTTCGAAGGCGAACAAAACGTCCTTAGATACTAACGAATTGCGTAATTTCATGCATGATATGAATAGTTCTGAAGATGACTTAGTGCATCGAAATATTGTCGGTAATAAATTTTTACCCAGTGAAAGAGTGCTATTATTTAGCCATTGTGTTTTAGCTACTGATGTGGTTTGACACTATCGAATTCTTGCTATACCGAATCTTTCCCCGTTACCTTTTTCCATTTTTAATAAGGTAAAAATAAAACCCGGGATATCTATGAACCATCAAGCGTTGGGTATTACGTGCAAATATATGTATGTACGTAAGGCGAGCAAATATGCGGCACGACCATTTCTCTAAACTGCATCTTGTTTGGGCACCGAGCTTTCCATATTATCTACCCACTTTCGTCGATTACATTAACTTGAGTCACTCGTTCATTTCCACTATTTCCCACAATCCCTTGCTTTTCATGAGCAAAATCTCTATCTTTTCACACTGATAAGCGTTCCACTAGATTATCCATTTACAAATCAAAGCAAGTTCAATTTGAGTGACAAGTTAAACAAGGTATTTGTGTGATTATTTTGCCATAGAGTGAGCTGCGAAATTAGTATCCAAAGGAATACAGATTCGAAGCCGGTTACAGACACAAATTTCGATCCGTAATCTACGCACTCATGTGCGCTTTTCGCACTAATGCATATTAGAGAAAGGATAAATCCAAAAGAAATAACTTTTTAAAGGCATTTAATGTCGTCACTCGGAAAATGAAAGTGGGAAAAACGAGAATGCTGCAATCATATGCCACTACCATATTCCTCAATACATAAAATGCACACACTGCAAAAACACAAGCCCAACAGGCTTGGGCTGAGGGTTGTTATGGAAACCTCTTCAAAATGTAAATAATTCGGAGATTCCACTATCTAGTAGTCTATCTCTCTCACTGCCTTAATTTCCATAATTTCCCAGCGAGACAGAATCAGTGGCGCCACGTTTATTAGGCGCCAATGTCCCATAGAAGGCTCGCCGTAACATAAATATGGACTGCGGCAATGTGACGTCGCATTTTGCGTTTTGGGGATAGGAAGCAGATGAACTCACCCTCGGGAGGAGCAGAGGGGGTATGGGAAGGGGGTAGGAGGGGAGGGGGTTGGGAATGGGGTAGAAGGGGAGGGGGGTTGGGATTGCTAGGTAGAGATAGAGAGAGTGAATCACCTCCAAAAGGGATGGGGATGCTCGTGTTTGTGCGTGCAAATGCGTGCGTGGGTCTATAAAAAAAAGAATGGGAAAGAAATGGCCCGGAAGAGTAGGCGGGAGGAAAATAAAACTTATTCGCAGGACGTGGATAAATAACGGGGTGGAATTCGGAAACTCTTAGTAACTTTTATCGTGAGTGACTCATGAGACTGACTCCCGAAGCAGAGGGAAGGAAGCGTGGGTGAGGAGGGTCTGACATTTGGGAACGACTGGAAATGGAAAGCAAGCCCGCGGGAAGAGCTAGGAAATGGGATAGGATGGGCATTGTGAGCACGGAGGGTTGTGGATGGAAAAGTCCCTTCCCTTCGGGAAATAAAGGGAAAGCAGTGATAATGCTATTCCCTCAGCTTGCCAATACCTGCCTCGAGCAAAATATTAGACTTAAAACAGAGAAAATATGGTACGCTTCAATGCAAATTTAACACTGACAGGATATATTTCCATTCAGGCATAAGTTACTCAATAATGAATAAACCAACGTAATCATTTTGCGAAATCCATTCTCCTCAGAATGGGTTGGTTTCCTCATTCAATGAGTGCGCCGGAGGTTTTTATTTTTAGGGTTACAAAAGCTTTAAACGACACTAACACCTAGTTGATATTAAAAGAATAATACCATTCTGTTTAGAATTCAACTTCTAGGATAGGAACCCGAGTATTTTCTTAACTTTTTGCGATTACAGTTAGCAGCAGTATGACGTCTACATGAGTTTGTTGAAAATATATGCGCCCCAGATCGCGACAAATACTCACCAAATTTTCTTACGGTATTGGTGAACCGAGATATAGAGATTTTACTCGGTGGAATCCAATAAATGAATTGATTCAATTTGGTCCTTTATTTATTTCTAAAACGCAAGTTTTCGAAAATACGGTGCGTCCAAATCACGAAAATTTATCATTCGTTTAATGATTGCCACTGCTGAATTATAAGTTCTGTAAATATTTAAGCCACCCTCTAACGAGTCAAGAAGAAATAGGAGCCTTTTGCATTAAATTAATTACATTCGTTGCTTTATGACTAGTTTCGTTTCAGATAGAGCCCTGTATCTCAAAACTATGTGAAGAGCAAAGGAATCTTTTACAGCCCTAAAAACTCAAGAGATGGAAGAGGGCTTAAGGGCCTACATCTACTTCTACATGGCACACAGCAAGGCATCACTAGGGTCTATAGTAGGGGGTATACAAAACTAGGAATATTAAAAAATGCAATACATTTTTCGTTCAACTTTTAAAGGTAATGAACTCATTCTTCTTGATGTGCAATACACTTTGATGAAGAATTTTATATAAGTAGTTGAGGAATGCCCATAAAAAACCGCGATTAATAACGGGTATGCGAAGTGATTTCAGTCGGAGAAAGAAAACTGTTGGCACGGGTCACGCAAAAAAACGGATATCAGACCAGACACAAATCGGCCAATCGAAGAGGCTTGCCTCCTATACTCGTAACGGGAATTAATGTAAACGTAGTGAATGCTACTGCAATATGTTATATTACTCATTGATTACGTATTAAATTCAGCGTGTTATCATCAGGTACTCTATCGGTTAAGGTAGGTTTTGGATGGACACAACTACCAAATAAATATTTCATTTATCCTAACAAAAAACATAACCCAAAATCCTACTCTACAACAGTCCCCTCTTCATCTCTTAATACTTCCTTCCTCTCTTCATCCCGTACAACTTCCTTATCCTATTCCTGCCCTTTCCTCGTTTGCTTAGCATTCTCCCCTGTATCACAGCCTTCAACATCCCACTGCCTATTAATATGCTTTCCATCCAATTTTCCTGCCTCCTTAGGATTTCTCCCAACAATTCCCTCTCCTCACCCACCATACCTACCTACACTTCCTCATTTGTTTTACTTTCTGTCCGCTTCACCTTCTCCATGGAGAAACTGTGACTTCTGAGGTACTCGCCTTTATCCTCCCGCCCGTTGGAGGGGGTTTACTGAGGGAGGCCCCCAAGTTGGCGGTTCAGTTTCCGCGACGGAATGTTAAGTGGAGATCTTCCAAGACATCTATCCCTACGCATGACTTTCCTTCATCTCTAATCCGAGGGCCACAGGCCTCGAAATCATC
Organism: Hetaerina americana; assembly: GCF_022747635.1. Taxonomy (NCBI): domain Eukaryota; kingdom Metazoa; phylum Arthropoda; class Insecta; order Odonata; family Calopterygidae; genus Hetaerina; species Hetaerina americana. The sequence goes on from NW_027287095.1 coordinate 6,855,836, forward strand.
AACAATTGCTAGGATAATTACATCAAAAGATCTTCTTAAACATTTTTGGCGTGAATCGGTCTTCATCCTCATCAGTTTATAAAAATATCTGAATGTCCTCTTTCATAAATATGCAAGTGTAAGATATAAAAGCGAGACAATTTCACTCACCTGGATTCTGGATTTTGGTTGCTTTCCCATGTCTATTTACACCGCTCCAAACAGGCCCTGAAACACAAAAAAAGACAAAATTTAAGCTAATAATGTTTTCACATCAGTCGGTAAACTACAAGCATGATTGAATGTGATGAAATTTCATTTGGAACTAAGAACTTATTTTAAATTTATGAAATAAATGACGAAGAATTGAAAACAGCATCTCTCGATATATACACAAATGATCAGATATATAAATTCTTTCTCACGGCATCTTCGTGTAGCAGTAATCCTCGCAATTGAAAACTGAAATGAAATATGAAAACCGTAAATCCCATTCTTCGTTTTCAAAACGTTTACATTTAAATTACTAGTTTTCATGAAAATAAAAGCTATTAATTGATACGTCAAGTTTATCTTGTCGATATGAACTGAAAAAATATATATATTATTTGGAAATTAATCGCAATTTTATTATAAAATGAGATGAATCAAACTCCTAGTACTTGGTTCTACACAAAATAACATTAAACACAAGTTTTAATGTTACAGCCAGACGTTTTTGAGTTCACTTCATTCGGAACTTAAACATGGGCACCCCTCGTCTGTCATTTTCCTTTGTAATAGCTTGCGAGCTGATTTGGTGAGAAGCTATGATGTTTCGATGAATAATGCCCTGGACGGTGAACTCTGTGACACATCCAATCTCAGTTGATATACGTAAATATCGCACCAATACACCCATGCAAAAAATAAAAATAATAGAATTTCGCCCACAGAAACTGGCGCATTGACGTTAGATGGTCGGCAAGCGGAGAACTTCGAAAAGAATTTTGCGTGCCAATGAGCCTCCAAAGAGCCCTCTCGTAACGGGCAGGGGGGGGGGAGATTCGGCGGATTCGACTGTGCCTGAGTGTGGAGGAACCATAACGGCCACTATGCCATAACTGCACCACACCAGAATCCGCCCCAATTTCTATTAAAGTCCTTTCGGCCTGTAATGGGTCTACAAATGCGTGGGAAATGACATTAGCTAGTGCTATTGGTAGTTTTCGTATTATTTTAACCCACCATCGAACAATTCGATCTGAATTTATTGACGACATTTCGGTGGCTTAGTGTAAATATGCACTAAAATGAATGCTCACGCGGTACTCACAAATTAAGCTTGCTTTTACGGCGGAAATACAAGTCGGTTGGGTGTAAAATGAGGACGGGTAAAATTAAGGGAGCCTCATTTGCATTGTACTTAAATTCAGGCGAGATAATAATGGCCATCAGTTAAGCCATAGGGGAGACATCTTACAAGCGTGGGTTCCCATGGGAACTTGGTAATTTCGTTCCGGCCAAGTGTTTCTACCGGTAAAATATTGCACTGTTTTTGTGTGCCCATGATGACAAATACGTGGTACGTCACTTTTCAGCAAGGTACTACTAGTATCACATTTCTGTCGCGCCAATTGATGTTATCAATTTAAACTATAATAATAACGAAATAATAATTTATTTTCTTCGTATTTCGACTGTTTTGGGGATATCAAGAATAAAATTAACTTACAATAGACTAAGGAATTTCTGATTAGTGTGCAAAAACTGAGATTAAATTTTATACCCTGACGACTAAACAAGATTTTCCATGGAAGAGTAGATAGGAAAAGTGTAATCTTTGATAAGGGCGTTTCAATGATGAATATCAAAGTGATGTTCCAGAAAACATTGAATTTAGAAATCAATTACGTATTAAAATTGCCAATTCGGACATAATTCTTCTCAAGAAACCCTATTATTGAAGCTGAGAAGAATCTGAGTTGCGCTTTATTTCTATATTTTGCAACTGAACAGTAACGACTTTTTAAACTGAAAATGCCCAAATTTGGCACGTAAAAATTGTTTGAAATGATTAAATGGATGGATTCCCCAAAAACATCAACCGAAATTTTCTTTAGAGCTGCAAAAAATGTCGTTATAACTAAGGTTTCAATTGCCAATCAATACATGGATTCGGATGGCAAATCTCATGCCACTCTAAATTGACAGGAATAGGGCTAAACTACGGATGGCTCTACATCGTTAAAGGTGGATGGATGGATGGTCGCAATTCGCCGCTGGAATCCCGATGAATATTCGCTCCCAGGAGGTGATTCGCGATTAATTGCACGCATTCCTTTTAAATATGAGGAATCGATTTCAGAGTAATGCAATGGTTTTGAGGAGACAATTTTCCGTTACTAAGCTCCATTAAAAAATCCCGAGTGGTAAAAGAACATGATAAATTACTTGTCGCATGGGAATGAAATTTATGTAAGGATCACGAAATCTGACGAAATCTTTCCAACTGAGAAAAGGGCTTTAATATTCTACACAAAAAAAGATTTACGATTAACGGCAAAATCCCATTAAGCAGCTAGTATCGAAGATAATTACGTTATATATAAGGGAATGGGCCCTTAAATTAGTGCCGGAAGCAGAAAGATTGTGACAAATGGCAGAAATTTCGAGTTTCACAGGTATGATACAAGTCGAGAATTAGCATGCAATCACCGCCGCGAATCTCCACTAAGTGGACTGCGGGTAAAGACGTAAGGAAACCCACATGACATTTTAAAAATATGGTTTCCTCTACCGAAAACCTTAATTTAGAGGCAATCTGTAAAGAATCACTATATTTCTTGTCCTTTTTTCCGGACCATGGCGACGTGTTTCTACCATATAGTGGCAAATAAAGTCAAACTAAAATGCCTTCTTTCACGTATTTAATCATATCAAGGCGCTATAATGAACAAATTTATTCCAGAATCACCTACTTCCTTTTGCTACACCACCCTGAAATATACCTTAAACATAACTCAAACTGTCAAAAAGACACACACAGAGGGTCTGTCAATGCATTTAAAACAAGTGTAACCACTAGAATGGCATAAAAGAACGATAGCATGATCAATTAAAAGGTAGAGATGGACGAAGATAATATTTATGAAAATAAAATGGATATATTTTTACCTTCTTACATAGGTACTTAGATACATCTACTGCAGAATAATCTTCAAAAATGTCAAAATACTTTTCTTGATTTTATTCTGAAGAAAATAATTACAATATTTATTTATTGCAAGATATTTTTAAATTAACATAATTAACATTAAACAAACCCACATAATCTAAAATTTTATTTTTCGAAGTACACGTTTTCCTTTCCCTGACAGCAAATATTAAATGCATAAAAGTTGGTCATCAACATATATGAGAAAATCAGTGAAATACTGGTACGTACTAGAGTTATAAGGCCGGAATTTGCACTCCCTGAGACTCCTTTGCCTCGTTCGCAATTGCATTTGAACAAATGTCGATAATTCAACTGAAATTTAATTAGAAGCATTCAGAAGCCCTGAAGACGATGACCGAGTCGGACATCGAAACGTCGGCCGATATGGACGATATAACCCGGTGGAGGACCCGAGAGGAATTTATGCAGCTGATACGCCGGGAAAAAAACCAAATCTTTTATCAAATTTAATTAGGTTTGACTTACCATCATATTTCAACGTAAAGTATAAATATTTAAACGCGCACACACATTCACACAACACACTTTTAATATTTCACACTACCCCGGAGGGTAGTTATCATTATACTATCCAGATAGCATTGCCACCAGTCAAAGTTGAACCTTTCTCATTGAGAAAAGCACATTCAAATAAATAATTACAGAAAGTAATGCTGAATGGTGATTCCTAAGAACTGAAGCCAAGGTATAAAGAACTTTTCTAAGTGGATAACTCGAATTTTCCAAGGATAGAGTTTCCAATGTATACGTACGTGCCTCTACGTATCGCGCCTGGCAAAATAACCTATGCACTATGTGTGATCAACTGTCAGGTGCTTCCCCTTCGGGCACGGAACACCACCCCGCGCCATGGAGCGATGGGCATACGCCGGGCATCCTTCTGATCGGAGCGAGCCAGTGCACCGCAACCATTTGTTCCAGGCGGGCGCTCTGACCACCCCATCGGTGGCGCGGGGGTTTGGCCGGGGGGTGAAGAGGAGGGTGAGGGTTAGACGGCGGGGTGCATTACATCACTGAAAACCAAAAACTTTGAAGGAGACTTTTCGTTAAGGGTTGAAGCGCGGTGGAGAGGAAAGGGGAGGGAACGGTTTAAATGGCGCGGTGGCGTGGCGGGCGCAGCGAAACGGATGAGGAGGGCGTGGCGAGGGGGAGAGATGCGAGCACGTGGAGGCAAGGGGGCTGAAAAAAGGAGGCGTAGCGGGGGCATTTGGACAATCGCCTTTATATCTGGTATATCCACCCGGTTCTCTGCAAGCCACCTCTAGTGTGGTTGACGGGGCGAATCAACCCCAGGAGCTATTCAAATCACAAGTAGTGGAGAAAATAATTAGTTTTATGTATATCTAACAGACGAACTTACAATATTTTAGCCTTAACTAGTATTTTAGGACTACGAGACAAGCATTTAGGATATACTCGTCATTACATCTACTCCTACTAGGCTACCAACCAACCTACATATTACCGAAACAGTGACTCGAGTGATTATTTTTTTACCTTATGTTTGGCATATAAAATAATATATTGAAGCTATTATTTCTTTAGCCTAAAATCTCTGGCACTATATAGGTGTAAACTCTTCTAATGTACAGAATTCCCTAATAATGTTGATAAATGGGTGCGATTCAAATTCACATTTGAAAATTTAGCCTTAAATACTCTCGGTTTGAGAACGATTCCTACCTTAGTTATTATAAAACCGTTACATCGCTAAGAGCGTAAATTCACAAAATTAATTTTATAACTTATAGAGTTTACGATCAAAAATATGCATAATTTTGGTTCCTCTTCGCCACATCCGTTATAGTAATGCCCTAAACAAAGTGACCTCTTTTCGTCGGCGAAACTGAAACTTCGGAATCCCTTCTATCTCTTAACTCTTATAATGGGAATTGGATACGGGAGGAGGCGGGAGAAGGGAGAGGTTAGGAGCTGTGCCGAAGTAGGCACGGGGCGGGAAGGGGCTTCTGTGCTTCACGGACCCTGAAGAAAGAGAGTTACTACACTGCGCCGCCGAAACGAGGAAGATACCATTAGTCTCATGAGGGAGTAAGGTTTAAGAAGGGGAAGGAGACGGAATGGAAGGGCGACCTGAAAGATATCAGGCGCGGGGGCGGGCAAAGGGGGTGGAGGGAGTGGAGATGCTGCGGGGTGGGGTTGGAAGTGGAGAGGGTTTAAAGAGCAATAATTTGAGGCCACGAGGGGGCGCGACTTCCATTTTGAAGTGGGCCTGCGCGCCGAGGAGTTCCGACCACGGGGGGTGGGGCGGGGGAGGGGTGATGGGGGATGGGGTTTGGGGGAAATTGGGGGGAAGGACGGTGGGGACTTCTCCCACAAAAGTGGTTTTGCGAGGGGCAAAAAAGCCGCGGCAATAAAGTTGATGGATCGCGCGAGTGGGAAGAGACATCATGACGCGACAAAACGACGATGCGGTAACTAAGGTGATGGGAATTAGAGCCAATAGGGTGTTGAGCACTAAAACAACTGCGGGAACAATCGCGCTTCTTCCCTTACGTACTCCTACAACGACGTTCTCGCCTATCGTTCCGAAATAATTTCCACTCTCTTTTGCCATCAATGTTTTCACCCTTAGCTTCATAGTTAGTTTTCCTCGGCGTCATTAGATTGATCGATCAAAAAGGTAGACGTGTAAATACTCGCACTATGACCTGTTACAGTGAATTATTAGGGTGTAAATTACATTTATTCTTGGTTATTGCCAACTTTTCGGATATCGAACCATGAATTTATGGAAAAGTTTGGAAACGGGCACGAAAATTTCGTTCCAAATTTTGACTTTAAAATTCATACAGTTGTTTCAGAGGGAGAACTTTTTTTGGTTCTATTCTCTCCTGACATGACCATAGCCATCCAATCGCAACAAACGGAGCAATAAAACTTACTGCACTTGCTTCCCTTTACAAAATTCTATTCAACGCAGGCACATCTCTAGGTACCAAAATACAGTAAGAAAATACCTTCTTCCTTTCTTAATGGACACAAATCAATAATATGATTGCAATATTCTTAGTAGTGCTTCCGATAGGAGGCAAAGGTTCTTGTCTCCAATATATAAAATAAATATATCTATAATATAAAATTTAACGTGATCTATCTACTGAAGAGACTTGTTACCTAAAGAATAGGTTCAATCCACACGAAATTTAGAAGCAAAAAACTTGTAAAATGTTTCATCGGGGAATTGGACACAGAATTTGGGGTAATGTGTTCTTAAGGGCTTTGCTGAAAGTCTTTAAGGTCCCATGCAAGGGCGAAGTACTTGCTTGGCAAAAAATGTTTTTATATTCCGTTGTTTGAAGGTTTTTCCCTAACAGGTGAAACTAATTTGTTTCAACCACTTATTCCAAGAGCCTATGAATATTTTATAGAATTTTATTTTAGTGAAAATAAAAGCGCAACCCATGGCTTTCAATATTACCCTGAATTTTGGTAGACGTATTATGATTTCATTACGCTTACAATACGTGTCATTCTTACAATACGTATACGTATTACCGTATGCCATAGATAGAAAGATTCCCCTCATTGCTTTTTGATACTTCCGAACTCAAGGAAATACCTACATGCATTTTAATGGACGAAGAACATTTGAAGCATGTTCACCATATAGAAAAAATATAGGAGACATAATTTACTACCGACGTTTATGAAAAAACCTCAACACTACCATGGCTGCATATCACTTACACATTATGGCCCGTCTATACCACTAATAATTGTTGTGTGATGTTGGATGTTGCGTTTTTCGTATGATGTGATACTGGCCCATGTATGATGGTGCAGGGTTCGTATTTGCTTTGCTTAACTTAGGATGAAGCAGCTTAGTTTTGATATTTTATTGGTATACATGTTACTGTTTAAATTCAATTTTAATGGCAATGCTAGGGATTTGTGTATACTCTGACACTATATCTGCACATTTATTTTAATAATAAAAACATTAAAAGACGTATCGTGGTTAACACAGTACGGCAACAAACAGGAAAACCAATTTACCAATAACACTGACTTAATATCCAAAGCAAACTTTAGAATGAAGTCCAGCAACTTATTTATATCTCATTAGTAATTGTATTGATCTCGGTTCGCCAGTGTACTCGTAACGCCCTCGCCTGGTGACCAAGAAGTCACGCTTTCGATTCCTGCCAAGGTGAGTTTTCCTCAATCTAGGAATTAAGTGTTTTTCAAACTCGTCCTATTTGTTTATAACCAAATGCTAAAATGCAAACTTGAATGCTGTTACTTTATTGATAGATAAATTATTAGAAACTGAACAATTAAAGGAGGAAAAAGCAACAGAATGATAAAATATAATCTTTCATAATTTCATGTCAATATATGATCTTTCATAATTCTCAATCACACTCACATTTTCCTCTTAGGCCCCCTTCACCATTTCTCCCACTTTAATCCCCCTCGGTTCACTTGTTTGGGTTTCTTTAGCCATCTCATTGCGTCTGGAGTTTTTCCCAAGGCTTCGCCCGAGAAAGAGAAAGGCCCCGCCTAGCATCCCACTCCTTTTGTTGCCTCGATCCCCTAGTCTCTCCCGAGACATCTCTCCCCTTTCCTACGCTTTCCCCACTCCGCTGGACATTAAAACGAGAAGAGAATGGAGGCGGGGGATGTGCTTTGGGGTAGGGGGGTGGAACGAGATTTAGGGGAGGGATGTTGGGTGGAAATGACGAAGCGGAAGAAACCGGAGAGAGGGAGTCTGGAGAGAGAAAATGGAAGACCAAAAAAAATCAAGAGTGAAAGAAGATAAGAAGAGTAGTTCGCCATGAAAGAAGGGGTTTCCAAACAAATTAAAAACGACAGGATAAAAGATAATTCTCAAGAGCACATCGTAGTTCAAAGCTTTTTTTACGTCATCCGCAAAAAAAAACCTGGGAAAAGTTTCCTGCGAGAGCAAAGAATGATAGAGCGGTGGCCGCGGGAAAGACAGAGAGTGTTGTAGACACCTATATATATATATATATATATATATATATATATATATATATATATATGACCGAAGGGAAACGGAAAGGGTGGCCGGGAGAGTGCCATCGAGGAGTTAGAGGGCAAGCAAAAATTTGCGAATACTTGCAAAAAGTACTGAAGAAAGAGAGAAATAAAAAACAGAAAAAAGAAAAAATGACTGCCGTGAGGGAAAAAACTTTGAAAGACTTGAAATATGAGGCTTGATAGAGAATAATGCAACAGTTATTTTCAAGGAAGAATGAATTACAGAATGGTAAGCAGGAGAAAGGATATCCCCCATAAAATATCTCCCATTAACGGTGAACTCGATCGATCTACCAGTTGGCCAACAGAAAAACTTCAGAGATCAGGAATATCCTAAAAAATCGCTATGTGAAGAAAGAAATGATAGAAATTTCTCAACAAACTTAAAAGGCTACACAACAATATCAAAATATGCGAACTGTAACTGACGAAATCATATTGGCAAACCCTTTTGGAGAGAATGATTGTATTTAATCGATCTCAAAAATTTGATTTGTGGGACCATGTAAAAAGAATTAGCTTATTTAAAGGAGGCAAATAAATAGCTGTGCGAGTTAGAAGTCATACTTCTTTCTTGGAGCGAACAATTTTCTGAATTTAATCGCCAATGCTTTGGTAATTGATTCATTTATGATATTTTTTTATCTGTACTCTCCACAGTCTTGTATTGTTATAAATTAAAATATTTCACTCATGCTCTAAATTAGAAATAAAGATTAACTTTAAGTTGAATCATAAAACATACAATTCATATATTTTGAACCAGTTTGTCCAAATTTTAAGCTGGTATTGGGAGTTTCAAATTGAAGAAGTAGAAAACTCTGGTACGTACGTTAACAGGGGGAGATAGTTATCAACTTTTTAAATATACCGAGAACCAAAAACGGACAAACTGCAGATTTACTCCGGATAAAACATGCACCAATTCATGCTTTAGTAATTACCTAGCCTCTCCTCATTAATTCCTGCGAGGAAACGCATCTGCAACGCTTTTTTTCGAGCAGAAAATGAGCTTGCAGAAAATTTGATAATTACTTAACTGCAATTTCCTTCCTGCGCCTATTACCGAGGATTAGCATTTTGATCTGAAAAATGCATCTACAGAAGGAATTATTTCATTTTTCAGAGGTCGAAAACTTCCCAGCAAGGGAAGAAGGACCTTCACCCCTTCCTATCTGCCTCCCATGACTTTTTTATTTCCACCAAAATCGCAGCCAAAATGCACACCTGTCAGAACAGCTTGGGAAACGATGGCGGGCGGCTCCATCTGCCCACTGTTCAAACTGCGTCACGGGTGCCGAGAATATGTGGGGAGAAGATGATCATTTAACGCGAAGAAAATTGAGAAACTAACTGCATAAAAGGTATAGTGCCTAGTGCTTGCTTCGCGGTAGCTGTTAAATCGCTTGAGTGTGAAATTATTGCGGAAATGACGCTCATATTCAATTCATGATGACATGTAGCGTTGGACGAAAAAATTACATGATGAAAAATTAGCAGAGTATTTCTTCAAGTATTTCATGTAACGTGGAAGACGTGACAATCTACATGAATTCTTATGCCAATACATCTGAATTATTCCGACAGATACACCGAGGTTATTAAACACACCATTAAGTGCCAGAGTGGACTGCACTTTGCTGGTTATTGGTTGAATTCAATTTCTATACCTTCTGGCTTTTATTCACGGGCAAGACTCTCTGGGTACCCTCAGCTTTATCCGAGTTGTGAGATATTTTTTGGGCACCAGAACTTCCTAGGAAACCATAGGGGGCACAGAGAAAGGATCTGGCCCACCTACTCTGATTTTTGAATTGCATACCTCGTTGGATTTAGTATTGGATGAACTCTACCATCACCTATCAAACCAACCTCCGGATTACTTACTGTGTTAATCCCACAACCGTTTTTATTTATTAGCAATCAAAGTGGGCATGGTGTATGTGCCTCACCTCGGAAGCAGTCGTGCACCAGCAGGGGGAATACAAGAATAAAGATCACTTAAAATTATTTAATGGAATCTAAGGAGACCAAAAACCCCGTCCCGTCTATCCCTAGGAAGTGGGAAGCAGCAAGCAAGTTGCCCTCGCTGGCCCTGCGACCAATCTCGGACAGGAATTAAATGGCACCATTGGTCACTCACATTATCCCGTAGAGAGCACCAATTTCTCTCTTTTTTTTTAAAAATCGCTTCTCTAAACTTAACTCTCGAGAGATTCTCGGAACTAGATTGGAAGAGGTGGGGGGAAGCAGCGCTTAGCAACTACAAACTGTGAGGGAAGAGGGTAAGAAGGGGAGCGGGGTGTAATATATATAAATGCCTCTTTGGGCGTTTCTCCTCCTGGGTGGGCCCAAGGGGAAGGATTCGGGGAAGGGGCGCGGAAGAGGAAATGAGGGAGGTCCGAGGCGGTAATAATTTCCCCAAGCGCAATTTCAAGACTTCGTCAAGTCAGCCCACTCATCAAAGTCCACTCGCCCGCAATATTTTTTTTCCCCTTTCGCCGTCAGATCCCCATATTCCACGAATCCAGCGGAAGCTTTCCCGTACTCACCGGGGAAACAGAACATATTTACAAAGGGTTAAAAGAGTTGAAGATATTAGCAAATTTTGAGGCATTACACACACACTTCATCATACATTTATTTATTCATTATGGAGTTATCTCCCTAGGAGTATCTCCTATCATTTCAGCCACTAAATGAAAAAATAGAATAAATAAAATGAAAAATAAAATAAAAGCATATTTTGCCTTTACAAATGAATTTTTACATAAAATATACCATGTTATGCAAGGAAAATAAAAATATTGAACTTATATATGAAGATATATCTATTTCGGTTGGATCGAAACCCGGGACCTCCGTGTTAATAGAAGTGACCTCCCACCACCGAGATCGGCAAACTTGTTTCTAAGGAAACGTTCTTTTTCCAAGAAACTGGTATTTTCTGTACATAGACTATTTAAATTTTTCGGTAGGGATTAAGATATGAGTGGCTTTTCAGAAAAAGAAACAAAATATCTAATGAAACGAAATATCTAATGAGCAGTCTCTCATTAAAGTTTGTAATGCATTCCGATAAGAGATCCAAACTTATTGCACAGTTGCAGTACTCTTTGAACAGCAATTTTCTACGGACCGTTTCGAGTTTAATATACGAAAGCCTTGGCCATTAACCTCTGGCGTATTATTGTAACACTTGGCAAAAGAAAGATGAAAGAGGAAAGGCTGAATACACAAGTTCAAAGTTAAAAATATAATGATAAACATTAATTCAAAGGGAAGTAAATTAAGACTGAGGATTTAATATTGAAACGAGATATTAGATTTCTCTTGGCATTCATTTTACAGAAATCCATTGCAGAAACCTGCTACATAGTTTAAGTAAAAAAGAAAAGACTTTTGGCATCCTCATAAATTCTGTCGGAATAATAGCACAACAGCCTAGGTGGCATAAGACAACAGACTCAACAAAACAAAAATGGAGTTCCCCGCGTTGAAATCCCTCTTGGGTCCCTAACGAAGGCGACGGATAACTTAAAATTGAGATTGCACGAGACGACTCGGGAGAGTCTACTCATGGAAAGGAAGGAACAAGTAATCTCTTTATGGTGTGGCATACTTAAGTGACTGGGGATTCAGATTTCAGCTGCCGATAAATATGGCGCGACCACCCCCGGGGAAGGCGGCTGCAGAGAAGGGAGGAAGATAGGTGGTCGGGTGAGGGGTGGCGGCGGATCGTAGATAGGGAACCTCGGCGCCACGGGGTACGGAAGTGGCGGTCACCGGGACGCGGGCGCGGCCCCTCCGACGTGAGGGGAAGGGTGTTGCCGAGTCACGGAGGGCAGGGAGGGATGGATGCACTCCGGCTCCGCAGTCGCCTCTCCGCAACGCATTTTCTCTTGAGGGGGGTGGGGGCAAGGGAGAGAGGCGGCCGACCGGAAGTGCACACGGTGAATGCCTTTGATGGGGGGTTGCACGGAGCACGCCTCGCGGGCTCACGGCCCTCATCACCTCCCCCCATCATCCCCTCCAATTCCTTTATTTTCTCAAACGACGCATTCCGCCAGCCACTTACTCAATCTCCGCATACTCTCCGTCCCCTCCGGGAGGTAACGCGATATGCACGTACGATTCCTCCTCAAAAAGACTCACGGTTTTCTTTTGTCTTTTTTTTCTTCTCTTGACGCAAATGGCGAAGGTGCGCGTGTGTGTGTGTGTGACGAGAACGCAACAGCGCGCGCGCGCTGCTCACTTGTTCGGTCCTTATTTGGGGTGAGGGGTGGGCAAACACTCGGGGGAGTGGATGCCCCTGTAATGCACGTCCCCGTGGGCGTGTTCGCCCCTGCCCTGCCTTTTAATTCCTCCCCAACCCTCCTCCCCCAGCGGTCCTCCGCCGGCTTCGCGACACCCTTTCGGCGGCGATGCACAAAAGACCCTCCTCAGAATCCCTCTGCTCCCTGGCACCACGCATCGGCAGCTCCAGTATCCTCCACCGCCGTGCCGTTCTTTAGCTTTGCTCACTGTGCTCGAACTTTAATTAAGGAGGTGCGGAGTCACTGAAGAGCGAATCACTGTCCTACACTGCACAGTGATGATTACTAATTTGGAGATCACCACCTCCCCCCCCCTACAGCGTCAAGTGACCAAGCTGTGCTCACAGCCACGAATCTGAGGTTAATTCAAGTTAAAAAGCTCTTTCTCTTCTTATGGGTCTAAAAAAATGGGTACAGAGAAACTGAAAACAGTAAGGTACCTATATGAATAAAGTCTGTTTCTAAACATTTCTCAAAGTAGGAGCCTTAATCAACCGATCTGGCTTCTGATCTGGCTGGCTGGCGAAATGGTTAAAACTCCAATATTATTCATGGAAACTCAAACTGCATGATGTCAGAGCACATGAAAATACCGGATAATTCATAAATGAATTCCTTGATTTTCTCAGTACGCCATGTGCTGTTAAAGCACATTAGCCTCTTGATCTTTCTTCACCATGAGGCGCTGACAAAATTTGAGGAAAAGGATGTAAGTTAAAATAGTCCTGTAAGCAATTGATTGGAGCATGCATTTTTATAGACGCCTTTAGGTTGCCTATTTAAATAACGTCCATACGCTCAAAGACATATAAATGAAGAACTTTTTATGACAAATGTTCCTGGAATGTAAAACTATTTAGCGCTAAAAATTACCATTTAGTAAGCTCTAACATTGGAGGAAGGTACGCAGGTTTGCAGGTGAAATTCTCTACACAACTTGAAACTTTCATCCTTTAATAATGCCTTTTTAATATTGATGGATGGGAAATTTCGAAAATTGAGAATTAAAATTTACGAGTGGTAAATATCCGTGCCTAAAAACAAACCTGAAAGCCCTTGATGCTATCCCAATGCGTCCTCATTCTAAAAATAGAATTTCGCGACTGAGTAAAATCGCACCTATCCTTTGAAACGTTAAAAGATATATGGCGAGGATAACACGCATTAGCTACGGTCGTCATTTTACGCTGGAAGCAAATCCACCGTTCCCACTGCCCAACCTACTCCCTCTCGGGCGTGACGGGTAAAAGTCACGGTGAGCGGAAGGAATATATGTATTATAATATTTTCGCAACACGAAGTAAATGGTCAAGCGCACGGTTGCTAATCATGCTACAAAGCTTCGGGAGTTTATTTCAACGGGCGCGATTTGGATCGATATGGGAAGGCAAGGTCTCCATGATCCCACGTTGCACCGGTCGGATGTGATGCTTTGCATATCTGGCTCCACGAACCCCCCCCCCTTTCGAAAGAGGAAACATTTTAAATTAATTAATTGCCTTAATTACCGACACACATTCTTCGTTTGGAGTAAGTTATTCAGAACTTGCACTTCTCAAGTTGCCCATTTCCATGAAGATTATGAAGTATCAAGGTTACGTCGTGACGGTTTCCAAAGAGGAAAATAATGGACTGGCGACGCAAAGCATTATGGGATAAGACGAGGGAAGCGAAGGGCGAGCAGTAATTCTTTCCACGGTTCGTGTAACAGCTTAATGGCGCCCGGCTCAGAAAAGTCCAGATTATTATTCGTTGCCAGTCATTTTTGGGTGGTGGGACGGGAGGACTGGGGATTGGAAGGGGGGGGGGGGGTGTTAACTCTTAAGATCCCATATCGGCTTGAGGAGGAGTGTTAAAGAAGGGCTCTCTCGCTATTTGCGAGGAACTTGTTCTTCGCGAGATATACTTTAAATGGACGCAGATTATTCCCCCTCCCCCCCCCAGGGAGGAAATTCGAATTCGCGTGCTTTAATTGCTTCGCAGTCGCGACTCCCATTCTCAAGTGCGCCCTCGAACACCGCTCGAATGAAACATGCGCGTATCTGACCCAAGCTCGTGGATGATAAATGCACCATCGGTCGACCACGGACCCGTTCTCGCTTACCAAAGCACTACCATGCGTGTTGAGTCGAGACAATACTACCCGAGATTTGATTTACGTTCTTAGTGGAGTGCAGGAAAGGTGATGACAAAGTTAAAAGCAAAATTTCCACCATAAATTGCAAGTAACAATCAATTCAATTTGTTGCATTGTGTAAAGGCACCGTGATATGTGATAATTAACTTAAATAGATACCAATCATATTCGACTGTAACGGACAACATTTGTCGAAGCCATTAGAATGGCGTATTTGGCACTAGGCATTTTCTGTCATCGATGAAGGATAACAACTTCTAATGTATCAGTAGAATAATCACAGTTTCTCTTACTCGGTGAATATGTTATCGCTCGTTACGATATCCTACTTATCAGATCCATCTGCTGGAGTAAAAAATTACGCATTTATTTTAATCGGACAGTCGTTATGTGGGTTACTCATGGCGTAAAATTAACTAAAAGCGAATCCCAAATGTATTCATAATATAAAAACTTGTCTACTTTTTTCTCTTCCCAGTTCCCATTGTTTCCGACAGTTACTTACGGTCTTAAATTCAAAGAGTGTGTCTCTTAGAAAGTTCAATTTGAGCCGACACTCATCTTTCCTCGTGACACGGCGGCTATGTGGAGATTATATGATTTTATGAAATTGGCAATGCAAGAATTCACGTGGTTTGACAAATACATACAAACAATACGAGGAAAGAGTGTGGAGGATGCTGTGGGTGGTATGACAAACTTCCAATCGATTGCGTCAATCAAAGGTCGGGACTGACTCTCGCCCGCACTCCCTTCGCTCCATGAGAGCAACTGATGGCGTTTTTATTTCTTTCTTTTTTCTGCGAAGAATCCTTCGCGCAGCTCCCACTATGACTCCCACTCCTTTTGACCTTTTATAACCTCCTTATCTTGCAAAGCTGGGCCCCTTGGCCATCACCGAGTACAAGTTCCCTTTTGGCTCCTGTTCAAAGGGGTTTTTTCTACGAACGTCCTATTTATGACTCGATGAAGGTCATGCACGTCAACCCGCAAGTTCATTGCCTGCACGTCCCTTCGAATTCGCCTGCATTTCATTCACCCCGGATGAATGGGGCGAGACGCTGGACGGCCCCCTCTGGCTCTCAATCCTAGCCGAAGGAAAAGTATACATACATACATTTACATAATTCTACACAGTATTGTAGCAGCTCTAGTACTGTGGCACCTCTAGAGAGCGTGGCAAGCATTGATTTCACACAATCCTTGCAGCATCAAACTTACATGCTTCTCAAATGTTAGCAACCGATGATTATGTTAAGTAATTTAAAAAAAACGACACACTTTTGATAATTTAGGATAAATTTCCACCAGGTTGTTACAAAAAAGAAGTTACTATTGTCACAGTGCCAAACATTATTCCATTATTATGACATTAGGATTAAAAATTCATTAAATGTAGTCTCAGTACAAGAAGACCATTACCAGAATTGCATGGGCTTTTCCACCGCAATATTTAAGAGATGACATTTTATGCGAATGATGTAATAATACTTCCAAGCAAACACATAATTTCATGCATCAAAGTTCTTGTTGAGAATCGCTCTCCTCCCAGTAATTAGCCTATCCTCGAGGGAGGTTTGCATTGGCTCAGTATGCGTCGTGAAAATGACGGTATCAATTAGTCCACCAGGAGATAACCGCACCGCATCAAGAGGTGTCTACACAAATAGCCAGCCCTCCCTGGAGTGCATGGTGGAAGGAGCTGTTCGCAGAGCCGAGGGTATCTCGAGGTAAGAGGACTATTAAAGGTCTGCGGTTCGTTCGGATACAGAGGAGAAGATTGGAAGGGTGCGGGAGAGAGAGGTATGGCCGACATCGGGGTGGGGGAAATAAACGACGACGCTCCGGTGGTACGATAACTTAAGAGAACAAAGAGCTACCTACACCTCTAAAGGTCAGTCGCATGGCACAAGAAGCCAAGCTCCTTTGGGATGATAAAAACAATAAACCCCTCTCCTCGCTGGCAATAAAAAAATAAAACACCTTCCCTCGATTTCCCCATCCTCTTAAAGACGGTTGCGCCCGACTCGTTGCACTTGACGGAGCTGAATGAAAAACGTCTTGCTTTTTTTTACATTGAGGTAGGTGGGTTGCCGCTTACACGCGCGAAGAAGTTTGGTGCCAAACACACAATGCTTTCATCGCACCACGTTTTGAGGTCGGATTGAAGCAGACTTTTTTCTCAAAAAATTTGATGAGGAAACTTACCAACACTTCTTCCTCAGAGGCAGGTGGAGAAAGTTTTAAAAATACATTTTGTTCCAAAACGTTTTAGAAATATATCATGGATTTTGATAACGGTTTAAGCAACGGACGCTGATGACAGCGGAATGAACAATGGGGCCGACTTGATACTGATGATCAAAATTTTACTCCATATTCAAAATTTACTCCATACTCAAAATTTACGATGAGTCCCGATATGCTTTCTGTTGAAATATCGACTAACTCATAGGGTGTAGAGATAGCATATGAATTTAACGAAATAAATTACGTAAAGATGAACCACTTAGTTACAATCAAACCCTGACTGCATTTCTCAAAATTTTCCTATTCAAATCTTCAATTAGGAATCAATACTTTTATGTTCGTGTTCTTTCTGCAATTTAACCTTATAAACGCTCATTTCATAGAACACCTCTCCATCACTTCAATTTGAATTCCTTATAGACAGAATAATCCTTCTCCTATGTTGAAGTCAAAAAAGAAATTACAGAAAACGATAACAGTTTTTTCATCATAAATACCTAGTGAACAAGACTAAATTATTAAACAATGAATTAGCGGCTGTATTGCGGTTTCCGAGGATGAACGCGTGTTTAGGCTCAACGCTTGCTGTAACAGTCACGTTACACTGAATGCATATAGGAGCGAAGTAACTCACGTGACCTCAATTTTTGTTTACCTCTACACATTGTTAACCATCGCTTTCCGTGTCGTCGACATTGGTGGCATACAAGTACAATAGATTTCGAAAGAAAGAGGCAAAAAGAGAATTCTATTTCCAACTCTGAACTCGAAAATCGATAGGAATTGCGAGAGGACCGGAGAACTATAACCATGGTGACGTTTTCCACTTCCCTAAGGCCTGGGAATCCCGGCTGCACGGACGAAAATCAAATATCCTAACGGTCGTAACGGACGATGTCAACGGCCTAATAGAGATGATCAGTAATGTGTGTAGGTCAACAAAAACAACGCCACCCGAGTTAGCGGACAAAATGAGAGAGCGAATGATATGCGTCACGGCGGACTAAGCCTCTCCAGTCACTTTGCTGCTGAAAACGCTTGCTGTAATGTAAAACAAACATTGGAGCCCAGAAACTCCCTCCTCCACAATCACCCAAACCGGGAAGCCGTCAGAGTACAAAATCGCTGATTAAGTCCACAATAAATAAGTGGATTGCAAATTTTCATTTGATTACTCTAATAATGAAGTACAAATTAAATCAAATGCTTAAAGAGTAGGGGGTAAAATAAAAAATGACTAAAGCTAGCGAAATTTAACCGACTTCATTTGATAGGCCATGCATTGGAATTAACATATAAAAGTAACGCGTCAATACACCATTTAACTGGCATTATTTGGGTCCATATTTACAACAATAATGGTACTCACTGATGGTCTAAATTTGCTGCGTTTTTTTGAAAACGATACGAAGAGTACTGGCTCGGAAAATCGCTTAATAGCATAAAGATGAAATCAGCAACGGGAAACAATGAAATTTTTTCTCCTCTTGAGGGAAGGTTACCTTGACGCACCCACACTCAAAATTGCCTGATGCCGAAGATTAGATTGAGCAGATTAAAAATACAGGAGGATAGTCCCGACAACCCTTTTTTATTTTTGTTTGTATCGCCTTGAATAAATTGCCACATTTCATGAAAATTATTTCTTTTGCCTAAAAATAAATCGTGCACTCACAAGCACCAAATCCAGTTTCTTAGTTCCACCTCCGGGCATGTGATATATTTTTTTGTTTCCGCGAATTATGAAATATGGGCCACGTCCGACTGACAAGAAGGGATTCATTAAATTAGAACTCAGAAATAATACTTCATTGGTATGTTATGCAAAATGCGGATGAAATTTCATTCTTACAACTACCATAGTCACATTAACTTCACGAATGATATATTCTGCCACTTTTGAAGAAAACCTATATGTAAATTGTTTAAAATCACATTGTAATGTAAATTTCAAAGAGGACAATTGGCCGTGACTTTTATTTGGACGATCATGCTAAGATTTGGAACATTAAAAATCAGTACATTATCGATACAACAACTGTTTCCAACAATCATCCTTAAAATGCTTTTACGTTCAATTTGGATTGGCATAAAAATACCCATTAACCTGACAAATTATTCTTCTGTAAATATACCATTCACAGCAGCAGAAAGGTGGGAAGAATAGCGTGTCTCATGGAAATTCTTGAAAAGACAGATTCTCCGGTATTCGTTTCATAAGCGATCTACAGGTTGTATATAGTTCACATTAGGATATTACAATTTTATGAAAGGGGAATAACATTCTAACTATATATATATAGTTTTCATGAACGAAATTTATTTAAAAGGCACTTGTATTTTTGCCAAATAAAAACGGTTTTGCAATCTGTATCTTCACAAATATGTTCCGTGATGGTTTTGACCGTCTTCTCATCAATCTCTATACACCAATTAAAACTCATTTCCAAAGCATTAGATAAAGTCAATCAGCTAATGCAACGTCAAACTAAGACAAGATATAAGCATAAGAAAAAGGAGTTGCCTTTTCTTACGGATAGCGTCTTTTGGCAAGCACCCTACACACACCTTACGACAGCGCATTCAATTCTTCTATTTAATCTTGCATAAAATTTGGTTGATCCTCCACATACATGACATGGTGGAAGTTTTTGATGATTTTTCACCTTACTCTATTTTTTATTTATTTTATAATTATTTTTTAATCGTTAATTATATTGATAATCCAATTTGAGATGTCTCTTCCAATTCTGATATTTTTTAATAATTTTTTAAATAAATAAATAAAAATTATCCATCATGTTCCCTTTTCTTTCTAAAGAACGTGACAGTCGTTCCTTCAGATCGAATAATTTCGTATATTTCCTTCGCAAGCATATCAATAAATATGGGCGGCTTGATTATCAATCGCGCTAATAGCCAAGAGGTCGAGTTAATATGGGTTTCCGGAGTAATACTGCTCTCCATATCAAAGCTTTAAATACTTTTATTTTAGGGCATTTGCTTAGATCCGTCAAGAACACTTCCCTCCAGTTATATTTTTGCTTTGGTTTCTATGAAAAGATTGCAATAATACAAGTTAAACGATGACACTAAAGAAATTATAATGGCCCCGCACTACTTAGGTACATGAGACCACAAAGATAAAATAAGGGAGATAGAATCCAGTAAAGATAGATACACATACTCATTATTTATCCGGACAATTAGAAATCATAATAGTAAGAAACCGAAGTCATTTTAGAAACATTAAAAGCATTTAATTTACAAGTTGGAACAAATTTGAAATTGCAAAGACATCAGGTGTATTTGTAGGTCCATGTGTTAGTTAGCTGGTAGTTCGTGTGTTTGCATGTGTGTTGGTTTTAAGGGTTTTTGCATGAATGCATACCATGTTTGTGGATTGCATAAATTTGCATGCGGTATTGTATACATTCGTGGTTTTGCATACGTTTTTTTCTTAATTACGGATGGTGCACTAGCACCCCCCGCCACGCGTCCTTGTGGCGGCTTGCGGGGTACTAAGTAGCTGAAGTAGATCTAGACACATTGCAATCGTTTAAGAGAAAATAATTTCCCCAGGAGCGCGTATGTATGTCATACTATGTAATATGTATACAAGTATGACACACTTGTATATTGATTTCGGGTGTGGACCGCGTGCGATATGTATACGGATTCTTTCCTCGGTAGTCGTTCGAGACCTCCTCCTCCTTGAGCGGGCACGTCTTCCAGCTTTCGCTCTCCCTCTCGCCAAACTCATCGCCACCAATCCGTTCGCCCATCATCGAGCAGGACCCCCGAGAGGGAGAGTGGTAGACATGTGGCGGACATATGGGCACACCCTGCAGAAAACAGAACATCAACAGCCGTCCCTTTTTTCCGAGACGGAGAGAGAGTGAGTGAGAGAGGTGATGGTTTTTCCTTCTTCTCATTTCGGCGGTCGGGTGTTTCGTGGGCAGAAGGGTCTCCGTCGCCCCGTTTCCCCATCGCCCCTTTTCTCCCCCGAATCCATCTGCCTATCTCGTCTCCTCGCTCTCTTCTCCCCGTTGGTGGGGGACGTGACTGAAGCAAAACACGCCTTTAAACAGACACCAAGGGGAAAGTCTTCATCCGCAACACCGCGGCTCTCTATCTCCACATAACCGATCCGTCGATATCCTTCCTTCAGGGCTCGAAATGCGAAAAAAGAAGAGCAGGGGCGGTGGGCGAGGGTGGGGGGGGAGAGAGGGCCGATACAGCGCCATCCCTTCAAAAGGGCCCGCCCCCGCCACAAAATCTCCACTAAACGGCTCGAAGTAGAGAACGCTCTGTGACCGCGCGTATAAACATTCGAAACGTGTAAACAAGTAAATAAGGGAACAAAAGTTGTCAGTGGAAGTCCATCGGAGTCTTTAAAAGGGTTGGGAGCGGAGAGCGGATGCGATGACAGGGGTGAGTACGGAATCACGTTTTCACAGAAATCCCCACAGGGTTGCGATAAAAAAATAAAGAGAGGAGCGATAAAGCGTCAACAACATCGGATTCCGACAAACAACAAACACCTTTTTCCTTTTTACTTTAACTGTTGGAAAAAATGGGGAGTCAGGGGGGAGGGGGAGGGGGTGGGAAGAAGGGAAAGGGAGGGGGTTGAGCGCAGAGATAGAAAAAGCAGACAGGAAAACCATGCAATCATAGCGAATTAACGGCAAAGTGAGAGCGCACGTAAACATTACGGGGGTAAACATTCGCCGAGGATGTAAGCTGGCACGATCACTGTTTTGTGTATTTCAATGCAACAATTTCAGAGCGTAAAAATCATTCGCCTTGACTGGGACTCGAACCCAGATCCCTCAATATCCGGTCGAGTGCTTTAGCCACTTAAGCTACCGAGGCGTCCTCTTAAACTCTGAAATTTTGGGGCTTTTAAAGGAACTAGATGTTATGACGAAATACCGTACATACAATGTCACATGCATTCGTAGTCGTGCGCGAGGCGCCACTGTCCACGAGGTTAAAGCCAACTTTAAACACTTATGGTGTTTTCTCTTTGACAAATTCCAAAGAAACTGCGGGAGATGCCGCAACAGTAACTTTTAACGGAGTCATCCGCTAATGTGCATTTCAATGCAACAATTTCAGAGCGTAAAAATCATTCGCCTTGACTGGGACTCGAACCCAGATCCCTCAATATCCGGTCCCTCAATATGACATGTTGAGATGCATGGGACAAATAAATGATGACATTGATGAATAACTCCCAAAGGATATTTCTCTGGAGGTATAAGGACAGTAGTACAAGCCTGCACACCCACCCACGAATTTCTTCACATGTGATTTAACAAAGAGGCTTTCCAAAATGTGCAATGACACCCAGGAACATTCTAATGTCACCCATGAGAATCACTTCGTTTCACTAAAATGAGCATTGTACCTAGTACGTATATGGTATCAGAAAAAACGAATTCCGAAAGCATACCATCGCTTAAAAATTAATTCAATTTACCAGGAAACCACTATACGTGTCTTTACGTTGCCGCCAGTTTTAATTCCTTAAAAATATGCATGAATAATAAATATATGATGGAAAACCGAAAAACATAAATCTTGCATTTTCAAGGTCTCTTGGGTTAAAACTTTTACCACAGAAAACATTTGAAATTAAAACAGAGCAACAACTCTACGAAAATGATTTACCCTCACAAGGATCAGATTTGACAAACTAGTTTTTCATGCCTCGAACAGAGTGGCAGCAAAATTATCAAGAGAATGGCCATAAACCTCTTATAACTGTTCCTCTCAAAAGCGATCATATCTTCATAATCTCCATAAAACAGTACATAACACTTCTGAATCTTTTTAAATGGATAATAATTCAATTTACATTCGAAAGATTAACATGCTTTACGAACACGTGTGGTAAGAAGGTTTAATTAAGATCACTTCACAAAATGCATTTGATGACGATTTAAATGAAATGACTACTGAAATTCAGCATGAATTAAATGTGGACATTTCTTTATTCCAACCTGTGATAAACAATAGTTGTTATAGTGGTTTAGGTCAGCATGATAAATATGATACGAGACCTATGAAAATTAAACGCATCTTGCGGCAGATTACGAGGAATCTTTTGTTGATCGAGATGAATTTAGAATAGATTCTGACACTTATCACTTTCATATTTTATCACTAATGTGTTCATTTTCAAATACACTTTGCTGATCTCGTAGTTTTGATGGCTAAAGCTGAAAAATTCAACGATGACCCAACTTCAATTCCATAATTGCATATTTTTTACCATATTTCTTATTCCAATAGCGACAAAATTCCACATTTATATTTTTAATATCTATAATAAACTTCATAGAAGCTGAGAATCACCGACAACCACCATTATTACGAACTTCAGTTTGCATCGTGTTTATCTATTTTTGTCATTTGAAACGCATTACTTCACATCAACATTTACGCGCTAATATATCATTTCAAGGTGCATGTTCCTTTCTATAGATTTTTTCGTCAAACTGCTTTAATTAATTCAACTTTAACTCCAGACGTTTAAGTTTTCAATAATTAATACGTGGATTATAATACATAGACCTATCAGGCGCTGAAGAAGTTGGGGTACTAATGTTGTTGTCATGATCATAAAATTAATTCGAAATAAATATCCTAACGAAAATGGAGCTCACACTTCTAGTCATAATACAACTTCTTAATGCGGAATTAGAGAGAAATGTACCTCACACGTAGAGGAAACAAACTCAATGCATACATTCAGCAAGTGAAAGAGGCAGGAACCAGTTTACAAACGATTATAACGAGTGGATAAATAAATTGTATATACCACCCTTCCATGCCAGATCCTATACTCCGACTTATTCATATTTTCCTAAAGATTTCTCTCAATTGTTTTGAATTCTCGGACGCCATTTAGTGAATAAATACTATTATCCGCTCAGATATAATACATACATATGCAACGTCGACAGCGCTGGATTACGCGGATAGTTTTATCAACTGTAATCTAGTAATTATAACCTATGTGGCAGAGATTTATTATAGGAACTTTGTCTGCCCTCCTATGTAACGGATCCCTCCGAATTACAGCCCAAGTCGGCCTCCACATGAATTATTAAATAGAAATTTAATACAATGATACCCTACGAAACAGTCTTTATTTTTTAAACCAATTTTAATTTCTTTGATGCGTTCGCACTGTTCCGCTTTTTAGGACGGGCAAGGCGTAACCATCAACTCTTTCAACGAAACCCTGGTGATGACAAGGCAACGGTGGACGTTGACCAAGCCCCATTATTACGTAGATCTCCTATCAGCACCACTGCAAAAACTACAGGGGAAAAGGAAGAATTTCTGGGAGTAGACTAAATTCGACCACTTTAAGCTTTCATTTGAAGTGTGAAAGTAATTCAACAAGATGCAATGAAATTATTTCGGAATGAAAAATAATTAAATTTCAAACGCGAATTCCCGAATTCCAATTCACTTGGAGTAAACAGGAAAGGTACATAAATAATTGCCTGATACTCCAAACTCTATGCGATCTTTGACGGAGTCGTGCATATTCAATAAAAATATACTCATATTGACATTTCAGGCATTTTGCATCAATAAAATATGGAAATAAAAAGAGATAATGATTAATAATTTCTACTTATTTGTCGTAGAAATTATCATTCAGTTAATAGTTAAATAATGTCTTCAGAGAAAAATAAACTCAAATGAGGAACATTTATTATGTCCTCCTTTCGAGGAATTTGCTTAGTCGAGTTGAAGTCAGAAAATTAATTCGTGCAAAAAATAAACGGACAGTTTTTATGTGACTGCCTAGGGTCATGTTTTCAGGGCTCATAAATATGAGTTTCCTTATTCCTAAATAGCAGCATATTTGAGAGAGTAACTCTGGGTATTTGACGGCACAAAAAAATTAAAATGTATATGTATAATGTATCGGAATACAGGATATAGAGCTACATAAGATAATTTTGTTAATGATAAAAATTGTGCCGGTGAAGCTGACTTAGAATGATCCCTGTATGCAAACCATCAATCAAACTATTCTGATAAAAAATAAATTTTTCGGCTTTTTAGATGGATTTTCCACGTTTCATGTTTTGGAAGTTTTAAATGGTCTCTCCTTGATGATTCTCTAACATTCATGCGTATAACATAAGCCATGTCCTCAATACCTACGAATTTAATCCCGAGAGAGCTGGGATGATGACAGAAAATTGGAAAGACGTTTATATTTTCGATTTAGGTACTACACTAAACGCATATATGTTGTATTTTCTTGAAACTCTATTATTTAAAAGAAACAAAAACTAACCGATTTAAAACCCATTCAGTGATTTATCTCCAATTGATGACTTTTGTGATTTCTGCCCTTTCCCAATCATCATATCCAGGCTTAGGTGTAGCACTACAGACATTAAAAATTGAAGCTAGAACAGTTGAGGTTCCACAGTGGAGTTTCACGTGGGAAAGCACGAGGCGTGAGAGAGATGGAGAGAGAGAGAGACCGAAGGAGACATGACTGGAGTACTTAATGCACGCTATGACACGGCCGCATTTCTGCTTCACTACCCACCGCCGCCACTTCTTCCCCCCCACCCACACCCCCACTACCTCGTCTTGAAGGGGAGCTATTGTTCCATCTTGCAAGGGGACGGCCGGAGGAGTGGGGTTGGATGGCGAAGGGCTAGAGTGCCTCGGGCGGCCTTCGAAGGCCGTGGAGGGCAGAGAGGGAAGGAGTGCCATGACCCGTGAGCTCCAAGGGGGTTTCAAGAATGGAGAGATGAAGTGGGGATGAAGGGGTTCGAGGGCGAGTGTTGTGCTTATACGAAGGAAGTAAGGGCCAGAACGGTAGTTCCGAAATACATGGCCCGCCGGCACACGGAGTGCCCCGCGGGTGAGAGAGTCGCGGATGTTGCCGTAAACTCGGCCGCCGACCGAACCAGGAAAACCGATGCAAAGAAAACAATTGCGGACGAAAAAATGGGAGCAAGGGGTGGGGTTGGGTGGGCCAAGGAAAGGGAACCAACGCTGAGGGAGAAGGGATCTGGACACGTTGAAGCCGCAAAACATGCCGACAAAATCCTCCCTCCATGAAAGCCGGAGTGGAAGACCGGCAGTATTTAACTTGTGCACATTAAATTATTTTTTTGGTGGGGGACAACACGACGCCCTCCCCTCGTTATCCACTCTGGAAACCCCGCACCCCTCCCCGCCTTGCTCCCGGGAGGAAATAAATCCTCATCCTCGCCTCTCCCTCCGTCCGATTCGGGCGAAATGAATACACCCAATGAAAGAGTAGCTTCGGATAATCCGCCGCAGCTGACGTCTCCCGTGGCGCTCGCAACAAAGGACACCGAAAATGGAAGGGGAGGGGGGCGTATCACATTTTACGCGAGCGTGTGGTGGGGGCTCTTGGGGGTCACTTCTTACGAAGGGGGTTCCTGGAAAATGCCTGGTGTTACTTTTCTTGAGAATTGCCGGCCTAATTAAAAAGCAAGAATTTTCGATAAAACGGGGAGGCCGTTGACCACAATGTACGTAGTTGGATCCCTTGACCTAAAGAGAATTGTTTTCAAAACAATCTTAAGAGACACTTGCCGGGATGTTTTTCAAGAAATGTTTCAAGAAGGATACATTAAACGACTGTTGAGAAACTTTTGGAAACGTAATCACGACGTTTTAAATACCAAACTAAAGACCAAGAACAAATAGGTCAATGGTTACACGGGTCATGTTTTCCTACTTCTTTCCGAGAAAATCTCTGAAGTAATTACATCAATTGGCATTAAATTTTGATTAAAGTTGCATTAATCAGGAGAATTTTCCTTAACACTTTGCTCAAAGATCCCTGAAAACATTTATGAATTGTCAAAAAAATCAATATTTCTCAAATAAATGAAAATGGAAATGTTTTCAATTTAGTTCACATTTAAACAACTCAGGTTTTCTCCATTAATACATGAGCACACACCAACCATTCCGAAATCGCTTGATCACTTCTGATTATAAATTCAGGAACACTAGCTATCTATCGTGCTTGTCAAGTTCACATGAAATGATAAAACTGTAACACTCATTAATTATTCCCAAATTTTAGCAATTTCAGATTTCATAATATTGTTTTTACAATATATGGTAATAAAGAGAAAATCCAAATATTCTCTCAAACGTTTCGCATAATAATGAAAATTACAATCAAATCAATGACTAAAATCGTTTTTCCTGCAGGATGTAATTAGTAGGTCATTATGAAAACCCCTATAAATTGCACCAAAAACCTTGGCGTCACCTTATAATCTTTTTACTGCTAAACATTATTTTTAATGCTCACCAAGTTCGCATGAAACTATAATATTGGTTAAATATTTTCGAATTTTAGCTATTTATGAATGCATAATATACTGTTTTCATAATATTTTGAAATAAGGAGAAAGTCAAAATATTCTCCTATTCTAAATATTTCCCAGAATTATGAAAACTAAAATCAAATCAATGGCCAAAAATTTTTTCCCCTTGGATGTAAGCAGTAGTTCATTATGGAAACCCCTGAGCATTGCACTAAAAACCATGGCGTCACCCTGGAATATTGTTTACTGCTATATATCATTATTCTAATGGTAGCAGATGTTATTTCAGCAACGCGTTAATGGTATTAAGAAAATTTCACATGGCATTATAAAACGTAGACACTTGGTGAAATGTAAACTTTCGGGACGAAATTTTACAATTTTAATCGACCATGCCAAATGGACGGAAATTCATTCATCCATCCACCTAAGATTCAACCCTCTTTAAAAGATAGTAAGCAAGTGCAACAGCGGCGGTACTTTTTATCGCGGTATAGCCATGGCCACTGCCAGTCGAGGGAGGCGATCTCGCATCGCGAAACCACCGGCCACACACTCGATGCGGGCGTTTTGTCGCTCTCGTGGACCCTTTGGCGAGGAGGAAGGGGTGTTGACGAACCGAACGGAGAAGTCCCTCTCTCCTCCTCGACCCCTCGCACCGCTGCCCCCGACCGATTGCCACCCTCTCCTTCGGCACCGTGTGTGCGTGCCCGGTACCAGGGAACGTCGTCGCGAGGGAACGAAAGGAGAGCGGGGGAAGAAGGTTCCAAGACGTGCGTCGCCTCGATCTCGCTGGGGAGAGGGAAAAAACTGGAGCTAGGGGCTCCGACGCCCATTCAGCCGGCCCCGACATTACCCCCTTGGCCACGTCGTCCTCCCTATGCTGAGCGGAGCAACAAAAATCATCTCTTTACGTCTTTCATTTTGTTCACCGGCCCCGGAGATCTCATCCCTCACCACCAAGGAAAGAAGAGGGAGAAACTACCAATGTTAATGGTGGAAAAAATACTGAGAATTTCTTGAACGTAAACAGAACAATAGGCAAAAGAGCTTCGACATAATGAATACCTGAAATATAGACATATAAAACTACCACTTGCCAACCAACGAGAATTCGGAGGCGGAGGCATAATAACCAATGTATCATATAAATCATTTGCCATGAGAATAGCACGTATTTTATGAATACATATATATATACATATATATATATATATATATATATATAGATATATATATATAAATATATATATATATATATATACATATATATATGTATATATATATGTATATATATATGTATATATATATATATATATATATATATATATATTACTACAATGAATATCGACAACTATATTTAAAAACTCATGATCCGATTAATTCTATCGATGAACTTTAGAACTGCAGTCATGAAGAGATTTATTTATCTAGGCAGGCTGCAGGTTATAGAGAAATTAATTTTAATGAAAATAATATACTGATGATATAAACAAGTTTAGATATCAGTTGGAAAAAAGGGCATTATATTTAAGTGCATCAAATATAGTCATCCCCTAGTTTCAGCCTTTGACTCTTCTCATCTGTTTCTCGTCAATCAAGTTTCCTTATAAAAATATCTGCGCGATATCGTCTAGTCATCTTTGTAAAAAGAGGAAAAACGAAACGAAAAACACACGGACGAATATAGTCCAAGATTAAAAAATGTCCTGATGACTACGGAAAACGTTTGAAAGCGA
Organism: Hetaerina americana; assembly: GCF_022747635.1. Classification (NCBI taxonomy): domain Eukaryota; kingdom Metazoa; phylum Arthropoda; class Insecta; order Odonata; family Calopterygidae; genus Hetaerina; species Hetaerina americana. The sequence goes on from NW_027287095.1 coordinate 6,884,869, forward strand.
AGGAGATTCTGAAAATATACAAAGTAAAGGTATCCATTTTCTGGTGGTAATTAACTTTGGTGATCCGCTTAACAAATCTAACTTTCTGGCGATTCGATATCTCAAGGAGGGGAAGTTAATTGAAAGGGGGGGTCAACGGAATACGTGGTGGCATGGAGGGGGCGGGGGGTGACCGAAAGCAAATCGCCCACGGTATACACGAGCAACGGACATGAAATAATCATAACTGCATGAAAACCAAGCCAACCACCAGCTACGTACGGTCCCGCGACCAATGCGCACGGAAATCATCAAATTAATTCATAATTACATCTAGGGAAAAAATTACTCATTTTGAGGCGAAAACGTTAATCAGAATATTGAAAGTTTCCAGATTCCCTACGTGCAGAAATAAAGTATGTAGGAAATGAGCGATGTTGGGGAGATGGGAGAGAGGAGGAGGAAGTTACTGATCACGCGGAAGGATGCCACGAGGGAAAATATGAAGTCCGCGGAGCAGCAAACCCCTCGCCACTGCCACCCTCCTTCCATTCTGCCCCTCGGACAACCCCCTCGCCCCCTCCGTGCTCCGGCCACCACTAATGCTATTGGTCCCATAATCCGATTGCGAGAGACCCCGGCCCAAACGCTAACTATTCCGCCCCTACCTCCCCCCTCTCGATTTCATGACTTCCCCCACATCCCCAGACCATCGACAACATCCTCCAACCCCTTGCCTCATCCCAGCCCCCCCCCTCCCGCAAGTAAAGGGGAGTTCGTCGACCCCACCCCACCCCCCTTTGGTGGTGGCGCCCCCTCGTGGATATCTAGGTGAGTGCAAACACGTGTGCTCGCGTGTGCGGGTTCCCGGCCGTGGAGGTATCACGTCGGCGGATCCGAGCAGCCAAATCCGCTTTGGCAATATTTTTTTTTCCCTGCTTCTCCTTCTATTTTCACCCGCAGAAGGGAAGAGACACCGAGAAGGCGATCCCGATGTGCATTCGTGCCACGAAGTGGCGTTTGTGTTTTCTGTTCGAGGCGACAGCGAAGAAGGGGAATGGGCAAGGGAGAAGGGGTGGGGTGGAAGAGCGTCGGGGTCAAGTTGTGAGACGAAACTAACGCCTGAGGGTGCGGCGTCGATGATGACTATCTCTCCCTTGCCGTAGAGGGGGAGATGCCTCGCTCTAGGGATGAGTCACCCTCGGGAGGTCTTCGGGCAGGTCGCCACGTTTCACTCGGAATTCCGACGCAGTTTGGGGCACTCTTCCGAGGACGATGATTAAGTTCTCACTCTCTTTAAGCTCTATACTTTTACTAGCGTAGCATTTTTTTAATGACATTAATAATCAAATTCGTATGAATTTATCAATCCATACAATCAATACAACTATTCGAACTCAGAGCAGAGATATCCTTGTATATTATATGCTCATATATATATATATATATATATATATGCTCATACACATATATATAAAAACACAGATGTAGATTTTTAAACCATAGAAACACAAAGAAGGGACACTCACAATGTGTTCCGAGCCGTCGAAACGTCAAATAACATAATGTAAGTGTCCTTTCTTTGTGTCTATATGGTCTAAAAATCTACATCTGTGTAAATATATTTGTGCGTCGCCGAAGAGCGTTCCATTTCGAAGATATTTTGATATATATATATATTTCATATATATATATATATATAGCAATAAATATATTTATATATATATATATGTGTATATATATGTGCATATATATATATGTGTGTATATATAATTATATATATATATATATATATGTACACTTTGTGAAAGTCTCACGGACGTGAATAATAATGGATAACTCTTAGTGGGAATACGAGGGCTGGAGCGACGGATGGAAGGGAATAGGTAGATAGGTTAAGGGCATCCGCCCGGCAAGTGGAAAGATCCGAGGTTCGAGTCCCGGTCAAGGAAATATTTTTACTCTTGTGATCCGTTCGATTCCGCATTCCCCACCTTTATTGTGTTCGTCCTTTATATGTGTTCCTATCCCTTTTCCTTATAGCTGTTTCTGTATATATGAGTATTTATTCGCCGTTTGGCGGGATTTCGTGTTTGAATGTGTATATATATATATATACATATATATATATACATATTGAATGTGTATATATACATATATATATACACACACACTTATATATATATATATATATATATATATATATATATATATATATATATATATATATATATATATATATATATATATATATATATATATATATATATATATATATATATATATATAAGTTGGGGAAAGATGCTAGCGATTCCCAATATCTATTTCGAAATTCGAGAAATGTTGGAGGCACACGCCCCTGGGTGCGGGTCGACGAAGAATCATGGACTGAGTGGGAAAGACTAATGCAATTTCGAATGCGCAATCCGTATAAAAGTGTGGCCATCACAAGGAAGACGCGGTGTCGACAAGTTGGCGAAGGGGTCGAAGGACCCGAGGGAGGAGCTGGATTAGAGAAAAACAACAAATAGCGCAGCGAGGGATGGGTGGAGAGCAACCCTCTGAACGAAGGCTGACTTCGGCCAGCCACTCGCGACACTCACAGTCAATTCCCATAGGTCTTCTTCATTTCCTCCACGCCAGCACAAACACGTCGCCTGCCCTCACGTCACTTCGAATCAGCGAACGAAAGTGGCTGACGCGGCTCGTGGGATGTTCCCGCTACGCCGTCCGCGGGAAGCGCCGGGTGTGGTGAATATTAAATGGCTTATGGTAAGATGAAGACCTTCCGAATAAATCGCACGGCAAAGGGAGCGATGGGACGTCGTTCAGGTTTTATAGCTTGATGGATAAAACTTGTTGGAGCGAGCAATCAATGGGGAATATTGCCAGGGAATCCCGGTCAATTTCTTTGCGAAGTATTAAGCCTAATTTATCATTATGAGGTATAGATAGTACTGGGTGTGGTAGTCTAGTGATTTGAGCACTGGACTACTAATCGGAGGTCGCGGGTTCGATTTCGAGTGACGCCTCCGGGCACCCTTAGCTTCGACCAAAATGTGTGCGACGTTTGGTTACCAGATCACATCGAGAAGCGCAGGGAAATGAACTCGACCTCCTACTAGGATGTGTGCATTTCATAAGGCGTAAATGCATTAGAATTAGGGTACGTCAACCCTTGGCTAGTCAGGTCGTACTAGGCCCACCTTCGGGTCTATTATTAGGTTCAAATTTGGAGTTACGCTGCGCATAAAATAGTAGATCATTCATACTTAAAATATACGAGTTTACGTGCGGATAATATCTATAATTATGGGGAATGGTCATTAATATTTTTCAAAAATCTCAAAAGTTATTATGCTTTATGCATCCATCGTCAATTTAAAGCGCATCAGCAGTAACTTAATTAGAACGTTTAACTCACTGCTCCGAATTGGAATTCTTGGAAAGGTCAGAAAGGTGTGTCATCTTAAAAATATCTATCATTCGCCTGATCGTGTGGTAAAAATCTCAATACAAAAGAAAAGTTGTTGTGATATTACACAAATCGTTAACAATGATTCATGAAAGGATAAAACCCATTTGATTTCGAAATTGATATAGACGTTTTGACTTTCTTGTTTTTATACGCTCCAATTCTCCTGACGAAGGATGCGAAAAAGGTTATAGATCTCCGAAAGAAATCTCCTTCGGAAGCTCCAAAGCAAACGCAGCAACAAGCAACCTTGTGAATAAATCGCAATAAAGTCTCGCAAATTCAGAGTGATGAAAATAAGGTTTGGATATCACCGAATAAATGTTTGACCGGTTCCGAGAAAATCCGGACTTCCCCCGGAGGATTGCATTGCAAATGGTGGATTCTGCGAGAGATCCTAACGGGAGACAACCTCCTCATTCACACTAACGGCAGTCCGGGGGTCTTCTTCTAAAATAAAAAAAGAGAGCCAGAAAAAAACCCTTTTTCATTCCCATCCTCCTCTATTCGAGCATCTCCCTCCGTTTTCCTCCAAGCACCGTCCCGAATTAAAGAGGAGACAGAGAAGAGGACGAAAAGGAGAGGAAGTTGAGGAGGAGTGGGATGATGGGTGCGATCCCTTACCCTCGACTCGCTCTCCTTTCCCTTATTCTCTTTCCTTTTCCCCAGCGGAGGGATCTTCTCCGAGTGAAGGCAAGAGAAATCCTTCCCTGCGGATCCCAAAACGACTCCGGAGAACACAGCCGGACTCGAGGAGGGAAAGAGAAAGGATTTTAGAGAGCGTTAAAGAGGGACTCGGAGGAGTGACGGGAGGAGTGGGGTAGGCGATGCGAGGAGAGAGCGAGGCAAATGGGAGGAACGGGCGAGGGAAAGGTGAGAGAGGGAGGGAGAGGAGGGGATTGAGAAGGAGAGCGAAAAGATGCACAGTGATGGAGGGGAGGGAGGCGATATCCCGGAGACAAATGGAGGATGAGGTAGGGGGGGCGGGGAGGGAGGGAAGGAAGACGAGACGAGAATTCATTTTCCTCAACGCCCATGCCGTCTTTTTTTCTCTCATTTCCACTTTCACTTTCTCTTTCCTTCATATCCTGCCGTGGTTTTAAACGCGGGGGTCTGCCGCTCCCCCTGCCCGTCCGTCCCCGTGCCTCCCCCACACCATCCCACTAGGGTACTGTGTGGCACGTAGAGAGCGCGCAAGCTGACAAGGGAGTCTGACTGAACTCAAAAGAAATTGAAGATTTCCGAAACCCTTCCATTAGACTCGACGAGGAATAAGATGGGAGCCATTATTCACGGACCAAATGTCCGTGGCCTATGCCACACATTCATTAGAGATTCCATCTTCTAAAGCTTCATTTTTTTCCAATGTACTTACGTAAGGTGTACATGTTTTGCCATGCACAAGTGCGAAACACGAATGATTTTTTTACACGCGAGACCACATACGAGTTCTGATCAACACTCAGCAAACTGCCACAAGGACGTGTGGGGATATCAACACTTATTCAAATTTCGGGGAGCTTCAGTTCCTAACTGAAGGTCCGTGAATTCCGAAATCCGTGAAATCGTAGCCTTGATTCGAGAAATAGTGATTAAGTGGTAATTTACATCAGCATCTCACAAAAATATGCACCCTAAAATGGTGTGCCTATTTATAGGGTAATTTCATTTATAAAAGCCACTGGGTTGATTTCTCAACGATAATATAGTCGGTAATGGCCAATATCCTGGAGGAACTAGAAAACGAAGGCTAAGGAAGGATCGTTATGTTTTCCCAAATTATTCGACTGTGCCATTATTATTAAGGAACGAGGGAGAATACGCACTGCTTTAGCGATGAACATTTTGTCGAATATTTTAAACTGATGTGCTGCAGTACGAATTCAACACGTCGCACTAGGGGAGCATAGGTACAAGGTAGTCAGCGTTGTCCTCACCCATCAACCCACCCCAACCTCAAGGGTTGAATGCTGCTGTTTAAAAGACTCAAGGCGGAGTCCGAGAGAGAGAGGCAGGAGGCGTGGCGCGAACGGAATGGAATTGCTCCCCTCGAAACTTCTGTAAGCCGCGGGATTTGACCACCTCCGCAACCGACGGAGGCACGCAGAAGAAGGCTCACGAGGCCTCGAGGGCAGACGGGGAAAGCGGGGAGACGCTCTCGCTCGGGGAGATGGAAACTGGACAATCCAATCTCCTGGAAAAAAAGCGAATGGAATGGAGAGAATTGATGGGAGTGGCAAGGGTCGGAAGGGGAGCGGAAGAGACGCGGACGATGGAGGATGAGGGGGGGAGAGAAGAGGAGAGACAATTCCTCTTCTGCTCCCGCACTCTCTCTTCCCTCTCCCAACCCGATCGAAAATCCTTATTTCTCAACAGAGACGGTGGCCTGACGGCCAAATCTCAAGGCATATTGGTTCCTTTTCCCGCGGGATTGTTCTCCGGAGATGCGTTTAGAAAAATAAGTTAAGAGAGGAAAGGGAAGATATTTCAACATTCAGAATAAACAAGTGTACCAGCGGGATCCCTCCCATCAATTGACCTGATACGTGACTCATAAAATATGATAGGGCGACGGTTTTCGTCATTTTTTTCCGATGGAAGCAAAATATCTGTCATTTATCATCTATTTGCATTTATTGTGACGATAATTTCAAGTGTTAAAGCATAAGAGATTAAAATTAACAAAACTGAATTTTTATCTTCCTCAACAAGAAATTCTCTGGAATAACATTTTCATTTTCATTCGTCTTCATTGCAAATTCCTGGTTTCCTTAAAATCAACGAGGTTTTAACCTGAATACAGGGCTTTCCCAGAATGTCGCAAATGCCAAATCCAGTGCAGTAATTTTTTTCGTGACGAATGACCTCAGTTTCATTAAACTTTTAATTTATCTAACAAGTAGTTGAGGAAATATTCAAAAGTTCTACCTTTCACATTCCTATTTGATTTCTGAACTTTTTAAGAACTAACAAGGTATGCTTAAAAGCTACAAATTAGAATTAATAGCGTTAATATACATTTAGCTTGAGTTTTGCCATCTACTGGGGGAAAATAAATAAAATTAATACATATTAAGTGATTTGATAACAAATGTGTTTCATCCGCGCTGCGAAGCAATCAGCGATCAAAATGCTTAATGCTAGTTATTTCGATTTCTGAGATAGCTTTTGTCCTTATACAATTATTATATTCCATTGTCCCATCAGTATGAAAAGTAATTTAGGAAACTATTAGCATAGAATGTAAAATGCACACTCTAGAAATAAAAATCGGCCACGTTTTACAGATATACATATTGTATATATATATATATATATATATATATATATATATATATATATATATATATAGCCAATTGTGTATGTGTAACCAAACCCCTACGATAGACATAACAGTTTTTAAATCTAAGGTTTTCCAGTAGGCTTTGGAAATTCACCAATAGGCTCGCGTCTCTCATATACTTCTGTTCCAAAATCCCCCATTGGCTGACTGTGGAAAGTAAATATGATCCCTGCATTGTATTTCATAGGTGTGCCAAGGTGCGCGGCCTACTGCTTGCGGCATTTGGGACGAGCTAGCTAATAGGGTAAAAAACGGGGTCCATTCTCCCAGTCCGCCTTTCTTAACTCGAGTGCTAAGCTTCGCAAACGTGCGAAAATCCTCACCACAGGATGGCAGAACATCTGCTCGTGTCGCAACAATGCAATCCGTATCCTTTCAAATACCATAGGGATTTCAGGGAAGCAAAGCAGATGTTTTTTTTCTCTCTCTGAGGAGCACAGGGTGAAAATGATGGCCGGTTTCAGGAGAAACCATGGTATGACATTTTGTCTTTTAAATAATATATTCGAGTGCTTTGGTTCGTTTCTGTTATATTTGAGCATCGCGCGAGGGAAGGAAGAGGTCCAGAATCTTCTGGTGACGGTGCTTTCGTATCTCTCTTCCTTCACCCCGTCAATCGAATCTACCAACATCATTTCGGTACCGTAACAAATCCCTCTCTATCGCAAGAAATCTTAGGTGCGCTGAATATTTCTAAGGCTCGCCCATGTTACCAATCCTCTTACATTTTCCATCACATATCCCTTCCGATGAAACAATTTCTTCAAAGCTCACCCGCATATCCTTCTGTTTCGTGCAGGCCGACAAATATTGCAGGGGAAGTTTCCCAAGTCCGCTGATTGTTTAATATGTTTTCGGGAAATATGTTTCTGTATTCTTATCATTCACCTCCAATAAAGGAGACAATAAAAGACAGCACTGAAGGCAAAAGTCCAAGAAACTACCCATTTACTTTCTGACAACATTTTCAGCATACTACCTTGATCAAAAATTTCCCGGAATTTATTCAGAAAATTAAAAATACAAGTTTATTCATCTAAATCTATATTGTCCCCTTCAAAGTAATCCCCATCGACTGCAACACACTTATGCCAGCGCTTGATTCAATCCTCGAAACATTTTTTATATTCGGTTTTCGGTATGTCCATCAGTGCTTCCTGCGATTTTTCCATTACTTCCTCTCGGCTGCTAAAACGCGTTCCCCGTAATGGTTTTTTAACTCGATTGAACAGAAAGAAGTCACAGGGAGCCAAATCAGGTGAATTCGGTGGCTGTTGGATGGTATTTGTTGCATTTTTCGTCAAAAAATTACGAATAATGATAGCACTGTGCGACGGTGCGTTATCATGGTGCAAAATCCACGAGTTTTCTGCCCACATTTCTGGTCTCTTTCGGCGAATTGCTTCACGCAAACGTCTCATAACGCCCAAATAATACTCTTTGTTTACTGTCTGGCCTTCTGGCAAAAATTCATGATGCACTACACCGTTGTAATCCATGAAAACCGTCAGCATTGCCTTCTTTTTTGACTGAAAACGACGTGGTTTTTTTGGTCTCGGCTCATTTGGTGAACGCCATTCACTTGCCTGATGTCTGGATTGCGTGTCGTACTCATAAACCCACGTCTCGTCTCCAGTAATGATCCTTTTGATGAATGTGGGATCGGATTCAGCCTCGCAAATCATGTCTTTTGCGACGTCAACACGGTCTCTTTTTTGCATGAAATTGAGGTATTTTGGCATGCTACACGACGGAAACCCAAATCATTAACCACAATGTCTTGGGCGGATCCATAGGCAATGTTCAAGTCCTCCGCTATTTCTCTGATGGTTAATTTGCGGTTATTGACCAACATTTCTTTTACTTTATCAATGTTTTCACCGACTTTCGATGTCGATGGTCTGCCACTGCGTTCATCATCTTCGATTGACTCACGACCACTTCTGAACCGCTCGTGCCACTGGTAAACGACCGTTTTTTTTAGAGAATCGTTGCCGAAACACTTTTCCAACATTTCCAACGTCCGTGCGCCACTAAATCCGTTTTTTACGCAAAATTAAATACAAGTTCGTTGTTGCAAATTTAAATCCATTTCTGAAATTGTAAAAAATCGCCAACACACACAGAGATAGATGTACTCTTGGCTACGTAACTTTTGCAAATGTCAAGTTATGACACTAAGATTTAAAGGGAATATCAACAACAGATGTACCAATTTAACAAAAAAAACAGAACTCAAATCGGAACGATGGGAGCGCCACACGGTGGTTATTCCGGGAAATTTTTGATCAAGGTAGTATTATATTATTTTCATACTTTCCAGGATCATATTCAAAAGTAGATTTTATTAAATTGAATTAGGAATAGATACATGGAAAAAGAATTAATTACCTCCAATCCCTTGCAGAGGAGAGCTAAAACATTTCTTAAATATCAATGCAAAAATTTCGGAGTGTAAAAATCATTCGGCTTGACCGTAATATTAGCGGATGACTCAGTCAACAGTTACTGTTGCGGCATCTCCCGCAGTTTCTTCGAATTACTTAGATTATTTAATATCTCAATGAGAAAGGATCTATGAGGAGAAAATATAGTTTAATATAATAATGCATAATGCTTCGATACAGAAAATCATTCCTCCCGCGGTAATAATCGCAAATCCTTTAAGTACACCCTTCACCTCAAAAGACAGTGCCTTATTTTCCCTTCGTTTCATGAAAAGGGAAATATATTTTTTCTTGGGTTGAGTTTCTTCCCCCTGAGAGTATTTTGTGTCATTGTTACATCTCCTCTGACTAGTGATATTTCCACATTCGGCGAAGGGAAGTTGCGCACGAGCAAGAGAGGAAATAAGCAGACGGACACACACACAACGAGCAACAGATACAACAAGAGAAGGAGCAGACAGAAATGAACTGAGCGAGCGTGCTCCTTTGAGAGGCTATTTCTGCAACGAAGCAGCAGACTAGTTCCGGGAAGGAAAAAAATCACTCAAACGAGAACGGAACAAAAGGCGCGAGTCACTCCCAAGGATATTCCCACTCTTCCTCGTTTCACTCCCGTCGCCGTCTGCATCCCCTTTCCCTTCCCTCCTGCAGCGCAATACGAGTCCCAGCGACCGACAAGGCGACGGCGCTTTCACTTAACAATACTATTCTTTTCTTTTCGATTCCCACGACAGAGGGATGTGCATACCTATTCCATTCCTCCCAATGCTATGTAACCTTTATTATGAGCGCCGGCAAGAGCAAACAATTCTCCACGTTGCCAGGCGATCGCAACCCCCCCCCCCCCCCCCGCAGTCGAAAATACGGCATGGAACCGATAGGAATTCGCATCCCCCGTCCAGGAAAATAATGGCCTGCGTTAAGATCCTATTTTTTCTTCTAACCGGCGCGGTATCTACTACTATTTGTATCTATAATACGAATTTCAAGTAGATTTTCCCCTACAAGCGACGGTTTTCCGAAAAATCATCCCAGTATACAGTTGAGCGTGAATTCCAGAAGGTTGTTCAAAACAGCATTTCCCCCGTTATAATACAAATGAAGCTATTAAGGCGAAGGCTCCTTAAAAAATAAAGAAGGTGTGGATAGAGCTATTAACAGTTTCCCGAAACCTTTGAGAATTGTTACACTTTCTTTGTCTTTATAATAAATTATTATCATTACAGGTAATGTAAATGTAGGTTTTGGTTGGACACAAGCTGACAAATAATTCTCTAGTCAAAGTACATAAATTTTGCAAGTTACGCTAATGACTTAAAAGAGAGAACATTTAGAACGTGAGAGGACACTCATAAATCCAATATCTTGCTGTTTTTAAAAGGAACGTCAAAAATATCGTCTCATATTCTTATTTCCATTTTCTTACAAGCAGCGAAACCAACTAGTTAATTCCAATAAAAAATCATTCGCTCCGAATGGCTTTAGGAAATACCAGCTCAAATAAAAAGCAATTTTCCAAAATATTATCTTTGGAAAAGAATAAAGAAACAGTCTCACTTCACAACTTCGATTTTCCCTAGGCGGCTTTCATTCAAAAATGATATTTGCTTTGAAACGAAAGCATAGATAGACACATGGGTAATATTGAAAAAACCCACCCGTAGTTCTATCGTTTAAGCTGCTTAAAATATTTGATCTCTTGCAATTGGACTCTTAGTTCTGAATAATAATGGTCAAATCAAATTCCTGGCGTACAAACGTCAAAGAAATCTGAAAAGGTTACTCAGTAAAATACAAACACTGATACATTAAGACAAGCATATCATCAGTCAAATACCCAGGTCTTTGAAGATCGGACGAAACAACTTGTAAGCATTCCACAGGATGTCTTCAGGACGTTGCATTTTCCAACTTCCACCTTTTAAAACCGTTTTATTTCTCTATAAATTGTCCACTTCGGTTTCAGTGGTGGAATGGATCTCGGCAATTCTTTGAATTGGACGCAAGATGATGTAACATCTCTCATCTGAATGAGTCTGGCGGAACATTCCGAACAGATGAAAAAACCTCGAAGATACCATTAGTGGCACGGATGCGCATACATACACATCAAGCACCACCGGTCATCCCTCCTTCGCCCGGCCTCAGACGACACACATCCAGCGGCGTCCGCTGAATTCCCCCCGCCACGCTCGCGTCTTTTGTCCCCTTGGCCACTGCTCGATGAAGTACGTCGCGAGGTGGAAGGGCGTGGAAGGAAAGACACAGATAAAAGGAAGGGTGAGAAACATATGATAATGAGGATACTTTTTCTTGCCTTATTCCGTATTTTTACGTTGAAGTTGAAGCACAGCGTTCGCTCAAAGGGTTGGTTCTTCCGAGGGACTTCAACGCTTCGTATAAATAAACTTCCCCTACTCCTCCCTTCCTCAAAACCTTCATCTCCCCACTTCCTCCCTCCCCTTCACGCATTGCACCCCCTTCACCCCTTCCGCCGATGCACCGCTCGCTTCACAAACCCCCTTTTCCTCCCCACCTCCCCCCGCCCGCCCCCTCCCCCAACCCTCCCTCTCAAAATCCGAATAAACTCCTCTGCTCTCCCCACGGAGGCGTCCCACTTCGCCCCGAATAAACTCCAACGCTCCGGATGGATGCAGGAGTACGCACGTCACTCCGCGAAACCCCAGAGCGAGATTAAATGCACTCCGAAAATCACTCCGAGCAATTTCGCGGGGGAAACTTTCGGGGAAGGAAGGCCGTGGGATGAATGAGGGTGGAGGGCTTTGACGCGCTCCGGGAAATAAAAAGAGCTGCTCGGAAATTGTCGACGGGGAATTCGCTGAGTGCGATATTATCCCTTTGGATCCCCCGCTGTTTTAGTTGCATATTGGATCACCTACGCTAGAAACTATAATTCAAAACAAATTTTCAAATGCCGCCTGGAGTGTAAGTACACGTATTTAATAATCTCTCGAGAGAAAAACTATTCTACGTCGTACAAATAAAAATGAAACAAGGAATTACATCCCGTTAAATGTGAAAATTTGATTTCATTTCATTTCACCATTAGTACTCCTTACCTGCCTTCCCTCCAATGAGAAATAGGTTTATCACCTATAGTATACTCGCCTATAATTTGATACTTACTTATAGTATATTGCTCATTAAATTCATAACCCATTGAGGCATATCCACAGAAGCCCGCCAATAACTGAACCGTCATTTTCAAATCAGAAATCGGACATCGGTATTCAAACAGTCAGTTATTTTAAAAATAGTATTAAGAAATACTGCAGGACGGACCTGAAAATCAATCAATTTCCGTCGGTTAAATTATTAATGCTGATCACTCGCCTCAACTGTAAATCATTTCATTAGACCGCGCCAATACACTGCATAGCACAAAAACCTATGTGACTGCATTAAGTGATCTCTGGACTTCAATGAAGTACTTATACGTAGAATACGAGAGCTATTTATAGACGAACTCTAAGGTAAAATACTTCAGATTGACCTTTATCAGAATACCCAACTATGCTCCTATCATCTCCCCACTTCGGTGATAATATTTAAGGAACAAATCATCAGTACTCGTCTAACCATCTGTCTAATCATCAGTAACTCGTCTTTTTTGCATGCGGTATTTTTCCTTTTTACGGTTGGTGACCTAACACCCCCCCCCCCCCCGCCATACGCCCTTGCGGCGGCTTGCGGGGTATTATGTAGATGTAGATTTAACCCTTAATACATAATTTGTACTGATATCAGTGTTTACATCGTGTGCATGAAACTATGAAACAGACTTCCGTTGAGGAACACAGTGACGATAAATTCTTACCGAGGAGGCGGCAAATACGATAATAACACGTAAAAATATAGGAAAACACTAATAAACCAGCATCCGTCTTACCGTAGGAGAAGTGAGGATGCCGTCGTGGGATTTGAAGCACTTAAATTCCCCTGTGCTTTGTAATAGAGCGCCATGGGTTCTCATGGAACAGCTAACATAACCATCTCAATTAATATCCGACAAATTAAAACCTAATGACACAGGACTAAGTGAAGCCTCGGAAGAGACCAACGTGACGAGAGGCTTTATAAGATGAACGGGAGAGAGAAAATCGTCGAAAAAACTAAAGAGTTAGCCCTGATAGAACTATGAACAGCTGCTTTCAACTGTTGTAGCACTTTTTGTGCGATTCATTTCAGTAATCCCTTCCACCTGCCATGCCATATACTATATTCCCGGCGTGCTGAAGGTTGCTTACGGCGCCGAGCATAGAGCGCTGTCGTCGGTTGACAATATATTCTACAGTATAATAATTCCCTTTAATTTCATTCCTAATTTCTTTCGGTCTTCAATGAAGGCAGATTTTATCCTCAATTTACATTAATTATGAAGGAGGATATCACTTTTTCGTTTAATTTTACCAACGAAAGAAATCATTCAACAGCCGGAGTCAGAGAAAAGAGCGCACGCAAACATATAATACGTTTATAATAAATAAATTTTCAAAATGATGCTCTGACATTGAAATGATACGATTTAGTTTTTAATTCAGATACTGAACCTCTATTAAACTCATTTTCTTATTTTTCAGGCCCAAAATCCCACACATCAACTGGTCTCTGCATCCCTCATGCTCTAAAGAACGTATAAGGATAAATTGAATGTAAGCAAGAAAGAGACACACTGACGAACACGCACACCTAAACAGCAGAGGACGTAATTTGGAATGGAGCATCTGTCTGTACAAGGAACTTCACGTGACAAGTTTCTTTTTTCAAAATAAATAAAAAAATGCCTCCGATGATATCGAACTACGGGAAACTTGAACTCTAATCATAGAATGTTACGTGAATAAACACGGCGCCGCCCGCCACATACTGCATAGGAGTAGAACAACGAACGCCGACTACGCTGTCCGCCACACACCCATCATCGCCACAGGGCTCATTCATCAGCGAGGCCTCGAGACCCGAAGGCAAGGCAGTCCATCCCGCTTGAAAGAGGAACACGAGACCCTGGAATTTTAGATTTTTCTTCCCCCTTTCTTCTTTATCGCCATCCCCGTCCACAACGCACAATACATCCCCCACCCTCCTCCCCCCCACCGTCCGCCCCACGATATCTCCGAATCTTTTCGTCTGCTGCTCCCATGGGGAGGGTTGGGGTTTGTGTTGGTGAATGGGAGGGGGGAGAACAGTGGAATAGGAGAGAGAGAGAGGGTGGTGGGATGTGGAGGGAGGAGGACTTTCAACTGCTTTGTTAGGGACGAACTCGTCCTCAAGCTCCTCCTGCTCCCGCCCTCCTCATCTCCAGACCTATTTACTCCACTCTCCACTCCTAACCTCCCCCTACTTCCTCCGAAACCCCTCATCCCTCTCCCTCTTTCCTCGAGTCTTAAATGGGACTAATTGCGTGCTCAGCGAAAAGAGCAAATGGCTTTCTTTTGCCGAAGAAAAGCGAAGCAGGAGAGCTTAATTATTGCGCGACGACTCTACCCAAATCGAATGCCTATGTTTCGTATTACGGAATTGCTGCGATAGCGTGGAGGTCCTAACGATCGGATATACTATATAGCTCCAGATGCTTCCCCCACATCATAGTACAATAATTCCGTAATGGTAGTTTTAGAACATGTGCTTTAGATCATGACTTGAGGAACAGAAAACCTATGTTCAAGTGGTGTGCCAAATATTAGGCATATAGAGGAGGATGTTACGAGTAAAATGTAAAATAATATAGATGTAAATATATGAGACTCAAAAGAACGTAACCATGTACCATAAACCACTATCTCCTGATTTCATTAAAAGTTTTGCATTTCATATGACTACGCCCGGTAAAAGCTTCTCAACTTATGCTATAAAATATACTCTCCGATGACTTAACACCAACAAAAATATTACTTTTACGCCCCTATAGTATCCATCTGTATTATTTCAAAAGTTTTCACTTTCAGATGTATAAAAAAAGTTAAATTAAGGTGCTGCTGCACTTTATCCTTCGAATGGTACGATAAAAAGTGTGACATATTCGAAAAAAATAATAAAAATGCGTGTAACATTAATAACCATACGATTTAAGCCATATTGTATAAAATTCAACATTTAGATCAATATTTCATCTTGCACGCTCTATAGAAATGTTTCGAGCTCGAAAATTCTATTTAAACGACTGCCTTTATGCAACCAATCGGTGCTGTTTACTGATTTTCACGTCAAGTTTAAGCAAACATTCCATCTCTCTCCTACAAAGTAAAACATTTAAATAAATAATATATGCTCCTCCTCATCAAATCGATACCTCGCAGAAAGTTTATTAATATTTTCTGTAATTTACAAGAACAAACACCGCCCGTCGGGAATTCAATTTCTAGCTCGACCACAACGCGTTATTTACAAATTTCAATAATAAAAAAACATCGATAGTCCTTCGTTGACTCCACCATTGGAAAAGAAGACAAATCGCCAATAAACGTAGTGCATTGAACGGAGACCGAATTCTATAAGTGGAATGGTGATCGAAGCTATTCTCCGCCGGTTTGCTAAAAAAAATTAATCCCAATTGAAAAATAAAATATATTTATATATATACGAGTATATATACTACCAATTTTCGTGCATCCATCATTCAGAAGAGAAAAAACGAATCGAAGCGTTCGCTCTCCGATACAGCCGATGTGAGCCGTACGAATTGCCCTCACGTGACTTGCGGGACGTCCGATCGATATTCGAGGACCGGTAGCGCAAAAAAATAGAAAAATAAGGGCAGGGTGGGAGTTGGGGGGGGTCGGGTGGAGCAGACGTAAAATCAGAAACGACTGAAGGAGACAAGAGCAGGAAAGAAACGGAAGAATAAAACAAATCCGGGGGGGAGAGACGCCCTTTTTACGACCCCCAAGAGAAGGGAGGGGGGAAGAGAGACCGAAAGCCTATTTTTGTTGGGACATAAAAAAAACGTGAGTACAAAAGTCTAGGTTCTCCGAAATCAATTTTCATTCCATTATGCATTGAACACCAAACAGCATCTGGGATTCGAGATGGAAGAGATTTGCCAAAAGGCCTAATTTCTTTTATAGAAACAGATCACATTCAAAACTATGTGAATATCAGACTAGTAATATTGCAAAAAAATGCTTATGACGTGACAAACAGCTGAGTGTAATACATTTATCGCAAATATTTTGAATGGAATGTGTGGGAAAGCTCAATATTGTGGACTCTTTAATAAAGTTATTTATTTTAAAAAATTCGACTTTGTGAATTTTAATTAGCTTTTACGGCAAAGAGTTTTCACACTCAATGAAAAACCGGATATTCCTTCATATTTATAATTGAACAAACTTCAAACATAATAAATTGAATAAATATTTGTCACAGAATAGATACATTTAGGGAATTTTAAAAATTAATCTCTTATGGCAAAGAAACAAAGAAAATTAACCGAATCGAGAGGGATATAAAAACCGCCTAATTAGTTTTTATACTTTAACAATTTAATCCTAAGCTTCATAATTTATAATATGGCAACAAATGGATTGGTTAAAAGTAAGTTATTCTGTTGCAAACGCGTTTTCACTGAGAATCAATTTATGACGACTTCCTTGACAAATTTTATTTTTAAAACAATCACTCCAATGGATCTCACTTTATTCATTCTGAATTTACCCTTAAAATTCTCTTAAACGAAAGAAGAGATACCAAAATTCCTATTAATATGAATGCTTTGAATAAAAATTTTGCGAAAATTATCCTTAACTTCATTACCGTTGCACTCCGATTCAGCCCAGGCTTGGCAAAATGACAAATCCCAGCCTGAAGGTGGGGAGATAAACCGCGGAGATGCATCGACCTGCATTTTCATTTTGTCTCATAAAAAGCAACCATCCAAAAAATAACAAGCTGTACGACAGATTTTTAGCATGTTTTTTTAACGAGCGACAATATTAACCAAGCAGGGAAATTGCCCTGCCAGCATGGTAATTACGCGGATGGAATAATGAAAAAGAGAGGTCGGAAAGGAACGAATGACCTTCCGACGAGAGAAAACAATTGAGAAGGAATCCAAAGTCGCCGCAGGGTTTGAAAATTCAAACGACTAAGAGAATTACTTTAAAATTGGTAAAATAAAACTGAATGATACGCAATTCAAATTCCGGAACAGAATCCAAACAGAATCTTTGAAACGCCAGCACAGCTTCAATTTTAGGAGGTACAATTAGCAATCCCCAACGCGCAATTCCCTTATTTTAATAAGCCCCCGCCCCCCCAAAAAATATTTGAAATTAAGGCATTTTGCTGACTTTCAGCCAAAAGTTTCGTTCTGTCTGACAATTTCTCAGTTTTCCATTGTAGACGACGGGTATGTAACCCATGAGCAGGACGGAATTTCTTAAATTAACAAGGTAGAGAAGAGCTGCCCCAGGTACGTGAAGCTTCGTTCTGAACGGAAAGAAAGCATTACACTATTATTGAAATCCTACATCTACACAATACACGCAGGCCACCACAAGGGCGTGTGGCGGGTTGTGCTACAGAAACTCACTAATATGAGTACATACCGATGTATACGCATAAGCACTAATTTTGTAATAACCAAATGCTCATATATGTGTATATGCTTTAGGCTTATAAATAAAAACAAAAATATTCCTCTGATGTTTGGACACCTTTTAAAGTAATGTAAAAGAAACAACCAAGTACTTGACCAGTTCTGAATTGCTTGATCCTATCCCATATATTTTATTGCATAAATTTTGTTTCTATTTCCATTTATTTCCAAGGCTGCAACACTATCATTTTTTTCATATCTAATTCAAAACCCCAGCCCTCAAATCTCTCCAATATCGTATATAAATTGCTAGGGAGCAGCCCGTAATCTGTAGAGATTTCTCCGTAATTACTGGCAAGTTTGAAAATAATCTAATTTTGGTGGTAATTTGGAAGCAAAAATCACCCTAGATTACATGCATGAGTTGAGCTTTTTTAGGGACCAATAGTACGCGTTGTAAAAAATTTTCAGATAACAAAACGGGAATATTCTATCCGAGATTTACATTCGTAGGCCAGAAATCAATGAGGTTCGAATCATTAACCGCAAGGTACACCGATATGTGGAAGTCATTTTCCGACGGATAATTTGTGATCACATCTCAAAAACATGATTTTAAATAAAAACTAGCCGAAACATACGTTTTTCGATGCTAAAAATCGCTAACCACCCTGATAAAATTCAGACTTACTCGTAGAAGGAATTTATATGGCATACCCAAAAAAATATTTTTCAGACTATCTCGATTCAAGTTCACAATACGAGTGTACTTCCAAAAGATTTTTACTATCATCTGTCATTCAGACCTATATTAAATATTTTGTAACGATGTAATTCCTTATATTTTACTTCCAGTATTCGACAAAATTTACACACGATTTAGACAAAATTCGAGAAGAAGGCTATAAAATAGATGTGAAATTATTTGTACTTTCTGAGGATAAACGTCCCAAGCACAATTATATCCACACGAAGAGGGAGCCTCTTAACACTACTCCTCAAGGGACAGGCCACGGAACAACTTATAGACGTAGGTACAATATAAGCTATTGAGACAATCCACACCCCTTTCTCCCGAATATCAACAGTTATCAGCGTTTTATTTCCAACGAGAGTGACGGGAGGGGTGACGAGTCTTACGACCGGAAATTAACGGAAACGGGGAGAGACAAAGTATTCTCGAAATCGCGTATTCACAAACAGAATGAATGTGGAGGAGAGTTCGCTTATTTTTTTATTCGCGTTTTCGTGAGACCAAAGGCTTTTTCGAATCGCCTCGCGGCTTGCGGCGGAGGGTCAGAGGGTGAGAGGGCGAAAGAGGGGAAAGGCGAGAGGGAGGGAGGGATCTTACGTTATTAAAAGCGATAAAGAACCACTTCCGCGTGGCAGGATAGGAAGCCTCGACCCCGGCGGTCGCCAAATGCGGGGACGCAAAAATAAAATTAAAAAAAAAGAAGAGGAGCGGAATTGCAAAAATAAAAAAAATGCGCCGCGAGCTGCGATTACACAAACGAGATATGCGAGATGCGTGGCCGCAGTGAGGGAGAGAGATTCATCATACCGACGTCCGTCTGTCGTCGAAGCGGGCGACCACCCCCGCATGTTTACGTCCCGGTGGTCAAGTAAACCGACGGAACCGCAATCCGCAAGTTTGGGAGGGAGGAGTACACGTGAAAATGAAAAAAAAACACCTTGTTTTGACACAGCTCAAAAACTTGGGTCCTCTTGATAAATCTTAGAACGAACACCTCGCGGTAAAACCATTTGTACCGATTTTCAACGTGTTAAAATATTGGCAAATTGAGAAAAATATGTTTTTATCATATGTTTTTCCTTTATACTCGTAAGTAGTCGATTCGTATGAGCCTTACCTCATGTATCAACCAGAGATCAGTTTCAGTGTATGCATTAGGATATGTGTCATGGTGTAACGTATACTTATCATGAGTATTCTCCTTCCTTTGCCAGAAGTATTTCCATACACGATGATTTTATGAGAAAAATTCTACATGTAGGTGGTACGCATATGTAAAGGTAAAAAATCAATTTTCATTGCATTCATTCAACGGAAGAGGTAGATATTAATCCCCCGAGCTGATATCAAGAATAATTATACTATATGTTTGGGAAGTTAAGATTAAAAAATTACCAATAGAGTAATGAAAAGCGTTTCGCTGGGTTTGAAATTTGCTTTCCCTTGCTGTAGAGCCATGGGTGGGTCCAGAATTCCTGTAAAAGGAGGGAAATTCATGCATATAAATGAAAATCAAGACAAATTTGTGCCTAAGATACAAGTTAATGCACTTAATTTTTTTAATTATTTTATTAATTATGCATTCTTTCGTATTTCTGCTTTAGCCTATTGTAACTGTGAATGACACATAGCATTGACACACTTGTTAGTAAATTTTTTAAATTATTCATATATTTTATTTCAATTATTAGTATAAGTATGTCTCCCCCCTCATCTTCTGTCAATATATTTTATTAAATATTCAACCTCCATAAATGTTAAAGTATTGCTTTTCTTTAATTTTGACATTATAAATGCAATCACATCCTTATTTTCTTAAAAGTGCTGTCGGCAGCTCTTAGGTTCAGAACAACATATGAATATAAAGATAAATTAAGTGAAAGGTTATGGCAAAGGAATTTAATTGCACAAGTCGATTATTTTGCAAATATGGGACACAATTTTTGCTCGTCATTTGAAACACAACAAATACCGATGATGATGGTAACACAGTTCATGCCGTAGCTACGAAACAAACCAGTATGACTGAGAGTATGTCATTGTATTTTAAACTTCGGTATTTACTACTACGTAATTTTAATAAGATCATGCTCATATTTTCTCAAAAATAATGTTCTGTCATTTCTAATTTGTTATTTTGCAATTGTATAAATTGCTTAATACAATGCATTCAGCTGATTTCTAGTCCTCATTTTTAAAGATTAAATTTTTTCATGACCCAGTTGTTTTCAAGTTATTTTGATACTTAATTTCGTAAATACATTCAATCCGATAATCATGTGATTAATTAAAGAATAAAAAACTCGGAGCACTTTTTACTAAACTCATTGTGTTTCGAAAGTTCGGAAATTCCAGGGGGCACAATTGACTCATCTAGAATCCGACCCAAGTAGAGCCAAAGTAGGAAAAGATTTCTTCGGAGAGATTGTTTCGAGCAGAATGAATGGCGCTAATAAAGTTTTACAATTTGCATTGAAGATAACAAGGTGAATATTTCCGTTATTAAAATCAAAACTGTAAAATAAACAGAAGTAGTGTAATCAATCAGCTCCAATGAAATGCCTCGAATGAATAACGCATCTATATGAACCATGCCAAGCCGCACTTGGAGAAGCACGATAGTTTGGGTAACAAATAAACGCGTGAACACTAGTTTCTTTGGAATCTAATAAATAACTTAAACAATGAAGTTTAAATGGAGTCGTCATAACTCTGAGATTAAACAAAAATAAATTCTCCTTCATAAATGCTACTGAAAAAAAGTCCATCTTTCTTTAATACTCGAAGAAAGCTAAAATCGCCCCCATCGCCCCCTGTCACTCCATTGTTTTGCCTTTTCAATATTTGGAAATTCGAAACCTCAACATTCGAAAGAGACGATTCAATTGCCAAAATGTGTAATGGAAGCAAATATATCTTTATCGCCATGCAAAATCGAGGTTTACACGAGTCAAAGAAAATTTTCGACGGCAATTGAGACCTTATATGCACATACATGTAGTTATTCATTTCTCCGGTCGTTGTACTCCTACAAATCTCTTTTTTTCATAATTTTAATAGCTTTATTTCAAAATTACACTGCTCAGCATTTATATGCTTGAAAATACATTTGGGATATAGCTTAGTGAGGAATACTTTAAGCTAGTATAGGTAACTAATCAATTTCAACCGAAATTGATTAGAGTCGGCAGAAATATGGAAAACAATACGGAATTTACAAAACGTGATTGAGGAAGTTAACTCCTAATTTTAATTTTGAGCAAGCGATAAGATAATGAAATTATGATTTGATTTTTCATAGCTATTCGATAATTTGATTTTTCATGATTCTACGACGATTTGAATTGATGGAAATCAAGTAAAAACATACTAATAGCAATACATAAAGTAATTGAATAAAATTATTGATGGATCTACTTGAAGAGATAATCTGCGGAAAGCATTACGGTTCGAATTTTTCGATAATGTGTCACAAGGAAATTATTAAAATTCGTGTCAGGTGTTCTTAAAAGCGTCAAAATTACCCCTTACAGTTGAAAAGCATTTAAGCCTCATTTGCCTGGGCGATTTCATCAGCGGGCGTATCAGTATCGCAGGCAAGAAAATTCAACTCGAGTGAATGGGAGAGACGCTTTAATCGCCCGGGCGGTTTTCCAACATTTTCTAGAGTTGAAATTTAAAAAAAATATGATCGTCCCGTTGCCACCCGACATCTACTATGGGCGATGAAAAATCTGATAGTTTCGAAAGAGAAATGGCTATCGACACATCTCAATCGAATTTGTCAACTTTGGTGGGATTGGCTTGGGGATACGTGAACCGCCCTGCAGTTTCGTCGCTCCGTTTTCTTGCACCCGATTTCTCGTCACACTGCCGCAGCTGCAAGAAGACAGTTAATGCGTCCCGTTTTCTTTACGTCTGTGAGAGCACCGGAAAGGAACAGAAGACGACGATGACCCGTGCGCCGAGTGTTTTGGCGTGAGACAAACAAATGACAGACACGAAGCGGACGTTTGTTTTCGCTCACTGCCGCCGCAACCACGATCAACGCAGCCCGCGGTGAAAGGTGAGAGTTGTGGAACTTCCGCGGCATTTTCTCAGCCCGCGCTGACACACCGAGTTTCGATTGGCTCAGCGGCTAGCGACGGCGTACGTGGAATGGGATGTGAGACAGCGTTGCTTAAAGTTAGAGAGCGCCGCATGGTCCACGTGTACACGTTGCAGGAGCTGCTCAAACCCCTCACTGTTCACCAGTGATGCACACACCGTCTATAATATGAAAGTACAACAAAAAATAGGCTGCGTTCCGCAGAAAATATTTTACTACCCAACTATGTAGTTTCGCTGCAATGTATCATATTCGGGACTCCCATCAGATTCCGCAGTGTAATGAAAATATTTGAACACTAAATGCCATATATTTTCTAGGGAACGAATTGTCTCTATTGAATTGCTTTCCTTTCATCTTCATGGAATTCTGCAGTCAAGGATTCTTCAATCTCTCATTTTTCGTCTACTAATGGCTTGAACTACGGATAGTATTCTATCATGCGAGCCGAATAGGGTAAAGGAAATTTAGAAATAACTTCGTACAATTGAATAATCCAGTTTTACCGATAGACATGTTTCAAATAACTAAGAAACGCGTATGTTCAATTTAATTTCGAATAAAAATGTTCGGGAAACGACTGAATAATAATAATACGAAATCTAAAAAACCGTAGATTAAAAACGCAACATCATCCGTCAACCGTTGTGCACCACTGCCGTAAACGAGATTAAACGGAGAGAGCGTTAAGGTGAACCCAAGAACACGCTATTTTTAGCACCAATGGCGCTTAAATCTTCGACGGGGCTCTTAATTCCAGTGCCCTATATGGTTTACACCGCCGCCGAGAAATTAGACGAAGCACCTCGTGTGGTCGTGTAGGCAGTGGGTTGGTGTGAGGGTGATGGCGAGCCCTGCTGACAATAACGCACTGCTTTTCCTGCCAGTGAGGGCAAGGGAGGAGAGCAGTCTCCACGGTCGCACCATACACACACACACAAGCTCGAAGGGCAGCTGCTTCCCGCCGGGCGAAAAAACAACAGTTGACAGGCACCCCCACCTCGCCCGCCCACTCAACTCTTCACCGCCGAGCTCTAGCCCGCCAACCCCCCCCCCCTCATCCTCCAAGGCAGCCCAAGCGCACCGACGACACCACCGTCTCCCACTGCCCCACCCCCCACCAACCGCCACCACGACCGCCAAACGAACACGCATGGGTTCCCACCCCTCCCCCGATCGAGCCCCGCTCTCTCCCGGCGGCTCGCCGTGCCGTGAACAATTTTCGACGCGCCGTTCCGAGGTCGGGGCACCCTCCGCACCCCTCCGCCCCTGAGGTCACGCGCCGTCGGAGGCGTGCTTGGAAGCCCGCGGATTATCGCGCCCGTGCTCTCGAGTTCTCAAAAACGATGAAACTACTCGGGCGCCTGATGCACGCATTCTTCAACCGAAAAAAAGTCCGCGTAGATTCCGTCTAAGTGGACGAAAATACAAGACTCGTGCACAGTGAATCAAAATCTCAAGAGTCCACGAGCGTTGTCCGGTCCAAAATACTATGAGAGATGCTCTTGGTAGTCTTCAATCTCCGTGTTCCAACCATCGCGAGTTTGAAAGATTGAAAGGTATCATCTATGCTTGCCGTGGCATATGTGCCCTTATTGAATAACATCTGCTCCAAACCATTTTAATCCATTCGAAGGTTGACAGGTTTGATAGGAGAGGAGAATATGTACAAGTATTGTTGTACCTCACCTTGCACGTACTAAGCCCTAATTCGGGTGTAATCTTCATAATAACAGGTGATGGTGCAGAGACAGTTCTTTTGCCAGCTGCGGTGGTATGATTCAGAACTCAAAAAATCACCCAGCCTCAATTAAATTGAGGGTGCATTTATTCAGCATCAATATGCAGCATCCAGGCAAGCATCTGTACCCTGTAGCATCTGATCAATCACTGCCAAAATGTATGTGAAGGTAAAATTACCACAAACTTTACCTGGAAGCAGAGCCAGTTTTTATGGATTCAATGAATATTTTAAAAAAATCCACTTCTGTTACCTCAAATTATAACTGGCCTTGTCAAAATCATTTCAGGAGCCTCAAGATAATGCCTCAAGCTAAACTATATCATGAATCAAATATTCAATTCACCATCCCACGGGTAAGCGAGTAACAATAGAAAAAAGTTCATTTTTATTGTTATTCGAGGTACGAATATCGAATAGTAAAAAAATAAAAATTCATACCTGGGGGGAGAGAACTTTTATGTCGCAGTTTGTCCGCCTAATGGCTACAGTCTGATATATATGCCGGGTGGTGGTTAGCCGTTTGCTTAAGTACCTACCCATACTTCAAAAGAATACCCCCGAGTTGGTAAATGCCTCCTGCGATAGAAATTTTTATTTAATTAGCATCATAAGACTACTTTCACGGGCACGGACTTCTTCATGTGGTCATTTGGGAATTCCGATTTTTAGTACGCTCTCGCTATTCGCTAATGGCAGTGAGAATAGAGCAAAACTGACTGAGATTACATGCCCAACACTGAATTCCAGAGGCGTTACGCGAAGGTCGCCCTCGTATTAGGGGAATTATGGTTTCGCAACGTAAATGAGGAGGCACATTGATCGAACGATATTCGCGCCGCGCTGCCAGCACTCATTAATACGTCGCTTTCGAGGGAAAATAATTGCCCGGTTTATTATTATTTCCTGGCAACTGATTTTTCTCCGGTGAATATGTCGGTTAAGCCAAGTGACGCTATTCCACGCTCAATTGAAGGGCGTTCTGTGCCGGGCAAGCGTATACGCTACAGTCATGTTTCAATAACCTTTTACTCAGAAGATTTGCTGAGTATTTAAGCGCATTCTCGTGACCATAGGTGCTTAATATTTAAGCTTCGCTCTTCTAAAATGCGAATTGATTCCAGCTCCATTCTATACTGGTGATTTAATTACCAGATATCAACCGTGTGTGGTGAAATTGTTGAATTTCCGATATTAGCTGAAAACTCGCGGGATTTTCTATTGCAGTGAGCAGAGTAGAAGAACCACAGTCTGCACTGTATCAAAGGAGGATGCGTACTAAGTGTAGGGACGTTTAGACACCAAGATGATGGATCTAGCCCTACCCATCGCCACGCTATATATATATATATATATATATATATATATATATATATATATATATATATATATATATATACTCGTATATAGCGTGGCTATATATATATATATATATACACACACACACACATATACGGTGTGATTGGTGCGAGTAAGTTGGAGCTCAAATAGAATTAGTTATATAGTAGTAACCAGTGACTAATAGGAGGTTAAATTGCAGTGATTTTGAGTCAAAGATGGGCGAGGGGGTGGGTGGTAAAATATGGGGAAGGAGGTATGGTGGGAAAATGAGACGATTACGGGGGAGGGGCGATGGAAGGGAAGGGGTTGTTTATCAGAATCAAATGCGCAGAGATCAATGGGTAGGGGTGGGGAAAAATTCGCTCGTTTGCAACGTGCAAATTTTTTATCACCCCGTATGACGGTGAAACGCGTTGCCCCTGTGGTCCAGTTCATTGCAAGTCTCGAGGGCATGGTGGGTAGAGTGATCAGCTACAGTTGGGATGACAGGGGTTCAAATTCGGGTGACTCAACCTAACACAAACTGCGTGATATTTTGGGTATCCCACCGCTCTGAGAATTCGCAGCAAGCGGCATTAGGCAAGGAACTGCCTCCCCCCACACTGAATTGTTAAGTTCACACGCTGTTCGACCCGCTCGCTCATGCGCGCTCAAGCCATTGCTGCGGTTTCTCTGCCAGTCAACAACACTAAAAACCAACGTCGGTTTCACTGAAGCCATTGAAGCATGAGAGCTATCGACGTTCATGAATTCATTCTACATATCTTACAACTTCGCCTCTCCTAACCCAATCACGAAAAATTATTTTTAGAATCGGGTGGTCATAAGTAAGTCCTAAGAGATCTCAAAAAATGATTTTTCATGTGTCCTAGGGATGAATAGCTAACGCTAGGTTGGATATTGCTGAATAAATACTACACATGTTTAACTCGGCAGATGGATGTTTAAGACGGCTAGGTATTTAATCGGAATTCTCACTGCAACGATAAACCTGGTAACTGACCAAAGAGTATATGGAGGAACGAGTTTTCTTGGAACAACATCACACACTTCCATTTAATTCATAGAATTCACTTTCCTGTTGTATTTTAGTATATTATTGCATGCAGTGGAACGTCACATTTTTTCGCACATTCGTAATACTACTCTATTGAATAGTTTGAACTGTAATTTTCAGGCCTTAGTTCTTAGATCTTTTCCAAAGGATATAATCATTACTTGATGGAAAAATACATGGTACTTAACAGAATTTACATCATGTATTATGTCTATAACCAGACCATTTAAATTCAATGGCATGTACTTCCTTTGGCGGTTTTATTCATGGTAACTTGGCAAAAGTATCTCATATGCAAAGGAGGTGGCATTCAACTAGCAAGAATAGTGTCTAGTAGTATTTCATTTCTCTAATGAAAAACTCACCACGCGATTTTTGTCAATCAAACTTCTTTGAGGAATGTAATGGGTTTTAATTTTCGACCGGACGTATTTCTGTGAAAACTAAAAGCTGAAGAACAAGTGAACAAATCTTACTGAAATATCCAGGAGAAGGTTCCGTGTTTATTTTTTCGACTTGGCAGTAAATACCTCTCTCTCTACATCACCCATTTCATCGAAAGAACGCCAAGGCGACCAAACCCTTTTCGCTAGGGCTACGAAGCTAATCCATTAAAAAATAAACCATAAAATTCAACCTGGCCGCAGGGAGAAAAATAAAGTTTCCCCATAAGTTGCTTCCATAAAGTGAGACAGGAAAGGGGGCTTCCGAGATATTTAACGACATCCCTCAAATGAAAAACGCTCCCTTTCCGTGGGAGGGGTTGCTCGGTGGAATAAAAAAACTCGAAAATCCAACGCCGGAGCCTTCAAAAAACCATTACGCGATGGAGTTTAACGACTGTGTTCAAACGGGGCTTGACCCATTGTCCACGCAAGGGCCGCGGGGGATAAAGATCTCCTTGACCACCCCTGCATGGGACGACTTTACAGACCGCAAAACGCATTCAGTCGCCGAAACCCCTCTCGACCCCCCCGCTTGGAACAAAGGAACCATTCCACGGCCGTCCCGTCGGCACAAGGGCGGTCGGAATGACAGCCATTGAAGACATTGAAGCATCACTTTGGCGTTCCAAAGGCGTACTTCGGCAGCGAACACTAAAACTATGCCATAAGAATGATGAAAGATTCCTTAGCTTGCCCCGTTCGCTTCCTAAAAATCACCACAAGTTTTAGAGAGGAGAGGGTGGGATTCAAGGATGTTATTGAAGAAGGCAGATCGATTCCTATTGTAAAGGTGAATTAAGTAAAATGCCAATAAAACTACAAGAAAAGAAACATTTAGGTATGGTCTGCTAATGTCGCGTTACATCCAGTGGCGGCGGGGTAATGTCCTCGCCCGCCAACCCAGAGGTCGCGAGTTCGATTCCCGTCTAAGTGGGATTCCCTCCATCTAGGGCTTGGGTGTTTGTAATTGTCTCCAAAGTAATTTGCAAGGGTTTGGTGGAAGAAGGGATTATAAAAGTCTAAATCTCACCCAAATCAAAGTCGTCAAATAAATAAATAAATGGTTAGTTAACGGGAAAGTTAAATTAAAGTGGAGATTACCGACGAATCCGAGTTTATCTACAAAATAATAATTCTCATCCGTGAACGTTAAACCATGTTAACATTGTCTGTCTGTTAATTGCTCTGTTTAACGGTCGGTTTTGAACTTCAACTAGCGGTGATAATACTGAATATTGACCTTAACCGGAGGTTAAATTTAACCTTTAGTTTGAAGAGATGTAACAAAATCTGACCTTAAATTGAGATTATTCTAAAGCGGAGATTAAATTGGACTCATTTGAAATATTTACCAAGCAACCATTGTGTGCGCCAAGGTTGGAAACTTTTCCAGAAGGTCACCAAAATGACGCTAAATTTCACCCGGAGAAAGTCGACGTAAAAATCTCGGGGCATACATTTCGTCGCTTCTCAAAAAAGTTCCAACGTGGCTGAGTCGAATTTTATAAGTGGGAGAGAAGAAAGCAAAGCGAGCCAGCCGCAACCCCTTCCTCATCCAGCCGAAACCCTTTGCCCAAGAATTTATTCAACATCAGGTGCACACCACTACTTGGCAGCTGGGCTCTTGGCATCCCAACGCTCGTACTTATATGTCGGAGTATTATGAACCACCTCCTCTCCTTTTTCTTTTTTTTTGCAATACAAAAGATATAAAAGAATAGAAATAACGATTCCGACAGAATGCCACGTTAACATTCAAAATGTCAATTAAATTACATAACTCCTGATGAATACGAAGCTAATATTTCCAGACAACATCTCATTATTACACATCGAAATAAGGAATTCGAATTATTGAGCAATTCAAACCCTTCATTCAAGTGCGACATAATAATGAAAACTAGTCTCGATATTTCAGTTGCATCTTCTTTGTAAAAATAGTAACCATTAACAATATTTATGGAATGTTGAGTGGTTTTAATATGTTTTGTTTCCGCTGAGTTATAACTTCAACGTTCCAACTTTTGAAATTCTAGCTTGCACGTTATTGGATGAATTTCTTACTGCATCCTAAGGTGCAATTATTTGTTAGATGATGTATTTTTATGCGTGTAGAATGAAAGAGTTTTTGGATGAATATATACGCCATGTGGGTACGGTTTTTAATGTGTGTGTTGATTTTGCTTGTAGTTTTGTTCCTTTTTACGGGTGGTGACCCAACGACTCCCGCCATACGCCCTTGCGGCGGCTTGCGGGGTATTATGTAGATGTAGATGAACTTTTTGAGTGATTACTACGGTTATTCGGCAGCTTTGACCTAATAGCACCGTACGCGGTATGAGCATGAGCAGAAATGCGTCTTTTGTGAGAAATTTTTAAAAATCCCACGCAAAGGTGATTTTGAACACACAGAAACTCCCGCGACACACATTTTATATTTAAGAGTAGCATTAGGCAGTCAAATAAGAAGGATTCTGGATAAAATACGCCAGCAACTCGACCATATGAGGCATCCGAAAAATCACTGAAAGATTAGCATTCCGACCGAAAAACCTCGACCAGTGCAAAACAGATATCTTCAAGGTACCTTATGCGCCCCGACTAAAAAAATAACGGAAAAAAATGTTTCCATTGGATTTGAGATTCGATCTTTTTCAAAGAAATAAATCCATACGTAGCAAGGAGGTGAGCCAGGACAAGAGGAAGGTGCGCATCGAATGGAATTTCAAGGAGGCTGTAGGGAGGGGGGATTCTTCTGGGGTCCAAGTCGAAAACGCATTCAGCCGAGATCTGCTGAAGTGTACGGAAAAGTGAGGAAGATGCATATCTCTCTCGACAATGGGACGCTTTTCGAAAAATCCGCTTCGGTCCCGAAGCCGAAGGTGAAGCACCCCCCCCCCTTTCCCTCCCCCAACCAACGCCCGAAAAGAGATTCACGACGACAAAGCAGCAACGTTGGGGACGAGGGATAATAACGGTCGACCCTTCGAAAACACGCTCCCTCTCTCACTCATTCACTTTCGTCACATCCGCACGTGTTCCACGACCCCTGGACGTACCTCTGGAGTCGGGAATAAGATCTTGCATTTCCTTCTTTCGCGCATTTCCTCGTGATCCCTCAATCGTATTTTCCCACAAGCCATCTTCGTTCCCTTTCCTCCGATTCACTCCGACTCCATTGCTTCGTCCGACCACGCACTTACTTCCTCTCCGCCTTAAACTTGATCTGCAGAGCGAATTGAGAATCTTCCAAGAGGATAGGATGAGGAGGAGACTGCGGACTGTTTGCTCAGAGTTATGAGAAACCTTTTCACCATTGAATCTTGTCTTGAAGGATTCCTCGCGAAACGATGGAAAATGCATAACATGGTATGCTGGGGACTTTACAGAGGCGTCACTCACATTTCAACCCAGGATTTTGGTCAAGTACCCACATCAAGTTGAAAAATTTTGCATGGTCCCTCAGTCACTTAGATCCGTGTGTGTTAACCAAATTTCTACATTAATAGATAATTTAAAAGATTAAGGAGATCTTGAATGGATTTATTAAAAATCAGATTAAAAGTATCCGCATGAAGACAGAAAGATTGAGTGGAACAATTGATACAGTAAAAGACATTAGGGTCAGAGAATTATTTCATTTATCAATTCCTGTTTCTGTTTCCACCAACATCGGTATAAGGACGCCTAAACCATATCGATAATATTTTTGCACGAGCGCCAAGATAATCAAGCAAACTCCTGTCAAATGTTTTCAAATAACTGCTTGATTTATGACAGCGTAATGGCCTTGCAAGTTCGTATGGATAAACGAAATCAACATTTTGGACATACAACATCATATAAAGATAAAATAAATATTTTTCAAATTCAAAATAAACGATAAAATCGGCGTGAAAAAACCGCGTTCAGAAACATAGAGGGAGAACGATTACCGGCATTGATTCACGAACCTGAGAAATCGATGACAGAGCTTCGATCAGCAGCAAGAGTAATAATGAAAACTGTTTGTATTTCAAATTAACATCATATCATGTATCATAAAATACAGTCACAATACATGAAGTATTATGTAATAACGCAACATAGAGGTGCCAAAATATTTTGCAAGAAATATAACTGTCATAACTGGACGGCCCAAATTAATTTGGGAGAAATTACACGAATTTCCTATAACAAAATAGCCCTGCTTCTCAACTGCTTAATTACTACGTCCAAAAGCAACTGTAATAAATGAGTGTATATATATATATTTTATATATATATATATATATATATATATATATATATACACTCATTCACAGAGAAATAGATACGAGGAAAGGAATCCTCGTATAAGGAAAAGGGATAGGAACACAATGAAGGACGAACACAATAGAGGTGGGGAGGGCGGAATCAGGCAAATCACGAGTGTAATATATATATATATATATATATATATATATGTATAAACATACATACACACACACATGTAGAGAGAGAGAGCACAGGAAGAATGGTTTAACAATTTGTGCTAAAAATCTCAGAGATACCGTTACACCGAGGAGATGGGTGGCTAGAAAATATGCGCGATTTTCCACTCTGAACCCTCGGGAGGTCTACATACTAAACTACTACGACATCTTCTTCCGTCCGGCACTGACGACAAATATTTCAAACGCCTCTCGCTCTCTCTATGTCCCCCATTATTCGCCCTGCACACTTCTCACGAGCTTTTATTTTTTCTCAACTTCATTTTTTCCTCACAGACCACTGCCTCCCTCATCATTCTCCCCCTTTCCCTCCCCCCACTCCCTCAAACGCTCCCGAATGGAATAAAGAGGGATGCGAGCGGTGCGTGCGACCTTTTATGCTGCACGGCCCGTCTGCCGCTGCCCGCGCGCGAGAGAGCATCCAAACTTTGGTGCGTTCGTTCCCACGGCTCCTGCCTTACCTTCACATCCCGTGCACCCATGCCCCCCTCCCCGTGAAAAACACTCCTCCACTCCAACTCCCACACATAGACCGCCGCGCCCCTTTCCACCCCCCCCCCGTCCCCTACGCCCCGCTGTACTCCCCAGGGAGAGGCGGGGCTGGGGGTTGGGGCGGGGGTGGAGGAAGGGCGCACATCTCCGCCTCCATCCGCAAAGAAGCCCGAGTGAAGGAAAGGAAACCAAACCGCTCGCTCCTCCACCCCCGCCGCCTCAACAACCATCCCCTCATCCTCTTACTTACCTACAGCCAGCTCTCAGCTTTCAGAGGGGAGAGAGAAAAAAATATTCCTTCAAGACCCACCACCTCGCTCCTTTCATCCCCCAGCAGCATCACACACGCACACCCTCGCATGCGTAGGGCCACCTCTAGCCCTCGCTCATCCCTCCCGGCCCACCTTTCCATTCCCTTAAAAGCAGCGACGCCCCACGCACAGACTCCTCCTTCGCCTTCGTCCCCCTTCCCCCCCCCCCGGCGACCCCCTCCTTTGCTCCGACGCCGCAGCCGGCCGGCCCCTCCTCGCTCTCCCGGTGCAATGGGCCCACCTGCCGTCGGAGCATTCTGGGTCGTGGGGGGGGGGGAGGAGAGAGAGGGAGCCACCACCCTTTCACGCTCCTTAGAAGAACCCAAAAGACCCTCGCCTACCGAGGAGGGGGGGAGGACCATT
Source organism: Hetaerina americana (assembly GCF_022747635.1). NCBI lineage: Eukaryota > Metazoa > Arthropoda > Insecta > Odonata > Calopterygidae > Hetaerina > Hetaerina americana. Next base: position 6,917,755 of record NW_027287095.1, read on the forward strand.
TAAATGGGAGGAGGAGGGAGAAGAAAGCACGGCTTGCCCTTCCCTCCCTCCGGAATCAGGTAAGCAAGCACGGGGGCGCAAGCTGGGGGGCTGCGGCGGTGCCGGAATCCCAGCATGGGCACAACTGGTGTTTTTTTTATTTTTGAGTCGAGCACTGGATGGTAAAGTTTTGCAGTTATTATTAGATACCAAAGTGAAAAAAAAAAAATAAACTGTTGGAGGAATTCTTCAAAAATCACCTGGTGGCGTTCACATCACCGGGTGGAAGGGCGGGGAGAGAGGAAGGATGAAAGTGGGAAATGTCGCCGTTGTTTCGCTTCCATTTGAAATGTACCGTTCGCTTAAAAACTTCCAAAGTCAATTTTTTCAATCATCTTAACATTCTGCTGGATTTCACTGCTGAGTCTACTTCATTACGGTCCGGGGAACATCAAGTTTGAATTTGAGAAAATATATAACCGAAGAAATCTTTTAAAAATCATTATTTTTTTCAGTTTCACTAAAAAAAGATTCATGAACACGAACAAGTCACTCTGTATGATCTCAAGTATATTTTTTAATTTCGTAAATGGAGAAGTTCCAAAAAGCAAAGTTGAATTAGTGCATTGTTAAAAAAACGGGACGTGCAGATGTGGTAAAACAGCGTTAAAAACTACTGTAATTGGGAAATCTGACAGGCTGACAAATGATTTTTCTAAGTATACTCGAATTCTTAGGATAATACCTGAACAACATTCATCGACTTGATTCTGTTACATCATACACACATTGTGATAAACTCAGCGGAGGTATAACAGGAATGGAAAATGTTTTCTCTGCCGATTGGGCAAACGGGGGAGGGGCTGAGCAGCCATATCTGAATTCCCGGCTGAGACTTGTTTACATGATCGTGTGCAATTACTTACACTATACCCTAATGTACTTTCAAAAGCATGTTATTACATGATATTCCACAGAAAAAAGTATTCCAATTGAAGGAATACCATTTAATGAAATGGAGACCATGCATATACCTACATTGCCTACCGTTGTTTTTGGGGGAGGAGACCGTTTTATGTTGCATGTCCATGTGGTAGTGGATTTTCGCCTTCTTACTTTTCAAATCCTAGCTTGCACGTAATTGGATAATTTTTTTACTGCATCCTAAGGTGGAATTGTTAGTTAGTTAATAGTACATGAATTTGCATGCGTACAAGTTAAGAAGATTTTTGCATGAATGTATACGCCACCCTGGGTACAGGTTTGCATGGATGTGTGGATTTTGAATGTGGTTTGTTCCCATTTGCAGAAGGTGACATAACAAACCCCGCCACACGCCCTTGCGGCGGCTTGTGGGGTATTATGTAGATGTACATTATTTCAGAAAATAACTCTAAATTTTCATTCAAATGGAACATGATATTTTACGTTAGGCGTAAGAGCAGTGACTCATCTTTCGCTGATGATGGGAATTTTGAGAAAATATCTCTGCTTGTTCCGTTCTATAGACGGCGCGCGCCACGCTTGTGCATCTTGCTGATGATGCGGTTCCCGCTGGATAACGTTAATGGTGAATTATCACCTCAATCTTATAAATCGATTGCACCCGCCACCTCTCGATTACATACGACGCTCAAGAATATATACGAATATAGCCTAAAATATATTTTGAAGATAACAAACCAGTCAAAATGATAAACTCTTCGTGATTTCTTTAAATCGCCCATCTGACCGATGAGACAGGAAGCAATTTAGACCCGAAATCTCGCGGTGCGAACCGTGATCTGAAGTCGATTGGGCGCGCTCTGGTTTTTAAAAATTCCTCCGATGTTTTATTACGGTCCCGATGATGCACCTGCTCCGGCGGAGGCCGTCACAGATCCCGTCCCCTCTCCAGAGCGCGCCCCGCATTCGGCGACGCGCTCTCGTTCCTTCCGCGTTCACTTTCGAGAGGACGCGAAGGGGGAATGGAGGGAGAGCGAGCAGGTGGGAGGCCAAGCGAAGTGGGACGACGTAGCAGCGGGAGGACACTGGGGGGAAGAGTCCAGAGGGAAGAGAGAGGCACACCGTCGCCGAAATCGACAAATACACACATTCAATCCGAAAAGTCAACGCTAGAGCCGCCAATAGTGGATTAGTTGAAATGACGATCACGTCTAGTGTACCGCGGTCTAAGCGTCTCTATCTACCGTCATGATTTGCTTCCATCCGAGACGAATTTTTAAAATACAATAGATCGCGTAGGTAGCGTAAATGCTGTAGGTTTCCTTGCCTATACTGAGTTGAGCATATCTTTGATTAACATCATCTTACAGCCTATAGCTTGGCATAAAAATTTTTTACTCGGAAAATTCATCTTTAATTAAAGTAAAAGAGAAAAGGCATAGGCGAGAGAGGGTTGATCAGGAACAAATAATTTTTTAAAGGAGCGTCAAAGAGAAACAGCAATGCTTCTTAGTCAAACAGGTAAGTATTCATTTAAAAATACGAACTCCGTAGAGAAAATCATCATAAATGATTACGGCGTGAAACATAGAGAAGATATAAGTAGGTAAACAGAGAAGAGTTCATACAGTAGAGAGTGAAAGGAGAAACGAAGTTCTTTTTTAGTGTTCTATACCCTCTTTTCAAACTTAATTCTTTCACTTGCTGAATTTTTTTGGCAAGTTGTAGTCGTTGTGAAAGAAAGCTTACATAAAAAATATAACATCAAAGAGTCCTAAAGTAAACACACACATAAATGAAAGGAAGAAGAGAGAACGTGGAATTTGAACATATGTTGGAGTTTCCATTGGACCCATATCCCTCGCATCCAATTCCACTTCCGGTCTGGAGAACACAGAATATCAAGAACTCCTCCCCTTGCCTGATGCCCCGGCTTCCTCCACAAGAAATTAAACAGTCTCAACATCTCTTCCCTACTTCATAGATCCTCCCTCTCTCTTCCCCTTCATCGGATTCGAGGGGATGCGGGCGCCCAGGAAGGAAGACGATTCGCACACCGCTGTCCCTGATCCCTCGTCTGGAACGTTAAGCGATGATTGCTGCAGCCTCGCGAATCTGAATGCACATGGAACCTTGCGGGTGAATATGTGACAGGAAAGGGTACCCAATGGACGAAGTACTTTGGTGTCTCGCCTAATTCCAATATTTAGCGATGATTACGCATACATCCTAATGATAACAGAGGTTGCAAGACTACTCCCATTTAAAGGGAGAACTGAAGTGACAGAATTCAGAAGGAACGTGATTAGACTCATTCAAAGCATTCACACTTTCTTTCAATTTAAAATTTTGAGAGACATCGCATAAATAGGAAAACCTACGATACTTAAAAGTTATTGACATCAATAGCAATTGCCACGAAGTGGTGGACATTAAGTTGTACTGCAGGAACTGATAAAAGAAATTGGACTTATTCACTGAACAAAGAAATTCGACGCGTCCCGAGACTTGATAGATTAGTGAAAGTGATAATCGAAGTATCCATTTCAGGAAAGAACTGAATAGGAATTTCAAAGATGAATTAAGAGAAAGTCATGGTCGAGGGTCTCAGCGCAAGGAACGATGAACGAATGAAGAGACAGAGTATTATTATTTTCATTTCGTTAAAATTAGGCAAATGCCTCAGTGGCAACGGGCTTATTTTGCACAATAAGAACATATATGAAATAAAATGCATTTAAAAACAATGGCACTGTAAGATTCTCGAAAATCCCAACCGTACCTGAACCATCACATTATGATGACCCAGGTTCACGACGTAAGAAGCAACGCACCGTCCAATAACACACTACATATCCTTGAGCGAGGAAAGAAATTGATATCCCTCGAATTGATATCTCACAATGATGACGATCATAAAAAATAATATCCTTCGTGAGATTTTTAACTATACTCTGCATAAAAAGCAATTTTCCGAAAAAATAAGGAAAAGGTTTGCGAAGAAAGGAAGCGTGATACGAAAGAATATGTTTCATTTACGTAGATCCAACGTTCTTTGTATCTTTTTAATGACAATCCATTCACTAACCCACTACTTCGTCTGGGCGCACATTTACCGCTTCTCGTCACTTAATCGCGACTTGCAATGAAACAGAATATTACAAGGGTAAAAATCGAAGAGCGACGCATAACAAACATGTCTCTGCACACCCTCTTACGTGAAAGGGCTCTCCAAACAGGGGTGTGGCTCCCCCTGGAATCAGAATGAGGTAACCGCTGAAAGAGAATCGCAAAACGATGGGCTGTGCTCTTCTCTTTTCCTTCTGGGAGCACGGACATTTTCTCCAGTCCGTTTAGAATCCCTCAATTTCGCATTCCTTCGTCGCTTTTCCTTTTCCTCGTGCGACCTTCCCACTCTTCCCCCGTCGACGGGTCTCCCCCCCCCCCTAAGAAAAGAAAAAGCCGCAGAAAAATAAAGGGAGATTAAGGTTAAGGAACTGAAAAAAAAGAGGCGACCGGTCGCATCGAATATTCCGCAAGCGTCCCGTCCCAATTCCATGAATTTTGGAAGAGGGTGGACGAACCAAAAAAAACAGAAGAACGAATATCGCACACCGCTAGTCGCTCGACGAGAATACCCATTATCCTTCGCAGAAGAGCGGCGCGCGATTATTCCTTCGTTTGAGTTATTTCGGACCGAATTCTTCCGTTATTTTTGAGCGTCTATCCGTTAGCTTAGAATTCCTCCAAGATCTTTCGGGGTTACTGAATATAAGATCATATTATTTGTCTTATAATCCGTTCGATTTTCCGGGCGCACATTGCATTTTGTATCAAATACCTGCCAATCATCCCATTCATTCGTTTTTATTTTATCTTTACAGCTTCACTAGATTTTTTGTCTTTATAGCAATTTAGATATTGAAACTATTAAGCCTATCTTGCTTAATTAATAAAATGTATCCCTCCGCAAAAATAATTCGGGATTGATAGCGTTAAAATCTTTTGTTTTTTACCTTGCCTGTTCAATTGGTCAAAACATCTGTATTCACCAATTTAAAAATCTCAATTCAATGGACACATTTGAAATAATTATTTGCTTATAATTTTAGCAGTAATAAATACAGTATTCAATTTTTATTTTATTTTCATATCAATATTTTGTGTTTTATTCCACTGTTATATCATGCAAATAAATACAACTCGAAGGGATCGTGTTTCTTTTACAAAACGTAAACACTCGCTCTGTTGCGTGATAAATGACATGCAAATCATACGCGATATGAATAAGAATAATTGATCCAAAAAGGCTATTTTCTACGTACAGTCTTGCAATATAATCGATATTATGAATGAAAAATATTTAAAAAACGCTGATTAAACTTGATTTCCTGGGAAGCCGAAATATGAAAGGAATTCCCATCTGCATTCAGCTCCCTTTATTTTCGGTTCCCTTGATTTCGTTTCTTTTTTCCTTTGCCGCAATTACTCTCAAACTCTCTCTTCACAACATCGAAACTAACTACGCTCGATTAGTGTCACAGATGCTCATCGAATCGATTGATGGAAAAATCGTTTTCGAAATTTTAACTACGCAAGAGGGTATGGAAAAGCGTTTCCAGGAAAACAAATCAAACGTTTTATTTTCTGGAATCCAGAAAGAAAGTTCCAGCAAGATATCGTAATCTCATCGATCGATATTTTTCTTGGAGTCACAAATGATTAATCGCTTCACAGGTCACCTATAACAAGCAAAAATTGCTGCGGCAAAAAGTACGATTGAAGAAAATATAAGGAACAAGATTCAAAATATAGTAAGCGTTATTAAATATGAAAATGTTTTAGAATGGATGCATTTATGCCCTCCCTTTAAAATAAGCGGATCTTTCCGCACAAACCCGCTAAAGATGCAAACTTGGTCTTAAATATCACAAGTTTGCTAAAAAAATATATTTTCATAAATGATTAAGTGATGTGGGGGTTGGTACAGCATTACTCGAGGGAAATGTTTCATATACCCATTCGTAAATTTGACTGCCTCCATCAAAATATGACAGAAGCGAGTATTTTGAACGTATTGAATAAATCTCTATCCAAAAAATAATGTTACATGAAACGGCATTTAATAATTTCATTTGACGTCGTTAAGAAATGTAGCAAGAAGCTGTTCAGAGTCACCGTCTTTTCTCCACATTGCATGTTTTATCCATTTGAAAAATTACAGCATTACATGATCATTAATTATTTCCTAAGGATTTAGATTCATGATCATCCCATAAAATTCGATATTTTATCATACTTCCTTGTACATGATATTCGCGTCGCTCATAATGTCGAATCATACAGACTGAGTCATAAATTCTTTTTGAATTGACAAGTGGAACTCACTCAACGAAATAAATAGTACGAGATACTTTTCCAACCTCAAACATGTTCACTTTTCCCCCTCCCTACTCATTTAAAAAGGATAAAAACACACCAAAAAAGATACGAGCCGCACTCTCACCACACACGACTTCGAAGAGAGCGCGCGTGTTCGAGGGGACGCCAGGGTGGGTGAAGAGGGGGCGGGGTGCAGCACCCGCGACACCCCGAGTGGGACGTCGGCCAGCACACCGGATCCTCACGCCTTTCGCCCCGTTAATCTGTCATCTGCTTCCGCGTGAGCGATGAGCGTCGCCGGTCGTGAGTGCGCTTTCCGCTGTTTTTTCTTTCCGAGTTCTTCCTCCGCGCCCGATTCGCAGGCGTCGTCGGACGGCAGCGGCGCCTCCCGACCACGCATAAATCTCGTCAACTTGTGTCCCCGGAAAGCGGATGAATAAACAAAGACACGAAGAGCAAAAAACGAAAGCAGATAGGACCAGTTCTGGAAACATTGGCATACTACGAGGTAAGAAGCGAGAGAGCAAGAAAAATCATCTCCCCAGCTGGAAGTTAGCACTTTATTATCGGCGAGATTGATATGTAAGTAAGCGGTCTCATTAAAGAGGTGATCACATCAGGCAGGCACGGACAAACTGCGAGTGAAACGGGTGGGGATTACGTAGAAGTTCAGCAAATTGCGAAGCATTTACAGATGAACGATTTCCTTGAACTGGTCACTTCGGAATGGCAGCAATGATGCAAAACACGTTCATGCCGCGCATAGCAAAACTAACACCAAAAAATTAACTTCACAATACAATTCTTCGAAATCTGCGTACATTTAATTAAAGTTGATATTTCGCAGTTAGCTACTGGTACAATTATTTCAACAATTGAATTTTATGATTTTCTTAAAAAATCGGGTTGAAAAATACGCAATACTCTTCTTTCTTATTTTACATTTTGTCTTGAAAGGTCTGGTTACGTTTACGAGAGCGGAAAGGGGAGTAAAAATAACTATACCACGCTCTTCTGAGAGATATATGTTGCTGCGTTTACGTAGGGGTAAAACCTTTGGAGTCCCCTTTCATCTGCTTTCCATCCCTTTCATTCACTTACTGTGTAAACTCAACGTTCCTTTTGAAAAATGCAGGTCCTTTTAAATACGTACGTCAAGAATAAATCTTCAACTTTGACCAAAATACTCTTCCTAAATATTTTCACTAAATGACAGATTGTATGGTATTCGCGGTTTCCTAGTCGATACAGTTACAAAATAACTTGTTCATTATTGTAATGATCGAATATTCAGACTATTTTGTGCGCTTCAATTACTTAAAAAGAAACTTCAAAGATCTATGAACTTCATTGAATTTCATCAATAACATAGGCTAATGATGAAGACCTTAGTTCAGTGGTTCAGCTTCAGCATTAATTCTAAACACTATGATTACAAAGCAACACTTAATTTACCATATTTCCTGAGCTTAATGATACAGTGTCCTCTATTTCAGTTTTTAAACATTAATGCCCATTGATTATCAGGGCAAGTGATTGCCATCTCAAAACTCTTTCTCTGTTCAGCAAAGAAAATCGATATTAATGAAAATATCGAGAGATATTTAATTGCATACGTATCCTCTCTGAAAACCTTCTCTTCCTTAATGCTAAAGCCATTACTAGCTCCTGACCAAAACGTAAACACTGACTGGCGAAGTGAAAGTACAGAGCAACAGGGCGGAAGAAAAGGACAAAAAATAAAATGGAAACATATGTTCCATAAGATGCAGGCTGTAATTAAACGAATTTAGGGGGAATCGCAATGAATCCTTTGAGGGTCGGAAGAGGAGAGCAATTGGAGAATAGGGAAAGGAGCGAATGAAAATGGGCAGGCAGGGGTTTGGTGAAGCGGGCAATCAGGTGGCGTCGCGAGTCAACTCCGAAAGAGGATTCGACGGAGCCGTGTGTGTCATAAAGAAGGGAAGGTGGGAATGGCAGTCTGACGCCTGCGGCATCGGGGGGATCACGCGAACGAAAAGTTGAGCCGTTTGTGGACAGGGCAGCTGCCTCCCGTGACCTAGATAATGAGAATAGCTGGGCTAAAAAAGGCGAACGCTCGAGGTCGCCCCGACCGGCTCTATGATTGTTCAGCCTGCCTTAAATGCCCTAACTATATTTAAAAATGTGCTAAAAACGTTATCAATCAAAAATAAATAACGCATTGACTAAGGTATCAGTTATGATTATTTCAAAATAATTTCATTAATGATAGAGGAGCCGTCCATCAGTAAGTATCTCCATGAGTGTCATACGTCACGAACTACAAGTTTCGTTTGGCAGGAGAGGTTAATCAATCCTTTACACTAAAGTCCTAGTAAATTACGATTTGTTTAAGTGCTAGTGCACTCAGTCAAGAAATAAATGCCTCCTCCTAAATTATCCCCTATACTGTATTTGTATTCAACTGTGGAAATAAATGACATTTGATCGGCTACCGAGCACAGAACGAAAAGTTGCCCCGCAGGTAAGGTTGCCGAAATACACCCGTATTTAAGAGTACGTATTTATACTTTAACAAAGAACGCAACTGATGCCAACAAAAAAATTATAGAAATATGGTACTTTTGAGTTTCTCTCCCACTTGGCATAATGTGACAGTAATAACTAACTCTTCCTGAAGCCAAAATTTGTCCTCGAGGCTTTTAGATTTCTTTAGTATTACTCTCCAATGCAGAACAAACAAATAAACTTCAAAACCTTAATCGAGGTCATTTTTATGTGCTCTACAATGCGAGTGACTGAAGCAATGTGCCGTAAGATACATGCATCTGCACTACAAGACTCTGTAAAGCGACTGATTAAGAATAGAAGGGGACAAACAAATGCAAAAAAATACTTCCGGGTACTTCCTACTATGGGTATCTGCTAATGAAAGATGGAAAAACACCACTACTGGTAAAAGAAAGAGTAAGGCGGAAAGGTAAGAATTTCTGAACGATACCATATCAATGGTAAAGAACTACTCCCATGGTAAAAACCTAATTGAGACGCTGTGTCATAGTGAATAGGTAAGGAAATATACGCCGACGACATTCAGCGCAGAACAACGGAAAGAAAAGTGCGGCACTTTCTGATGTCTTTCCCGCCCTTGGTGTCTCTTTCCCTGGAGTTGCATTCTGGTGGAAGAACAGATCGGCTGCTTCCGCCACGGATCCCGCATTCGATTAATATTTGTAGGAGCTGGTTTTAAGGAAGTTCGATCAAGACGCTCACATCTAAGAACGAAAATGGATGGCGACAGTCGCCTTCATGGGAGCGATTTTCGAAGTCGCGAGCGGCGATACACCGGCGGCCGGACACGTACACCGAGTCGACGCGCCGATAAAGCCTGGTAGACCGATGGAGTTGGAGCGGCGCCCCCGTGGGAGGCGCCTCCTTGAGGGCAAACAGAATACCGCGACTCCGGGAAACGGCGCGGCCACGCGAGACACCGACATGAATACGGAAACGTACGAAATGCACAAGGTGGTGGTGGGTGGGCCGAAGAAAAAACGAAAATAGCAAAAGAGAGGAGTGGTTGAAACGGGAGGAAGGCCTCAAGGCGGGAGGGAGCACGGCAGATGCGACCGTTCGCCAGGGCCTCCACCGCCGCTTGAAGTGAAATATGTCGCTTCGTGAATTATTTAAATCCGCATGAAGGGATTTGTAGGAGGTGTCGCATAGTATAGGAGGCGGAGGAGGGAGGGAGGGAGGTGGATTGCCAGAGGAGGAGGTGAATTCAGGGCGCACGCGAGAGATAAAAAATCGGCAAGGTGAGGTGAAGTTCGTAGGATGAGGAACGAGGGAGGAAAAAGTCACCCTTTTCAGAGGTATTGCCACATGGCTGCCGCTTTAAAATCATTTTAAAAATGGACATAAAGAATCATCATTAAATCTACTAAGTTTTCCGTGGAGAAACATCTGCAAATAGAAGATTACATAATGCGTTAGTCCTATAAATTATTACTAGAAGCATCGTACTAATGAACATGATCTAATAGGAGAAGTTAGAACACGTGTTCTCTTAATTTTAAGTCCTTAGGTAATCTTAAAATCAAGTGCCATGGTGGCGTGATCCAAATTCCTTTCACTATGTCGTCTGCGGATTCCAAGAGAGAAATAGGCGAATCGGAGGCGTATGAATTCACGAAGTTGGAGGGATATTCAAAAGCTTCAACCGCATTTAAACCTGGGTTCTATTCATACAAGCCAAACATTTTACTTACTACGCCGCCGCTAGCATTACAGTCAATAGCAATTTAGCCGTTAAATCACTACACGAGGCATACATTCGGTATGCTGGAAAGTTTGTTGGTAAAGATGTATTTGGAATACTAAGGCTAAAAGCACTATTTTCAGGTGCGTGATGGTAACGTTGCTTTTGCGCACCTAAAATAGTTCCCGTATCTCATCAAAACATCAACGTTTACAGAGAAGAAAATCGAGCGGGAACTTCGTCACTTAAAATTTGCGTGAGGCAGTATGTTGTCTTTTTTTGAAAGTTTCCAGGAACCGGTGGAGTTGATAGCATTTAGATCAAGAAAATAGCTGACGTGGAATTTGACAAGAATTTGAATCATTAATTTGGAAGTGGAGACCAAAATAAATATATTTCATAACCTCCATTCCAAGACTGGAAGGAAACACGGATGGGAAGGGATAAGAAGGCAGGAGAAGACTTGTCAAGTGGACACAATAGAACGAATGACACGCGGAATGATCACAATTTCCAAGATTTCCACAAATTTACAATATAGAGATCAGAATGACGGCAGCAGTATTATTATTATTCTTCGTCCCCCTTGGAGAAGATGGCAATGGCAATGAAAAGCCATTCATTCATACTACGCCTCCCCTTTCGTCAGCTTCGTCGGCTCATTGTGTCGATTCTCTCGAGGATGGATTTGTCATTTGATTTCCTCTCCCATCCTTTCATCGTCTTCATATTCTGCCATCCCTCTCCGATGATATTCCCTTTCCGTTCACAACCGAAGGGAAGCGCTTTAAATGCCGGCTTCTATGCGACCCGTGACTTATAGGTTTGGATATATATCCATAGACAGCCGTAAAGGCGTTGAGAATACGAAGGAGAGACCGGAGCTTAAAGAGAATAACTTCATGAGACCTCTCTTCATGGCGTCTCCTTCGGATGAACTATGAAACGACTTAGGAAGAAGATCTGACGCTTAAATGAGTACTATCACTCTCTGAATAAATAAAAGAGGAAAAAATACCAAATGGAAAAATTATAGCCATGTAATCAGGGGCTGACCGACATTGATTGCCATACGTGAAAACACGACGAAAAGAGGAGTGATCAAAAAGGAGTGACTTCTAAAAAAAGAGCTAAAATTTAGGTTAACGTGTTGAGAAAATTTGTAGCACTCATGACCACGTTTTTATTTCAACTCAAAGAACGTTAGGTATCCGCCCTCGAAATTGTATCCATATCGTATCATAGTTTCCTCGCGCTCTGATTTCTAATTTTGTAACTGTATAACCCTTTTCGTTAATTTGGAAATGCTTATATTCAAGTTTACAAATCGAATAATTATTTTAAAAATTAATAATTCAATTCATGAGATTAAGAAGTAATTATTACATGAAAGTGTTCTTGATAGGCAAAATTGAAAAATAATATATCACTCCTCTCTCATTGTGCTTAAAAGTATTACGTGTATAGAGGTTCCTGAATTCTTCATATCATAAATTGTAAATTCTTGAATGACATAAAATAAAATTTTCTACACCTCAATAACTGAAATACATAGTTTTAGCGGAACATTTGACAAAAAATTTGCGATTCAACGCAGCTGAAATAGTATCAATGTCAATAACTTCAAAACTACAAAATAAAGATTAATAAAAAAAATCTGGAAAATCACTCCTGGGTACTCAAATACCTTTCGTTGAAAGATCGTTTGATAAAAAAATAATCTGTTGAAAATTCAAAAATACACCAATATGGACAAATGGGGAGCATTTCCATCCATCATTGAACGATTTAAAAACTGAATAAGAATTCGAAAATCAAACTGAAACAATGCAGCATTACGAGATGGAAATAAAGCGTCGTAAATAGTAGATAAGAGGTACTAGTAAACAGGTAATCACAGGGGAATAGTTTTGACAGAATTAAGAGCAATAAGGAAAAGTGATTTATCGAAAGGATTGAAGCAGAAATCAGTTAGGTTGGTGATAAGCACTGATATGTTTCCTCCGTCAGGAGTCTCTTTGAGAAATGAGACGGCAGACGGGAGAAAAGGCATCAGACAACGGAGAGTGCCAGAGCAACATCAGACGAAAGAAGTGAGCCTAGGAAAGTAAGAACAGGATTTAGATGTAGGAAATGGTGATGCGAAGGGAAGAGATGTGTATGTATAGGGTCCACTTTGGCCAGCCATGGATTTGATAAAATGCAGATTAAATATTTACGTATGAAAATGTTGAACTCTCACGTTTTCCATGCATATTTGCTTCGGAGTTTTCCGTTTTGGGTTCAAGAGAAGGCGACTCGCTCCGGATGAGCTACCTTGAAAACATTCATAGCAAACTATGTAGTCGATCTTACCGATGCCAGCAACGCAGCCAATGCGCTAGCCAAAATATGGCTTTGTATAATTAGCCAATTGTATGGAATATTGCAAACATGAGAATTTGGAGACCGAGCAGCGCTTAGAATAAGGAGGTATTTACTCAAAAATATTTTAAAATACGATATTTTTTAGACACCGATACATCTCAAAATCCCTTTAGAAATAACATCGCCATAATGTATACAAGATGATGCTTATCATCGCTATTTAGGGGATTTTAAAGACATATTTCAAGTTTCATCTCGATTTACGAGATGAAATTCTCTTGATAAAGTCACACTTTCAACGTCCACTGATACTTTTACATACAAAAGGCTAAATGATGAAAGAGCACTGCTCCAATTATTACCCTTACTGACGATCTCTCCTTGGTGTTACACATACCGGGAATATGTGGACAAGCTGAAAAAAACTTGGATTTATTAGAAGGGTATTAGGCTAATGTGATGGAATCTTTTAGAATATGCTGTAAGTCTATGGGATCCCCTTGAAGTTGGCTTAATTACTGAATTGGATCGTGTGCAGCGAAGAGGAGCTAGATTTGTAAAACTTTGTTATGATAAACTTAGTAGCGTATCCAAAATATGAGAGCAGCTAGGCTGGGAATCACTCACGGAGCGAAGGTTAAATTACAGATTGAAGCTCATGCTTAATTTGGAAGGGCGTCCCTTTAGCGGTGATGTTGAAAATGTATTATTAATCCCATCGTACGACGGTAGGAGAGATCATGCCAATAAAGTTAGAGAGAGCCAGTGTAGAACAGATGGATGCAAGATGACATTTTTTCCACGAACGATAGGTGATAATAATAACATTGCCCGAACGCAGCAGGGTCTTTTTTTGGTGGGTATTAAAAAAGACTTTAGCGGCGGTTTGCAGGGTGCATACAGAGTTGGTTGTCGCGATATATTTTGAAAGTAACTAAGATCCTACTGATTTTTTTTTTTGTTAGGAAGCCCCGTTTTAGGCGACAGGGGAGAGGGGGAGAGGGGGAGAGGGGGAGAGGGGGAGAGGGGGAGAGGGGGAGAGGGGGAGAGGGGGAGAGGGGGAGAGGGGGGGAGGGGGGAGAGGGGGGAGAGGGGGAGAGGGGGAGAGGGGGAGAGGGGGAGAGGGGGAGAGGGGGAGAGGGGGAGAGGGGGAGAGGGGGAGAGGGGGAGAGGGGGAGAGGGGGAGAGGGGGAGAGGGGGAGAGGGAAGAATGAATTAAAGCATATTTGAAAGAGTAAAAAAACAATAATTTCGTGGACAAAAATGTAGGAAAAAAGTAATCTGGAGTTGTAAAAAACATACCTATAACCTGGTGAAAGGGATCAAAGGAAAGGTAAATGCACAGGTCACATTTAAAGAGATAAAAATTATCAAACGAAGTAAATATTGCTTCAAGCACTTAAAGAGACAATGGGAAGCTCTGCCGCCCAGAGTAGTCCGCCATCTATCAACGGACATGTCAAGTGGAATGGGTGTTCCACCGAGGGACAAGCAAAATTTTACACCAGATTTTTCGAGCGTGGTCCAGCATGAAAAACGTCGACGACCGTTGGATGGAACAACGGCCGACCTATCCACTTGAAACGCATTTCCTTTTCTGACAAGAAGAGAAAGGGTGACGAGTCATCTGCAAAATAAAGAAGAAAACAGAGAGCCTGATGATGGATGAGCCCAGAGAAAGAGAGAGAGAGATGGCGAAAGGATGGCCGAATTAGGAATAGGGAGGAGAAGATGATTGAGGAAGGTAGATAAGGAGAACCGAGGGCCGAGAGCAAAGAAGAATTCCTCCGAGGAAGAGGATTTGGGGAGGCAGCAAGTGAGGTTAATTGGCGCCCTGAAAAGACGTGCCAACTCTTCCACGCGCGCGTGTGTGTGTGTGTACGTCGCGAGTGACCCATCGTGAACGACCCCTCCCCTCCCATTTTTCTCTTCCGCCCTCACTCCCTCCCCATCGATAAACCACGGAGTCTGTTAAAAGCCCGACAAACACGCGCGCACACACACACACACACGCACGCACGGATCCTAGTGAAGACGACTCAACATTTGCGCGCTCGCCCGAGTAAACAAACAATGCGTTGAGCGAAAGGCAAACTAAGGAGGGTTGGGGAGGGAAGGGATGAAAGAAAGCAGAATAGAGAGGAGGGATGAAGGGAGAGAGAGAGAGAGCGGGAAGGGTGAAGGACGCACGCCAGGAACACAAGACGTTCCTCCCACTCCGCATTGGGAGAGGCGGATGAGGGCCCCCGAGTTCGGGGATAGAGGGGAGGAAACGAGTGTAAAAGGAGGAGAGGTGGAGAGCATATTGAGGCGAAATGGGGTCGTAAACAGAAAAATAAGAGAAACGGAGTGAGAAAGAAGAGAAAGAATAAAAGACGGGGCTCGAATGTAAGGGAAAGGAGAGGGAGGGAGAGGAGGAGGAGAGGGGGGAGAGGGGGAAAGGGTCGTTAGGGACAGGTAGCGAGAAAGGGGCGAGTCAGATTAACCGGGATCCAAAGCTATTAGTCCCGTGTACCGTATCTCTGCTCGGAGCCATAAAACACAGGTTCCTCGAATAATTTTTTTATTTAATGAGCGGTGCTTAGGAAACATGAAATATGTTGTTTAGATGGAGGAACCTTGAATGTTCAAATCTTCTTTGAGGGAAACTGTGAAAAATAACAAAGATGAAAAATATTTTAGGACGTAGACAAGCACTCGAATCACTAGAAGTATTATTATGAACTTAGGCATTATTACTATGGGGTGCATGTTACACGCAGAATATCAACATTTAATCAGAGTAAATACATTGAGCGCCTTCATTATTTAAAGGAGAAGCATTAGACTGAAGGGGAAGAGGGCTAAATGAGAAAACAACAAGGAAAAGGAATCGTAATCTAATTTCAACTGAAAGAGGTACAAGTTAAAGACCGAAGGGGGATTAAGGATTAAGGACGTATTTTCTTCGGGATGTAAAGAAACGAAGATGGTAATTAGATTCAAGTGAAACTCAATGATAAAACGACTGAATTAGCAGGAAAAGAGAGAAAACAAAAGGAAAACAGTTTAACAATAACAGGAGGAGTAATTAAAGAAATATGGGAACAAGAAAAACGCAAAGAAAACACGGAAAGATTGCAATGGACGAAAAGAAGAAATGCAAATGAAGGATGAATAAGAGGTGTAAAGGAAAAGATTGCTGAAAAAAATGTGGAAGAGCTAAAGCATGCTGAATGAAACGAATAGGTTTGAGAGGCTAGAGTTAGGATCTAATGAGAGATAGAGTAAACAAGAGTTTGGCACGGCGACAGGGGGTTCCTGGAGAGGAGACTGTTGGGGGAGGGGTGAATTTGGCCGAGGGTGTGGCCTAGGAGACTATATGACGTTTTCCTTCGCTTTGATTACTTAACGTTTTTATTCCCTTTTTTTCACATCACAAGTAACTATTTTATTTGGTGAGTTAACTCTTTTTTTAAATTGGGTCTTACTCCAGCACTTCCAAAAGTTTGCAAGTTATTTGATAGTTTTTTTAACGAATAAGTTTCCCTTCCTCTCCCATATCCTCCCTTATCACTCAACCGTCCCACCTGGTGCTTGCACCCCCTGCCACAAACCTTTCTGGTGGGTCGTGGGGTATTTATGTCGATGTCAATGTCGAAAGAATAAAACTTGTTTTGGTTCAACCTGTAATGCACGAGAATTTCATAACCTGAAAACGCACAAACATTTGGAGCAATAACTGAATTCTCACCCTGTATGATGATTTGACCACTATTAAGGATAACAATATTAAAGTACGAACATTAATCATTTTAATTCCATATTTTTGGGGGAGTCGAACGTTCTCATTGTTCCAAGTAATTGTGACGAAAAGTTGACCGCTCAATTAGCAACACCCGTCATGATGTAAGTTGCGTCTGACCGGTGTCATAGGGCAAAGATATTTTATAAAATAATTATCGCGTTACTATAATTAATGACTTATCGCATGAAAAATTATAAATCAATGTATAAACTTCGTTTATGAAAGATTACGTGGACAACTCAAAATTTCAGAGAAGTGGGTAAATAATATAGAGATTGAGATAGAACATATTCGGAAAAGAGGCATGATCCTGACAGAAAAATATAGACGTAAAAGAATAGTCACCGTCGGTGCAACGGGTCGAACAATTATAAAGTGATGACAGTTTTACATTTATTAAACATTGAAACTAATTTTACGATCGCATCAATTTAGAAAAGAAATAAATACATGCAAAATGTATTTTCAAATTTAATGGTATACTTTTTTTCAACATACAATCACTCTGCTGCATACACTTGTTGAGAGCCTTGTCGTAATGACTGACTTCCGGACGAACCAGTTTCCCCCCCAGTCCCTATTATCCTCACTGCCATGTTGCTGCATTCCATCGATTCTATCGAATCTCTTCATCCCGACATATATTTTACCTTATCACCTCTTTTTTCCTGCCCGGAATGAATGCATTCGAGGCATTCAAGGTCTTTTCGGCCGACATGGATTCGCCACTTTGCGTCAACATCGATTGAGGAAAGAAGAGTATTGTCGATCGCACGGTATGTCCTGCACACATGCCTTTGGCTCCGAAGGGAGACGTCGGCTACACCCTGCTCGCAACCCCCGAAGGGAAGGGCTTGGAGCGAAAATAGAGGAAAGAAAGGCATGCGTGCTCGTTTCTACGGCGACCCAATCCGGGTCTTCCCTGACTAAGAGGCAAGTCCATCGGCGCGCTGGCCACCTGCTGTTGGCCCCTCCTGGAAAAACAAACGCCTTGTGGGGAGGGGAAGGGACGCTTGGGAGGTAGGTATTGTCTGCGGTCACGGATGGCTGTAGGGAGTGCAGGGAGAGATTGGTTCGACAGCCACTGACTTCACGGGCCCAAAATCCACGTTAAAGCAGATGTTATGGCTAGGGCAAAACTTACCGGGTCGGATATAGTGATGCTAGCCCGTATTTTTCCGAACTCCGGAGGATTTCCAGACGAGTCCAAAGTGCCAAAAATGATGAATGGCTACCCGGGTTTTTCACATAATAATCATAGAGCAGATTATAATTGAAATTGGTTCTTGGATGGGCATGTGAGCTTCTTTCGAATGGATACCAGTGGAATCACGTTCACAACGAAACCTGATTTGTAGAACTCAGAAGACCGTTTTAAAGAACCTTACTGTAACCTTGCATTATTATGGCCCCACACTATTTGGGTTAAATGGAAGAAGGGACCATTTGGTCTCAATTTCGCCCAAATAAAGACCTCTATCTATCAATCTATTTGGGTAGGTTAGACCACAAAGATAAGATAAAGGAGATACCCGGACATACATACCCGGAGACTCCAGGACAGATAGATTCAAATATTCGTTCTTTTCTCGGACAATCAGGAAAATCATAATAGAAAATATGCTCAATTATAGTAAAAATAATTAAAAATCGAATTACGAGCGGAAACAAGACTAAGCGCTACGTAGACATCTAAAGCATTCGTAGGTTCGCGTGCTTGTGTATGTATTTGGATTTGAGTATGTTAAAATGAGTTTCGGATGAATATATAAGTCGGTGTGAGTGTGTATTAGAATGTTTACAGTTTATTTTACATGTAGTTACATTCTATTTTACAAGTGGTGTGCTAACCTCCCGCCACACGTCCTTGGGCGACTGGCGGGGAATTGTGTAATTGTAGATATGCTAATCATGGTTGATTACATTCCATCTCAAAATAATGATTCAGCCTATTCCATTCTCGGCTTTTCATTGGGTGCATATGCGTACAAAATCTCTTAGCCGTCGCTACCGAATTTTTCCCATAAGGGGTGTCACCAATGCCAGGGCTTCCCTTCGTAAAAATTGACCGAAAAAAAAGTATACTTAAGGCCATAGTCTCTCATGCACAAGACACTAGGTCAGACTGAAGAAAACGAGTGATGGTGATTAACCAATCAAAAATTTCTCTTGTTCCAAACACACAAATTTAAGGGTTTATCATATTGATACCTACCTCCGTGCATATGCTCGCTCACCTATGCGCGAAATATACGTTTTCATTCCTTTTTTTTACTGGGAAACGACGCATTTATGAATGGGTACTCAAATCGCAGTCTCTTTTGGAGAAGATAATTGTGCCAATTATTTTACTGCGTGGACGTTTACCAACGCTTCCGGGTTTAATTCTTTATTCACTTTGCATGTTTTCTCAATGGAAGTGTTGTTGCCAAGTGGGCAGAGATATCGACTACCAGAGAGCCTAATCAAGGCTCAGGTCAAGGCCACACTGGGTACCCTCGGGCTTGACACGCGCTGTGTTGTTGTTGGGGTGCCAAATCTTCCTGGGAAAGCGCAGGCGGCGCAGGGAAAGTGATTGGGGCTCCCTAATGTGCAATGATGTTGATGTGCGAATTTCACACGGAGTAGGGCGGATATTTGAATGATGAGCGTTCGATTGTGATAGGTTTAATTCTATTTTACAGTACTTCGAATTATCAGTGAACTATGGTTGGGGCATTTACCTCAGGCACGGCTTAATATTTTCCCTAATTTGTTCATTATAATACACCGACGCTAAAGCATAAAATATTCTGAACTAAAAGTCAGATCTCTGATTAGTGATATTATTAACAAGTAAAACGAGTCCAGAAAAGTTCGTGACGGATCGTAACGAGGTCACGTTATAGAGGTTTCGCAAACAAATGATACGCACTCTGCAAAGGCTAGGAGCCAACTACCACCGGCCTCCAGCCTTTCCTGAGACTCGTCTCCTTCGAACCCAGCCAAAGAAACCACCCCCCGTCCGCCCTTCCGACAATCCGGGAAAAAATAAGTCTTATTACTTGGGGACAGACCTTGTATGCCTCCATTTTTGAATTGGAAAAGTAATAAACTAATAATAACCTTGCAAAGTTCAAAATGCTCAGTAGTAACGAATTAGAGGAAAGAACCCGTCGATGAAGAAAATTGGATTTCTTAATCTTATTCAGTCGAAGGTTAAGTTTCATATAAATCCTAATGCATTCTAGGTCATTGAGTCAAGAGAAGTAGGTTCACCGGGAACAGTTAGGTGTAAGTTGATGTAACACACGTCCCTTTTATGAAAGGTGGGCTTCGCAGGAATGGCTATTTTCACCTTAATTGAATTCGCTCACTACCGCCCGCTCCAAATGACTAAACTTCTCGGGGTAATTTCCTGAAACCTGCTCTGCCATCCATTGACTTAATTAGATCACCTTTAGTGCATGTGTACACCTCTTTTACGAGAAAAGTTTTCTTCGTGATTAGGGATCAGAGGACCGAAAGTCTTCATTTCATTCGACGAAAAATCTTAATTTCACATGAAAGGAAAGAGGACAAGTAAGTAGCATAATTATGTGCACGTAAATGAGCGATTGACCGAAATGAAATGAACACTCAATTGGGGACTTCAAAATTGTCAAGATACTCAATTAAACGAAGACTTCGACATTACAAAACAGAGGTTTCATATTAATTACGCGCCAGAGGAATTAAAAAACCAAAACCGAGGAAAGCCATTTCAAATAATACAAATTAATTTGAACAATATTCCTCCTTTGCCAACTCAAATCTCAATTGCAGGAGAATTATTCTACACAAATAATTTTTCTACAAGCTACAGCAATTAAAATGGGATTACAGAATTTGAGATTTTTGAACTTGTCGTAGAAGCTCGCAAAGTTGTTTTGTCGAAGTCTTTCATGCTAAACCGGGTATATTGAAAAAATAAAATGGTATATGGAGTTATAAACTTTTAATGAATTATAATGGAGTAAACCTCAAAGAAATTCTACGATAGTTGATAAAATGTAAATAATGTGTGGATACGAATGGTTTAGAAGCCAAAAAATCACTCGTTAAATGAAGATGAAGCCATTAGACACGAACCGTTATCTAATAATTCTCTTCAATGGGAACTCGTCTCGCAAGTATAGATAAGAAGGTAATGTAAATTCAGATAGATATGCAGAGCACTTGAGCTGTTGTAAAATTCATTTCCACCATTTCAATCATTTAACCCTTCTATTGGTAACTAGAATTTAAACGGCATTTCTTTTGATGAGGGTAGAAAAATAAATTTTGCACTTACACATAAAGAATCTTAACATGGAAGTGCAAAGTTTCTTTTCCGACCATCATCATGAAGGAATTCCACAAGGTTAAGCCAGCAACGGTCATGTTTGACATTTAATTTGGATGCTTCATGTCTGATATGTAGCAACCCCTGCTTAACACCGTAAAGTTGATTTGCAGGATAACATGTCGATGTTTCTATATAGACCCCTCAATGAATACTTAGGCCCTATTAGCCAAAGTGACTTAATTATCTAGTTTAGGTTAACGCAAAGAGCCCAACAAAGAGAACAGCGGAAGAAGAACACAGGCGACATACCAATGGCAAGGCGTACTAATTGGATGCGCCTCGCAACATTGCCAGGGGAAAACATGTTAAAACAACTGAAAACGAGCATCAGACGTCAGAATGAACTTCAGATAATCAGGAGAAAGTTTAAAAATTATAGAAGGCAACAAGGCAGGAGGAATGATTCAAAAATTCAAACGATCTCCACAGTTGCAGGAGAGGGAACTTTATAAGACGCTTGATGCAAAGAAAGAACAAATGAGGAAGCAGCTCCGCATATTAATGAAAGCCCACGACACATCAACTACAAAATACATTAAAGGAAGTTTCCGATATGAGACAGCGAGGAGAGAACTAAGTTCCCCTTCCTTCCTTCTTCCCCCACCCTCCCCAAACGGGTGCGTGGAAAATTATGCCGGAGAGAGAATGGAACGCGAAAGGAAACAAAGAGGACTGAGATCATAAGAGACAAACTAATGAATATGCCACGTCGCAGGAATATGAGAAGAAGTACGTACGCCTCTGAACGGTGATTTAAGCGCAAAGTAGCAACGACGAGGAAAAAACTGAAACGCAGAGAAGGACTACGGAAAACAGGAAGATAAGGCATGGAAACAATTCGCTTATTTCGCACAATGTCCTTTTTGGTATCAAAAAATCACGAGTGCGATTCCGTAATCCATACGCGGGCATCATTGGGCCGAACAGTGCCGTGAAAGTGCGGCAGAAATAGGAGGAGAGCCAGTCGACTAGACATGGGAGGTTGAACCAGAAGATCAAAATCGAGGGACCGTGAGGCTGAGTGCAATACGAAAGGGGTGTACTTCAACAGGAAGGTTTTTCTCCTCATTCAGGGAATATTGAATTTCAAAGGATATCGGGGAGCGAGGGACTAATAAAAACAGAACGGGGAGATGGAGGGGATGACTCCCCCTCTGCGGGGGGAAGCGCGCTGACGATGATTAAGACGTCGAAGGGGAATGTGGCGGCGTGTTCCGGCAGTCATAAAAACAGCCAAGTGTGAAAGAGCCTTCGTCCGCGCATTTGAGGGAACTGAATTCACTTGACAAGTTCTGGCATAAATAGGATGAGCTCTGGGGCATTTAGATGATGACTTCCTCTACAAGTGGTAATGGTACCATTATATATGTCAAAACCAACACGGCTGTTGCTCGAGGGGTTATTTTAAGTGGAGCTTAATCCATGGAAATAAGCACCTAAACAATCTTTATCCAATTATCATGACTACTGTTACCATCTATGCTACAGTGATCCAAATATTATTTAATATTCGCGAGGAAATTAGTTATTGATCGCGGAAATACCTTGAGTAAACTCTTCCAGGAGTAGAAGCGCTAAATGAAAGACAATATCTGCACTAAACGTTTTTATTGTCTTTTATAATTTTAAAGTGACCACATTAAATTATTATTATAAAGTACTACAGGTTAAGGTAGGTTTTTGGATGGACACAACCCCCAAATAAATATTTTGTGCCTCCTAACAAAACACAAAATCCCGCATCCTACTCTACATCAGGTCCCTCTTCATCTCTGAGTGCTTCCTTCCTCCCATCATCCCGTCCAACATCCCTATCCTGTTCCATCCCTATCCTCGTTTACCTAACATTCTCCCCTCAATTACAGTCTTCAACATCCCGCTGCCGGTCAATACCCCCTTCATCCACTTTTCCTGCCTCCATAGGATTTCTCCCAACAAACCCCTCTCTTCGTCCACCATACCAAGTACTTCCTCGTTTGTTTTCTTCTCTGTCCATTTCACCTTCTCCATTCTTCTCCACGCCCACATTTCAAAAGCCTCCAGTCTACGTCTATCCTCCTGCTTCAATGACCACGTTTCCGCGCCGTACATAGCTATGCTCCATATCAAAGTTTTTACGGGTCTTTTCTTAACATCCTTACTCAACGTCCCTGTCATCAACTCCCTCCTTGTGAAAGCCTCTTTGCCTAGCGCAATTCTTCTCCTTACGTCCCTAATACTTTGACCGTGTTGGTCCAAAACACTTCCGAGATACGTAAACTGTTCTACCTTCTCTAGTTTTTGCCCTCCTATTTTAATGTTTAGCTTAGCCATTTTCTTTCTGAAAAGTCGCATAACCCTCGTTTTATGTAAATATATATATTTAATTTGATCATCTTGAAATAATTATATAAATATACCCCACGGAACTTCAGTCTTTAAAGGTTCGGTGACTGTCACAACCTGTTTATCATTGCAAGAAAAAGGAAAAATAATTTATATCCTTAAGTTGATATGTCAGCTTTCATATTACAAAACACAGTTAAATATGATTCAGTTCAAGGTCATGCATTTTACCTAGATATCTTCGTTGGAGGTTTAAATTTAAACCACTAGCAGTTCCTTCATTTGGATCTAGCCAGAATGCTCAATGATATCAGTACTTTAGAATGATTCTAATTGTTATTCCCTAACGTAAATCATTCGCTTTCATGGAAATAGAGGTGTTAGATTTTCACTACTTAGCTAAAAGACTTGCTCCATAGCCGAACGACGGTATCCTACAGTTGTTACATTCAAGAACTAATTTTATCGTGAGGAATAAAAAAATATGCGAATTATACTTTGACTTTACAAAATGAACATTTATAAGTAAAAAATAACCACTTGAAATGAATTAGCCACAATACCCTTCGTAATCCATCACTAATTAATACAATTCATTAGTTAAGGATAAAGTAACATAAGGAGTGGGGACGACTACTTTGACCGCAATAAAAAAATAATACTTTATATACAGCAACTCCCAAAAAAAACCTTAATGAAATTTACAAACTTTAAATTTGTAGAAAAATTCAAAATTCTTTATATTTAAATTTAAATAGTTAAAACTTTAGTTTTTTTATACACGCAGCGTTGAATCATCCCGCCAATTGCGATTAAAGAGTAAACTTCAATAAATTGTTTTCATTTAATTCAAATAAATCCTTTTGGGTTTTTGTTGGAGATAAAACAGGGTTGGTGTCAATATTTGATTGCGGTCAAAGGAGTTTGTTCCCCATGAATAACTAAATCAATACAACAGAAGCACCTCAACACCCAACGTTATTAGCCTTAGTCATACATACTTCACATATAAATTTACGGAAAAGTAAAGGCGATGACACGCAAGAGCTATCATTGCTTGAAAGATTTTTTTTTCCAACAGGAAAACGTAAATAAGCCCAAAACGAGCCCAACCGGTGAAAAATGTATTTCACAAATGGTTGATGGTATTTATCATTATCAATAAGAACACTAATGACGAAAATAAGCCAAAGAACATCTCTTGAAATTTGCCCATCAAATAACCCCGAACGAACGCTCATTAACACGCGCTCTTGAGTCGAGCGGAAATCGAGTAATTCATTTTCGCTCTCAATTGGCGGAGGGTGGACGAAATGAATATTTTCCCCAAATGATTCCCCGATCTTAATCACGGGCGGGCGAATAATTCGCCAGATAAATTAGCAGCAACCGCCTTTAGTCCTCATTTTCCGTTCGTGAACAAAATCCCACGAAGAAAGAAGTGGAAAACGAGGCGCAGTGTTTAAGAATTAAGTTTCGCGAAAATCCGAAGAGGACTAAAAACCGGCTTCCACCAATTAGAGGTGACACTAGAAGACCACGTGCGATTGAAATAGCTAAATAAATAATTAGGGGAGAAGAGTGAGCAGTGAGAGTAGGATTGGACTCTATTGTGTGTACAAGAGTCGTTGGAGAAATTCGAAGGAGCACGAAGGAAGGCTAAAAGATCAGGGAAGTTACCAACGACGGCGCCCAGTAAGCAATATTTATAATTATCTTCGTAAGTATTCATCATTCGATTCTATCTCACTCTTATTTTGCGGTAAATCTTAGGAGTTGCTCGTATCGTATGCATAAAGTTTTATTTTTAACTTATATAACATCGTTAATGTAAAACTGTTTGAAAAATATTTTGCAAAATTTGAATCAGACAACTTTGCCGTTAGTCATTAATATTTGAGTAACATCCATTCTGAACGCACACGGCAGGTATGGAATTATTATTACCTCCTTCCGCAAACTCTAGTGGTGTCCGGGAGGGAACAAAAAAGACGCGGATACCACACATTCGATAGAAGACGCATAGTTATATACACTTGCCCCAGTCTGTTGGTGAGAGCGTGACCCCCTACGCGTACTAATGTTTCTCAGATGGCCTAAAATGAATCAATTGGATCCAAGACAGTTTCATTGATTCTTTCTTAAGTTAACCGAACATTAAATACAATATTCTGGCATACAGATCTGAATCTGTGTGCGAGAACCATCGAAAGATCGTTGAACTGCCTCCAAAAGCCACGGAGAGTGTTTCAAATGGGGATTGTCTGTAGGTATACATACTATTGACTCTGCGACGAAAAAGCAGCCGAGCTGCGAGTTCAATCACAAAATGAACCTAATGTATACGCGTGTTTGGATGGGGGTCAACATCCATACGAAGAGCAAGCAAATGAACTGCACCCGAGGGGCGTAGTCGGTGAGACTAAGGGATATCGGGGCGGGTCAGTGTGCTCTATCCAGAGTGGACAATGGAGTGCGAAGGCCACGCGAAACAAAAGGCCCGGGTTGCACAAAGGATGATCAGTAACCCCTTCCGTCGAGTCCCATTCCTCGGTACACATTCGGACAATGCCATAGCACACCACACCATAAATAGCGATCGTTGAGGGTGTATTTGCACGAGTGACGGGGACGGGCGATGATTAAAAGGGGAAAAAATTCGCGTTTCCAGTGTTCGAATGAAGGCTCTTACTCAGCGTCGATGTGCCAAAAGGTGGGGAGTAGCCTTAGACCATTGTTTCGCCGCGAGAACCGGAGAGATGAATTGGAGAATAAAATGAAGAACGGGGGAATAAGAACTTCAGATTTCGCATGGAAAAAGGATCGTCTATAGTTCTAGCATTGTAAGGGGGTGTGTTGGTCATGAATCAAAAAACTTGAAATAATATAATGTTTCAAATATAAATATGAATGTCCGCTTCGACATTTTACCAAGATATTGGCGAAGGATGTCATTATATTTGAAAATATATTTTCATATAGTGTGGGCAAGTAGGGTGTTATCGGATAGGACAGGAGGGACGTGGCAATGCACCACTTATTATGCTTTGCACAAGTTACATGCAGCGTACTGCATTTTGCTTTTTTAGTGCAACTGTCGTTGATGTGAGCAAATCCTTCCCCCCTCCCTCCGCCCCAAGCTCTTATGGCAGCTTGCGGGGTAATGTAGATGAAAAAATACAAAGCATAAACCACTGATTAAACGCCTCTGAATAATCGATTTCCTCCACTTGTGTTCTACATTATCAGATTCCATTTACGGAAGCTCATTTTGGAATCGTTTTATCAGTGATCTAAATCGGTGTCCTGAAAGCCAACAACCGATTGGGCGATTCAACATCAGGCGTGCACCGTCCAAATTATATGTTTCCGAGACGTGACCAGCGATAAAACACCGGATTATGTTGCCTTGGAAGGATTTATTGTTGATATTGCTTTAAGCTGCAGGCTTTTACTTACTAAATCACTTTTAAAAATGTATGAAATTTCCTCATCCAAATTTTTAATCACAATTTTGGCACAAAAAAAGAACGACCACTTTATAAAGAGCACAGAATAAGCACGAATTCTGACAAAGAAAATATCTTGTTTTCCCATCGATTTCCCCGAACGTGCTCAGTCTCTGACCCGTTAAACAGTTTCAATACGAATGGATATTCACAAAGAACAATTCCTCTCCCTGATTAGCTTTTCTTGAACGTGCACCATGTAAATAAATGCCGGAAACGATGGCAATGGTTTCCCTCTGCGTGCAACCCCCTTTGGGAACAAAAGCACGAAAGGGTTGGAGGAGGGTAGAATAAGGTTTAGGGGAGGAGGCGGTGTCGCGAGCCAGCGGGGCGTGAGGGTGGATGGGGAGGGGTGGGGCGGGGGGGAATTGGAGCTTGGGGTGATCTCGGGGGAACGATGCACGTGCCGAATAATACCACCCCAGGCAGAGAATTATTTTTGTCCCATTTGAATCCGCCATTATCTCCACTCTCAAATAAATGGGAAAAAACGACTTGGGTTAACCCCATTCATCCGATTCCGGAAAGTTTTTGAGACAATAAACTTAAAAGAGAGTCAAGATGGCTCCGGGAGGAAGAATATGGGTTTAAAAGCCGCCGCACAATCTGGCGAGGGAAGAGTTAACGCAGTCGAGACTCTTTGAGGTTTATGGTCGGATGGGAATCCTAGGCGAAAATATTCAGAGGTGAAATCACGCCATCTCCTATTTCGACATAGCACCAAGTAATTTAAAGAGGATTACCAATGTGGGTGAAAATTAAGTGTAGTAGAAACATAACTATGAAGTCATATTCATATAACCTTTCCAGGATCGTAGTTTCAGCAAATGACTTTGATTCCAAGTATGTACAAATCCAAAGTAACAAATCAGTATCCAAAATATTAGCGAAGCTAGGTTGGGAATCACTCACGGAGCGAAGGTTAAATTACAGATTGAAGCTCTAGTATAAATTGGAAGGACGTCTCTTTAACATCGATGTTGAAAATGTATTATTAGCCCCATCGTACTACGGTAGGAGATATCATGTTAGCAAAATTTGAGAGATTAAGTTTAGAAACAGAAATATTTAATATGTCATTTTTTACACGAAAGATAGGGGACCATAATAACATTGTTTGTAACCCGTGGTTGGGTCATGTTCGGGTAAAATTATTCTGTTGGGTATTCACCTCCTGCCACACACCCTATCGGTGGCTTTCAGGGTATAACAAACACAGTAATCAACCCGAAGGTCGGTTTGGTAGGTGATGGCAGCCCAGTACTAAGCCCTATACGGCATGTGAAATTCACACATCAGGGTAGGGGGGCCAGTTCCTTTCCCTGTGCCGGTTATGGTTTCCCAGGAAAACTTGGTACCCGAAAAATCACATAGCTTGGGTTTAGCTGCAGGTGCCCAAAGTGCCTTACCTGGGAATCGAACCCCGGGACCTTCCGATCAGTAGTCCAACGCTCTACCCCCTGGACTACCGCGACCCATCTTTCAGGGTATATATAAATAAAATAAAAATGAAATGCGAGACATCAGTGAGCTGCGTATTATCATGATTTCACTCAACTTTAACTCACACGTACGAGGAAGAACTAAGTTTTTCTTTTTCAGTATGATGTAACTCATTTGAGTTCCATTTAAAAAGAAGGACATAGTTTCCCCAAGCCATTATATAGTTACATAAAAGACTAGTGGCCAGGATTATCCCTAAACATATTGGTGCACATTGTTGTCAAATGAATAAACCCTCCCCCTGCTCAAATCTCGTCAAGTCTCAACTCCACGAAATGCAACGCGAACTCGTTACTCGAACTCGTGCAAAAGTAACTCGTATGCATCGCCACCATTTAATCACTCGATTTTCCGAAAGTCCCGAGTGAAGTAACACAAGGAGGCAAAAAACCCAAATGCGATGGGATATGCCAAACAAGAGGCGTACGTTAATATCCAAGAGACCTTCGTGGACTACTTCCCGAGGTAAGAACAGCCCAGCGATGTACTTGCCCTAATGGTTGTCCCCGAAATTGCCCAAAAGGGACGTCGTGAGTGGTTGAGAGGGGGAGACGGAAGGCGGTGACCGTGTCAAAAGAGTAGGACGATAAAGACCCAATACACAGAGGAGGGGCGTTCGATACGGTGCTCAAGGTGGGATAAATACGTAAAGTGATGGGAGCAAGAAGGGCTCATAAGGGGGCAGGGACGGGAGGTAGGGCTCTTTAGGAGGGGCGGGCGCTCACAATATGGAGGGCGTCGATTCCAAATGGGCGTCGAGCGATTCCAGAGGGTGGAGAAAGGGGAGGGATGGCGGGGGAAAAACACTGCTCGCGTTTGGGAGTGAAAGAAGGACGACGACAGATGTTGGAGAGAGAGAGAGAGAGAGAGAGAGAGAGAGAGAGAGAGAGAGAGAGAGAGAGAGAGAGAGAGAGGAAGGACAAACATCGGTCCGCATGAATGGGCGGCAAGCGCAGCGGAAAACCTGCGCGCTCTCGTGTTGATTTGCCGATGGAGTGGATGAGGAGTAGTGGAGTGGTGGGAAGGGGACATAATGGCGTGCTTCGCTCCCATTAGGACACGGCTGGATCCAAGGGAAAAAGAGGACGGGCGAGAGGAAGAGGAGAGGGATGGGGTGTAGGGGGTAATGGAAAAAAATCGAGGGAGAGAGAGAGAGTGGTGCGTCCTTTTGGATGCATCGGGGGTGGTGGTGGGTGGCTGGGTTTCCGCGGAGAGACGCCTCGCCGGCAAGAACGGGGCCCGAGGGTTGGTCGAGGGGGGGGGGAGGGATGAAAGGGGGGAATGGGGTTCGGTGGGTAGGGGTGAAGAAGAGGCGAAACGGGAGAGGGCTTGCGAGTGGCCAAATGTGTGCAAATAAAGTGCGGTAACCCGCTCACGAGAGCAGAACACGAAATATAGAAACAAGAAAGTCTCTTTTTCACTCAACTACGACGGGGAACAAAACCAAATATTAGCACCCAAAGGTTATTTACATTTTCGAGGTAACAACACGAATCTCAGTTAAATGTTTTCTTTAGGTTATTCACGCCTATCACCGTAGTTTTCAAGGTGAAATCGACGCTGGTATTTTTTTTATGGGACAACTCCTCTCTTTTGCCTTTTAAATCCCCGAGTAATCAAGTTTAGAAATTTTCGTAGATATAGCAAAAGAGGTTTAGGAGTATGACGGAAATTATGAAGCAACGAAACGAAGCACAAATGTGTTTATGATGTCCCTGATTCATCCTTAACAGCTAACAATAAAATTGATTAAATGGAAATTGGTAGTAATAGCACACGAAATGCGAGCGATGAATAAAATGAGTATCTATTTTGTTAAATCAACCAAATGCTTAGTACTCCGCGATGGATTTTTTAATCAAGTTTCTACTCAGGGTGTTTAAAATATTCTTAACACCAAAATGGTTGCGAGGATGGAAACCAAAGAAATGAGGTGCAATCCTTTTTCATAACCCTATGCCTAAAAGTGAAATCTCTACTCTTGGAATCGGACGCCTACTCAAAGAAATCAGTCCGAAAAAATCGCCAGGCCTCGATCAAATACCAGCTCGCGCACACAAAGCGATGGTATTGGAAATAGCTGCTTATTTTAAAATAGTATTTTCTGAATTCCTAAGGCTATAGAAAATATCCGAGTAATTACCGCCCCTCACATTCATCTCATGCAACTGTTCAACGATACATAAAATTCATCCATGATGAACGTTTATAACAACGCTCCTTTATTAGTTTAAATCCTTCTAAAACTTAATCGTATTCCTCAAATACGAAGATTAGAATAAAGTGCACATTTCTGTGGGATTACACAAGGCGTGGACGCTAGTAATTTTCAATAATATTTCATGCATTACTGAAGTCAATACGTTACGTTAATAAAACTAATATTTTGCATCAATTAACTTCAGGAATATTTTACTTAAAGTCATTCAAATTATACCAATTGACTAAGCTTCACCTTCTAGAATTATAAAATGATGTAGGATTCGAGATGGCATAGTCGGCGGAATGAATTAAATTACCTTTAGATTGATAAATAATTTGCAACCGATTTTTTCAAAGCAGTTGATTACGCTCCCGTTCCTCAAATAACACAATTTCGGAGCCGACCGGCTGGAAGATGTGCGACATAATTTAAAGGGACTTGCTGGTCCTCTTGACTCGGTCATATGGAAGACGGAGCGCAAGCATTCCTGAGAGATTAAAATGTTATTAAAAACCCAATTTACCATCGCTCGTGTAAATCGATTGGGGTAAGAAAACGCGGCGCGCATCGATCGTAAATCTTTCCGTCGGCCGCTCGGGAGTGCACATCGCGCCCTATCCCACAAGGTGCCCGGGAGATTAGAACTGTTGCGCCATTACTCTTTCCAGACGAGTGAAGGAGGCGCAAAGAAAAAGTTCAAAAAGAAATATTGCGAGGAAATCATGTTGGAATCCATCCCCCCTTCCAAAGAGCGATCAACCGGAGCTCACGGCGAGGCAATCACCGAGTCTTAGGGTTTTTTTTTGTTTCACCCAAAAAAATAAAACACGGCTCATGAGTGCATATACCATGGCAATTCAGCTTTCCATTCTTACGTGGAACAAAGTTAACAATTCTGAGACCACCACAAAGACATCCCAATGAAGATCTACTTCAATAGGAATTTCTGATGAGATACAGATGGCACGCAAACCTCGGTCTTTCACGGGAAAATTTAGGCACCCAACCAAAGTATGCCATAGGAATCTTGCTTACCTCATCTACATCTACATAGTACCCCGCAAGCCGCCGCAAGGGCGTGTGGCAGGGGTAGTTCGACCACCACTGTAATTAAGAATAAAACCGCGTGCAAAACTCACAAATCCATACCAAACTACACACACAAAATCGTAAACATTCATGCAAAAACCTTTATAACGTACAATAATGCAAATACATATACTATGAACAAAGACACACAAATATACCTTATGCATAAGCAACGTTTCATCCTGTCTTGACTTGTAAAGAAGATATATTTAACATTTCTATAGTTCCTTTTGTTTTCTTACTATTATGATTCCTGATTGTCCCGGGAAAGAATGAGTATTTTTATCCATCGGTACAGGAATCTATGTCCCTTATCTTATGTTTATGGTTTGATCTACCCAAGTAGTGAGGGGTCATAATAATTCCTTCATTGTCATAGTTAAACTCATTGGTTCAAACCTCGAATCATTTCCTCCATGAAACAGACTTGTACGGGCATTTGTATGTAATCCATCGAACGAGTGTTTTCTTTAACTATGAGAAAAGAAAGGTCGATCAATTTCGAGTCGTTCGTAACTAATCGCACGAAAGAAAGAATAAAGTAAATTTAAATATGAAATAATTTCTTTTAGAGTACGACCACTGCATTTTCTTCACTGGTAGCCAATGAAGAATCAACAGAAAGTTGACACATAGTTAGAAATAAAAAAATTGATACCGGTCAAAAGTTCATTCAAAAACATTTAAATAAAAAATTAGGTCCGCAAAATAGGCACTGCAAAAAATAAATGTAATAAAATAAACAGAATTTTTCATTTTCTAAGCTTCAGAATGCAGGAGTTCGGAAGCAAACCGCGACTTCTTTTCCAAATGCATTATTCCACCTCGAGAGGCGATCTTCTGCCGCTTTTGTGGTAATGATAATTGCTCTACGCTAAACCTCCCATTCGTTAATTGGGCCGAGGAAGTCTGGGGCTGTCTGAAGGGACGGGAAGAGGCATTTGCCGCGACGGCATGAGGGAGAAAGGATCGCTATCTTTCTATCCCATGCAAAAGGGAGGGCACCGCCACCAGAAGGAGAAGTGGAGGAGCGAATTCCAGACGAGAGAGGCAGGAGGAAAAGGATGTCTGGCCTATTGGACGGGAACGATGAATGATGGGGAAGTTCAGGTATTAAGTAGGGGGAGAGATAAATAGAAACGACGAAGAAAGACGACATCCAGCAAAGAAGAGTTTGAGTTTAGCATCAGATAGCAGTCAGAATGTTGGAGAGATGATAATGACAACAAAAAAATATAGTATTTATCAACGGCCAAATCACGGCTATTCAAACTCGCCTCGAAAATTCAATTGGTACTTAATACTACGATATAAAACTCTAACGCACGAGACGGGTCTCGAGTGCTCAAACATTTTACCTCGTAAGCAATCACACTGTTTACCGATATAACCCTGTTTAGAGATAGCGTTACGAAGAGGGGGAAGGCTATGAAGGCGGACATGTCGAGATACTATATGAACTTGGAGCGGGTCTAAAGGCTTCCCTAGGGAAGGGAGAGAGCGATTAAGATCTATGACCCAATAAAACTACAGCCTCGGCGAGTTTATGGTGCGCGTAAGGACGCCAAGCTTCAATCACGCCTCGGGAAAATAAATTATAAAAAGTGCTAGAAAAGGAAAAAGGAAAGGGCAAATTTAATGCATAATATACTTTAAAAACACGCTGAACGAGATTTTTCTTCGATGGTGACAAGCGAAAAGGAAAAGTGACAATTTAAATGCTACGGTTCCGTATTTTTCGAACGTTTTGCCCGAGTGGTCTAATCTGCCGATTTTACACGTAGTCCAGGGGTGAATACACAACGCCTGTTGCCACGAGCTGAAACCCTAGACGGATCTCTTTCAATTATTGATTATCGTTCATCTCAATCGAGGATAAATATGCACCCTATATTTTTGTCAGCATTGTGTCTGAAATACTAACCATATAAAGCAATACAGAAATTGAATGCTAGCAGCTTAACGGCCCCCTCTCAAAGCTTTTCCAAACCCAAGAACAGTCCGAAGTAGATGACACTCACGCTAGCTTTTCCATTGATAAGCTCCTGTCTTGTAGGACAGAATGAGTTTGAAGGAATTGATCCATTACCAAACAGTAGAGTAGGGCAGAGCTAACCAAAAACACTAAGCTCTATAATTAAGATCACATACCATCAAGGTAATCAACGAGGGAAGCAGTTCCCTATTCCCAGCGGTTTCCCATACAATCTGACTGCTAAAAAAAATACAGCGAGTGAAGCTGAGGGTGAGCAGGACTGTCCACCGAAATGAAAATCTGATCCATTGGTTAAAAGTCGAACACTCTGCCCACTAGGCTACCACTCAACCTTGGGGAGAGGTGATTAGAATTGATTGTATCAGAGAAGAATTCACAAGACTACAGCACATAGCAAAAATGAAAATTCACAGTCTTGTATGACAAAGAAAAATACTTGCAGTAAAATGATTGCCGTAAAGATAAAGTAGCCGAACAAAGCGCGAGCTATTTTTCACAAAAGATAACATACCTACAAATGTTCTCTTTTACATTTGTATTGATGTATTTGCAGAAAATTGATGTGAATAATTGATTTCAAATTACTTGGGAAATAGCTTTGATCATTTGCTAAGTAAGTGACTCATTAAATATTTAGAGGCATAATCATCGAGAACAGGTAAACGGGAAATTTATTGTTGCACAGATACCTGTATGAGTCAAAACACATTATCTAATAAAATAAATGGTTCAAGTATGATTTTAAAATAAAACATACCATAGCCAGTTCAAAACAATAAAAACAAATTAGAGGGTGTTACATAAGATTAACTGCTAAGAATTTTAATTTTAATGTATTGTTGATTAAAATAAAACGAAATCTTAAATTTAGCCAATATTTCGTGTCCACGTACACGTATTTCAACATGACTCAATAGCCCTGAAATTCAACAGGAAATTGAATACGGACAAGATTTCAGTTCGGGATATGCACAAATTATTTCCCTATCACGTGAAAGCGGAAAAGGAACGAGTTACTCCACAGCGAACATGATTTTTCAATAGATCGAGGGATTGAGAAAAACTGATCACCTAGCTACTCGCCTAAATTGCATTTACCTAATATCAATTAGATTTTTACTAGCTTACAATGGTCAACCATACTAAACCATAATCAAAAACTAAAAATACATAAACACAATGAAATAGATACTAAATTTATGTCAAAAACGCACGGAATTAAGGCAGTTGTGCACGATGGAACAACTGCAGCAATACTCGGAAAGGTGGCTGCCATAAACCTGCGAGCGATAAATGCGAAATACTAAATGTGGATACAGCGAAAGAGGGCAAAGAAGGGCATAGGTATTGGGGAAAGGATAAAGGGAAAGAAAGAGATGAATGAGTGTGGGTGACGGGCGCTGATAAATGAGGTGAGGCAACGGGGGCGGATATGGAGAGAACGGGGAGAAGAGGACGGAAATACACCACTTTATTTTTCTAGGATTTGGGTCTTAAGACGCGGTGTCCTCTACTCTGGGCCAGGGCGGAGATCGAGGCGGGACGGCAGGTGAAAACAACACGCGCGATAAATCTCCCTCACGCAGGGATAGGATAATATAAAAGAAAGGCGAGGCCGAAACGCAACCCCGGACGACTACCAGTCATTAATGCGACCACTGAAACAACACCGGGAGGGCCCCAATAAATCTCCGCGAGTATATATCTAATATCTCTCGATATCGACTGCAACAGGGCGTCAGAGATAATTTTAGCTACTGGTTTCAACCCTCCAGAAAATAAAAATCAGAGACGCGGGGCCTTTATTATGTCTTCGAGGCCATCCACCTGCAGAGTTCGACGACGCGCCGCTGTAAAACCAAATAGATGTGCGCTCGAAACATTTTGGTGGAGCGCGTGGTAGAGTCGATTCGCGGGCCACCGCAATTTGCCCTCGGGGGGGGAACAAAAGGCGAGCGGCCATGGATGATGATTTGTTTTATTCATACCGTTCATGTCGAATGCGGCACATGCAAAATACTTGCAGATGAAAACCCTTTTGACGAGTTAAGGATATCGTTACTGGTAAATGGAACAAAAGCTCCATTACACGTCAATCTAATAAAGTTTTGCAATCTGTCTTTTTAAAACTTAATGGTAGCAATTCAATCCGTCGATAAATAAACCCAATTAATATGAAAGAGTTTTCCAAGCCATCTCAATTGAATGTTATAGATTTTGTCGGTATCGGTGGTGGCGGGATTCTGTATCCGCCTGCCAATTCTGAGGTCGCGGGTTCGATTCCTGTCTTGATGGGATCTTTTCCTCCTAGAGTTTGGGAGTGAGGACTATCTAGTCTCAATCTGAATAAATATATGTGGTTATTATTTTTATTTACTTCAAGTTTAAAAATTCGATGTAAAGGCCAAAAAAATGGATGTTTTCTGATAAATGATTAATAAATAAATATATTAGGCAATGAAGTATTATTCATGAAGGAAAAATAACAATCCAGTCAGTGAAAAAAGCATGAATCCAAGGAAACTCACAATTAAGTAAATGATTATGAGAAAGACAAAATTTGCACTTTTTCACTGATTTATTTAAACCTACAAGGCGTTTCAGATCATCGAACCCTCTTCAGTTACAAGGTCTGAAGATTCTTGTACCTGAAGATGGTTCGATGAACTGAAACGCCTTGTGCGTTTAAATAAATATGTGGAAAAGTGCAAATTTTGTTTTTCTCATAATGACAAACTTCCACAACATCTCGCCTGAATCTTTAAAATGAATTAAATTAAAATGACAGAATCCACGTCTTCAGGGTAGATATATCGCCTGAACTCTTATCAGTTCGTACTCTTTTCAAAACTCATTTTACAGACTGATGACAATGAATAAATGTAAATAATGTTCAAAAGTCATGAATAAATAATTTCATATAAGTGGTATAGCATAGTTTAGAGAGAAATAACAAAATTCGAGGAAAACATAGTGAATCACGCGAAGGAGTCACTTCGATTAGAGATAAGCAAAGAGTGAGGACTGCGAGTCGTGATTCTCATCACGACTCTCCGCTTTCTGCAACAATTTTCCCATCCTTACCACACTTTTTCCCCGCATAATTTGCGGAACGACTTCGCTTCTCGGGCTTCTACTGCAAAACGCGAACAACCGATGATTAAACGGTGGGAGATAACAATATTTCTCGTTCTTTTGGCAGCGAAGGGCCTGTTTACCGAATGTGAATGAGAGTTCAAACGTTGAAAAAAAACGCGACCTCAGATTATGAGGAAGACATTTCTCACATGAAAGAACCTTCTGCGCCCTGAAGTTCGGTGATGATCCGAGGAGTAAGAGGATGTGGTGGGGAGAGGGAAGGCGTGGACCAGGGAATTTCTGAGAGCGAAGGGGAAAGGAAGAAGGGCTCGCCCCGAAGAACCGTGCCATGTTCCCCCAACGCAGGGGTGGGGAGGGAGGGAGGGAGACGTCTTGGCAAGCGGCGACCGGTAGAGAAAGAGACGTGTTATGTCACATTCATTGGAGTCACGAGGAGGGCTCGGTGGAACGCCCCGTTATTTTTGGACAAAGCGTGCGCGGATCCTTCGAATACTTTCCCTCCACCACTCCGAAAATCAGCTGAGACCTCGGATGGGGTGGACTCGCCGTTGGCGAAAGGCTGATCTGGGAGGAATGCAAGCCGACGCCCATGTATAAAATCTTACCCTGAAAAACGCCAGGACAGCCTGTGGCAGAAGGTGTTTACGTCAACGTGATTTCGTGATCATTCTAAACGCTGGTAGCGTTCATTTTATCTTAAAAGATTTCGAATTCACACGCGTGATGACACCGACCGTTGCAGCCGCGAATTGTACGGGGGCTGAATACGTACGTCCGGATTTGGATCGGTTCGGAAGCCAATCCACGATTTAGCCTCCCCACCCCCAAACATAATGCTGTGGTGGAATTATCATTCCTTCTGTGTCAAACGTTCAAACTTGAATGATCTGTACTTTTATAAAATCTGGAGTATTTCATGTGTACTTCCAGTGACTTCTGACCTGGGGTATTTATTGATTTTTTTAACGAGTTCGCCAGTTTTCTCTCTCTCTCTCTCTACCCCACTTCGTTCGGTGTTTAGGACTTCTCCGTAGGGTTTCAACTGCTCATTGCCTCTTCAAGATGGTGTCTAACCGAGGCAAAATAACGCCCCTCCTTAATTTTAATACTCAAATATTTCCACGCCATCCGTTCCACGAACCAAAGTTTCTTCAATGCAGCTTCGCAGATGTTCCCAAAGTAAAGCGGCATGCACGCTCGCGCCATGATACGACGCGTAATTTCCGACTTGGGAAGGGGCTGGGGAGTCGACAAAGGAACGGTAAAATATAGTATGGGGGACCAGATGCCCAGAGGCATAAGAAGAGTGCGCCAACTCTCATAATTGTTAACCTACCATTCTTGATCATGAATATACTCGCCATACATACCTCCCACAGGATAAAGTGCAGGCAATCTTATGAATTTTACCCCACTCTAACAATCGAATCTACTTCTACCCTTTGAGATTTAGAGGCAACATGCAGCTTAAAACTCTTCAATCAAGAGAGAGCAAAATTCTCTCTATTTCAAAGTTCGTTTTCATCAAAATCGCGTTCTTAAATTTCCTTTATTTAACGCGTTCGGAACCACATTCGCGTTCATTTACTGCTATCACAAATGTTTTATATTTCATATTTCACTCAGATTCTTTGTCACGGTTTTTTTTACTATTCACTTAATTGCGTTTTGTATTTTTTTCGGCCTGAGACCAATCACCCCCACCAATCCTCTCGGATCCGCGAAACTGGGTAAGTAGGTGCGCGCTTTACCAGGTCAGATTCTCAATATTATTATTGCTTTGCACAACTGCAAATAATTTAACGCTCATTTTTAACCAAGAGAATGAAATTGATAAAATATACAGATAAAAGAAAGTTTCATTTTTTTTACTAATTACGATTAGGCAAGCCGTGAACTCAAATCCAAGAAAGTGAAACGAAGTTCAAGTAAAAACGTTCGATAGTATTAATAGAGATTTTTTCTACATTTATTTGTGTAATAATTGAAAGTTCTGCACTTATGCAAAATGGAAGTAGGAATACTGTTTGAAGAAAAAAA
The DNA here is from genome assembly GCF_022747635.1 of Hetaerina americana. Classification (NCBI taxonomy): domain Eukaryota; kingdom Metazoa; phylum Arthropoda; class Insecta; order Odonata; family Calopterygidae; genus Hetaerina; species Hetaerina americana. Next base: position 6,956,582 of record NW_027287095.1, read on the forward strand.
TTTGACTTGAGTAACTCCCAATTTTGTATGCCTAGCTTAGACATAAGTCTTTTTAACAGAGATACTCGAGCGCGTGTGAAGCTGTTTGTAAAAATAATTTTCACCGTTTGAACTACGAAGCTTCCCAATTAGTCCTAAGATAGAATTTATTGTAATGGTGCATGCCAATTGTGGAATCCCCCACCACGCTCTCTAGTGGTGACTTGCAGGACATCATGCGCATATAAACGTCAATCTATCTATCTATTTAACTATATACAGGGTTCGTCCGGAAAATAAGTGTACTGACTCCTGGGCTGGGCGCGCCGCTCCAGGCGCGCCCAGCACCGCTCTGACGGGCTGCGATTGGATGTTGGCAAGCGACGCTGAAAAAGGCAGTCAGCTCTGAGCTGTGGTGTAGTGAGGAGCTCTGTTAACGCGAACCTCCACGCTCGACCCACGTCACGGAACGCGATGCCGAAGTTTTTGGAGCAGCGTTATTCCATCAAATTTGCGGTAAAGCTTGGGAAATCGTCTACCGAAACTGTCGGTATGATTAACCAGGCTTACGGGGAGTCAGCCATGTCCAGAAACATGATCTTTCGGTGGCACAAGATGTTCGTGGAGGGCAGAGAAGAGGTCGACGACGAGTCTTCGAGAGGTTCCCGATGATGCCTTCGCGGGAGCGTTCCAGGAATGGGAACGCCGCTGGAACAAGTGTATCGACTCACAAGGGTCCTATTTTGAGGAATATTAGCTTAAGATATGTAAAAGTGTAATACATTTTTTTTCCTGAGCTCAGTACACTTATTTTCCGGACGAATATATATATATATATATATATATATATATATATATATATATATATATATATATATATATATATATATATATATATATAATATATACATATATATATAATATATATATAATATATATAAATATTATATTATATACATAATATATATACATATATATAATATATATATATTATATATATAAATATTATATTATATATATATAATATTTATCTAACAATAAAAATTCACTCAAATTTTGATTTCATATTCTTGAAATTCTAATTTTTCAATATTGGCAAATGCCTTACTTTTTCTGTCAACTTTCCTTCCATAAATGGTGAAGGTTCTCCTTTGTCTTTTACAGATAATGGTCGACCCATGTAATCACGCCATAATTTAACATGCAAAGGAAATTATAATCACCTTCGGAGAGTTTCCGGATATGCCTAGTCAATAATTACCAATTTGGTTAATATACTGCATCATGATCAACAAAGTTCTCAATTGCATCATTATGTAAATGACCCAGAAAGTTTAGATGTGATAAGAGATAATTGTTAGAGAGTACAAAAGAATCACTGAAAACTCAATTAAAATCAAATTGGTTACAAATTGGTAATTAAATTGAGTGATAAAATTAACTGATAACATTCTCTCCCCTTTAATTGTTCCCTACCAACACAGAGAACGGAAACCTGTGTTCCCTCAGTCGCCATCGCTGGTGTTTGGGATTTAGAAAGGGGATGACGGCAGCGAGGGAGAAGGCATTTACTCTGCTTGGACTGATTTATAATCGACTTTCAATGGCACTGATCACTTGGCTGAAGCTTTACAAAAAGCATGAGAAAATGAAAAAAAAACAAATTTAACCTTTCGTTCTGACACTATATCACCTACTCTGTAATGCTCATTGTAACATATTACAAAACAAAAAATTAAAACGCCCATTACAATCTAATAATGCAATCAACTTCTTATCTATCTGATCATCTGTAGCATCAGAAAATATACGGTAATACCTTGATATCAGACTCGAAAAACAAAAATTAATTCCAATTTGATAGATGTGTTGTATTAGAATTGTTCAAAGTCATTGGAGCTATCCCAACATTTTTCCCGCAGCATGCTAAACGAATGCATGCAAATCCAAACTTTCACCAACATCAATCGCCACACATAAAAACTTAATAAGTACAGTTTTGAGACTAAAATACCAATCAAACCGTAATATAAAGGACATTCCAATGAAGCATTAAAGGACTGGGGTATTAATTATTTCGGTTGACATTTTGAATAAAATTTCATTCCAGTTTGAGTGCGAGTCATGATAAGCACCAGAGGTCATGTTGAAAATCAAGGACGGTGGCCTTGAGAAAGAAACTTCTCTTAAGATTTGGGAAGACGGCAAGAGGTCACGGCAGGGAACAATCAAAAGGACAGCACACTGCGAAGTAACACGCCATCTTTATCGCCGTCGGGCTAAAATGCGGAAGCCGTGACGAGAAGGTGGAATTTCGCGCTTTGCCACGGTTTGCGCGGGAGGGAAGGAACAATGCTACGAGGAGAAGTTCAATGCTCATTACACGGACCCTCAATCGTAAATCAATACAAATTCGAGTTAGTACTTTCTCTCATAATTCTCAAAAACGAGAGACTAATTTCTTAGCATAATTTTCAAATAACTTATTCAAATAGGTATTTTAAAAGTAGAAACGAATATTCATGATTTTATGGCCAGTGTTTGAAATCTATATCTTTGCCAATTTAGTACATTGAACCTCAATTTAGTTTTATTTTATTCCCACAACTAATTCCAATGCGAAGGAAAATCGAAGTCTTCAACTGCACGGGCACCATAATATCAACTTTATAAGAAAAGAAACTTAGACAAGAAAATAAAAAAACTCACGCACGCAAAATTATACTCTTTGACGAATCAATGAAAATTAATATTTGCAAACAAAACCGTTACGATTCTCATAAATGACGTACCAAGTAATTAAATATCTATTCAGACGTTATCGGACTGCGACCTCAATAACGGAGAAAACAAAACACCAGCAGCACGGTGGGCATGAGGAGAACTGCGACACCGTTCGACAAAAATACTAGTTTGTCCAAAGATCTCTGGTCCAAATCCTATGAAATTGGAACGCATGGGACGTCTATTTCTAGTCTGTTGGCAAAAGTAGATAAGCGTCATCAGCAAAGGGCCACTTGATAGTACTATGCGGGAACCTCAAAGAGGAGTTCATTTCCCTGACGCGCAAAGATCATTTTTTAAATTCAATTAAGGAAACAAAGAAATTGTGATATTACCACCACAACCACTTAGAATAGCACTTTTGACCAGGACGCATGAAATGAAAATTAGGATCCCCGGTGCCCCAATCATTAATTGATCATTGGTAATCTACCGGTTAAGGTAGGTTTATAATGGACACAAGCCACCAAACCGTACGGTAACTATTCACTTGTCTCTCAGAACAAAACAACCTGATATCCAACATTAAAGTCGACCCCTCCTTCAATTCCGAATACTTCCTTCCTCCCTTAATTTCGTCCAACACCCCTATCCTACTTGCCGTAGCCCCTTCGCTTGCCAAACATTCTCCCCTCTATCAGAGTCATCCTCATCCCATTGAAAGTCAAAATTCTCTGAATCCACGCTGTAGCAACAACTATTAAGTTTCATGATGAAAATAATAAAATCAGACCATACGAGATAGCGTGAACAATAATTTTATTTATAAACACCCTGAATTTATACCGTAATTCCATGCGAAATACATATTATTTCCTTCGGTTCCTCTTTTAATAGGAGCCGATGAATACTGGTGAGTTAATTGCAAATTGAAACTTATAATCATCTTCGTTGAGCCAAATGCGACATGTTGACATAAGTATGCCAATAATACCTAGACACCGAAAAACGATATCCTGAACACCAAACCAGTGAAAATCTTTAATGGAAAGAAGTAACTGGCAAATTAAAAAAAGTCAAATCCACGGAATTTGGTGCACTTTTCATCATAGTATAATTCCGTTTTCTCTTTCGAAAGATGAAATATACTTTCCTAGAGCAGAATACTTCCGCCGGTGGGTGACTGAAAACAAGTTCATTTCACCACCGTCCGTTACACTAGTATTTCATTTTTTATCGACGGAGTTGCATGGTAAAAAGGTTAAAAAGAGGAAGAAAACCCAAGGGAGAGAAAGAAGAGGAACGGCGGCAGTGGAAACTGTCCGCCCTTCCCTTCTATCGCTCTTACTCTCTTCTCTCGGGTGTTTCGATTTGGACCAGAGCCACGCGCGGCAGAAATAGCCACGAAGGATGTGGGGAGAGGTGGGGGGGGAGGGAGAGGGAGGGAAACGCGAGCGGTGGTCAGGTTGAAGAAAATTTAGAGGAAAGGTAGGAAAAAAAGGGCCGGGAGATATAAGTACGAGGAGGGAGTGAAGGTGCAAGAATTTCGGGTTTAGATTGAAGAAGATCTTGCCAATGATTGCCGCTTGGGAATGCACTCACCGGACAAGGCTGTCCCTCGCTAGATTCCCACGGTTGATCATCGATGTAAAATAAAATATCGACTACAATAATAAAATACTCGTATGGTGATACGATTTTACACCCAAGGGCTACCGACACAAGATAATACTGTGCGAAAACGGAAGGTAGTGTCAGCTTGCGAAACTACATACGAGGGTGATTCAAAAAGTAAGGTCTTTTATTTTGTTCAAGGAAAATCAAATTTATTCTCAACTGTGTGTAAATCGTTGGAAAAATTGAGCATTTAGCTATTTTTATACATAGCCGCCTTAACGATCATTCCTTTTTTGCATCCTTGTAAGAAGTTTTTTAATACCGGCGCCGTATTTTTCTCCCGCCGCGTCGCGAAGCCAACTGACGACTGCTTCTCCGGTATAAATTCATCGTCATTTAGTGGGAGTGTACGGTGAGAAGTGTATCGACATCAATAACGTGCGGAAGTGGAGCAGGGAGTTTTTTGATGCCCGGGAAAACGTCCACGATGAGCAGCGGTCGGGGCGGCCGAGTTTGCCGGAATCAACGGTGGCTCCAATTGACGAAATGGTACGCAATAACCGGAGAATTACCCTTCATGAGATAAAGGAAGGCCTCAATGAAGAGAGTGGCTACTTTGTCTTGCAGAATATTGTGTCAGATGCCCTCAGTTACAACAAGGCGTCTCACCAAAGGAGTATGTTCGAATCATGACAATGTACATCCACACATGTCACATCAAACAACCACCCTACTCAATGAATTTGGCTCGGATATCATCGACCACCCTCGCAAATTGTGTGACACGTATCACCCATTTGCTGGATGCCGCTCTTTGCCCTGTTTCTGCATCTTCTTACGTGTTCGTTTGATTTAAGTCGTTCCGCTATTTCTTTTGTCTCGTCAAATTTCATCCGCCGCAGATAAATTAAATTTTAACAAATTTCAACAAATTTCCACTGCTCACCATCAAGTTTCAAACTTGGCAACTGCATGAACTATCCAGAATAGTTGAAGCAAGCATTTGGCGATTACGCTTAGAGCGTGACTCAAATCATTGACTTGTGAAAACGGGTGGAGACCTGAAGCAAACTGCTACAGACTTATCCTAAGGAATTTCTCACCCTTCCAGCAGCACAATGTCGAAAAAACTTTGTAAAGGAAGGACGCGCAGCCATCCTATATGAATTCAAGACGGCTCTTGAAGTTTTAGTGTAGTGAAATTTAATTACGAGCGTCCTAGGCGACTTGCTGCACGATGTAATGAAGTAGTATATTGCCTCCAAGTGTGTACCCAGGCTCCCGACTAAATAACAGAATATTGAAATGAAATGTATATAAATTCCATAAATTTATGCCGGAGAGAACAAATTTTGAATAAGAGAAGCAACGACGACTGCAGGTCTACTTGAAATATGATCTACCTGTATGCGCATCTCAGAAACATTTTTGGGACCTTCGGTGTGTATAGCAGACGCGAGGAAATATCAACAATAAAAAAACTGCGTCGTAGTTTTTTTTGATAAATGGTCAGTAAGGCATACTATGATCGGCAATATCCGCATGGATACATCGATGTACAAGTTGATGCTCACAGCCCGGTAAATGAAAAGGTGCCAAACTTTGTTTTTTTTCTATAGAGGCTTCGCCCGCCATTGATTAAAATCGCCCATCTATCAGTCGATATAGCTATTAGTCGTAGATATCACCCGTATAAGGCAAAGGAGTCGATACGGAAGAGTGTCTTCTATGTGCACCATATTCCCACTCTCCTACTACGAATGACTTTTGAGACGACTGGGTGTTGGCGCAATGATTGGGTAGAACAGTCGTTGTCCTAATCAACTATATAATGGACTCCGATTATTCGATCAAGTCGTCACGTCGTTCAGATAAATGGTTCATATCCAAGAAGGTTCCTCAAATGCATAACTTAAGAAACCTTTTAATCTAATTGTAGTTTCTACAATTAATTTTTGATGATTTAATTGATGCTCGAAGATTGTTTCAGTTGCTGTCAGCGTTGATACGACAGTAACAATTACGGATTGATTGTTTTGGGCGCACGCACACGAAAGGCCTTCCACACGGCCTGAGCCGATTCGGAACCCGATTCGATAATTATCAGGCGGTTAATGATTCCGTTCCTGTAGCGTATAAGGGGATTCAAACTATCCATATCAAAACGAGGCGTTTTTAATCGCGTACCAGATTAATGACGATTATTTATTTGCCACATCACTAATCCGACTCCGAACACCGCCGTGAACTCCGAACCGAAGCGGCAAGGAGTTCAAACCTCTCCTCGACTCGCGAGAGCACTCATAAACTCCCCACAGAGCCACGAACGTGCTAATCCGTCTGCGTGGTGTGGGGAGAGACGTGCGGGAGAGGCGTCGACCTTGTTGTTGTAAATACTGCCCGAATCTGCGAAGGATGGTCGGATGGAAATAGAATAGCGGATGGATTAAAAACCTTCTTCTCCCGCGGACAAAGGAAGATTATAGAGCGCGTTTCACCTCGCCAAGATAAAATGCGCCGAAACGTGGATTCAACTGGTTTCAATTCCGCATTAATTTTCCACGTAAAAATGTTTTTAATCGTATTAATTTCTCCTATTAATGTTCTGTATTTAGTTTTGTAACATGAAATCCGCATATCAGGTTATCCTAAGAACTCATCGACAAATGCTAAATGCTAAAGGTTAAATGGATCTATATTATACGTAGATATCGCCGACTTTTTCTACTAAAAACGCCTATTTCAACTCAAATGGCCATTAAAATTTGCAATTTATCCTCTAAAATTCAATATAATTAATTAAATTTGAAATAAGCCATTCTTTCGAATTCTTGCAAATAACTGAATACCATGACACCATATCCTCTCGTGTACTTCGGCGTTATGCCATTTGTCAGATAATAAGTTTTCTTAGTCTCCAAATAGACTGTCTTAGAAGAACATAAGGAGTTGACAGGTCTCAGATCTATTCATATGCGAGAGAGATAAGAAAAATACAAAATACTGTGACTATTTTCTGAATTACCACACTTTATAACAGCAGCAGTTGTCGTAATAATTTCCTTAGGGGAATCAAAGGTGTTGATTATGGGAATACGTAATTAGTACTGTTGATACCTAACGCCCTTCATTTGCCTAATGAACAGTGTGTGACAGAATAACTGTAATGATGAATTATTCAGTCCCCAGTCCACATTACAGCAGGTGTCTTACTCGCTTTTTACCACCAGCATCGCAAAACAGACCATGGCGAAATTAGAATTGTTTTTCCCACCCACGCAAGCGAAGGCATTAGAAGCGAGCTAGCGCTAAATCCGCTCTCTGACCTGGATGGCAATATGGACAGTGGATGGGCGAGAGTTTTATGCCCGTGAAACAGAAGGCCAAGGGTGGAAAATGTAATAGCAGTCTGCAGGCTATCGGAGGGTTCCGCGGTAATAACTGACGAGAGCGATGGACCCTATTGTACCCGGAGAAGCAGGGTATTTGCGACGGGAGATGGGCATTGGCTTAATTAAGACCATGCGAATACGGAGCAGTGCGGAGATATCGATGCACCACAGAAATTTGTCATAATCGGCCATCTTGCTCGTAAACCATAAAAGACAAACCACGGCCGAATGACTACGTTCATGTCATGCAAAAAACCAATCAAACCTCACACCATTTGTAATTTGAAAGAACCCCTAAACATAAAGTCATTAAAAATACATTTACATTGCTACTTTATTAGAAATCTACAATAATGAGTGAATGATTTGATAACTACAATACCTTCGTACAAAGCCCAATGGAAAACTACTAAGATCGAAACTTAGGCTGCTTCGCTGCCCATCGCCATCTACGTAGATGTACCAAATAAGCACTCTGTGTCCGAGTGAGAGGCAAACATCTACACCAACAGGACAAGTAGGTAAGTAATTACGAGTGGCACGACGTAAAATAATGAGATTTCCATGATTATTTTATGAATCAAATGAGAAAATATACTTTTTCTAACTTGAAAAGGGCATAAAATAATTAAGAAAAACACATTCTTCCTACATTTTCAGAAGTTATCAGCTTTAAACTTTTAAATTTAGCAGCTGTGGATTTTCGGTAGAAGTAATAAATAGCATAATACAAACACACACACTTAATTCTTTTTCAGGCTGGAGCGTTACATGATGCACATGGACATGTATGAGTGTATATGTAAATATGTTTGCCTAGAGGAAAATCAATTTGTGCATTAGCAAATGCATACTCATATTCATGAACGAATTCATATCTGAGCATGCATGGCATGGTGCCATAAAACTCGCCCTCTCGGCTGCTTACGGGTTAATGCGTAGATGTACAGGGTTCGTCCGGAAAATAAGTGTACTGACTACTGATTTTTTCCCGCCGCTCCAGGCGCGCCCAGCACCGCTCTGACGGGCTGCGATTGGATGTTGGCAAGCGACGCTGAAAAAGGAAGTCGGCTCTGAGCTGTGGTGTAGTGAGGAGCTCTGTTAACGCGAACCTCCACGCTCGACCCACGTCACGGAACGCGATGCCGAAGTTTTTGGAGCAGCGTTATTCCATCAAATTTGCGGTAAAGCTTGGGAAATCGTCTACCGAAACTGTCGGTATGATTAACCAGGCTTACGGGGAGTCAGCCATGTCCAGAAACATGATCTTTCGGTGGCACAAGATGTTCGTGGAGGGCAGAGAAGAGGTCGACGACGAGTCTTCGAGAGGTTCCCGATGATGCCTTCGCGGGAGCGTTCCAGGAATGGGAACGCCGCTGGAACAAGTGTATCGACTCACAAGGGTCCTATTTTGAGGAATATTAGCTTAAGATATGTAAAAGTGTAATAAATTTTTTTCCTGAGCTCAGTACACTTATTTTCCGGACGAACCCTGTATATGAAAAGATAAATCATTTAGCTGGATCACTTTAGGCTGAAAGACTTAGAATCTGAGTAAAAGAACGCTTTCCACGAAAACATTCTTTTACTCAGATTGCCCTGTGCTCCCATACCCCGCAAGTCACCGCATGGCCGTATAGCGGGAGATGTTAGGTCACAAGCGATGCCTGACACCCTGAAGACCTCATACAAGGCTCCAGAAAGTTGATTTGCCTGACATAGAGGAAATATAAACAAGTGATATACGGAGTAGGGTTGACGCAGAATATTCTTTACATTCTCCATTGCGTGGCACACTCTCACTTACGTTTTCACTGTAAATTCGTCAAAAAATGATGACATGCATAAAAATTGATTTTCTTGTGTCTACAAAATATAATATATTTACACACCAGCCTCAACAGAATTTTCCAAATAATTGAACTCTGCATTAAAAATATGATGAGCGACTACCATAAACGTCAAACTGCCATGCAAGATCTTCCAATTAGTCTAAAATGTGTACCGTTTAGGGTAAGTTTTGAATGGAAACGGAACATTAGATCGCGTGCATCGTGGAGGGGTTAGATTTGTAAAACGTTATGACAAAATTTAGCAGCGTATCAACTTTACAAGAAGAAGTATTCAAATCGAGCATAAAACAGAGAGATCGAGCATAAAATAGATTTAAGATACCATTCGCCCAAAAGAACTGCAAGGGGTCGGAATAACATTATTATGGGATAAGAAAAACATTATCTATTAATTAAATAACATTATGTATCAATAAAACTTCCGATGGAATACGTGATTCCTAGTTACATCAATGGGTTAATGCATTTGTTTAAAGGGTATGTGAAGTACATTCTCAAGGCGGGTGTGTGGTCAAATCTACTGAATAGTGCTCGGTTAATGGGGACTTAATGAAACTGTACCTAGAGGAGAACATTTTGAACTGTCCTCTCCAAGCAATGGGAAACACCCCATGGTGATAACATCACAAAAAGACAATATTCCCTCAGAAATGATAAACCACGCAAAATCCACTCCATGAAAATCTAAGAAGCCCGTTAAATATTTATACGATCACCGCGGCGTTCCGGAATCCACTTATGAGGACAAAGGAGAAGCAATGCTGGAGTTTTTGCGGGTGTTCGGGGCTAAGGCTTAAGCCAGATCATGCCCTGAAGCCACCCTTTGTCAGGGCGAAAAAACAATGAATTGTCTCATGGTAGCGAGAGAGTGAGAGCGAGGGCAAAAGTAAACAACGGATATGTTTGTAGAGAATATAAGGCAGAATAAAAAACGGAAACCCCTATAACCCGAACCTCAACGATTATGACAAAAAACCCACAGGAACTCAAAATCCATTTCCCGACTGCCATTGTCCCGAGGCGAACCTTTCCTTGCGGCGTTATGGTGCGGAAACACTCGGAATATCTCCCTTCCAACTTCAAAAAAAAGCACCTGGAAAGGGAAGAGGGAATCACGGACATCGGAGGTATGCCCGGGAAATCATGATCTGAGGTCCCGCATTCTGATAACAAAGCCTTATGATGCAAAATGGGAGTAGGTTACATTCAATACAAGCATGAAAGGGAGGAAAAACAATTAATAAAAAGGTCGCTTTGCTAGGAAAGTTAAATTTCCATAAAGGGAACTTTAAAGTTTAATCTATAATTTAAAAAAACGACATCTTCCACATAGATTCCGATCATGTACACTAATTTCATATCCTTGTAAACTTGAAATGCATTTCATTCCTCCGCTAATTGGGAAATTGGCCAGAGCACACTGCACGATACAAGTTACCTCTGGGGGATCGGGACGGTGAGGTGGCTAACGAACAGCTTCCCACCGAGAGGGCCCGGGTTCAAATCCTGGACCCAACAAATATTTTTCCGTGGTATCTGAAGGCGCTTTGTGGAGAGCACTTTGGGTGAGTACGACGTCCGTCGGATGGGACGTTAAACTGCGGACCCCTTGGCGCCTTTCGTAAAGAGTAGGTTAATGTCGACACCGGGTTTCTCTCCACCCTTCTTTTCCCTAATGACGCAAATGACCTTAGATGTCGGTCATCTCCGATAAAAAACTACTAAACGAGTCACCTCTACCAGACCTCAGTGAATATCTCTACGAATCTCTTAAATAAAACTCACACTGGTGAGAACACAAATTACTTTTCACAGAAAAAGTCCAAGTCACACCAAAGTTGGCTCGTCTGCCTGAGTTTGATCGCTTCCATTGGTTGATCCAAAGGAGGAAGGACCCATCCGACAAGTATTGCGGAACCAATTTCTGAAGGTGGACGGAAACGTGTCCTATTTGGTTTAGACTCGCAAGACAGGGTCCGCCGTGAGTTTAGAGAGTGGGGGTACGTGAGGCGGGCGAACGCGAATAGTTGATATCGTAAATCACGCCCAGTAACTCGATCCCGTGCTCCCCACACGTGATCCTCTGTTGCTTCCTAGCAACCAAGCCCCCGAGGGGGTCTCTCGCCCCTCCTTTCCTCTTCCCCATCCACCCTCCTTCCACACAACCCCCGAAAAACTTTTACTCCAATTTCACCCCGGCCAAACCAGAAAAAAAACACCCCTCTTTGGGTGGGGAGGGAGGGGGGGTAAACCTCTCCCGGGGCCCGAAACCCCTTTCATCCCTCTCCCGCTGAACCTTCACCACCCGACCCCCTTTGCCTCCGTCGCCTAGCACGCATACACGTCCGCGAGCAAACACTCGCGGCATAAACACACACGCCCACTAGGTGGGGGGGGTGTGTCCCCGGGGTTCACCTCGTCGTCGCCAAGAGGAGCGGGCGGGCGGGCGGTTGGGATGTGGCGGCAGGAGGAAGGGGAGAGAGAGGGGAGAGGCGCACGCCAAGACGGGAGTTGAAAGGGGATCGCAGTGTACTCGCGGAAGCATGGAATGAAGACGGCGCCATATCCCGCCCGCCCTCCCTAGCTCTCCCCTCCAGTACGACGAAGCTGTGTGGTTGCAAATGAAAGAGTTGGCAGAGCACACAAGAGTCACAAGGCTGCATGAAACACGTACATCCGTGGATGATCGAGTGAATTGAGCAGTCATATGGTTGCCATATACAAGAGTAAGTCAATAAATAACTCGCAAGACAGGACAGAGGCATTGGATAATCAAAGTAACTTCATTGAATTCATTTCACTTTTCTGCATCTTCACCCTGTACATTTAGAGGCACTCATCCCATCTCTTTGCATGTCCCTGCTAGCCCGCAGCTAAGTAGTCTTTTGTTTGCTGCCCCAGCCGATGGGTAATCTTTTGGACTACATCATTTTCAAAACGACGGCCACCTAAATGATTTTTTATGGGTCCGAACAGATGAAAATCACTGTGAGCGAAGTCGGGACTTTACGGTGGGTGTTCCAATCGTTCCCAATGGAATGTTCGGAACAGCTCCTGCGTTTGCCTTGCCGAAGTTTGCGACTTATTTATTGACTTACCCTCGTATATACCATTTAAAATTAATATATCTTCCTTAAAATCTTACTGACTAATGCCGGCTTTAATTTGTGTAAGTTTTACAATTAAATAAGTATTGTTATTTTAACACGGGGTTTAATTATACTTCGGCCATTAAAATTAAATTACAATTAAAAGCGCAGAATTTTTAATTTGGGAACAGGACTTAAACTACGAAACGGCAAACTATTTGGGTGATGATTATATGTGGAGGAGGAGATACCTTGATGATCGTTTTGACTAAGGGAATGGAAAACTGTAAACAGCTTAAAGACTGGAGTGGATAATGGAATGAGTGACACTACATTTAAAAGATGTAACCATAAACATAAACACAGTAATCAGACCGAAGGTCGTTTTGATAGGTGATGGTTCGCCCAGTACTAAGCTCAACGGCGTGTGAAATTCACACATCAGGGGGTAGGGACGCCAGGCCCTTCCCTTCTGCCGCTTATGGTTTCCCAAGAAGTTCTCGTACCCGCAAAATCACACAGCTTTTATTGGAGCTTGGGGTGATTAGTGAGGTAAGCCCGGTAATCTAAAGCATACCCTCCGCTAAAGATGTTTTAAAAAGGGAGTTTGCATTGCCAATAAAAATGAAATACATGTTTGAAATATCGATTTTATTTTTATGTAACAGATAGTGAATTAGGGAATGTTAGTTTTTCATATTATTCATATCATTGGATAAACGTAAACAATAGTGATTTCAACAAGAACGCAAATATGTCATATTTAAATACCTGAAGCGGAGTGATGATTTTTGCCAACTTCTGGGACAGAGTTGAGCACAGGTCTCTCCGTAACAAACCACGCCCTTCAAGGAGGCAGATTTATGCCGTGGGGGAAGAGGGGAGCGGCAAACTTGCTTCTTCACATCATCGTGCGTTTCAGGGTGGAGGGGGAGGGGTGGGTGGGCGTGGGTGGAGCTGTATGGTGAGGGGTGGGAGGAGCGGGAAACGACTTCAAAGGAAGGAAAACGTCCTCGCGGAACGAAAAAAAGCGACTCGAGCTGCTGGCTGCCTCTCCCCTTCGACCGCCTTACGCACCACCTCCCCGAAGCGCCCCCCTCCCCAATCCAACTGCACCCACCCCCACGCAGTGAACCCACCGAAGCGAGGGACGGAGCGTAAGAACCCCTTTCACTATCCCCCTCCCCCGGCCGTCCAACCCTTACCCCGAAAACACGGGGGCGGGTGTCCCAGGGCGAACCGAAGAACCCAGATCCTAGGCATCATCCCCGGACCCTATAAAACACTATCCACCGCCTCCCGGCCCCCGAGAGGTGGAATGAATGGTTCGGGGCGGTCCCCGCCCGCCTCAAGTGCTACCCCTCTCCAGTGCAATGCTCGACTGCGGCACGATTTCCACGAGTGAGTGGGAGAGAGAGAGAGGCGGTCGCTTCAAAGGGAGAAGGGGAGGTAGACGGGGGACCTGTCCAGGGGGAGACGGTGGCGAGCGGGGGTGCAAAGAGGGACAAGGGTGCGGGGGCTTCCTCGGAGGTGCACGACGGCGGAGCGAGAAATGCCTCCGGGGGGGGGGGGGAATGATGAAGGAAGGCGACGGGCGGCATTTAAGGGAGTCCCGAGAAGTGAGACCAATGAGGGAGGCGCCTCCAACTTCTCGCTCATGATTTCGGTGGCGGATTAAGTGGCGAGAAAAGCAAACTAACGCACAACACTAATAAACCATGGTCGCGAACCTCGCGTCTTCCAAATTTGGCAATTAGTGTACCTTAAATAATTACTGCTCTCTATCGCAATTTAAATTCAAATTCAGAACAATATTTTCCATATTTCGTCAAAACATGATTAAATTAATGACAAGCTGCATGATTTGATTGTATCAACGTACGTACTAATACATCACGGTAGGCATGGTGGGAGAGGTGATGGGAGTCGTTTAGAGAATTGAAACGGGAGCAGGAGGGATGGAATCAGTGCGTTTTGATTGGCGATGGGATATTGAAGATTGTGATAGAAGGGAGAACGTTGGGCAAGCAAGGAAAGGGAAGGAATAGGATAGGTATGGAATGAAGGGAAGAAAGAAGTATGCGCAACTGAAGAGGGACTTACTCTAGGGCCCTATTTTAGGTTGTGTTTTTTTTCTTAGGAGAGGCAAGTGAATGTATTTTTGTGAAATTGTTTAAGTTGTGTCCATCCTAAACCTACCACCTGTAGAATACCAATAAAAAATAATAATAAACAACGTGAAGGTTGGTTTGCTGGTTAGCGGAGGGAAAGGCCCATATATAATCATAGCCCTACGGAGTGTGAAATTGAGACATTAAAAGGTTAGAGGGACGAGAAACCTCTCCCTGCGCCACCTGTGGTTTCCCAGGAAGATCTAGTGCCCCAAAACACACATCACACAACTGTGGCTGGGAGTGTCACTCGGATTAAAGCCCAGTACCCACGTCCTCTAGCCAAAGTCTACATACTATATGGCATCTACGCTATCGCGAATGGCAAATTCCTGTTTATTAATTATTCCTGTGCATTTAGAATAAATTATCTTTTTTTTGGCGAACTTCAATTTATTAATCCTAAAATTAATAAAAACCAAATACAAATATTTGACCAATTCCAACACCTGTTTGGTTTTGGCTCATTTTCATCTCTATATTCTTGAAACCCGAAGAGTCTGTCGAATATAAAACTAAGAACTGCCGAATATACAAAAATGTTTTCAACAGAGTGCTTTAAAAGATTTACGAAGAATAAAAAACAATTTAATGGCTAACATTTAGTAACGTGACCACTATTGTACTCCTTTCAAACCTGAATCTGAGAGGACGTTTGAGTTTCCTCTTACCTACGTACTTTCATGGACACAAAACTAACTTCCTCGATAAAATAACTGACGCCTAAAAGCGCAGATAGTGTTAATGCTTACCGATGCAACCATATATCATTCATTTCAACCCGTAATTGAGAAAGGAGACTATCGGGTACTTGGAGGGGAGTGAAAGAGACACAGAACGCGTGCGTGATCCTGTGAGTAGCTCAGCCACAGAAAAATGGTCTCATCTCGCCAATTCATATGTCCAATCCCTAAGTGAGTAACGGTTAAATTCATGGGGATTTAAAAGTGGGGAAGTAAGTTTTGGGCGGCTGGGGAGAGACACTTACGCAAATAAATCCAGGAAGAAACTTGACACCGCCACGGGAAGAGGTCGCGGATAATCTAGCTAGGGAGCCCCCCACGCCTCAAAATCTTGGCAACGGCGTTATATCCTTGTAACGCTTCCCATTAAGTCTAGATTTTTCGGTTTGATAAGACAGATGCCAGGGTTCTGGCGTAAGGCTACGGAACGCGACAGAAGGCGGGGGAAGGAGATTATATTCCCCTTCCCCAATCCTTTTGGGACCCTCTGATGACACGAGCTCAGGTGTTTTCGTTGTTAAACAAAGGGAACTATGTGAGTACGGAGAGACAGGAAGGGGATGGCGCCTGTGGTAGGTGGTGGGCGTGTCTTGGGGGGAGTCGGAGAGAGAGAGGGGATGGGAAACGGGGAGACGGGGAAGGGATGCGTGTTCTCCGTGATTGAGATGCATTGTTAGGGACATACGAATTTACTGATTAACAACGAATTTCGGAGTGAAAAGGCGCTGATAAAAAAGCAAGAACCCTGGAAGTGAAGTTTCAATAAATAGTTGAGGATAAAAAGATTGAGGTAGGAATCAATTACCAAGCAATAAATCAACATCATTCGCTTAAAATGAGTCCAAATCCACAATTTTGGTACGGACAAATTTTTTGGAAAAGATTTCTGTGACCCTGGATGTCGCATAACGGTCGGCGTTCCTGAAATGGTCCTCAAACACCGGTAAACATATGTACTTCATCATCAAAAACCTGATGCTTATTCATCAGGTTTTCACCCCAGTCGTGGATACCTAGGGTCATGTGGAAAAGAGAAGAGGAGCTGACGGAAAATAACATCGCATGTCACTTTGAAATTCCAACGAAGAACACATTTATGAATTCATTGCGATTTTTTCGTCGCTATGATTATGCATGAATGACGCGTCTAAAAATATTTCGACTTTTCATAAAATATAGAACAAAAAGGTAATTCAAAGTATGAACGGCAGGAAACTGGAGCGGTGCAACGAGTGCCAAAGCACGCCGGAGTGAATCATGGCTTCGATGCCCTTAAGAGCATGTGCGATGGGAAGGGGAATGTTGACATAAGAGATCACAAGGAAGACCCTCCCGGCGCATGTGAAGGGGTAACGATAAACGGAACGAAGTAATCTGGGACAGGAAAGCGTAAAAATAAAAAAAAATAAAATAGAGAGAGAGTGGGGGGGAAATTTGGTGATTCACCTGCAGGAATGGAGATCCGGCGGTTGGGTACACAAAACAAACTGGAGTGGATGGATGGATGGAGATATTTTTTTTTCCTAAACAAGCCTCCGCTTAAGTCAACGACCATCCTCCTCGACGCGACCGACGCCTCGGGCGAAAAACAAGCCAAAACAATCCTTCCTTCTTCGCGGATCCAAGGCCCACCCTCCGATCTCCTGCACCCCTAAATTATGTGTCACCCACATACACTCTCCTCCCCCCATCCCACCCTTATTCTGGGGAAAAAGGAACCAGGGCACAGGGTAAACAATTTCGCTTATACGCCACCTCCCTTCGCCCACCACTCGTTTACCCGTCGTCCACGTGAATAAAACTCCATCCGCCCCATCCCCCCAAACCCAACCTCGCCCTCCGCCAACCTTCTTAACTCCGCTTTAATCCTCTCATAATGGGGTTTTTGTCATTTCGCGTTGTACCCGTCGCGCCGTGGCTTTTGGTTTGCTTTAAGGATTTTTCTATCGGGGCGTTGGGTGGGTTAGGTGTGGGAGGGTGAGCGTAAGGAATAAGGGTAAAATGCTGGCTTCCAAAGGGTTAAGGTGGAAGGGCCGGCCGCGGGGTGGATGCGGGAAATGGACCCGGGATAAAAGGGGAGAGGGCGATTTTTTTTTCATCTCCCTACCACCGCCGGGTGGAGGTAGGGGTTCGTACGGCGGTTATGGCTTTAATTGGGTTTTTGTGCCGGGGGTGGACGGGAGGGGGTGGCGGTGGGGGCGGGGGATGCTTCGGGCCCAAAAAAAAAGCGAATTACTCTCCCATTCACTGTCGTTCTTGCCGAGTTTGCCGAAAGTACGGCGATGGGGCGGACGATATATATCCCGTTCGAAGGGAATTAACCTGCGGGCGGGTGGAGTGGGAGGGAGGGTGGATTGGGGTGGGTGGGGGGGGGGTTAACACGCACCTTACCCTCTCCCGATCACCTTTGGGTAACTTCGTAATATGCGAGTGAGCACCGCGTGGGTGGGTGTCCATTGGAGCGATGAGGAGGGGGCGGGTTGGGGGGGGGGGAGGGGGGGGAGGAAATCGATGAAGCCACACAACAGAGGTGCCAGGGAATTAACAAATTGAAGCTTGTCGACGACGGAATTTCTCCGACGTAAAAAACTAACGAAAGCCGAAAATTCATATTTCACACAAGGAGTATGCATATGTGCCCGGCCGCCAATGAAATATTCGCAAAAAAAAGGAAAATATTTAGTTGACAATATTTTTCAATTCGAAACATTTCGAATGACTAACTAACGCAAAGTACTCATATCAAGATAAAGCTTTCGAATCAGATAATTGTTAACACAATTACGATTTTATAGTCGAACTGGAATGAATCGTCTTCCTTGAAAATGATAGCAAGGGATTGAGCGGATATTCTCGACTTTCGCTTTGCCATTAAAATATTTCCAGAATAATGATCTAAATGTGCCAATTTTACAGCCACAAATCTATTTGCCCTGACATACTTTATCTCTATTTATTTATAGTCACTATTAAAAGCTGCGCTTATTGACTCAACATATTAAAGTACTCAGAAATAGGACAGTGTTTTTTCAGGGAAACCAGCCTACGACCACACATTATCATTTAGAATTTCAATACATCCATCGCCAACTTTACTGCACTGAGCAATGAACCTGAAATATTTCCGAAAAAAGTCAATTAGATTGAGGGTAAGACTAGACTACAGGTGTGCACAGGTGTCACCTGTCAGAAACAGGGGCACTCCATTTTATTCGCTTCGTAAATCAATTCTATCTACGAATTAACAAACCAAAAACATGCAAGAATTACTCGACTGATGTGAAAAACACGTAATTTCAACTATATTGCCAATAGTGTCATTGGAGTAGAAAATGGCACACGCGTTTTTAGCACGCTGATAAAAATGCCTTCGCAGCACACGCCGATGCCAATTTTACGAGGGTCATCCGGAAAGTAGTACCCGTTCGTGCCGCATGAAGTGCTGACGACGCGAGTAGCCGCTGGACGAGGTCAGATAGCTTCAGTGGCTTGTCTGCCTTCTCTGAGCCAAGTTGCGTGATGCTAGCATTGCCTGTGTTGTTTCTGTGATTGTTTACAATGTTTAAAAAAATTGAGAACGCCGCCAGTTGTGAAGTGAGGGCAGTGATTAAATTCCTCAATGCAAGAAACGTTCGCCCATGTGATATTCATCGCCAATTAAAGGAGGTGTATGGAGACAATGTAATGGACGAGTCGTCTGTTCGGCGGTGGTGTCGCAACTTCAACATGGGGAGGGGGAACACACACGACGATGAGCGTTCGGAGAGACCGTCTGTCATTACAGACCAACTGGTGAGCTCAGTTGACGAATTCGTGAGGAACGATCGGCGCGTCACAATTGATGACATCTGTGAGCATTTTCCCAATGTTTCTCGAACAATTGTTCATGAAATTGTTAAACACCATCTGCATTATGCAAAAATTTGTGCAAGATGGGTCCCTCGCGTATCTCAATGAGCTGGCGGCGAAGGACTATGCAGCAGGAATACAGAAACTTGTCACACGTTATGACAAATGCCTTAATTTGCTTGGAGATTATGTTGAGAAGTAGTTTAAAGTATCCTCTTTCAAATAAAATTTTTTATGTTTGTTAATATTTACTTTTGTGTCTTTATTTCACGAACGGGTACTACTTTCCGGATGACCCTCGTATGTATCAATCAATACCTCGACTGATTTTGTCATCGAAATACCTTCCTGGAAATATTAACGTAACAGTTTTCGTTGCTAAATTCTATTGCGCCTTCAGCAAATATAATTCAAGCAGTTAAGAGAACAAGAAAAAAGGATCCATAACGAACTACATATTTATTTTAAAATTATTATCTCAATTTTTCTTTGTCAGAAAAAAACACAAATTTGATCATTTCACCGAAAACAAAATAAAAGAATTGAGGATCACGCAAATTAAACATTTGGTTGTTCCCCATTTCTCTCACCTGCCATAAACGCGTGCCTGCATAACTGCTATCGCGCACTATACTAGCTATCGAATATGAATGTAATCGATTAAAAAGTGAATACAAATGCAGCCGATGAAGAATGAAGTAGGCGCCGTGCTAATTTGATGCATCATAGGTCGTTATTCAACCATCAAACACGCCATTATTCACGTCATCATGTTTCTGCACGGATAAACACAGCTGTCGGATACGGAAAAAACGCACCTCCCACGACCCTGAACCTTTGCCGTAAAATTCACTCGCAGAGGGGCATCCAGTCGAGGATAATGATAACTGCCATGTCACTTTGACGCAAATATATTTCGTAATATTTGTCTACCCCCAACTTTCAATATCTAACGTATTCTGTGACAGTAAACGTGGACGAATATGAAAAAATATCCCCAGGCGATATTCGTTTACTTCTAATGATGACAAATGATGGCTGCATGCAATATTTTCGGTTTTATACGAAATCTAACACTGACACCAGTTTAAGCGAGAGAAAATTCGCATCAAGGCAGAACAATGGCGTATCTTTCTAGGTGACGACTGGTGCATTGATATATTATTATAAGGTAATTTACCGGTTAAGGTAAGTTTTTGGATGGACACAACCCCCAAATAAATATTCTGTGACTCCTAACCAAACAAAATCCAGCAACCTAGTCTACATCAGGTCCCTCTTCATCTCTGAGTACTTCCTTCCTCCCTTCATCCCCTCCAACATCCCTATCCTGTTCCTTCCCTTTCCTCGTCTGCCTAACATTCTCCACTCTATTGCAGTCTTCAACATCCTACTGCCGATCAATACCCCCTTCATCCACTTTTCCCGCCTCCATAAGATTTCTCGCAACAAACCCCTCTCTTCGTCCACCATACAAAGTACTTCCTCATTTGTTTTCTTCTCTGTCCATTTCACCTTCTCCATTCTTCTCCACATCCACATTTCAAAAACCTCCAGTCTACGTCTATCCTCCTGCTTCAATGACCACTTTTCCGCGCTTTGTATAACTACGCTTCATGCCTGGTGTATACCAGTCACATTTGAAAAATTTGAAATTTTATGGCCCATATTAATTCTTCATTACTTTCTCTAAAATGGAATGTACATCTTGAGACATTTTATTAAATTATTTAAATGATTAACTATTTTGAGTTGTTAAGGAACGCATCAGTGAGCACCACAATATGACCATTGACCCGCTCTAAAATATTAAAGTCTACTCCTACTCGGTTTTTCAGCAATAATCCTGTTTTAAGTCTAGAGAGCCCTCCATAAGCCACCGCATAGGTGTGTGGCAGGGTATGATGCGTAGGATTCTAGACAGATTCTCTTAAAAGATGATGCCAGTAAAGGAGATATTGCTATTGATCTGTTAGTATACGCTTCTTGTTGCGACCGCGAATTGTGAGAGGGAAAAACGAACCTCTGAATCTAACAGACTGCATTAAAGGCATCGGGTGCGGCAGGTGGAACGGCATGTCGTAAAAATAAATATCCAGGTGATACTAACCAAGCCATAATTCTATCAAGCATGACATACCTGTACGTTTTAAAGCTTACATGTACGTCATCACTTTAATAACTTCACGGTTGTTACCCGTTCACCAGATAATGAAGCTTAGGCGTTTAAAACGTCGAACAAGTTGGAATGGATAAGTGAACGATGATTACCACCTGTGCTTTCACGTTTAAAAATATGTATTCGCTCTATAGATTTACCTCCAATACTGATGGTACTATCAGACCAAGTGATGCAGTGTGGGGTCGATATTGCTTCATCTGCGTCGTGCATAAAAATCGTGCTACTGTAACCTTTGCAACAATTTTCATTTAGTCCCGAGCCTTCCCATCTAAACTAGTCCCGATTGTTTGCAATGATTCTTGCTCTTGCGCGGCAGTTTCTCATACCAGTTCAGTTTTATTCAGTTCTGGAATCAATAGGTTTTCCCTGATTAGAAACGCTCACAAAAGAACCTCCACACCGCCCACGTTCATGCCTTGTGTCAAATCTTTCGCTCGGCAATGGAAATTCTTGAGCAGACATGACGAGAGAGGCAATCCTCGGGGAAGAGTCATCCCTGTTATCGTTCAACGTCGCCTTCGATCCGCTTCAACCCACCGCGTGATCCATCATAATGAACAAATTACGTCTAATGAATGGAGTTTTGGCTTCCCGCACCGGCATGTGGGAGTCGCGGGATCTCTTCTTCTTCTTCTTCAGAGTGTTCGGAGGAGGAGAAGGAACACCTTTGAGTATTACCCTCCTCAGCGTCATTCCTCGTTAATAATGCGTTTTCGGAAAGTAGATATCTAACTGACACACCTGCCAAGTGAATGGTGAAAATCTCGTGGGTTGCCGGAGCGGAATCTGTTAAGTTAATCTCCATGCTCACCGCATCCCCTCCCCCGTAATCTCCATATTCCCTGAAGATTCTCTTGCGTAACTTTCAAATAGAAATTCTTAGTGCTAGTGATTAGTGCCATTTTGAAAAAGAAGTGCTTGCAATACCACGAAGTGCTGTAGTCATAAACATTGCTCTAAAGGCAAAAACGTCTGAAATGAACTCCAGAGCTACGGACAATACCTGATGCTAATTTATATTAACCAAAAGTAACAATTTTAATCAAAGCTTAGGCAGTCAGTGGCCTTATTGTTGCAAGAATGCTCAGCAATTTCAATAGTCCTCAATCTCAAAACGACAACATCGAGGTGATTTATTTGGGCCAAGGTTATCATTGGCATATATAACTGCATTTCTTTTGTTATTAATACTCATTTGAAAACAGCCAATCCTTAGTATTTTACATCGGTTTTCTAACATGAAATGAATACTCGGAAAATCACAAAAACCGAGGACCTAAGACGGAGGAGAACACGGTGGAAGTCGAACCCACGACCTTTGGTCTAGTGAGCAAGGTCACGCCGTCGCCAAAGAGACCGGCACGGTGTTTTATTCATCAAACACTATGGTTCCCTTCGTAAACTTCTTCGATTACATTTACCCGAGTTTACTCGTACTTCACAAAAACATACCCCAAAAAACTGAAAATGAGTCGATGAAAACCCTCCGCGAGAAACATATTGGATATCAAATTGCATTCTAGCTTCAAATACACGCCAAAACAAATGAAAAGGTTATCTTCCTTAAAGTTACAGGACATCTTATGGATTCCTTTGAATATCATTAACTGAATATACAACTACGTAAATTACATTAACGATTAAGTACACACATACATGTTTTTTACGTGTCGGGGCCATTTTATTACTAATAGAAGGATATGTACATATGAAACTAATTATATGTATGCATGCAACGGCTACAGTTATTCGTAAATTGACTAGCGGCTTCGAGCATTGGATCCCTGCATGGCAGGTATAGCATAGCGTACGCCGGAAATTCTGCTGTAGAGATATACGTAATATAAGCTGTAGGAGGTCTGAGAGGTAAATTGCATAATTAACGTTTTCACAGGAGGGTCAAAAAAATCCTCTGCTCTGCGCGTAATTCATCAGAGGCAGCACACAACACTCCGGGGATCGATAGGAACATCAATGAGTCATCAGAAACCTCACCCGTTGATGCACCCCATCGTTAAACCCAAAGAGCTCCACACGCTCCGTGCACTATCCTCAGAAAAAAAATGAACTCACTGTTACAAAGGAGATCGCTGATTCGAACGAAGCCTATCCGCTCGGTGCTAGAAAACCTCACTAAGTTTAAAGCCCTGACTCAACACCGCCGACTCTATTTCCCACAAATCCCTAGACCTAATCTCCTACGGACCCCTCTCCCCCTCAAACCTCCTCCCCTCACGTCCCCTCCGTCTCACCCCGCCAACCCCCTTCCGCCCTCAGCACGAAATTACCCAGAGACGCACACTCCCATTCTCACCAAGCCCATCAATTCCAATTCAACCCCCCTCGCAACCCCCCTCCCTGTTCGCCGGAAAAACAAAACCACCTGGCGGCCTCCAACACAGTCGTCAGAATTTAACCCCCACCCCCGTCTTCCACTCCATTTTGCTCCACGCGCCCCACTCGGTCCCAGGCCCTACGTATGCACCCTAGGACTGGGGGGCTCAGCCCCCCCCCCGTCTCTCAACCCCCATCTCTCCTCCCCTCGCCGCACAAAATCCCGTCGCGTGATCCCCCGCCTAGATCCCTTTTAATGCAAGGGTTGCCTTCTCTCGGTGCCAGCGTGTGTAATGTGCAACGTGTATTTAAAAAAATGAAGACGACGGTGGAGCGGTGGTGGTGGTGAGGAGGAATGGTGCCTCGTCTTCGGCGGTAGCTGCGGCGAGATAAGGGCCGTTTCCCTTTACGCAGAGACGGTCGTACTTAAAAGGGCGCGGAGAGAGTGAATTCGGTTTGGAAAATCGCCTCGAAAGGAACTGCCTCCATTTTGACCGCAGGTGTCGAACTCATTTTTTTCGTAAAGTGTAAAAAAATCCTCTTTTACGGGTATTCATTGCAAAAAAATACATAGTCACGTGGAAAATTGCCATCACGTCTGCGGCGTTAATGCCTCACCAATTAAGGGAGAGTGAGATTTGTATCGCGTGGATTTTCTTCACGACGATAGCTTCCCACAAAAAAGTCTTTTATCCAATCAGCATATTTTTTGACAAAAGGCGAAGTGTTACGAGATAATTTAGACTACTTCTCGAGATAGAGTTCTGTCTAATTTAGGGAGGAGAAGGAAGTTTCTCTCGTCTTCTTTAAATTAGAATGAGAGAAAATGGGTGAAGCGGACATAATTTTTTCGTTGGAAGTAAATTTCCGACCACAAATTCTGAAAATGATCAAATTCAATTTGAAACTTTTTTTTATTCATCCTGCGCCTTTATTAGGAATTAATACGCATTGAAAGGAATAAATTGCAAGTGCAAATTTTGGATTCGAAACTTGTTTATTAAAAATAATGATCGTGCAAAAATCGGAAACATCAAAATACTTAGAATGATACATGAAATTTACGCGCACTTGGAGATTTATATTCATTTGATATTTCAACCTGGTAATTTCCGCAACATGTCGTTGGTAAAAATTGTCTTAACCAGAAGGCAATCCATATATTCAAAATGGCCAAAACAAAGTTTTTATCCCACAAGTTAAGCACAAAAATGTAAAGACTGATACTTTTTACATTGAAACAAATTAATGTTAATTCCATTTTTAAATAATTTAAAATAATCTGTTCCATAATCGAATAAAACACTTCTAATTTTTCCGAAATGTCATCTATAATATGTGTATGTAAATCCTGTGAATGTTATGGTCGATTTTGTTCGAATTAGCAACAATAAGGCGTATTTCTAAGCTAAGGTCCATCTCATGCAAAGGCAGTCCATTAGCAATCGTCACTTAGTAGAAACATTTTACAAAATAAGGGCAAATTTTACAAAATAACGCAAAATTGTCACTGTTGCAGAAAAACGTATCAATGTCCTACCCATTTTTATCATGAAAATCTTATTAAATTCGATAATACATAGGTACTAACATCGATGGAATAAGAAAACGTAATGCGTAAAACGAATTTTCCTTAAATATTCTACCGCCACAAAACCTTTTTGCCGATACATCACATAATGATCAACCACAGGAAAGGCCGTTTGTTGAGTAGGTGAGAACTGTTATTACCTCTTCCTAGTCCCAAAGTTACGGGAAATAAACAAATTGAGCAGGGTAATAAGGAAGAACAATTCTTTTTCCTGTGCGATTTGAAGATTTGCATGTGTGTATGTGTGTGTAGCACCTCAAAAATCGCAAAGGTTGAGTTTCACTCACTGGGGGAATCACTCAAGGTATCATTCCGATTTGAAAGCAAACGGCCAGGCAAGCACCTGTTCACTTTACTCACTTGGACGCCCAGTCGCCTTTTGTTTCTCTGTAGTCTCAGCCGTCATTACGTAAAATTAGTCGCCCGTTGGAACTTTTAGTGACCTTCAGATTAACAGCTAGCAGTCACTGCAGACCGAAGCAAACAACTAATCCTTTTCCACATTGCGCACAATTCATGAGAGCGACAGCACGAAACAGAACGTACGACAATTCGTACTCCCCAACAATAAAACTGTGCGGAGAGCCAACAATCATCAGTCACCCCAATGGCTGGCGACCTAACACCCCCTGCCACGCGTTCTCGTGTGGCTTGCAGGGGAAGGTGTACATGCAGATTCTTCTCGCATTAACCATCCAAAAGCAATAGAGGCTGGGGGAGTGGAAAAGAAACGGTACGCTTCACCCCACAAAGTATTAGGGCTATTCAAAATTTAATATAAGACGCGGCGTGACACCCCTTGATCCTTGGCCCCTTATAAGAAGGCGTGCGCCCTCGGGAGGGGCCCTGTGCTCGCCCGGAGGGCATGCAGGCCGGAAGGGGACGCATCCCGCAATAGAAATCTCCCCCACCCCCCAAGGGGTCGAGGGAGTGGAGGGGGAGGCGGCGATGGGCGGGTGGAAATAAAGAGTTGACGCGGGACAACAAGGTGGGGCAATAAAACACGCACAAACAAACACGGCCCCACGCACACGTCCATTCGAGGGATTTGCCATTCGTTCAAGTTTCACAAATGGCGATGATCATGCTGGTACCGCTAGAATTACATGGGGTTATTCGACGCCTTTAGAGTCATCCCCCACCCCACCCCCGCCGCATACTATTTTTCCGTGTCAGTCCTCCTACCCCCACCAATTAAAACCCTCTTACCTAACTCTCTCCTTGTTATTAACAGCTCGTCTCGCACGCGCAAGGAAGTATTTCTCACCAAAAAAAACCGTATTGCATTTTACTGTAGCTAATTTAATCCGCACCATTTGAACTGTTGTACATATTTATTGGCAGATAACCATTTAGCAAAGCTTAATATTTCGTGTGCATTCTTGGTGTTGAATCACCCCCTGCCACTTACCATAGGCTTGCAGGGTGTAATTCACAATGGAAACAATAGAACTCCCCGTCACCGACTGTTGATTCCTGTGATATTTATATGATTTCATGGTCGGGTGCAATGGTTATTACGTCTCGTGAAAGGAAATATCCAAGTTACCTATAGATACCCTAAATAATAGCGTTAGCAACGCATACATAGGATAAACTTAGCATCTTCATGAAAATAAGTGAATGGAAGAAACCCAAACCTCACGCCCAATACGCATCGATGCAGATGAACCGATAAAATGTTATGATACTCTTGTTCCTCAAATACTTTTTGTTTTACTAGGTGAGACGACGATACGACCTTAATGGAAAGAGATAGAAAAATATACATATAAGGAAAAATACTATTTTTTAAACAGAACTAATATTGAATGGGACCAGCTGCCTGGAGGTTTATTTCAGTCCTTTCCATCCAACTGTAGGAGTTTTAAGAATAAGTATGAATCAGCCACTGGATGATAAACTTCATTTATCAGTGTTTATTATACTATTGTACTAATTAAAATATTGTATGTGATGTGGACGGCGTGAGAAGTTGTATTGCAAAAGTGAATGATGCGTTAACGGTTCGTTTGGACTGCATATGAAATTGAAGGGTGCGTGATTATGGATGGAGTGCGGCGATGGACGGAACGTTGTAGGTGTGGAGTGAACCAAGCCCTTGTGTGATGGTAAAGGCACGGTTGGTAATATTAAAGGGTCATTGTATAAAAGAGCATTTTATCTCTCATCTGTCCTTCTTGTGTATGTATGTATGTGCATTGTGCATTGTAAGAGTGACCGTTGACCAGACTTGACCGTTGCCACCAAGACAATTGCCTAATTGCAACGATATAAATTCTGTAATAATAAATATGAATCGATGGAAATCTATTTGAAGTACTAATTCTGAATGAAAACAATTTTTAGCCGGAAAATGTCAAAATATTGAATTCATTCCATCAGTAATCCCGCCTGCATCTCATTTGTAGCCTTAAAACCAGCAAACGCGATATAAAAATTACACTGAACTAATCTCTACCATCATGTGCCCGAAATTCATAAATGTTTAAATGCGTAAAAAACCCGCAAGCTCTTCCTTAATTATGTTTCTAAATAATGATCAAAAAATCAGCAACGAAATAAAATCTCTCGGACACGAACACTGGAAAGTTTTCGCAAAAATTCATCAGGCAGGTCAGATAAATCATATTACGAAAGGCCTTCAGAATGCCGATAGTTTCAAAAAGACATAAAACTAACTCAACGTTCAATTAATCCAGTAAACAATACGTAAAATACATCAGTAGGATTGGGAAACCGGATTTCCACTATCTAGTGAATTTCATCCCCAAGTGTGAAGAATAGAAGCCAGTGGTTATAATTCACCACCCCCTTTTCATTGGCTACTAAAAAAAATAAGGAATAATCACGACGTCCCTTGGCACACAGACACAATGGGAGAGTATGAAAGTGAAGGACAGCGAAAGGCAGAAACGAGAAGAGATAGAGAGAGAAAGCGAGTCCCTACTTATTAGCATTCAGCACTCGGAAGACCATTCAATCGAGAGAGAGAGCTAGCGCCTACACTCGGGCGCGGCGGGCGCGCCATTGGAGGAAACCGCCATATGGCTCACAATGGCTCGTTCGGAGGGTCGTAATCCACTCCTCGGCGGGGTTCTGCGGACAGAGAAAGCGAGCAGGAGGGAGCGGGAAGAGGGGGTGGAGGAGAGGATGGAAAGCGGAGGAGTGGAAGAGAGAAGAGAAGGGAGAGAGGAATAGAGACAATGAAAGGAAAGAAATCCGCAAACCAACTGTTCCCCCGTCCGCGAATTCCGCTCTCTCTCTCTCCCTGCCCCCTGTTCCCAACGCAACCCTCCCCCCCACCACGAGCAACAATAGAGGCTCTCTCGGCGAGCTGGGTGGATCGCCCCCGATCCCCCTCCTCCTCACATACGAGAGATGAGACCCCTTTCCCCCCCCCCCCTTGTGCGTCCGCTCGGAAGCGATGTCATGAGAGAAGAAGCACAAGGGAGAGCAGTACATTGATCGTGAGTGGGCACCAAATTTCACCCCCCCCAAACCAGACTCCACCCTCGTGTTCACATGAAAATCCACCACCACTAACATTTGCAGCACTTTTGTCCCCAGCTACCAATGTCGATTTTTATTACATCTGTCGGGCGTTGTTTAAGCATCGGGTGTCCAGTCGGTTTTTGTTCTGATGTGAGACAGTTGATTTTCAAACAGTGAGGTCGATAACTCTAGACAAAATAAACGCGCGAAGAGACACACACATAAGGCCGCGTGATCGACGAGCGCCAGGCGATGGGGTCGTACTGCCAGTTGGGATGTCTGCATCCGTGTGTGTTCGTAGTCTCAACTTCAAGTTCTCCCAAAGATAGTCGCACGAGTAGTGTTTCCGCCACGATACGAACACTTCGCTCCTCGCCTTGACGTTCTCAATCGTTTAATCACACTGTTTTGATAGATGTAGATAGATAGTTAGACAGAGGTCTTTATTCAGACGAAATTGAGACCTAATAGCCCCTTCATACATTTAACCTATCGTCGTATGCATACTATATTAGGCATAAAATTTATAATTATATGCATACATACACAAATACATGCAGCAACAAACAATATAAAACATAAAAAGAACACTGATTCGTTATCTCTTAATAATTTCGACGGAATTCAGCTCCGCCTTCATCAGAAGAACTACTGAGTACTACTTTTTCTTTTGATGAAGACGGAGGTGAATTCCGTCTAAATTATTAAGAAATAACGTGCGAGCGTTCTTTTTATGCGTTCTTATATTGTTTTTGGCTCAAGACAAAAGGTGGTATATATATATATATATATATATATATATATATATATATATATATATATATATATATATATATAAGACTTTATTCGGTGTGATTAATATATATATATACCGCAATTTTGGGAAGGAGACATTCGAAATTGCTCGTTTAGATGCAAGTGGTGCTGCCACTGCTATCATTGATATGTTAATCTCTCTCTCTCTCTTGAGGATTCCATCTCTTGAAGTCCCCAATCAGACTGGTCGAAGAGATGAAAACGGAATGCGAGAAAGATATCCTTCAGGGGAATGATTGAATTTATTTTCAAATTTGGATTAAAACAAATTTCTGAGCTACCCAAGTGCAGGTTTGTATTCATGTTGAAGTACCTACGCGTGTTCAACGCAAATACAGCACCACTCTTGCTTCTTAATCATCGGATCGTTTTAAGCGATCGCACGCG
Source organism: Hetaerina americana (assembly GCF_022747635.1). Taxonomy (NCBI): domain Eukaryota; kingdom Metazoa; phylum Arthropoda; class Insecta; order Odonata; family Calopterygidae; genus Hetaerina; species Hetaerina americana. The sequence continues at coordinate 6,986,804 of NW_027287095.1, forward strand.
GATTTTTGAAAAACGACCCATTGAGTTTTAACGACGAAACACCTCGTGGGATCGCAACACTTTACGAGAAAAACGGAATAGAATGGTTGGATCTCACGCACTTCCACCACCAGAGAGCGCTGAAGGGGGAGGGAGAGAGGGCGGCTACGTTACCAAGGGCTCGAAAACATGGATACAACACTTCTTAGCTCGTAAGATACGAGAGAGAAATTAAAACACACAAGAATTAGTCTTTAATACGAGAGATATGCCAGGAAATTAAACGAGGAAATCATTATTTACCGAGGTAATGAGTGTATTAAAAGATAAGGATCATCCAGATGCATTAAAGAAAGCAGTAGCGATACCTCCTACTCGCAGGAAGTGAACTCGAGGTGAACCGGGTGCTGGCGGCGGGTGCCGGAGATCAAATAGGCAGACAAAATGAGATTTGAATAAGTATTCAGAAGTGCAGAGGAGAAAAAGACCATTTTGAGTGCGTGGAGTGAAGGGAATCGGACTATCCGGGCACACCTCGAGAAAATGCATTTGTTAGTTGCATAATAGAAAGAGCAAGGCACCGTGATAAGTAAATACGTCGTTAGAAAGGGTGGAGCGGAGGGCTGCCTCCAGACGTTCATCGCGATGTAATGGGGACGATGATAAGTCTCCGGTCGACAACGACAGCTTCATATCCCTTTCTTCCACATCATAATAAACAGTAGGGTACCTCTACACAATTTTTTCTAATCAAACCACTTTATTGCCATTTTTCATTCCTTCTACGACTCACAGATGATGTTCTCCCACAATTACACAGTTACACTCGAAAGCTCATTTTCCTCGGTCACGTTGTCCTCACCCTAGCCGCCCGCCTCAAGGAAGTTCGTCTTCGACTTCGGAATTAGTGTGCGAATATCCGAAGGACGTCGAACTTCAAGTCGAATTGGAAACTTGAAATTTGGTCAAAATTGACCAATAAAAATAGTAAACTTGTTGTTTTTTTATTTTTACGAATCAACACCAATTGGTTAAAATTTATCTCAGTTACAAAATAACTACAAGTAAATACAATTGTACCACTGTAAGTACAATTTAATGCAAGTTTTTCCATTTCTTATTACACATGAACGAACTACACATATTGAATTAAAAATGAGAGTAAAGAATTATATATCCTACTAAACTACTGACCTTATTTGCTATCACAAAAAAATATGGTGTTTACAGAAATTTGAAAAAAGATGAACTATTTCATTAAGTATCGTTAATACCAATGTTTTATGGTTGAACAAATTTTTTTAAACCAATACACGGTTTTTGTTCATTTCAATAATTCTTCCTATTATTCCGTGATGAGACAAACTATGTTAGTTTTAAAAGAAATAACCGCTATTTAAAATAAATTCACAATCATTTCATGTCTTGAGCCCAGTCCCAGTGTTGGATCCTGAGTTCATGACTAGGATTTAAGATTAAAATTAAAAGTTGCTCCTGCCTATGAGGTGCTTGTTGTTAGAGGCGCCGCATGGCTTTTTCCTCTCGCCTGCTCCTTTGGCGCTAGGTCTATCCCTTCCGAAGCTGTCGGTCTCTCAAATGGTTAACTACACCCCCTTCCGCGATCGCCCGACGCGACGGGGGCGGTCGGGCGCACTCTGGAGGAATGAATGGGTGCGAGGCGAGGGGATGGGTGGGGAGGAGAGAACCTCCAACGCTTCGCTGCACTTGGAATGCCTCCCAGACCAAAACGGCGATCCGCACGCCCTGGGAAAATGGATCGCGCGTTTCCCGAGGCATGCGAACGCATTCATTAAGCGTCCTGATGCACGCGCATTTGTAAATTGCTTCGTTAAGACTACCCCTCCTCCATGAGCCTTTATTACAATCGGGACGGCAAGAGTGAGAACGAATTGAGCATCTCACGCGGTGAACGAGTTAGATATCACTGATGCATTGCTTAAGATATTACGCGAAAGAACCGTAAACCTAACCGCCGTAGACATTAGTTAAAGCAAAGCAACCCTGAGACGTCCACATATTTCAAGGGGGATAGTTAACCAGGGATGGCAAGCTTTCGTGAAAATTACTCATTACAATTATGTTATCTTGGAAACGTGTGAATCAAGACCTGAAGATGACAACAGAGAATTCGGCGAAACGTTCTCCATTTGATATGGCATGATTCAATGGTTAATTCGTCTTTTTAAAGCCGATATATTTAGAATAACATACCACGGTGTCATTCATACCACAATATTATTCAGAGCGTCTTTGAGAACTGATACAGAATTTAAATAAACGTTTCCTAAACTTTCGTGCAAAGCACAATCGTACGTGCATGCGTATAAGTATCAGATAAGAGCCAAATCGATTTTGCAATTTCTCTTCTCACATTACGTCTAGACCTTCAAACAAATGACGTAGTGTTAAAGGAAAAAACTCAGCGCGAGCGGCTATCTACTAAGAATAAATGTTCGACAAGATACCTCACTTTTCATTACATCTCGAATCCAATACCGCAGATGCCTTTTGGGTGTCTCTCCCGCAAACTCTCTCTCGCTCGGGGGAGTGTTTGCGATGTCAATGGTGCGAAACCATAAAAAAAAGAGAGAGAGACACGTCACCATCCCTTTTACCCCGAAATGGGGGTTGAATAAAACCTCCCGAGACCCGTGGCAATAATTCATCCGGCCCCTGCGCCCACCCGCCCCCGCGACTTGTAAATTATCGCGACGCCGACGTCCGCCCGCCCGCCGCGACCCAACTCCCCCCCCCCCCCCGCCTCTCACGCTCCGTCGATCACAGGGGTCGTCGATTTAGAAAAAAATCGGACGCACCTCTCCGGCGCTCGATCATGTCTCCCCGGGAACGCCCTCTCGCCCGCCTCCGGGTCCAAACAGGACCGCAGTGACTATATGGGCCTGCCGGCGAGTCGTCATGAGTGTGACCTTCGGCCGCTGAGCGAAGCGTGCAATGGACAGCGACAGCATTTGTCACCCTCCTTTCGCCCCACGGGACCGAGAAATGGGGGCGGGGACACCCCCCAGTAGCCTCCATTCTCGCCAACCCACCAAGTCCCCAAAAAAAATCATCGCTCCCTCTCACACAGCGACACATCCGGCAAGAGCAGAATGGAACGATGGGAGAGCTGTAACTGCCGAAACAGCCATGCTTACCGAACCCAATTCCCTGGTACTGATTAATGCAAGCGTTAAGTCAGGATTTCAAAAGGCTGCTCCGGATGGGCGTTAAACATTCATTTAATTAAAGGAGAAACGGCGCCGTATCCTTGCGATGTGTCCTCCCCAATTGACCAGGGGCTCGATTTGCATCCCGTGGATTCGGTAAACTTTCGCTACGGCGCCTCATTTGGGCGTCAGATAGGCGGAGCACATGAGGACCAACCGGTCGTCTGTCGGACGAGACGATTAGACCTTTGACCCCGTGGTCGACACTCGTTTGGAGCAGTAAACCACGCGGGCGCATGGCGTCTGTATCCATCCAACTAACTCTCCCTCCGTTATCCCTCCTCACCTGGGCTCGTTGCTCCAAATATTCGCGGTTTTAGAAAGCTGTCCACGATAATTAACGTTTCTTCCACGCATGGTAAAGTTAGTCACTCATAATTTCGAATAACGCGACAAGCCTTCTGAACTCCAAAATCCACACCCAATTCTACGGAATATGCGAGCCAACGTGTTTGGTTGCGTGCAGCATTCCTCGCGAGAAGATATGGGCGAAATATTCTTTTCGGATTACAAATGAAGACTAAAACAGGGGAAATATTTTCACAGCGGAGAGAACTTAAATTTTCCCCCAATATTTTATATTACATGCATCAATATTCTAAGTAATCAAAAGCGCGCCGTGGAGGACTTTGAATGGTATTTTTGCAGTCAATTGCTCATAATGAACCTAGTTTTTAAAAAATAACACCTGGTTAACAATTAAGAAACTAAACGTCTAAGGACTACCAAATGCACACTTAGAGGGAGTACAGCTGAATGAATCTTCAAATTATTCACACGTTAAAACAAGACACCTACAGGGGACCCCTCATTACAGCCGGCCCCATCGGCGGCGGGGTAAGATCCTTGCCTACCAACCCAGAGGTCGTGGGTTCGATTTCCGCCTTGGTGCATATTCCTCCTGCTTGGGGTTGGTTGTATGTAATTTTCATCAATGTAATGCCTAAGTGTTAGTAGGAAGAAGTGACTATAAGTCTCAAGCTCGCCTAATAAAGTCGATAAATAAATAAATAAAATACATTAGAAAATACGTGGGAACTCTAAATGTAAACATCCTGAAATTCCTCGACTCAGAGCTCCTTTCCATGGACCATCAATGTCCGATACACAAACAACCGTTCGATGGACGACAAAACGAATAGGTTTTTGCTCGAATCCCCGCAGCCCAGTCACGAAAACTTACGATTCCATTGGGTATTGCCCAACAGCAGAAGTAACACTAGAAAGTAAGCTAGCGAAAAGGAGATTACTGCTGCACTCGGAGAGAGAACCGTGATCCCCCAATAGTCATTCGAAAATAAATTTTAGCGGTTGTATAATATATTACGCTGCGGTATGAAAAGACTCGGGTGGGTACGTGAGGGAATAGAGGTAGCGCGATCCTCACATACGCGCACCACAGTCAGCCCTGGAGCCGATCCCCCTCCCTAAACCACTTACACCCACACACCTCGAATAAACCCCTGCTCCCCTACCTCCCGACCAACAACCTAACCCTCCTTCACCGGCACGCAAGTCCCTGTCCACGTTCACGCGTACGTGCGCGAGTCGATTACGCACGCACGGGGGGGACGGGAACAGTCGGCTCATATCTCCCTCCCCTTCCCGGACACGACACTGGGTTCCCTCTTTATACCCCCGCGCGTGCGTGCGTGCGTATGTCTGACCGATGCCGCGTTCCGCGATATCCCTCGCCCGCACACGCACTGCATGCATACGAACACACGCACTCGATCGCATATCCATATACACATCCATCACTCGGTCCGCCTTCCTCTGTCTCCCGCCACCCACCCCCCGCCACCCCAAACCACACCACCCCCCAACCCACGCCAGAGCAAGGGCCACCCGTCGTCCTAAGTTGAGGGATGGTTTTTATGGACAAGGTGGTCTCAGCTCGTGACCTCGAGCAATACCGCAGGGTCACCACCCACGCGGAATTTGGTTATTTTTTGCCAACGTCGCGGTTGGTAGAGCGGTGCGAAGGGCCGGTTGTGTCTCATGTTGGGAGTGCGGCCCTCGTGTATTTTCGTCCGTCCCATTGTTGAATCGATCGCTGGAAACCGACGATAAATTTCAGTAAACCTCTTCACTTGACACTTTTCTGGACGTAGATTACAAATGCACCACGCCCTATGAATACTTGAATACACAAAGTGAACACATGATTACTCGTTAGTCTACCGCTCTTATAATTGAAAATATTAAGTATTACGTATCAGAATTAATTTTGTCGTGAACAACTGAACGATCGAATCGAGCTTCACAAGTACGTGAGGTAGGTACTCACGATAATTTGTGAGAAAAATTACGATGACAACTGGCCCCTAAATGACCAATCGACAACCAAGCCAATATATAAATTGCAAATCGAATAATCAAGGGTGCAGATGACAACGAACTTCTCCCCTATGTACATAGTGATAATATATGAGTATGCACACAATGCACTCGCACTGATGGACCGCCATGAGTACAAAATAATGTAAATACGTATCTAATTATCCTAATTGATCATTTTATTCGTTTTTCGAGGACAGCGGCAGGGACATCGCACAGTAATAAACTAAAATTAAGCCACTTTTCCTTTAAAAAAAAGAAAAACACCGAATGCCATACCGAATATAAATCTCACCGCTAATGAACTCCTCCATTCGTAGGATGTGTAAAAACAAGTGGACTACACGTATTCTTCAACAAAAAAAAACCCCGACAGCGGAGAGCAAGCGAGTTCCACGAAGCGCAACAACTCGTTAAATAGTGAATCGATCACAACATCAAAAGCTACCGAAAAAAAACAAGCGTTCACACCCGAATGGATGGCCCAGAATTCATAACCGTCACACATTATTATTATTTCAATTCCCGACGGCGTTACTCAGGGAACCACGCATCATCGTCTCCTCCGCGCGAGGGACGGGCACGCACAGTGGTTTTAAGTGACGAAGGCCCGAGAGTACGGCCGGACGGTAGAAGAAGGGAATGGAGAGAGAGATGGCGCCAACAAATGAAAAACACGAGATCCCTCGCTCACTTCTCCGGAGAACCGCGTCGCGTGGGAATAAGCTTAATAAAACAAATTTTCGCGAAAGAAACACGAAACAGAAATCGCCCGCTGTAGTTGAGAGGAGGGTTTCTTTTTTAGGGGCCAACCAAGAGATAGAGAGAGAGAGAGAAAGAGGGATTTGGGGAGGGGGATGAAGAGTGAAAGGGAAAGAGGCAGGAGTGTTCTCTCTCTCTCTTCTCGAGGGATCTGCAATCCATCACCCTCTTCTTTTTCGAGTTTCGCCTCACCAACCCTTGCCTTTCTTTTTATCCATCCCCCCTCCCCTCTTCCCCCCAACAACCCCCTCGGTCCTTTCTTTTCTCTAACCTTTCAATTCCAACCCTAATGCTTTCTTTCCCCCTCCCCCTTCTGAATCTCCGTCTTTCTCTATCCACCAAGCTTTGCGTGGGAGAGGGAAGGGGGAGGGAGTGAACAAGGCGCGGGAGATGAAGAAAAAACCGCCCTCCTGCCCCTCGACTCCGCCCACTCCCACCCTATCCACGCTGGCTTTGGGGTGGGAGCTGGGGGGAAGGAGAAAGGGAGGGGGTCGAAGGGGAGGGGAGGGAAGATGAGATGGGAGAGCTTGAGGGAGGAGGAAGGGAGAGGAGCTTTTATTCTTCCATCGCCGAGTTTTATTTTACATAGAATACACACTACTTGGAGATATTGAGAGGTAGTGGGGACGTTGAAGTCTGCGATAGAGGCGAGAAGGTGGGAGGAAAGGAATAAGCATTTTGGACGGTACGGAGAAGAACAGAAAGCATTGGGGCACTGAAGAATTATATATTAGTATCCATTTCAAGAGTGGGACGGATGCGATCAACGATAGAAACACCTCACCCACAGCTCTTGTTATAGGAATCAGCTCGAAATTCCTATTTTCAGAATTGACGATCCATTATAAAACTGTCAACTTTCGGACGATATATCGATAGGCCAATGTGGTATATCTTGCTTTAAAAAAAAGAAAGGACGACAACAGCAAATAATGCAACCAAGACCAACTTGCTGCCGTACATCGACGGAATTACACAGATCATTAGTTCCACAATGACCGCATATTTCGCGACCATGAACCCAGATGGAGTAGTAGATGACTGCTTTTCCCCCACGGATAAGGCTACTTCGTACAGTAAGGTCGTCAAATAGAAATCAATCGTATGGTGACACGACATCCTATGACATTGCCGAACCCTCGGGTTAACTTTCCCACCGGAATAATATCATTGAGAATGTTCAACGGCATTTAGTCATGATACGTAGGCATACAGTGCGTGGGAAGTTCAATTACGGTTGGTCTATGAGGACATAATTATGATCTAATAGCTAATGTACATGGTGTATTATACGAAGGTGAGATTTTATAAAATAACCGCATGGTGAACTCTGAAATCATTAGAGATATGGCCGATGAAATCATTTCTACAATCCTAGAAAGATTATATTGTTCAAGAACTACAACCAGCGTGAACAGTTTGAAAGTTGGCCTTTTCAAAGCTCTGTATTGGAAACCAAACTTTATCAAGAGGCACAATTCCCTTGATGATTAAAGTGCCACTGTCATGGGCATGTTTCATCCACTAAGATATCGTTGAAATAAGCTATGCAAATAATTAATTATTCTTTTATTATCTACAAAAACAATTATTATTATTTTAACCTGGTATTCAGAAATATAACTTCACTGTTGAAAATAATCACTCTCCATCTCCCAGGCAACGTTGTAACTGACAAATGGAACTCGAAATGTTCACAAAAATTAAGAGCGCCGACAATATTCGCTTTACCCTCTTCCACCCTTTAGGTTAACATTTTTTTCTTTAACCACTCGATGCTCTGGGAGTATATATGCGTGTATATGTATGTGTATATATATATATATATATATATATATATATATATACACACACACACTAACAATAAACACGGCAATTCGAAAATTAATATTTATTGACGGCCACGTTCTCACACGACCCCCACACACTGATGAAAACCATGGTCATTAATAAATATTAATTTTGGAATTGCTGTGTTTCTGTTTTGTGCGCAAGAGAAAACCTATTTCTTCAATAGCGGACGCCTTTTTATTAGGCGCAAAATAAAAAACACAGCCACGCAATCTGCAAGAGTTCCTAATATTCACAATGCGGTAATACGGCGATAAAAATGCGAATAGCGTCGCAGTCCTACGGGAGGAATCTTTAATGCAACAGAGGCCGCAGATATTTGAGAAAGAGAAAGGGTGTCGAGAGGGGAGAGGAGCGGGTAGAAGGAAGAAGGGTTGGGGCGGGGAGAGGTGTCGGTGCTTGCCGATTGTGGTGAGGCTGGCTCCCCCCCCTCCCTATAATTTTCGCACCCACTCCGGTGCACATTTCGGGCCTCTTTTCTATTCAAGCGAGGGAGTGAGTCTCGCGCACCTGCCGAGTGCGGGGTAGAGGAGGGGAAAGGTGGCGGACACCTTGTTGCCCAGGGAGAAGGTGAGTGATGGGATGGGGCACGACTCAACGGGTCAGAGTTCGACCTCGGCCAGCATCAAACACATCCGGCGAGAGTGGTAACAGATGCCGGCATGGAGGCCCTGACTGAAGTGTATCCCGTAAAAACCTGAGCCGAAACAAGAACAAATTAAATTAATTGAAGATTTAAATTCGCAGTGAGTTGAAGCTATCAAAGGCCATAAAAGCTCTCGAATGGGTATTCTACCTGTATGATAAAATATCATCAAGCACAAACGCATCGGCGACCTGAAATGGATCACGTGTGAAAGTAGCTATATTAGTTTTTGCCTTTTTTCATTTGTGTCAATGTTCACAGATGGAAGGAAATTATTCGTCATATACTTAAATTGCAGTGCCAGGGAGTGCATGTACATCTAGCGTTTACCCTGCAAACAATAATAAAAGAATGGGACATCAACTGTTTTAACAAGGGTCTTCCGTAAGTAATATCATGCAAGTGCGACGTGCTCAGCTCAAAAATGCAATCCGAATACCATCCAGTTTTAAGATCTCAAATTTTTGGAGCTCTTTTCATACGATAATGTTACAAAAGGCGCTTAGCAGAATGACCATTTAAATTTGCAAATGCTTGAATATGTGTCCATTTGTTGATTCCTCTGGAATAATCAACAGATGCAACTTAAGGGGATTCTCCCACATTATGACAAGTAAAATTTGGATATCACGCTCATCTTTTTTAAGTATTCATTTCATTCGTTCCCTCCGTTCGATTAATGTCTCTCTATGCATCATTGTAAATAGCGATGATGCTGATAGCGGCACAAAAGAAGACATTTTTATGGCTAGGTATTACGATTTCCTGTAAGGTTAAAACGACAAAAAAACATCCACCAACGTTTGAAACTTTTAGGCTTCCTCTGGCTTCATAAATTCGTTTATGGGAAGTGGAGCCAGCAACGAGACAGAACATTTAAATATGAGGACTTAAGCAAGTTTTAATTAATACTTGATAAGTCGTCACCAAGAATTCTCACGATTTCAAGTTAATTGAGAGTAACTTTCGTTTAAGATGAGATGAGTCTTATTACCTATCTGATACCTACATGCTGAAACCAAAAGACGATAGGTAATCTGCGGAGGAAAGTTCCGAGGCCAACGAAGTCATTCGCCGCCAGTAGGGAAGAATAGCAATGAAATGGGATCTCCCAGAAAGTGAAATAAAGTATCACGACTCAATTTTCTGATTCCACTCTCTTATCTCCTTCCACCTTTATCCCCGATCCGCAACCCTTCCCACCTCCTCCGCCGTGGTCGTGGGAACCGGCGTCTCGTGCGCAGCACCCGAAGAAGGCCGTTCGGCTGGGACGGGGGTCGCTCTCGGGGGAGGGTGACGAGGAAGCAGGGAATGGGAGAGGCGAGAGGGGAAAAGGATAAAGGAGTCCCCCGGGGGGCCGACCGGCCCTGGGTGAGGGGCGGATAAAATATTCGAAGAGCGAGAGAGGACGGACGGGATGAGGTGGTGCCGAGAGCTAGTGGGAGGTGGCGAGGAAACGGAGATTTCGGCGTGCGATAAGATTGATGGAATTTCCTTCGCAGCCCGAGGAGAGATAACTCAATTTCCCCTTCTTTCCCCATTGACAAAATTTCCTTTTTCCCTTAAACATATCATTCGGCTCGATCGCCATTGTGATTTTTTTCACACCTCGCCCGTGATGTTCGACAGGATCCGCAGACGACGGGATGAAATAATGCAAGCTTAAAAAACACTCGGGATCTCAACGACCAAAGAAAAAATAATGCCTCTCAGAGAATTCATTGCGTATTCCATTGAAATGAACAAATTTTTACAATCGCCTCTTATCTTTCCAGTCATCCCTGATTGCGTCGATTCATTAGGTCGGCGGCTGCGTTTTTGGAAACGGAATACGAAAAACATTGGGTTGATCAACGCGCCACACTCTCTTTTCTTTCTTATTTCTGTTGATTCCCAACCTTTTTTTATGCATCGGTAAACACAATATAAACAACAAATACATTTTTAACATGTGACTTAATAATATACTTTTGGTAAAATATCCCCGAATAATATGAGTGAAATTATTATTTCATTAATAACACATATTTTAAATATGCGACTTAATAATATCTTAAAGGTAAAATATTTCCGAATTATACGAGTGAAATCATAATTTCAAGTTTTGACAAAAATTATATCAGATGAAACCACGATCCGATTTCAATTACATATAAAATTTGAAATTTGAAATCTTGAAATTCGGAGGAGCTTGTATCAAAGTGAACAGAGACCCGTTTTGGGAGATCTTTGAGCCCGATACTTCGTGGAAATCCATTTGTATGAAGGACGAAGAAAAAATCAAAGACTTTGCGTTTCCACAGAAAGTAATTTATCATTCTCAACTGGTTTCGCTACACTTTATTGAAGATGGTGCTAAAGTGTAGCGAAACTAGTCGAGAATAATACATATTTTCCTGTGAAAACGCAAATTCTTTGGTTCTTTCTTCGCGCTTAATACAAATTTGTCCTTCATAAGCAGTAGAGCATTACCCTTAACACAGAGCTGCCCTTCATAACCAGATCAAATCAAAAGAAAACAACTAGCATTGTGTAGAATACGCCTTCAGAGGCATGCTAATATATTTATATAAAATTAACGAAGAAATGTCTTAATAGTGAGGGGGGTACATTTTATTAGAGTGCAAAACATGTATCTATTACATCTACACCATTTGTTCCTCCGATTGAAGCAATGAAAAAACTATGGCATGGCCGCATGCATATGGTTTATGCATGCCATATTCCGAAATACGGAAGTTGGGTTCCGTTTTGGCCGGTAGGACATCAATACGAGACATAAATGGGGAATGCAGTCCATCCATTACCAGCTCCGATGGCACATACTGAATGTAGACTACATAGCATTCATTTAATACATTTATTATGACTACAGCATTCCGAAGCTTGAGACGGTCGTCAATCATTATGAATTCAACAGTTTTCTCTAAGTCATGAACTGATTTGCTAGGGAAAAAATGACGACAAAGAGGCGACGAAAAGCAAAGCAAGCAAACGGAATATACGAGTAAAAATGTAAAAAAAAAATACTTTCATGCCTCATCCCCTAATGACGAATCGGCTTCCCCTCTCTTTATGCGCATGGCGCGGATAATGCGGTGACGGCGGCGCCGTTGCCCGGCGCGAGGGGTCCATCAAAATCCTAATGGACACACGCCACCATTCCGGAATTTTCATCCCGAGCGACGGCAATTTATAACCGCATCCGCACTGAATTATTGAAATGGCTTTCATTGACAGCAGCGTCGGTCGGCAGACAACATCGGATGGAGATCGCCGGTAGTTGCTGGTGCACGTCGCGAGGTCGAAAACAGTTTAGCTAGGACCCGGAACTCTCACTTATTGTCTGGCTCTATTGCAACGGTCATCTAGAAGTCAATCCCCGGCAATGTGCATTGAGAGCAAAAAACACAGGACTTAAAAAAAAAATTGTAAAATCTATGGATGGCACAGGAAATATGATAATTCACCATCGACAGCCACATGAATATTTTCATCAACAGCAAATCACCTCCATTATACATTTCAGATGAAATAAAATCCTTGATTGCTGGATGCTACAAAATGCTGGATTATACTCTGGTACAGTGAAGACATTTCTTGAATTCAAAAGAATGTAGTCGAATGAAATTCCAACGAAAATTGCTTTTATATTCTCTTTAATTTCAAGTTTCCTACCCAAACGGTATGTTATGGAACAGAGTACAAAAATATTACACTTTTTTTAAACACTGCACAATGTCATTTCCTCTCTTCTTTACTATTGTTTTATTCAGGTCTTCAATACATCTTAAGATTATTTAATTCTAACAGATATTTCGGCTATACATAAGCTTTTCAGGGAAAAAAATATATCTTATTTAAATAGAGAAATTATTTCCTTCGACCAAAATACGCTCCGATCACAGTTATACTAGTATTAGATTACTAAGTGGTTTAACAACAGAGGTCATATCGAGTTAATCAGCAAAGCAAAACGATCTGTAAGTCTAACGATCAATATCTTAGAATCAACACAGAAAAATAGGTACATATTTATCCTCCTCGGGATTATAGGCTGTGATCTCGCCTGTCACAGCGTAACGCAACGCTAACATTCCTTCTGAGTCTGCGTTTAATTCAATGAGGTTGGTGCCCTAACACTCCCCGCGATTTTTGTTTGTGGAAACTTGCGACGCATCGTGTATTTGTAGATGAATGGTTAAAATAATTATATATATACATATATATATATAAAACTCGGCAGCAACAATAATTAAAACTCAATAATTTCGGCGGAAGTCAGCTCCGTCTTCCTCGGAAGAAACGATAGTGACTATCGTTTCTTCATATATATATATATATATATATATATATATATATATATATATATATATATATATATATATATATATATATATATATATATATGTATGTATGTATGTATGTATATATATATATATATATACACACACACACACGAAGACGTTGACGACCCACCCAATGTGTCCGGATTACATCCTCTTTCCCTCCTCCCACTAGGGCAGGCGACCAACATTTAAATTTATTTTCGGAGTTATCTAGATGTAGTGGCGAGGGGTGGGAAGGGTTGTACGGAGTGGAGAAAAGGCTGAGGGCATCAGAACGTCAGCATTAGCATATGCTAAGCCAAAAGCACCAACGGCCCTCTGATTAACTTCTCATACGACGAGCTTAGCACTGGGTGCTGGTAACTGCACTCCTCTAATCGTCCTTCCACGGAAAACTAGAATGCGCTAGAAGATCACTGAAAACGCTGCCAACGCAATCATTTGAATCAAGGCCATGGAGACATGGAGATCCAATAACCCCAAATACCCTCTATTCTCTTCTTTGCTTTTCTAATAGTAGATATTCTTCTAAGCTATTAGTATTATGTCCACTTCATCACCATGAGACGCCCACGACAATCTGGGAGAAACAGATTAAGTGGGAAATGAAAGACATTGTAATCAATTTACGACAGCCACTCTTCGATGTGCTCCATACTTTCAGGCTTCACTTTGTTGAATTGTTCAATATGGACGCGACTCTTTTGAGTTTACATCTACATACATACATACCCCGCGATCCACAGAAAAGGTATGTGGCAGGGGTAGCCACCAAAAAGGTGGTATGAGTAAGAAATAAGGGAGAAGAAGGATGCATCAATGATTGGGGAAAGTGGAAAAACACCCACTAAAAATCGCCGAAAAAACCTTACAAATCCATGTACATACATGCTGGTGGAAAATTTAGTTCCAAACAAGCGTTAGTTTCACCCAAAAAAGGTGCTTTGTGATATTCAAAAAAGGGGGGAATAAAAGTTCACCACAACCATTTACATGGTAGACACCCATTATACCAAGACAGGTCATGCAGAACCGGCAAGCAAGAAGGGGCATGTTCTACTAATTCGTGTCCATGCAACTTATGGTCCCAACCTCGAAAGTCACAGGTGGACAATGTAACACCCAGCTGTTGGCAGCGGACCGCGAATGATAAGAAAAGAGGACGGTGAAAGAAACGGTCAAGTGAAAATTTTGAAGCCCAAAGAGTGACTTACTTGATCAGTGGAAAATATTTTGCATTTTTTAGGAAAAATCATCAAAATTGTTGTCAACGCCTGATGCCTCTCAATTGTTCCTCGGATAAAATTGATGCAATGTTAAAGTCGCCTATAAGTCCTTTTTAAATATGAAGTTCTTTTCCGGCAATCAATCAAAGCAGTCACACAGTTGACACGTGTTTAGCTTTAATATTATAATTTTTCGTTTAGATAAAAGTCTGGCTTTCATTCTCTTGAAGCGGTATAAAACATTATGCCAGTGCCTGTGACATATATTTCTTTTCTTCAAAGAGGAACAAAGTAAATTATATTTTATAGTAAACAGTATGTAACGTCCTTAAAATCGATGACTCAGGGAAATCTTGCACGGATATTTGTTTGAGAACTATTGCCTTCGTTTACGGACGAAATTTCGCTTATTTCACAGCGTGAAAAATTGCACAGACGAAAATTAACCCTGGTATAGCTGAAGGATTTTTTCAGCATTATCCGAGTTTGAGCAAACATCAGAAGCGTTTGAATTCTACCGCATTCCCCACAGTTTTAGTGAATCCTTCGCCTAGTATTATCAAAGGAGAATAAAGAAAATATTCACAGCATAATTATTTATGGACACATCTTCTCGGCCGTCCCCGTCCACGCAAGTGAATAGCATAAGCAAAGAGATCGCATCTTGCCCTACCCGGTAATACTCACCCATGACAAGAGGACAACCTACGCTAACTTAAATCCCAGCATTTCAATCACTGCTATCTGGCGACGGAATCTCGAAATAAATCCCTCCGCCACCCTGCTACACATTCGGCCGCCATGGCAACCGTGATCCGCGCTTCCCGTACCCACTGGAGATGGTACAAAATAGTGGAGATAAAACGGCACTGGGCTAACCCACCGGGGAACAATGAGATGTGATAATGGGACGTCCTCCCCGTCAGCCAGGCGAAAAAATAAATTAATGCGGAGAGATGCCTACAAAAAAATATGCATGAAAAAACTTTCTCCGGAAAACGGCCCGTGCTCTCGTCTCGTGAAAAGAGTATCAGTCTGCCCCCGGGCCTTAACCTCGTTCCGGACTCTCCCATCCTCTTTTTTTCTTCTCGTCCGTCCATCTGACCCCCTCCCCACTCCCTCCCTCCACACGGCCCATCCCCAACCCAACCCCGGAGTCCGAGAAGCGAACCTCGCTTTGCCCTCCCTCCGAGGCAGATGGGCAGGTGGCAGGAGACCGTGGAGGAGGGGGCCTCTTTCCCTCCTCCTGGGGGCGGTAGAGGGGGTGGGGGAAGGCCGTGGGGAGGACGGTGGGCAGAAAGGAGGGAGGAACAGAGCCGTGCCGTCGTGGGGGCAGAAGGAAAGGGAGAGAGAGATGGGCATGTGTTTGGGAGTTCCTCTCGACGATGCGATTCGCTTTTTTTTATCAACATGCTTGTCGACGCTGAGTTCTCTGCTCAAGCCAATCACGGAATGGACATCTCCCGATTTCCCGATAAAAAGCGACTTATTACAAGCCACTCGCGGTGAGCGATTCAAATGCAGGAAGGTGATGGAAAAGGTGTCATTTCGCATCAGTTACGGCACGTTTTGATGTTGCATAAAAAGTATTCCTGCACCTAATTAAAAAATTACTCTACTTTTGAAGATGAATACGTAGATTTGTGATGAGGAGACAACTGCTATGAGGAGAAAGTGCCAACGTATAACAATGTTACCGGAGAAGTTAGAAAGGTAGTCACATAAACACGAAGAGGAGCAAGCGAGACTGAGACTTTAAGAATGTTAAACGTAGAGTTTGCTTAGCATTATTAGGGTCTAACACCATAATGAGGACCACCTGAAGAACCTTCCGGGGAAATAAAAGATAATGAAACTCCGCCACGGACAAATTTAAGAATATTCGCTACTCTTGTGCGATTCGCGAAAATAAGAGGATTATTAGAGTATACCATGTTAACTGGACTTCATATTTCGTGGGATAGGGTCCCAACACCTCCTGCCACATATCCCCGCGGTGGCATGCAGGAATATGGAGTTACAATGGAGATGCATTCTCCGGAAGTAATTGAGGTTCACGATGAGGAATATTTGAGTATACATTGTGCGGTGCTTAAATCCGGACAACCATCTGTTTCCTCGAATGAGGTTTCCTCTCCGGGTTGGCGAAACCTTCCCTGAACTTCTCCGAAGCATTATACTTAGCCACAATATCGTAAATAGTTGATCTGGGGTACTCGAAGAACAGAACTATTAAGCGTAGTCAAGGTTAGGAAGGGAACTTAGATAGGGGTGTCCACTGTCAAAAGTGATGTTCAACGTACATTTATATGCTGAAGAGATTTTTAAAGAGGCACGGGGAAAAATGAAAAATGGGGTAAGAATGGGCGCCGAAGATTAATCCATGAAATTAGTTAGGTTTATGGATGAGGAAGCTTCAATTATCGAGACAGCCAAAGGAAAATCAATGTGATAAGTATTGAATGAGATCCAATGTATTCGAGTGTAGCTAAACATATATATATATATATATATATATATATATATATATATATATATATATATATATATATATATATATACACACATAATGATTTCGAAGTATTTTCGAAGTAAAAAGATATACATACTTTTTACTTCGAAATGGTTACTTTTGATTTTGAATTTGTGATTTGCATATTTGTGATTTTGATTTGCATATTTGTGATTATAGATCATGCGAGGAATGAACTAAACTTTAATGTATCAGTGCGTGTTTTCCTCTCTCTTATTGAAATCCTGGTGGTCCAATCCGCCAATGTAATGTAAGGCCACATTAATTGCCTCGGTGTCACTAGTTGCTGACTCGCTTGGGCGCGAGTGTGTATTTGTGGCGGAGGACAGACGGGGGGGGGGGGGGGTGGACGATCGTGCCCTCGCTCATCAATCATAGAACGAGGACTGGGAAGGTGAGTGTTCTTCTCTCACCGGCGTCCCATATCCCTCCCTCTCTCTCCCTCTCTGATCCCTCGCTTCCCTATCTTCATTCTCCATCCACTCCCACTCTGCTCCTCCGTTTGCTATTTGAAGCGATAAAGCAAGGAGCGGTCGGGCACATATTTATTCTTCGCTGATTTCCTCCAAGTTCTATCCATTTTTTTCTTTTTTTACTTTGAACGTGCAACAATGTCAACGCGCGAAGGAAGTTTTCTTTTCCTCTTTGCAATTTTTCTTCCTCAACCGTCCCATGCTTCTTCCCTCCTTTCCTCTTCAACTTCTAGGCTTTCCGCACGGTTCATATTCCATCTTTCGGGCACCCGGACATCTGACACTGCCTCCTGGGGTATACATCCTAAAAAAAAAGTATTAAGTGGTGTGAAACGAGCAGCGTTCTATCAGTTTATAACCTTGAAGGCTAATAATTTGAATGAGAATGTCTGAAAAGAAATTATGGCCTCACATTTTCAGTATTTGGCAACAGTTCAGCATCGCCCAACTGCATAATTCTCAAGCGTGGAGAACCGAGCGCATCAAACGATTTCGGCTCCTTAGAAGTCTTTCGGCAATCGTATTATTACAAAAATGTTTGAATATTTTGTTTTCAATTTACCTCATTACACCTTTATGTCGCATATTTTTACTATCGCGTTAGAGGGATGAAATGCAACTGAATAGTTTGGATGGCTATGAAAACTTGGACTATCATTGAATTAATTATGTTCTTTTCCACTTGAGGGAATGTCAACTAACATGCCATATACCACATAGAGAGTATAAGCTTAGACAAAAAGGGGAATTTAAGCCTGAGCAGGTATCCCCCTCAATCGAAATATAGCAATGTTGTATTACTACACATATGTAGTAATACGTATGTTGCAACTTGAATAGACATGGAAGGGTTGGTTAGGATTTCTCTACTTCTACCAAAAACTTCTTTTTTTTGATTTATGAGAATTGTCAATGTGGATCGTTTTACCAGGACGTAGGGAAAGGTTTGGTACTTTTTGGTGAATTCGCGATGCATTAGAAGAAGCGATAATATGTAACATTTACATAGTAAGATTATAGTATTAAAGCAATTCGAGATGGAATAAAGAAAAAACTAAGGGCAAAGCGTGTGTTTCCGTTACACAGCCATTATCCTAAGAATCTCAGACCGACAATAGGAAAAGAAAAAAAATCAAATTAATATTTCATCCGATTTTCGCGCGCGACATTTGTTCAGATCTGTCGTCCGAGCAGGTTAGAACGGAAGCAATACATTCGCAAACGGTGTCCGACCTTCCGTATGTCTTTCATATGCCAAAAACCATGACATTAGAACCGAAACTAAAGAAATATTTTGATCCTTTCGTCCCTCAAGTTACGAAATATCTTCAACTGTTGACAAATTTCGTATCTTAATTCGCAGGGCAGAAGAAATTAAATCATCGCTAAATGACAGTATCGCGCAAACTAACGTTTTGGTTAACTGTTGAATGCGCACTTTCAAAGTCAGCCACGTTCAGTTACCGCCAAAGTTAGCCACTTGTCCTTGATGTCGGGTAATAACGTACTTTTGACTAATTTCGGGAAAGCATCATTCTCTCTACGGGAGAACAGTCGAACTTAAAACGAACTTCTTCCGACTACATCAACGACAAAATTATCACTTTGAATAGAAGAAAAAGGAATTGTTCATCGCCAATACCACCGGAATAAGTGAACTCAACTGTTTTTAGAAATGCAATATTGATGTGGGCAAGAGTACATTTTCACACCGAAATAACGATTTATCAGCTTTCAAACTAAATCCACACGGCAGTTGACAAGTACATTATTCCCATTTCCTCAGCATCACTCATTGTGACATAATTTTAGGGCATACAATTGAAGGAATCTGTTAAGACGCCTGCCGGTGCGGGGTGCCGAATATCGAACGGCTCCGCACCATTCTCTCTCTTTCGCAACCCAAGGGTCCAGTTGAAATGATTTTAACGCGAGGCTAGGTCCAATAAAATATAAACTTCCAAGACTTTTTTAATCAAACTGTTTTATTATCATGATAAAAAACGTCAAAATTAATTCAGATCCGCCCTAGAGTGAGTGAGTGCTTATAAGTTTCGAGTGGCATTCTAACGGAGGAAGGAAAGGTTTTCGGCGGGTGGCGGCCTTCGAACGCACCATTTCTGGAGATAAAGAGGGCGAGGCGCCGAAAGTGGATTCGTTTAAAAGGGCAATGGAGTGTTCCGTGGGATTCCTAGAAAGAGAACCCACCCCATTATTATATATATCTTTTTTTTCGACCGCTCGTTTTGACTCAGCTGCATCGCATGTGCCGAGGCAGTGATTTCTTTCAACCGACTGTGACGCTAGTAGGGCTGTGGAAATAGTAGCCGTCTGTGGAATACAAACGATCAAATCAGCCACATATATATATACATATATATATATATATATATATATATATATATATATATATATATATATATATATATATATATATATATATATATGTGTGTGTATGTATGTATATATATGTATCTGTATATATATATGTATATATAAAGATATATATGTGTATATATATATATACATTTATTTATTTACTTATCAAGGGTGAAAGGAAAAAAGATAATTCGGGAACGATATGTCTGACCTTTCTTTATTTTAAAGATCCCCAGAGGCTATGATGAGGAAGATGGAAAAAAGGGTTTACAGTCCTATAAAATGCTTACCTGTAAGAACAAAAATAGTTATGGTAAACTTCCATTTAAATTCAGTAACAGCAGTGATAGAAGTCAGTGCGAACAAGTACTTCAACATGCCGAATATATTATTTTCAACTAGTGATCCTTAGAAATGGAATTCATCTGGCAATCCCTTCTTAGTCCTTACACAAAACATTATCTGCGATACCAACGCATACATTTCGGGAAGGTTGAGCAAAAGATATTATTTACTGATGAGAAAAATTTGTGATCAATAAGTACTTCAGCTAAAAATAACACCTAAAAAAAATATGGAGAGGACTTCTACATTTTTTTCTGGAGGAAGATAATTTAAATGAAGCTTTTTATAAAAAAGGTGGAATTATAGAAGGTGGAGATAACGAAAAGAGAAAACGCATCCTTCACCAATCGTTCCATCGAGAATCCATCACACTTATTCGTCTAATCTTTGGGTGCAGGCGATGGAGTTCTGTTCTCGTTGCCGATGACGACGAGTTCAGGCGCGATAATCGGGCCATTCTCACATTCGTTGCCCAAGGGTGCAGTTGGAATGACACAGACGCGACCAACCGAATCCGTCCGAAAAGATAGCGCAGGGCGAAGTGGGAACTGGTGCCAGAAACAATCGCACCATCGTCATGCACCGGAGGAGAGGGAGAGTACACCCATAAATGACGAACCTTAGGCGGACGCATCCGGCGTCGCAGTGAATCCACCAGAATGAATGGGAGGCCACGAGCCGTGCAATTGCGACATTTTTAGCCACTTGGGGCATTTAATTTAATTTAATTTTGACAAATATTGCAAAAATTGGTGGTTTCATGGACACTCACGCGAACTCTGCGATAGATTGGGAGGGGGCGGGCGGGGTCGATGATGGGAACGAGCCTATGAGGTATAAGACCCATTTACCCGTGGAGAGAGTTAAAATATCTATGGTCCTATTTCTATCGAATCTTACCAAACAAAGCAAATAAATCCCTTAAAAATGTTATTTAATTTTGCCATCGTGATGTGAGACGACAATTTGTTTTAAAGAATGAAAATAGTTAATAAATACGCCCAATCCCAAGTGTCAGGCAAAGTGGGTCCACTAACCCATTAACCAAAATATGTGTGTTGTCGTATTTCCACAAAGTCTCAATAAAAGTTATAAATTATATTATTTATATCCTTCCACCACGGTCATCAATTGTAAAGAGAGTTCACCAAGCACCAAATGCTACGGGAGGTGAAATTCGATCACTCGCCAACAGAGGGGGCTAATTTCCTTTCCCAGCGCCGCCCGCGGTTTTGCAGAAAGCTCCGATGCCCAGAAACTCGCACATCTTGGGTATAGGCGTAATTGTCGGGAAAGGGATTCGAACCCAGGACCTCTATTCAGCATCCGAGCGCTATACCCAGTAAATCACCCCGCCGCCAATAACACCCTCGGATCTTCCTCGAAGTCGCACAACATCGAGGGTGTTACCGAATTAACCCCTCATGACAATCATAGGACCCAAGCGCTTTATTGAAATGCGTTTATAAATGAAAAACTGAGGATAAAATTGGATGGAAGCTTCTCCTACCTTTTTTTTTAGGTCCTCCCGGTTAAACGGACGTGCGTCACTGACTTGGATTCCTGCCGAGGGAATATTATTTCTCCACCTGATGATGAGTGCCTTTCTCGATCCTCGCGAAGAAACTCTTGCTGGTAGATGAGGAAAATATTGCAGAATACACAATATTCAGGTCCACACAAACACACTCACTGCGATGAACAATTTACATTCATATACATATATATTTTATATATACATATATTTTTAAACGACTAGCGAATTTCCTTGTGTGAAACGGTTAAATACGCACAACCACAAGCACAACACTAATTATATATTTATTATGACTTTTAAGACATCACACTCACACAGTATCCTCCGCTAATGGCTCAAATATATCCCTAGTGGAGGAGGACTATAAATTACTCTCACTATAAATACTCTCACGGCCACAGCACTCCAGATTGGGAGGAGATAATCTCAAGAGGAATCGGGAGAGGCTTGGGGGGCGGGGGGGTGCTTGTAATTGTTGGGAGCGGAAGGGGGTTTAGGCGATGGTCGGGATAGTGGGCGGGAGGGGTTGATTCTTCTTCGCGGGAGTTATGGCCGGCGGTGGGAATCTGTGCAGCACTGGGACGTCCCTCCTTGCCAAAGTGAAGAAAACACACGTGCGCGGGGAACTGGGAGAAACGGGGATGGCCGAAGGACAACCACGAACTCGGCGCACGACTTCCCGCGGATGTTGCACAGTATGTCTAATGCAGGTGGATCATCGAATTCTCGCGGCGGTCTTCCCGATCTCCTTGCTCCTCTTCCCTAAAGCTCCAGGGCGGGTCTAAGAACGGGAGAGTGAAGTCGCGAGTTTCAGATCAGCATCCAGCATGCGAAAACGTGCACCCCTCTCTAAAGGAGTCAAGTGGGGATAATAGGATTGAGTTCCTCTAACCAATTTGGGTATATATTCCAGAGAATGAAGTGATGCTGAAGTCTTGATGATAACTGCGAATTAACTCGGGACCATTTGAAATCGGCGAGTTTTGTTGATCAAGTGACAAAATTTGCCAAATCTGTCACTGTCTAGTAAAATTAGGTTACATGCGAATGCTGGATTCAGTCGTTTCAAAGGGTTGTTTTGATGAATGAAATTTTTTACAATAAACACTCCAATGATGGTGACCGCTATAATGGCGATTTTTCTGCACGAAAAAAATTGAAGTCCTAATGCACCACAACATTCACAGTGTCCTCTGCTCAGCTTTCGATCTGGAAAATATTTCCCAAGGTCTTTGAAACCACATACGGCTAGTTAAAGTTTAAAGTTTTAAAAACTGATATTCAAAGCCACTTTATTTTAGCGCATCGGCCGACAAGAAGATGGCTTTTTCACTCACTCACTTTTACTTTGGTTAAAAAAATTCCCGACTCCGGAACGAATTTTATTTTGTTTCACCCACGGAAAGATATACAGTCGGTGGGATTTTATCTGCGGAGGGACGCAAATGCAAAATCAGTCAGTTCGCGCGTGGAAACAGCGGGAATAAACCGAATCAAACTAAGGTAATGAAAACGAATTAAGTGCCCCCACCGTCCAGCTTATCCCCTACACACAACACAACTTGGGACGAAAAATCAGACGCGCACACGTAGAATAAAAAAAACCTCGGCGTATCGCGATTGCCGGACTCGAACAAAAGAACGGGCGGCGAGGTGCAGGAGGGGTGCCTTCCAAGTCCGTGGCTCCGGCAGACGCGGCGCAGACTCGGGGAAAACTTCCGCGCCGACCGGTGCGGGGAAAGAAGTCCAGTGAGCGGGAGGATTGGGGGGAAGTCCGAATAGTCGCGGAGAAGGGTGTCTCCCTCGTCCAAAACTTCCAATTCTCCCTCCGAAAAGCCAGATCGCAGTCTTCGGGGTGGCGGTCCCTCGCAAATCAACCCCAATCTGGTCAAACGGAAACTCCCTTCGAAACACACACGCACTCACTCCCCCCCGGAGAGTCGAGACTCGATCGGCAGCGGTCTCACCCTGACCGTCCTTCCCCTCTGCCAGCCACGCTCTCTCTGATGCCGCCGCCAGAGACCACGCGCGCTGCGCACCGGAGGGGAAGTCAGAGGGAGGGAAGGAGAGGGGTGGGTGTGTGTGTGCGAGAGAGAGAAAGAGAGACGGTTCGCCCGCGAAGGGGTGAATGCCAGAGCGAAAGAAGGAGGGAGGGTGGGGAAGCGGCGGAACTATGCGGAAAGTGACGGGGAGGGGGGCCAGCGTTGAAGAGAGGCAGGAGGGGTGGCAGTTCAGATAACCCCACACCCCACTCTCATTAAAAAGACACCACGCACATAGGAATACTACGGTTACTACTACTACTACTACGGCCGATACGTACTATCCAAGGGATTTTGGTAGGTATCCCTTTCCCTTCGTATGCGACTGGCGGCGCCACCTGCAAAGGTCAACACTTGCTCCGATTCGGAGAGATTTGGGTGCTCATTCCTAGGTTTGAAGGTCCTCCATTCCTCCATTCAGCCGAGTCGTATCCTTCTTGTCCGCTCGTAGAAGATTCTTTGAGTCTCATCTTGAATGGGTGGGGTCGCGTTGGATATGCGACATTTTCTACACCAAGGGTGGGGACGATAATGGATTCATAGGATTTTCCTCTCCTTAATTTCCAGTTCTGCATGATCTATCTTTGTATGGAGGTAATCTATTGAAAAGGGGTTGTGGTTCATTTATATTCCCTCCTTTTTCGTATACCACAGAACTTTTGTTGTGGGCTATATTAACGCTAGTTTGGAACGACGTAGATTTTCCGCTAGCATGTCTGTGGATTTTGACCTACTTTTGGGTTAATTTAGTGAATGTTTTTTCCCTTTTCCTAATATTTAAATATCCTCCCTTGCCACCTGGTACTTACTCCCCCTCCTACTCACCTTCCCGGTGGATCGCGGGGTATTATGCAGATGTAGATCTAAATTTGCAATTTGTCGGAGGTATTATTTAAGAAATTAAATAATAATAAAAACCAGACCAGATTTGTCCACCCCATAGGTTGATTTGATAGGTGAGGGTAGAGTTCACCTAGCACCAAAAACACAGAGGGTCAAATTCACACCTCTCGGGACATGGGGACCAGTGCCTTTCCTTGTGACACTGGCATTCTCTCAGAAATATTTAGTACACGAAAGGTCATGCAGATTGTTCCAAGCTGAGAGCCCCCGTAGGTGTCAGCAGGGCCCAGGGTTATGTTCACCAGACTTCCGCGCCCCGTGAGTAACAAGAATACGTTTAGAAAAGAATTGTTATCCATTAAAAATAGATTAAGGTAACGATTTGGGAGGAGCTCGGCATCTTAATTTATATTTCGGTAAATTGAGGTGTAAGCTAGCACGAATTACAGCCAATGGTCTTCCCCTGATAAATGCAAAATTAAGTTAACGGTATTATGTAAGTTTGAAAAGTGTGTGGAAATATCGTCAGTTGGAAAAGGTGAAAGAAACGAATGTACTTAACGAAATAAATTGAAAAATTATTCGCACCAAACCAATTCCTTGGTAACATAATCATGAAATTTGGCAACATTCTCTTGATTTCCATTCTCTTGAAAAAACTTTATGAAAACCTGTATTTTGCCTTTTCATAATCTATCTCATTCGATTCGGCAGAGAATAATATTTTTCACTTTATCTGAGCGCATTCAGTAGTTGTAATTATATTCTTGATTCGCGACTGGTATTTAGGAAACAATTGTCACAGTTATTTAAACTGAGAGTAGATTATTGCCAACTTGAGAATGGTTGACGAAAGATGACCTATCATCCTCCGAAGTGGTAAAGGGCATGGTATAACCACTGAGATATAGGAATTTGGTGATGCGTTAGAGGTACTCGGTTTGGGGAGCGTGGAATAAGATACCGCATAAAAGGATTGGTTCTGATTATTTCCCGCTTTTAAATCATTTGCTAGCGACACGGTTATTTCTCCTGCTGAATCCATCCTTAGGCCTGCATGACGTATTTGTTTGAGCAAATACCTTAATCCGAATAAACACACCTCTGTATATCGGTGCATGTTCCCTCTGGCTATCATTAGCCCTCCCCACAGATAACAACCTTGACGTGGTGGACTTATGCGATTCGATGACCCCAAGACCTGTGCTGCCGGGATCAATAATAGTAACTGCGTAAGGAGAGCAAAAGTTACCCTTCTTGCACGAGGCATCCTGCGTGAGTTTTGACGGATTTCATTATTTATATTTCGACCAAAATCAACGAAGGCAAAGCCTTCTCAGCTAAGATATGTGTGAAAAAAATATACGCCGTAGTTAGGAAGATAAGTGCTAATAAGACAAGTACTCTTTCTAGTTGAAATTCAGCTAGGGCAGGGGGTAGTTCATTCATTGTTTGTATTAAAAGTATAATTTCTGATGTCAATCCTGGACTGACCGGCTTAGCTGGAAGAGAATGAGTATTCCATCTGCATCACTCTCAATTTATACTACTACTATTCTATATGATGAAGATTGTCTATGAATGTCTTTCGTACTTAAATGTTCAATTTCACATGATAAAAAACGTATTATCCACTCAGTTAAATTTCTCTCTAATAAAGAATTCAATGGAGTCATCCGTTACGGTTTATGGTTCTTCTGCCGTTCATGTCATAACGCTCTGAAGAGTGAGCGCAGTATCAGCGTATAATTTAAAGACAAAACAGTGGCCCACCCTGTGAAACCATCATCATCATCATTAGTCCACCTATTAAAGGACGATTTTGGGCACTACCTAATGACTAAAACTTGTAAAAAAAAACAGCTTAAGACTTCCCTCAGTCTTAACTCGTTTTCCCTACATTATTGTCCTCTTCAGGTCTTCATACGTTCTAGCTACGTCCATCCCTTCCGAAAAGTGAATCCTTTCTTCCTCTTCCTCTGTTGCTCAATATTCTACCGTCGGTAACATACCACAATCACTAAATATCTACTCTGCTCATTCTTCTTGCCTTAATTGTGTTACGCCGGGCAAATTCTTCTTTCTCTTACATACAAGGGTAGTTTAAAAGTCCGTGCAAAAATGAAAACTACTAATATTTTTTGATTTTTGGGTTTAATTATTTTCATTTTTTTTTTTAATTCTTCTTTTTGACTTATAAATTTCGTACTTATTTGCTTCAGTTTGCAGATTCTTTCCAAGGGGAAGTGTTTTTTCCATCTCTGCAAATTTGGCATTTGTTTCAACAACAACCTCCTCAAATGAACGAAATCTCCTTCCCGCAAAACATTCCTTCACATTTGAGTACAGGAAGTAGTCCAAGGGAACCAAATCGGCCGAACAAGGGAATAGGAAACGAGTTGTAAAAAATGGTAAATTCATCAGATTTCGTACTCATCTGCAGAGGAACATAGGCGATGTTGAGATGGAAGAGGACTCTTTCGCGAACCTTGTGGGCATTAGCTCGCATCTCGAGTTTCAACCGGACTAATCACAATGAATAGCGTGTGCACTTGTAACAGTTTGATCCTTTTCCAAATACTCAATGTGATTATTTCTTTCGAATCCCAAAAAATAGCCACTTTTACCTTCGCCGCTGAAGGAACGGACTTCGCCCTCTTTTAAGTACAGGCCACCTGCTGGTAATTTTGACTGTTCCTTGCTTTCTTGTACGAGGGTCATCCGGAAAGTAGTACCCGTTCGTGCCGCATGAAGTGCTGACGACGCGAGTAGCCGCTGGACGAGGTCAGATAGCTTCAGTGGCTTGTCTGCCTTCTCTGAGCCAAGTTGCGTGACGCTAGCATTGCCTGTGTTGTTTCTGTGATTGTTTACAATGTTTAAAAAAATTGAGAACGCCGCCAGTTGTGAAGTGAGGGCAGTGATTAAATTCCTCAATGCAAGAAACGTTCGCCCATGTGATATTCATCGCCAATTAAAGGAGGTGTATGGAGACAATGTAATGGACGAGTCGTCTGTTCGGCGGTGGTGTCGCAACTTCAACATGGGGAGGGGGAACACACACGACTATGAGCGTTCGGGGAGACCGTCTGTCATTACAGACCAACTGGTGAGCTCAGTTGACGAATTCGTGAGGAACGATCGGCGCGTCACAATTGATGACATCTGTGAGCATTTTCCCAATGTTTCTCGAACAATTGTTCATGAAATTGTTAAACACCATCTGCATTATGCAAAAATTTGTGCAAGATGGGTCCCTCGCGTATCTCAATGAGCTGGCGGCGAAGGACTATGCAGCAGGAATACAGAAACTTGTCACACGTTATGACAAATGCCTTAATTTGCTTGGAGATTATGTTGAGAAGTAGTTTAAAGTATCCTCTTTCAAATAAAATTTTTTATGTTTGTTAATATTTACTTTTGTGTCTTTATTTCACGAACGGGTACTACTTTCCGGATGACCCTCGTATTTGGTGTTATATCAATATTGATTCGCAGTGACAAAATAGTACCTAAAGTTTAGTGAATTTCACAGAAACAGCTGAAAATCGGTCTTGGTACATGCCACCCAGTTTTGGTCAACTATGAGCCATGGCGTCGCCCATCTTGTAAGATGGCTTACTCATGTTCAAATGCTGATGCATTCTCCCATGTACCCGTTCAATCGAGATGTCTATGGCATCAGCTATCTCAAGCAACTTCACTCTTCTATTATCCATCACCACCTCATGGATTTTACCAATGATTTCTTGAGTTGTGACCTCAAAAGGGCACCCAAAATGTTCATTCTCCCTAAAGTAGTGATCTTGTGGACAATCCGACATTTTTGAAGCCACTTACCACCATTCTAATCGAAGGTGCATATTCACCATTATGTTTATTAAGTTTCTCTACAGTCTCCTAAAGTGATTCGTCTTTCATTAAATAACGCGTGATCAACTCGTGATATTTTCTTCGACGCATTCTTTAGATATCTCTAGACTTACTCGATTCAAACGAACGCTTGGCGCAGATTAACTGATCAATCAGGATTAAACTAGACAATTGTTACTTCAAGAGCTGCTAATGACCCACATCAAATTTGATATTCACCAATGGTACCTCCTCTCTGATTTTTCACGAACTTTCAACTACCGCCGTATTCAGAATTTCTTCTTCGTTCGTCATCATCTCAAACTCATTATCATACATTGTTCGTCCGGAAAATAAGTGTACTGAGCTCAGGAAAAAAAATGTATTACACTTTTACATATCTTAAGCTAATATTCCTCAAAATAGGACCCTTGTGAGTCGATACACTTGTTCCAGCGGCGTTCCCATTCCTGGAACGCTCCCGCGAAGGCATCATCGGGAACCTCTCGAAGACTCGTCGTCGACCTCTTCTCTGCCCTCCACGAACATCTTGTGCCACCGAAAGATCATGTTTCTGGACATGGCTGACTCCCCGTAAGCCTGGTTAATCATACCGACAGTTTCGGTAGACGATTTCCCAAGCTTTACCGCAAATTTGATGGAATAACGCTGCTCCAAAAACTTCGGCATCGCGTTCCGTGACGTGGGTCGAGCGTGGAGGTTCGCGTTAACAGAGCTCCTCACTACACCACAGCTCAGAGCTGACTGCCTTTTTCAGCGTCACTTGCCAACATACCCCCCTCCAATCGCAGCCCGTCAGAGCGGTGCTGGGCGCGCCTGGAGCGGCGGGAAAAAATCAGTAGTCAGTACACTTATTTTCCGGACGAACCCTGTATCTGTTTCACTTCATATTCCCATCTCCTAGGTCTCCTTCCACGCTCATCCTGGAATTCGGATACATATAGCGGCATACTAAATACCTATTCATGTATATCTTTCTTTCTAATCTGAGCTCATTTACATGATGGACTACAAGGAAGTTCTCGTTGTTCACTTCCGCAACACGCAATCATGATGACATCTAACCAATGCAACCAAATATTCTTATTTAAAAGCCAAATGTTAATGATTTAGTCAAACGCATCAATTATTCCATTATGTATATAGGTATACATGCGCACACGCAGGTGTAAAACTTCGAAAACTCAACTACCTAAGTTTTACATCTACATCATACCCCACAAGCCGCAGCAAGGGCGTGTGGCGGGGGGTGTTGGGTCAACACCCGTAAAAGGGAACAAAACCACATGCAAAGTCAACATATCCATACAAAACTGTACCCAAAGTGGTGAACACATTAATGCAAATATACCTTTCCTTTTATACGCATGCAAATACATATACTATTATCTAACAAACAATTGAACCTTAGTATGCAGTAAAAAATGTATCCAATAATTTTACATGTGAGATCAGAGCTTCCCCTCCTGCTTAGCCTTACGACGAATGAGATCGACGCATTGATTGGTTCAGAGAGATCAGTTCCGTTCCCTGTGCCAACTGTGATTTCCCAGGGTGACATGGCACCCCTAAAATCACGGTTCGTGTGAAACGGCGGGCCACTGAGATTTAAACTCGGGCACTTCAGTTGACAGCAGGACGAACACCCACACTACCTTGCAGATTGATAAATTCGGAGAATTGCAGCGGATATCGTCAGGCTCCAATTCCATTTCAAACGACTTAAAAATAAAACTCGTGATTTTATTGTCCACCCAATGCAATCGAGGACTCGCCGGACCACGGTCGCAATTAGCATACTCGGCAGCTGTTTTCACTTTTGCCGCAGAGCGGGACCGAGAAAATTATGCTCACCGCCATACGGTATGGGCCACGGCGATCATGATTGAAACCGCAGCCGTGGGCGATCGTGATTGCACGGAATTAACGAGCCGTGAACCGTGCGCCGCCGCGGACAGAAAGGGAGCGGGGAGAGGAGGGGGGTGACAAAAGCGGCGGAACCACTCGTCGATGCGGAATTTCATCGCAAATCTCTCGATTGAGCGATCTTGGCTCCTACTTTCGGTCCAAGGAGGCAGGTGTGCGAAACCCCTGAACAATGGAGCATCGGGGGATTCCCCCCGGTTTTCCTTTCCGACGACGCGATCGACTGAATTGAAGTATTGGCAATGGTGATTCGCAGCGGAAGTAAGTTTATTTCCCAACCCTTTATTTCAAACTTTCCTCGAACCTCCCACCTCCCACTGAGGTGGAGTGGGAGCTGTATTCTCAGTGGATGAGAATTGCGTGACTGCATCCACGATTAGAGATCTGCTATTTTGTCGATATTGAATATATATATATATATATATATATATATATATATATATATATATATATATATATATATATATATACATATATATAAAACCATAAACATAGTAATCAACCCGAAGGTCGGTTTGGTAGGTGATGGCAGAGTTCACCCAGTACTAAGCCCGACATATATAATAAATAAATATATATATATATATATATATATATATATATATATCCGCGAAATAGAAGATCTGATGGCTGTACTACTGTTTCTCCTGAAGAAGACGGACCTAAATTACGTCGAAATTATTAAGAAATATCTGTGAGTGCTCTTTTTATGTGTTCTTATATTGTTTGCTGTTGTCTAAGTTTTTTTATGCAACACTTCCGTGTTACCTCGACAAAATCATAAATGTATACAAGTATTTTACTTGTATATGTATATATATATATATATATATATATATATATATATATATATATATAAATATATATATATATCCGCTTTCAGCCGTAATTACACCCGCTACAAGCAGTAAATTACCAAAATGAATGCGCATGCAATGGAAATACATAATATTCGTAATGATTTAGAAAAATAAAATCTAAATACACAGGCAAAAGGATCTAAAATCTGATATTTTGATGCAGTAGTACCACCTATTATCACAGTAAGGAGAGGATGATGTTTACCAAAATAGTACTTTTTGACTATTTATTTCAATTGCCGACCAGTTTTCGATGCACTAAATCATCTTTTGATCCAAATCACGCCAGCGGAGAGTGCAGCAAATCCCTCACCTCGCGCTTTCAATCCCCGCGATGCGTGACTTTTACACCTCATGGAGACGAACTACTTTTTGTGTAGTGCGTGTGCTTTCGCGGGAAAATCCGTATCCAATTAATAAAGAAATTTGAGCGAAATTGGAGGTGCAATGAGGAATTGATTAGATGTAAACCTAAACCCTCGGTTCAGTTGCCGAGAGCTTTAAACAATAAGCTACAACATTGTATATAGCCTTGCGAAGAGGGAGTTTAGAGCAAATATGATCTATCTCCAACATCCAAAGTCAAGACACCAAATATGTTTGTCTATGAAGTTAGTTTTTTCAATTAGGGCGCACCTTTGCTACATGGGATCTCTTAGTTAACGCTTATGTCTTGGCAGCTCGAAGATGTCATCTGAGTCCTCAAAATCTTCTTTGATTACAATCCTGTATTATTGGTGTGCTTCAGTCTTCAATCTTTTGCGGTCGCGGGCGAATCTCTTCTCTTCGTTCGATTGGTGTCTTGACTCCTTCACCAACCGTCCCACACAGTTCGTTGTCTGGCTCTGCTCATAAGGATCTTCTCTTCCACTGCGCTCTCAAATTTGATCCGAGCAAAACCGTTCGTGACCAAGTACTTGATCAATTCTTGAGTTTCTTCTCTCATTTAACATTTAGCACGCCTTTCTTCATTTCTTTGAAGCACGACTTTGTACTTGTGACTAATAATCACCCATGAATTTGGGAACGATTTTGGTTTATTTATTGGTATTGGCCAATCTTACATTCTGGCATTTATAAATGTTCATTTGCCACTAGAATATAAGATCATGCACAGGACTTCATTATTCTTTGTTCAATTTCGTTCCACTTTGCTATTGTTTATCCACCTTAGCCTTTTTAGACGACGGCATTTTAGTCACCTGAGATTATATATTTTCACACTTATCCGTATATTTTAATTGCTCTCGTGACACAATCTCCAATAGAATTGAATTTCTGCATCATGTTTGTCGGAATTTCAATGTGTGCTGTTACTATGTATGTACGCTTTGATGATATGCATGTTCTTCGTCGGGTCAGTCTCTGAGTCTGACCTGAAGAAAGCCTCAGAGAAGGTCGAAGGAAGTAAATTTTTAAATTATTAAGGTTAAATATCATGCATAATAAAAAAAGTTCAATTCCCTGGGCACGGCTGTGGACACTCTCAACTTACCCTATCCGTGCGATTTTTCGGTTACCAGATCACCCTGGGAAAACATATGTGACACATGGTAAGGATTGAGCCCCCTTTACTACCCTGATGTAAGAATTCCATACACCGCTGGCTTCTAGGTGAGCTCCACCCTTTACTTTCAAACTGGCCTCCAGGTTGATTTGGTTTTCTGATTCGCTGTTTTTGAAAACTGACATTTTTAAATAATGACCGTTATTCTGCTGTTTTTCGCAAAACTCTATAATTTATATTTTTTTCAAAAAGAACAAAATGTGATTTTCATTTAAATCTTAGAGGGCAAGGGTCAAATAGAGTCCGAAGTGTCGTTGAATCACCCCTTATTAATTGAATGAAAGAAATAGAGCTATTGCTAATTATTCTTGTCAAGACAACACAACATGGATCGAGTCTGATGAATGAATGAGCAAGTCTTCCAGTGGCTGTGCCCTCTGAACATGCATCGCTCTCGAATATTGTGCTAATGCTGAGCATCACAAGCACCGGGCTTGGGTTTCGATTATCGGATTATAAGATTACTACGCTTTGCATATTAAATTTAATAATTTTCTCAAGATATAGACCAAAGGGTATCTCAAGGATTCCTGGAAAAACATTGGTCAGAAAATGAAAAATGTGACGAGCCAATCCAATCATAGTTTCTTTCTGCCCCACTCCATTTTAAACCGGTGGACGCTGGTACGAATTCAAACGGTGTTCTGCCTCCTTCCCTGTTCCCTCTGGCCAAACTAGGCAACTGCGCTTCCGCGGGGACGTTGCTCTACATCTTTTTTTATAATTAACTTGGGCGCGTCTCCAGGCTTTGGGATTCTTACGTTGCGGGATTTTTTCGACCGTCTCCACAATAATTGCGACACAGAAAAGGAGCACGAGCCGACCCCGGGAACGTGATTAGTTAAGATGTGCTTGCGCACCGGGATAATTTAGGGCATTTCCGTGCGAATCGTACAAAGAGCGGGAGATACGAGCGCGTGCCTCGCCGGGAAAGTCGATCACCACGTGCGGAGGCAATGGATAAGGCATGCCGCCACCTCCAAGTCCCTTTGCGACCCAGCGACTACCGCAGGGAGACGTACTCCGCGGGCAATCATGAGGGTGAGATTAATTCATATTGCTTAGCTCTTGATACTGTCCGGTCAGTGGGACTGCCCGAGTTATCCAGTCAGTGCTAACTACAGTCGATCTAGTTATTCGGAGATAGTTATAACACCACGCCTTTCATGGGGAGCACATATGCGGATCCGATTTAAAGAAACTCAGCTTCATTGAACGGGTGTTGAGGGAATGTATTGAGAAAGTAAAAGAGATGTGTTATTTCGCTCTAGTTATACTTCATATTGAATATGCCGCGAGTATTTGAAATCCTTGGGAAAATATTTGACGAAAAGAGTTCAATAAAGTCCAGAGAAAATCCGCCAGATTCGTTAAAAGTGGTCATAATAAGAAGACGAGTGAGACAGGCCACACTCGTCTTCTTGCTATGGCATCTTTGTCTCGCACTTCAACATACATTGGTCGCTTGGATCATGTACATATATAAAATTCGGGAAATAGATGCCAGAATAATCAGACTCAAGGACTCCTCTTCCCACGGACAATACGGGATATCAACTGCAGGGTTATAGACAGCAAAAATTCCACTTGCCACCCTCAGCGTCTACGGAATAATTAGATCTACTCAATTGCATGCACTTTCGCTAACTTAGTGTGATTTGTTGTTAAAATCCTTTCTTCCCGCATGACCGCATTAGAATGTCATTAAATAATGTAGTGTTCTTTACAGTATTGCTTTCTCTGCTTTGTCTTTTTTTAAGTTTCCCCATCCATCACTAGTATTTCTCAGTGGGGGTGGGGGGGACCCTCCCCCTACCTACAACGTTTGGTCACATTCCCCTCCTGTGTCCTCGCGGAGGAGACCATAGTATGTTGCATGTCAATGTGGTAGTGGAATTTCGCCTTCTTACTGTTCAAATTCTAGCTTGCACGCTATCGGATAGATTTCTTACTGCATCCTAGGGTACAACTGTTTGTTAGTTGATAGTATATGAATTTGCATGCGAATAAGTTGAAAGGATTTTTTCATGAATGCATTCGCCACTTCGGGTATAGGTTTGCATAGATGTGTGGATTTTGCATGTGGTTTTGTTCTCCTTTTCGGGTGGTGACCTAACAACCCCCGTCAGACGCCCTTGTGGTGGCTTGCGGGATATTATGTAGATGGCCTTTTAGGGGAATTAGGCTGAGAGCCACTTGAGAAGTGAAGAGAAAAAGCCAGAGTGAGACTTTAAGAAAGGTACAGAACAAACGAGTTTAGCAATGGCACTAAAGGAATTATTATGGTCCCACACTACTTGGGTACATCACACCATAAAGATATGATAAAGGAGATAGATTCCAGTAGAGATTCTCGGTCTTTACCCAGACAATCAGTAACCATGATAATAAGAAACCAAAGTCACTATAGAAATATAAAAGACATTATTTTACAAGTCAGGACAAGATTGAACGTTCCGCAGACATGAGTTATATTCGAAGGTACATGTGTATGTTAATTGATAATATATGTGTTTGCATGTGTGTAAGTTATTTTGCATGAATGTTTACGATTTTGGCATGAATTTGCGGGTTTTGCAGAGGTTTTATTCTTTTTTACGGGTAATGACCTAGCACCCCCTGCCACACGCCCTTTCGGTGGCTTGTGGGGTACTCTGCACATGTAGATTCAATATTCGACGCACATCTCCAATGATTTCAGCGTTTCACATTCAAGACATTTCTCACCCGCACTGCTTTCGGTAATATTTTGCGGGTTTTTGAAAATATTACAATATCATTCCCCACACTAAAAATGCAATAGCGTGCTCCACAGCTTCACTTAAGGAGCAAAGGTTAAATAACAAATTAAACATCTTTGCATAAATTGGGAGGATGCATCTTTAGCGATGATTTTGACAATGTATTATCATCCACTAGGTACTACGGTAGGAGAAATCATATAAATAAAATTAGAGAGATAAAGTGTAGAACAGATAGATTGACGATATATTTATAGCCACAAACGATGGGGGAGATCAGAAACGCACACAAAATACCTAAAGTACACGACTTCATTCGAGCGCAAGCTGAACGACTCGAGAGGTCCCTTCCACGTAACACGCTTACAAAAAACATATGGGATTACTCCCTACATAGAAAACGCCGTCCGAGCTACAGACTTCCAAAAGAAATCATATTTCGGTAACAAAACCGAATTCTTTCCTATGACTTTTACTTCTTATTTTTATATTTTAAGTATTACAATACTTGTTAGTATTTAATCAAATAATAATTATAATTAAAATTATAACTTCTTTGCCAGATGGCCCAGGCTCGAATCAATGTTACGGGCTTGTCGGGCAACCAAATGCCTAGCGGAGAGGAAAAAAAAACAGAAAAAAAAATTAATAATATAAAAAAAGAAAGAAAAAAAACCAATTAAAAAAAACAAAAAAAAAGACTGAAAAAAAATATATATATTTATACATAAATATAAATTGTATATGCAAAACAAAAAAAAAGTTGTTTGTAGACCAGATTTATAGTAATATGTTTAATTTTAAAATATTTAGGATAAGTTAACGTCGTGTTGACGTGATAATGGGCAACATGTTCCAGCCCTTAAGTTAAGGTAATTTAATTTAGTTTCTCTTCTTAATTTACGGCCCATTGCCAACCCACTAGTGGTCTTTCTTTCAACTTCTCCTTCACTAACACTGGAAAGGTACACGTTCGTCACTTACACTTTCGTTCGTTATTATATCCCATGTGAAATTGTACAACCACTACAGCTGAAGGGGTGGACGATGTCGCACTGAAGCAGTTTTACAAGATAGGGCAAACGCCCAGAAAAAATGGGGTTCTGGTCTGGTCTGGGGGAACAGAATAAAATTGCTCGATCACGCTAGGGGTAAAAGTATTTTTTGTCCAAAGTAATCCGATGTGTCATCACATACTTCCACACACCCCAGCGGCGGCTTGCAGGTTACTACAGGTGTCATAAAAAAGTACAGTAGCTATAGAAACATGTAAATGTAATTCCGTCATTTCAAACATTGGAACTCGGATGTTTAAAATTTCATCAATCGCGGTCAGACACACCGCCGGATCAAAGCTAGCGGGTTTGATTTCCGTTTCTGCGATGGTTGCTATGTGCTATACGTGGGGATATCTTTTTTAAGTAAATATTACGAAGAATACCCAAGATATGTGGATAAAATCAATTCTGCATAATAAGTGATTCTTATTTTCATAATGTCGTAAATTACAGATATTATTGTGGATTTGTTCAGTTTCAGGAAGTCGTAGAATACTCACATTATAGAGAAGATAGGTTCACAGTGTGATTGAGTTCCTTCATTTGAAATGTTACTGTGCCCGCAAATTCCGCGATGAAATGATTACTCTTTATAGAAATGATAGCCCGTTATATGACACAGTTGTTAGGTGGAAAAGGATTTTCCAAAATAACCACACGTATCTCACAGACGATTGAAGAAGTGGAAGACCATCACTCGTGGACGACACAGCCACAGTTAGGAAATTGGAGGACTTTATTGTCGCAAGTATGCGACATGGTTCTCCCTTCCTGGCTCCTCCGAATACCCACCCCAAGCAATCAACGACGCAGTGTTGCAGGTGTGCAGCATGGTATTCCCTCCTTGGTTTTCCCCAAAACTCCCACGTGACCAAGGACAATGTTTCCAAGCGATCAACGACAATGGTATTCCTTCCCTGGTTTCCCCGAAACTCCCACGTGACCAACGACAATGCTTCAAGAGCATTCCTCCCCCGGCTCCTTAAATGGGTATAAAAGCCCTGATCGCGGGGCGAAAAGCAGTCAGTTGGTTATCTGGCGGTGACCGGTAGAGCACGATGCTTCGGCTATGTTGCGCTTGTCGCGACAGCGTGCCCTATTTCTGACTCAACGACGGACGAGGGCTCTGCCCAGGTTATGCTTGTCGTGACCGCGTCCGCCCTGCCATACTCCCTTCCTTCCCGACGGACGAGGGCTCTGCCTAGGTTATGCTTGTCGTGACCGCGTCCGCCCTGCCATACCCCCTTCCTTCCCGACGGACGAGGGCTATGCCTAGGTTATGCTTGTCGTGACCGCGTCCGCCCTGCCATACTACCTTCCTTCCCGACGGACGAGGGCTCTGCCTAGGTTATGCGTGTCGTGACCGCGTCCGCCCTGCCATACTCCCTTCCTTCCCGACGGACGCGCGTTGGTTTACTGAGGGTCTAGCCATCCATAAGTTGCGTATACCTTTGTGATTGGTGCATTATAACTGTATGTTGTATAATAAACGATTGTTTGGGTAAGACTCGGTGTAGTTATTCTGACTTTCCCCGATACCCTTTGTGTCGCACCATAAGGAACGCCCCTTGCGACATTATCCTTTAAGAATGAAGATCAACCATCCTCATGATCATGAATGAAACTAATCTTATTCACGTCAGTGTGTAACAAAGTATTCACGAAGAGCTGCTCATGTCAAAGGTGTCATTATAATTACTGACTCCTTTTCAGAAGCAAACATGGCACGACCTGCAATCGCGGCCACGGCGTGACCGGCAATCAAAGCGATTTAGCTTTGAAATTTTTCCACATCCACCCTATTCTCCCGATTTCGCCCTTGGTGACTTTTTTCTTATTCCCAGAACTCAAAAAAAACATTGAGGGTGGAAGATTTGACAACACAAATGGCATCATTCAAGAGATGGATCAATGGTTTTCGACGCAATCTGCAATGACGACCTTCGAATGGTCAAGACCCGCTGGGAGAAATATGTATCTCTGGATGGTGACTATTCAGAGAAGTCTTAAGAATAACATATATAAATTAAGTTTTTATCTCGATTATTTTTAGTTATGATTAAAAGATTAAGATACCATCACTTACTCTTATGGGTCGGCCCCTGGGACACGGGGTGATGAAATAGGAATGGATTACCCTGGATTCAGTGAAAAGGCAAACGACAGAGGCAAAAACTTGACCGTATGAGCTGAACCATCTCACACACTACCTCAGGCAAAAAGATCGAAGGCTCTCATGGAAAGATACCGAATACTCAATAATACTGTGAATAGTAATTTATCATTTCCAAATGAATCAGTTATACGCATTCGAACTATTTTGAAAATGTGTCTACAAAGGAAAGTAATACGAGATTAAGGACATTATACAACTCTAATCTATATATTAAACCCGTTCTCCATTTGTATGTCCCAAAAGTTGTTTTCGAGGAAATAAAAAAAAGGGAAAAATCTAGCCCACAAAAATATACTGAGGAAAAGTTCACCAAGAACTTGATGGGGTAGCCACGTCATCCTTAATCCGAAAATCAGAAAGAGGAAGTTTCGACAAGATATTTTTTTTCACTCGAATAACACCGCCGGCAAGGCACCTCCATCAGTAAGTAGACCCTGGGAGAAGTTGCTAGGGCCATTATTTTCCCAAAACGAAGCGTTGAAGTTGAGGACCAAGTTGCGTTAGTAATGAGAGGGAATCAAGGGACGCTGATTTTTCACCTATTGTCTCCGCAAATAGAACCAACACTTCTGAGCACTTTCTGACAAAAGCATTTCGTGGCTAAGGATTTTCTGTACTTGTTTTTGCAGAAACATGTAAATAACAGTGTTTAATTGTTTGTGACTTTATTTGAACGATAATATGCTCTTGTTTTCCTGAAGGTCTTCATTGAAAGTAATTTATCAACCGAAAACATCCTCTTATAAAGATGTGACGCTGGTGTTATTCCTTTAATTAGTAATGGGATGACGACAGTCTTACAGTCTGTGTATTGCATATAAGGTAGTATACAATGCAGTGCGATCTTATTTAGTTTCACATGTTGCACTTTTCGCTGTTTGAGAGGCTACCTTAAGTATTCTCTAATCATAAAAATTTCCAACTTCATCTCAGCTTAATAATCCAGGTGAATACGTTTCCAAATAAAAACCGGCGTACGTATTTCTATATAGAAACGTGAATTATAAAAAAAAATATTTAAGCAATCGATGGATTTGGACAAGGTTAACGTAATCATTGAAGTTATTGACTACTTTCCAGCTATATGATGATCTGATCTTTAATATCTATCATGAAAGATATACTTCGTGACTGAGGAAATTAAAATCAATTTATTCTTTCTCCAAGGACCTCGGGGTACATCGAACTTCGAATCTAGGAAAACTGCTGACTCAATAAATCTTAATTTTTCTCGCCACCGATTTTTAAAATTGACGGTGAATATTTCCTTCAATGATTCTTACTTGAAGCCGAAATAAACTATATTTCCCACTTGATGGCCTCAATTTCAAGTTATCTCCGCAAAAAATCCCATGCACCCTTGTTTTGCTGACGTTAGTTGTTTCGAAGTTAAGATGATGGAGCGATGACTTCCTGCAGAATTTGGCACATACGTGCATCAAAAGAAATCACGTCGTAAGGAACGGGTGCACTTTTTTCACGCACGTGCCATTGGGTTCAAATGATAAATATATGGATTCAGTCTTGCGTTTGACGATCTGAGTCCCTTGGCTATGCTCTCATGTCGGTCTGGGGCACATAGGACTAGACGTGGGGGTATCTCACGGAATAGATCGGTCGAAGAAGCACGGTGTACTCACGGAAGCCACCCTATTATTTTCCTCCATATAACTTGATTTCCTTGATATTATCCCCTCTATTATCGTTTTCAGTGTCCTTTTGCCCCTCAATATCTCCCGTATCTACGTGTCCTGCCATCTTTTAATTTCTCCCAAAGGTCGTTTTCCTCCCATTATTATACCTAAAACTCCATTAATTGTTTCCACTTTCGTCCATTTTATTTTCTCTGCACTAACAAGCTATAACAAGACTCTTACTTCGGAAATTATAAAATAAACTATGCGGGTGAAAATGAGTTTGTATTCAGAAAGGGCAAAAGTACACGATATTCCGTAGAGTGTCTGAGGATGGTTGGTGAAAAAAATACTTGATGTGAATCGGGATCTGCATATATGATTTGCCAACTGACAGGGGGATTCGATTCGACCTGAGGACCTAAGGCCTGAGGAAAAGCGAGAGAGGTTGCAGTGGGCGGAGAAAGAATGGAGACCATGAAAGTTGCATATGATCAAGCAGTACTGATTGGAATCAGAAGATGAGCTACAGTATGTAATTGTGAGTATTGTTGGGCTGAGGGAACAATTTGAAACGAAGATAAATGTAGAGTAGACAAAAAAGTTGAGAGTGAGTGGGAATGTAGCAATGTATGGCGTATCCAAGGAATGAAAAACTGTCGAGCAAGTGAAACCATTTCATCGATCGGGAAGCTTCGTTACTTGGAATGGAAGCTGTAACGAGGATTTAGAAAAGAGTAAATCTACGGGTAAGACAGATTTTGAAAAGATTACAAGATTTTTCACAGCAAGTAAAAATCCAATAGAACCGAAAAAGAGAATTGCTAAATGTTTCTTCGTGATTGTGGTATCTTACAGCAGCGAAACATGGATGGTGAAAAAGAAATATGAACAGAGCTTGAACATTTTAAAATATGCCTGAGGGGAAGAATGCTTAAGGTAAAGTGGAGTGGACATTAGAAAGTAATGATGAGGATGAAAGAGGGAAGAGAAATGCCGAGAGAAATAAAAAGAGAAAGACATATTGATAAGGGCATATTACGACGAATTTGATTGGATAAAAATGTCAAATAAGGAAATAGAGGAAGAAGGAGGATTAGAATACTTTACTGGATAAGAAATGGCAGTAGTTATGGGCAGCTAAATTCAGATGCTCAGGACCGAGCGCGATAGAGGACATCCGGCTCAAACCCGTCGGAGGATATTTCCAGTCTATAGAAATATATCAATACTGATCAAACCAAATTCTTCCGGCCAAATTCCTTCCTCGAAAATTCTACAAAAACCTCCCTACGCCCAAACCTTCTCCCTAAACCTTTGTTTTCCTAAATTCTTGAGTAGTTCGGTAGGAATGTTATCTCTCTTCAAGGCCTTATTTGACTTCAACTAGATTCTATCTAGCAATGTACTGTTTATGGTCATAAGCCATCATTTTCTATATCATAAGCCCACTCTATAGCAGCATTCCCTATCATATCATCTTCATCTTATAGTTCCACCATATATTATTTCAATCTTGTCAGATCCTCTCCACCTTTGATTTATTCTTTACTTACTGCACCTTTAATGGAGTAAACGAATTTCCTATGCATAAATCCTGAGAGTTATTTTAACCTTCTTGTAGACAGACCCAAATCTCCAACTTCGCTCGGTCTGAAAATTTTCCATATTCTTTCCGAAATGTTTTCTTTGCTCCATTACTTTCTCCCTCTAAGTTTATCATTATGCTCTTTGTACCTTTTCTCCCCAACTATGGGTCTGCCTTTTCCAATTCCCTTCACTCATTCATCTGCCAAATCAAATCTTCTGTAGTTCACGGATTCTTAACCCTATTTCTAATTAAAGTCACCATTGTTTCGTCCACCGATTTCTTTATCTCTCGTTCGAGATATTCCCATCTGTCTTATACTCTACCCGTCCTTTTATTTCAGCTCAGAATTCTATCAACTGCCTCCAGGTAATCCTTCTTTGTCTCCCCAGTTAAGCCTTTCACATTCCATTTTCTTTATCTGTATTGCTTTTCTTTATATTTTTTTCCTTGCTTTGTTTTTTCTTATTTTCCTTGATTTTTATCTTGCTTCTACACTATCTCATTCCCTGAAATTTAACATTAAACTTCATGAACCCTATAAAGAGATCAGAATCCATGGAAACTTAGTCAACATGAGTTGATCACGCTATTCCAACATCCATGCCTAAGCACAATACAATTTAATTGATATCTCCCACTATCTCCTGGAATTTAATGTGTGCCAACATCTACTGTAGTGTTCAAACTATATGTCGGTTATCATGAACCTATTTCTCTTACAAAACTCTACAGTTTTCTCCCCGCGATCATTAATTTTTCCAAAACCGAACTCTCCTCACTCCCATCTCTCCCTTCAACTACTAACGCATTCAAATCTCCCATTACTATCATTCTTTTTACAGGGTTCGTCCGGAAAATAAGTGTACTGACTCCTGGGCTGGGCGCGCCGCCCCAGGCGCGCCCAGCACCGCTCTGACGGGCTGCGATTGGAGGGGGGTATGTTGGCAAGCGACGCTGAAAAAGGCAGTCGGCTCTGAGCTGTGGTGTAGTGAGGAGCTCTGTTAACGCGAACCTCCACGCTTCGACCCACGTCACCGAACGCGATGCCGAAGTTTTTGGAGCTGCGTTATTCCATCAAATTTGCGGTAAAGCTTGGGAAATCGTCTACCGAAACTGTCGGTATGATTAACCAGGCTTACGGGGAGTCAGCCATGTCCAGAAACATGATCTTTCGGTGGCACAAGATGTTCGTGGAGGGCAGAGAAGAGGTCGACGACGAGTCTTCGAGAGGTTCCCGATGATGCCTTCGCGGGAGCGTTCCAGGAATGGGAACGCCGCTGGAACAAGTGTATCGACTCACAAGGGTCCTATTTTGAGGAATATTAGCTTAAGATATGTAAAAGTGTAATAAATTTGTATACCAGTTATATTTGCAATTATTTCTTCTAAATCATCGCGTGCACTGACTAATCTTTCCTCCTTATGACGCCTTGTCGATGTATATACCTGGATTACACTAAATTGACCAGTCTGCTCACATTTCTATTAGCAAAATTTTGCCATTCAGCTGTTCCACGATCACTAACTTTCCCCCCAATTTCCTATTCATTTCTATTGCTACCCCACGTTGACACACCGCGCCTCTGCAACATTTTACCTCGTGAATATTGCTCCAATAACCCCCGCCATCTATCCATCCCCATAACTCCCATAGGCCTAACTTGTCTATATTTTCTCTCTTCTTCTATTGCATGGTATTTTCCAACTTCCCTGGTCTTCAATTTCATCCTAACATTCCAAATTCCGTTTTTTATGGTACAGTCTCTTTTCTGCAGACAGTCGCTCAATAGCGCGAGGATTTCGTGTGATGACGGCCAGTGGTGGTCTGACCCTCCTCCGCTGCCAGGCAAGACACTTGAACCCTTGGGCCGAGTCTAGTAGTTGCCAGGACTCATTTTCTTTTTTATGTTCTTGGGATGAATAACTGAAGTGATTTCCCTTGGCTTTTTCAATAGTGCTTTTAACGCGGAAACATCATTGAAATGACCGCCACACTGGGGCAGTAAGCCTTTGCAGCCGCCTTATAGAGGAACAGGCACTGCACAGACTACGTACGTGCCTTGCGTCCAGCTCTTCGACAATCTGGCATGGATGACCTTACCAGAATTCATGAAATTATCATTACTTCCTTCAGTAGAGCTCTATGGGTCATAGAAACACGCATGCCCTTCCACCACATCAAGGTTGTTGTCCATGGGGAAGGAATGAACCATTATTGACCGGAATAATATGAGCTTGTTTTTTTACATTGTGGAACATGCTTCTCAACAAATTCTACCTCAGAAAAATCAGTGATGTCTCAGAAGAAAAAGCTGGTGATGAAGTCCTTGCTGTAGTATGTTTCAACCATTGACTTTTGATGCTATACGAACGTCTTTTGTCACAACAATTTGTAACAACAGGAGGCATATAAAAAGGCATAGGATAAATAATATTTACTCCTTCAATAGTGGGTGGTTCTAGCCGAATTCATCGGTGAGAGAGTAGGTACATGCTTACCTAATTGCATCTCCTCGAATAACAGCTGTTATGCTGATCCTTCGACCCCGTCTAGATTGCGTATTACAATGACGTCCTCTACGGCTTCAACTGTCTGAATGGGAAACGGAGGCGAATGAAGCTTCTCGGGTATTGCG
Source organism: Hetaerina americana (assembly GCF_022747635.1). Taxonomy (NCBI): domain Eukaryota; kingdom Metazoa; phylum Arthropoda; class Insecta; order Odonata; family Calopterygidae; genus Hetaerina; species Hetaerina americana. The sequence goes on from NW_027287095.1 coordinate 7,031,416, forward strand.
TGGAGCGACGGACTGCTCGGGGGAGTTGGAGAGGGACGAAGCGAGCCGGATCGAACGCGCCGGTTCTCGTCGCGCATTCGAATGGGGCGGGATCAAAGGCAGCGGTCCAGGGGAGGGTGGGGTGGAAGGGGGCAGTCGTCCGTCCGGTGGTGGAGAGCGGCGGGGGGGGGAAGTAGGTTGGCGGCCAGGGGTGCACGATGGAGGGAACACACTCAGAAGGACTGAGAGGGAGGGAGGGAGGGGGAGGAGGATCTCTCCGAAGTCTGAGGCTGGCCCTCCGTCGAAAATCCTGAGGCCCGGTGACGTGACACGCGGTCTCCCCTTTGTTTGTTTGTCACTGCGTGCTCGTTCGAAAAGCCTCCTCGACATTGAGATACGACGAAGTGAATACCTCACGGGCGGTGAAATGACTAGCTTCGGTCTCTCCCGGCGTACTATTAAAGTGAGGCAGCCGAGCGTGCTCTGGGTGTTGGTATGAGAGGGAGGAAGGAATGGGGGTGTGATAGAGGAAGAGAATCTCCAGGTGAATGTAAGGGCAGGGCCCTCCCGGGGGGGGGGGGGGGGTGCGGAGGAGCGGGGAAGACTTGCAGGTTCTGAAGTTTCTTCCGGGCCCGAATGCCTTACCGTCATCTGGAGGCGGATGCACGATTTTTCGCCGTTTTTATTTAACCAGTGAGTACTCAAGTCGACGTGCTTGTCTACGCCATTAGCACGAGCGTCCCTTTGACCGACTGTATCAAGATTCAAGATGCGAGGTGTGTATTTAATAAAAAACGTGATTTTGAGTTCTGAAAGAATTTCATTTATTCGTCTATTACAATGTTATCCACTTCGAATTAGTCCCCATTAGATATTATCGTACACTTATCTTATTACTTTTGGCAATTTTCGAAACACTTCTGGAACTAGATCTTTGGTTTCGCTTTTTAGCTATCTTATTGATGCGTTTTAATCTCGTCTTTGCTTGTAAAACTATGGCCCTTTAAGGTTCACTTTATTTTTAGGAGCAGAAAAAACTCACACGGGGACATTTCTGGATTGAGGCTGATCCACAATTGCAGTGCTGTTTTTACTCGAAAATTCATGAAAGAGCACTTAGCAGTGTGAGCAGATGCATTATCGTGGTGGTGTAAAAGCAATTGATTATTTCGCCATAATTGTTGGCGTTGTGTCACATTTCTTCACAGAACGGCATTGAAATTGTAATTTCCGTTACTTTTTAACACGCCTAGTATAGTTGATGCATGCAAATTTACTTGGAATTTTGACGTCTGCCTTTGTTGAAAATGCAGTTTAAATTTATTTAAATTAATTATTTTATGAATTCATCTCATTTCCCGCTACTGTTTCAAAAAAATCCTAATTTCTCGTTAGCTTGTCCACATATTCCCCGTTGCGTTTCACCTAGGAGAGGGCGTGAGTGAGGGTAACGCCTAATAATTCAATTGAGTCTACAGATTCCATTTCTGTGTTCCCGATGCAGTAGGCGTTTGGGAAGGAATTACTCTTTTTCCAAAAACTCATCACTACGCACTCTTTTAAGTTTAATTCTAATTGCCAAGTGTCGCACCAGCGTTGTATAGCATTAAGGTCATCTGACAAAGCTGCTGTGTCATGTGTGCTGAATCGGGAAAAAAATAAGTCACCCATGGAAAACGGTTAAAATTTCTGGACTGGATAGTTACTTTATGTGTCGATCGGGAAAAAATGTCGGCTAGATATATTAACTGGTAATCCATAAGATGCACCAATGGGGTCCTTAGTTACGGTCAAATATTTCCTTATTTTGAATTAAATTAATATAAATTGGAGAAATATTGAGTTTTTCGTTTCACAGTTATATTACAGGCAACCAGTTTCATAAACTAATTAAAACCTCCAAGAAAAAACGCAGGAGAAATACGTTACATCTCGGTTCACGATTTCAGTGTTCAAGGAAAAGTTTCAGGAATAAAATGTTTAGGCGGCATATAGCTCCAAACATCAACCACACTAAAAATATACCACACGCTGGAACTTGAAATTATATTTCTTGTACGAAGACTGTCTATGTAATACAATAGTTCAAAGGGTCCTTGGGTTAATATTTACCGCTGTATTTTTTCTTAAGAATGTTCGAATCAGCATAGCATCGCCTTATGCCACAATTAAGATTTAATTGTAAACTTGTCTTGCAGGTCTACACCGCATTGCAAAGATAATTATATTTTCGATTCTCTTCCAACTTTCTACTGATGCGAAGGTAATATGTGCACACCAAGTGCTGAGGAAGGATAGTTTTCATTAAATTTTTAATTGGTCAAATAATTTTTCAAGAACACAAAATTAATACTTATTATTATAGATAATCTATTGGTTAAGGTAGGTTTTGGAAGGACACAACTACCAACTAAATATCTTGTCTCTCATGACAAAACACAACCCTACATCCTACTCTACAACAAACCCCTCTTACGTATTCTACGTGCACTTTCTCCCCTCATTCAGTATTGGCGCTTCAGGACACAGTTTTACTCCTGCAGCGCCATCTACTGATTCATTGAGAAGCTATAGCATCATTTGTTTTGTTTCAGAAGTCGTTTGCTTGTCCGTGCATGCAAACAACAATGTCCGCGACAATCGTTCATCCCGCCAGCTGTGAAATGCGTTCTGTTATACGATTCTTGTATGCAAAAGGATTGTCGGCTGCTGAAATTCATCAGGAGTTATGACTTGTTTTTGGACCCACAGTTATAGTGAAGGAAAGGTTAGACAATGGTGCCGTGATTCTAAAAAGGGACGAAAAAATGTGCATGAAGAAGAGCGATGTGGCAGGCCCAGTATTCAGACCGAAATTGTTTCGCCAGTGAAAAAAAAACTTGTGTGACGATGAAAAAGACGATGTGATCGTCGGTTGACAATAAATAGCCTGGCTTAACAATTTCCTCAACTTAGACGCACTACTGTCTACAATATTGTCACGGAAAACCTCGGATACCACAAATTGCGAGCAAGGTGGGTACCGAAAATGCACACCGACCACCACAAAGAGCAAAGAATGTCCAGTGGACAAGAGGTTTTGGGCCCCCCACCCCCCCCGTACAGTCCTGACTTTGCTTTTAGTGACTACTTCCTCTTCCTGCACTTAAAACAGTGGCTCGATGGAAAACGTTTCGAAACCGAAGAGGAACTTAAGAATGGCGCTGTCAATTTGCTCACCTCTCAGGCGGCGAGCTTCTAGACAAAGGGGTTAAAGAAGCTGGTGCAGCGGTACGAAAAATGCTTAGAAGTGAACGGCGATTATGTAGAGAAGTGAAGTAGGTTTGCAGCTAACTAAAAGTGCCAATGAAATGTGTTTCATATGAGTATATTTTTTCCTGTGACCAAACGGCCCTTACTTTATGAACATGCCTCGTATATTATAAGTAATAGTTCAATTGTTTTAAAGTATGGTGATTATTTATCATACTGTCTGTTTGCGTGCATCAAATATGTTTTCTTAGTAAATTCACTGATGATTCGGTAATAATGACGTATTTGCGAAGAAACAGAAGGAATCAAAATCTCGGAACACTATTTGAGGAAAAAACTCCTAAAATAAGGAGAGCTATTATTACAGCGATAAAAATCGTCATAGTAGCTGAAAAGTATTGAAGATTCAATAATATATTCGTCATTGTGGTAGTGTTTCCTGATTGCGTACGCGGGGTGATTATGCGATGAACTTTTGCGAAGTAGTTATTAAAACTGATCTGAATGAATTTGCCATACACTGGGACTGAAAAATGGTGAATGAGGAACTCGAAGATTATTGCCTGTTATGACTTCTTGTGCTGGGCACGAGCATCTTTAATGGGATCCTAGAATACCAACTGGTAATGGGAGAGATGATCAAATGCACCAGGCGCTGGAGGAATGGAGTTTCACTGACGAGGTTCAAGCATTCTGTTTCTTGTCGTCATGTTGTGACACGACGGCAACAAACACAGGGAGACTGGACCTCGCTTTTGTTTTATGAATATAGTAATTAGGAAAGGATATGGTGATTGTACCATACAGCTATTATGTCCTTGAATTATTTTTCCGGACCCAGAGGCGGCGGGGTCCTTGCCTGCCATCCCAAGAAGTCGAGAGTTCGATTCCCGCTTAGGTGGGTTTTAATTCACCTATAGCATGGGTATTTATAATTGTCCTAAATGCTTTAGCATTTATAAAAGTGCGATGTAAAGGCCGAAGAATGGTATTTTCGGATTAGCACTAAATAAACAAATAAATTATATAGGCAAAATCCGCTTGCACAAAATATTCCCCCTCCACAAGGTTTTAAGACACACGGCCGCAAGCAAACAAGGAGATTTTTTAAACCGGAACACAAGATTAGCTCGTTTGAGAAGAACTTATGGACGCAGCAGGAAAAACCGTCATATTCGCGCTGTGAAGGTTGCGGGAATACCACTTCAGAGATAATTATCAATAGTTTATTGAACCAAGTGTCATTTTTATAGGGGGGGCTCCTTCCAAGGAATATCATTAAAAAACTAGAATAAGAATAGTTTGACTGGCCTCTTTAAATGAATCGAACAAAGAAATCAAAGTCATTTATTTACTTCGAGATATCCTATTTGATTTAGAAAACGCTTCCAATTAATTTTTCACATATTACACACAGCATTGTATTTCTCAAGTTTTGCGTGCATTGATCGGAAATATAGAATTCGTTAGGTATATTTTATTTTTTTGCCTCGAAGAGCAACAAAAAAGAATAAAAAGTAATGTTTAATGCCGGGTAATACTTTGAATACCTAATGAGATACGGGGCAGTGAAATGGAGAGCTCAAAGCAGTTGCCCCGTGAAACGCCACCACCCGTACGACAAGCCCACCCCCCCACCCCTCATTGTAATTACGGGGTGCGTTCTACAGGTAATGCAAATGAATTTCCCGCTTTGCCGCTCCCATTGTTCTAACTGGGATCGAACCACTTGAAGTAGGTGGAAGGGACGCTAAGAATTACCGCGACACCGGTCTCAGTGCTCTCCAAGCTGTGGAAGTGGCAGGACGTCAATTATTGTAGCCTCTGCGCGCCGACCGTGTCACGAAAAAGATCAACCGAGTGGAAATTTCAATTTAACTTTTGCCACGTGTTGAAAATGAACCTGATTATTTGGAAAACTCATCACAAGCGATGAAACCTGGGTTTTTTAATACGACACAAAACCAAAACGCCAAAGAGTGGCTCACCGACCAGTCCCCCAAGCCCAAAAGGGTAAGAATGAGAAAATAAAAAGTAAAAAAAAATGTCCATTGTCTTTTTCGTCAGTAAAGGAGTGGTCCATAAGGAGTTTTTTCCTCAAGGACAGACAGTTAACGCTGCCTAATGCGTGGATGTGCTGGAAAGACTCCGAAAAAGAGCCATCAGGACGAGAAAAGACATCTGCGCTACCTGGCAAATTCATCACGACAACGGCCGTGCCATAACGCGCTACGAGTCCGCGAGTTCCTGCCCAAACACCAGGTGCCAACGCTGCCCCCTCTCCCCCCCTTTAGTCCTGACGTCGCCCCAGCAGAATTATTTTTGTTCTCTTGGATTAAGGCAGCCCTAAAGGAACCCGTTTTTAGTCCATAGAAGAGATCCAAGTAGTAGTAGTATTTAGGGAAGGCGACCGACAGTTAAGCTCATTTGAGCCATTAGGAATGGACAGGAAAAGATGAAGGGTGAAGAAAAACCCGGCGTCGGAATTAGCCTACTCTTAACAAAAGGCGTCAAGGGGTCCGCAGTTTAACACCCCATCCGACGGACGGCGTGCTCACTCAAAGTACCCTCCACAAATCACCTCAAGTAGGGATCGAAATAACACTGAATAAAATTCAACACCACCGGGATTTGAGCCCGGGTGCTCTGGGTAGGAAGTCAGAATGATAGCAACCACGCCAGAATTAACCCAATCAGCTGTTACGAAGACCTTGCGAGAAGTCCCTGAAGACGCCTTCCAGGGCGCGTACCGGTCATGGCAGAGTCGCTGGAAAAAATGTGTAGAGGCCCAAGGAGAGTGCTTTGAAGAACTTGAACTGTTTGTACAAATCTGTTCAATCAATTAATTTTTAAAAAAATAAATACATTTCTTTTGAAACGCACCCTGTAGCTTGATGTACTCGTAGCTATCCAAAATAACTCCGTTTTCACCCGGAAAGACCGGAAAAACGACAGAAAATTACCAGCATCCAATATTTAAGAGCGATGAGGCACGTCTTTCCGTCATTCCATTATAATAATATTAAACATTAAAAATTTTCTAAACAAATGAAACAAATTTAAGGAACTTATCGAAAGAAATTCGGAGTTCCAAAATTAGAGTCCCACATACTCTGTGAACCTAAAGCAATCGCCCATCCTCAGGTAAACGATCGGAGATCGGGTTTCGACGATTACGCTCCAAGATAAAACAGATTTCAGATGAATCTTCGCCTGAAACAGATGATTTAGTTCGTCTCCGTCGCTTTTGTGTTATTCATACTCTAAATGAATGTCTCCAAGGAATATATTTTTATTGAGATATAAGATGAAACGTTCTCAAAATATTTCCCACAAAAACAAAGAAAAAATGCTACGAATAGAAATGTATTTAAATCCTTACCACGTTATTGGTAAATCCTTCGGGTAGATCTCATGTGTTTGCAGCATGTATAACAGTTTATGAATCCTCAACAAGTGATTAGGAAGTGAAACATTTTTGAATGAGAGGTTGGTCGAACTGGCTGACTTTGATTCTTTATAGTGAGGTACTTTGTTCAGGGCTAAGAAGAGTTCCCATAAATATTGTGGTGGAACAATTACCAGGATTGAGTTTGCAAATTATATCATTATATCCCGCAGTATAAGCTATCAAAGTCTTTGCAAAATCTGCGCTTTCCAACTTTCCAACATCAAAGCGTTGCTCTAAATTTTCCAAACTACATCAAGGGCACACATATCCACTAATGTGAAAAGAAAATTGCATTTTACCTGATTTAACTCAAATGATTTTCACATTTTTTTGTTTTCTAATATCTCAATTATTACTATTTTAACCTTAATAACCTTGATAATTTAGAAACATGTTACGGAGAAAGTTAGCGTCTTTTTGCGAAAGTAGTCTCTGAAATAGGCCCAAACACAGGATTTGAACCGAGTATTTTCTTACATTGATAGGAATTAAAGCCGAAATCGTGCAATTAAGGTATGGTGAAGAATTATTTTACCGTTCAAAATGATTCAAACATGCCCAAGCTTAAGTAATACCCATTTGATACGCAGAATTGAAAATAAAATACAGAATCAGTGGAAGAACTGGTTATAAGTCGATTGCCTTAACAGGATTTACCGTCCCTTGTGGTATTATCCAAGTCTGACTTTGCTGAAGCAAAGCCGTAACTGTGCCTTCGCTTCCGTATTTTTTCCACCCTTTGGTACATTACGTACTGCTAACAGCGTGGGATGTGCGGGCCAGCCTCTTGGGACCTTTGATTAAAACCATCGCTTCTAAAGTCCCTGGTACACTCCTAAGGGGCCCTCTTTGTTTCTCTCCTAGCCCTCTGAGGATAAGGTTTAGTATATTGAAAGGTTTTCCCCTTTCCCTGAACCTCGGGAAAAGGGTTTTTTTGTAATTTTCAAAAGTAAGTCAGGGATGCCTTTTCGAATGAGCCTACTCCGCTGGCGTTGGCGTATTCATTCCATCAAAGGGTCCGAAGCGGGGGTGGAGGGGGCCGGGAGATGAAAACAGCAAATCCCGCGCGGAATGAAAAGGGCGGAGCGTGACACGATGCATAAATTAGGGATTTATCTATAATCAAAAAAGAGAATATGGCGAAAGGTAAGTGAAACATGCGAATTCTTTCACGCTAAATTGAATTTCCACGTTTGACACAGAGGGGATTCGAATCTTCCACGAGATTGAGTGGGGAAGTAAGGTTTCAATGACACCTCTCACTCGTCCCCTCGTCTAGTCTTCCCAATGATTCAATGCGAAGCAAAAACTTTACATTAATGGAAGCCCTCGACGTGAAATAACTCAGTTCTTTTAGAGCGCAGTTACTACCACGACTGTACCATCATGCTTAGTTTTGAGAATTCAAAAAACACTTGTGTACCTGCTCATAGAATTGGTGCTGTTTAAAATAGCCAAAAGCAAGAAACTAGTTGAAAATTAATTTTCTTTGACTTTCATATTAATAAAAACAAACTGATTATTTGAGGAGATAAAATTAAAGTCATGGATAACAATTAATTAGCATTGTTAATACACGGTAAGGTAACATCCTCTTAACAAACAAAGTGCGAAATTATTTTTTTGTATTTATTATATCTGGTTACAAGTGTTTCCCCGGGATCCTGGCGTCACCACTTGCATACCATCATGTCAGGATCAGCAAGTGGAAGCTTTGCTCATCATGATAAGCGTACCTACTTGGCTAACCTCCGAAACAGAAATACGGTAATTATCCCAAATCTAATTTTATTTAATGTCGCACAATTCAGTCATATTGGTAGGTAGTAATTTATAATTACACGCCCAAATAATGCAATCTAAATACATCTAGTTAAAATCAAATCATAAAAGTATGATAAGCTAAACACCAATCTTAAATAAAGGGAGGATTTTCTTGTAGCTCTTTTTATGCCTCAACCTTAATCTCTAAAATACACCGATTTAGATATGGAACACTCTTTAAGAATAATTATCAATCTAGTCAAATGCTTAGCGCTTAGCCACGGTAATTACAAGAGCTCATTGCAATTAGGGCTAGTACCATCAAAAGCTTTAACCTCCGCAGTGACTTTCACTTAAAGATAAGGAGTTTTATATGCAAATCCTCGCAGAGGCGAGACTTGAGTTGAGTAAGCTTTCGAGACTTATTTATTTAAAAAAAATCATGTTATCAGTACGGTAGTTAATCATAGTCTCCCTCTCTTTCTCTCTCCTTATCCTCCAAGGAGCGAAAAATGCTGGAAAGGAAAAAACCCTCGGGCTGTAAGACGAGAGGCACGTAGAAATAGCAGCAGCTAGAAGAGCCCCCACGGTGGTCATGCTAATTGCCACCTCTCATAGAATTCCCGGGGCGGAAAGCGAAACAAGATGGCGTCGTGGAGAAAGGAATGGAGTGGGAGGTAGAGGAGATTGGGAGGAGGAGGGAGGGGAGGGGAGGGAGGGGAAGAGTCCACGCTCACTCCCACGCATCCCAAAGGAGGGCGAATGCTTCGGCGTTGAGCGAGGGAGAGTAAAGTTGCAACTCGAATGCCAGGGAGCGTGTTTATGAGAGAGGTCTTTCGACATTAAAAAAGAGTGAAATAACCTCTCCTGCCCTCTCTTTAAATTTTCAAATACGGGGATGGATGGAAGGGTGCGGGGGTAGGGAAAGGTCGGTAAAAGCGTGAATCTACATCGACATGGGCATTTATGTGCGTCTTCATTCGCCTCTCCATTTTCGCGGGGCAGTAAACGCATTTATATGGTACAGAAAAATATGAAAGTAGAGGTATTTGGACTGGTTGGACAATGAATACTTAAATGCTGATTATATAAACGTGGAAGTGAGGAAAAGGTCCATTCAGAGAGGAACGCTGTTCATAAAAAAAACAAACCTGTCGGCAGTAATCGACAAAATAGTAAATATTTCACATTCGTCACGATTCAAAGCAAACCTAAGCATTAAATAAATAAAAATGCATCAGATAGACGACAGCACTAAATGGAGTTAACTAAGCCATCTGGAAATGAATCAGAAGGAAATAATTGTGTGAGTAATATCAATTTTCAAAAGATTCAAATTTACACAAATAGATTCTTTTAGAATGAAATTATGTTAAATTGATGAAATGATAATGAAATTATAAAACATGATGATTGTAATATGGGGGCCTTTCACCTGAATTAAGAAATATTTAAGAAACCATCAGCATTTCCTCAAAAATGCTTTGTACAAAACGTTATGTTTGAAAATAAAATCCCAAGCTGGTTGGCTATTTGACTTCTCGGTTACATTCTCAAAATTTTCTCAAACCATGGCGATTACTGAAATAAGTGGATGATTATTTATGTTTTGAAACCCCTCCTACACATAAAATATGAAACAGACCTCAAAACAGATGTTAAAAATAGATACTTATGTTACCGAACTCATATACAATTTACTCATTTTATGAAGCACAACGATCATTTTTTCTGCAAAATATGTAATAAGTTTTCTTCAAAAGTTAATAAATTATCCCATAGTACTTGTGAGCATTCAGTGCAAGTTCAATTATTGTGGACGATAACTTTCACGTGGCTATATTTCATCAACTTTTATTCTACCATTTAACCACTAGGCAAGATATTTTTAAAATTAGATCACTGAGAATTTAAATCACTTCGAACTTAATTATTGAAGTTCATCGAAAAATACTCGCAGATGAGTATATTCTCTACAAAATATTTTAATACAAAATCACTCAACATTAAAGCTAAACCTAACTGACAGGAACTAAGAAGAAATCATCATGGTACGCAGTCTTGAATTTGGCCCATATCTAGTGCTAAATTACTGCTTAGTTTATTCCTAGTAAAAGAGATATGGTAGTCTGGGAGGGAGAGTGTTGGACTACTGACCGAAAGACACGGACTTAATTCACGGGGCCGCCTCTGGGCACCATAAGCTTCACCCAAGCCATGTGATTTTTCGGACACCATATCATCCAGGGAAACCACAGATGGTAGAGGGAAGGAAACGGGCCCCCATGCCCTGATGTGTAGATTTCACACGCCGTTGGACTTAGTAATGGGTGAGCTCTACCATCACCCACCAAACCGACCTTAGAGTTATTGCGGTTATTTCCTACTTGAGTAATAGTCTCAGATATTTCATATACAAATTAGAACGGACGGGATGAGAGGTAGTAGGGCCTAGTTATTATTTCTAGACGAAGCTTCCCATTAATTGAAAGATAAACAGAAATTTTATGATACATAATGCTTGCTCTCACTATACGTACTATATCTGTTTCTACCTACATAATAATTAATATCAGGCATTATATAATCAGTACCCCTCATTCCAAGGAAGCACAAACCCTTTCGGGACGAAGCAATCCTAGAATATTATGGTATGTGTACCATGGGATTTGTAGAAAATGTCCTTAAAATGAAATTGGATCGGAGGGGTTTGAAGGACTGAACAGCCTCTTTATCGAGAGGCCAAATATTTGCTTTGAATAGAACTTCCTAAATTTTTTTAATCAAATCAGGAATCGTGTGGAATTATTCCAAGGTTTAGCTTGATGTTTCTGATCGGGGCATAGCTGAAAATTACCTCGTGGAAACGTTGGGTTCCTTAGCGTTCACTTTGCTGCCATTACTCTAGCGTGTCTTTGTTGTTAAGCAGTGCGCTGTAGACAGCACGTCTAGGATTTAATGGCGACGGGTAATTAAGTAAAGTGAGACAGGAGAGAGGGAAGGAGAAGAAGAGAGATTATTGTAGGGAGAGAGAGAGATGAAGGAACGCGTAGATCGTTGTTGGAGAGAGATAGAGAGAGAAAGGAAGAATATGGTGCGGAGGGGAGGGAGGAGATGCAGATAGGCAGACTCGGGCGCAAAGCGAAGTCAGGAGCCGAGAGAGTGAGAGGGAGAGCGGGCGAATGCAAGTTTGCGTTCCGGGCGCGTGGGTGCGCGAATTTGAAAGGGGCAGTGGTGAGGAGGCAGAGGGACGGCGGGAGGAGGAGGAAGTGAGTCCCTTTCGGGAGAAACGGGACGTGAGAAATTGGCGAGGGGTAGAGGGCGAAAGCGGAAAAAGGAGGAGAGCGAGAATGTTAAAATTGGGGGATTTTCCGGAGAAAGTGGATCTGGAGAGGGTGGGGCGAGGAGGGGAGAGGTAGGGGGGAAGGGGGAGGGAGAGAGAGGGGGAATTGAGAAAGGAGCGAGATGGCGGATAGGGCTGAAGTGGGAGAGCAATGATGCGGAACGAAGAGGCAAATGGGGGAGTGAGAGGAGGGGATGGGATGTGGCGCCTTGGCCGGGTATGGGGGGATAGGGGGGGTTGGAGGGGGCGTGTGAAAGGATAGCGGGAGGGGTGAGAAGGAGGCAGCCCCTGTGGGACGCCCGAATTTGAGGAGGAGAGGGCCCGAGGGAGGAATGCAAGTAGCTTGCCCGAAGCAAACCCTGGACCAGCCATAATAAGCAATTCAAAATGCGCATCTCGTGAGGAAATTAGATTGCCTCTTATTTTTACGAAAATACCTAATATTACTATCGCCAAGGAAATGACTGCATACCAGACATAATTTCCAAGGTCAGACTAATCAAAAATGTGCGAAATATACTCTGAAGGAATGAAATCTTTTTTGCACCCTGCGCGTCTTTCTCGGAATTTTTGTAATGTATTCAGAGTTATATTTGAATAATGGTTATTGTGAAGGTAATTTCATTTAGATTGGATGCCTATTATTTTTAGACACAGTATATGCATATGCTTGAAGGCACTGCCATTCTCTAAGTAATCCTGTATTTTGAACTACCCAAGCAGCTATATTTTATGATATCAGTTGATTCTTTATAGTGCTTGGCAGTCAATGATTGTATCTCGGTACAAACACATTTACTGTCTCTCACACGCACACACATAAATATATTTCCACTCTTCACCATCGGGGCTCAATCCAGATCACAGGTAACTGCACCAACTCGACCGACGATGAAAAGTATATTCTGCAAGCACTTGAAATTTCCCTTATCTTTTATCCCTTAACAATTATATATGTATATATATACATATAATTGTTATATATATATATGTATATATATACATATAATTGTTATATATATGTATATATATACATATAATTGTTATATATATATATTTATATATATGTATATATTTATATATATGTATATATGTATATATATATATATAATATACACCTATGGGTCGCGGTAGTCCAGTGGGTAGAGCGTTGGACTACTGACCGGAGGGTCCCGGGTTCGATTCCCGGGCAAGGCACTCTGGGCACCTGCAGCTCCACCCAAGCTAAGTGAGTTTTCGGGTGCCAGGTCTTCCTGGGGAACAATAACCGGCACAGGGAAAGGAACTGGCCCCCTACCCTGATGTGTGAATTTCACACATCAGGGTAGGGGGCCAGTGAATTTCACACATCAGGGTAGGGGGCCCAGTGATGTGTGAATGTCACACGCCGTCGGGCTTAGTACTGGGTGGACTCTGCCATCACCTACCAAACCGACCTTCGGGTTGATTACTGTGTTTATGGTTTATATATATATATATAAACCATATAGTATATAGTAGCTAGTATATATATATATATACTAGCTACTATATATATACTCAGCTAGTATATATATATATATATATATATATATATATATATATATATATATATATAAATATATATATATATATATACTAGCTGACCCGGCGAACTTCGTACCGCCTAACAATCAATGAACAGTTTAGTTACACCATTTATATATAAAGAACGGTTCCACCGATTTTAATCATACTTGGCTTGTTATAATAGTAGAAGAAAAAAAATTCAATAAAACTATAAAAATAAGTATTGCAATGGCTGGTCAGAGAGGAATTTTCTTTATTCAATCTACAGTTATGTATCAAAAACAATTGGCGAATCGAGCGGATTGTACATTCGGGCTTATTCTCTTGATTCAAGCACATTCTGATTTACAACATTTTTTGTTTTGTTATCAGGTGCAAGAACAAATGAAGCCGATGGTTTACCAACACGTGAGCATGCACATATAAATAACCATGAGAAAAACATGGGTTTTCTAAATTTTGGCCACAAGCACTCAAGTATTGGCCTTGTGATTAGTTAATAGCGATCACGCATGCAAAACGAATTGAAAATTGAATTCGTTTTAACTCAAAGGGAATATCATGGGAATCCTCCGAATAAGAACTTCCTCATCTTTGAATTTTCCTTTGAGTATAGTCGCGTGAATCACATTGACCATTAGTTTTGTATCACCAAACGCGTTCCATTCCATTATTTTGGTTGGCTTAGGTTTCGAAGCACCATGGTCATCGAGTCAACCTTCAGCTGTTAACTGTGCCGTGGTAAGCCAGGCACATCCAAGGAGCTAATAAATTCAGATGGATGCTTGGTGGCTTCGTCTTCGTTCACAGTCAATAGATTTTAATGGATGCTACCAACGATTTGATTCTGAATCAGGAAGTTTAAGTCATCTACATCTTTGTTCTTAGCCGCCAAAATTGCATTTGTGATTTTTGTCGTGTTCCTGCCGACAAATCGAGCGGATTGATTTCATTTCCTCATAATTTTTGCAATTTCGTTTTATCAAAAGATGAGCTCATCAACAAAGTGTTCCCGAACATCATTGATATCAATGACCCTCGTCGAAGCCTCTTGAACGGCCTGTATCGAGTCAAAACCTCGTCCCTTGAGCTGTCTTTCTATCAGGGATAAGAAAAAGAAGTCTGGTGGCGCCAGATCAGGAGAATAGGGCAGTTGCGGCATCATGGCAACGCGGTAGAGTGCCAGGAGCTGTCTGATGACGAGCTCGCCATGGCACGGCGCGTTGTCATGATGTAGCACCCATATCTTGCGCATGGCCAAATCCAGTGAAATAATGCGTTGGACGTTGGAAGACAGACCCAACTGGTCTGCAATTTCTTCACTGGTTAAGCGTCCGTCTGTGTTCAGCAGTGTCCTCACTCTGTCTACATGCGTGTCGGTTCTTGCCGTCGGTCGGCTTCAACGAGCTCCCTACCCTCTTTAAACAACTTGTGCCGCTCAAATACTGTGGAACGGCTTGAGGCAGTGTCCCCATAAGCCTGCTTGATCATATCGAGGGTCTCAGTTACCGTCTTTCCGAGTTTCCCACAAAACTTCACGGAATAACGTTGCTCTAAATTCAGATTCATTTTGTTTTTCAACGCGGACAAAAAACTTGCTTCACTAAAAACGGTGTCCTCACTCAAAGAAAGCTCGCAGGCGACTGAGGTTGGTGTCGGTCTGTTGCTTATAGCCCCCTCCACCTTACCCTTCCAGGCAGACCCCCCTCCACCGCTCCGTTTGCACAAGAGAAAATCAGTCCTTACACTTTTGGGTGCGACCCTGTATATATAGATAATTGTTTAAAAGTTACTTGTAAATGCGATTAGCAATGACGGTACGTAAGATTCTACAAAGCGCAGTAGTTTAATTGTTCTAATAGTTGAGTCTAAAATGCCTCATGACCAGGATAAAAAAGTATAAAAACAATGATTTTTCTATCGAAGTCCTCTACTTTATACGGTACGCGAAGTTCTCGCTAAGATCATCTAAAAAAATTATGAGTATAATTGTTGCATGATAATAGCAAGAAAATTGATGGCATAACTTCACCGCATGGGTTCCGCCCCTTCATGATTTTTCTTCTTTTAAGTAGAGGAGTAATACAAATATTGCCTATGGCAAATAAAGGCTTGACTCACGAAGAAGGTACTTGAAGAATTTAAAATATTTGGGGTCCGCCATAATTTTGCCTCCATCATACAATTTGCACGGTTAATAACCCATGTTAGCTTAGGAAGTTAAATGAGATACGCCGAAGCCTGTATTCTAGCATAGGGTTCACTAGAGTACAAAATGTACGCAGGTGCTTAAAGTCATTTCCTTGAGGGAGCAAAAATCCTACGCTCTGACACAAACAAAGAGCCAATCCAAGTAAAATACGAAACGCCTCACTCATGACGGGGGCCACTGGCAAGAGAAATCAATCAGCTTTAATGGAAGAAATGTAAAGTCACAAATCATTCACGGGGCCCTGAAAACCGATTTCCTACTGCGTCCAAATGCCTCGGGAGAGGAAGCCGCGAAGACAGATGACTGGCACACGTCAGCAGATGGACCGAAATGCATATTAAAGCCAATTTCAACCGCCGAGGCCGCGTCATTTTTGGGAAAGGGAGGGGGGGGAGAGAGAATCCATCTCCCTCCGAGGCACGCCAGTATCTGTGGGGGGGGGGAGCCGAGCACGAGGCGGCCAAGGGGGAAGGAGAGAACCCCTGGAGATTTTTACGCTTAAAGTGGAATCTCCGGGGGCTTTGCCTGGAAAAGCGAAAATATTGCAAGGACCCGATATTCCGAGGCTTAAGGCGTTTTATGCCTCGTGCTAAGAAGAAAAGCGAGCACCCATTCCTACCCTAACGGAGAACCAATTTTGAGTACGAATCCCTGCTCTCTCGGGCAGAGACGAAGGGAAAGATAAAATAATCGACAAAAATATTGACATGAATTTAAAGCATGAAACCTATGTCGGAAACGCTCAGCTGAAGTATTAGCACCGGTCAAATCTCACGGAAGGGGTGAAATGTCTATTTCAATGGACAGAGAATAAAGCCTCTCCAGAAAAGGCAAAAATGTAACATTTGAAAGTGATAAAAAAATCAAAGTAACATGACTAAAGTGATAGTAAAATTCAGTGCAAAAGTGGAAAGAAAATTTAACTAAATCGAAAATTCTGTGTTTTTACGGAGATTTACGAACAAATAAGCAAATGTAATGTTGCATGACAATATTTTCGTACTAAAATCGGCTTTTAAGCAACCCCATAGAAATTCACGGCGCGACGTCAAATGAGGGCTTTACATCAATATATTTGTCCACTTGTCTTACCCTCTTGAACGATTGATAGCTGAGGTGAAATATTTGACCATTGCATGAATTTGTTTGAAAGATAAGTAACAGGCAGTCAAGGCAGATGAATGAACTTCCCACTCCCCGATTTATTTCCACAATGATTCGTCAGCGTAGTGAAACTAGTCGGCAATAGAAATTTATTCTTTGGAAACGCAAATTTGTGTGTGCCACTTCCCTTTCATTATATGGACGTTTATTTTGCCTCAAAATCGGAAATTTAACGGCATCATGGGTAACTGTAGTAATGCCATGATTAAATCTTTAGTGGATATACCGCTGATCTGGAGAAACACCTAAGATTATTTTCCGATAATCTCCAAGTTTATTAAAATAAATACAAAATTTTTGCAGAGCAGTTTCTAGTCGGAATATTTTTAATATGACATTGTATGAACAGTATTCCGATACTTCACCATACCGACCTTCTCTTAATTTTCTTTCAACCATGTCGCTATGATAATTTAAGGTTCACATCTCTCACTATTGCTCTACTTACCATATCGACCATGGCGATACGGTAAATAGCATGGGGATAGTGTGATGACTTTTATGCTAGCTTCCCACTCAGAGAAATAGGGATCGGATCCCGGCATCAGCAGAATTTTTCAGATGCATCCAATCCTTGCTTGTGTTGCCATGTAGACAGGTCTTGAGGTGGAGTTCGCCGTCCATCAAATCGGTCGGTCAATTGTGGACACTTGGCGTCTTTCGTTAAGAGTTTCGTTACTGCCGACGCTATGTTTCTCACCACTCTTCCATTAAATTGCTGTAACTAACAAATAACCCTCATTTCGTTATTGTCCGCAGCTCTCGGTCGCCTTCCCTGATAGCTACAAATAACTCAATACATGGGTATGTGGAGGGTCGATAATATTCGTCCTCTATGCAGTGAAAAGGTAGGTACCTGTAGTGTATGACCACACCGTCGGTACACGATGTTGTCGCTAGAACAGATATACCTCATAGCACCCCACACTTTTTTATCGCTACTACCGGATTCGACAGTTGTATGTCATAATTTTGATAAAGAAAGTCGGTAGAGCGGTAATTAAAAGCTATGGAAAATATTAATAAGTATTATATCTTTGAATCAATATATTATATAAGTATAAATATGCTCAAGTCCCGCTCAAGGAAACATTATTTCACTTGTGGTCTGCTCGATTTCGCCTTCCCCAATCCTCCTGTGTTCGTATTTTATACGAGTTCCTATCCCTTTTCCTTATATCTGTTTCCATGCGAATGAATATTTGTTCGCCACATCACGGGTTGTTCGTATTTGAATACATATATATATATATATATATATATATATATATATATATATATATATATATATATGTGTGTGTGTGTGTGTGGGTCGCGCTAGTCCAGGGGGTAGAACGTTGGACTGCTGACCGGAGGGTCCCGGGCTCGATTCCCAGGCAAGGCACTCTGTGTGTGTGTGTGTGTGTGTGTGTGTGTGTATATATATATATATATATATATATATATATATATATATACACACACACGTATAATGAAAAGGGATAGGAACATAAGAAGAATACAGGAATGGTGGGGAAGGTGTAATCGAGCAGATCAAAAGCGTAAAAAATGTCCATGACTGGGACTCGAATCATGCATCAGATGCTCTAGTCATTGAGCTATCGAGGAAAAGTAAATTACACTGAAATCTATTGTGGGGTTTATCCAACCACTTGCTCCGATTCTTTGGCCAGAAGATGGCGTTTGGGAGGGGAAATTGACGAGAGAACAAGAGGAAAGGATAGTAGGGAAATCAATCATGCAATGTCATAAAGGATAGGAACATAAAGGAGGGCGTTTGTATACTATATGTATCACACACTAATATATGACCCGACATTTCTTTTGCATCGATGCTGAGATAGAGTATTGAACAGCAATCCCTGCCTATGGAACTCTTAGAGACCTTAGAAGGCCACCCTGAAAACCCGCCTCCCCCGCGAAAACCCCTGCGCCCTCTGAGGCTCCTCATTCGGGCGTTCTCCGAAAGCGGGACTCGCCCGCTCGTCTCCCCGAAGCCTAGACTCACCCCCCAGCGCTTAGACCCGACCCCTCTCCAATCCGAAGGGCGAATCCTCCCCTCCTCAGCCCCGCCCGCCCTCACTCCCTCTGCGGGGCGCACGCGGGACAAGCACCATTTGGCCTCTCTGGAGTGCGGCGCTAAAGGGAGCAATCTCGGTGCCTTCCCGGACTAGTTAGCTTTGTGATAGCCAGCCAGAGCTTTCTGTTCGTACGAGACGAAGCAGAGATAGCGTAGAACAAGCAAGTGAACCTTGCGCTCAAGAGAAGCCAATTAAGATGCGATCCCTTTATCCCAACGGGTTGGACCAATGGTTTAACACTAATAATACTTAACAATAACGTGACTTAACACTAACCACGCATGAGCAATAAGAACACTACCTAGCCCCGCCAGATTTGATAGCAGCTGTTGGCAGCACTAGTATTGCCAGTCTTTCTAATAACTTGGAGGAAGCCACATGACTTCATTTGCACTCTCGTCCAAGTGTAATGTAGGAGGCTTCTGTTAGCTACCTAACTGTCCAATTTACTCTCCTCAGATGACGCCCAATCGCTCACATGTTACGCCTTCCAATTAATGCCTTATTCGAGGAAATGTTGGCTAAAAAACGTAGGAAACTCCAATCAAAATTCACGAAGAAGTCATTCCTCGCGATATTTCTGCAAAACGATAAAACTCTACAAACTTTGAGTGTGAACTCTTTTTTGAATTCGTATGGAAACGATCTTTGTTGAAATTGTTTATTGTTTGAACTATTGATCACAAAATGTTTTACAAAATTGTCGCCAAATTCATGTCATTTGTTTCTTTGTGTTTTAAATTTTTAAACATTTCCAAATCACGAACTTCTTAAATTCTCAGTGATTTTGATTATATTTTTTAATTTCAATTACAACTTCATTTGAGAATTACAAAAAACTCAATTGTCATAACGTAAATTTAAAATGAATGTGCCTACGGTTGTGAAGCAATGGAATTTGATTGCCATACTGCCAAATGATTGGCATGGCCTCGTAAGGCTCGCAAGTAGGAAAGGACAAAGAAATCAAATTATTTTACGATTTGGTTTATTGTCCAATTTTTGTGCTTTAATGGCATTCATCAATGGAAGTCATAATTAAATACTATTGTATCTGCAAATTAAAGTTCATTCAGTACTGTTCTTATGATGTAAAAGCATCCGGTTTAGGTGTGGACTGCAAGCTGTAAAGGTACTAAACCATCTTCCTGATGTTTTACCTCCAGTGGCTTTTCTGGTTCCCCAAACCCACTTTCCTCCTCCTCAACCTGCAAAGAGTTCAATCGAATAGATTCGCAAATGAACGCCATCTGCAAGTAGCTACAACTGGCACTCAACATTCATACTTCATGGAGACTGGAGCAGATTACATAAGTTACGTAATGTTTATGATAAAAATCTGATCCACTGGAGTGAATTTTTCAACAAATAAAATTAATTAGAATCCGTGAATTGCTCGTATAGGTAAGACTGAAATATTAAAGTCATTCTAAATTTAAACTTTTCGTTTTCATTTAAACATTTAAAAGTTATACATCATGCGGCGGTACAAGTACCAATGATGCCGCAAGTCGGTGAAACGCGTTGTACTTTCAAACCAAGTCTGTTGAAAATTAAAAACTCATTTAATATGGACATCAAACAATTCTACAAAGTGAAGTCTGAAAGTTTCAAGTGTATTTAAAAGTTAAACTTAAATTCAAACTTTCAATATATTTTTTGTTGTGTGATGCTTGATAATGCTACATTTAACATTATCGAGGGCTCAAAGCACAACTAAAACGTAAATGTCCCAGTACACGGAATTAAGCATCGAAAATAGTGGTTTAAATACAGAGACCTACACTCTGATCATGCCCAAGGAGCTCCTACCATCTAATTTAACGCAAATTCCAATAAAAGGCTGCGAAAACAAAACAGTCTACTTTTTCTAATTGCTCTCCTCTTACCGCAACATATGCTTGCGTCTATTCCTTTCCGCATGCTAGGGCATAAGTTTTCGTTGCGTTTATTTACTTATTACATATCTTAAACAAATGGTTCATTGCATTCAATAATGCCTCAAGCTATTCAGGATTATCTGCTATCGTTATGAGAGACGAAGTAATTATTGCAAAAGCGTCAAGCACTTGGGACTCTAAGAGTTAGGCCTTTACATCTAACAGAACAGAAACAATTTTAATTTTAACAGAAGAACTTCAAATTTAACAGAAATAACTACAATGAAAAACTGTCCGTTTCGTAAAGAAGCGTTACGAACAAAGAGAAATCGTCACATTATTACTGGATAATCTAAGTTGGAAGGCACAGAAAACACGAAGGTTACATTCACGGCTTTAACTACTGCGCAAGAACAAATATTTTAAGTTTAAACCTTTCGTGAATATTTCATTAAATGGGTAGGCAAGACCATATTTAGAAGTTAAAGGAAGAACTGCCGGACAGAGGGTTGTCTTTCTCATGTACAATTCGTGCCCGCGACAGTAAGAATGGCAACGCACGCAGTTTGAACTACTCTAAAATAAAACGATACCGTTTGGTAATAGTCGCCCGTTAATCTTTTGCCTGGGGTCCTTACGTCCCCCGCCACGCCCTATGGCGGTATTCAGGATAAGACGCAGACGTTAATTCCCTCTCAATTTAATTTACTTTTGAATGCAGTATAAGGAGTCACAAACCGATGAATCCCCGGGTATTTAATGAAAAACTATACATCTCTATGCATTATCACATTCCAGCTGTATACGCAGGGTGCGATTCACGGAGCATCGGCTGCCAAGTAGTATATAATCGCCCCTTTCCATTCAAGCACGCGACCACGGCTGGGAAAATGAATCATTCGGGGCGCTCCCCTTTCCCCACGAGAGCGGGAATGGGACCGTTAACGGCGGCTCTCGCATGCAGGCCCGTTCGTTGGGCCGGACTATGCACCGTGAGGGCGAGCAGCGCGGCATTTCTCAACCCGGAAAGGAGGGCGACGCCGGGGATGCACGCCGGAACCTCAGGGAAGGGGAGGGAGCGCAGGGCGGGCGGTTCACGCGTGTCTGGGGCCACCGGGTAGGGTGTGGGCGGACGGGGGGCGGGTGAGGAGCGAGACCCCGGAGAGGGGGGGAAGGCGCCGTGGGAATGTGGAAACGTGTCGATGACGGGCGTGCGCTGGGAGCAGGGCAGGGGGATTCCGGGTGCTGGGGGTGGGGGGGTGGTTAGGGGCGGAGGAGGGATTGTTTGGGGCGGATTGCCGGAGAGATTTGGGGGGAGCGTGTCTGCGGGGAGAGTGTAAACCAAGTGAGCGGAGAAAATGCGAGTGTTCGACGGAAAATAATTTTATGGCGCGACTGGAAAATTAAAAAAATTAAAAACAAACAGCTAGGAGATGTTTGTCCCGGGGCTTAAAACCCCTTTGTTTCCCTCGCATGGATTTAATAATGTGCACGTACTCGATAGAGTAAAATGCTTCATCGTATATACAATAAATATTTTAAATACTCACCCTGGCTACGACGATGAAAATAATTAGATCTCACTCAAATCTCCAATGTTTTTTATGATTATGAAAGGTGACCCACAGTTGTGCTCATTAGGTCTAGAGATTATTTAGGGATTTGTAGGGTTATTGATAACTGTAACTGGAATATCCACGCTAGGGTTTTGAGGCATAACTTTTTACGAGAAATATTTTCCGAATATACTCATCCATTTATAGAGGGTTAAAATCGTAAGCGACTGGAAGTAGTGTGCTCTGGAAAAATCAATGCATCATTAAATCATTGAAATATATGTGGAAGAACAAAGTATTTTCTTTTCCGATATGAATCGCTTCCACAAAATGACGCCTCAAACCATTCTATTCATTTACGTCACACAAACCAGGAGGATTTTCCGTGAAAGTGTGAAAGAACATTACGCCTGTTTCAAAAACAGAAATCCTTCTTCCCATTTTGCCCAGCACCTACTGGACAATAACCACACAAGTGATTTTGTTCCTGAAAGTTTTACACTTGGAGAAGAAAGGTTTAAGAGTAGAAGCCTTGGAATGTTTGGAAATTTCCAAGAATACTCATTATAAGGGTATATTGGTTAATGACCTGATGTATTCCTCCCGTTCCGCCCTCCTGGACCTCCCTCTTCCCCCCTGACGCCCTACCCAACCGCCCTCTCCCCCTCCCCCCCCCCCACACACACACCAGTTTTCCCTCTCTTTCCCCTCCTCCCACTTAAGCACTACCTCCCCACTCATCCTCTCCTCTCTCTATTATGTAAAGCTGTGTGTCCTCTGTACTTCACCTGATGATGACTTTATAAGTCGAAACCCAGGTCGTGCATGATAAAATATAGGTAAAACAACTAAGTATTTTCTTTTCCGATCTGGAAAAATCAATTTTCCACCTGGTACGTGAGTCGTTCAATAAGCCCTCAGGAAAAAAAGAAAAACATATTATTTCGAGTAGAGTTTTTTTTATTTTCAATATAATTTATTTTTAGCATGATATACAATTCCCAGTGTTTCTTCAGTTTTTTTAAGCAGTCAAAATGGGCGTCTGTTTTTTTGATAACCTTCTCCTCCGACGTGAATCGTTTTTCGACGAGCCATTTTTTCAAGTTTGGAAATGAAAAAGTCACTGGTAGCCAAATCTTGTGAATACGGTGGATTTTGTAAAACTCCGAACTTTAAATCCATAATTTTCGCCAACGAAACCGCGCAGGTACGCGCACCCGTACACTATCTTGTTGGAAGATAATTTTTTCCAACTGCCACAATAGTACAGTTTTTCTTGATTTCTTCGCTCAAATGGTTCTAACGACGCATAATACTAGCCATTTATCGTTTTCCTTTTTGCAAGTAATCTACTTATGACGATGATTCCAAAAAGCCCGTGGCCATCACCTTGCCGGTCAATTTCACTATCTTCGCCTTCTTCGGAACCGGATCGCCTTCAGAAACCCACTGTTTCGACTGTTTCTTTGTCTATTGATAGTAATAATGTATCCATGTTTTTTTCCATGTTTACTGATTGACGAGGGATTTACTTAATGTCAGGATTGCGACGGAGAAGCGCCTAACCACCCTCCGCATTTTCTCCCCGCAGATAGCAAACGCGGCGCCTATCATGCCGGGATTTTTTTCGCAGCCAATTTTACGTGCAAAATTGAAAACACTGTACCTCGCGATATGCCTGTGGCCACAACTACTCTGCGAGCGTTCATTCGTCGATCACCAAAAAGCATATTTTTCAGCCATTTCGAAGGAAATCACTTCCTCTGGACGCCGCGAACGAACTTCATCATTTGCGGATGTACGACCACGTTTATGAACTCATTTACCCAGTCGTCTACAGTCATAATCACAGGAGTAGATGTTCGATGAACTCTATTCAACTCGAATTTGATCTCTTTCGGTGTAAAAACTTTTAAAAAAAAGTGTTTAATTACCGCACGAAAATTATTTTTTTCATTTTTCTAAATAAACAAAATTTAATTGGTTCAAGCGACCATCAATATGAAACAACGAGATGAATATAGCTAAAACTTTAACAGCAGTCTAGTGAAAAATGAGGCTCACTAAAAGCGAACTTTTTCCGATTCTACGAGCTGCATTTTCTGGATTTTATTAGGATATCTTGAAGGAGCCACTTACTTTAAACATCATATTTCAATAATAGATTAAATAATTTATTTATACAAAATTTCTTTATTTTTTCTCTTTTTTAACTTATATGCTGTTCTTTCGTTACATGTTGAGGGGGGTAAGATTTTTTTACGGAAGTACGTTATTAAAACAGAATCAATTACATCACTTACTACAAGATGTAATGAATGGAGACAAAAAAAATTATATCAAAGAAAAGCATACGATGCAATTGAAAGCATCAGAGTTTAACTGCTAAATAGAACTAAACATGCATAGCGGCGTCGAGAGGGTGGTTTGATCGGCGGTGGTCAGGGAAGTTTTGGCTGGTTAGTACATTGTAGATTCAGTAGAGAGGCCAATTTGGAGATTGCTAATGCAAGGTGTCCCACGCCCTTAATCAAGAAGCAGACCATTTCGCTTTATTCCGAAGAAAGGAGGCAGGTGATGGAAATAGGAGCGACGTCATAAAACATGAATCTGGAGCAATGACTGGGTCTTTTCTTGGGATAGGTCAGAGGACGGCTGGCCGCCAAATGAATATTCTCGACCGTACGAGACGCTATTAAGATCTCCTAAGAGAATATTTTAAGAGCAAACCCGAATAGCCCCGAGGATAATACCGCGAGCGCTCCATGTTTGCTTTTCTACGCTTGGCATTCATCACATTTTCATGGGAAAATATTCAGACGTTTCCCGTCGCTTGAATAAAAAAGAATTTTCAGGGCGAAACCTTTATAATTAGTTGCCACCCAGTGGGTGAGAATATTGTCTTTGCAGCCGACTCATTCAAAAATATATGCTGCGAGGAATTCGTCAGTATTTCATCTAACTTCAATATTCCTGGCGAGGGTGGATCCTAACAGGCGTACATATGTATCACCGTTCGATGCTGTATAATTTCAGAATGTTTGCAGTGTCCTCGCACCATTCATCATAAGGAGGGACATAAATGAATTCGGTGTGCGATAAAGGAAAAGAAAATAGAATATTCTTTATAGCCATTCGCAAATCATCCGGTAATTTTTTATCATTAAGAAACCCATGTGTTCAATCATCGCTGAGGCTATGGATTTGCGCATTTAAGTAATGAAGAAAGCTTGCAGACAAAGAGTTTTATGCATAATTTAAAAATAATGCCTCATTTATGAAATGAGAGAGAATAATAGAAAAAGAATAAATAAATAAGATAAGGGTAAAATAAAAAATACAAAAAACTTAATTTTCCAAAAAATGACGTCAGAAACACAAAATCACGACAGAGAGAAAAATGGATAACCATAGCACATTATTAGAATGAAACCAACGATGTCACCATCCAAATAAATGCATCAATATCCTAACCAATGCGCCATGGTTGCCCCTTAATGGGCACTGTTCTGTCAGTGAACGCAGGGAGTGGGTTCCTGGTGGTTGAATTTATATCCCATACTTGAGAATTGCTCTTCAATGCTTACGCGATCAATAGCTCTTTTCTCAGCATACATACTTGTAAATAAATAAATAAGTGATTTATAAATATAACCTTCTCCTCATAAATTATTTTCCTCGGAGGAACTGCTCCCAAGTACACTTGCCGCCTCTTCCCGGCCTCTTCAAATAGAATTTCGCCGTCCTCATCCCGTCTTGCATTGCATCTTGCATTATGTTCCTCGAGGTGGTTCCCAGAAAGCCTTTCCTCCGTACAATCCCTTCCTTTGCGAGGTTATGTGGCACTTCCTCATATAAATTCTTTATCCATCCCTTTCTGGTTTTTCTTGCCTTCCGGCTAATCTCATTTCTTATCTTTTTACAGCACTGTTTTCCTTCAGCGCTCGAGTCCTCTCCTGCTTTCTTTTCTCTCCAATTAGCTCCACAGCTCTCTCTGACATCCAGGACTTCCTCTTGACGGCTTTCTTTCTACCTACAGCTTCCTTTGCTGCTTTAAGTAGTCCGCTTTTAATATTTTATCATCCTCCACTACTGCTCCAGTGTCATTACGTTTTTCTGAGCCCGTTCCATTTGCAGCGCACGGTGGAATACTAGTCTCGTTTGAGTTACTCCATTTTTTTCTAATTGTCCACCCCCTCTTCATTGTCTTCTCCATCTTCTCAGATTTTAGGTGGCCTTCCATCCTTATTGTACCATTATCTGCAGTTCTTCATTTATTCCATTTCATTTTTTTACTGGGTTTAATAGAAGAAATAAGCCTTGAAATAAATTAGGAATTGATGCCTCGCAGTAATTACCAATTAATTCCATTAAAGTAATTTAATGAAATCCAAGTGATATATCATGTAATATCTCTAAAGTAATATTAATCCGTTATTTTTAAATGACTTTAAATGACCAGCCCTTCAATTTCCTTTGGCGAACGGCAGAGCAATTGAAAGAGATAGCTCCGGCTTGACAAGGAATGTGAATTATCAGTCTGCTACTATTAGCTACGTCTCGAATCGTTCAATGTGTAGCAAGGGAGAGCAATGAACAGGGACAGAAAAGATAATTTTTCTTTTTAGTATAACGCGGGAATTAAATTGAACTATTAACATATCGTAAAAGAAAATACTCTGTTCTTCTACTTTTTAAGTCAAAACTAGGTCGTGAAAAATAAGATATATGTGGAAGAAGTATTTTCTTTTCCGACATGAATCACTTCCACAAAGTGACGCGTCAAACCATTTTATTCAACTTTTAGCATATGTTGACGCTCTCTTGACCCATAACAGACGAGGATGAACACCACTACCCGCAGCCAACTAAACTAAATATGCTACTATATGTTTTGGTCATCTAACTGTCCACAATCCATTCTTAAATCCCCTTCCAAGAGTTATACTTTTACATGAAATTTCATTCAAGAAGCTCGTCGTCACCTGGCAACTCTAAGGTCAAATAAGTAAAATGAAATAACGTAATTTTCACGGATGGACAAGGTTAACTTGAATCGAGTTGTATGGCTCAGTTTCAATCCGAGTCCTCGTTTCGAATCTCTTTAAAAAGTATAAAAAAAGATCTCATTGGTAGACTCGTATGCCGGGGTCGATAAGTGAGAATAGAACTCAGCCCGAACTAAGACCCACGGGGAATAAAACGCCCGCATGAAAGTATGTTTGACTACACCTTTTGTCAAGTCCCTGACCCAACATTCGATTCCTCGTGAAGTTAAAGTTAGTCGAATATGGCAATTTATGGATTAACGAGAGATGAATTTAGTTCAGAGGTATCACCCGTGAATCGCACTCGGAACCTTGCAGTCAGTGGTCAAACTCATTGGGCTACCTCGCTTCTCTAAAATATAAATGGATGTGTTATCCCATCGGATGGAGTCCACGAATCAGAACTCACGTTCTTACATTATGCTTAACTACGACTGAACATTGGTCGACGCTAAAGCGGTACAAACTCTCCATCAGGGTAAATTTTATGTACTATCATTATGACGGAAATAGTCTTCATCTTGTACATGCTAGTAAGTATGAATAATATAAAAATTGTTAGTGGTTGTAACTAATCACGCGGTAGTAATCGAATTGGTAATTAATCTCATAGAAAACCCTATGATCATGCCTTATTAATCGTGATTAAATTGCTGGATGAAGTGATCCCCGAAACTTTGCAAACCAGGATGTTTTTCTTTCATTTTTCATCATCAAAATTTGATTCTTTAAAAGTATTAAGTTTTAAGAATTTTATGAATTGCTTGGACAGAAAAAAATTCCTCGGTATCAATATTGTCACGAGAATAACGGACATGGGATGGGGAGTGTATTAGACAGAGAGTAAAATCAGAGGCGTTGAGGCCCTCATTCAGGCGGGGGCTTGACAGTTTCAGAGTTAGGGCATTCTTTTAAAGCACGAATGTTTCGTGTAATTTTATATCTGAGGAAAAAATAATGAATTGCCTTCAAATTCGTAAAAGTGCTCCGATTTAATTACATTTTTCTCTTCTGGGAATGGTGACAACTTAATTTTCCGGAAAAGAGGCCTTCTTATTGAGCCACAAAATGCATTAAGGTCCGAAGCTGAACCTTAAAAAATACGTGAAGGAATAAGTCCTTGAATCCTTTTTTTTACGGCGTAAGAGCACTTCGCCAAGACTTTTCGTGCGCCAACTAAGGAAATTGGAGAACTGAAAAGATATACTACACTAGCAAGGTTATAAGAACTTATGAGACTTTTCCCAGCGGAACTCACTTCAAAAGTGCTCCCGATGAAAATGAAAGAAATCAAACGATCTAATTCGGAAAAAAATTTCGTTTTCTTTTTTTGCCATACAACCAATGCAAGATCAAAGTATTTTTCTTCTGCTCAGGCAATAGCTTTTTCCATGGAAAAACATAGGACGAAAGTTGAAAAAATCACGTTTTAAAGGAGACCAAATTTCCAGATTCTCTGCTTTCTTAAAAAGTTAAGACATCGATCCGGTCCACTTTCTTTTTGATCAAAAATAAATAAGAAGTGATTTTCAGAATAGAATGGTCATTAGAAAATGTTTAAAACTGTCCGATTAAAACGTTTCGTCAAGAATTTTACTCTTTATAAAGTATTTTTAACATGTTTGCATGGAAAGGGAACCCAATGATTAAGTCCAGAGAATGATAGAGGAAGGGAGACGGTTGATAGGAGAAACTTGAAGGCAAGATGGGTGGATACAGGATATATTGAGAGACAATAGAATGCTGAGAAAGGAAATAAAGGAAGTATGCTGGGAAAGTGAGGTCGAGGGAGGAAAAGAATAGGCATTGTAGGATGATAGTAAGGGTAGTAGAACACACCCGAAGCTTATGAATGAGTTATTATATCATATGGTATGGGATCTAATGATATTTTACATCATGCTAGCAAGGGCTTAGGAGTACAGCAGTCTGTAGTGGCAAGTTCCTTCGAAAATTTACCCCAAGCTGATAATCATATTCAATAATAAAAGTTGGCATGTAATATCCATCTAGGAATCATTTCCAATTGATAATTCCCACAGGTCATAGTAGTCTTTGTAAATTAATAATGGCACGACTTAAAATTGGACGCTGAATTGGAAAAAGAAGGAGAGATTGTAGAGGTGGTACATACATGAATGCATTTCAAGTGGAGTATGTGATCAGAATAATTTTAAGTGATAGTGACAGCGTCCGTAACAAAAATCCATATTCAACCTCATCCAAAGATGTAAGTATGGTTCATAATATACTGAATTGATTACAAGCGGGAATCATTTTAAAACTGGAGTTCATATTGGCCGAAATAACATTTAGAAAAAAAATTGATTTTTGCCTTGATTATCTTGCCAGTAAATTAATTCGAATCAATATATGAACAAAGGCAAATAATTTGATAATACACGTATGTTAACACATTAGTCTTATTTCACATTTATCCTTCCCAAAATGTGCATCGTTCCATTAAAAAGGTGCCGGAAATATTAATAAAAAAAGGTGAAAAACAAAACAGGTATTGCCTGTAATAGAAAATTTCTTAAATTACCTTTTTAACAATATGGAACACTTTCATTTTGTTGTTCGGGAAATCTTTCGGTCATTTTTGCAAATTTATCTTTTTAAAGTTCCGAAACCGATTTGTAAGACACACAAATCCGAGGACAAAATGCATGATCTTTAAACCTACTACTCACCTAAGGGCAGGTCAACGACCATGAGAGAGCTCGGGCATCATACCATCATCATCATGCAACATTCACTTTTCGAGCAGTTTGTTGGATAGTTGCGTCTAACGTCTCTGTTACTTTTCCTACGAACTAGTGAGTAATTTCAATTAGTAATGTACCTGTTCTTTCCGTGTTGTTTTTTTGCATGTGGTATTTTTCCTTTTTACGGTTGGTGACCTAATACTCCCCGCCACACGCCCTTGCGGCGGCTTGCGGGGTATTATGTAGATGTAGATGTTCTCTTTACGAAATTTTAAGCTCGTGAATAAATAATGATTTTTTTGGAACATGAGTCCGACTGCCGGATCAAGCTAAGAATTCAATTGATAATCCTCTGCTTAATACCAATTTTCCATATTTAAAAAGAAAAACTCCTCTCTGTTGTCAATAATCATGCCGAAATACATTCCCGCCTTTCGAAACCAACATATCAGCTGGTTTTGAAGCATGAACAAATTAATTTTCCACTTTTATTCGTTATACAGGGTGAGAGTCAAATGAAAACCTTGAAACTTATATATTTTTAATTTCTTCATTCTATATTTATAAAAAATATTTTCAATTTTACTATAGTGTGTAAAGTATAGTGGGTCGCGGTAGTCCAGGGGGTAGAGCGTTGGACTACTGACCGGAGGGTCCGGGTTCGATTCCTGGGCAATCCTCTCTGGCCCTGCAGCTTTACCCAAGCTATATGATTTTTCGGGTACCAGATCTTCCTGGGAAACCATAACCGGCACAGTGAAAGAAACTTTTCCCCCTACCCCGATGTGTGAATGTCACACGCCGTCGGGCTTAGTACTGGGTGAACTCTACCATCACCTGCCAAACCGACCTTCGGGTTGATTACTGTGTTTATGGTTTTACATTATCATGCATGTACTCTCCGTGGTGTGCAATAGAAATATTCCAGCGCTTTGAAAGTTCATGATAGCTCTAGAAATACCGTGCCTTTAACTGCTACCAGGGCCAGTGGTGTTAATACTTGGTATGCCTGATCTGGTCAAAGGGAAAAGTAATGAGATACTTAGAGAAGTAATGATGTTTAGGAACTGCCACACACTAAAACCTGTTGGATGAAAGGGACGGATGAACAACATTCATTCATTGATGAATTCCAATGATTCTTCTCTTAACTACTTAACAACCAAATGAGATTATACCCTTCATCTGTTTTGCATGCTGCAAATGCAGCTGCCATATTTAAACTATTATTGCACCATACTTTTGGGATCTAGCACCATACTAACTGTGGCATACTCGTCAAACCATGGCTATCACTGAAGTATGATCTTTTGCTTTCAGGGCGAATTGCTGTGGAAAAGGCTACTCGGATCTTCCATGGCTATATTTATTACCAATTAATAGGAGAGTGGGAGACCATTTTGAAATTTTAGTGCACTTTCAAGGATTTCACAGATTTATCCTCGCATGTGACTGTAAAAATGGAATTTACTAAATTAATTCTTCCTGCTTGGCGAAAAGTGTCGGCATTGATGCTGGTGAATATGCATGAGTAGAAGAAAATGAAGTTAAAAATATCCCAAATTGACGATATCTCACGATTTTTCATAACATTATTCATGAAATGAACGCTTTCTCTGGACTCACATGGAAAATTCTCGCTCGCGTCCAAGCCTCGAATTCCACCGACCGCGTGGAATTCAAATATTCATATCCACTCCAGCGAGCTAGCATCTCTCGCCAGTTAATATCGAAATTGCCAATCACGGCCGTTGGCCATATAACTCACCATGCGCACGGAATTAAGTGTTATTAGATGCGAGTCGCGGTTTTGCATAACGGAGTACGCATAAAGCTCATATCCCTATTCTGCAAGCAGGAATGGCTTACTTTAAAGCCCTCCCACGATTATAGCCTCAACATAATTAATAGATTCAACCTTATTTCGTTGAATTTATCACATATTCTTTTACTTGCCCTTCAAATACCACGCATTTCGCAATTACGATGCTAGTTTCACTCTCAATTCTATTTGGAAATGTGAAATTGGAAAGTACGCTTTATGAGTGAATTTACCAACAAAATATATCCTATTCAGTAATTCAGTTCCTAATTGTATCGAAATAAGAGAAAATCTAGACACCGTACCTATTTCAGAGATGAAAAGCAAATAGAATGAATAGCAGATTTACATGCTATTAACACTAAAACATTCAAATGCATGTAATTATGGCGACATGCCTTTACATCTCTTAGATGTGAAATTACCAAATTATTGCATTCCAAAAGACATAGGACTGCATTCTTTAGGCATATTTTTTGCCATATGCGTTTATTGGCATAACAAGAGTTATGATTTAATATACGTATGTGGAAATGTTTGTCTCGGGGAAATGCAATAATGACATTGGGTACGTCCCGAAATTCACCGTTTGTGCTGCCTCAATTTAGAACGAAAAACGGTACTGCCGCCAAAGGAGTGATCAAATATGGAATGGAGCGATGGTTAGCTTACTGACTTCCCACCCAGAGGTCCCGGCTTCGAATCCTAGAGACAGAAGACTTTTCAGTGGCATCCTGATCCTTATTTGGAGCTGAGGTGCTTTGTGGATAGCACTTCATACGTGAGTACGCCGTCCGTCGGTTGGGACGTTAAACTGCAGACCCCTTGGCGACTTTCGTTAAGAGTAGGCTAATGCCGACTCCAGGTTTCTCTCCACCCTTCATCCTTTCCTGTCCATCCCTTATGGCTCAAATAACCTCAGCAGCTAGTTGCCAAATCTTTCGGAGGGCTCGCTGGTGGAAGTCGACGGCTTCTTTTTGGTAGTAGTAGTAGTAGTAGTTTTGAGGGGAGGCGACCGACAGCTAAGGTCATTTGCGCCATAGGGGAAGGACAGGAAAGGATGAAGGGTGGAGAGAAACCCGGCGTCGGCATTAGCCTACTCTTTACGAAAGGCGCCAAGGGGTCCGCAGCTTAACGTCCCATCCGACGGACGGCGTACTCACTCAAAGTGCCCTCCACAAAGCACCTCAAGTAGGGATCGAGATACCTCTGAAAATATTCAACACCGCCGGGATTTGAACCCGGGCCCCCTGGGTGGGAAGCCAGTACGTTAGCCCCCGCACCATCTCGATCCCCCGGCTTCTTTTTCCGCAAGAAATTGACAATCGCCAATTTTAGCAAGCGCGAGTAATGAATTGATTTAATTCGACACCATCTGATGCAAGTAGATGAATATTTAATAGTTTTTAGAATATATAACTTTG
This sequence comes from Hetaerina americana, assembly GCF_022747635.1. Lineage (NCBI taxonomy): Eukaryota > Metazoa > Arthropoda > Insecta > Odonata > Calopterygidae > Hetaerina > Hetaerina americana. The sequence continues at coordinate 7,064,648 of NW_027287095.1, forward strand.
GAATATTAAATAAATAACTTAATGCAACAAATTCAATAATTTTTTTTTATAACAAGTTTATATGATACATGTTTTCCTTCGATAATTTTATATAGCCGTGCGTCTTCCCCGTCTTGAACCATTGCTTTCTGACGGGGATTCGAAATTATAGCATCATATTTGATCAGGGTATTTGCCAACCGTGTTTCAGTCCGAAGACCGGCTGGCTGCGGCCCTTCCTCTTTCCCAATGGCAAATCCCTCGTAAGCCATCACAGATAGGTCTTCCTTTTACTCCTCATCCATATTACACTCCTACGCATTTGATACTCGGCCTTTTTCCTTGAGTATCCCTTCCAGGTTTTCCCTTATTCCCTTTCCCTTACAGTTTCTGAAATAAGATATTGCATCTCTACGTGTACCCGGTCCATCTGTTTCCTCCAGTTAGTTCTTACTTAAAAGAAATAATTAATCTCTTTCATTTTCTCAGCCACTATATTCCCAGTGAGCGTTTCATATTTCCTTGATAGCTCTTCAGAGGCGAAAATCGTACTAATTACAAAATATCTTATCACTTTTAATTCGAATATAGCGTTGAAACTCATTTTAATAGTCATCGAGAACCGTTGAATCAGCCCTGAGAGGGTAATTGTGAGTTGACTGTTTTTTTTAATTGTAACACGCATTTTTGTGCCTTTTTTAATGTACAACTTTAATTTCGCATTATTGCTGTGCAAATAGCATACATGCGTTGTTTTGTAGCTCAGTTTCCTTGAGAGGGGAAGTTATCAAAAAAAACCTAAAGAACGATGCAGTTTAAGATAAAAGTTGCATTAATTATGCGACGTCATTTAAACATACAGCGTCGGTATTACAAGAGCCGTCCGAAGCCAGCCTCTACGACACGGTGGACTGACTATCTATAATAAACACCGCATCGGAAATTTCCGAGAACTCCGCCGTTGACTTCAGTCCACCGCCCGGAGTGCAAACTCAAAACTATCGATAAGTCGGATTCAAATAGCACTCTCGGGAATGGAGGTTAAGCTAACCAATCAGGAGAACGGTAGGGTGGGGGGGAGGAGTACTTTGCACTTTGGCGGCGGAAAGTGAAGTGATCGACCGATACCCTTCTGGAAGTTCACCGCGTCGGGTGCAGTCGGACCCCGAGTCACGTCTGTGCACCATCCGACAAAAATTCCGATTTTAATGGATCCGTTTCACCCACACCCCACGCCCGTTCCGCATCCCCCACCCCACCCCACTCCCTGCCATCCACTCTGCCATCCCTTAACTAACTCAACACACACACACATCCCCCAACTCCCGATGCTCACCAGACGGAGACAAAAACCATAAGGTGTCGCCCCCTCCCCCTTTTCCCCCCCAACCCCACCCTCGAAAGACCTCGTAAATCTTAAAAGGACCGAAGTGCGGTTGCTGGCCCTGCGACGTCGTTAGGGAGGAGGGCAGATGAGGGAGGGAGGGGCGGCGACTGCGGGTGATGGGGGAAGCCGTGGAGCAGCCCCGCGCCGCCTTAGGAGCGAACAGTGCGGTCCGTTGTGGTCTGGCGGCAAAGGAGATGGAAGGGGTCGTCTTTCCTCCGAGGGCCGACGGAAATCTGCTCCCTCCGAGAATCACGTAGCGGAAGTCTGGGGTCATCAAGAATGGGAAGGGTACAAATAGCCCTCGGGGCAAGGGATCTGGAAGAAGAACTCGCGGAGGGGGGGGGCGGACGAGACGAGCTGATTGGATGAGGAAAAACAAGGACTGCCCCGAGTTTTGTGTGCCTAGGTCCAGGAATATTGTGTCTACGCGGCAAGAATGCTTGTTTGCTTGCATCCCCCGACTATTTTTATTTTTATGCGACGACGGAGATGGGGAGGGTGATGGGGGCGGGGGCGCGTAGACGCTCGCAGAAGGCCCGTTATGAGGAGGCCTTTTGGTGGGCGTGCGAGGGAGGGTTCTTATTTTCAAACGGGAGATCGAAAGAGAGATTTAATGAGAGAGAGAGAGGGAGTCGCTTTAAAACGGCCGAAAAGGGCTGTTCGAATTGGGAGGGCCCTTAAATCCCCGACGAGTGTGAACGAGAACACCGTTGAGCGAGGTTATGGCAGGAGGCTTTAAAAGGGAAGTCCTGTTTGGAATGGTGCGCGAGAATTGACTCTTCTGTTTTTTTTTCTCTCGGTGGATCGGCCGTGACTTTCTTCAGGAAATAAAAGTTTTGACGCCTCTCTTCCGTCGAAGTGTGGCGGGGTTAATTTGACGGAGCCGTATTTTTTTTATTTTTTTTAAATCAACCCCTTATTCCCTCGAGGACGCGATTAATGAGAGCGGATGGTTTTCGAAGCCGCGAAACACGGAGCACGTTCACAGCATAAATTTTCTTAGCCTTCGCTCCTCTATTAGGACGTGATATTCTGACAAGCGCCGCAAAAATGAAAAATTTTTGAGATTAAATTTAATTTTTAATTTTATATAAATATATCCGCTAATATACGAATATCATCAATATATCAATATTGTTGACGAAGTTCAATTTTAAATTATGATTCGACTAATAAACAGAACAGTTTGGCATTTAAGAGAGAGCCTTTATGCTTTTTGTTAAGTATTCTACTCATAACCTCATCAGTAGATCTTTTTTGGTATATCAATGATTTACGCTGACTTCTGGTTTCATTTAAACATGGCAATATTCACAGCAAAAATAATTAGAACAAAATGTGTTTTTGGTGCCTGTTAGAATGTATCTCAATAGGCAATTGTGAGCATAGTATTTGATTGGCAGACATATCATCATCATAATTATGTCTCACTTGTAGGTAGCATTTAATATTGCTCAAAACCACGACAAACCCCTTCGGCTACCCGTGAGACGTGGATTAGGTGTTTATTGCCCTGGACCTCCACGCTCTTGGCCTACGCTCGGTTCCTTCGGACGAAAGGAGACTCTCGGCGATGGGCATAAAACTCCCGAGATTTATGCCCAGAGAAGAGCACACGCTTGGATCGATCGATTTGGATCTGCCTGCTCTTTGGAGCTCGTCGTTAACTGACGACGTACCAGAGACTGTTTTCTCTCCGCCCTTTATCTACCCTTTCGTTAAGTAATAAGTCTTAGAAAGACTTTACCATGGAAAATGCATGGTACGGGAAATATTTCGTTATGGCTGCGAGGAACTGAAAGGGCAGAAACGGAGAGAAAACGAAATTCAAATGCACTCATATTTAACAAATAAGCTCCACGGGGAGATCAAAGAAATAAGTCTATAATTTTTTTTAATCAAGACGATAAAACGTCTTTAAACATATTTTGAAGCCAGATAGTTTTCTAAAAACAATTTTGAGATGAAAGTATGCGAAAAAATATGCGGGAGAAGAGACTTGGCGAGATTGCGATACATCAACTAATAGTGAATAAGTTTTGAGTATAAAAAATAATGACCTTTTTTTTCGTGTATTTATTTCGTCACCATCTCGGTTAAAATGCAATGGTTTGCTGAAAAACATGATGGAAAGAAGATTAATATTATTTAAGAGGCCATTTACAAATATTTGGGTAAAATTTCCATTATTATTACTGATCAAACATCTACTAATGTTATTAAAAATTTCTGCGCTACTAAATTACGCTCTTACTTTTTAGTCTCTAATTATTTCGTACGGAAAAAATTGCCGAATATGATTTTTTGGGAAATAAACGAAACCTAACAACCCATGTTTTGTTTCGTTTCAGGTTGTAACTGAATTTTCTTCCTTACATTGAAAGAAGTTCATTACCAATGCTCCCCAAAAATTCAGTTCAAGATTTCTTTTCCCTTATTCTGAATTCTTGATCAATCCTAATAAATATTTGGATTTCTTTGAAAATTTTTCGCCAGTTGTATCTCCTGAGATGAAAGAAATTCTGCCTATTTGTAGATGAAAAAAACGACCCGTCTACCTTCAAAACCTCTTCAATCAAGTGCTTTCAATTAATTTCTTTGGCAAAATGCACGCAGTAAGTCGTTTGGAAGGTTTCAAAGAAAGAAAACACTCAATCCAAATATGTTAAAAGGAAAGACCAATCAAGAATCAAACGAGCTTCAACGATCATTTTTTGTTCGAAATGAAACACACTGGCGCCAATTTGTGGTCAATGAAGCAAATTCAAACGAACACCCGGTGAGTTTCCAAATGATCACAGCTTTTTGATTGTTAGTCTATGGTCAACTTTGAAGCGCAGTCAATAATCCGATTCATAGATTTTTTTTAAATGAGGAATAAAATCATCAAAATATTTTATGCTTGCTCCAAACTCTTCAACATTTATTCCTGCATGTTTCCAAAATGTCACTAAATTTTTTGCTGCCGTAATTATAAACGAAACCTGGATATATACTTCATTAAAACGAAACGCGTGTGAGATAGTAAAATTAAAGAACTAATTCATTTATCTGCAATGGGATATCTCCAACAATTTATTTATAATGAAATTATACAATATAGTACTCGATGGCAAACTTTCTTCCACGTATTTTCTTCCTGTTTATTAAAACGAATTTATCAAAACAAATTACCACATTTAAAACCACATAAATATTTAAATTTTTATCGTGACTACTGGAAATTGTCTGTAAAAACATCAATATGCTCTCTAGATTAATATGATGGGCGACTCATTCACATCGTGAGGACGAACCCCGTCATCCATATCGATACATATATTTAAAAAATCGTACGATTATACTCACTTGCATAGACATAGATATACAAGTTCTAATTCGAGTTCTTTTTTTAGGATTTTATCCACATCACGACTGAAAATTTCAAGGAAACATTTGTCACCACATCTTCCCAAATTTTAATTTTGGTGTTCAATTAATAAGTTAATTCAGTGCAAGCCAATCTACTCTCATGCAGCCCTTGTACGAGTCGTATATTTCGATTTATTTCATTTTGATGTTGAAATATGTAACTTAATTTAGCTATTTTTTTAATCAACTCAACTTAACTGAATACTGGAAGTTACTTCCAAGAAATACTTTCTATTCCTTTCTCAGTTCATTGGTTTTGAGGAGAAGGTTTCCTCTTGGCAGGCCAACAAACTTCATTATGAAACATCATAGATTGAGATACTCATCCTATTTCATTACAAAATTTGAATAAGGCGGGATTGAAGCCTATTTTTCATGTATTTAAAGTTTAATGATTTTTTTTTAAATGTGGCAGTCTTTTTCGTCCAAAGTCTTTTCTTACAAAGTGCATTTCTCTACATCTTGATATAATAAACATAACAGTTTCAGGTTTAACTTTGTGGAATTCCTTCATGATGAGGGTAGAAAGAGAAACTTTGCACTTCCATATTAAGATTGACTACTCTTGTGACCGTGTTAAATCTTTAGTGGAAGTGCAAGTGAAAATCTTAGCAAAAATTAAAGTGAAGTATTAAATCTTTAAATGAAAGTGCAAAGTTTCTTTTTTCTACCCTCATCTTAGTATAATATTTATACCTGGCTATATTTCAATTAGACAGATGTAAAAAATACGGAAAAGAGAGTCGATTTATTTCTATGAAGAAACTCCGAAACTTTTAATATTCAATATTTATCGATAGAGAAATATTCCGACTATGAGTTGAAATGTATTTCATCAGTATGTTTAGAGTTTTTAGCTTTGATGCAAAGCAGTGATACGCCCGATTGATTGGCTATTTTTTAATAGGCCACGGTTATCAGGAAAATAAACTCAGTCAACGATTCTACGATTTGCTGTGTTTGGTGAACGACTTAGTGTTAAACAAGATATATGTGATGAATATCTACCACTAAAAAAACGAGGAACAAGAATATTCTATATGTAAGTTGAATATTCTAATAGGAGAGACATGTTCGGAGAGCAGGTGTTGGGTAGCTAACGACCATAAATCGTAGAAGCGACAAGAAATAAGAGGGAAGCCTATGAGCGAGACACCGGGTGGAGACGCAACAAAAATACTAATGAAGACTTTAATGTGGGTCGTGGCGTTGTTTTTTATTAATTATATTCAAGTAAATAGGACGATTCATCATCGGAGGCTTATGTGCTGTAATTTAGAAAGTGAATGGCAACACAAAACTGTACATTGAGGCCAAAGAAATTGTTATTCATGGTTGATGAAGTACGTTATCGAGGGAATACGGAAAGTGCAAATGAAACTGACTTACGAGATATTTAAACATGCGACAGTAGGAAATATTTTAGTTTAGGAGAGACAGGAGGGGGAATAGAGTAGGAATTTTAAACATTATGGTTGGTACTAAAAATATGAATTGAATAATAAAAAACGGGGCAACGAACTCGAACTATGTCGATAGTAATTAGGAATGTGTACTTTAATATTAATATCCTCACGACAGAGTATATACAACCAAAATTACACTCCCTTGAGAAACATTTACAGAAGTTACACAAGAAATGTAAATTAAAAGTGTAATTCTTGGAAAATACCATGCAGAAAATTAAAATATAAATCACAGGCTTATTTCTGCTTATTTCTGAAATGAAATTAGAATTATAAGGTAAAAGAACGCTACGATTTCGTCGTATTTCTATTTTGATCAATCTTATTGAGAATATATCAATGCACTATTATTGAGACAGGTTTGTTTTTCATTGACTTCTGAAGTGATAAACGTAAACAAAGAGCAGATAATAAAATGAAGAACGTAGACAATTTGAGTTGTGTGAATAAATAGCTGTTACTAGGTCAGTAAGAATCTTTCGCAGGTGGAAGGTTAAAATATAAAACGTAATTTTAAAGCCAATTTGAGACAGATATCTTTTCTGATCATCGAAAACCAGATATCATAAGCCGCATTGTAGCACTCAAATGTTAGATACAAGAAATATCGAACGTTAATGTCAAATTTTCTATTTTCCTACGTTTAGAGTTCATAATGGATGTATTTGAATAGGAATTCTTTGCTCAATAGGACCATATAGTTTTTAGACCATTTTTTTCGTATAATATTGTAGGGAAATAAAAATAGTTCTATATTAATTTATAGCCGCAGCAAGTTTTCCCACAGGATGGGAAAAAAGAAAACAAATAACTTCTATTTCCGGCCATTTTGAGGAATAACTTCTCGATATTCCACACAGTAATACATCAATGGCTGGTATAAAAAACGGCTCCTCATAAACACTACTAAAGCCCCTTGTCAAATTATTAGAGAATTTTTAAAAGCTTACTAGGCAGTTAAGCGCATTTAAAAAGAGGTGTCTTGGTTCATGTGGATCATGCAATTTCAAACTCTATTTACTCTTGTTTCAGTAGGTAGCTACTCTACAGTTTTGTATGTCGAATCAGCACCTCCGTCTCATCTGCATCAAAATCCTTACTTAAAAATATTTGCAGTAGTGTTGTCCGAAACCATTGGGATAATTGGCGATTAACGGCGTTGGGTAAAATTTTATTTCCATCGAGCAGTTCAAATTATCGTATTAGTAATTATCCTACTGTTGTGGTCCAACCACCAAATTTTATAAAATGGGATAAAATATTCCCATAACCTCCAATGTAAGCCTATATTTCCGTATACACAAGGCACTCCGATGGCCACTGCTAAGGCATTGATTCCATAACAGCCAAGATACTTTAAAATTTAATGTTTCTGAAAACGTGAGTAACTAATGGAGAAATTAAATTACACAAACGGCCAAATATTTTGCTCAACAGCTTGCTTGCACTAAGGTACCCGAGCTTAAAATATCTTCTCATGTGAGGTGAGCTGTCAGCAAGGGGAACAAAATAACAGCATAAACCGTGGAACGTCTCAACCTCGATGTTTTCGGAGCGAAGATTCCAAGAGGTGAGGACGACGTCGAAGGGTATCTCGTCCGTTTAAAGCGAATGGAATGGGCGGTGGTGGTGTATCGGGAGGGCGGAGAGGGAAAGTGGAATGAACGCAGGCAATCGCTTCCACAGACAGACCTTTCCCTCACTCACTCTCCGCCGCCGCCGCTTGAAATATTCGGCCGAGCCACCTGTCTCCCGGGGGGCAACGACGTGATGAGTCCCTACCTTCCCCCACTTCCCCTCCTGCTCCGTTCTCTCTCCCGCCCCCAGCCCCTCCCCCCGCTCTCTCACCGGACCCCCAACCACGACGCCCTCCCTCCTTCCACATCCACACCCACCGTCATACCAGTCTCCCCCTCAACCGCCACTCGTCATATGCCCAGTCAACCAGAGCCAAATAGTATCCTAAGCTTTGAACAACAATCGGGAAATGATTACAAAAAGAGCTCGTATTCGGTAAACATTTTGAAATTTATCCGTATTTATGATGTCGATAATAAACCAGCCGTGTTTCCATGCAATTAAGAGAGTAAGCTGTAATAAAAGTAATAGTCTTGATTACAATTCTGTAGCCTCTCATTACTCATTAATTCCCATTATTCAAGGAAACAATCTGCAATCAACTAGGACAACTCCTCGAACGTCGATAAAATAATTTTCTAATCGGTCGAGTGACTCCAGGTAAACTTTTTTGGCATTTTATTGTTTTAGGAAAAAAATATTTCAAAACCTTCGCATCAAAACTTGTTAGATATCACGTTTCGAATGACGATTCACACCCACGGTCGTGGATATAATAATAATTATGGTGCCCTTGTGATATTATTACCTTTCGTGCCGTGCACATATACGGCCGATAAGTGAAACAGCAGTACTTGTCGAAAAAAAATTACCAACAACACTATTCGCACTTAATAAAATGCTTGGGTGTAGTATCTTCCGTGAAAGTAAAAGTATTTATTTCTTATGAACTTATCATCATCAATCATCCTCCAAATCATGCTGCCATCAAAACCACTGTCTCACCGAGCGCATAATCCGTCTGGTTCTCCTAATCCTCATCGTAGTTCAAATTCTTATTTACGCTTCTTCTCATCCACTTATTTCTTTATATTTTATTTCCTATTTCATCTGTCCTTTTGGTATAAATTTAAAATCAACGTACTTTCCGTTCCGTGAGACTTTCTCATAAGTGTTATATATATATATATATATATATATATATATATATATATATATATATATATATATATATATATAATGCATAACTCTTAACACTAGTAAACACAGACAAAAACAAAGAAACACAAAAAAGAGACTCACTATTTTTCGAATTTTCGGTGGCCGTGGCCACCTTTATCAAGGCAGAGAGGGACAGAACTGAAGGGAATACGAGGGCTGGAGCGATGGATGACAGGGGAAGGTGGGGAGGGAATTCGAAAGGGAAGGGTTTGGAGGGGCAGCGTTAGAAGGGTGGGGAAAATGTAGAAGGTGATGGGGGTGGAGGGGGGATGAAAATGTTTGGAGCAGGGTATATAATGCCTAATATTGATTCCTGGCCAATTCCAGGACTCCAAGAGCCAGATGAAGGATTGCTCTAATGTTTTGAGTTTCAGTGGAGGATCAGAGGGTGGGAGGGATGCTCCCTCTATATATATATATATATATATATATATATATATATATATATATATATATATATAGTTTTTACAGAAGATTGTTTCGCTGAATTTTGATCAATGTTAGCAGTTACTCGTCCAACGTACTCGGCGGAAGAGAGGATTTTCATGCAAAATCTGATACAAGTTGAAGCCATTTGTCTGCCGGAGTTTTCGCCGTGGGGTTTTCGAAATCCATAAAGAGCAGCTAGATGCTTTCTAAAAGAATGATGATAAAAAACATTGAAGCAATACGTGAAACAATTTTTATGGAACGTGGGTGGCACTTTGGGTTTAGCTTTGGAAAAGTAAATCCTAGAATACATCGAAACCTGATGATGCAGGTGAGTCGGCGAAGATGAAATTGACCACAAAAAGTGGAACTCGAACTTGTACACAGAATGGTATAGAATAAGAAGACGAAAAGTGCCGCAATAATAGAAATATGAGCGAGATGTATTGGGTAGATTGTGAAACATGATTGATTGGTTGAACCGACAGCAAAGAAGAGGTACCACGTGGAACCTGGGGACAAATGACGTAAAGAAATGATGTTGAACAATGAGCAAGCCGTGCAAGGCAAAGGCATGGCGCGCAAGTGAAATGGAGTAAAAATTATCATTCATTCACGTCACGCCATGGAAACTTGTAAAATGATTGAATCTGAAGTATCCACGATTTTAATTTTGAATTTTAAGCACTGCGGTCGGGTTGCATGCCGTTTTAAAATCCTTCTCACCCGAAAATGCCGATTTGAGCAAGGACGGGACGACAAGTGTACGGGGTCGGAGTGCGCCTCGTCACCTATCTTCCTAGGCTTTCTAATTCCCTCTTTTTATCTCCCCTCTCCATCTCTCCCACTACTCACCCCTTTCCTCTCCACCCCACCTCCCTCTCTCGCCTCCTCCTCCCCTTCCCAAGCGCGCCGTCGCTCCACTCTCCCTTTCCATCCCTCAATCACCACCCTCCCCGCCCATCCACTCCCCCTCCCATCACGCATTTCCCCCTTCCCGTCACAGGTGGACGCGGCGATCGCACCGCCGGTGCACCCGGCACCCCTCCCGCCGAAACCCCCCCCCAACCCGCTCCCGCCCGACATCCGACGCGCTCCGAAGGCCTTCCTCGGGATCACCCACCCCAGTGGCAAAGGACTATTTGGACTTGGTTCACCATCAAATGGGCGTAGAAGTCACCAACCACGCCATGCATTCTCGCGGTAAATTATAATCATCTTTCAAGAAATGATGCCAGACATTGCAATCGTGCCTTAATAACGGCCAAAATATAGGTTTATAAATCCAGCCGAAAGATTGAGTGGGGGGGGGAAGGTTACCAATCCAAACAACGCGAGATAAGTAGGGAACTGATTCTCCGCCCTCACTGACTCAAAGCGCTGAATTGAGGTCAGCCGCAGTGAGTTTACGGTGTTTGGAAGTAATTTTGTTACGGGTAGTGACCTATCACTGCCCGCCACATTCCCTTACGGCTACTTGCTAGGTATTATTTAGATTTACATGCAGTATTGAACAATGATGTAATGTTGGATGAGGTAAATTTCCATGTAAAACATTATTATGAAATAAGCGGAGCGTATTTACTCTCGTAATCTAATTAGCCTTCAAGATTAGCAGCTGAAATGAAAAAAAATATTTTCTAATCTCTTTTCTGTCGCAATCTCTGTAATCTGTTTCGATGAGTTAGAAGTACTGGCAGTCGGACAGTGGTTGGTGCCAAAAAAACATTTGATAAAAAAATCTCTAGCTTACATATGCAATACTAGTACTCCAGTAAAACTAGTCGTCATGTCACCGCCCTCCTTCACCTCACTGCCCCGCGGTGGAGACCGTGCATTATCGTCATACAGCATCATTCTTGCTGCTTTGAAAAGTGGCCGCTTGCGATTGATATGACCTCGCATAAGTTTTCATACGACCTTGTGGTATTTCCCATTTGCAGTTGCGTGTGCTTGTATAATATGCTGATACACCATCATTGGTCATCAAAAAATGTTTGAACAATACAAATTCCTGTACTTTCCCAGCAGAAGACGCCGCATTGGCTATATTTGGTGCCTGAAATGCTGGTGATGCTGTAATTCACACACAAAGCTTTGTTGTTTGCTCTCCAGAGTAAAAAGATGAAGTGAGATTTATCTGATGTGATGACCTTCGAAAGAAACTCCAGTAGCTACCTGTAGCATCAACTGGAACTGTGACAAATCCTGTATTAGAGCTTCCTATTGTTCGGTCCAGAGCAGTCTCGGAACTCATCGCGCGTAGACACGTCTCGTGAGGAGATCTTGGGTCAGAAAGATGTGGATGGCACGCATTGAAATATTCAATATATCTGATAGTTATCTTACGTCATTCGAAGAACTTCAATGGCAGCAGCAGTGTTAAGGTTCGATTCGATTAATGCGGTGACTGGAACTCTGGGTCCACCTTCCTTTGAAATAGATTGAGACAATCTATTTCAGAGTCTCGCCTCTTTAAAGCGTTTCAGGACGCCTAGGGGTTGTGTCAAAGGACAGAAGAGATTCTTTGTAAGCCTGCTGCAGCGTTACATGGTCCTCGGTGGAAGAACTGTTGAGAAGGCACCAAAGTTTCAGCAGAGCGTATTGCTCGTTGGCTGTTGCCCTGGTGGTCGTCGTATGAAAACTGAAAATGTTACAACTTGCATAATCTGCCGCAGTCGCAATACTGGAGTCAAATTAATTAAACTTGAATCATATTTACATCATATTAAGAAAAAAATTTAATTGAAAGTTATATTTTGCACAGTACAATGTACGAATAAAAACTTATGCTCAATTCTCATATTAGAAACACAGGGGTTAAGCATAAACGGCCAAAACTACCATTTTCCAGAATATGGTTACACAAAACGGTCAAATGTGTATCTTTCCGAGGAAAGTGACATTTCACATGCTAAATAAAATGTAGTCTACTGTAATAGCTAATAAAAGAAAATGAAAATACGGTTAAATATGCAAATGATAACGATTTAACAAGCTGGGCGGAAGAATTTTCCACTTCGCACTGATTATTTTTAAGACGTTGGTGCTGTGTGAAGAAAATTGTCAGCAGAAAGTCATCTGACCTTAGGATCTGTGGATGGGTAGGCGCCTGTTTGGTAAACCCTTTCGTGTGATCGCTCCTGGCGGCACGCGAGACGAAGGTCCCACCCCAATTTCCGTTCCTTTTATGTATTCCGCAACCCCTAGTTTACGCTTCCCACGGAACCTCCACACGCAAAGAAATTGAAAATAAAAGGAGGATGCCATAGGTCTAACTTAACCCAATCCACCAGTAATCATTCCTATCCAATCCTGTGCGGCTCATTAAATGTCATTATCGTGAATTTTCTCAGACTATCTTAGAGCAAATTTGGTGAAAGTTTTCCCAATAATTAAGGCAATGCAAGACATATTTTAGTGAACACTTCCAATATTTTAGTCCCAGAGAGCGAAGAAAATCACGGAAACTAAACAAGATTAGATGAGATCTATTATTAAACACAATGCAGGTAGAATGGCAGGTAGTGCGGGGTAATTATCCGTTATTGTAATTAATGATTTTATAATCCAGTAGCATTAGGTTACATTTTATTTTCGGGGTATTCGAATGCGCTGTTTTCAACTGTAGTGGCCACCAATCCCTCCGAAGGAGAAAGAATTCTTTACGTTGTCTGTTATCAATTTTACTCCCCATTATTGCCCTTTTTACCAGTTCAATAACCGGGTAGGAATTATTAGTCTTCAAATGTGAGGAACGAACTCGAGGACGAAACACGTTTAGATTCGGCACAATTCCAGCGGTCAAGTCCTCCTGAAGAAATTAAACTTATCAAATGGCCTTAATTAACTAACCTTTTGATTACGAACCGTTGAGTTTACGATGTTACTTCGTGATTTCTTGAACATTTTGTTCCTCAGCACAAGTCGATTGCTAATAGCAAACCATGGAGACGCATATCTGTTCAAAAAGTATCGCGAATTTTGAATATCCACGGGTTACTTATATTTGATTTTCGATTTTTTGTGGCGTTAGGTTGGTACTTATGTATCTCACACCTGCCGAAAAGATTGGTTATTTTGAATGTCCAGTTAATTGCTGATGTTTTGCTTGTATGTGTTTTGGCTTGTCTTCGATTTTTGCCTGTTCTAAAACAATGGATCAAAAATCTGCATCAAATATTTTGTGAATAACCAAATTAAGTGCGCGGACGCATTCCAAATGTTACCTGTGGTATATGGAGAACCTACCTTGGACCGAAGCAACGTTTATCGGTGGTACATAATGTTCTCAGAGGGCCGAGAGGATGTGAAGGACGAAGATCATGCCGGACGCCCGAGCACGTCAACAGCAGACGAAAACATTCATGAAGTGAAGAAAATAGTATTGACCAATCGTGGAATCGCCATTAGAGAAGTTGCTGAGGACCTAAACATATCGATTGGCTTGTGCCATTTGATTTAACCTATAATTTGGGCATGAAACGGGTCGCCGTGAAATTCGTACTTAAATCGCTCAATTTCGACCAAAAACAACAACGTATTAACATTGCTAATGAGGTGTTTGACTCTGCACGCGACGGCACAAATTTGCTCCAGAGGGTCATAACTGGTGACGAATCATGGGTTTACGGTTATGACGTGGAAACCAAAGCTCAATCATCCCAACTGAAGCTGCAACACGAGCCAAGACCGAAAAAAGCGCGCCAAGCTAGGTCGAATTTGAAAGTCTTTCTTACAGTTTTCTTCGAGTGCAGGGGCGCATCGTGGTGCATCATGAGTTCTTGCCACAGGGTAGAACGGTAAATAAGGAATATTACCTGCAAGTTATGCGCAATTTGCGCGAAGCAATCCGCCACAAACGCCCCGAGTTGGGGAAGAACAAAAATTGGCTTTTGCACCATGACAACGCCCCTGCTTACATATTGTTACTTGTGCGCGAATTTTTGGCTGAAAACAACACACTAATGATGCCGCAGCCACCATATTCCCCTTATCTGGCTCTGAGTGACTTTTTCTTATTCCCGAAACTGAAGAGGTCCATGAAAGGCCGACGCTATGCTAAGATTAAAGAGAGAATGACTGCATCGAAGGAGGAGATGAACAAGATCACAAAAAATGATTTTTTGAAGTGCTTCGAGGATTGGAAAAAACGTTGGCACAAGTGTATAATATCTAATGGGGATTACTTTGAAGGGGACCAATCCTCGTGCGTAAATTTGGTTTCTTGACGAATATTTATTGAATCTTCTCCTCTTTCTATTTTACGTAGTTCGTCTTAGATTTTCCGTAGTTTCGTAGTAAACCTCTACCGCCATGGCGGCAGTGGGCCTAGTTGCTATTTTAATGGCATGAATGGTGCCCCAACTGAATTCATAATGACTAGGCCTGGCGGCGAAGGGGGGGAGGGGGAGGCGGGAAAGGGCACGGGTCAGTGGAAGCACGGATGCGTTAAGACGGTCTAACCCTAGAAGGGACTACTTTGAGGATAGCACGAGCCCCATTGGAATGAGCCCATTGCTCTGCCATTCAAATATTTAACTATTTACTCTCTAGCATCAGCAATTAGTAAACATCGTCTCTTTGTTGACGAGGCAGTGATCTAAAGGGACGTAACCAGTCAGAAAGATAGGAAATCATTACCTAATGACCCCAATGCTATCCAAGACTAGTGTGAGGTATGGGAGTTAGAGTTAAATTTGAAGAAATGTGTTTCGATGAATTTTCGAAGGAGTATTTCACCTTAAAATTCTTAAACCATACAGAGAACCACTATAACAAACGTAGAAGAGGTAGGCCCATTTTCATCTGTGCTATTAAATGAATATGTGGAGGAAATGGTTAAATAGCCATGGAAAGAACTTGAGATATGAGAGAAAGTCGGTGGGGAATTTATAAAAGCAGTTAGACTCCATTGACATCAATTTACAGAACATCAACATAATACCCTAAAGGCCGCCACAAGAGCGTGTGGCGAGGGGTTTTAGGTCATAAGCCATGCATTCACAATCTTTACACCTCTACACAGACAACAGTTCGACCTTGTACATAAACAAAGTTATTCACACAAAAGAAGATACTTAGAGGCTTGCGGAAGATCAAGCTTTAGTTTGTCAGTCTGCAAAGGGGTTGCAACTATTTCTGAGCACATTGGAAAGTCAATTCGATAGATTTAGAATGAGAATAAATGTAAACAAAACGAAGAATATTCGGATTTCAAGAAAGAGAAAGGCTAAGTTAATAGTTAAAATAGGAGTTCATAAACTAGAGCAGCGAAGATGTCGCGTCTCTCACATTCATGCGTCTATTTATTTATATATACATTCCACATTCTTACTCATTATCAAAACCAAATAACTTCATTCATTATCTCCGTCTACTTCTACTTCTGCTACTTAAATACTCCCCATTTTCCCATTCACACATTTCAATAATCGCAGTTAGTTGACATTTATGCGTATCTATGAAATCCAAAACTGCCGAACACGGGCTATTACGAGCTTGTACAGGACGGTAGTCAACTTGCACACTCCATCAAAGGACGACAAAAGTACACACGCTCGTGCAGGTTTAAATCATTTATGCCAATGTTTGAACGAAGCGGGAAGCATAAATTCCGAAGATTAAATAAGAATGACAGTTCCGAAAGATGTACTAAACCATCAAAACAAAATTAATTTCGCTGTAGCTATATTCATTAATGCGGTATCCATTTGAATTTACGGTACTCGACTTTACTTCAAATGTTGAGAGTGTGAACTCTAATGAAAATAAAATCACAGAGAATAGGCATTAAAAATTAATTAATTAATTTAAGTAAGAAAATCTTACCTCACTCTCCGGTAATACGAAGGCGATACTATGGCAACGAGGCTCAATCGCACAGATGCATCTGTACCGCATTTGGTCGCCTGTCCTACTTACGCTCCGGTTTTCGGCCTCCTTGGAACATCTGTCCACTCCACACCTTTAGACCCTTTCTTCAGGCCTCACACTTCTCGCCCACTCGGTCCCTTCCGAAGGCCCTGGGGCCCCACCCACGCATCTCTCTCGCCCTCTGCCCCCATCCCCCAACCCCGCGTTTGTCTTACCGGCTCACAGGAGAGGAGGGAGGCGGACCACAGCGCGAGTACCGAGAGGGAAGGGCCCCAGCAGCCGTCCGGAAGTGCTCTTCCCAACCCTCAACCCCTTTCCCCCATCCCTACACACACACACATACACGCACCACGGGCGATCCCTCGGAATACTGATGGGTCGCTCCTTCTGGCGTGAGGGATGAGTCGAACGGGGTGAATGTTAATTTACAGCACCACCCCTCTCCCCCTACTTTCTTTGCTCCCTCACTGTTCACCTATCTTCGACCTTCGGGAGGATTTCGTGAAGTGACTCCGAGGACTTATTTACATTGCCGAAAATGGTCCCTAGGGCAAATGAAATCACCATCAAAATGGCCTTTCTCCCAAAAGGTTTAGCTTTACAAACTCTTACTAAGCCCTACTGCGTGTAAAATCCAAACGTTTAGGGTATGGGAATATAGTAATTAAATTTAATTCATTATAGATATGATGAAGAAAATCGAGTCACAAGCGAGGACAAAATTAAACGATGCGTAGACATTTGGTACATTTGTTGGTGCATGTGCACGTTAGTAGCTAGTATATGAATTTGCATGTAAGTAAGTTATAATGGGTTGTGTATCAACATATTCGCCTATTTGGGTGTGCATTGACATGTACTTGTTTCGCATGTAGTTGCATTCTATTTTGCGGGTGGTGTCCAAAAACCCCCGCCAACACGCCTTCCTTGGCCCCCGGCTTGCGGGGTATTGTGTAGATGTAGGTATAGGGGAATAGGTCCTATCTCTATTCCTGCTGTGATTTCCCGGTAGCATCTGGCATCTAAGAAATGCACAACTTGAGTGTTCGGAATTGTCATACGGATTTCAGCGGAGGGCCACACGCTCCGTAGCCAAACGCCCTCATTTCTTCTACTACTACGACTTCCACACCGTCGAGAAACTTGTATTTAGTAAAGTTATTATAATAAAAATACGCGTGCATACAGACATGGTCGGGTGGCATACAAATCCCTATATTCACGATTGATTTTATACACAGAAATAAAGAAGTAATCATAAAAAAAAACAAATACTAAGACGCTACATGGGTAATCAAGGAAAATACGAAGTACCATCACGCATGGATCAGCATCAAAACCCGTTCAAATTCACGCAATTTCCAAGGTTTCCAGTGAATCTCGTCTCTTTGCTGATGACGCAGTGAAATATGTAAGTGACATTCACTCCGATCAAAGTAAATCATTATCACATGACCGACCTACGTGAAGTGATCCAAAAGTGATGCGAGAAAGTGATGGGAGCTTTGATTGAATTTGACGAAATGTGTTTCGATGAACTTTTGGAGGAGCAATATTTCATCCAAAAACACTTGCACCATACAGGGAACCGTGTAAAAAACGTAGACTCTGCAAAATATTTGGGTATTACGACAGCTAAGGATATGTCCTGGGGAAAACACCCTCGCGAAGATTGCGGAATAGTAAAAGGCGGCAATAGAGCTCTGTAAGCAATAAGGGTAAAAGAGCTCTGTTTTTTTTTCGTTAGTCAGGCCTCGCCTAGATTATGCTGCGATTCCATGGGATCATCCCGAGGTAGGCTTCGCTTTGGAACTAGATCGAGCGCAACGTAGAGCAGTCAGGTTTGTGAAAAGGTGTTATGAACCATGTAGCACGTGCCACGAGACAAATGGGAGCCACTACCGTGGTTAAAATACAGGTGGGGTTGAAATACAGGACCGTGGGGTTGAAATACAGGTTCTGCGTAAATTCGAGGCAGTTCACTTATCCGAGGGTATTACAGGCCCAGATCTGATCTGATCTACCTTAGTAATATGGTATAACAGAGTTAGATCTTCATAGATATTTGATTGAATCTATGATCACACTAATATATGTGTTCAATGATTGCACATTCATGGCTGGTCACCTAACGCCACTCGCGACATAACCTTGCGGCGGCTTGCGGGGCATTATATAGATGTACGAGTATATGTAGATGTAGATATATGCAAATTAATACTGGCAGAATTTTTACTCAAAGGAATAAGTTTAGAGACACACTTACATACAGAGTTTATGCATTTGTTTACTTTTTATGCTAGAGCTCCAAGATTTCAATCTTGAAATCAGCGATAGCCGCCTTTAGCCGCAGGAGTTCACGACTCATCCAATGGACAGAGCACTTGATATGCGTCCCACACTACTCTTAAACTATCGGCCGAGATACGACTGAAATATCCGCCACTTCAAAGACTAAAAACTCGTTATTTAGGATGAGCAAGTCAATCCCCTACAGCAGCTTAATTCATAGAAAATTTTTCAGAATATTAAGTGTGCCATCTAGTCGCCACGAAAATAAAACAGAGAAAATTATGAAAAGAGCGCAAAAATATATGAAAAATGACCGACTTCAAAGCCTAAAGGCTGAAAGAATGAGAGTTAAAAATTAAACGAAATGGTTTGACGCAAACGTTTTACTTTAAAAATGCGGTTGACTGACTGGATGAAGTACATTGAATATTCCTTTCTGTAATCGTATCATAAAGAAAGCATATATCGGTCCATCCAATTTATTTCGGGTCCATCATCATTGATCTTTCCATTCGGAAACTTCTCCGCTATTAGTAGGGTGAAAACTGACTTCTTTAGAATAACTACGCAAAAGCCCAAAATGTGATTCATTTTTAATGGATTTGAATTTAAATTGTTAAAATAATCTACAATTTACAACCACTAATATTTGTAATCGAGGTTATTGTTGCTTTTGTTAAAGTTATGAATGTGAGAAAATTTTATTTAGACCGGGAATAAATTAGTGAAATAAATACTAATTATATATAGGATAATAAGAACATACACCATCGGCGTACTGTCGATGAACACGCAGGGATGCTTAGTGGAAACCTGAGGACAAAAAAATAAGAGGAAAAGAGAATGAAACAATTATTCTCATCAAATACTTGATAAGTCCTAGTTACTTAAAATTGTTGTCCTTATTCTTTTGTAGATCCTCGAAATATGTAATGACAGCGTGGCCGTATGTTGCCATCAAGTCAAGCGAAGGCATTACTTTATTTCACGTTGAGCGCAGTGCGCATTGAAAGACTTAAAGTTCCCGGAATAACCACCGTGTGGCGCTCCCATCGTTTCGATTTGAGTTCTGTTTTTTTTGTTAAATTGGTACATCTGTTGTTGATATTCTCTTTAAATCTTAGTGTCATAACTTGACATTTGCAAAAGTTACGTAGCCAAGAGTACATCTAACTCTGTGTGTGTTGGCGATTTTTTACAATTTCAGAAATGGATTTAAATTTGCAACAACGAACTTGTATTAAATTTTGCGTAAAAAACGGATTTAGTGGCGCACGGACGTTGGAAATGTTGGAAAAGTGTTTCGGCAACGATTCTCTAAAAAAAACGGTCGTTTACCAGTGGCACGAGCGGTTCAGAAGTGGTCGTGAGTCAATCGAAGATGATGAACGCAGTGGCAGACCATCGACATCGAAAGTCGGTGAAAAAATTGATAAAGTAAAAGAAATGTTGGTCAATAACCGCAAATTAACCATCAGAGAAATAGCGGAGGACTTGAACATTGCCTATGGATCCGCCCAAGACATTGTGGTTAATGATTTGGGTTTCCGTCGTGTAGCAGCAAAAGACCTCAATTTCATGCAAAAAAGAGACCGTGTTGACGTCGCAAAAGACATGATTTGCGAGGCTGAATCCGATCCCACATTCATCAAAAGGATCATTACTGGAGACGAGACGTGGGTTTATGAGTACGACACGCAATCCAGACATCAGGCAAGTGAATGGCGTTCACCAAATGAGCCGAGACCAAAAAAACCACGTCGTTTTCAGTCAAAAAAGAAGGCAATGCTGACGGTTTTCATGGATTACAACGGTGTAGTGCATCATGAATTTTTGCCAGAAGGCCAGACAGTAAACAAAGAGTATTATTTGGGCGTTATGAGACGTTTGCGTGAAGCAATTCGCCGAAAGAGACCAGAAATGTGGGCAGAAAACTCGTGGATTTTGCACCATGATAACGCACCGTCGCACAGTGCTATCATTATTCGTAATTTTTTGACGAAAAATGCAACAAATACCATCCAACAGCCACCGAATTCACCTGATTTGGATCCCTGTGACTTCTTTCTGTTCAATCGAGTTAAAAAACCATTACGGGGAACGCGTTTTAGCAGCCGAGAGGAAGTAATGGAAAAATCGCAGGAAGCACTGATGGACATACCGAAAACCGAATATAAAAAATGTTTCGAGGATTGGATCAAGCGCTGGCATAAGTGTGTTGCAGTCGATGGGGATTACTTTGAAGGGGACAATATAGATTTAGATGAATAAACTTGTATTTTTAATTTTCTGAATAAATTCCGGGAAATTTTTGATCAAGGTAGTATAGAGCCAATCAAGCAGCTCCCGAGGGAGGACTCTCTGATATTATTAAGCTGAAAATAATAATGATGACTAAGTCACAGGCTTAAGTAACAAGATTACTTATGTAGGTCATTCAAACCGGCACAATTAGTGAGCAGTAAGTTTTTCGGAGAAAAAAGAGAGGACTTTGAGGCTTTTCCTTTTAAATTCTGTTCAAAGGACGTACTGTAGCGATATATTTATTTTTATTTTATTTATTAATTTTTGCAATAGCCCAAAAACAGCGCTTCGGCCTTTACATCGGGCTTTGATCAATTATATCACAATTGACAGAATTACATACACACAAGTCCTACATGCGCAGTAATGATTATTTCGAAATAAATGGAACCCTAAATGAAGCTTAGTGAAAAATGCATCACATGAATTTCATTTATACGGGTTATTAATAGATGAAAGGAGTACTTAAAATGAACAGGAAAAGAAATGAATGCATTAGCAGCGAAATTATAGGAATAAAATGCAGTATGAAAAAAACAGAAAAGTCACATTTGAACGACGGCTTGATAAATACATTTTTCAGCGTGAAAAATTAATTTGAAAAAAACTCTCTTTGATGAAATGGTGGAATATTTTGCCATGGTTGATTGCGAATCAATAGCGATTAGATCATTTATTTGCTACTTGTTGATTGCTCTCATCCAAAGGTTCCGTTGTGACCCTGACGTTGTAATGATTCATGTAGCCCCTATGCAACACCTCGTAAATACCGTAACGATTTTTTCCCACCAACTCCTACGGAATGAAAACTTACGAAATGCTTTCCCAAATACGACTACCTAATGTTTTCCCTAATTCTTTGCTGAGACTTTCCATATTTTATTGATCTCTTTCTTCACTTTAATTTACTTTGAGTATGTGTGTATGCTTAGGTTGTATTCTTAATTTATATATGCATACTCGTATGTATATATGGATGTGTGTGTATATGTATATATATATATATATATATATATATATATATATATATATATATATATATATATATATGTGTGTGTGTGTGTGTGTGTGTGTGTGTGGGTGTGTGTGTGTGTATTTATTTTCTTTCCTCGATGTGCAACTCTGCGCATAATGAATATGCGTCTCTCTATATTTGTTTATGTGTATGCATGCATATAATTATAATGTTTATGCCTAATATAATATGTATGTGACGATGGGTTCAACGGAAGAAGGGACTAGTGGGTCTCAATTCCGCCTAAATAAAGACCTCTATCTATATATCTATGTTTTTTATCGTCTTCCTGATTTGGCCACTTTCGGCTATTTCTCCCGATGCCAGAGGTTATTTTTTCCCCTGCCTCTTTAGACTTACGACTAATATCTTCTCACGAGCTCCAGTTATTCACTCGACATTTGTCTCCCGATAAGGATGCGACTCATTTTAGATTTAACAGGGATTCGGACGAAGTGGGACGGCACTTGATCCTAATTTTGCTATGTTCCTATTTCCAGCTTCACGTTTCCGAGATTTATCCAGTTTTTCTCCAGAGCGAATGACAAGGATGTGAAACGGTTGCTAGGATGATAATGTACGCGGTCCTAATTTCACCATTTTCCTACTTCCAGTTTTGATATTCTTGAACTATTTTTATGTTTTGTACAGGATGCTAGGATGAAACAGCAAGTGGTTTTATTTTTGCCAATATCCTCCAAGTATGGCTTTCCTTGAGATATTTCGGGCGAATTTAAGTTTTACAGCGTTATTGGCAAACAAAAGAAACCTTTTGTCAGAAGTGTACGTACACTTCCAGGAATAAAATCCTTTTAGAGTAGGATTTTAGCTTGAAGGATCCGATTGGAAGATTTTATTTTCTAGAATATTCAAAGCATATTTTTCTATTTCCTTCGGAGAAAAAAAGAGACAAAAACGTCCGTCTTCTTTGAGCGAATTATTATCCAAATGCAGCCAACTTGGTCCTAATTCCTTCATTCATTAAAGTTTTATAGCTATATTATTCCGTATTTTAATTCCAACGACTTAAGTACTTTGACTTAGCAGTGACAGTTAAAATGCTAAAAAGTGAACATTATCGAGAAACTTCAGTAGGACAACAGCTTTGGGAAATTTCAGAGAGGGGAATTATTATTTTACATGCTGTAGAAAATAATAATAGTTATGAGCAGACTTTGACAATTTTATTATATTTATTTATAACGTCTTTCAGTTATTAGTCTATTTTTTATTTGTTGCCAAAGCAAATATCTTTTGAAATGTTTGAGATTTTAACTTAAAAATATCAAAGCCAGGACAAATACGTTTTCATTGCAAACAAATGTATTTAAGGTTTAAAATATTTAGCTTTGCTTTGTTTTTTAAAAGATGAAAAATAAATTTGAACACATTCTGTAATTAACCAAAAAATAGTCTAGCATCACTAAAAATAATCAATTAATTTGTAATAATTTTCCACGGAACAACCTAATAGACTAACCTATGAAACTAACGGCATGATTTACAGCCCGGGAGTAATGGAAAATATTAATACCTAATCGTCACTTTTAAAGACGAGGCCGAGATATTAACATGTACATTTTTTTTCATATCATTAGATGTCGAATTTCAAATTCCATTCTGAAAATTAAAACGTTTACTCTTCATTATCAAGTTTTCTCTTTAGCTAAGTCCCATTCTAAAATATATGTATTTTATTATTTCATATATTCAAATGAAACATTACAATTATAAAATATTTGTAAATGCATGTTATTCTTTATAATTTTTAATTTATGATACTCACGAATTTAGCGTTTATCTGAATGAATTTTTTACAGACCATTACTCTTTTATTTTTGATCGTTTGACAAATTATGTGTTACTTATCGGTTTTAAGGATCCGATTTCAATAAGCTGCCTATCACTTGTGGGTGGAGTGGGGACGGGAACGCTGCAACGAAAATATTGTAAGTGATACGGTGTGTGTTGTAAAACGAATTACTACAATTGCTGCGTCGAGTGTCAACCACCTTTCACTTTCAAAGAAAGAGAGAGGCGGAGGAGGGAATGGAGGTAACCATCGAAAGTGCACGTGTAAGCATTAAAGCTGTTACTTTGATTTTTTTGGGGTTTTCCGCTCCGTTGACGAGTTCATGGCACTTGTACATGCTAACTCGGTGATAAGGTGCCGGATCCAAAATCTATCGTGAATCCCCGTTTAAAATTAGCGCGTTGTTGATTCTCCAAGCGAAAAATGTCTACATATCTTTTGTGTTTCATTGGAAGCTACAAGGTGAGTTTATTTCTCATTGTCGGTGTTTTAGAAAATTTACATGGTGAATAATGACTTCATATAATTGTTGGATAATTTATTTTCATAAGATATGAGAAATTAAAAAACTGTTAAAAAACTATAAATATTCTAAACTTTTCACATGAGCGTTCAAAGTTTTTCTCATCGACATCGATGACTTATTCAATATTCAGACCCAATGAATAATTTCACCAAAGAATTACGCGAAGAAGTACATAAAGCTGCATCAGTTACGTTTTGTAACTGTTGACTTTTTAAAGGGATTATTTAGTCTCACCTTTCTCCTATTTGGAAATGCTTAGCCGACGTAGTCTAGGCAATAGCCTCCATTTGGAATCATGAGGTGTGATACCCTTTCCCACTATATTCCTAACGTCTTATTTTCTGAGGCGGTGATTTCACTGTCAAATACCATTTATAGAGAGTAAGTACTAAAAATTGAGGGAAAATTCACTTTCTAATTGACGATAAAGCTTTCCCGTAACTTTTACTCTTTCTGGCACTCGCAGGGCGTTTTTCCAAAATTTGCTATCGTGTCGATGTTTAAAACTCCACGAGAGAGATAAAAAAAATATGGAGACGCCGTCTGCGTCGGGAAAGTATAATTTGGCGCAAGTTTTAGCCTATTGCCCGAGACTACCACGCCATAATTAAGCCGCAATCATGAAATCTGCATTGAGGGCAGAGTTCGTGGGTTCGAAGGGAGTGGGAAGAGGATCGTAAAGTGTTCGCTCCAGTGGAAGGTCATGAATAACTCGAATGTGGAAGTTGCAGAGCCGTCCAACTATTCACATCGCCGTGGAGTGAGTTACAAATTGGCACGAGCGTGGAGGGTAGGTGTTTAGTAATAACGAAGGAAGAGCTCCTTTGTAAGCTTCGCGAGACCCTGTCGGTTGTAATTTCAATGAAAGGCAAAATAATATATGGAAGAAATGGATGAAAGGTAGACCTTTCTCCGTGACTGAAGTATTCTTGCTCCCCACTCAATGATTACATTATTGAAGAAATGGAGGCATGTGCTTGAGATTCAATAGTAGTGTCTTTTTATTGTATTCCCTGGTAACGTTTTGTAGCATGCAGAACCTCCTTACTAATGCCAGTGAATAGAAACCAAATTCTCTTTCATACGTATATATTTTTGGGGGTAGTCCTAATGCTACGTCTTTCATGGGGAGCATTTATAAGGATGCGGATGCTCCTTAAATAAACTCAGCTTCATTAAACTGAGTGGTGGGGTAATGAAATGCGTTAGTTTAAGAGAGGTGTTATTTCGCTCTAGTTAGGCCACATTTGGAATAAGTCGTGAGTATTTGGGATCCTTAGGAAAAAGGATTAATTCAAGAATTAGATAAATTTCAGAGAAAATCCGCCAGGTTCGTTAAATATTTTTACAAAAACAAGAGAAGCTTGGCTTTCTTATGTGGGTTTCTTTCTTCCTTTTTAGAGGAGTCAGGTGGGGAGGCGCTTGAGATGTGAAGAAAACAAGCGAAACTCAGAATTTTATCAAGGTTCAGAACACACGAATTTATAATATGACGCAAAGGAAATTATTATGGCACCACAATTTTTGGGTAGGTTAGATCACAAAGATAAGATAAGGGAGATAAACTCCAATACTAATAGATACAAATATTCAGTCTTTCCTCGAACAATCAGGAATCATAATAGTAAGAGATCAAAGTCGTAATATAAATAGTAAAGTCATTCGAAATACAAGCGAGGACAAAGTTAATTGATACGTAGACATCTAATGCACTCTTAGGTGCATGTAGTTCTGTATGTTAATTACACCTTCGCACGTGTGTACGGTCTAAAATTAGCAGTTAGTCATGGAGTCCTACTGGTTCGTGGAGATTAAATGACAGTTTCCTTGTGCAATTGCCTTCAAAACTTGCAGAGCCGAGACGTTTCGGCAGGATATAGCATCGTCGTTCAAGCGATACTGCTTGGTTATGAAAGAGCGTGCTGTAAGAGAATTTATGAATGGCATGCCAAACATGGACGTGGAGTAAACAATGAAATCTCAAACAGCGGTATTCGCGAGGCCACAATGCTGATTGCCCAAGATGATATGTGCTAACCCTATTCTTCTCCGAGTCTGTTGTTGATCATCAGAGTGATAATGTGTTCTAAGAATTCAATTGCAGTGCATTCTTAAAATCTCACTGTTCATTCCGAACGTGGTGTTAAGCAAAGCAACTGATAGCAATCACGTGAAAAAAAGAGCAGGTGCATCAGGTCAAGTGTATTCTTCTTCGCTGAACTCGACAGCAATGGGGTTCTGGGTAAAAGGAAATTACTGAATCGGTTGGCGAATTTTGAATGGGCCCACAAGGTATGATATTTTTAAGAACAATGGTCGCGGGTGTCAGAGCAAAATAGCTCTCTTCGCAGTTCAATGCGCAAGCGAGCCTTCCGCCGAGATTCGCGCGAGCCGATTAGAATAGGTGCTCCAAAAAAGAACACCAGAGTTTCGCAGGAATCTCACGGAATGCTAGCATACTACCTTGATCAAAAATTTCCCGGAATTTATTCAGAAAATTAAAAATACAAGTTTATTCATCTAAATCTATATTGTCCCCTTCAAAGTAATCCCCATCGACTGCAACACACTTATGCCAGCGCTTGATCCAATCCTCGAAACATTTTTTATATTCGGTTTTCGGTATGTCCATCAGTGCTTCCTGCGATTTTTCCATTACTTCCTCTCGGCTGCTAAAACGCGTTCCCCGTAATGGTTTTTTAACTCGATTGAACAGAAAGAAGTCACAGGGAGCCAAATCAGGTGAATTCGGTGGCTGTTGGATGGTATTTGTTGCATTTTTCGTCAAAAAATTACGAATAATGATAGCACTGTGCGACGGTGCGTTATCATGGTGCAAAATCCACGAGTTTTCTGCCCACATTTCTGGTCTCTTTCGGCGAATTGCTTCACGCAAACGTCTCATAACGCCCAAATAATACTCTTTGTTTACTGTCTGGCCTTCTGGCAAAAATTCATGATGCACTACACCGTTGTAATCCATGAAAACCGTCAGCATTGCCTTCTTTTTTGACTGAAAACGACGTGGTTTTTTGGTCTCGGCTCATTTGGTGAACGCCATTCACTTGCCTGATGTCTGGATTGCGTGTCGTACTCATAAACCCACGTCTCGTCTCCAGTAATGATCCTTTTGATGAATGTGGGATCGGATTCAGCCTCGCAAATCATGTCTTGCGACGTCAACACGGTCTCTTTTTTGCATGAAATTGAGGTCTTTTGGCACCAACTTTGCTGCTACACGACGGAAACCCAAACCATTAACCACAATGTCTTGGGCGGATCCATAGGCAATGTTCGAGTCCTCCGCCATTTCTCTGATGGTTAATTTGCGGTTATTGACCAACATTTCTTTTACTTTATCAATTTTTTCACCGACTTTCGATGTCGATGGTCTGCCACTGCGTTCATCATCTTCGATTGACTCACGACCACTTCTGAACCGCTCGTGCCACTGGTAAACGACCGTTTTTTTTAGAGAATCGTTGCCGAAACACTTTTCCAACATTTCCAACGTCCGTGCGCCACTAAATCCGTTTTTTACGCAAAATTTAATACAAGTTCGTTGTTGCAAATTTAAATCCATTTCTGAAATTGTAAAAAATCGCCAACACACACAGAGATAGATGTACTCTTGGCTACGTAACTTTTGCAAATGTCAAGTTATGACACTAAGATTTAAAGGGAATATCAACAACAGATGTACCAATTTAACAAAAAAAACAGAACTCAAATCGGAACGATGGGAGCGCCACACGGTGGTTATTCCGGGAACTTTTTGATCAAGGTAGTATAATTGAAAACGTGAGTGCCATAGATTTTCCATTTACTTCCATTCAAGATATTACCCTCCCAACATTTCATAATGCATATTTAGATATTATAAGTCTCTAGGTATATCGTATATTTGTCGTGATTAATTTTATTTTCTCCTTTTTTGCTTACCGAAGAACTATTACCGTGGGTAAAATTTACATACATTTGAAACTAAGTTTTCTGGCAGCATGCATATGGATTTTCACTTTTTTCCCCTATTCCTAACCCTTTCAACAACCTTCCTTCCCCTTGTACCTTACCCAACCCGCTTGGCGATTACACCCCCTGCCACACACCTTTTCGTTGGATCGCGGGATATGTATGTGGATGTAGATTTAGAGAAATTAGATAATATTTACTGCTAATACAAGCATGGTGGCATTGGTTTCATTGGTACATCTAATCCAGAGTTTTTTTCATATCAAGTGGTAAACTAAATAACCTTTATGTCGAAATACGTCATAGATACCTTATTGTTTGGTGTTGCAGCTTTGCTTTTAAGGTGGATACTTTAACAACGCCCCTGCCAGTGTGGAACAAGATAGTTGAATATCGTAAGGAGCACTATTAGAAATATTGAAGATTTCAATGCGTGCCATCTACATGTTGGTATCAGAAGAGCCCCTCTTAGACGAGTGGGTTCCAAAACTACTAAGACTAGAGCAAAAGGAAGTTCTCGTGCAGGTTTGTTCCCAGTTCAAGTTGATACTCTATCCATATACAAGCTGCAGGGAGGTGAGGAGTTTCTTTCGAAGGTTAACATAGAAGATGAAGCAAAGGCTGCATCTGTAGTGGTGATCTCCGAAAGTAAACAGCTTCTCCGCAAAGTGCAAAGCAGTGTGTGGAAATATCCGGTATCGCCACCACTAAGTTAATAGCCAGAGGATACTTTTGCTGGGAAACTATGATCGTAACATTTTTCAATATTCAGGGAATTATGTATCAGCATATTATATCTGCACACGCAACGGTAAAAATAGCAAACTTTAGAGATGCAATGAAAATTCACCAAAGCAAAATAAATCGCAAAACGCATCATTGCAAAGGATAAACCATGGTGCTGTACGGTCACATTTTCAAATTTTATCACGGAACATCTCGCGAAAATCAATGTGTAGTGTATTTCTAATCCTCCCTACATCCCTCGATATCAAGCCCACGATCACTTTTTTTAAGTTTTTCAGTGTGGAGGAATACGTTTTTGTGAAGCTTTTTTCATGATTGTAAGTAGTAGTGAAGGCTTCAGGCAAGATTTTGAAGGCCCTAATAAAAAAATGGATTCATCATTGAAAACCGTGAAAAGATGGGATTAGTAAAATGCATTCAATGAAAGGTACTTTTCGAAGGAGCACACAATCTTGGAGGCCAAGTTAAAATATTAAAGAAAAATTATGGTTACTCTTTTTGAAGAGTCTATGTGCATATTAATGTTTATATTTACTCAATATGCATGTATATATGGATGTATATTTTGTTAAGATATGCACATCTGTGCGTACTGTATTTAAGTGTATACACGTGTATAGTTATTGTGTATGGATGTACTTATTAATTTTATGGCATTATATAATGTACATAGTGATGGGTTGAAAGGAAGAAGGGAAAATTTGGTCTCAATTACGCCCTAATAAAGATCTCTATCTAAAGGTCTTTGGTCCTCGTAATTTATGAATAAATATGTCTTTCTAAAAATGCCTCTTCTCAATGCAACAATTTCAGAGTGTAAAAATCATTCACCTTATCCCAGTCAAGGTGAATTATTTTTACACTCTGAAATTGTTGGATTGAAATGCACATTAGCGGATGACTCCGTTAAAAGTTACTGTTGCGGCATCTCCCGCAGTTTCTTTGGAAAATGCCTCTTCTCTGTGAGTATTCCTTCTAGGATAGATAAGTCGTTATGACAGACTTACTTATGTTATTAAATTTTAGGATAAATGAGACTTTGCGACAAACTCATACTAGTTATGGGTTATGCTAACTATGATTACTAACTACAATGATTTCCTTACTACTAATTCAAAACCAAACATACTACATTCGTCTAATTTTCTTCGCAGATATCAAAACAAATTCTTTAAGCCCACAAATGAAGATTGCTCATGTTTCCTTATGAGTACCCCGGATGTCTGGTAAATGGCATGAATACGTCTGGCGCCCGAATTAGAGACGTGCTCACATGAAGCGCCTTCATTGACAGCGAGTGCTTTTCCTTCTGTGCGTTGCGCAGGTCGTGAAAGTCTGAATAATTAGGCACTATTTTCATCAGACATTTCCATTAGACGCTTCCAAAACGTGTGTATTATTTGTTCTATCCCTTATTTGATCCTAAAGTAATCATTTTTGCAAAACGACTGTTCACGAACCTGAAAAACTGAAAAATATTGAATTGATTCAATGAAAATTCGTGCAAATTATAGGTGTATAATTTCTAATATAGAAGGAGGGGCAAAAGAGGCTGCAATTGAAGATGTAGATGATATTTTTGGAGAGACAGTCTTTGCGGAGGTGGAATGGAGAGGCGAAGTGAGGATGTGAGGGAATGGGGAGGGAGTGGAAGGGATGAAAGGGCATGCCTTACGGCGGAGGCACCTGCAGGGCGGTGATAGCCCATGGAGAGAGGTAACAAGAGGGGATTACGACGGACTGATAAATTTAACGATATTTTTTAGGTCTGCGGGCCGTTTGAACGATACCGAGGGACACTGAAAGACTTTGGATTCACTATTTTTTAGCATTAGAAAATTCTTTTAGCATAAATGTCAATTTGTGTTTGTGTAAACAGAAGAAGCACTTTTCTTATATCGATACAAAATACTAGATTTTATAAGTTTATATACTTGCATGTCACATATTTTTGACCATACAGTTTTGGTTTTACTTCAATTATACCTGTTAAAGCGGTAATTATGTTTAAATCGCATGCTGCATTTGTACTTATTCACCAAAACTATACCATTCGAGCATAATCCACGCCAAAATAGACAACACGTGTTTATAGGTTCACCATTGACGACAGGACAAAGTTCCACCGAATCTTTAGTGTTATATTTATAATAAAAACAATTTCAATGTTGAAAACATAACAGGAATTCCGGGAGATATGTGGGGTGAAGATCAGCTATAATTTAATTGGGGTGGAGAAATTCTCAAAAAGTAGTAATGTTAAGGTAAACGAATCAAAATAGGATATCGTAAAATCTATCAAATGAAGGAATAATTTCTCTTATTTAATGAGTATATTAGACAAAAATTGAAAAAAATAGTTAGGCAATCAGAGGAATTGACCTGGAAAGGGAAGCATAGAATTTCAGGATAGAATGATAACAGGGGTCTTCCCAAAAGAATAAATAAGAGACGGGAAGCTTTGCGTTTAAAATGGTGTGTAGGTTGATGTGCCTCCAAAAAGTGGTCTTTGATACAAGAGATAAGCTTAGAACGAAAATTTATGCGAGGTGGCACAGTTGAGGAGGATGGAGAATGCATATGATGAATGAGAAAGATGGCATGGTGAGACGGGTGGAATTGCGTTCCAGACGGAAAAATAAATACATACAGGGTCGCACCCAAAAGTGGTAGGACTGATTTTTTTAAAGAATTTTATTAATGATATACTTACATCGACTTAATAATCTTCAAAGTATGCTCCTTGAGCTGCTACACACTTAGTATAACGTTGCTCCCATTCCCCATACGCACGCTGGATATTTTCTTCGGGGATGCCGTTGATGACCCTCGTCGAAGCCTCTTGAACGGCCTTTATCGAGTCAAAACGTCGTCCCTTGAGCTGTCTTATCATCAGGGGGAAGAAGAAGAAGTCCGGTGGTGCCAGATCGGGAGAATAGGGCGGGTGCGGCAACGTGGCAACGCCGTATTTTGCCAGGAGCTGTCTGACGACCAGCGAATTTTCGGCACCATCTTGGCGCACACCTTGCGCATGGCCAAATCCTGTGAAATAATGCGTTGGACGTTGGATACAGACAGACCCAACTGGTCGCAATTTCTTCACTGGTTAAGTGTCGGTCTGTGTTCAGCAGTGTCCTCACTCTGTCCACATTCGTGTCGGTTCTTGCTGTCGACGGCCGTCCGGAGCGATGGTCGTCTTCAACGAGCTCCCTACCCTCTTTAAACAACTTGTGCCACTCAAATACTGTGGAACGGCTTAAGGCAGTGTCCCCATAAGCCTGCTTGATCATATTGAGGGTCTCAGTTGCCGTCTTCCCGAGTTTCCACAAAACTTCACGGAATAACGTTGCTCTAAATTCAGATTCATTTTGTTTTTCGACGCGGACAAAAAACTTGCTTCTCTAAAAACGGTGTCCTCACTCAACGACAGCCCGCAGACGACTGAGGTTAGTGTCGGTCTGTTGCTAAGAGCCCCCTCCACCTTACCCCGCCCGGCAGACCCCCCTCCACCGCTCCGTCCGCGCCAGAGAAAATCAGTCCTACCACTTTTGGGTGCGACCCGGTAGATCTGCAAACAGGAATGACTTGTTTGAATGAACAGGCTACTATGCCTGTGCTTAGCACCTCTTGGGTGCTCCCAAGATTGGAGTAAATTATCATTGAGAAAGAAAAACCCGTATGGAGAGCTGTGAGTCCTGGCAAAAGAGGTAAGTTGTTCGGAAATACTCAAAGATGAGAAAATTAATTGAGGGATTAGGGAGTTGAAGGTGGAGACAGCAGAATGAAGAATGTTAGATGAATTAGAAAGAACTAAGAGCAAGCACAGGCATGTCAGCTGGTATACAGTTGGTCGAAGGCACATTCAGTTGAAAATATTGTAAGGTAAATATCATTCATGTTTCACTGCGATTTGGAAGTTCCCAGTTCGTTTGGTGAACGTGATATCGCAAATAGATCCTGGAACCCGCCTACATTTAAATGGCGGACCGCAAAGATGGTTGCCTTTTATCATGCCACATCCATCTAGTATACCATTTACATTTAAACTAAATCCGCCACGGTGCACCAAAAAAGTATGTGTCAGGGGATGCAAGCGCCAGGTGGGATGGGAAAGGGATAAAGTAGAGGAAAGGTGTTGAAATGGTTAGTTAAGGGGAAAAACATCAACTAAATAAAACGGAAAAGACGTAAAAATCCATATTCGTGCTAGCGGAAAACTTGTGGTTACAAACAAATGTTTTGACCGACTAAAAAATGTCTTCGATAATCTAAAAAGGGCGGAATAAAAATGAACCACAGCGAATTTTACAATAGACTTCCATTATAATGAGACAAGTTATGCAGAACTGGAAAGTAATAAGGGGAAATTCACCAAAACAGAGTAAGGAATGCTGTAACATGCACTACCCTAATTGTATGTCAGTCCCACGCGGTCATGTTGGAGGGGATTTGCCAACAACCATATATTAACATACAAATACAAAGTGCCTTGCATGTCCTTTGCTATGAAATAATGTTCAAGGAGTCGCTTCCAAAATTGTTTTGAACTGCTTCATCGATGGCCCGTCCATAAAAAGGAAAGTCAAAAGGGGTGAAAAATTTTAAACCTATGACTTATGCCATAATTACCATAGACGATTGATGCCCTAGTGGATTGCCCATCTTCTAAAGAGATATCATATAATACCTATGAATAATTCGAATCTGGGTTATCTACACTATTTGGACCAAAGGGCACAAATAGTTACACATTGAATACAGAATCTGGGGTGGGAACCTTTAGATATGGGAAGACTCAGGGTTAGATTAAACTTATTACAAAGATATAAAGCGTGTGGTTTTGAATCCGACACTTGAGATATAATTAGGGCCCCTAATCACATCGGCAGGGTCGATAATTGTCACAAAATTAGAGAGTTGACTGTCAAACTGATAGATTCAATTATTCATTTTTCCGGCGCACTGTTCACGACAATAATAAAAGAGGGAACACTTAAGAAAATAATAGGTACACGATATCGAAAATAGGGGTGTATTAGTTTAAATACCCACAAAAAATATGTAATGCTGGCATATTAATGCCTCCCACCGTGCGCCTTTGTGCCAGGTGGAGTTCAGGCGAATGGATTTAAATTATATTGTATTTATGAATTGTCCGTCCGGAACGTGTAGAATAATAACCGGTAATGAGTGCCTGAATTTCATGTGTGCCTGCCCTCTTTTAATGTATTTTCTTGTCCTCTTTATGCAGGCATAAGAATAGCTACTAACCATGTAATACTTGTAATATATGTAGGCATGTTGCATGATTTGCGTTAGATCGCCCTCTTTCCAGGCGGTTTTTGGTGGATCGCGGGGTGCCAGGTGCATGAGTCAAAGGAGGGAATACATGTAGAATAGCTGGTGACCTACCACTCCCCGCCATACGTCCTTGTGACGAATTGCGGGTATTATGTTGATGTAAGTGTATATGTTGCGCCTCACACATACTTCCCATCACCTTCACCCAGAGTTCCTATAATTGGCACACACAATTGTGTAGTACACTGTCGCACACTCGACCCTTTACCTAACCTTAGTACCGCATACAGGTTAAAAGAGCACACCCTTCTTTTTCCCATGGGTTTTATGACTTGATTATTATAATCCATATATCAGCAACTTATACAAAACTGACTGGTGTTCATGCAGTTTTCTATAGTGCGATTGGAACGCATTTCGCTGTTATGTGTTAGTGTCCCATAAGGAGTCAAATAGATCGCGAGCTACTCTCTCTTGAAGGGAATCCAGTCAATACTCCAGTACAATAAAAGTATTTCAGCCCTTCAAAAGCTCACGGATACCTTCAGGAAAACCGTGACTTTACCTGCTTTACAATTATCTGCCATTACAACAAGGTGTACGCCTGATCTGGCCGAGGGAAACCTGATAGGGAAATAACGTTGTTTAAGAATTACTAGTCCTGACGCCATTCATGAAGTGAAATAGCCATAGTAAAATTGCATTCATCGATAAATTTAGATATGTTTCATTCCCTTATCTATTGGGGTCGGGATTGGTGCGGTGGCTATAGTTCTGCCTTCCCACCCAGAGCGCCCGGGATCAAATCCCGGCGGTGTTGAATATTTTTCAGAGATATCTCGATCCCTACTTGAGGTGCTTTGTGGAGGGCATTTTGAGTGAGTACACCGTCTGTCGGATGGGACGTTAAACTGCGGACCCCTTGGCGCCTTTCGTAAAGAGTAGGCTAATGCCGACGCCGGGTTTCTCTCTACCCTTCATTCTTTCCTGTCCATCCCCTATGGCGCAAATGACCTTGGCTGTCGGTCGCCTCCCCTGAAAACTACTAACACTGCTACTCTCTCTAGACTTAGACACAATCTCAGATTGGTGCAACGAATGGGGATTAATGCTTAATATAGACAAATGCGCAGTTTTAAAATTTTGGAACAAATGGTAGTGACGAACATGACAATAACTATAAAATAGAGGGTTTAGTTCTAACTACGACCGATCAAGTTAAATATTTGGGGGTAGTTCTAACACCACGCCTTTCATGGGGAGCACATATCGGGACAAAATGCGGATCCGCTTCAAAGAAACTCTGCTTCATTAAACGGGTGGTGGGGAAATGTAATGAGAAAGTTAAAGAGAGGTGTTATTTTGCTCTATTTACACCTCATTTGGAATATGCCGTAAGTATTTGGGAGAAAATTTGACAAAAAGAATCAGATAATGTTCAGAGAAAGTCCGACAGATTCCTTAAAAATTGTTATGATAAGAACGCAAGTGTTGACAGGTCTCTTAGGGGATATAGGCTGGAAGCCACTTGAAATACGAAGAGAACAAGCGAGACAGACTTTTAGAAAGGTTCAGAACAAACGAGTTTTACTATGACACTGAAGGAATTGTAATGGCCCCACACTACTTAGGTAGACCAGACCACAAAGATAAAATAAGAAGGATAGATCCCAGTACAGATAGACAAAAATACTCATTGTTCCCCCGAACAATCAGAAATCACAATAGTAAAAAACCAAAGTCACTTTAGAAATATTAAAACTATTTGATTTACAAGTTGGAAGAAAATTAAACAATGGAAAGATATCAGGTATATTTGTAGGTGCATGCGAGTGTTAGCTAATACTATATGAACTATCTGATTGTGCGTAGGTTGTAAAGGTTTTTGCATAAATGTATACATGTTTTGTTTGTGGACTGTATAAATTTGTGGCTTTTGCATGCGGTGTTTTTTTTCTTAATTACGGGTGGTACCCTAACACCCCCCGCCACACGCCCTTGCGGCGGCAAGCGGGGTATGAAGTGGATGTAGTAACTCCCACTTGGAACAATTGGAGCTTTTTCCTGATGACGTCACGCTTAATGAAACGCTTTTGACCATATTTTCCTAACGTTTCCTCATTTCTCCGTTAATTGTGCGCGTGACGTAATATATATACGGACCCAAATGAATTTCTCCCTCCCCCCCTCCCCTCTCCCCCCCCCTCCCCTCTCTCCCCATCCCCTCTCTTCGCCCTCCATTCATTGCGCGCTCGACCTGCCGCACCTGCTCCCAGCGCAATTACTTACTCCTCGGGCCGCCGAGGGCGTCGAGCCATCGCCCCGCACTATTCAATTGTTTCCCCCGCATCACTCTGTCGCCCTTAAATGCCACCGTTGAGTCTCACGGCGGAATTTTAAAAAGCCCGAGAACAGAGATCATTTCTATAGATTGGGGGAAGATGCATTCACATCATTTCCTCTAGTGCCCCGCATCCTGTCCGTCTCAGTCCCTGGCTATCGCGGCCCCAAAACATTAGCGCACCGTGTTCGTGGGGGGGGGGGCACTCCCTACCGCGGAACGTGGTCGCGTTTCCTTAATAGGAAGGAAGGGAATCTTGCACCCCAAAATTTTGAGGTGACTTTTGCGGTGAAATAGCTTCGCTCGGTCCCGACCGTCTTTCAATTTTCGTAAGATGTCAATGATCCACCTAGTCTCCCGTTGGCCCGAGTCGGAGGCAGGAAGAGATAGATTAATTACTTTTGATATTCTATTTTGGGTTAAATAGATGCTTTTTATGGGAATGTCAGTTTATTATTTAGTTTTTTAAACACGGTTCCACAAGTACTTGATCTGTTTCATGTGTTTGCAAAATCATGTTAATGTGTCGAGTGCATAATTGTACAAGTATGTACTTGTAAATCTGCCCGTGGCGGAGTATACTATATTTGTCTTATTCTCGTATTCCCTTGATTTGACCTTCCGATAAAGTGCGGTGCCTTAATAGTAATTTCCTTCTTCAGAATCACAGAGAAACAAATGTGCTGACCCTTGCTAAATGTCTTGAGTTTTTTAACGTCTTGCTCAATTGAAACCTACCCCTAATTAGCGCTTGAAGGAAAATATCAGTTTAATAATAGCTGGTTGAGTCAAAAATTAACCATAAAAGTGCCCTGCCACTTAAAGACGGCCTTACTACGGTTGGTATGATTACTTTAAGTTGACGATCATCATGATTTTTTTTTAAATCGTATCCCCTTGGCAACCTTCATGATGAATAAATATCCATATTGACCAAGTATCGGGTTTAAGGAGACATTTTAAAGCCGAGACAAAGTAGTCTCCACGTCAACATTTCCCAAGATTGCTGGCGGAAGATAATTCTGTGGAACTCCCAGCGGCTTGATGGCGCATTAATATTTTGACATAGGAGGCCTCATAGAATCTCCAAGAGCTGGGCCATGACCGTTAACACTGGCGTAAGTCTCCCTTTTTCTCCTCGCCTGTTTGGAAGATGTACCAGCCTAATTCAACAGCTTAACTCCATCCTTGCTTACTGTCCACCACAATTACCTTTTGCATAGATTTCTCAAGAATAAATAAAATGATAAAATTGATGCAATATGGATAATTCTAAACTCGTGTTTCAAAAAGTAACATAAAACCATGATCAACGAAGTATGATTTTCTACCAATGATATATGATCCGACTTCATCAATCAGTAGGTTAATACCACAGAAAATTGCTTAGAAAACTGCTTGCGGTTAAGTAGTAAAATAATAATAATATAAACGGCAGATTCCAAGGAAACTGCTGGAGATGCCACAACAGTAACTTTTAATGGAGTCATCCGCTAATGTGCATTTCAATGCAACAATTTCAGAGAGTAAAAATCATACGGCTTGACCGGGATTCGAACCCAGATCCCTCAATGTCCCAAAATTTCACAGTTTAAAAGGACGCCTCGATAGCTTAAGTGGCTAAAGCACTCGCCCAGACATTGAGGGATCTGGGTTCGAATCCCAGTCACGGCGAATGATTTTTACACTATGAAATTGTTGCATTAAACGGATGATGTTCATACTTAGCTTTCGACAGGAAGACCGTTAATGTTAGCGAATATATCGATAACTATTTACTTAACTATTGAAGTATTACGCACCTGTATCGCATAAAAATGATGAATTTAAAAAGGAAAAGAAATATTTTTTATATTTTATTGTTTTCATATCTTATTTTCGCATAATACGCGTGTTTAGGCTACAAGTAAATGATGCCTTCTCCCTATAGTTATCATAAACCCTTCAGTTTCATGTAAAACGATGCCGAAATGTTTGAAGTAAGATAAAAATAACTAAATTAATTATCTCTAGTAAATTCAGGAGTGTCATTTTCCAACAAATCCCTTAAAAAACTGTCGAGATCCTCTTTATTGACAAGTTTGAAACGGTTTGCATATTAATCGCCTAGCGCGCCGTCCTTTTAGTACGAAGGAAACTAATCGAATGGCTGGCTTCCTTTCTGTCTGCATCCAGGCACGTAATGCCATTCATATCGTGGCCATATCCACTCTAGGATGTCCTTCCCTGCTCTTCTTGGGTCGTCAATCGCTCTCCAGGCGACGAGAGGGTCACGAGAGGGGATTACGAGGAGGGGTGGGGAGGAGCATGTCAAGAGGCCTACGACCCAGCGTCGCTCGAAGGGACGTTTTTCCGCTTTTTTTCCTTTTGACTTCGTTTCGACGAGCAATCAACTCCGGAGCTCCTTCGACCTTAATTGTCCCGTCCCAGCGGATAAAAATATTTTTCCTTCCAAACCACCGTCGAACGCGAGTCAGTTCAGTCCCTTTCTTTCCTCGGATCGATCCTTAAGCATATATACATACGTACATATATATTTTTTTTCATTTCATCTTGCCTCGCTCTTTCCTCCCCTCCTCTTCCCCTGACCTTTTCCCTCGGCTCACTGGTGACCCCTGCCCAATCTTTCTCCGCCCACACCCATTATTTCCGGGGGAAATGCCGTGCCAGTTCTTCATCGATATCCAGATCTCTCAACCCACACAAAAGAGTCCATTGGCAAGACTATGGAGCTGTCACAGTTTCATAATTTGTGAACAAGGAGATATCTTTTTTGGGTCGCGATAGATGTAGATTACAGAAAACGAAAAACTACTCGCACTTCCAGTGGTGGAAGTTTTGTTAATTGTATAACCCGCGATTATTTTTTTTAAACTCGGTCATGATCGTTTAAAAAAACTATTAAACTTTTAGAGTTAAAGTGAAATTCAATTCGTTCAACTACTGATAGTATTCAAAACGTAACGTTTTGCTTATACGCCAATTCAAGATCAAATTTCAGTAAATTTGTTAATGCTTTTTAAACTTTAATTTTCCTCGCTGA
Source organism: Hetaerina americana (assembly GCF_022747635.1). NCBI lineage: Eukaryota > Metazoa > Arthropoda > Insecta > Odonata > Calopterygidae > Hetaerina > Hetaerina americana. The sequence continues at coordinate 7,104,349 of NW_027287095.1, forward strand.
CATTTAATGAAAAATGAGATCAATTTGGGATATTTTTCCTTGGGGTATTCAAAATCCTCTTGAAGTGTTATTTACGCAGTGTTCTGTCATTGATTGCCACTATTTACACCACTGTTGGTAAATTTGTTTCATGTATTTCTCATTCTAATTTCTCTAAAAGAATCTTGAATATATCATATGCTTAAAGGTTCTAAAACTACCTCTTCCAAAAGATAATTTTAGATCACCGTAATAATACGGTATATAAGCAATAACAGTAATCATTACTACTATCACTGTAAAATTATTGTTATTATTATGTAGGTAGGAATATAAATGCAGAAACACCAAATGCATGCTCATAAAATGCATAGCTTTTCAAGAAATAACGGGAGGGATTTATCAACCATATTATCATCAATATAACTCTGCGAATATTGCAAATACATATAAACCTACTTCAATTATTATTTACTTCGGTATTAGATACAAAACACATAATGTTCACCTATATTGCTTATTCTAACTGGCAATACATCTGAGGCTAGTAAGTTAGTGAGCTAGTACAAAAGCAACTAATGCCGAATACGCTAATTTTTATTTTATTTGATTTTATCATAAAACTAGTAAAGATGACGTCTGTGTAGAATTATTGGAGTTAAAATTATCATCATTTCTCTTATCCAACAACATATGGTAATACGATGTGTGCAAATAACGACGTGAAGCTCGGGTCGATGGGAGTCAGTATAGGTTAATAGAGATCGACTTTCATGTTATATGTCAAGATATATCTTATTAACAAATAAGATTAGAATGCTACCGTACTAGGAAGAAAAGCTGAGGTCCAAATTGTATTATTTATTTATTTTCACAATTAATCCAATCATAGATAATAAATTTCATTTTTAATCGATTTCAAGCTACTCTATTCAATCTACTACTCTATCTAATAAATACGCGAACTGAGGCCATGAAAAATTCATTTTATTTATTTACGATCAGTAAGGACAAGGGACCGCACACGATCAATGTTGTCGTCAACACAGGTGGTTGAAAGATGTCCCGGCCTTGCATCATCCGTGGCGTCTTGTCGGCCATCTTTAAAACGCTTAATCCACTTGAAAACGGATGTTTTCTTTAGAGAATTATCACCGTAAACACCTGTCAACATTTCAGTAATTTTTCTTGATAACTTTTACCGCACTTTACCAAAAACTTTATGTAGATTCGCTGCTCCGTAATTTCGTCATTTTCAATTTTCGACGAAGAGAAAAAAGAAGGACAACACGTATTTGTATGAAAAGTTGGTTTTGTTTGTCCTAGTGCTATGCTAAGATTGTATGAATTTCCAACCGCGTCAATATATTTTCTCATGCCCCGTCGGCTGCCCCTCCTTATGCCCTACAGGAATTGTCTCTTTTGCACGTTTAGGAGAATATTTATGATTCAATCAATTCATAAGCATGATCAGAGTAAGTTGAAGACGTAAAATAGAATTTAACTAGAATGAAAAGAAGGAATTACTATAGATTAATCAATATTGGAGGAAAATATCAGCTCTGTGATTATATTTATTGAAAAACGTACTCAATCATCATAATACGATGTAAGAAGAAAAGGTGATATTTTTCGAATGGATGAAACAAGTTAACACTATGAGCGTGGTGTAATTCCTCTCAGATTATTTCAACCGAGCAAGGTGCGATGCAGTATAAATAATTATGAGAAATCAATGGGAATACAGACGAGACTTCTAACTTATTTTTTTTTAACAACGCGTACATCAGCACTTAGGCGTCGTCTTCCGATGTTCATATTGTAAGATAAACCTTGAAATTGGATCTTTACAGCATCATAGAGCAATTATTTGAAAACGCATAATCTTTTCCCCCCAGTGTTCCGTATTGTAACGATATTTATTCCTTACTCAACTGTTTTTATTGGTACAGAATCATTGAGGCAATTGACGTTGACGAGGAGTCATGAACTAGTCATATTATGCAAATTTCCTTGTTCCATGTCCATGAAGGGCATGATGACGCGATAGCATTAGAATTGCCTCAGATTTGTCTCTGCCAATGACTTTTGTGTCGGAAACATTTCCTCTTGTTTTTTCCTTCAACTTTCACCCGAGTCGTCCCATTCTCTTTCCTTGTGTTCACGATTTACATGAAATGAGGCAAGTGGCGTGCAAAGGACTGGCGAAATGTCACCGGCGAATGAGCTTCCGGGAAAAAAAATCTTTCAAACAAATGCTGAATTTTCCAAAGTGTCAATTTCAGGCGAGGGGCGTTCCACGTTGGAAATGACGTATAGATTTTTTGAAATTATTGAGCAAGGAAGACTTTTATGGACGGCATATGGCGTTCGTTTTCGAGGGACGTTCCTTAGGAAAATATTTAGAGAAAATACGGAAAAAATTAATAAAGAAAAACTTAGTGGAGATGTCTCGGTTTAGTACATTCACTCCTTCGGATTGAAAATGGTGGTTGAAAATGAATGTATCACCATTGATTTCTGCGTTTTTATTTGATTGGCCTGAGTTGAGAGTACTTGAGAGTATTTTAAGATATGGTATTATAGTATGGGGATCTACTGGTTCTACAAAAATGAATGAACTAAAAAATAAACAGAAAATATCCTAGAGAGAACGTCTTGGGTTAGATGAAAAAATGCGAATATTCTAGATGGAAGAGATATCTTTTAAAATTAGGGAATTCTACTTGTTCACAGGTTTTACAGGTATGTCATTATAATAGACAACTATTTTAATGACAAATATAAAATATTTCATTACAAAAAAAGGAATATACCGTTAAGAGACAATATTAAGTGTAAACAAAAAATATCATACAATCTAGGTAGAAGAAAATTGGAGGTGGAAAATTGTACTTTTAAGTTTTTATGAAATACCTAATGATTTAAGAATATTACGGTCAGTAAATGCTATAACATGAAAAATAAAAGACTTTTAATTAGGTAGAAGAGACTAGGCCTTGGAACGAAGCTTGATACAGAATGTATGCAGCTATGTAATTGCAATATTTTATAGCTACCGTTATTCCCTGTTGATGTGGCGCCTGCTGTCAAGAGGCCAGAACTGACTGTCTTAGCAGGACCAGAATGAGTATTCGATTAATACTTCATTTGCATATTATGAAGAATGTCTGTGAATGTCTTTTGTTTGGAAATGTTCTATTGCATATGGTGAATCAAGAACATTTTAGCTGAACGTTAAATATAAAGTTAAAACTTTTGAACTTGGATAAGATTATTGTTACTATCTCCCAGAACAGCAGTTTACAGTTTAATTTCGACTGAATAGTGCTGTGCTCTGATGCTAATTTTCTTCCTTTTATCGCTTACAAATATCTTCATTAATACAGGCTACTTCGTTGGTGTGAATATTTAACAATCTTTAGCCACCCAGAAACATTTATTTATATTAAAAATTACCAAAATAGATACATTGCTCTCTACTCTACGAGTATTCGTTTGCCATTTCAACGCTGCAAATCACGCCCATTGAATTTACATTTCCAGAGTTTAGCAGAATGCTGCAATGTTTTTGATATTAAAATATCTGTAATACAAGTGAAATTAACTGAATAATAAGTGATATTGTCCCAATGATTTGAGTGGGAGTGATGTTTTTCATTCAAAACTCACCTTTACGAATTTCCTCGCGCTCAGGGCATCGATCTTTAAAAAAAATAAATTGTGTTAGAACTCTTGGCGTATTTTATCATATATTAACCTTATTAGTAGCAATTTACTGATCAACAAAAATGTTTCATGTTGAGCTAACGTTTTTTCAGGGGTAAATGATACTATTCCGCTCACACAATAACTCTTAGGAGCTGAGTATGGATTTTTTTATTCTCAGTATTCTGAGTATAGACTATTTTAGAAGATTCGAGGGGAATAAGAAGGCAATTAGCGTTAAATGTATCTATACGATTCGCGTAATTCCGCAAACTATCTCAAAAGATTCCCCTTAACTTTGAATTTTCAATGCGAATAGTTTCCCTTTATTGATTACGATGAAACCACAAAAATGAATCAGGGAAAGGACATGAGGAATCAATATGTAATAACGCAGTTGAGTGAACCCCTCTTAGTGCCTACCACATCCACTGCCTAGGTCAACTCTCCGCCTGATGGATTTTTTCAGTCACAGGCCCCGATGTAATCACGAGGATAAACAACACAAATCAACTCGACGAAAGGTAAATAAATCTAAAAAACCCTGAAGACGAGTATTTTCAGGTCGAACGATCGATATAAGAGCGACTACGAAGCAGGCACGAAAATGCGTCTCACAAAGAAGCTGAAATAGCACAAAGGATCAGGGATACGGTTGATAGAAATACACTATTTGAACAACCGTTAAAAATTTCTTTTGTAAAAATATCTTCAAACAATTTTTTTGTTACTTCCTAGGAAAAATCTTTGAGTACATAAGTAGCCAAGGCAATCCGATTCCGAAGGTTGAACACTGAATGACATCGCCGACGAAAACACACGCGCACGGTCCCTCACAAAAATATGTAGAATAATTCTGGGGAAGAAAAATTATTGCAGATCAAAGTACAAATGGCTAAAATTCTTCATGAGAGCACCCTTATGTATCGACAAACCAATGCCAGTGCTTTCGCCAGTTGTGGTATGCTACCTGTAATGTATAAACAGGACCCTCGTTCAGGCACCTCCTCATGGCCTTTTTGACATAAACCAGTGGTCCAAATTGGTACTCAATGGGGTTGTACTTGTGTCGTACTCAAAGGAATATGCCTATTCACGAGTAACCACCTATTCTCAAAAATTAGGGTTACTTTCACAATGGTTCAAGAAGTCCAAGTCAAGATTGGCACACAAGCAGTCTTCCAACAGCACCTTGGGGACATTCTTGGCACACCTTTCTCATGGCTAAATCTTCTTTAAGAATGTTGTGCACTGTATTTTTCTGAATATTGCACTCTTCTGCTAACATCCAGGCACTTGGGGGCCAATCGGAATTGAGCAAGTGTCTCACTTTTTGCACATTTTTATTACACTGTCTGGTTGATGGATGTCCAGGGCAGTCCTCATCGTCAACCGGCTCTCTACCTCCCCGGGACATCTTGTGCCAGCGGAAAACCATTCCTTGGGACCTTGCTGTATCTCCTGTACCCAGTTGTCCGAGCTTATTGCAGAATTTTATTGCCTGTCGTTGCTCTATGGAACGTGGCATCGTGAATTCATGACGCGACCTTCGAACAAGGGTCCGGTTTTGCAGTGATCTGCACACTGTAACGGTACACAGTCAACTAACACGGGTCGCGTTGCTTTCCCAAGAATTCCCAACACCTATCCCACCACAAATCGCTCCACTCCAACCGTCCACGTCAGCGGAAAAAATTATTCTACATTGTTTTGGACAAACCATATTTATGGTATCGCTCTTAGCCACGGGTAATAACCGGGATCGTGGCTTTGTTCCACACTGCACCTTGTCAGCCACCAGTACGGTGTACGGCAGAGAGTGAGTAGTTCTAAATTAGTTCTGTTACAACCTAATCACATAGTATTGCCACAGCGCTAGAACTACCTGAAAAGTTGCAGTATTTAAATGATTTAAGTACATACAAATACGTTCACCGAAAAAAGGAATTCCCTGAAATATTCCAGTTTTAAGCTTATCTCATGCCCGCGAGGAGAACGTTTAGAACAGATACGAGTCATAAACAATCATAACGATAAACTAGGATGCGTTTTATAACGAATTCTTTCCATAGAAATCTAGATGGCATTTGTTCTGAGACCCTATTATTCACCGAGAAAATGATACGAACTTTAATATCCCGTTCGCTTTAGAGTCTCAATGTTTATGTTCTTTTTAAGAAATACTTCACAATGGCAAATTTCAGGAAACTGCGGGAGATGCTACGACAGTAACTTTTAACGGAGTCATCCGCTAAATCTGCATTAAAATGCAACAATTTCAGAGTGCAAAATTCCCGGACATCGAGAGATCCGGGGTTGAACCTCGGTCAAGGCGAATGATTTTTTACAATTTGAAATTGATACATTGTAATGCAGGTGTAACGGATGGCTCCGTTAAAGGTTAATGTCGCAGCATCTCTCGTAGTTTTTTGGAATTTTCCAAAGGTAAAACACCTCTAGAGTTCAAAGTTGGTTTTAACTTCGCGGACTGTGGCGCATCGCGCACGACTACGAATGCCTGTGACATTGTATGTACGTCACAACATCAGGTTTCTTTAAAGCTCCCAAAATATCGGAGGCATAAAAACGCCTCGGTAGCTCAACGGGCTAAACCACTCGGCCGGCAATCGAGTTCCGGTCAAGATAAATGATATTTAAATTGTTGCATTGTAACCCTAACATGGATTTATATTTATGTCATCAACATCTTCGGAAATGAGTAAATAGTCGAATTCACAATTGTATTTCCAATTTTTTTTCAAATAATAATTCGTTTTTGTACGAATTTTTGTGAGTTGGAAGTGGTCAAATGCGAATTAAGAGATGTGGGATTTTATCTGGTTGCACTTCAACAGGTTTTAAAAATATAAATTGATTAGTAAAAGAACGCAAATGGTACATAAGTCAATTTGGAGAATGCAAAGGATTGCATGAAACAAAGTATATTACACATATTTATGAACACACGTGGAGTCAATGAACAATCATTGAATGTTATAGAAGCGATGCAAGAAAATGCAAAGGGAAGTGCAGGAAAGAGAAAATAGGACCTTGAGTGTTTGGTTTGAAAAATAAGCGTGCTCTATAGCAAGACAACGTAATGAAATCCTACTTTTGAAATTTTATTCGGATAAATATCGGGAGATACGGACTCAAGGATAACGTAGGTGTAATAATCGGAGATGTGAATGCTCCCATTTTTCTGCACATCGATGATGCGGTACTGTTAGCTCAGGGGCCATAAGAACAAGGTAAACTCCTCGATAGCATTAATATTCAGCAGAAAGAATATAATTGAGAGTAAGTAGAAGCTCATTACTGTGTACATCATCTTGGAAGAATGTTTGCATAAGACTGTAGGATGAAGAATTCGAAAAGCGTGTGAATTCTTGCTAAGATATTATCAGCAATATTTGAAGTATTTCAAAAAAGGTAATTTCTGTACAAAACAGAAAAAATGGCGACACAGAAACATCTACTCATCGCCACATAAATTTATAGAATAGGTGCGTGCCAGAAAAAAATCATAAACACGGTGGGATACTTCTCTACATCTCCGAAGACCCCAAAAGCCGTCCCAATGGCGCGTGGCGGGGGCTGTTAGGACACCAACCATCAATGCAGATTTATTAGTTTATGCATTAATTTGGATATATTTGTTAGATCACATAAAAACACACTCGTGCACACACGTATCTATATGCACCGAACAATAATTGATGTTGGCTTGACCAATTCATCAAATCCTAGAATTTAAGTAAATTTAATATTTACGAGCATCTGGGTTCAATTTTGTTGCTTGAACGAGTACTTGTAACTGTCTGTGACGGTGTTTCTCTTATTATACACTTGTGCGTGCTCTTATTAACAAATATAATTGGGCGTCATCATAATTCACCATATGTCGTAAGAAAACTCACGTATCCCACACTTTTTTCAATGTCTACATAATGCGTGCCCTCTTCGAGAATCATGAGGCTATCAGTCTAATTCCTCTCGCATTACCATGACGCTAACTTTCCGCTAGAAGTAGTTATTAACAAACCTAACGGTATCCCTTGGAATCTTGACTAAATCTTTCATTATTATTTTCTCTAATAGAATCCAGATATATATCGTGTATTCTAAATGTGGCCTACCCTCAGCGTCTAGGGAATTATTAGGTTCTACTGAATTGCATGCACTTTCACTAACCTCGTGTGTGTTGTTGTTAAAACCCTTTCTTTCCGCATGACCGCATTAGATGGCCTTTAAATATTGTAGTGCTCTTCACAGTATTGCTTTTTCTGCATTGTCTGTGTTTAAGTTTCCCCTTCCATCCCTCGCCTCTCTTCGTAGGGGGGGGACCCTCCCGCTACCTGCAGCGTTTGGTCACATTCCCCTCCTGTGTCCTCGCGGAGGAGACCGTAGTATGTTGCATGTCCATGTGGTAGTGGAATTTCGCCTTCTTACTTTTCAAATTCTGGCTTGTACGCTATTGGATAAATATTTTACTGCATTATATGGTGCAATTGTTTGTTAGTTGATAGTATATGTATTTGAAAACATGTAAGTTGAAAGGATTTTTGCATGAATGTATACGTCACTGTGAGTGTAGGTTTGCATGGATGTGTTGATTTTGTACGTGGTTTTGTTCCTTTTTGCAGGTGGTGACCGAACACCCCTCGCCACTTGCCCCTGCGGCGGCTTGCGGGGTATTTGTAGATGTACCCAAAGAGAAGTAGCATCTAACTCTTACATTTTCAGTACATTTTCCTAAAACCTGTCAATTAAACCTAGCTTCTTTAAGTTACGCCCGCTTATTCTTCTAATGTGTGTGCCCAATGAAAGAAAGATTTGAGGTTATTCTCATACCCACATTTTTTTGTCTATTCTTAAATGCTTAACTCGATCCCATCTGTTTACAATTTATGTCTTGTTTATCTTTTCCTTTATTCTAAAACTTCGGTGCACCACATTATTCTGATATTTAAGTCTAACCCCCATTCTTAATACCTTTCTGATAAATCGCTCGAGAGTAGTACGCTATCTGACGGTGTCCTTATTTATCTGCAAATCTCTGCGCCATCTGCAAATAATCTAACATTTCTCCTAAGTTAAGAGTTTGAGTCGTTAATGCATAACAAGGACAGTTTGGGGGCCTATAACACTTTCCTACTCCTGAAGTTTTGGAGTTTTTGTGTTAACAATGAGGTAAATTGGCGCTTTATTACGTAATTTAGATATGAAGGTACCGTTAATAGACGAGTGCGTTGGATGTATACTTCGCTGGCGTAGTCATGATGAAAGAATTGGTGAGAATTGATTCATCAAACAGATATATGAGAAAAGAACATCAGTAATGAAACGGGAGGTGCAGGGCAGGGAAAAAAATAGATGAATATGGTCGAAAAGAATCAAAACAAGGAGTAAAAGATGTCTCAACGGAATAGCGCGTATTAAATAACGTGTGAATACGATGAATCCAAAAGAAGAACGCAGTCACATAACAGTATGAGAGAAACACGTATGAGACGATGAATTTCCTTTCGTAACCCAAAACCTGAGTATTCTTTGGCGGTGAAAGGGAACAACGTGAAAAGTAAGCGTCTAATAAGTCGGTGATGACAGCAGTTGAACTTAAATTCCGAGAGGGAGTTTGAAGATTACCGTGTAATTTGGTCAGCAGGTGATTATGGATTATTTGGGCAACAGGACGCGTTAAGGAAAGAAAATGACGGCGAGGGAAAAAATTGGCAGGGTGAAAAGTTCTCGGGTGGAGAAGACGTTTGGATGGAATAAATATTCCTGGAAACCTATGATTGCTCCGTTCTAGAGTTTCCCACCGAGGGACGCTCTGAAAAAAAGAGGACGTGGGAGGACGACAGAGGCATCCTCTACCCCCGCCCCTCTCCCTCTCTCGATCCACTCCTCACTCCTGCCTCTTCCTACCTTCCCATCCGCCCCCAGGTCTCCTCTCCAGCCACTCTTCCTCTTCCCCTTCTTCTCCGCCCCCCCAACCCTCTTCTCTGTACTTCTCCTACCGATGTTACGACCTCTCCAATCATTTCTCACTTCCTCCGAGAAAAAAGTTGGCGAAAAAAGAAGGGCTGACGAGAGGCGCTTCTTTGAAAGGGCTGATCCCAGGCGCAATAAATAGAATTCGGTCTCCTAGGTGAGGATCAAGTTCTTTCATGACGTGCAACTCTTTAATTCCGACTTTAATCTCCCTTCGGCTTCTTATTATAAAATTAATTCATAAAAAAATGTATTTAAAATTATAAAAATGGAGGGTCGTGGTAGTCCAGGGGTAGGGCGTTGGGCCACTGACCGGAGGTCCGGGATCAATTCCCGGGCACTCTCAGCTCCACCCAAGCAGTGTGAAGTTTTGGGTTCCAGATCTTCCTGGGAAACCATAACCGGCACAGGGAAAAGAAATGGCCCCCCTACCCTTGTGTGAGAATTATACATTAGACGAATTCTACCATTACTTATCAAACCGACCTTCAGGTATATAACTGTGTTTATGTTTTTATATTTTAAAAAATTGAATAATTTGGGATGGAAACTGGATACAATATTCTAAGTGACGAGAAATAAAATGGAATATATTTGCATTGTAGATTCTTTTGTAATCCTTTATCGGCATGATATCCTGTAACTTGCTACTAGTGTGTATAGAGAGAGGTTATTCGACACCAGGCAGGCACGATATACATAAGAATTGCTTAGAGTTGAGGTTGAGAAGTTAAACAAGTCAAATAATGGGAGTAATTAGATTTACATTTTTTAAACGATGGCTGTAACTAGGATAAAAATGAGCTATTTAATACACAGGAAGAGCTATTTAATGTATATATGTATATATATATATATATATATATATATATATATATATATATACATACATATATAATATTTTATTTGTTAAATTTTATTTGCATAACTTTCTAAGGATATATTTAATTTATATGGCTCAACTGTTTTTCAAGTTTTGTAGATTTGTCCCCAGTACTGGATCAGTGATAGCTATTGCAAGCCGAAACATGATCACTTTGCCATCGGTAGCGATGGAGGCAACACGCGATGCTGCGTTAAAATGTTGCTTTTGTCTAAAGAATATTCAGTCAAGGTTTACATTAGGTCAGGTTGCAAAACTGAGGAAGACACGTGTTTTCCCATAGCACAGGTAGATGGTTTAAAATGTTTAAAGGAGGGATGCAATCAATTTAATAGGAAAGTGTACCCAGAGCCCCATTTACTACTCTTGGAGAAGTAAAAATTAATAGTACTGCTGCCATTGTGAGAGAATACCTTCGAATACTGTTAAGAGCGGTATCAGAAAAAATTGACCATTAAAAATTTTGTTGGACCTCAATCACGCATTGTTAACAGACAAATTGCACTTGGGATGTGTTTTTGATGAGCCGCGCATACAGCGAAACCCTCCGTGATACCGGGAATATCTCGCGGAAATTAATTTAAATTTTGTTGTTTCCCCATCCTCCGTATAGTTTAAACTAGTTTCCATAATGATATTTTGTTCTCCAATGTGAGGAAGTATCTTCACGGGAAGCCTTTTTCATCATCAGGAGCAGAAGAACTGAACATGTTTCAATTTGCAACACCTTTCGCTGGAGTAATACTGAAGTCATAACATTCAAACTTAAACTCATACCACAAATTACGCATCAAAATAGCAATATAAAATGAAATTTAATTTTTTGACAAAAAAATTATGCCAGTAAAAATGTCATGATCACTATTTTTTGAGCTGTTTCCCTGCATTGAGAATGCAAAAACTGTTAAACCTTTGATTATCCATAAGTGAATGCACGATGTAATTTACAAAGGGCGTTTATTTCCAAAATATGGTTTGCATCCCGAATAATATTATTCAGATTTCATATTTTTCCTGGCGTGTTTTTATTTCTCTGCGTCTTAAATAATATTTATACATGTATATGACAATGTAGCATGTCCTACTCCTCTTTGTCATCCAATCTGCATCACAGAAACTAATTTTGAAAGTTTTTCGTCTACCTTCTAAATTATGCATTCGTTTTCTCTGCAAGATTTGATGTGGCGTAGTTATCGTTTTTTTTAATCCGGTATCATAAAAGTTAATAAAATGAAACAAGTACTGAAATGAGAAATGAATTGAAAAACAGCGAACCCATAATTTCGCGGCAAATGCGAGTTCGGAAATAGCGTTCCATTATTCTATTGCGTAAATCCTTTTATACAAAATAATGCGCAGTTGAATGTGATGTGCGATTTGGATACATTCTGTTCGTAACCGCTCTGGTGCCGTCCTCATATTTGCGGAAACGTGGAATATTTGTTCCTTCCTCGGTTTTTCATCAATTTTACAGGGTCCGTACACTAAGTATCGTGACTGTTTCGCTGTAGCCTCAACGGAACGGTGGATGGGGGTCGGACCGGTTGGCTCCGTAGAGGGGTTCCCCACCACTCAGGTGCACTTTAGTTCAGTCGCCTCCGGGCATGCGTTGAGACAGGAGGTGGATTTTTGTGACGTGTGATTTTTTTGTGGTGCCGTCGCGCCAGCATGGAGGGCACCGTCGAGCAACGCTACGCTGTGGAGTTTTGCGGTAAACTAGGGAAATCCGCGTCGGAGACCCTTAAACTCATTAAACAGGTCTATAGGGATGATGCCTTAAGCCGCCCAAGAGTTTTTGGGTGGCACAAAATGTTTAAGGAGGGCCGGGACCGCGTCGGACGCCCGACGACCGCTCAGGTGGCCAAAGTGAAAAAAGTTTTGACAGGCGTTTAACCATCGCCCTTATCAGTGAGGACACCGGCCTTTCAGTCGGAACCGTCCACACCATTGTAGCAGAGGATCTTGCGATGAGGAAAGTGTGCGCGAAACTGGTGCTGAAAGTCTTTAGCGAGGAACAAAAACTGTTGCGGGTAGAAATTTCGCAAAAACGCAAATCGGCGTGGCAACGTTGCGTCCCCCCCTTACAGCCCCGACCTGGCTCCACCTGACTTTCTCTTGTTTCCGCGAATAAAAAGGGAGCTCAAAGGATATCGGCTCAACTCCATCCAGGCGGTTCAAGGGGCGACGACAAAAGCTCTCAACAGTATTCCTGAAACCGACTTCCAGCGGGCTTTTGACGAGTGGCAGACGCGCCAAACTAAGTGTATCAAATCAGGAGGAATTTATTTTGAAGATTATTGAGTAATTGTAATGATAACTGCAATAAATTTTGATTTTTGGAACCAGTACTTATTGTACGGACCCTGTAAGTTCATTAAGCTATGAAACGTACATGGGATAACATAAATGCAATACTTTCCACTAAAAACAATAATAAATCTTTAAAATTGAGGTTTTGTTTTCACTCAAGTCCTCTAATATATTACACAATTTCATTTGCCTTATTGACGCCCAGAGGAAAAGGAACAAAGCATTGATAATTGAAAAAAATCGCGACTAACCAAAAATGTGCAACGCGGTCTCTCTGAGTACTTTCTCTCTCCCAAGGAGCACGAACGGTTCCTGTACTGCGGAGGCGATGCTGCTGCCGCCGTTAGCAGTGCACCTCAAGCGGTAGCACACCACTGCTTGAGGCGCAACTCTCTCTCCTCACCTACTCCTCTCCTCTCAGGAATCGGTTCTTGCATGAGTTTCCGGAATTTACTCTAGCCTGTTATCTCTTCTCTGTCTCCGGCAAAAAGACGCACGAATAAAGGAAGGGCACGCTCACCATTGGATCCACACCTGCGCCCACATTTGTACCGCGATCTGCAATGAGGGTGTGTGGCATGAGGTGATCATTAATTATTTATTTCTCAAATAATCAAAACTAGCAAAGAATGATAGTTTGCATTGAACACATAACGAGCAAAGAAGATTTATTCAAGAACAAATTGAGCTTCTCACGGTCTCCTTTCTAGACTGACTACATTAAATAATATTTCCTTAAGCCGTAAAGGGTTTTTTACACCGCTGTATGAGTAAAAAAAATCAAATGAAAAATAGAAGAAGTAATCAGAAAAAAACAGATAAAAACAAAAAAACCACAATGGTGTTTAAAGCACTTTTAAAGCACCAATGAGCTTTCCTAGTTTTACGTGATTCCATACCTTTCTCCTTTATTTTAATTTTTTATTTCTTTTGACTTAAGGGCTTTAATCCTTACGAATTTCGGTTTTGACAACGCCATCAAGCCATCCAGTGTTTTTTTCACTTCATATTCCCGAGTATTGGCATTGCTTTGCTGTGATACCCAAGTGAGTGAGTGAGAGTGCGTGAGGGCATTATTCCCCCGAAGTCGGTCCCTGGCGTCTGGATTAATTTATTTGCAAACCCATTCGCTCTCTTCTTAGTGAACACGTTAAAGGTTCAGATAGCCAAGAGCCCGGCCCTGGCGAGGGAAAAAATTCCCCGTAAACCGCTTTAGAGTAACCAGTGTGACTGTTGTGTGGTATTTTCAAGTGCCCGAGTGCGGCACTAGGCAATAGGGTTACTTTCCTTGTAAACCTATTCGGGAAATACCCCCTCTCCCTCCATAAATATGGACGTCATAATATTTTGAATGTGTGTCTGATCATCGGCGAGGGATTAAAGGTCCCCGTAAATCAACACACCAATCTCAATATTTCCATCTATTTTTTTACTTTATAGTGGTATAAAAACCCTTTACGGCTTAAGAAAATATTGGAAATCACCTACTCATCGCCGCGGAAACCTTCGAACGAACATTAAGAAAATATTGTTTGATATAGTCAATCTAGATTTTCCGTAATAGAGAAATATAATGGATAGGAAATAAGGATATGATACAGTCAGATATATCAAACACTGAGACAGGCAAAATTCAGCACTAGGAGGTAGAGACGTTTCTGAAATTGCGGGTGGAAGTAAAAGGTGTGCAGCGATAAATTGAGGTGTGGGTGGCACACAGCATGTTTGGACCCCAGTTATGAAAATATTGTGGAAGAAGTCTATAAAGGAAATATTCCGTTAATTTACCATGACGTCGCTTTTTGTATGTGCTGGAACAAATTTTTAAAACTACGAGTCAGTTACATATACATCTACAGAGTAACCCGATAACCGCCGCAAAGGCTATGGAGTCTCCGCATGACGATCAATGGTACAGATTTTTTTTTATTAGGCTGCCCTGAACAGTATGCTGGTTTGTAACAAATTAATAAGTTTTCTGTAACATTTAAGATCATTTTTACAGGAGTTGTAAAGCGACTTGTAATTTAAGAAGACGATCTCAGGTATCGGATTGTGCAAGAGTGAAGAAATAAGTCCGTTAATCTATCGTACAGTAATCTATAAAAATATTTGACGGTGTATATCTCTAATTTCGCCATTATCCTCTCACCTTTTCGCAATAGTAAAGAGAAATAGTGTTTTAATAGATTTCGTGCGTAAAATCCCAAGAATGAACCCTTGTTATTGAAATAAATCAGTGTTTAGTCTTTTGGCCACCAGGAAATCTCCTTAAAAAAATCTAGGGATTCGTGTAATGTTTGACATTCTTTCATCGAATTTTGTAACGAACCGCAAAGGTTTTCTCTGCATCCAGTTCATGTCTCAAATAGGTTTTCATAAGAAGAAACTAATATGCCTGCTACACAACAGATATCGGGTCGCATTTGCTAGGAATACATGCATCACCACTCTTCATGCCGCACTAGAGTCTTGCAATATTTTGATATTTCGACAGCGAATGACAATCAATACATCGCATTAAAATGGAAGTATGATTTGCGATTCGCCCATGGGATGGATGTGCGAATTTCCATTTAAAATGACGACCGGGTGATGGTAACACATCATCGCTATTAATTATTTTTAATTATTTATGTTTTTCAATCACATCAAATTGCATGCCCAAATCAATTTAATTTTTTCGATTTTTAATAGCATTATATATTATCCCCCTCCCCGGACTACAACCTTAACGTGGTGGAAGGGCTTGTGCGTTCCGATGACCCCTAGAGCTGTGCTGGCGAGAGTAATAAAAATTGCTCCTGGTAGGGTCACCCATGCCAGATAGGTCGAAGGTTAGGAGCCAGACGAAAGGTAGTCCACGCAGCGTCTGTTCCTCAGTGAGGCGGCTGCAATGGCGTCTGACCCCAGTGGGGTGGCCAGTAAGTGATGGTGTCACATTAAAAACAATATTGAGGAAGGCAACGGGAAACCACCTCAATTATCATTCCCAAGAAAAATATGATGGACAATACAGAGATTTTGAGTCCTGGCAACCACAGGGCTCGGCCCAATCGGCCGTGTGTCGTGCCCGGCAGCGGGGGAGGCAAGGCTTCCGCGGTCATCATCCCACGAAACCCTTGCAAGGGAAAACCAGCAGCAGCAGGACAGAAGACGCAGGAGAAGAAGACCAAATTAGTTAGAACAGGAACGTGGAATGTTAGGACAATAATAAGGACAGGGAAATTGGAGAATGTTAAGCGAGAGATGGAAAGGGGAAATATAGATATTTTAGGTCTATGCGAGGTGAGATGGAAAGATAGCGGGGATTACTGGAGTGATAAGTATAGAATAATATACAGCGGTGGGGACGAGAGCCAACGAGGGGTTGCCATAGTATTAAATAAAGAGGTAGGAAGAAGCGTAGTCAACATAGAGCAGGTAACGGATAGAACACTACTAGTAGAGATAAAAGCAGAACCGACGAAATTAGTTATTATTCAGGTATACTATACATGCCACCGAGCAACCATAAGGAAGAAGAGGTCGATAGGATATACGATCAGTTAGAGGACATGATCGCGTGTGTTCCTGCAGGGAAGCACGCGTTCCTGCAGGGTTGATAGTGATGGGGAATTGGAATGTGACGGTAGGCGAAGGAAGAGATGGTGATGAGGTGGGGGACTACGGTTTAGGCACGAGGAATGACCGCGGGGAGAAATCAGTTGAGTTCTGCAGGAGACAGGGGTTAGTCATCACCAACACTTGGTTTAGAAAACCCAAAAGACGCAGGTATATATGGAAAATGCCAGGTCACTCAGGAAGATATCAGCTAAATAGATAGCTGAAGATATCAGCTATCAGCTATATCCTGGTTGGACACAGGTTTAGGAACAGTGTGATAAATTCGCACAGCTTCCCGGGAGCGGATGCGGACTCTGACCACAATTTAGTTGTTATGAAATGTAGCGTCCGTTTCAAAAAGATAAGGCAGGGGTGGCGAGTTAGAAAATCGAATGTAGAAGCATTAAATGGGTTGAAAAGGAAGGAATACAAACAAGCGGTAGATATAATCATAGAGGATGGATAAGGGCTTAGTACTATCGAAGAAAAATGGGAAATGATCAAGAAAGGGTTGTCTAAAACCGCAGAAGACACTATTGGAACCGTTAACGCTAAAAGGACTAGGAAACCATGGAACACGGATGAGATGATTACAAAGATGGATGAGCGGCGAAAATGGAAGAATGTAAATACAGAATTAGGAAAAATGAAGTACAAAGAATTGAACAATAAATTGAGGCGGGCAACAAATAAAGCAAAAGAAGCCTGGTGGAAGACGCAGTGCGAGGATATGGAAAGTCTGCAGAGGAAGGGTGAAATCAGTGCGCTGTACAGCAAAGCTAAATCTTTATCGGCAAGTAAAAAAGGGAGATCAACGATTGCAGTTAGAGATAAGGCGGGTAAGGTAATAGTTGACACAGGAAAGACCCAAGAGAGATGGAAGGAGTATATAGAAGAACTGTATAGTAAAGAACTCAGACCAACAAAGTTAGACATTGAAAAAGAAAATGACGTAGAGGGAGACAGCTTAGGTCCAGGCATACTAGACAATGAGATAGAAAGGGCATTACGGGAGATGAAACTAATTAAGGCCGTGGGGGTAGATAACATTCCCGAGGAACTTTTAAAATGCTTAGAAAAATGTGGGAGGAAGAGGCTATATGGGCTGATCCGTAGTATTTATGAGGGAATCTGGCCGGAAGACTTTGTGAGATCAGCTTTAGTTCCTATTCCGAAAAAGGTAAAGGCTATATCATGTGAGGACTACAGGAAGATAAGTTTGATATCCCACGCAGCTAAAGTTGTTCTCAGGATCATAAACAAAAGGATAGAGAGTAGGGTAAATGATTACTTGGGGGATGATCAGTTTGGGTTCAGGAAGGGGAGAGGTGATGCCATTGCAGTAATGAGATTATTAATCGAGAGGAATGTAGAACACAACCAGGAGGTATTTGCCTGTTTCGTAGATTTCGAAAAAGCTTTTGATAGAGTGAATTGGGAAAAACTAATGAGTATATTGCAGAAAATAGGAATAGATTGGAGGGAAAGGAGGCTAATCCGCAACCTGTACATGTCTCAGACTGCTCAGGTGCGGGTGGGAAACGGGGAGTCCGGATGGGCAGTGTTAGGAAGGGGTGTAAGGCAGGGTTGCCCATTATCACCGTTGCTGTTCAACCTGTATGCAGAGGAAATGATCAAAGAGGCATGGGAAGCACTCGAGGTAGGAATGAAAGTGGGCGGGGAATTCGTAAAATCAGTTAGGTTTGCTGATGACCAAGCTTTAGTTTGTCAGTCAGCCAAGGGGCTGCAAGCATTGCTGAGTGAATTGGAAATTCAGTGTGGCAGGTATGGGATGAGAATCAATATTAATAAAACAAAGGTTATGCGATTTTCTAGAAAGAAAAAGGCCAAGCTTAACATTAAAATAGGAGGGCAAAAACTAGAGCAGGTAGAACAGTTTACCTATCTCGGTAGAGTTTTGGACCAGCAGGGTCAAAGTAGTAGGAACGTAAGGAGAAGAATTGCGCTAGGCAAAGAGGCTTTCTCAAGGAGTAGGGAGTTGATGACAGGGACTTTGAGTAAGGATGTTAAGAAAAGACTCGTAAAAACTTTAATATGGAGCGTAGCTATGTACGGTGCGGAAACGTGGTCATTGAAGCAGGAGGATAGACGTAGACTGGAGGCTTTTGAAATGTGGGTGTGGAGAAGAATGGAGAAGGTGAAATGGACAGAGAAGAAAACAAATGAGGAACTACTTGGTATGTTGGGCGAAGAGAGGGGTTCATTGGGAGCAATCCTATGGAGGCAGGAAAAGTGGATGAAGGGGATTTTGACCGGCAGTGGGATGTTAAAGACTGTGATAGAGGGTAGAATGTTGGGCAAACGAGGAAGGGGAAGGAACAGGATAGGGATGTACTCAGAGCTGAAGAGGGACCTGATGTAGAGTAGGATGTTGTGTTTTGCTAGGGGTCACAAAATATATAATTAGTAATTAAATCCATCCAAAAACCTACCTTAACCGGTAGATTACCTAATAATAATAATATATTATCCTTCACTCGTAATTTTTTCATTCATTATGCCTGCAGCGTATTGCCACGATTGCAATACATCTTTGACCACTAGTCCTTCGTTAAATAAAAAACTTGCATAATATTTCAATGAGAAAAGTAAATAAAAATGTCAGCAATCAAGCCGAAGGTCAGTTTGATCCTAAGCTAACTTACCTTAATTACTAACTTATACTTAATTATACATAAGTTACTAACTTACTCACAAGTTGCTTACATTAATTACCAAGTTACTTACATTCATTACTAAGTTACTTACATTAATTAGTAACTTACAATTATATAAACATGTCCTTAACTTACACAACACTAACTTAAACATAAAATTACTAAACTCAACGGCGTGTGAAATTCACACATCAGGGTGTCCTTGTTCCATGTGCCGCTTATGATTTTCAAAAAGAACTGATACCTTAAAATGACTCAATTTGGATGAAAAAGAGAGTATCCAGAAGAGTCCCCGTGAATCGAAACCAGGTCCTCCAGTCTGTATCCCAGGGTTCTTTACTATGTCCATTTTGTTTTTATAGAAGGCCATAATACTTATATGTGACTGATGTCACTGTAGTAGGAAACAAAATGACATCATCCCGATGTCGATCCCTCGGCCCTTGGGCGATGATCAATACCGTCATCACTCCACTCCGTCTTCCCCAAGTGATCGATCCCTTAATCCGGGTCGTACATCGCTAAAGCTATGCAAAATTCTTTCCTTCCCATAGTTTCGTCCTCTTGCGTCTCCTCAACCCTTCAATCCATCGCCTCCTCTACAACCGACAATACGCCTCCGTCGAGGTCGGTTAAGAGGAAGCCGCTCCCTTACTCCCTCATGTGAAGCATCTCTCTCTTTCCCACCCTTCCCCCCCAATTCACCAACCAGGATTCGCTTCCTCCGTGATGCCGCTGTTCTCCCACCCCGCACCCCACTCCACCCCCTGCCATTGCCGCATGCGAGCCTTTGTAATCTGAGGGCGCCGCGTGAAGACGTCTCCCGACCTCTCTCTCTCTCTCCCGACGCCTCAGCGGTCTCTCCCCTCCCCGCCCCCTTTCAGCGTGTTCCCTTTCCTGCACCCGCGCTCAACTAGCGAAATGTTTGCGGTTTCGCCTGCACCATTTCCTTTTGTTGACACCAATGCGCATACAGCAGAAATTGCTTTCATT
Organism: Hetaerina americana; assembly: GCF_022747635.1. Classification (NCBI taxonomy): domain Eukaryota; kingdom Metazoa; phylum Arthropoda; class Insecta; order Odonata; family Calopterygidae; genus Hetaerina; species Hetaerina americana. The sequence goes on from NW_027287095.1 coordinate 7,124,503, forward strand.
TAAATTTAGTAGCTTCGGGCGTGATGTGGTGGAATTTGAACATAATAAAGAACGGATGGTAGCAATTTTCCACTAGATACGTTTTATTGAAATACCGGGTTTCGATGTATTACATCATCTTCAGGTGATGTAATACGTCGAAATATCCTAACACCGCGTTTTGATCTATATAGTACGAGGGTCATCCGGAAAGTAGTACCCGTTCGTGAAATAAAGACACAAAAGTAAATATTAACAAACATAAAAAATTTTATTTGAAAGAGGATACTTTAAACTACTTCTCAACATAATCTCCAAGCAAATTAAGGCATTTGTCATAACGTGTGACAAGTTTATGTATTCCTGCTGCATAGTCCTTCGCCGCCAGCTCATTGAGATACGCGAGGGACCCATCTTGCACAAATTTTTGCATAATGCAGATGGTGTTTAACAATTTCATGAACAATTGTTCGAGAAACATTGGGAAAATGCTCACAGATGTCATCAATTGTGACGCGCCGATCGTTCCTCACGAATTCGTCAACTGAGCTCACCAGTTGGTCTGTAATGACAGACGGTCTCTCCGAACGCTCATCGTCGTGTGTGTTCCCCCTCCCCATGTTGAAGTTGCGACACCACCGCCGAACAGACGACTCGTCCATTACATTGTCTCCATACACCTCCTTTAATTGGCGATGAATATCACATGGGCGAACGTTTCTTGCATTGAGGAATTTAATCACTGCCCTCACTTCACAACTGGCGGCGTTCTCAATTTTTTTAAACATTGTAAACAATCACAGAAACAACACAGGCAATGCTAGCGTCACGCAACTTGGCTCAGAGAAGGCAGACAAGCCACTGAAGCTATCTGACCTCGTCCAGCGGCTACTCGCGTCGTCAGCACTTCATGCGGCACGAACGGGTACTACTTTCCGGATGACCCTCGTAGATGATGTCATGCAACGAAACCCGGTCTTACAATAAACCTTATTTGATGGAAAATTACTACTACCCGTTCCATATTGCTTTCGTTTAAATGATCATAGCCAACACTCACGTAAATTCATTGATATTATCTCAAGTCTAATTGTAAGCCATAAGAAAGCGGAAGTTTAACTATTATCTAAAGGGCATTATTTTATGGCCCCACACTATTTGGGTAGGTTAGACCAAAAAGATAGGATAAGGGAGATATACTCCAATTCAGATCTAAATCTACTTAATACCCCGCAAGCCGCAGCAAGGGTGTGTGGCGGGGGGTTTTAGGGCACCCCCCGTAATTAAGAAAAAACCGCATTCAAAAGCCACAACTTTATACAGTCCACAAACAAAACATAGCATACATTCATGCAAAAACCCTTACACCCCACACACATACAAACACACAAACTATCAACTAACATACACATGTACCTACAAAGATACCTGATGCCTTTGCAATGTTTACTTTTGTTACGACTAGTACAATAAATGTTGTTAATATTTCTAAAGTGACCTCGGTTTCTAACTATCATGATTTCTGACTGTTCGGGGAAAGAATGAGTATCTTTATGAATCTGCACTGGAATCTATCTCCCTTATTTTATCTTTGTGGTCTGACCTACCGAGGTACATCTACATCTACATTATACCCCGCAAGCCGCCGCAAGGGCGTGATGCGGGGGGTGTTAGGTCACCAACCGTAGGTACTAGGGCGGTTCAATAGGTACCCGTGTTAGAAATAAAGAAACTATTTTTTCAAAAATATTTTTTTTTCAACACAGTCCCCTTTTAGAAAGATACACTTCTCCCAACGTTCCGGCCATTTTTTTAACCCCTCCAAACAATAGGATTTGTCGAACTCTCCAAAATAAGCCTCTGTATCGGCGATAACTCCCTCGTCTGAGCTAAATTTTTTTCCCGCGAACCATTTCTTCACGTTGGGGAATAAGAAAAAGTCGCAGGGAGCCAGATCGGCTGAATACGGGGGATGCGGTAGCAATTCATAACGTAGTTCATGCAGTTTGGCGACGACAACTCCGGATGAATATGCTAGTGCGTTACCGTGGTGAAACAGCACCTTCTTTTTCGCCAAATGCGGCCGTGTCTCCTTCAATTTTTTGTCAAAGCGGTTGAATAACTCACTGTAGTATTTTCCAGAGACCGTTATTCTTTTTTCTAAAAAATTCCATGAGGATGACGCCATTTGCATCCCAAAACACCGTCGCCATGACCTTCCCGGCCGATCAGGCCATCTTCGCCTTATTTGGAGCAGATTCACCGGGAGAAATCCATTGTTTTGATTGTTGCTTAGTTTCTGTTGTGTAATGATGAATCCAGGTTTCATCAACAGTGATAACTGGACGCAAAAACACCTTCGGATCTCGCTTAAATTTCTGCAAATACTGCTTCGAAGTTGACAGCCGGATCAACTTGTTGTACACCGTGAGCAATCGTAGTGTTGGACCATCCTTTAGTGTCATCGTTAAACTCGTTTGTTCTGAGCCTTTCTAAAAGTCTAAGTCTTGCTTGTTCTCTTCGTATTTCAAGTGGCTCCCAAACTAAATCCTCTAAGAGACCTGTCACACTTTTGTTCTTATTATAGTTTCAAATATTTGTTCTTTCCTCGGGCAATCAGGAATCATAATAGAAGGAATCGAAGTCATGATAAAAATGGTAAAGACAATCAATTTACAAGCGAGGACAAGATTAAACTCTGCGTAGATGTCTGGTACATTCGTAGGGATATGTGTATGTTAGTTGCTAGTATATATATATATATATATAGCATTATTATTTTATTATTAGGTAATCTACCGCTTAAGGTAGGTTTATGGATGGACACAGCTCCTAACAAAATACAAAATCCAGTATCCTACTCTACATCAGGTCCCTCTTCATCTCTGAGTATTTTTTCCTCCCTTCATCCCGTCCAACATCCCTATCCTGTTCCTTCCTTTTCCTCGTTCGCCTAACATTCTCCCCTCTATTACAGTCTTCAACATCCCCTTGCTGGTCAATACCCCCTTCATCCACTTTTCCTGCCTCCATAGGATTTCTCCCAACAAGCCCCTCTCTTCGCCCACCATACCAAGTACTTCCTCGTTTGTTTTCTTCTCTGTCCATTTCACCTTCTCCATTCTTCTCCACCCCCACATTTCAATCGCCTCCAATCTACGTCTATCCTCCTGCTTCAATGACCACGTTTCCGTGCCGTACATAGCTACGCTCGATATCAAAGTTTTTACTAGTCTTTTCTTAATATCCTTACTCAACGTCCATCTCATCAACTCCCTCCTCCTTGTGAAAGGCTCTTTGCCTAGTGCAATTCTTCTCCTTACGTTCCTACTACCTTGACCGTGTTGGTCCAAAACTCTACCGAGATACGTAAACTGTTCTACCTGCTCTCGTTTTTGCCCTCCTATTTTAATGTTTATCTTAGCCTTTTTTTTCTAGAAAATCGCATAACCTTTGTTTTATTAATATTGATTCTCATCTCATACCTATCTCACTAACACCCCCTGCCATACCCAATTGGGATGGACTGCGGAATATTGTGTAAAGGCATAGATGAAGGGAATAACCTTCTGCGAGTCCTCTTCGAGAAGTTCTTGGGTAAAAATGAAAACAAAGAGCCCTCGGATGAATGTGCATGGGAAAGTGAGCACCGTAGAAGTAGACGAAACTCTCTGCCCCCACCCCCCTGCGAATGCTCTGCCCCTCCCCTCCCCGCCTACACCCATTTCAATCACGCGGTCGCCTCATCTCTGCCGCAACCCTCGTTCCCCCGCTCCCACACGACCGTTCACATGGGAAGTGTAAATGGGCCGCCTGTCCGTACCGAGCTGGATCACTTCTTTCTCCGTCGAATAAATAAAGGGGAGTACATATATACTCGCACATACGCATGTGTATACCAGCGCACAGATATGCTCGCGCGCGACCACCACTCGCACTGAGACCGGGTCCCTCCTCCCACTCACTCTTCACGGCCCTCCATTCGTTTGTCTTGCTCTCTCTGCTGTCCTCTCTCCGCCATTCCCCCTCCCTCCGAGCCCCTCCCCATTCGGGTACTTCCGGGCAGCTGGAGGGAGCGAGAGGAACACGACGACATCTCCGGCACAGCGACGTGAGCAGAGCCGACCCCATCGGTCATGTCTGCGGATCCTTTACTCTTTTCAATTCGTTCTATTTTTATTCAATGGGTCGAAAGAACGAAGAGGACGAATGACTACTGATAATTTTCCGTCTGTTCTACTCTTTCATTCATTCCCACCCTCTATCTTCCATTCGAAAACTGATTTTAACGACCTCTTCGTGCTCCTTACATATCGCACTCTCGCCGAAATTTCGTGTCTCATTATCGTGAATTTTTTTACAAACTCATTTTATCTCTTGATTGCGTTGTTTTTCTATTTTTTGTATTTTTTTTAAATTTAATTAGTATATTTCGTTTTAATAATTTGTTAATAAAAATTTAGTTGCAAATGCGCTCATTGCATATTGAGTTTTTTTCTCCCAGTAAATACGTATTCTAGGTTTTCTTTTAATCCCGCGAAATATTATGCTAATTCGTTCCTGGTTCAATTATTACTTTCAGTTACTAAGTGCAAAATGAATTCTTAAATTTTCAATTGCCTGTACTTTAGCTTGGAAAAATATTTGTAAATCAATTGTTTTACATTTTTTATTTGAGCACATATCTTTGAGAAATATGATTATTTAAGCAACATTTATCACTCCGTATATTTTTTCAATTCATCATGTACTGTTCGCTTGTTCATTGTCAGTAGGGTAGGTTATTTTTTCATAATTTACTCATTGTTGTCGTCAAATTTGCCTCCCTGCTCTCCTGTACACCCCCCTCTCTCCTTCCCTTCCTCTTATCCTCCCCTCCATCCCTCTCACATCTGATCCCATTATCTCGGTTGTCAACATTCTTCTTCCATCCCTCCTCTCCACATTTTTCACAAGTTTTCATCCCCTTTCCCCATGTTTTTTCGCCATTTTTGATGCGATATTCTTTATTAGGGACACGAAATATAATCCTCAAAACATCACCGCAATTCCACTTGTACCTGATGATGACGCCTAAACTTTGGAACTAGTACCAAAATAAAGAACAGTGGCAAAATACGATAAGTTCTTCATTCCATGAGCAGGGTATTTTTTTTCTTAATTTTATATCATCCACATCGCGGGTTAACGATCCAAACGATAGGTCTCTGGTAGTTCTCCAAGTTATCCCTTTCCCTGTCAATCTCTTCTTTCCTATATTAATTGCTTGCAATGACTGCTTTCATCTCCTACTACTCGGAGTTTATTCTTGTAAGTATTTAACTCCATTCGTCCTACAATCATGGTCTCCGGTACACTCTTGTGCTTCGGATCGTGTTCAATTCATAGCCTTGTTCCTCCTTTGGGCAGTCTTCTCTCTTCACTCTCACCTCGAAGTACATCTTCATTTGACAACCTGTCAATTAATTTTATTATCCCATTTTTCTGTGCCACCGCAATTCAATTACCTCCATTCCCATTTATTTCTCCGATGTTCCACAATCCTCGGCGATAGAAAAGTAAATAATAAATAATAAATAGAATATTTAATAAATTGCTATGTCCATACTCATTCTATAAGTTGCAAGTAGTTGTTTCTTCTGATTGAGAGCCTGCCTTCCTCTCTATTCCATGCCTGCTTACTCCGTTTGTTTGTTAATCTCTACGGAAAAAATACAAAAAAAATTTGGAAATCACTTAATGAATTTATAAAAATTATCTGGTTTCGCCATCCTATTTTCACCTGCAGATAACATAAAATGTCAAAACTTAGGCCATGATGTTAGAAGCTGTCAAGTGGAATTGATTAAGTTTTTTGCATTTACTCCTTGCTGGATAAATTCCTTAAAATAAGGCACGAAACTGATTCTAACGTTCCTTATTGTAAATGGTCTTTATGTAAGAGAATTTTTCCATTTTTCCAGCGCTTTAAAATTTACACAAAGTTTCATGAAATATTTATTACGAAATAACATCTTGTGCTGATATAAAAAGCGATTATTAAGTAATGGATGCTCCGAAGTTCCAAACCATACCTTATAAACGTGCGTTGAAAGGCATTATTTGGATATTCAAACCGAAAACTGTTTCCATCTGCGTTCGCATTCTTCTCCGCCATTCACACGACTAGACCCCGTATCCAATTTGCGACCAGAAAGGAAAAGTGTGTTATAAAAAATGAGAGATGGTGAAATTCCAGAGGGGACTTCAACTTTAATGGATACGCACGCGGGAGAATGGCACGTATCATTCAACCAACTCGCGACGCTCCTGGTGGCAGTCCCACTCCGCGACCCCCGCTTGATGCCTTCACTTGAAATTGATTGGGGCGCCATGCCTAACTCGTTTCGAAACGTAAAACCCAAAGAATTGGCCCTCATACAGACTTCTTACAAAACACCAAACATCTATAAAGAATGAGGACTATTAAATTGGAATGGTAGATTGATTTGAGAGAAAAAAATTGATCAAATCGATTAAAAATGAGCAACGCGTTGGTGGCACGAAAAACTAAGCTGGGTTCCTCGTGGGGCACGCAAATACGCACTCGTGAACAATGTCATCACGAACCTTGTTAAAACTTATTAAAATTTTCCCACTTTGAAAATAAAATGTCTTACGACTTGACTCTCAAAAAACGATTTATGGTGCTCAGTTTTCAATTTGTGTGTGTGTATATATATATATACACACACACTCATATATATATATATATATATATATATATATATATATATATATATATATATATATATATATATGTTAATTACATATGTATATATGAATATATACATGTTTATATATAATAAATATATATATATATATATATTATTATTAGGTAAACTACCGGTTAAGGTAGGTTTTTGGATGGACATAATTACTAATTCAATAATTTGTGACCCCTAGCGAAACACAACATCCTACTCTACATCAGGTCCCTCTTGAGCTCTGAGTATTTTCTTCCTCTCTTCATTCAGTCCAACATCCCTATCAGTTCCTTCCCTTCCCTCGTTTGTCAAACATTCTCCCCTTAATTACAGTCTTCAACATCCCGCTGCCGATCAATACCCCCTTCAGCCACTTTTCCTGCCTCCATAGGATTTCTCCCGACAAACCCCTCTCTTCGCCCACCATACCAAGTGCTTCCTCGTTTGTTTTCTTCTCTGTCCATTTCACCTTCTCCATTCTTCTCCACACCCACATTTGAAAAACCTCCAGTCTACGTCTATCCTCCTGCTTCAATGACCACGTTTCGACGCCGTACATAGCTACGCTCCATATCAAGGTTTTTACGAGTCTTTTCTTAACATCCTTACTCAAAGTCCCTGTCATAAACTTCCTCCTCCTTGTGAAAGCCTCTTTACCTAGCGCAATTCTTCTCCTTACGTCCCTACTACGTTGACCGTGTTGGTCCAAAACACTACCGAGATACGTAAACTTTTCTACCTGCTCTAGTTTTTGCCCTCCTATTTTAATGTTTATCTTAGCCTTTTTTTCTAGAAAATCGCATAACCTTTGTTTTATTAATATTGATTCTCATCCCATACCTGCCGCACTGAATTTCCAATTCACTCAGCAATGCTTGCAGCCCCTTGGCTGACTGACAAACTAAAGCTTGGTCATCAGCAAACGTAACTGATTTTACGAATTCCCCGCCCACTTTCATTTCTACCTCCAGTTTTTCCCATGCCTGTTTAATCATTTCCTCTGCATACAGGTTGAACAGCAACGGTGATAATGGGCAACCCTGACTTACACCCCTTCCTAACACTGCCCATCCGGACTCCCCGTTTCCCACCCGCACCTGAGAAGTCTGAGACATGTACAGGTTGCGGATTAGCCTCCTTTCCCTCCGATCTATTCCTATTTTCTGCAATATACCCATTAGTTTTTCCCAATTCACTCTGTCAAAAACGCTTTTTCGAAATCTACCAAACAGGCAAATACCTCCTGGTTGTGTTCTACATTCCTCTCGATTAATAATCTCATTACTGCAATGGCATCACGTGTACCTCTCCTCTTCCTAAACTCAAACTGATCATCCCCTAAGTAATCATTTGCCTTACTCTCTATCCTTTTGTTTATGATCCTGAGAACAACTTTAGCTGCGTGGGATATCGTCCTGCAGTCCTTACATGATGTAGCCTTTACCTTTTTCGGAATAGGAACTAAAACTGATCTCACAAAGTCTTCCGGCCAGATTCTTTCCTCATAAATACTACGGATCAGCCCATATAGCCTCTTCCTCCCATATTTTCCTAAGCATTTTAAAACTTCCGCGGGAATGTTATCAACCCCCACGGCCTTATGTAGTTTCATCTCCCTTAATGCCCTTTCTATCTCATTGCCTAGTATGCCTGGACCTAAGCTGTCTTCCTCTACGTCATATTCTTTTTCATGGTCCAACTTTATTGGTCTATGTTCTTTACTATACAGCTCTTCTATATACTCCTTCCATCTCTCTTGGATCTTTCCTGCGTCAACTATTACCTTACCCGCGTTATCTCTAACTTTTACCATGGATCTTCTTTTCTTACTTCCCGATAAAGATTTAACTTTGCTGTACAGCGCACCGATTTCACCCTTCCACTGCGGACTTTCCATATCATCGCAATGCGTCTTCCACCATGCTTCTTTTGCTTTATTTGTTGCCCGCCTCAATATATTGTTTAATTCTTTGTACTTCATTTTGTCTAATTCTGTATTTACATTCTTCCATTTTCTCCGCACATCCATCCTTGTAATCATCTCATCCGTGATCCATGGTTTCCTAGTCCTTTTTCCTAGTCCAAGGAACTGATAGGGATGTTGGACGGAATGAAGAGAGGAAGAAAATACTCAGAGCTGAAGAGGGACCTGATGTAGTAGGATGTTGTGTTTCGCTAGGGGTCACAAATTATTGAATTAGTAATTATGTCCATCCAAAAACCTACCTTAACCGGTAGATTACCTAATAAATAATATATATATATATATATATATATAAACATACCTATAGCTTCCTTAAGAGTATAACGACGGATACCGCTGGTGACTCTGTTTCATCAAGTTCATTCGGCCGAAAACATCTTAAAGAGTTATAGTGTTTGACAAAATATAACCACTCATCACCAATTCAGTCCTTACATGAGCGGATTTGCTGTCAGATTTGTTCCCACGAAATGAAATGTCAGTCCTATTCTTCGCGCAATCGGAGGATGCCGGATGGGTAGATCGTACGGGGCTCAATCCAAAAAAGAGTCCATATTATGCCGTCTAAAGCCGTCCAATCACTTTGAAATCCGAAAGCATGTCTGTACTTGTGCACTCAAGCCTGAGGCCTCGCGGTTGGGAGTTGACAGTGGGAATTAGAAAAAACCTCTGGAGCAGCAAAAGTACATACAATTCTGCCTAATGTTGACACAACATTCGTACATCCATAGCAGCGAAACTTTGAAGATTTTTGTGACTTTCAATGTTATTTGTAACTTTAAGTTGAGGAATGGTCAAAGGATATTCTGAGAATTAATAGAGACATACCGCAACCATTCATTTTTATGACAAAGTCAACACGAAAAATAGCTTAATACGAATATTATGTAGGAAGGATATGATGACCTGATCGCATTCCAAAAAAACATCTGATCTCACAGAGTTTGACCTTAATCGATAATTATTTTTTCACTCTGCAGGACTTAACACTCAGATTATTTATGTAGCTTGGCATTATATAGTATAGCTGATGGAATATATCTGCTTTCATTCCGAATATCTGAGCATAAACACACTGGATTGTTCGCTCATACCAGACCTGACGGAAAATTTGCTCATATATGATTAACTATTGACTTTTCTATTCAATTGCCATTGCTTACATTATTAACTGTCTCTGACGGACTATAATAGACTGGTTGGGATTGATTATTATCTAACTGGCTAATCTTCAACGGTAACAACAACTATAAAAAATAAAATTCCTCTTATTTCCTCTTAAAATTCCTCTTTCCTATTTTATTATCACACACACACATATATATATACGAGGGTCATCCGGAAAGTAGTACCCGTTCGTGCCGCATGAAGTGCTGACGACGCGAGTAGCCGCTGGACGAGGTCAGATAGCTTCAGTGGCTTGTCTGCCTTCTCTGAGCCAAGTTGCGTGACGCTAGCATTGCCTGTGTTGTTTCTGTGATTGTTTACAATGTTTAAAAAAATTGAGAACGCCGCCAGTTGTGAAGTGAGGGCAGTGATTAAATTCCTCAATGCAAGAAACGTTCGCCCATGTGATATTCATCGCCAATTAAAGGAGGTGTATGGAGACAATGTAATGGACGAGTCGTCTGTTCGGCGGTGGTGTCGCAACTTCAACATGGGGAGGGGGAACACACACGACGATGAGCGTTCGGGGAGACCGTCTGTCATTACAGACCAACTGGTGAGCTCAGTTGACGAATTCGAATACTTTAAACTACTTCTCAACATAATCTCCAAGCAAATTAAGGCATTTGTCATAACGTGTGACAAGTTTCTGTATTCCTGCTGCATAGTCCTTCGCCGCCAGCTCATTGAGATACGCGAGGGACCCATCTTGCACAAATTTTTGCATAATGCAGATGGTGTTTAACAATTTCATGAACAATTGTTCGAGAAACATTGGGAAAATGCTCACAGATGTCATCAAACATCACGCGCCGATCGTTCCTCACGAATTCGTGGTGGGAGGTGTGGAGCAGGGAATGCTGGGAGGAAAATTAAAGATTACTGTTAAGGGTTTGGAATTTTAAAAGATCGGAAAGTTAATATATACGCGGATTCTCGAGTTCTCACCCTATATTGGTGGCTGAATCGGGTGGGGATTCTAGGATGATAAGGGCAAAACACTGGTCGAATGAAAGGTTGTGCGAATTGGCGTTTGAAGGGATAGGAAGAGAGGAGAGCGAGGCAGAATTGCAGGAGTACCGGTGATTGTTCATTCGAATGGATAAGGGGTAATGCATTCGCCTATGTAAAAGGAAGTGCAATGTTTGCATGACAAAAGATAAATAATGTTTTTTGAGAGGAAATTATCGTGGGAACGAGGTGAGGGGGCAATGAGGGGATGCAGGGAGAGGGGTTAGATCAAATAAGTAAACAAGTTTTACATCGGGAGCGGTTTCCCCAAGTAGGGGAAATATTAGGAAATTCGTCACGGGGGGGGGGGGCGCCAAATGGTTGGTGGATATCAGAAGGTTTTTGAGATTGGCTGGTCGTCCATATGATAATGGAGGATGCGTGTATATATATATGTATTATTATATATATATATATATATATATATATATATATATATATATATATATATATATATATATATATATCACCACCTCATCTGGGGCCGAAGTTTTTTGGAAGCCTAGAGCGTTAGCATCAGGAGCTAACTTTGAGCATGGCTTTTGAAAGGTATGCGGTTTCATTTCCTTGGTCGCGTCCATTCCGACTCCCTCCGTCCACATCCACTCCCCCTCACACTCATCTTCCTCTAGCTCTCTCTGTCTCTCTCTCTCTCCTTCACTCATCTCCGCCCGCACCACCTTTTCTCATTCCCCGACAACGCGCTCTCAACAACCCGAGCAATTTCGCTCGTGGGTTGCTTCATGAACACGCCGAGCCGCGAAGACAAATTCGAAACCGCCAGCTCGCTCTTTGCGAATCGTTTGTGCTCTATTATGAAAACGGAAACCCTCTCCATTTGGACTCTCCACGGACAGCAATCTTCCGAGAGGTTTCTCTCTCGCTCCCAACCTCGACAACCCATAAAAGAAAGCCATAATACTTACGGAAGCTCACGACGAAAGGAAGCGTGCTGCAGTGCACTTACTCGGCGTTTGATGCAGAATAGACTCTTGATGGTCTCCATTAAAATTCACGCGCTCATCACAAATTGTCGTTACTCGAAGTATTCCACTCCATACTTCTATTCTCAGTCGTTTCGGATTTCCCTCCTCCCCCCCCCCTCCAACCTTACAGAATGCTTTTTCAACTTCCATATCTCTTTGTGACCCCTCCCTTTTGGCAAATGCGTAATCATTCACAAGCGTCAAAAAGGAACCGATATGAAATGCACGAGGAGAAGAAATACTTGAAACACATTAGTATGAAGTCGTTAAGGGCATTCAACATGTTGGGGTAATATAAAACGACAAATAATGAATGATAATTTCTACAGATTGCAGTGCAATGAGGAATGAATCCGTAACTGGGGTGTAAAGCATCGGAGTAATACTTACATCAGAGGTGACTGTGCCACGAAAAGTAATGCAGAAAGCTTGTTCAATTAGTCAATACAGACAGTATGCAGTGCAAAGAGCGTAAAATAAAAGTTTCTTGGGAAATCGGCATGATTGTTTGTCTTTTAATGGCTGAAACATTTTCAAAAGTTACGAAAAATCCTTCAATTGAGGCTGTAACATAGAGAGGGAAATAATTAGAAGTTTCAATTTTTATGATAAAAAATCAAATATATTTTTAATTTATACGCAGGACAGAAAAAGACATTAAATAATTGCATTGCCTCCAGAGTTACCCTGTCAAATGATTTAATTCAACTTATTCGACATTCTCCCTCCAGGGAGATAGATATCGGCTGTGAAGTAAACCGAATTAATTTATTTCTCAAACGAAGGGGTTGAAAACTTTCAATGTATTTTCACACCAGTGGGTAACACAAGTATTCCGATTGTTTTTTTAAATAACATGAAAGTAAACCAATTTGCTTTAAATAACATGCAAGTAAATCAACCAATGCTTAGAAACCAATCTAAAAGATTTATATGTATCGTTAGAAACATTCTGATAGTTATAATTATATTCTGACTGAAGATGCAATCATATAAATTTCAGAGATTATCTATCTTTGCATGCAAACCAAAATTTAAGTAATGTATAGAGAATTAGAGCGGCTATCTCCTTTCTCCGCAATGCGATGGCTCCTAGTTTCTTGGTTTCCCCGTTCTCCTTCATTGCTCCTCCCGCTAGAGGGCCCCCGCCCCCGCCTATTTCCCTCCCCTCCGCCCAACCCTTTCCGCCTCGCCTCCTCCACGCTGTCGCATTCTTCCTCGCTCATTTTAAATCGCCTCAGAGGGCAGATTATTTTGGAGCCCGCAGGAGAAAGGACCATGTCATTCCGGATCCGCTTTCCTATGTAGTATGTGCGTCCGAAGTTCGGTCCTGACGAGAGAAGTATATAAGCGCTTCTTATGGGAAACTTGAGGAGAATGTAATCTAGGCGGATTAGTTTGAAAGAAGAAAGTTTTTTAATTTTCTTTAGACAAACATCGGGAAAATATTATGAAGTGAAATTAAAGTAGAATAAATCTTACAAAGCTAGAACGTACAAACAAAAAGGGTAATACAGCGGCATTAAGTCACGATTTAAATCGGTTTATCTTTACAAATGACCTAATTTCAGCGCTTTGCTGATTTAATGTAAAAAAATATTATGTTTAAACTATTTATCTTACTTTTTACACTGTATGTATTTCACATCCCTCTACTGAGAAATAAAGTTACTATACATATTTGCGTCAACCCCCTCGCCCTATTCAATTACTTTTTCAAAGCCATCACCTCCTCATATCTCTCAGTTCTTTCGGATATTTTCAATGCTCAATGAAAATTTTCTTTCCTGAAGTACTCAGGTCATTCACTGTCAACTATTATTTTCGGCCGAAATGCAAATAAACCTGCTTGTCTCAAGCTCACTGATACATTAAAATATACATTTTGTGAATAATTTGAATTAACAAATTATTCACATAGCGTGAAGAAGCCAGATCAAAAAGCAAAGACGCAGAAGAAATAGAAAGAAAATTCAACACTACTGAGAAAATTTATTTTTCTCAAAGATTAGATTGGATGAGAATTCACCCGAAAACTTAAGGAGGAAACCTTAATTTTGAAAACCATTTTCGGAGGAGTCGTTCTAGTAATTTCCCAAAAGACGCATAATCTTCGTCCACGTTAGCTCACTTCAGCGAAGGAATAGTTCAAAATTTCGCCGGGAGCTCCCGCAGCGAATACCACCGAATCAGACCATGCATTGTTACCTCTTGGGTGACCCTCCCACCCCCGTCCCCTCGTCCTTCGCCAGCACTGCGGCGTAGGGCGGGACTACGGTGCAAGGGACCAACGGAATATTAGAGGGGAGACGATGCACTGAAATCTAAGACGGTGTAGCTACTTCTTTTCTGAGGGACAAGATTTTGGCACAGACTAACTGAAATCGGGGCTTTAGAAGACAAGTAAGAATAAGAACAAAATACAAAGAGAAAGGAAAGGATTGAATTGAAAGTCATGGTAGACTTACCTGTCAAAATTTAATATCAAAATATATGCCGCGTATGCATGCCCAGAGAGGCTTGCCCTGGAATCGCACCCGGGCCCTCAGGTCCAACGCTCTCTCTACGCCTGGACTACCGTGTACCAGAAAATCCCTCTCCTCGCCCACCATACCTAGTACTTCCTCATTTGTTTTCCTTTCGGTCGATTTCATCTTCTCCATTCTTCTCCACACCCACATTTCAAAAGCGTCCAATCTACTTCTATCATCCTGCTTCAATGACCACGTTTCCGTGCCGCACATAACTACGCTCCATATCAAAGTTTTAACAAGTCTTTTCTTTCCAAAGAAATTGCGAGAGATGCCGCAACAGCAACTTTTAACGAAGCCATCCGCTAATATGCACTTCATTGCAACAATTTCAGAGTGTAAAAATTATTCACCTTGAACGGGATTTGAACCCGTATCCCTCAATGGCCGTGCTTTAGCCTCGATAACTTTACTTAAGCTATCGAGCCGTCCTCTTAATGCCTGTGACATTTTATGTGCGGTATTTCGTTATAAAATCTTGTTCCTTTAAAGCCCCCTAAATTTCAAGTTTTAAATTGACGCCTCGATAGCTTAACTGGCTAAAGCACTCGACCGGACATTGAGAGATCCGGATTCGAATCTCGGTCAAGGCGAATGATTTTTACACTATGATATTGTTGCATTGAAAGTCTTTTCTTAACATCCTTACTCAACGTCCCTGTCATTAAATCCCATATATATATATATATATATATATATAAAACACAGTAATCAACCCGAAGGTCGGTTTAGTAGGTGATGGTAGAGATCACCCAGTACTAAGCCCTATACGGCGTGTGAAAATTCACACATCAGGGTAGGGGGGCCAGTTATGGCCTTTCCCTGTGCCAGTTATGGTTTCCCAGGAAGACCTGGTACCCGAAAAATCACTTTAGCTTGGGTGGAGCTGCAGGTGCCCAGAGTGCCTTGCCCTTACATATATACGTATATATATATATATATATATATATATATATATATATATATATATATATATATATATATATATATATATATATAATATCTTCAAAATGGAACGCTCTTCGGCGACGCACAAATATATAAAACACAGATGTAGATTTTTAGAATATAGAGACACAAAGAAAGGACACTCACAATTTGTTATTTGACGTTTCGACAGCACGGCTGTCGTCTTCAGAATGGCGTTCTCGGGGAAGAGCGGAGAGGATGTGCGGGGGAGAGGTGGGGGAAGGAGAGGTAAAGGGACCAATAGGAAATGAACAAGGGGGTGGGGGGATATTTAGGCAGCCAAATGATGCATTCAGTGAGCTTGGTTCAGTCCAGGCGGTTTGAATGATTGGGCCACCCAGATATGCGCCATCTCGCGGGTTCTCACCTCTATTATACTCGCAGATTTGGGAAGGATTTCAATCACCGAAACGGAGAAGCAGTCGTCAAAAGACCGCACTTGCCCTCCGCATGAATAACCACCGATATTCCACCAAATCTCCCACCTTTCTTAATTATCCCATCCCTACTCACACCGCTTCCCACAATCAATCTTTTGACGACTGCTTCTCCGTTTCGGTGATTGAAATCCTTCCCAAATCTGCGAGTATAATAGAGGTGAGAACCCGCGAGATGGCGCATATCTGGGTGACCCAATCATTCAATCCGCCCGGGCTGAACCAAGCCCACTGAATGCATCATATGGCTGCCTACATATCCCCCCCACCCCCTTGTTCATTTCCTATTGGTCCCTTTACCTCTCCTTCCCCCACCTCTCCCCCGCACATCCTCTCCGCTCTTCCCCGAGAACGCCATTCTGAAGACGACAGCCGTGCTGTCGAAACGTCAAATAACAAATTGTGAGTGTCCTTTCTTTGTGTCTCTATATTCTAAAAATCTACATCTGTGTTTATATATATATATATATATATATATATATATATATATATATATATATATATATATATATATATGCACTGTTGTCGTCACTAGTTATAAGGTCCGTCCCAAAAGTAGTATGGCTAAATTGATTTAAAAAATATAAATTACCAGCATTGATACATTGGCTCAAAAGTAGCACCCTTGTGCATCCATACACTGCTGTCAGCGGGTTTTCCACGCCTCGTACGCCCTCTGTAAGGGGCGCCAGGAATGCTGCTATGCTTCCTTGTCACGGCCTGTTGTAAAGCTTCCACCGAGCCGTGTTGACTACCTTTCAGCACGGATTAGAGGCGGGGGAAGAGGAAGAAGTCTGGTGGAGCAACGTCAGGGCTGAGGCAGGCACTCACATGGTCGAGAAGCACATGACAGATCCGCGTGCGACTTTTCTTTTGTTCATCCGAGAGCACTCGCGGTATTGACTTTGCATACACCTTTCTCATGCCTATGCTTTCGGTCGCAGGTCGATTGACATTACTTTTAGGGATGCCAAGTTCATCAGAAATCATGCGAGCACTTAATATACAATGCCTGCCCAAAAAAGCCTTCGCGCAGTCGATGTACTTATGACGCCAAAGAGGAATTACGTACTATATCCCCACATTATACATATGGGAAGATCAAGCATCCCTCTTCTCATACAACATTACAATAGCATGTGGTCTATGTCCGCCCGGTAATCCAATCTATTCCCGGTTTTTGTGTCCACTGCGTGTACCATCAGTAATTCTTTTCCAGGCTTTCAACCACGAAATTTTACTACTATCGACCTAAAGACCTCAAACCTGGGCATGCGTGTCGAGGGGGGAATGTTACTTCCACATGCCACAAAGAGTGCTTCTGAAGGTCATTTTTTGAGTGTGACAAGCATGTGTGCATTAGTTTTTAGCCTAAACTTGTATCTAGACGCGACTCAAAGGTAATGCACTATTTTGCGTTCCGCATAATATTTGAAAATTATTTGGGTGCACTTTCTAAACAATCTTTCCTACCAAAGACCCCACAGTGAAGGATAAAGAAGTGAATATTTATTTTATGCAAATAAGAGCCTATGGAAATAATTTTTTTTTTAATTCGCTAAATCTGTCGAGAGATACTATTAATGAAAAAGATATCCGATCCCTTGTCCTGCCTGATAGTTCCTCCATTCATTCAGAAGATGGATGTAAATTTCCGGAGACAATTTTAATTAATTAAATGAATGAAGGCTTAGAAAACCTCTTTAATAATCACTCTACCGAAATCCTCCTCCAGATTTAAATTTCTCACTTAAAAAAAACTCACTTTTCGCTATTATCTATATTAACAAAAAACCTTCAATAATTTTTCATCAGAGTTCATTCACGTAATCATTACCGCAAACCATATGAAAGTCTTTATCGCATGACAATAAGGTCACTAGGAAATTTTGAACAATTATTCAAAATATTTAATGATCATTAAGAAGTTCCTTTACTTATTATTTGCAAGTTCTTATTTTCACTGCATACATAATCCATTACTGACGACGAAATTGCGCAAAGAACATTTCTACCGGGAGGCGATCAATTTTTTCGGGTCCTCTGCCTTGGGTGCTTCAGCCCGCGTCCCCCGCGGTGCCCCTCGTCACCCCACTTCCGACCCGTGGAGCACAATCCCCCGACGCGTCGTGTGGATGTAGGCCAGCGTAGAATGACTCCCTTCACTGTTGACGTCGCGAGAGAGAGGCTCGCGGTTTCGCGACGGAAGCAGAACATACTATATTATGTGGACGAGCAAGAGACGGAGGTCGGAGCAGGGGGAGGCGGGAGGCAGATGGGGGAGGGAGGAGGAGGATACAGCTAAACCCTTTGTGCCCAGAAGGAGGGGAGGAGCAATTTCGCGGAAAGCGAGACTCAAAAAAAATTACATTCATTTGTACGCCGAGAGATAGGGGAAGAAAATGTTACCTCATAAATAGACAAACGACAGAAGTTGAAAAAAAATATGTGTACACTAAAAGGTGAGCCGGAATGTCAGCGAGAATATAAATACTCTTTTTTAAATAAATGGAAATGCCATGCGCTCTAAAAATAATAAAAAATACTTCTCCCAAAGCAAAAGTGCCAAGCCAAAGCCACTTTATTAATTTTCAACGTGGAAGTTTTTACAGCAATGGAAACCAAAAGTGTTTCGCCCCGAATTCCAGAAACTACCGGGGCGAATTAAGTGACCACTTAATCTAAATTCAACTCCTGCATTCTTCCCACTGAAGGCCAGTAGAGACCCTATAAAAAGGGTATATGAGGCATGGAAGCACCTGTAATCAGGCCGTAGGGGATTGTAAAAACAAGAAAAACATAATAAATTTCAATTACCATCCAATTAGCGTATCACATTCCTTAAAAAAAGGGGTTGGAGTTGGCCAGGTACCTCTGATGAGGGAGGCAGTTTTTCTATTGTGCGCGGTGAATTTTGCATGAAAGGGTATAAAAAGATTGGGGTCTAACATCATGGCACCAAAGTGTGCGAGAGTGCCAAAATAGTTAATGATGATTCAGTTCAAGGCATTAAAGATGCTTACTTTCCGCTAAACTATTCTATTATATTGAATTATATTCCAAGCTTCCAAGTTTAATTTTAGTAACGACTATTATTTGTTTGTCCAAGTGTTTTCTGATTTAGAAGCGATTGAAATGCCTTGATAACTCCGCGAAACAGTCAACATTTTGCTGTGTACTAATACTTCCCGTAAACACTCCCCAAAACATCCAACAGAATAAATTTAGTTCTGTGGCGAGCGGCTATAGATCTAATTCCGAGGCTTACGGGACACATCAAGAGTCGTTCATTTTCCAAAGTAACCTTTGTACGCAATTTTTAACCCTACGAATGGTATTTACGCTAACATCATTCAAAATTGATTATTCTCTCCACAAACTCTCTCGAAACAATTAGGGCCACCAAGTTTTCGTGTTCAGGACTCCTTTGGTCTCTGTCACATCCATACGGTGGGGTATAAATGCTCTTTCAATGCCGAGACTTCTAGGAATATATATACATATGTAAAAAAATATATATATAATATTATTATTATTATTAGGTAATCTACCGGTTAAGGTAGGTTTTTGGATGGACATAATTACTAATTAAATAATTTGTGACCCCTAGCAAAACATACATATATATATATATATATATATATATATATATATATATATATATATATATATATATATATCTGAACTTAAATATATATTACTTTCCTGGTGGACTAACTAACCGGGAAGAAAGAGTAAGAAGCTTGACGAACGGCATCAAAGAAGGGAACAAATATTATCTCTACGAATAAAATGATTGCGTTTTGTTTGCAGACGAAATGGGGCGAAGTCGATTTCAGTTGTTCGTTTTCATTAGAGATGCGAAGTGGCTACATGGCCCAGAAATTATATTCGAGGGCACCCGATGGGCACCATGTTTGGATCGAGGAGCCATGTTATCATGCCAACATAAATTAGTTTTACGAGCGTATTTCATTATTCTTCGTTATAGGGTCAGAAATTCGTGGACAGTCATTGTGCATGGAAACAAACGTCCAAGCGTAATCATCAAAAACTTGGCAATAAAAAAAACCTTGCTGCCCGGGGCTCCTTTTCGTTTCATCACACTGATGTGGTGTGTTTTGTGGCGATGCAATCTGACAGGACGCGCCCATCATATAATTCTTTCACCGAAAGTGGAAGCGTTTTACTTTTAAAAGAATCGTTTTGTTCACGATAGCTACTGACTACTTAGCTATTCACGATATTATTAAGGATAGTGAAGGGCAAGTTCCTGTGTGTGCAATTTTCGTAGGCGCGAATTAATTCGATTCAACTTGTTTTTTTACGAAATTTGACAGTTTAAATCTTTACACTTGATCACCACTGCCTTACAGAGAAGTGAAATGAAACTCGGCACCAGCAGATAATATAGCCATGTCTCCAAGAAAAATTACTTTCTCATAAAAGAATTTTTTAGTATCGGTATCACCTAGGAATGAAACAACATACCACCTGCACAGTACAAAAATTAAACTTCATTTCCACTATATTTGGCAAGATATTGTGAGAGCAAACAAGCTGAATTCAAGAAAATTCAGAGGTTTTTAAACAATATTAAACGAATACTTAGTACATTTTCTAAAACGTATGAGTCATCAAATAGTTAACTTACATCTACATATACATAATACCCAGCAAGCCGCCGCAAGGGCGTGTGGCGGTGAGTGTTAGGTTACCACCCGTAAAAGAGAACAAAACCACATGCAAAACCAACACATTCATGTAAACCTACACCCACACCGGCATATACTACCTTGATCAAAAAGTTCCCGGAATAACCACCGTATGTTGCTCCCATCGTTCCGATTTGAGTTCTGTTTTTTTTGTTAAATTGGTACATCTGTTGTTGATATTCCCTTTAAATCTTAGTGTCATAACTTGACATTTGCAAAAGTTACGTAGCCAAGAGTACATCTATCTCTGTGTGTGTTGGCGATTTTTTACAATTTCAGAAATGGATTTAAATTTGCAACAACGAACTTGTATTAAATTTTGCGTAAAAAACGGATTTAGTGGCGCACGGACGTTGGAAATGTTGGAAAAGTGTTTCGGCAACGATTCTCTAAAAAAAACGGTCGTTTACCAGTGGCACGAGCGGTTCAGAAGTGGTCGTGAGTCAATCGAAGATGATGAACGCAGTGGCAGACCATCGACATCGAAAGTCGGTGAAAAAATTGATAAAGTAAAAGAAATGTTGGTCAATAACCGCAAATTAACCATCAGAGAAATAGCGGAGGACTTGAACATTGCCTATGGATCCGCCCAAGACATTGTGGTTAATGATTTGGGTTTCCGTCGTGTAGCATGCCAAAAGACCTCAATTTCATGCAAAAAAGAGACCGTGTTGACGTCGCAAAAGACATGATTTGCGAGGCTGAATCCGATCCCACATTCATCAAAAGGATCATTACTGGAGACGAGACGTGGGTTTATGAGTACGACACGCAATCCAGACATCAGGCAAGTGAATGGCGTTCACCAAATGAGCCGAGACCAAAAAAACCACGTCGTTTTCAGTCAAAAAAGAAGGCAATGCTGACGGTTTTCATGGATTACAACGGTGTAGTGCATCATGAATTTTTGCCAGAAGGCCAGACAGTAAACAAAGAGTATTATTTGGGCGTTATGAGACGTTTGCGTGAAGCAATTCGCCGAAAGAGACCAGAAATGTGGGCAGAAAACTCGTGGATTTTGCACCATGATAACGCACCGTCGCACAGTGCTATCATTATTCGTAATTTTTTGACGAAAAATGCAACAAATACCATCCAACAGCCACCGAATTCACCTGATTTGGCTCCCTGTGACTTCTTTCTGTTCGATCGAGTTAAAAAACCATTACGGGGAACGCGTTTTAGCAGCCGAGAGGAAGTAATGGAAAAATCGCAGGAAGCACTGATGGACATACCGAAAACCGAATATAAAAAATGTTTCGAGGATTGGATCAAGCGCTGGCATAAGTGTGTTGCAGTCGATGGGGATTACTTTGAAGGGGACAATATAGATTTAGATGAATAAACTTGTATTTTTAATTTTCTGAATAAATTCCGGGAAATTTTTGATCAAGGTAGTACATTCATGCAAAAACCCTTTTAACTCACACGCATGTAAATACATATACTATCAATGACAAACAAATGCACCTTAGATTGAAGTCAAAATTTATCCAGTAACGTGCGAGCTAGAATTTGAAAAGTAAGAAGGCGAAATTCCACTACTGCATGGGCATGCAACATACAATGGTCCCCTCCCCCAAGAACACAGGTCGGGAATGTAAAGTAGTAGGGAATATACATTCATCTACACCACACTTGGCACAAGGGCGCACGGCGGGATGCGACAGACTTGGAGAGTGTTTGGTGGGAATTTGTTTTTGTATACCCCTATTTTCGACTGCGCGTACGTATTATTTTCTTAGGTGATCCCCTTTTATTGTTGTCGCGAATAGTGTTCGGGAAAAACAAATACTTTAATCTAACAGTAATCTAACTCTCTAGTTTTGTAGCAATTGTCGGCCCTGCCAATTTAATTAGGGGGCCTAATTGTATCACCAAACTTAGGTTTCTATCATATCAAATTATGAAGGAAAATGCATGTATGTATATAAAAAATGTGACATATATATATACCATAATTGATTTTTTATTTTATATTTTGAAATATAGCGTAAAAGATTTCGGGTGCCTAAAGGAAAAATCCTTGGATATTCATAAGGATAATATTAATTTACACCAAATACAGAAAAAAATGCTTGCTTATGAGCCCCAAGGAAATTAGAAGACAACTTATTCTCATGGTAAGTAACAGTTATAACGCAGAGCAACGCCTTCCCAAGATTACGGTTGAAACCACTTCATCGGTAATTCTTTTCGTACTATTTTGTTTTCTATAGAAACTATTATCGTAAGGATTATACCAATTCTAACCTGAATGATATTAAATATTTTTAAAGAATAATTAAAAAGCATAAATAAATTCACGCTGAATATAATAAATAGAACGAAAGATTGTTTTAGAAACATCAACTAATAGGGGTTCGAGGCACCGGCAACGTACTGCGGGACAGAGCTGTTCGTCTTAAATATACCAAAAAATCGATTCACCAGGGTTTGAGACTAGAAAGAAATCAAATCATAAGTAGATATTCATTGCAGCCGTTTATTGCTGGTGATCAAAGCGAGAGTGAATTTGACGAGATAGGAGCCTCGCAATTAAGATAAGAAAGAAGACTCCAACTCCTCCTCCCCCTCCAGCAGGCACAAGAATTGAATGCGACTCGGCACGAAGGCGAAACGTCGCATAATTCCTGCTAATGCGTTTCGCAGCCGTTGTCTCGCCGCCCTTCCTTATAAATGATCGCGGGGGAGAGGAGCGCATCTACCGCCGCCAACGCCTCGCCGAGCTTTCTTTGCATCCATTACCACCCTCGTCATTTTTTTTGCCTCCCCGCTAAAAGGACAGTGAGTGAGGAGGCCGTTACTGAGGAAAAGATGCAGGCATTAAGAAAGCTGCCGAGATCGTAAGGAAAATTGGTGTGAGAAAGTGGGGACTTATTTCTGTTCTTTCTTCGGTTCGCTCAAATCTTCGAAGAATAGCAGCAGCACACAAAGAAATGGTTGAGGTGAGGGCATTCATTATCGTCCGCGGAGGGGCGGGACGATTCTCTCATCGATTGATTGCCACGTTTTCATAAGCGGAAACAGTCGATAAGTACCGTGCGGGGGGAAATGAAGTAGGCTCATTAAGATGTTATCGTAAAGGAAGTTTAACTTAACCAAGGTTAATAACATCGACTCATCTCTACAGACCAGAAAAATGCGAGATCAACACCTAAAAAGTAAGTGGAAACAGCTTTCAGGTATTCAAATTTTATACACGGCCTGCCCAAAAATGTAAACATACTAATACATAGACTTACATACTATATATACATATAATGTATAATATCGTATTTTTTGACCCAAAAGGCGTTGTCCACAAAGATTTTATACGTTTATCCAGGATTCAAGATATTCAAGAACAAACGCATTTTTATGTTATAAAGGTTTAATTAGAACTGATATCTGCATATTTGAAAATCTTTTGATATCCCTACCTTCACCCACCACAATAATATAAATTATGTTCAAGCCAGTGGGGACTAAGTAATCATGGAAATTAGCGAACCGATCGCAAGAGTATATGCAGATAGTACGTTATTGGTTCGACTGCACTAAAAATAGAATGAGGTTGCTCTAAAAGGGAAACTGTTTTGAGGATCGTGGGACGGGCAGTAAAGAGCAAGTCGGGAAGGCAGGCCTCTCCGTAATCGACTGCGCCTATAAACTTATTCGCCGAAGGATTTTAAACAGAAGTACAGGGGATTGGAATAAGGTAAGTGTATAATGAAGTGCTAATGAAATGTATATGCACATACGTTACATTTTCGGAGATTTCACCCAACTATGCGCGCTTCAGGGTACAGTTCTGGCCTGAATATGAGGAATATAAAAAGAAAATAAAGCAATTATAATCTCAAGAAACAGATAGGATTACTTCACCAACCAAGTGCTATGTCATAAATCAGAGTAAATGGACCACTCCTTGCATTTGGGAAGTATTTGTGACGAAAATTTGAACGATGGCGAAATATCGGGCGACAACAAGTATTACGAAACTGAAAAAATGTTTACCAAGTGGAAGGAATAGAGAAGAGGGATTACGTACGATAATAGTAAAGACATAAAAAATCAGTGAGGATTTTGATGTCAAAACTCGTGTTTTCAAATCTCGGAATCTGGTCTTTGAGGAAATAGAGTATGAGTCTTGACTAGAGAATATGTCATTTCCCATAACCATATAAATACTAGATATGTACATGTAAATTGTTATGGAGAAGGATGAACTGGACTTGTATGTGGTTATGGAGAAGGATAGAGAAAAGACACAAGACAGAGAGGAGCACGAATGAAGAAGTTTCAGTCAAGGGGAAAGGGGAAGAGAGGAGCTGACGAGGGCAGTTCGACGATGACAGAAAAGGTGGGAGAAGTAATTTTTGACAGGCAGAGAAATGTCGAGCACTGCGATGGAGTGAATGTTGGCCCATCGGAGATGAGGGAAAAAAATACTTTTAGGAACGGAGGATGGAAGTTATATTTAGATAAAGTAGTTAGACGGCTTAGCGAAACAGAGTTAGAAACTATGTAGAGATGGATGGGATATGTGTAGAATCCTAAATATCTAAGCTTTGTAGATATAGTTCAGAAAGAACCGCTTATGTGCATTAGTTTTCATGATTCGTACAAAATGGCACCTCTAATTGATGGGTTGCCGATGTCAATCAATCGTGAATCAGACGACGGAGGTCGAGAGTGATGGGCAGGGGAGTTTGACGTGGTTGTCTTTTATCTCCAAAAGTTAATACCATATACGTATAATGAGGGTGGCATGAGCAGTGAACGGGGTCGAAGAGAAAGTGAGTGATGAGTTGATCAAGTCAGTTTCACAGACAATGAAGCAATAAATTAGGAAAGACTTAAAAATGGGGTATAGCACTGTATGGATCCGAAACCTGGTCATCGAGGCAATAGATTGAGCCTATGTAGATTGTGAAGGCTTTTGATACGTATGTATGAAGATGGATGGATGGAGAAAATAGATGGAGTTAGGCAGTGAATACTAAAGACAAAGTTTTTAATATGATGAAAGTGTATTGCTGACAATAAAAATCCGTAGACATAAAATTCATAGTGAAATTCATAGTAAAATCCGAAGACGGCAGGAACAGTGGGTAGGGAATATGCATAACGTTGAGAGGTTGTTGAAATGTCCAGGAGGTCGTTAATAGATGAGAGGTTATTAGGTAAGTGACATGGAAGAAGGAAAGTTTTTTAGACGACACGAATGCCCGTGGAAGGCACAAAGAACTTGAATTAAAGTCATAATAGAAATAGTAAAGAGATTCGAATTACAAGCGAAGACAAGATTAAACGCTGCGTAGACATCTGATATATTGTTAGGAGCATGTTCAAGCATATTTTACGATATTTGCTAGTTATGTATTTGCATGCGTGCAAGTTAAAATGGGTTTTTCGAGAATATATTCGTCCGTGTGTTCATAGGCATGTTTTTATTTATTTGGCATGTGTTTGATTTATATTGTATGGGTGGTATCCTAAGACCTTCCGCCATACTCCCTTCCGGCGGCTTGCTAGATATTGTTTAGAAGTATAAATTGCAAATAATGTAGAACAAACAAGAAGAAGTTCGCGCGGTGTCCCTGAACCCCCCCCCCCCGGGTTCCTCCCACCGCGCAGAGTAGATTGTAGGTGAATAATGGAAGAAGGATCGGGCCCTTGAGTGTTCCATCAAGTGTTCTTCCCGTCTAGAGAGCAATCGTGCACGCACACGTAAGTGCATGAGGCAGCAGCTGAAGCACTGCAAGCCGAACACCACGGTGCGCCTCTTACAATAGTAGGGGGGAACGCCACTCACCAAACGCCTCTTCATCATGAGCCGGATTCTCGCCGCGACGAATGTATGCCAATGCTTTACCCCTCCCTCACTCCTCCCCTCTCCGCGCTCAGCCGACGACGCTCCGTCCTCCTTGTGGCCATTGTTCTCTGCTGTGGAAATCTCTTTGGGTGCTGCGGTGCTCCTCGAGGATCTTGCGCACACCTACTACTTCTTTGAACCCAGCGGAGAAATATTTGTTTATTTAATTTGAGTGTACAAACAGCACAATGGCAAATAACAAATAGGAACAAGTCTTTATTAGTAGAAAGAGACAAGTCTTTCTTAGAGGAAGACGAAAACATGTAATGAACTATTTTGTTATTGAAATTAAACTGCGATAGACATTTGGACGAAGAGTGATACGTAGTATTGGCCATGTTTGAAAGAATTGTGGAGTCTATTCCCCAAATATGGGTGTAGAGTGAAAGGTACGAGGGTAATCCCACAAGTACCCGATCCAAAAAAGAGAACAGAAGACTTTTGGAAAAAAGGTATTAATTTTTCAACGTAATCTCCTTTCGGCGCTATAAACTTTTCCCAGCTATATTCAATACGAGGAAGTTATTCCTCGTATAAGAGGAAGAGGATAGACCGAGAAATTCGCGGACGACAGTAATGAAAGACCTGGCGCTTACCCAGCGTATGCTCAAAGAGAACTTTCTCAGGATCTCTGATGGTTGAATTCTGCATAAATGCCGACACTTCGAAATAAATAATTCATCCCTTAGGACAATGGACGAGCCATCTCTCGAAACTCATTCCGGCAGTTATGCGGAATATAGGCGGGTGGGGATTCCGAGAAGATTTCCCCATGGGTGAATGCGCGTAATAGTTAAAGAGACTCGCAAAAGAGTTGAAACATGGAATACAAGGAGTTTCAGAAACAGAAGTGAAGAATGTCGGACAACAACGCATGGGCGTTATAAAGGCTAGAAAATTAGGGCAGTGCGAATACACCACGTGAAAAGGGGGTTAGCCCCCGAAATAATATAGAGCGAGATTTTTTTTTACTTTGCTTGCGCCGAATGGTGCTTTGCTTACGCCAACGTGGTGCAGTTAGGTTTGTAAAAATTTGCTAAGGACAGTGTACTAGTGTCAGGATACTATCGAAAGAATTAGAAGGAGAGCCATTAGTTGTCCGTAGACTGAAATATATTTTTAATTCACTGTGTAAATTTGAGACAGGTCACTTATCTGAGGATGTTGAAGACATGTTATAGGCTCCGACTTCCTATGATACGCGGTTGGCCCCATAACAACCCCCCAGCCTGACCTAGAGAGTTTGGTAGTTGTTTGAAAAATATCAGTGTATTAGAAATTACGCAATCTATAAAGAATATGTTCAAGTTTGAAGACTCCACGTTGTTTAGTATTTGTTTGGAAGGCATCAATAATGAACGTTTTCAGTGAATTTGTGAAAATGGAGAAAATTGGTCATCGTTATGTGATACAGTTCCTTTATTTGAAAGGCCTCAGCCCAAACAATATAAAATCTGAACATGATGCTACTCTGGGTGAGTCTGCTCCTTCGTTTACAACAGTAAAATATTGGGTAGCAGAGTTTAAACGAGGCCGTACGAGCTGTCAAGACGAGTATCGCATTGGCCGACCAAATGAGGTGACGACTCCAGAAACGGTGAATAAAATCCACAAAGTGATAATGGATGATCGTCGACTGAAGTGCGTGAGATATCACACATAGTAGGCATTCCAAAAAGTGCGGTACATTGCATATTAACGGAAAATTTGGTCATGAGAAAGCTGTGTGCAAGATGGGTGCCGCGTTTGCTCATACTTGAGCCAAAGTATGCGAAGACCGTTTCATCTGTAGGCAAATAATAACATTTCTCACTCCTTATTTTGAGCATTAATTATGTGTATTATATTTTGTATATTGTTTTTAATTTTAGAAAAATCAATCGATTATTTATTTTTCGTAGTCATTCTTCATTTTTATTTCTTTCATCATCGATTTTAATTGTTAATTGTGGTAACCTGTCCATTTTATTGTGCATTACTACAGAACATACACATTTAGTATGCTGCGGGTGCATGGGATCCTCACGAGGCGGGCTTAATTTTGGCAATAGATCGAGTGCAACGTAAAGCAGCTAGGTTTGTTAGCATTTGTCATGAACAAGGCAGCAGTGTGATAGATAGTAGAACGGATATATTTAAAATGTCGTTTTTTCCTCGTACCATTAAAGATCAAAATAGAAATGGCAGCAATCACGTAATAGGTTATTAGAATTGGGAGTTTATCTATTTGGTTCATATCCTGCACGTAATGTTTTTCATTTAATAGATCCATCTTTTTAGCATTTCCACAGGGCGATTTGAATATGCGTTTCCTTTTGTTGAATATTGTTGCACGTAAGCATTTTAGCCCGTGTGATTCAAATTTATCGAGTGCATGATCAAAGTGAAAATTAGAAAAGTAAAAAGTGCAGATTAAAAAAAAACAAAGTAAAGATTATAAAAGGATTATGAAAAGGATTTCCACTTTCGCCATATCTATTTAACTTATATATTGAAGAGGCTATAGAGATAATGAAGGAGAAAACAAATGGCATAAAGTTCAATGGAAGAAAGATACATTGCATTAGGTTTGCAGATGAAGTTGTGATCCCAGTAGAATCAGCCAAAGATATGAATAGAATGCTCAAAACCCTGTCCACAGTTACAAGAGATGACAGATGCACCTCTGCAGTGAAAAGAAGAATAGCCTTGGCGAAGAAGGCCAATGAAAATAAAAAAGAATCATTTAGGAAAAAAATACATAGAATTTGAACTTATAAAATCCTTTGCAAAAACGTTCATTTGGAGTACATTATTATACAGGGTTCGTCCGGAAAATAAGTGTACTGATTTTTTCCCGCCGCTCCAGGCGCGCCCAGCACCGCTCTGACGGGCTGCAATTGGAGGGAGGTATGTTGGCAAGCGACGCTGAAAAAGGCAGTCGGCTCTGAGCTGTGGTGTAGTGAGGAGCTCTGTTAACGCGAACCTCCACGCTCGACCCACGTCACGGAACGCGATGCCGAAGTTTTTGGAGCAGCGTTATTCCATCAAATTTGCGGTAAAGCTTGGGAAATCGTCTACCGAAACTGTCGGTATGATTAACCAGGCTTACGGGGAGTCAGCCATGTCCAGAAACATGATCTTTCGGTGGCACAAGATTTTCGTGGAGGGCAGAGAAGAGGTCGACGACGAACCACGGCCTGGACGCCCATCAACGACACTCCCGACGAAAATGTGCGATAAGTTCGCGATGTACTGAACTCTGATCGTCGTCTTAGTGTTCGGATGATAGCAGAGCAGTGTAATGTGCCAAAAACAATAGTGCACGAGATTAAAAACATCTGGCGAGCGATCAAAAACATCTGGCGGCTGCATCACGACAATGCGCCGTCTCACACCGCGCTTGTCGTGTCGGACTTCTTGGCCAAGCACGGCGTGGCAACGCTGCCGCACCCGCCCCACAGCCCGGACTTGGCACCACCGGACTTCTTTCTGTTCCCGAAGATAAAGAGGAGTTTGAAAGGAACGCGATACGGGACTTTGGACGCCGTCAAAGAGGCCGTGACGACGTGTCTTCGAGAGGTTCCCGATGATGCCTTCGCGGGAGCGTTCCAGGAATGGGAACGCCGCTGGAACAAGTGAATCGACTCACAATGGTCCTATTTTGAGGAATATTATCTTAAGATATGTAAAAGTGTAATAATTTTTTTTTTCCTGAGCTCAGTACACTTATTTTCCGGACGAACCCTGTATGGATGCGGAACTTGGACATTAGGAAAAGACTCGGTTGGAAGCAATTGAAAAGAGAATTTGGAGAAGAATAACTAGAACAAGATGGACAGACAAGAAAAGCAAAACAGAAGTATTTAGAGAAATTAAAGAGGAAAGGAATCTAATAAAAGAGATGGGGAAAAGGAAATTTAAATTTGTTGGACATGTTCTCAGACATAACATCTTCCTGGAAAATATAATGGAGGGGAAAATATTAGGAAAAGAATGAAGAGGAAGGCCAAGGATGAAATTTATAGATGCTATTAAATGTACTATGAATCCCGGCGGTGTTGAATATTTTTCAGAGGTATCTCGATCCCTACTTGAGGTGCTTTGTGGAGGGCACTTTGAGGGAGTACGCCGTCCGTCGGATGGGACGTTAAACTGCGGACCCCTTGGCGCCTTTCGTAAAGAGTAGGCTAATGCCGACGCCGGGTTTCTCTCCACCCTTCATCCTTTCCTGTCCATCCCCTATGGCGCAAATGACCTTAGCTGTCGGTCGCCTCCCCTCAAAACTACTACTACTATGTACTATGAGAGTAACAACCTACAACGAACTGAAAAGAACGGCAATGGAGAGAGACCAATGGCTGCAACGACAAGGCTCCACCTTTATAATAATAATAAGATGATGATTATGATCAAAGGAATATTTCTGTAGAGTTAACATGATTGGGATTGTGCACGCATGGTTGGTGACCTAACACTCCCCGCCACACGCCCTAGTGGGCTACTCTGTAGATGTAGATGAACTATAGAAGTACTTACATGTTATCATTACTAATAGGGAGGCTCGGTAGCCTAATTTAATTTTCTCTACTATTTCAATCGCGAATTCTATCCCACGCCCCCCTCACTCCCACTTCCTCGCTGCCAGCAAAGCCTCCACGCGTATCTTCTCACCCCGTCCACCCCCCCGCCCCCTCAAAGCCCCCTCCTCCCTCCCCGGCCTCTCTACCGTTCCCTCTAGAGTGAGCATACAAGGAAACCCACAGCCGGGAGCGGGAGAGTGTGTGTCGGTGGTTGGGAAATGACTGCTACTCAAGTGGAAGTACAAACGTAACAGGGATGGAAAAAGCGAGAGAGAAGGGGGGGGGGGGAGAAAGGGAGACAGAACGGGGGGGGAGAAAGGGAAAGAGAGTGTCTGTGTGTTTGTTTATATAATGGTCTTAGGGTTGGAATGTGGAGGGAGCTGCCAAAAGTAAACAGACAGTCCTGGTTAATCTCAACCGCAGTATTGAAAAAACACTGGGATCTTGCGAAATCACAAGAGGAATATTCCGAACCACAGATTCCTTCGCTGGCTATGTTTCTGACAGCAGAAAACAACTGTCATAAGAAACATCCAAGCATGAATCGAGATAATTTATAAAGATGCCCATGAATTATCATTCATCTGTATTGATAGAGAATACATTAATATTGACTCTACCTGTCTTTTGAAATGATTGACATCCCCCATTTTTTTTCAAATTCATATTAAAGTAAGGTCGTTTTGATAAAATAAAAATAAGGAAGCGCATAAGATCAACCTGAGAAACAATTGTCTTCATCAGGATCTTCTTCCTGATAACTGTCCATATAATTCAGACAATGATGTCTTTTGGATCCTCAGAACTTTGTCGAATTATTTCGTATAGTGATAAGTGTGATTTAGGAAGCTCTCAATTACTCATATATACCCATGTAACTCGTGCCAGGTGTAACATTTTACTATCAGCGCTCTAATATGTTGGAGAAAGAAGGCGTTTTGGAATCAATGAAAAATCAAATAGATATATGATTATGAAATATGACTTGCGAATTGATATCAATTAGAAAAAAATACTCTTACTCCAATGGTTGAGTGACTCTCCGCGAGATGATTCTTGCAAATACCGGTAACTCTATCTAAGTTTTTATCTGTTAGAACTAGCAGCCTAAGAAAGGCAAAGTGAAACTAGTGTCAACCTTAAAAATTTCCTGTAATATTCATCTTCAGATATTATGTGTAGGTATTTCCGATTAGCTATGCATTGAAAAAATCTGCAATACTAGGGGGAATTTAAAAACATGTTAAAATCTCAGCTGTATATGAATGCGAGGTCCTTCCGGGAAGGATCCAGCCATGCAATATTTTGAGAAATATAAGCCCACCTAAAACAATGGTCTTGGTCTAAGAGGCCTTAGTCCCCTTCGAAGTGCCCCCCTTGCGACCTCGCAAACTTAATCCCAGCGTCTCTTCCACTTTTTAAAATAATTTCATGATAGCTAAATTTACTGTGGTGATGTGAGTGCGGAGATTACTGTAATAAAATTTTTAAGGATTCAGAAATATCTTAATGGTGATCGAATTTGGATTTACTTAACTTCCGTAACTCATCAAGTGTTTATTATTTCAATGATCCAGAAGATTTTTTTAAGCAGGAAGTATGGTTAATGCATGAAGTCATTTGAGGTTTAATGCCTTGAAAAGAGTAATTGAAGCGCCATATTCACGGCGACACCCAGAAAACCGAAACGGAGGTAATGGAAGGAGGGAAACAAAGGGAAAGCAACGGTGTCGTCGCTCAGCGGTTTCCATCGTTGATACAGCGATGAAATGGAGAACTCAACTGTCATATTACCACAAGGAAACTCTCTGGCCTCAAAGCAAACCACGGTTCATACGAGAAACGGGAACGTTGGATCGGTTACAATTATTTTATTGCACTTAAACGTAACGCACACCACTACAATATCTCTACCTTTTTACCTATATCTGAAATTGCCATTCTTATTTTTGGGATTAATTTTCTGCATTCATTGAATATTGTAATTTAAGAAGCATAACGAATAATATATGAATATCTATTCTAGTTTAAATGATGCTTGGTTGATGGAATTAAAATAAGCGAGGCGTCTGAATAAAGATTTTCAAGGAGGTTTTGCACTCACCAAAGAAATGGCCTCAGTTTAGCCGAGAATGAATAGGCTAAAAAAAGGTTTATTATTCAATCTTCTACTAAGGTAAGACACATATTAAGGCGCATTTTACATTATTTTTATTTCTTTTACTGCGAATTACATGGGGGAAGCTAATGAGTTACAATACAGGATGTAGGATCAAATTCTAAGTGTTCCTCCATCTTTTTCTAGTAATTTACTTAGGAAATACATAGGTATTCTTAGAAATAGTCAACTGAGTTAATTATAATCAGGTTTTGCCTCTGTATTTCCTCCATGGTAATCGTCAGAGTGTCATGGTTACATCCAGAAATACGAACTTGTATAAAATGAACGATCGTTTTGGTGAAATTGGAAAAAAAATCAATTAAAGATGATAATACCTTGCAATTAATCCCGCGATAAGTGTTACGTTCAACACTGTCTTATGTATCTTCTAGCTTACTAATCCCTTGGTCTCGATTTCTATTTAATTATTTCTATTTAAAAGTATCTAATTTCAATGCAGCAATTTCCGAGCATAAAAATCTTTCTCCTTGACCGGGATCCCCCCGATCAATAGCGGAGCCAAAACCAGGATCGCAGTCAAGGTGAATGATTTTTATACTCTGAAATTGCTGCATTGAAATGCATATTAGCGGATGACTACGTTAAAAGTTACTGTTGCGGCTTCTCCCGTAGTTCCTTGGAAGTATCTAATTTTTTTCAACGATTTCTCACGAGGAGCTCCAATAATCGCTGCTTATTTTAATTTCAAATGGGGCTCAACTAAAGCAAAAAATCACTTCTCTTTAACTTTCGCATTTAAGCATTGCATTTCTACACCAGCCGTTTAAACTACCACTGCTTGGAACACCCTTTGTGGCTAATAAAACTGTAATGGATGTGAGGGCAAACTTTAACTCAGTTTCGGAGGTTTCTTTCTATTAATTAGATTCGGAAAAAAGGCATACATGATCATTTAATCCCATGCCCCCAAATACAGGACAATAAAAGGAGCAAATGATGGTAAACGAGTTATGAAAAATACTCGCAAGTGAAACATGCGATATTTCTCATAGAAATGGGATAATCTTGGATTTCTATGCGCAAAGGGAGAAAAGACATGAATAATCATTGTAGGAGAATACCCAGAGCATATAAGGAAAAGTAGAAACGGTGAAAGACTAATCGAATTTCGCAAGCAGTTCAATTTGAAACTAATTTCAAGAACCCTCAACGAAAGAAGAAAAAAAAGTTGACCTCCCCCAACCCGATGTTAGGGGAATTTCATTTAGGTCATGTTGCCACAGCAACCAGCGACAGAAGTTGAAGTGAAGAAAATTTGAAAAATAACTTTCGGAATACTAACTCTTGGAAAACGAAGCACAAGTTCATCCAAATACGTAAACAACAAACCAGAGCCGAAAATGAACCAAGTATAGACATAGAAGCTCTCCAAATACATAAACAACAAACCAGAGCCGAAAATGAACCAAGTATAGACATAGAAGCTCTCCAAATACATAAACAACAAACCAGAGCCGAAAATGAACCAAGTATAGACATAGAAGCTCTCCAAATACATAAACAACAAACCAGAGCCGAAAATGAACCAAGTATAGACATAGAAGCTCTCCAAATACGTAAACAACAAACCAGAGCCGAAAATGAACCAAGTATAGACATAGAAGCTCTCCAAATACATAAACAACAAACCAGAGCCGAAAATGAACCAAGTATAGACATAGAAGCTCTCCAAATACATAAACAACAAACCAGAGCCGAAAATGAACCAAGTATAGACATAGAAGCTCTCCAAATACATAAACAACAAACCAGAGCCGAAAATGAACCAAGTATAGACATAGAAGCTCTCCAAATACATAAACAACAAACCAGAGCCGAAAATGAACCAAGTATAGACATAGAAGCTCTCAAGCAAAGAAAGATTATCTACCAAAAAATATGACGACGAGCAAACGGGAGAAATCAAGAAATCATTAGTTAAATCAGCCGAAAACGTGGAGGAATGGAAGAATAAACCGAAGCACAGATGGTGGAACAAGCATAGGACGATGCCCTTGATGATAAGTTAAAAGGCCTGGAAGGAATGTTATTCTCAGCAAATCAAGGAAAAATGGAATCCCTTCAATCAAAGGAGAAAAAATACCGATGAGATTATAAAAGGAGAAATAAAAAAGAATGTAAAAATTAGTGGAGAAGGCCTGGAAGAAATCTTACTTAGAAATCTTAGAAGAAAAATAACACTACAGGGCATTCTATAAAAGCGTCAAGGAAGATTTACAACAGCACCATCCCTCGAGTCTGTGTTTAAAAAAAAATAGAACGGTACCCTAATAATAGGGGTGATTGCCCATCGCTTATTTTAACACTCACCTAAACTGTACGGAGCCAACTGAAGGACTAAACTTCGAGTGACCGACAAACGCAAATCT